>NW_026991716.1:48900014-50337514 GCF_029215605.1 Mirounga angustirostris | reverse complement strand
TAGGTTCAGTCTCCATGTCAGGCATCACCTAAAGGCAGGAATTTCATGAAAATTAGCAATTTGTTCTACTCTTTTGGCAGTTGGACAAGTGAGCAGGTAGATTTGATGTTCAATGCTACAGGAGTTGCCAGTATTTATCTGGTGGGTTATCTATCTAGGCAGGCTTGCTTTCTTCTTGTTCTATAGAATACCAATGAACATGCTTCCTTTATGAAGCTGTGTGGTTAAAGAGAGCTGTTCTCTGCTTCCATGGGAGTCAATTATCTTCCATCCTAACTGAGCCATAGTATCACAGCTTACGTGGCATGTGGAAAGGATTATAGAAATTCTTATATTTCTAAGAATTGAGAAGAAATACCTCAGAACTTCTGATAACTCTCACCTGAATGTTCCTTTCTCCAGCTAGTTCTTTAAGGCCCCTGTCATTGATAAATTTGACCAATACATCACAGGTAGCCAGACCACTACCTGAAGCATCTGAATCCTGAAAAGCTGCTTCCCAATCAGGGTTTCTCAGTGGCCTATCTGTACGTGAATGCCAATGTACTGAATTGTTGGGGCAGACAATCAGAAAGCATTCTACAAGGCCGTAGCATTGTAAGAGAACACTGTTTACTTTTCCTAGGAGCTTCATCTAGGTGCAATGGGATCATTTGGGAGTCAGCTGGTAAAATTCAATATTCTGAATGTGTGTATACACCAAATGAAAGGGAAAGAATTGAAACTGAAATACCAGAATTTTTTTTTTTGAGAATAATTTGGAAATATTTAGATTGTTAGATTTTGTTGCTAAAAAACAATGTATGTCCTCCATAAGAACTTCCTATATTCTTGTTTTAAAACATTGGAAAGTGACTATTTTAGTTTGTCTAAAAATCTCAATAGTTTTCTTTTTGAAATGCATTTGCTAAAAACATAAAAATCTTATTTATTCTGATAAATATGCAAGAAGAACTGATAAACATTAGAAAGGCAACAATAGTGAATTTCAATAAAACTTTTTCTATAAAATTGGTAGATGGGATTTAAAACCTAAGTCATGGTTTTATAAGCATAGTCCCCAGTTTACTTCTATTTAGATTCATTTATCTTTGGTAGCTTTCTTCCCCTCCTCCAACATTATTGAGCTATAATTGACATAAACATTGTATAAGTTTAAGGTACACACTGTATTGATTTAATATCCTCACATATTGCAAAGTGATCACTAGCACAGTAGTTAGCTAACACATTCATCACATCACATAATTACAAATACTTTATTGTGGTGAGAATATTTACCATTTACTCTCTTAGCAACTGTCAAGTATATTATACAGTATTAACTATAATCATCATACTAGAATGGTGTGTACCAGGGGCTAGGGTTGAAGAAAATGGGTAAATATTGGTCAAAGAGTACTAAGTTCTAGTTATAAGATGATGAAGTTCTAGGGATATAACCTCTGGCTCTTTTTTACAGAAGTCTGTACACTCAGGTACCTATCACATCTATGTAAAGAAAAGTCGATCTATGGACCAGTCTTTAAGCAAAAAACAGTACATCTTGAGTTTGTCATCTCTTAAGGTCTTCACAGATGTTGAGGATCAGACGCATTCAGGTTAGAATTATGGGCAATAAGAAGGGAGAATTATGTGATGACAAATGTTAGAAGCATGTGTGGGGGTAACGTGTTTCTGTAAGGGGTTTACACACACATGTAAAGGATGGTGGCCAACACAGACATTGCCATGCTCTTAATCTGCTTCTGTCTCCTGGTCGTTTATCACTCAGGTGAGTAGAGGTTATTCCCTGGACCCACTGGACTCTAACAGTACACAACCATCATTAAATATTTTATATGTGCAGGAAAGGTTGTCCTTCAAAATTGTCATTTTGGGAAGCCACGCATTCATGTCAGTGATACTATCTTTTAGAATTAGAATTGCATTGTCTCTTTTCCATATAAACAACTAAATTTCACTAATGTATAGTCACATTCAGTTTCTATATTATGCTCGTATTGTTAACAAAGATAGTATTTGCCATATTTTATTTTACATTCTTTAGTAGTTAACATAATACTAACCAATTCAACTATCCACATTATTCACTAAGTCTCTATCCAAATGATATTCAGTCATTTCTAAAACTTGACACAAGAGATATTTTCAGCCTTCTAGATAATTCAAAAGAATGTGAAAGTTTTTCTAAAACAATTTCAGTGAGCCATAAATAAACACATTAGCATTACTGGCAGAATGTTTGAATAGGTGCCTAGAGTTTCAAGTCAGCAGTTTTGAAGGGGTATCATTTATTTCTATCTTGTTTGTTTAAAAATTTTTTATATCTCATAACTTATATATAGTACCACTTATCTATATGAATTAGGGATGGGCTGTTAATGATACAGGTTTTTCCAGTTGAGTGAATATTTCCACTTTACATCACAACTATCTAAAGAATCAACATTTCTGTAGGAAATATTGCCATGGTCACGATTTATTTGTTCTCCAGTTTTAAAAACTCCTTACAACACACAAGGCCATTCCCAGTATGGGTTTCATCTACCTTTCAAGTTTACCTTTGTTATCTTCTACTATCCTACTCTCTACAGCCTCTGTTCAAACAAACACTACTCTTCAGTGTTCTGCCTCTCTTCATGCTCATGTTGTGGCCTCTGATATCTTCTCCCTTGGGTAGCTACTATTCATCCAGTATATTCCCACTGGAATTTGCTTATACTTGATCACTCTTCAGTGTGATTATTTGCTATGTACCCATCTGACTGGACTGTGGACTTCTAAAATTCAAAGTCTGCATCATATGTACTTGTATATCCCCAGTGACTCATGATATCTAGCAAATTATAGGACCTCATGAATGGATGTTGCATGAATAAATGAATTGACATACCTTTATCTTAATATGGGAATTTATTATTAACTTTATTCACTTATTTCTTTTAGTTCATTAGTTAGTGGTCTCAGTTGCTATTGAGATGTATAGGGCAAAAACGTAAGCCCTGCCATCAGTACCCTAAGACTGTGTTCCTTTGGGAAACCGTGCCTTTATCTTCCTAATTTGGAAGAGCTCTTACTCTTAAGTCACCTCTTGGCATTTTCTATTTCACCTACTATTTAAAAAGCCCTGAAGATGGAGAAACCCAGCAGAATCTCAGTTAGTAGCCAAGATATATTTGATATTTGAACCACCTTTTCTACAAATGCCTCACATACAAGTTAGTATGGTATTAATGAAACTTACAGGTTGTCTTGTGGGTTAAAGAAGCACAAGGGGCCCTGGGTAGCTCAGTCAGTTAAGCAGCCGACTCTTGATTTTAGCTCAGGTCATGATCTCAGGATCGTTGGAATCAAGTCCTGCATTGGGCTCTGGGCTGGATGTGGAGCTTGTTTGGGATTCTTTCTCTCCCTTTCCCTACTGCTCCCCCTGCCCCAAATGCATTCTTGCTCTAAAAATATAATTAAAAATAGAATAAAATATAGGATGCAGAGGAATGCATTAGTGATCTGGAGGATAGAGTAATGGAAAGCAATCATGCTGAACAGGGGAGAGAAACAAATACTCTACATTGATAATAGACTTAGAAAACTCAGTCACTACACCAAGCTTAATAATATTTGCATTATAGGGATCACAGAGGGAGAAGGGAAAGGGGGGCAGAAAACGTATTTGGAGAAATTATAGCTAAAAACTTCCCAAATCTAGAGAGGGAAACAGAGATCCAGATTCAGGAGGCACAGAGATCCCCTAACAAGTTCAACTCAAGGCGGTCCACACCAAGACACATAGTAATTAAAATGGCAAAAAATAGTGATGAATTTTAAAGGTTGCAAGAGAGAAGATACTTACAAGGGAAATCCCATAAGGCTATCAGCTGATTTTTCAGCAGAAACTTTACAGTTCAGAAGAGAGTGGCATGATGTATTCAAAGTACTTAAAGTGAAAAATCTATAGCCAAGAATACTTTACACAGCAAGGCTATCATTCAGAATAGAAGGAGAGAAATTTTCCCAAACTAAAGTTAAAACAATTCATGACCACTAAACCCATTCTATAAAAAATGATAAGGGGGATTATGAGTGGAAAACAAAAATTGTAAGTAAGAAAAACAGGAAGCACAAAATAAAAGGATATAAAAGGTGTTGCCAAATATCTTAAACACAGAGTGGGGGAGGAGTAAAGGAGTTCAAAATTAAGCTTAATATAGACTGATATATCTAAGAGATGTTGTATATAAACTGAAGGGAACCACAAATCAAAGAACAGTAATAGATATGCAAAAAATAAAGAGTGAGGAACCCAAGTATATCACTAAAGAAAACCAACAAACTATGAAAGAAAGAGAAGATAGATCAGAGAAAAACTATAAAAACAACCACAAAACAATAAAATATCAATAAATACCCAACTATCAATAATTACTTTGAATGTAAATGGACTAAGTGCTCCAATCAAAATACAGAGTGATGAAGTAGATTAAAAAAAAAAAAAAAACTAGAACCATGTATTTGCTGCCTACAGGAGACTCATTTTAGATCTAAAGACACCTGCAGATTCAAAGTGAATGGATGGAGTAATATTTATCACAGAAATGGATGTCAAAAGAAAGCTGGAGTAGCAATATTCATATCAGACAAAATAGGCTTTAAAATAAAGACTATACCAAGAGACAAAGAAGGATACAACATAATAATAAAGGGAACAATCCAACAAGAAGATATAACAGTTGTAAATATATATGCACCTACATGGGAACACCCAGATACATAAAATACTTAATAAACATAAAGGAATGAGTTGATAGTAATACAGTAATAGTAGGGGACTTTAACACCCCATTTACATTGATGGACAGATCATCTCAACAGAAATTAAACAAGGAAACAGTGACTTTGAATGACACAATGAACCAGATGGATTTAACAGACATATTCAGAACATTCCATCCTAAAACAGAAAATACACACTCTTTTCAGGTACATAGATCAGTCTCCAGAATAGATCACATATTAGGCCACAAAACAAAGCTCAACAAATTCAAAGAGATTGAAGTCATAGCATGCATCTTTTCTGACCACACACTATGAAATTAGAAATCAAACACGAGAAAAAAATCTGGGAAGACTTCGTCTCAATTTTAGGCCCACTATGTACTTCTGTGTACTGGTCTGTTTTTATACCAACATCTATCTTTCTCAGTCATAATACCTCCATATTACTTCAGTTGGTTTTGACTCACTACCTGGCCTCAAACTCTAGCATATATAAATAACAATATACCATTGTGTGAATTTATTTATTACTGGTCCTCAGTACTTTGTTACAATACCCAAGTGAAAGGGCATAGTATATACAGAAAAAGATAAAAGTTGCAACTCTGAAAGTCTAGGGCATTGGATACCTTATAAACTCACATTGATTTTTTCATCATTTAACAAGTACTTATTAAGTAAATAGAGAATAAAAAGACAAAAAAGTAACAACAAAAGTAAGAGCTGGTTCTTTGAAAAGAAACAATTGAAAAACCTTTAGTTAGACTCACCTGAAAAAAGAAGGCTCAAGTAAATCAGAAACAGAGACAATGCAACTGATAGTAGAGCAATATAAAACATTGTAAGAGATTACTATAAATAAGCATACACGAACAAATTGAAGGGTATAGAAGATAGGTTAAATCCATAGACATACAACTTTATAAGACTGAATCATGAGTAAATAGGAAATCTGAATAGATTAATTACTGATAGGGAGATTGAGCAATAATTAAAAGCTTCCCAGCAAACAAAATTCCAGAACCAGACAGCTTCATTGGTGAATTCTTCCAAACATTCAAAGAAAAATTAACACTAATGCTTCTCAAACTCTTCCAAAAAAATAGAAGAGGGAGTAATTTCAAACTCATTTTACAAGACCAGCATTACCTTGATACCAAAACCAGACAAGAGCACCACAAAAAATTACATGCTAAGATTCCTAATGAACACAGATGCAAATATCCTTAATAAATATTAGCAAACCAAATTTAACAATACATTAAAAGGAGCATACCATAATCAGGTGGGATTTCAGGGATGCAAAGATGGTTCATCTGCAAGTCAGTCAACATGATACATTAACAAAATGAAGGTTAAAAATCTTAGGATCATCTCAATATATGCAGGAAAAACATTTAACAAAATTCCATATACATTTGCAATAAAAAAGATCTCAACAAAGTGGGTATAGGGACGCCTGGGTGGCTCAGTCGTTAAGCGTCTGCCTTCGGCTCAGGTCATGATCCCAGGGTCCTGGGATCAAGTCCCACATCGGGCTCCCTGCTCGGCAGGAAGCCTGCTTCTCCCTCTTCCACTCCCCCTGCTTGTGTTCCTGCTCTCGCTATCTCTCTCTCTGTCAAATAAATAAATAAAATCTTAAAAAAAAAAAAGTGGGTGGGACGCCTGGGTGGCTCAGTTGGTTAAGCGTCTGCCTTCAGCTCGGGTCATGATCCCAGCGTCCTGGGATCGAGTCCCGCATCGGGCTCTCTGCTCCGCGGGGAGCCTGCTTCTCCCTCTCCCTCTGCCTCTGTCTCTCTCTCTGTCTCTCATGAATAAATAAAATCTTTAAAAAAAAAAAAGTGGGTATAGAAGGGATATACTTCAACTTAATAATGGCCATATATATATATATTTTTAAAGATTTTATTTATTTATTTGAGAGAGAGAATGAGAGAGAGAGAGAGAGAGCACATGAGAGGGGGGAGGGTCAGAGGGAGAAGCAGGCTCCTCGCTGAGCAGGGAGCCCGATGCGGGACTCGATCCCGGGACTCCAGGATCATGACCCGAGCCAAAGGCAGTCGCTTAACCAACTGAGCCACCCAGGCGCCCCAATGGCCGTATATTTTAAGCTCATGACTAACCTCATACTCAGTGAAAAAGCTGAAAGCTTTTCCTCTAAGATCAATAACAAGACAAAGATGCTCATTCTCACCTTTTATCCAGCATAATATTAGAAGTTCTCACAAGAGCAATTAGGGAAGAAAAAGCATCTAAATTGTAAAGGAAGAAGTAAAACTATTACTATTTACATATAACATGATATATAAATTCTAAAGCTTCCACCACAAAAACTTTTGGAACTAATTTAAAAAATACAGTAAAGTTGCAGGATATAAAATCAATATATAAAAATCTTTTGCGTTTCTCTATGCTAATAACAAGATATGAGAAAAAATTGACAATAATTCCACTTAAAATTACATAAAAAACAATACTTGTTGTGATGAACACTGGGTGTTATGTTTAAGTGATGAATCCCCAAATTCAACTCCTGAAACTAATATTACACTATATGTTAACTAAAATTTAAATTAAACAAATACTTAGAAATAAATTTAACCAAGGAGGTAAAAGACTTATACAATGATAACTTTAAGACTGATGAGAAATTAAAGACAAATAAATGGGAAGATGTTTATGACCATGGATGGAAGGAATAATGTTAACATGTCCATACTACTCAAAGTAATGTGCAGATTCAATGCAATTCCCATCAGTTCCAATGGCATTTTTCACAGAACTACAACAATTTATAATTTGTGTGGAACAACAAAAGACCGTGAATAGTTAAAGCAATCTTGAAAGAACAATCTAGAAGTATTACAATCCCAGATTGTTAACTATACTACAAAGCTATAATAATCAAAACAGTATAGGACTGGCACAGACACATAAATCAATGTAACAGAATAGAAAGCCCCCAAATCCCCAAAATAAACCCATATTTATATCGTTAATTAATACACAGCAAAGGAGTCCAAAATATATAGAGGAAAACACAGTCTGTTCAATAAATGGTGTTGGGGAAATCCGGACAGTTACATGCAAAAGAATGAAACTGGACCATTTTCTTATATCATACACAAAAATAAAATCAAAATGGGTTAAAACCCCAAATGTAAGAACAGAAACCATAAAATTCCTAGGAAAAAACCTAGGCAGTCAATTCTTTGACATTGGTCTTGGTGATGATTTTTTAGATTTTATTACAAAAGTAAAGCAACAACAACAACTAAAAAACAAGTGGGACTACATCAAAGTAGAAAGCTTCTGCACAGCTAAGAAAATCATCAACAAAATGAAAGGGCAACTTAATGAATTAGAAAATATTCTCAAATCATGTATCTGATAAGGGTTAATATCCAAAATATATCAAGAATTCCTACAACTCAGTAGCAAAAAACCACACAATTTTTTTTAAAATTTATTTATTTGACAGAGAGCACAAGTAGGCAGAGCGGCAGGCAGAGGGAAAGGAAGAAGCAGGCTCTCTGCTGAGCAGGGAGCCCGATGTGGGGCTCGATCCCAGGACCCCGGGATCATGACCTGAGCCAAAGGCAGCCGCTTAACTGACTGAGCCACCTAGGCGCCCCCCACACAATCCAATTTTAAAAGAAAGATCTGAATAGATATTTTTCCAAAGAAGACATACAAATGGCCAACAAGTACACGAAAAGATGCTCAGCATCACTAAACATAAGTATGAATCAAAATCACAAGGAGGTATCACTTCCCACCTGTTAAAATGGTGAGAATGTGGAGAAAATGGAACAATTATGCATCACTGGTGGGAATGTAAACTGGTACAGCCACTATGGTAAACAGTATGGAGATTCCTCAACAAATTAAAAAAGAGAACTACCATATGATTAAACAATTCTACTTCTGAGTATTTATCTGAAGGAAACAAAAATGAGGAGTGCCTGGGTGGCTCAACTGTTAAGTGTCCACCTTCGGCTTAGGTCATGATCCCACGGTCCTGAGATCCAGCCCCGCATCAGGCTCCCTGCTCCGCGGGAAGCCTGCTTCTCCCTCTCCCACTCCCCCTGCTTGTGTTCCCTCTCTCGCTCTCTCTCTGTCAAATAAATAAAATCTTAAAAAAAAAAAAACTATTTTGAAAAGATACATGCACCCCCATGTTTATCACATTATTTATAATAGCCCAGAAAGGGAAACAACCTAAGTGTCCACTGACACATGAATGGATAAAGATAATGTGGTTATGTGGATATGATATAGAAACATACTTGCACATATTGTGCATGCATGTATATATGTATATATGATGAAAGATCATTCAGACATTAAACAGAATGAAATCTTGCCATTTGTGACAAGGATGGCCCTTGAGGGCATTATGCTAAATGAACTAAGACAGAAAAAGACCTGTCATAGGATCTTCTATGTGGAATCCTGAAAAAATTAAAGAACAAAGACTAGCTCTTAAATATAGAGAATACATTGGTGGTTGCCAGAAGCCAGAGTGGAGGAGGTAGGTAGGTAGGCAAAACAGGTAAAAGGGGTCAAAAAGTACAAGTTTTTAGTTATAAGTCACAGAGATGCAGTACAGCTTTGTGCCTATAGTTAGTTAATCCTGTATTACATATTTCAAAGTTGCTAATAGAATAAGTCTTACAAGTCCTCATCCCAAGGAAATTTTTTTTGTAATTATGTATGGTTATAGATGTTAACCAGGTTTATTGTGATACTTTTATTATACAAAATATTGAATCATTATGTTATATACTTAGAATATGTTATAGCTCTACTATACCTCAAAGACAAATGCATAGTATTTTTTCAGCACCTATTATATAGTTAGGATTGTGACTGCCTGCTAGTGACAAGAATACAGAGATACATGGTTGCAGTTACTGTTCTAATGCCCTATGTAATAAAATGTCTGACTCCCTTTTGGCGTATAACCACTGACAGACTTTAAATCTCCTCCACCCTTCCCTATCCTTCTGAGCCACATCTGGACACGCTCAAAGGAAAGCCCAGTTGCTCCTTCCATTAGTGCTGGTGAGGAAGTTCAAGTCATGCAATCACCAGCAAGCTAAGTTCAAACTGTGCAGGAACCTCTACCTTGGCTCTACCTCCTAGCCACAATAAAATCCAGGTCCAATCGTCCTTTTCCTTTGGACAAGCCATTTTTATATCTGCTTGTGTATCTCTGATCTTCTCAAAAAGATTCACTATGTCCGAGGAATACATCTCTTCACATCTTGGTATATGTAGAAGCATCATCAGTTTTACTATTTGAACCAATTTTGGGTGGAGGCCCATTCTGTCTCTGTAAGCGACCACAACACTGTAATGCTATATTTCTGCTTCACCATGATGAAGTATGTTGTTTTTCATCTTTTTGCTGGTTTCCTCTGGTCTCAAAATAGCTTCTGTAGATCCAGTCTCTACATTGACATTCAAGGTCAGAAATGAGGGAAACAGCAGTCTTGCTACATCTGTCTCTTTATCAGGAAAATTATAATCTTACCATTATCATTAGCCAGAAATATGTCATCACTATACTTAGTTGTTAAAGAGTCGGGGACTTCAAGCATTTCATTTGAGCGTATTGCTACCCTAAACAAAATCATAGTTCTATGTACAGAAGTGAGACTGGATCCTGAGAAAGCAACTGTCAACCAGCCTAAATAGGGGCCAGGTTGTATGATGTGCTAGAGATGTAACTGAGTAAAATCACCCATAGTTCCTTATAGAACTATCTAATGGGGGAAATCAAAATCATCAAGTGACAATTATACTTGTAATAAGTGCTATAAAGAAGAAATTTTTTTTTCTGTGTATAGAACGTATGACCTTGCCAAGTGGGCCCATCTGTAAGACATGATTTGTGAGGTAAAGTCTAAAAAAAATTAAGGTGCTAAATAAAAGAGAAAAGATCATTTCATGTGAAAGGAACATCAAGTGTAAAGATCCTTTGCACGGAAGGGGCACGAGGCATCTGGGAAACCCAAAGAAGCTCTGGGAAAAATAGAGTAACATTGACATACAGATACAAATTGGTTAAAAGACTGCTCAAATAATAACACAAGGATTTCAGTGGGGCAGATGCTTGGGAATTATGTTTGTAGCCTCAAAATTCTTCTACAACCATGTGCTCAGTGTTTAAGACACAACAATCACTCTGCACCTATGTATTTGTTCAGTAAAAGATCAAAATTTTAAAATGACTAAATTACTTAACAAGAATTAATTTTGTCATGTAATGTCATTTCAAGAAATGGTTCTCTGTTCAACAACTCCCAAATCCTTATGACTAAGCAAAAATGAAAAAGAGATATAGATCTTTTGTCTTATTGACTGGTTGTTAAGGAATATTAGGAATGAGAAGTAAATCTTTAAAAAAAGTTAAAGACCTTGAGATTCTTGTAATAGGGAAAAAGGAATGAATGGTCAACTCCTTCCCCATTATTGGCCATAAAGTTGATTCTCTACTGAAGGTGAGGGGCTGAATTAGACAATAAAATAGTGGGGTATGTTCCAGAAAACCAGTGGGGTATAGCAGCAAACTAGAGATGCCTAATGAAGGCTAAACAGTGAATTAACATGACTTAGTGTTGTCCTATTTTACCCTGGATAAAAAACTGAATATGGAACAACCTGAAAGCTTGGAGAACAGTAAGGAAAAATAAATCTTCCTATAATTAAATTTTACTCGACTCTGCAGAATGTTTAATAGTTTTAGCAGTATACCGGGTGCAACCTAGGAGATCATTTGTGAATGGCTGGATCATTTTCAACAGAAAGTGAATTCTTGTTTTAAGAGGAATTTCTATAAACCCTAGTCTATATAGCCTTAAAATTCTAGGTCTTTTTTTTTTTTCTAGAAATACCATTTAAGGAAATAATTATGTCTTTAAACTTCTTTGTAACCCTCAAAGCTCTTAAAAACACTGACCACAAACTGCTGTGGTAGGTATTTACTTGATGTCATCTTTGTCAGTATGTAGGTTTTTCTCAGGAATATTGGCATTGTTCTGAACGATAACCTGTATTAGAGGTTTTCAAATCTACAGTTCTTTGTAGAATCATGTCCATGTGAACCAATAGTAAGTACTTAACATGGAATTAATAAGTGTTTTATTGATTCAAGGTGCTTTTCACCAGCTGTCAGACACAGACCAGACTCTTTAGCTATTCTTCACCCTGAATTCATAAAGAATAGCATCCCCATAGGACAATTTTAATTGGAAGCATATTTCCCCCCATAATGCAAACTCAGGGTCACAACAGGTAACCTGAAAGATTGTTCTACCATATGTTATCCCCAGAAAATATATTCCCCAAATATCATGATACACAAGGGGCAAAGATTATGTAAGTCTTAAGATAAACTTCCCATCAAGACAGTTTACCATAACCAAATGGTTGGGTTTCAAATGGAGGCAAAATGCAATTTAGATTCTGTTATACATTAGGAAAATGAAAATTATGTTATCCACCTGTTTGGGGGCCTGTTACTTTTATGCTAAGCTTCACAGGGTGCTTCAAGATGTTCAAGGATGAGAATATATGGTCATATATTCTGGAAACCAGATAATATAAGTCTTTTATTATAGTAAAGTTAAATATATAGTACCATTTTCACAGACTTTAAAAGAAGTCTATTAGTAACATAATTTTCAGTCCTCATGACAAATCAAAGTTTTAATTATCAAAAGATACTTTCTAACATTATGTTTACTTATAACTACATTTGAAATTTTATGGCAGCATCCAAAAATTACATAATTTTAACCTCATGAGGAAATTTGAAGCCTTCAAAATTGATAAGCTTAAATACATCAGTTTTTAATTCTGATACATATATTGCTAAATCACTGATATATAATCGTCTAGGCATAAGTAATTATCCAGACTAACAAGTATCTACCTTCTATGTAGTATAAGTTAAACCATAGTATGTCTTAGTTTGGGCTGCTATAACAAACCACCACATAAGCAAATTTATTTCTCAGTTTGGAATGCTGAAAGTGAGATCAGAGTTCCAGGATGGTTAGGTTTTGGTGAGAGCCCCCTTCCAGGTTGCAACTGCTGACTGCTTGTGTTATTCTCACATGGGGAAAAGAAAGCTAGAGATCTCTCTGGGGAGGACGTCAATCCCATTCATGAGGGCTCCACCCTCATAACATAAGTTACCTTCTCAAGGCCCACCTCTCAATACCATCACATGGGGGTGGTAGTGGGGGCTGGGATCTCAACATATGAATTTCAGGAGAAATACAACCATTCAGTCCACAACTTAATACTGAAGTCAATGAATTTGCATGTTACTTTTCTGTCAAAATCAGGACAGTAGGTAAAGATTACAAATGGGATGTGTTGTCAAAATATTTTAATGCTGCCATGATTGATATTAATTACACAAATACCTTTGCAAATTAAGTCACTGCAGTTGACTTTCAGCTACAAGAGGGCAGAGTTCTTTTTTACATCGAGGTTCACCACAAGTGCAGGGATATAATTGGGTTCCAGTATTTCTTTCCTATGTTGCCTTAGTATACACTCAGGGGTGCCTTAAGGAATTACACTGGAGTGTAACAGTGGGAAGCAATAGCAATTTTGTATGTGAAGGGAAATGGCATCCAGAAAACTAACACTGCCTATCCAACAACCCAAAATGGTTTTAAGTACTGTGGTCAGTGACTGGTTAGATTAAGAAGCCCATGGCTTGCTGAAATTTTATTTTCATACAAAATAGATGGCACTTTAAAAAATACAAAGGCAATATATAGATTTGACTGTAACACCTCTTCAGTTGTCACATATACATGTAATTTATTATCACATACATAATTTTTATATTTCAAAAATCTGGTTTGACCTTTTCAGCTATCCTAGTCGACCCTCATTTTACTGGTTTCCTCAACACCTAGGAGCAAGTGCCCCCAGGCTGTCGGTTAACTAATTACCAACGAGAGAAAATCATTGGCTCATTTGCAGCTACTTTGGCCTATTGGCAGTTGGTTCCTTAAACAAGAGTAGAGGAAAACTCACTACCATCAAATTGGATTTTCCTAACACAGAAGTGGTAATGTGGACCATTCAGCTTCTCATGAGCTTATGTTTAAATATTCAACTCCCTCCTTATCCCAGAGAGCTTATAAAAACATATGCAGGGCAATAAACGTAAGTAGAGACATTTGGAGACAGAAAAAAATCCAGTTCCCATCCCATTTTAGTCCACTATCAACTTCGTAAACCTGAGCTAACTTCTTACTCTCCAAACTCATTATTGCTTATTGATAAGAAAAACCTAGTATATACCCAACAGGACTCTGATGAGTATTAAATGCATCACTCTTATAAGAACAGAGTTCAGAATAATTACTTAAATGCTATCTCTTTTTGATGGACTTGTCTTGTTATCCCCAAATATCTTCTGGGCTTCTCTGTAGCAACAACGTACTTGCCTGCCTCACTGATTCAGACAGCCTTAGGATTTGCTTTGGCCAATGAAAAGTGAGCAGAAAGGACAGGTTTTATTCCTAGATCTAAGTTTTAAGACCCAAAATGTACTTTGTCATGATTTCTAATTTCCCTTTGGTAGTATTAGAGGGAGAAGTGGCTTTATCAGCCTGGATCTCCCAGGGAAAGCAACAGGGCACAGTCAGAACTTAGCTGTAATCAACTTGCAGTGTAAGCAAGAAATAAACCTTTGTTATTGTGATCCACTGACATTTTGTGACTGTTCATTCCTATAAAATAACCCAGCCTCCTCTGTTTGATGCACTTGTTACTAGTATTATAAATAAGATAAATAATGAAGACAAATGCAAATAGTTATTGAAAATTATAAGTCTGGGAGTGCCTGGGTGGCTCAGTCATTAAGTGTCTGCCTTCGGCTCAGGTCATGGTCCCAGGGTCCTGGGATCGAGCCCCGCTCCCTGCTTGGCAGGAAGCCTGCCTCTCCCTCCCCCACTCCCCCTGCTTGTGTTCCCTCTCTTGCTGTGTCTCTCTGTCAAATAAATACAATCTTAAAAAAAAAAAAAAAAGAAAATTATAAAAGTCTGTATAGTCAGGGATACTTTGTCGATGTTAGATGCAAATTAAACTCAACTTTCTTTTAGCTACTTCATAAAGCAAACATTTAGATATTAGATTCAGTGTCCATTATATAACAATAAATCAGTCACTAAGGGCAATAAAACTGATGAGGAAGCAGAAGGCAAGCTGAGGACAAAGCACAAGCTGATTCGCTGCAAACTCTCCCCTCCCACTACTGGGTGGGTTATGTAGGACATTCCTCCAGGAAACCCCCAACTGTCTTAAAGTTAATGCTTTGCTAGAGGGGAAAAACAACCTTAGCTTGACAATAGCAAGGCCTCCAGTATCCTGAGGGTTTTCTTTAGCATATGAAAGTCCTTTTGGACACCTCCCTTTTTTAACCTTACCCAACTCCCAAGTATATAATCAGCCATTCCTCATAACCCCAGTGCAGCAGCTTTTTCTGCCCCAGGTCCTGTCCCTCTGCTTTAATAAAACTACCTTTTGCACCAAGCAGGTCTCAAGAATTCTTTCTTGGTGGTCGGCTCCAGACCTCACCAACATTCCAAAGCTACATCAAAAGTACTTCTAGATCAGAGATATTAACTACGTCCCATGGATCCTCACAAAAAAAAAAAAAATGTACATATGTGTTTATAAATATATATTTGACTAGCAAATTAAATCCAGTGTGGGGAAACTGTAGTATTTTCAGTCTTCTCTGACCTGTGGCAGTCATTATAGTTATTTGCAAACAGTGAGGCAACTAAAACCACCAAAGTCCTAATCTGAATCTTATCTGAATGAATCTACAAAAGCATAGATTTACAGTTTTAAATTTGGGGTACTCTCTGCTCTAACAGGCACTCTTGTTTTCTACCTGCAGTAGAGGTACAGTGGTGTAAGAAATGGAAAGAGAGGGTAGCAGAGCATAGTGCCCCCCTACCCCCACCTTTTCTCTCTTCTCACTTGCTCTCATCTCTACTCTTTTCTTCTCATTTCCCTTGGCCTCATTTCCTCTTTCCTGTATTAACTCTAGCTTTTAGTTGACCCACTGCATGTAATAGGAACATAATGGAAAATCTTAAGTCATCAAAAAATTTTCTATCATTTTCCTTGAATTGTGATTCTCTACAGCTCCAAAACTAGTGAAGGAACAGTATTCATTACTCCTAAAGTTTGGGTACAGTATTAGACCAAAGAAATCACTGTTCAATTTGAGCTCAAAATCTAAAAGCACATGAAGAAACAATAGCATTGAAAGTCAGGCTTTGTTGAGAGTATTTTCTAAATTTTATTAACTTTCCTGTATATATCATGATCTAATTCTGGTAGATCTGAGGGCTAGGGCTGCATACGAAGTTATAGCATAAAAAATCTGGAGAATATGCTGAAAGGAAAGTCCACATTTGATAGGAAACTTTCAACCCTAGAGAGATGAAGGGAAGAGAAAGGCAGAAGCAGGAGGTTCAATTTTGGCATTTCATCCTGACCCCTTCTTAACCACTACTTACCCCCACTCCCAGTCATTGTCCCACACCATCCATAGTGGAACACACCATGCGCTTGGTACAAGGGCAGAAATGACAGTGTTAACATCCATATAAGTTTGTGGGAAATGTCAGTATAAGAGTTCTACTGCTTTTCTCTCAGCAAAGGCATACATTAATTATATTGCCAAACGGACATGTCACTGGAACTCTAGCAGGAAGGAAGCCGTGACTGAAGGAGGGATTTCAAGTTAATGCCAACAAAACACTGCATAATACAACAATGAGCAAAGAGAGTAGAGGACCATTTTGCTCCTCAGAGGAATGCAAGGAGGCTGAGACCCTTTCTAGGGAGCCAGAACTGGTGCAGCCTTCAAATAAGAAGGCTGCCTGTCCAAATGTGCTTCACATGAAGCAGTCAGATTAATAATGTTCCCATACTTTAATGCTTAGTCCCTATGTTTGGAGGAGCCATAACCAAAATCTGGTTATCTTTACCAATTTTCTGAATATTTATACAAATAGAGAAATTATTTAATAGTTATCTCTTCTTTCCTACTAAATAATTCAAAGACTTGAATTCATAGAGTATATTTTTGGATATGATTGGAAATCAAGATTCTTTCCCCCCAGCTTTATCCAGATGTAACTAAACATTGTATACATTTAAGGTATACAATGTGATGATTTGATACACTTCCTTATTGAGAAATTGTCATTGTAGGATTAGTTAATTATGCTATGCTATGCATCATCTTGCATAATTACTTTTTTTGTAGTGCAAACATTTAACTACTCTACTAGAAACTTTCAAGTGCATATAAAATGCAGTATTATTAAGACTTTCAGGGCGCCTGGGTGGCTCAGTTGGTTAAGCGACTGCCTTAGGCTCAGGTCATGATCCTGGAGTCCCGGGATCGAGTCCCGCATTGGGCTCCCTGCTCGGCAGGGAGTCTGCTTCTCCCTCTGACCCTCCTCCCTCTCATGCTCTCTGCCTCTCATTCTCTCTGTCTCAAATAAATAAATAAAATCTTAAAAAAAAAAAAAAAAAAGACTTTCAGATAGAGAGAAGAAGATGATGGAGTAGGAGGATACTGAGCTCATCTCCATGGACACACTGAAGAAACAACTACATGTAATCTAACTCACTGTAAAAATAACCTAAGATTGGCAGAGCAGACTTTCAAAAGCTAAAAGGCATAAAGAAAAAGCCACAAAGCCACATCAAGGAGTATGAGGAAAAGAGGTACAATAGGGAACTAAACCTCTCCCACTTGTGGGTCACTGCCACACCAGGGTATCACAGGCATTGAGGCACTCCCTGAGAATCAAGTCAATCAAGCCCTAAATCAGGGACTAGCACCGTGAGGACCTTCACTGGGACAGTAAACCATTAACCTAGGGCTTTGAAAAAAATCAGTGGGACTTGGCTCTAGGAAAGCCAGAAGGCTGCAGGAAACCAAGTTCTTAAAGGGCAGTGTGATAGATCACTTGGCCTCAGACCCAACATGGAAGCAGCAGTTTGAAAAGTGTTTGAGGTATCTATGAAGATTCATTGACAATTTTGAGATGCATACCAAAGGGTCAGGGATCTTCAAGAGCTTTCTCTGGGAATAGAGATGCTGTCAGGTACTATTTTTCTTCCTCTCTTTGAGTTACCTAACCTGACACTTATGGCAACCAGTTCTGACCACCATCTATGTTGGTAGTATTACTTTACCTTCCCAGTCCAGGTGTCCCACTGAGGACCCACTCTGCCCAACTCACGTGCCAGAAAGTGACCCTCTAAAGCAGGTCCCATTCTTCCACACCCAGCAGGTAAGCTCAGTGGAGGCCAGCATGCCCTAGAGCTACTACTGCCCCACCACACGTGGCAAACAGCAACCCCTAGGACCAGTACCACCACTGACCCCCATGGCTAATCCTGCCCACTGAAGGGGGGACAGGGAGCCAGCCCCACTGACCAGCCCACCCGCCAAGGCCAGCCCCTCCTACTAGAGCACCCATAGCAGTCACAGCCTCATCACAAGAGGGAGCATGCAGCCCATGAAGGTGCTACCATTGGAGCACCCGGCCCCGGTGACCAAGGGGGATTGCATTACTAGGCCCCACATGATGCCTTCTATATAGGACCACTACTGTCAAGACAAGGAGATGTAGCTGAACTAACACATAGTAACAAACACAGAATCAAACATCAGGAGAGAAAGGAATATGATCCAACAAAAGAACAGAACACCAGAAAAAAAGCTAAATGAAATGGAGACCAGCAATCCACTTGATAGAGTCTAAAGTAATAGTCCTAAAGATGCTCACTGATCTTGAGAGAAGAGAGGGATGAACTCAGTGAGAACTTCAACATAGAGATAGAAAATATGAAAAAGAACCAAAGCTGAAGAATACACTATCTGAAATGAAAGATACACTATAGGGAATCAACAGCAGATTAGAAATTGAAGAATGGATTAGTGATACGGAAGACAGGATAGTAGAAAGGACCCAAGCTCAATAACAAAAAGAAAAAAAAATGAGGACAGTTTCAGGGACCTCTGTGACAACATCAAACATGCAAACATTTGTTTTATAGGAGTCCCAAAAATGAGAAGAGAGACCTAAAGGGACAGAAAACTGGTTTAAGAAATAGCTGAAAAATTCCCTACTCTAGGGAAACAGACAGACACCAGGTACAGAAAGCACACAGAGCTGAACAAGATGGGCCCAATTAAGTTCACACAAAAAACAACAAAAGAAAAGCAAACAATTATATATGAGGAAACTCCATAAGGCTATCAGGTAGCTTTTCAGCAGAAACTTTGCAGGCCAGAAGAAAGGGACACAATATATTCCAAGTGCTACAAAGGAAAAAGACAAAAACAAAACAAAAAACATAACCAGGAGTACTCTACTTGGCAAGGTTATCCTTCAAAATATAAGGAGAGATAAAGAATTTCCCAAATGAAAGTTAAAGGAGTTCATCACCACTAAGCTGGTCTTTTAAGAAAAGGCCATAACCTGAATTAAGAAAATTATGACAAGAGAAAATTTCACTGGTAAAAACAAGCATACAGTATAGGTAGTAGATCATTTATAAAGTGGGTATGAAGGTTAAAAGACAAGTAGTAAAATCAATTTTATCTACAAAAAATTAGTTGAGAGACAAAATAAGTTGTAAGATATGACATCATATACATAAAATACAGAGGAGGGTAAAAAATGTAGTTTTTAGAATGTGTTCAATTTTAAGTGACCATCAACTTAATATAGACAGCTATACATAGGATATGATATATGAACCTTACGGTAACCACCAAAAGCCTATAATAGATCCATAAAAACTGGAGACAGGAATCCAAGCATAACACTAAAGAAAACCATCAAATCACAAGGGAAGAGAGTGAGAGAAGGAGAAAGGACAGAACTACAAAAAAAACCTGACAACAACAAAATAGCAATAAGTACATAATGATCAGTAATTAAATGTAAATGGTCTAAGTGCTCAATTAAAAAACATAGGGTGACAGAATGGAACAGAATTAAAAAAAAAAAAAAAGACCCATCTATATGCTGCCTATAAGAGAATCCCTTCAGACTAAATACATATATGGACTGAAATTGAAGGGATGAGAACAAAATATTCTATGCAAATATGAAAAAAAAAAAAAAAAAAGCCAAGTTAGTAATACCCGTATCAGACAAAACAGACTTTAAAACGAAGACTGTAACAAGAGTCAAAGAAGAGCATTACATAATGATGAAAGGATCCATCCAAAAAAAGTATATAACAATTTTAAATATGTTTACCCAACTTAAGAGCACCTAAATATGTAAAGCAAATATTGACATAGAGGGAGATATTAAGTAATACAATAGTAGGAGCTTTAACACCCCATTTACATCAATGGATAGATCATCCAGACAGAAATTAGAGAAGTATAGCAGCTTTGAATGACCTATCAGATGAACTTAAAAGATATATACAGAACAGTCCATCCAAAAACAAAATGCACACTGTTCAAGTACATATGGAACATTCTCCAAGATAGATTACATGTTAAGTCACAAAACAAGTCTCAATAGGAAGATTAAACTTATCATATCAAGCATCTTTTCTGACCACATGAAACTAGCAATCAACTATAAAAAGAAAACTGGGGAAAAAAAAAAAAAAACAACCCACAAACATGTGGAGGCTAAACAATAGGTTTTAACCAACCACGGGTCAATGAAGAAACCAAAGAGGAAATAACAAAATACCTGGAGGCAAAGATGGAAACAGTTAAGAAATCTTTACTACAGCAAAAGCAGTGCTAAGAGGAAGTTTATAATGATACAGGCCTACCTCAAGAAAGAAAAAATATCAAACAACCAAACCTTATACCCAAAGGAGCTAGAAGAACACAAACAGCCCAAAGTCAGAAGGAAGGAAATAAAGACTGTGCGGAAACAGATGAAAAAAAGAAAATATTAGAAAAAAAAAATGAAACGATTATCTGGTTCTTTGAAAACAAAGAACACTGATAAACCTTTAGCCAGACTTCAAGAGAAAAGAGTACTCAAAACGGAAAGAGGAGAAATCACAACTGACACCAAAGAAATACAAAGGAATATAAAAAAATTACAAAAAAATTATATGCTAAGAAATTGGACAACCTTTAAGAAATAAATTCCTAGAAACATACAATTTTCCAAGACTGAGTCAGAAGAAAATCAGAACAGATTAGTAGTCACAAAATTGATTCAGTAAACACCAAACTCGCATAAAAATGAAAGTCCAGGACCAGGCAGCTTCACAGCTGAATTTTTCAGCATTTAAAGAAGAGTTAGGGCGCCTGGGTGGCTCAGTTGGTTAAGTGACTGCCTTCGGCTCAGGTCATGATCCTGGAGTCCCGGGATCGAGTCCCGCATCGGGCTCCCTGCTCGGCGGGGAGTCTGCTTCTCCCTCTGACCTTCCTCCATCTCATGCTCTCTGTCTCTCATTCTCTCTCTCTCAAATAAATAAATAAAATCTTTAAAAAAATAAATAAAAAAATAGAGTTAATATCTATCCTCCTCAAACTATTCAAAAAAAGAAAAAAAATCAAAGAGGAAGGAAAGTTTCCAAATTCATTTTACAAGGCCAGCATTAACCGAATACCAAACCAAAACCAGATAAAGACACACAAACACACAATTACAGGCCAATATCACTGATTAACACAGATAAAAAATCCTCAACAAAGTATTAGCAAACCACATTCAACAACACATTAAAAGGATCATTCACCACAATCAAGTGGGATTTATGCTGAGGATGCACGTTAGATCAACATCTACAAATCAATCAACATGATACACCACATTAATAAAAGGAGAGTAAAAAACCATATCATTTTCTCAATAGATGCAGAAAAAGCATTTGACAAAATCTGACATCTATTCATGATAAAAACCCTCAAAATGGGTATAAGGGAACATATCTCAACATAATAAGGCCATAAATGACAAACCCACAGCTAATATACTCAATGGTGAAAAGTTTAAATTTTTCTATCAGAAACAGTGCAAGGATGCCTACTCTTACCAATCTTATTCAACATAGTACCAGAAGTCCTACCTCAGCAATTGGACACAGAAATAAACTGCATCCAAATTGGTAAAGTTAAAACTGTCACTATTTGCAGATGATAATATATATAGAAAACCCTAGAGACTCTATTAGAAGCTATTAATAAAGGATACAGCAGCCAATATACAGAAATCTGTTGCATTTCTAAACACTAATAAACTATTAGAAAGCGAAATTAAGAAAATAATCCCATTTACAATCACATCAAAAAGAGTAACATATCAAGGAATAAATTTAACCAAAAAGGTGAAGGATCTGTAATCTGAAAACTCTAAGATATTGATGAAATAGACTGAAGGTGACATCAATAAATGGAAAGAGATCATTCTCATGTATTGGAAAAATGTCCATACTACCCACAACAATTGAGAGAGTCAACACAATCCTTATCAAACACCAGTAGTATTTTTTGCATAACTAAAATGAATAATCCTAAAATTTGTATGGAACCACGAAAGACCCTGAAGACTCAAAGCAATGTTAAAAACAACCCTGGAGATATCACAATTCTTGATTTCAGGCTATACTACAAATCTATGATAATCTAAACAGTACGGTACCAGCACAAAAATACACACACAGTTTGGTGGAACAGAATAGAGTACCCAAAAATTAACCCATGCTTATAAGATCAATTAATCTCAAGAAAGAAGACTAGAACATACAATGGAGAAAAGGGAGTCTTTTCAATAAATGGTGTTGTGAAAACTGGACAGTTATATGCCAAAGAATGAAAATAGACCCCTTTCTTACATCTTCCACAAACAAACTCAAAATTGATTAAAGACCTAAATTTAAGAGCTGAAACCATAAAAGTCCTTTAAGAAAACATTAGCAGTAATGTCTTGGACATCATCAGCCTTAGCGGTATTTTTGTGCATAGATCTTCCCAGGCAAGGGTAACAAAAGTGAAAATAAACAACTGGGAGTACATCAAACTGCAAAGCTTTGAGACACTGAAGGAAATCATGCACAAAACCTTAAGGCAACCTACTGAATGGGAGAAGGTGTTTGCAAATGATATATCCACTAAGGGGTTAATATCTATAATATGTGAAAAACTTACTCAGCTCTGCTCCCCAGAAACAAAAAATCGGCAGAAGAGCTGAAGAAACATTTTTCCAGAGAAAACACACAGATGGCCAACAAACACATGAAAAGATGCTGAACATCACTAGTGCTCAGGCAAACATAAATCAAATCTACAAGGAGATCATCTCACACCAGTCAGAATGACTAGCATCAAAAGGCAAATAAATGTTGGCGAGGATGTGGAGCAAAGGGAACACTCATGCACTATGAATATAAATCGGTGCAGCCACAGGGGAAAACCATATGGAGGTTCCTCAAAAAATTAAAAATAGAGCTACCGTATGACCAAATAATTCCACTTCTGGATATTTACCCAAAGCGATGGAGGCATGGAGAGTTTAAGTAACTTTCCTAAACTCACTGAGTTAATTGGTATGGAATGAGGAGTTTCCACACCCGGAAGTCTTGCTCTGGGGACTATCCTTTCCATCACAAAGTTGTAGAAATTATTGCTTTAGGACTGGGTTAAGAAATGTACTCTGTAGTCTAAAAGCTATGAGAAGCCATTTAGACATTTTAAGTAATAGATGGAGAGGTAGGGAGTAACCTGGACAGTTGGGGGGACAAGCATGTATATGAGAAAACAAAGGGCTACTACATTAGTGTCAACAAGAGATTGTGGAAATAAGATGTTTCTATTTTTTTAAATTTATTTTTTTATTTTTTTAGATGTTTCTATTTTAACTAAAACTTTAACATTTGTTGTGTATAGAAGTACTTATCACCAGATCAAAGAAACAAGTTTTTCCCTTGTACTCACAGATTTTAGAAATGCTTAGTGAAGCCTATAAATACCTTGTCTTTCAATTGCCTGTTTTCAAGTAAACAAATTCATTTTATCCCAACCATAGGGCAGCAGGGAATCAGAGCACTGTTTATCCCTTTCTATTTTCTAGATTCCCTCTTAGTGCTAGAAATAATAAATCAAACCAGTAATTGCTCAACACATACAAGGTCATAGTTTTCAGGAGCTGGGACACTGCCTGTTCCTCCTGTTTCTTTGATAACTTTTCTCAACACTGGGGAAGAACATTTTATATCTAACAATCTCTCCAGCTAGGTGCAAGAGTAGTCACCCTGAGTTTCGCTGATAGCCACAACATTTCAAACTTGCATGACATCACTACATGCTCTTCATTCTCTTTGTGCTCAGTGATTTCCAGGACAAACTCAGGACGGTCTCAAATGCTATTTAAGTCCCAGCTGCCCAGACCCATCCATTTTGTGCTTATTCCTTCACTCTGTTCATTTTCTAGTAGAATCCCATTTTTCATTCCTTCCTGCCCTTCCATATCCTTGCGCTGTGCTTCAGGAACTCACAGTTGGTCATCAACCAACTCATCTTGTATCTTTGACCTCTTCATGTTACTTTCTCCTTGCTCTCATTCAATGATTTTAACTCATGAGCTGGATATTAGAATCATCGCAGAAGATTTGTACTAATGCTCTAGACTAGGTCACATCAATTAAATCCAGAAGGATGGAGCATGGGCCTTTAGTAAGTCTAAAAGCTTCCCAGGTGAGAAGTATAGAGGGTTGAAAGCCACTAGATCAGGGTGATCTTCAGACCAGAAGTGGCAGCATTACCTGGGACCTGTTAGGAATATAAATTCTCAGCTCATCCCAATTAAATAGAAACTGAGAGATGGGGCCCAGAAAGCTGTGTTTAACAAAACTTCCAACTTCCATGAGGAGGACTGAGTTTAGTTTAGTTCATGTGACTATTGCCTATGAACTCTATCTTCCCAGTTTTAGGCAGTTTCCTGCCATAACTCACTTATTTCTGGACCCAGAGGTTTGATTTTACATTCTTGTCCATTCCCTCTCTGCTTCCAAAATGTTTCTCATTATTGCTGCTTCAGAACACCCCAAATCTTTGAAGAGATTATCATCAAATTTAGTTACCCATCACCTGATTCTTTTAGGCACCATACTGATTTTGTTTGTTTGTTTTGGTCATTTACTATTCTCTTAATTCCCTCTCTCTCATGAATTCCAGTGCCTGGCTCACCATTTTTGTTTTTGTTTGTTTTCCCCTCCATTGCTATTCCTTGGTGATATCAACATCCTTTCAGTCATGTGTTAACGACTCAACACCTGACCTTTACTCCTTATTAGCCTCTTTTTTAATACCTTTTCCTCAGTGTCCCCTTCAAATTGGTCTACCACCCTCACAGTCCTGTTAACTATAACTTGTGGAATTGATTCAGGTCCCATTTTTCTACCTCCCGTGTACCAGAATTCCCATCCAACAATCCCTGATCTCTACTGAGACCACAAAGTCTTGACCCTGTTGACCTGTTTGCCGTCTTCCTGATCATTGCCAAAATGACTCAACTAATTTTTAATTCAATCCCTCTCTCCCTTCTTCCCTCCATCGAACTTACCTGCAAAAATTCAACTGTGGCAAAATTCAGCTCTTTACACCTGGTTAGTTGATGGCAAAAACAAAACAGACAACAAAACAAAACAAAAAAACCCCAACTTTGACGTATATATTTTATGACCACAAATATCATGCCAGGTGATTCAAGTAATTATATAGGAGAAAGCCCACATACACTTCTTACCATATGCCAAAGCAGTTACAATGGATTTATAAACATACTAAAAATTAATTGCTCTCAAAAACTTAAGGTAAATGCTATTAACCTTATTTCAAAGTTGAGGGAACCGAAGCTCAGAATTTAAGTATTTTGATCCAAATCACAGAAGAAGGAGCCAACAAGGATTTGAATCAAGATAAGCTTAGGAATGTTGCTTCTACAATACTTCCCTAATAAATATACTATCCATTCCCCAAAATAACCATTTCACAATCTCTTTTCCTTCTCCTATCTGCTTCTCTCAGTTATCAGTTGATGACCTCACATTCACAGAAACTACAGACCCATCCCGTGTGCAATGCTGTCCTTAGAAGCAAAACTCTAACACTTGCCAATATTCATTGTTTACATTTCCTCACTTATTTCTCTTCACTCCACTGTAACTGGGCTTCTGTCTCCACCAAGAACATCTGTTCCAGATCTCAAGGACTTATATTTCTGCCAAAACCACAATTAAGTTACTTGTCCATCATAGATATTTGATGTTTGTGGATACTTACTAGAGGACTTATTCTACTTTTGTATTTATAGCTACTTCTTTTATGTTTACATTGCCCCAATAATACCATTTGCTATTCTTAGGAGGCTCATTACCTTCGGTGACTCACTAAATTAGGATTTTCAGGCAGAAGAGCAAGTTACATTTGTTTCAAAATATTAAAGGACTAGAATAAATGTAAGCATTCAGTAAAAATATATTCACCTTATAAAAATATTTCTGCAAAACCAGTCAATTATGCAACAGGATAGAAAATTTCAGTAAGGTCTCAAAGTATTTGTTTATTTAGCCATCTTAAATACATATGTATTCTTCCTTTTTTCCACTATTATTTTATGTAAAGTAGTAGTTTAAGAATCATGGAAATACATCCTCCTTAAGCCTTTTTAAGAATTTGTCAGAGGAAATAAAACAGTAATATTTATGTTAAAGATTTTAAACCACTGCATAAAGGCAATCAAATATTTTTAAGAAAACAAAATAACTTCATGAGCACACACATTTACATTAAACGAAGAATTAAAAACTCCTTAATTAGTACTGTAAACATACAACCAAAGCAAACTCCGGGCTTGCAAATGAAGATTTTTACTTGAAAGATGGCTGTTTTATGTTTGTAGTTGTGTTTTTCCCTAGGCATAAAAGATTCAGAAAATATTTTACCTTAATTGTCCCTGTTGTCTCTGGTATAAATTCAACTTACATGCAGATATCCAATAGTCCATTACACTCAAAATGAATAGTTACATATTTCAGACATCTTAATAGACAGATTAACATAATTATATGCACTAGATGGAGAAATTCCAGTTTTATGAAGTTTTAGGACTTCATCTAAAATTAAATCTGACAATCTTCCCTAACTAAAACTTTAAATCACTGTTTTAAAGGCCTATTTTCCTTCTCTTTGTACAACCAAGATAATAGATACCTGTGTTATAAATCCCTAATTAAACAGGATACATTTATTGAAACTGACTTGACTGTGCAGAAAAATTTTGGAAACACCCATTCTACCAGCCTAAGTTTCTGGATGCAATCAGTGTGGTCTAAATGAACACTCAAGTCTCAAAGCAGCACTGAGGGAGAAACCTGAGTGCAGTAAGTGATTGCAGCCGGATACTCATCTTAAAATTTTGAGGAGCAATTTGTGAAAGAGTAGACAAGAACATGTAAAAATACCAGTGGGAATGCACCAAATACACACGCTAACCTGGCATGCCTTTAAGGCAGTGATGCCAACATTTTGACCATCAGTTCCTTAGATTTTATTCTTCAGCTGTAGAGCTCTCAAATTTGATGGTTCTAAAAAAAGTAAAAAGAAACCTTCCACTTACTCTTTAAGTTGTTCAACTTCATTTCACCGTACATGGCAACAAAAGGGATGCAGGCTTCAATAAGTCCCCAAAATATGTTCTCAGAAGTCCCATAAGGAATTCAAAAGTAGGAATAGATGGGAGCCCCACCTTTAGAGTAACAACAAAGTCCCTGTTTTCCTTCTGCCTTAAATGCCTTCCCAAGAAGCTTTTCTGAGTCATCGTGCTGAGTCTCAGCTGGTACCACTCTGCTGACTCCTCTTGCCAAGGAACACCTGTGGGACTTTATGTAAACAATTCTAGGGAGAAAAAGGCTGTGGGTAAATATGCAGAAGAAGCTAGAGGAACAAAAACTTATAACTGGAGGGAATTTCTTTTTTTTATAAAGATTTTATTTATTTATTTGAGAAAGAGAGTGAGCGTGAGAGAGAGCACAAGCCTGGGTGGGGGAGAGGCAGAGGGAGAAACGCCTGTTTCTCGCCAGATGCTGGGCTTGATCCCAGGACCCTGAGATCATGACCTGAGCTGAAGGCCGACGCTTAACTGATTGAGCCACCCAAGCATCCCTCTGGAGGGAATTTCATCGATGTTCAAATTCTTCTGAGAAGTCTGTGATCTGGCAACCCTTCCCCCAATGTTTTTTTCCCCAGAAATCACAGGCAACCTCTGGTGGTAAACTTGCTTTCTCATCTGGGGAGGGAGAGCTATAAGGAAGATCTTGGAAAATTCTAAATTCAATGGATCTAGTTTAGATCTCACTCAGCAGTGCCACAACCATGTTTTCTGGTTGGCCACTAGATAAATCCATATGGCTATCCCACAGGTGTTGCTGTCAATGGTTCCAAACCTGAAATAGTTACTAGGATCATTAGTCGGGGACCCAAAAGGAAACAAACAGTATGCTCAAATTAGTATAAAGTCCAAGTTATCTAAAACTTGATGACTGTAAGAGTGTTTGATTTAGGGAGTCTTTACATAGGTGTAGGTAGTTGTAGGAAAACCACAACGAGTAATCTAGTAACTCAGGAACTCAAGACTAGTAACAGCTGAGTCATTAATACTGCTAGTCCTGAAGGGAAAGGGAAATGTTTCTGGAATCCAGGAGAGATTCATGTAGAAAAAGCCACACTGACAGAAACAGTGGTATTCTATCCAGGGAAACAGCCAGCCCAAGGTGGGCCCTCATGGAGGGATCAGGAGAATATCTCCCCCCATCTTCTCACTATTGGCTGAACCCAACTGGAAGCCAGAGGACAAGAGAACCTGTGTTTCATACAGGTCAGCCTCCTGGGGTAAATACAAGGTGGAGAAAGGTGGGAACAGATCTGAAGATAAATGGCAGACTGTCTTTTCCCATTCCAAGTTCATCCTCCCCCTATATGAGCCAGTTTTTTAGGTAGCGCCGTGGTTTACCTAATGGCACAAATCAGAAGCCTACTCAGTCTCTGTTCCTGCCATGATCTTTACAATGTTATTATCTAATCTCAAATCCCTATCCATTCTACTTATGAAATATTTATGTCCATGCTATTCTCTCCTGTTACTTTACATCACTCTGATACTCCAGCCTATCATTTCTTAGTAGCATCTATCATTTTCATAAAGTACTGTCTTTATTTGTATATTTTCCAAATTTCCACGAGGACTCTGTTCAGAACTCTATCTCCAATGCCTAGTAGAGTGGCTGGTACATAGTATATGTTCAATAAATATGTGTTGAACACATGAATTAATGCAGGCCCTCAATATTTATTGGCTCCACATTGCAGTGCATTTTTAGCAGACTCCTGGACATCAGGGTTAGCCATCTTCAGTCTGCCATTTACATTTCTGCTTACATGCCTCTTCTTGTTCATAAATTGGAAGTCACTCCCCTATTTAAAATTATTTAATGGCACTTTATAGCTTTCCAAATGAAGTAATTCATTCATTAAACAGTTTTTATTATTGAACATGTATTAAGGAAGGGAAATCAGAGATGAACCAACAGATTCAATTAGAATGTTTACAATTTACTGAGAAAAACAATAATTAAAAATAAATCATAGTAAGGTATACTAGTCTAAGATGGGGGAAACACTGAGCAGGAGTTCCTAACCCCAGAGCAGGGAAAGGCTATGAGGAAAGGCTTTCTAGAGGGCAGGATGAGGAAGAGTGAAAGGTAGGGGTGGGATGGGGACCATGTTCTGAAGGGGCCCACATTTATAGGATCTTGACTCCTTAGCCACATTGTTAAGGACTTTTTTGTTTCAGCCCTAATGTTTGTCAGTTTTATGTCCCATATTTTCTCAATTTAGACTCCCTGTCCAGGGACAGTTGATTCTTTAAAGTTCTCTAAATGCTGCATGTGGATTCCTGCTTCTGAAATTCTGCCCAAAAGGCCTATTCGTTCTTGCTGGCCTAAGATACAAGATTCTGTTTTTAAAGGGCATCATCTGTTTCACACTCTGTTCTCCCCTTCCCTGCTCGACACAAACAATATGCAGCCTGACTTCTTTCCTCAGTTTTCCAGAGACAGTCTGTGTTTCCTGGACATTAGCAAGCCCATATTAAATAGCAGGGATTTGGAGATAGAAGTGCCTACATTCTCTTCACATAACTTAGGGAGCTAACAGACACTGGAATATATAGAACTTCTTGAGGGAGATTTCTGACTCTGCAAATCATTCTTCCCTGTTTTAAAAGATAACGGATGGCTTTTTCAGTTACTTTGAGTAAACATAGCCAAATGGTAAGTTCAAATTTAATTTAATATAGACGATTTAACCTGAAACATAGTAAACAGCCATAGATATGAGACTAGAAAGTATCTGACCTTTAAATGTAAATGTATCACTATTTATTAGCATGCTCAGTTTATTGAATGTTTGTGTTCCTGTGCCCCTGTAGGTAATAAAAACTTCATATGTATTTTTAGGTGAAAAGCATATACGTATCAAAAACTAAACTAACATCTTTTTCACAATTTTCTATTCACAGTTGTACTCTGGTGTCAAATCAGGCCAAAAGTAACATATGGAAACAATACAGAATATAATAATTAGAGTGTTAGTTTATTATTGCATAAGTTCATAGTAATTAGCATAGAAAAAAATTAAATTCACAAGTATGTCATTATTAAAATGCACATTGAGTTTTTCAGGTAATGTGTTGCTCTACATTTTTATAGGTATGAAATAAAGACATCAAGTTTAAAAAGTTAAATTCAACAGTATTTAAATTGCAAAAACCAAAGATCTCATTTCTGATATTTAAGACTAATCATCTAGTCAAATATACTTAGGAACTTAAAGTCACTTAAAGTCAATGCTAATGATTTGAAAATGGATAACAATACACAAATAACAAATTATACTGGATATTCTTATTAGCATTTTCCTTTTGGCAAGTCAGTGGGAACTTATAAGATTGATCAGGAAAAATAAACCCTGCTAACTCTAATATATCATATTTTGATGCAACTAATTACTATCATATAGATTCAAATTTATCATGAAACAAATCATGCAGACTGTAACTTGGGTTAACACATTTTGCCTTCAAGGGAGACTTTAATTTTCTACCAGTCTCATAGAAGATACCACATACATTTTTACTTGAATACTTTCTTAAGAAAAAAATAAATCTAACATCATGCCATTATTACTATTTCTTACATTATTATACTTAATGATCCAATATTATTAGATCCATCTTCACATTTTCCTTACTGATGGCAGATAGAATATTCTGTTGACAGGCTACAAAGCCTTCCTGTAAAGAAAGTGATTGTTAATGATCCGTGACTCTTAATGAATCATGAGTCCTCCAGGTATTTGGATTGGAGAATGATCTCTTGTTTGACTTGATATCCTGGAAGTTCTATATAAAAGTAAAAGTAAAAGTTAACAACATGCCATTTTAATGATTTTACAAATGAGATTCTATGTGCTTATATTTTTGGATGGATTCTGTGCCTGGAGAAAAAAATATAATCAAGTTCCTGAATGTTAAGTTTCAATTGTTGCATATTCTATGGTCTTTCTAAGAAGTATGCATTTAACTGTGATTTCCAAGGAATCATTTTTTTAAGAGTCTTTTAAATTACATTTAAGTTTTAAATTAAGATTTACTTAACATTTAAAATTTATTATTTATTTATTATTTATTTATTTTATTTATTTATTTTAGAAAGAGAAGGGGGGAGGGGCAAAGGGAGAGGGTGAAGAAGAGAAGCAGATTCCCCACTGAGCACGGAACCCAAGCTGGGCTTGATCTCATGATCTTGAGATCATGACCTAAGCTGAAATCAAGAGTCAGATGTTTAACTGACTAGACACCCAGGTACCCTGGTGCCTCAATATTTAAGTTTTAAATTACTGGTTTCTCTGCAAATTTCTCTGAAGATTTAGGGTTGTTTTAATTTTGCATAACATGAAACAAATGTAAAAATGTTAACCTGTATTGCAGAAAGGTATTCACAATGCCTAAAGTGGCAACCAGCCTTCTTTCATTAAGGAGGCGCTGGTCATCCCTAGGGTAACATGGGTTTTGTTGTTACTGATGCTTTTGTTTGTTTTGTTCTTTCAATGATGGCTTATAATTTTGTCATTTACTTAACCCTAGATCATTTACTTTCTGGATCTTTCAGATTATGGGTAAGGATTCATTTTAAATTGTATGGAAAATAATTTTTAACTACGTGTGGTATACTTGATAGTATGAATGATATGCCTTAAAATAAACATTAACTTCAACATTTTTGTCTAAAACACTCACACTGTCATCCGATAAAGGAATAGGCTTTTCTATGCAGATGAGAAAGGAGGTGAACTTACACCAGACACACAGGGGATTTTGAAAGGCAACACTTTATTTATCTGTGGTACAACAGTAATCTGTAAAAACCCATTGGCCTGTGTGGTAGATATGAACTTTATACATTATGTGTGCCTAAGAAATAAAGATTCGGAACCATTAAAATAAGATTTTTGCTAGACTAGCAAACCATCTGTGTCTATCTGAAATGATACGTCTATAATGGAATATGTAGGCAAGTCCAGTAACTGAACAGTGCTCTCAAATATTTTAAACAAAATAAAGTCAAGTTTAATAAATTCCAATGCTGTTTTCCCCCTTAGAGACTGATGCTAATTATTTAGCCTTTAAACTGTATCATGGAATCCAAGGAACATCTTCTCATACAGATACAGCTTTTAAGGCCTTGGAGAAAAGCAGTTTGTTTGGGTCCTGGTGTTGGTGAGCACCAAATTCAATGCTTTGAGGTGGGATCCAACAAGTAGATAAGTAGACATTGCATTTAACAATAAATATATTTGAAAATCTTTAGGCAAAGTGTAGACTCATCAAGTGCCTTACCTCTTGGTATCGCCATATGCCTCCCCACTTAAGTCTTTCATTTTATCTGCCTGGTTGTCAAGGTCTTAAAGTGAGAGATTTCTGGAGGAGTAATCAGTGTACATGCATTGGGTAGTGTGCTGAGTCCTCCTCCGTGAATGCCATAAGAGAAATGTCTATTGCCAGTGATCTTCTCTAGGCCTAATCTTACTGATAAATATATTTTATGTGTGTGTGCATATACATGATAAAAATGTATATATGCAAACATATGTATTTCTTCATTGCATGATACTCAGATTATACAACAAATATACACACATGTATAATGAATAAGAAAATGAACATCACTGATTTATAAATATGAGGGTTTTTAAATCAAAGGTAGGGAAATCCACAACATTTTATATCTATTTGTCAATGTTAAATAAGTGGAAAAATTTTAGACCCTGGACATTTAGAAATCTGGAGATTGATATATCTCTAATGTAAGTCTCACATGTTTGCTGGAGCATTACTGCATTCCAGCAATGAGGGCAGCCAAGGAAAAAGATTTGGAAAGAGTGAATTAATGTCAGGAAATAATAAGTGTTTCTAAGGGTACCCTGTGAGGCCTCATCAAATGTCTCTTTTAATAACTGTATATTAAAACATGAACAAAGTTTATTAGTATATAAGAAATTAGAGTAAAGAGGAAATCTTCAGATAAATATAAACTGTATGAAGTCCACAACAGCTCCGTTATGTAAGCGGATGAATCCTGCAAATGGTTTGAATGAGGAATGCAGCAAAGTTCAACTTGGATTTTGTAGGAAAACCAGGAGAAAGATTGATAACAGTTTAATTGGGGGGAAAAATGCACATGTGCTGGTAAAATGCAACATAAAAAAAATCTCCCTGATCACATTTCTTTTGCATCTGAAGACTTAGAGTAATGTTTCCATGGACCTATCCCACATTAAAAAATGATTTAGTATGTCTTAACGGAGAAGCTTTCATTCTCAGGCCCTTTGTAAGGTCTGCCTTTGTGAAATGTGCTTTAACTAGGCCTATTCTGTTCCAGCTTTTCCCTTCTGAGTTGTATCCAGTTACCTCAGCTTGAGCATAACCAGGAGAAGGATTCCACAGGTGACTGTCATGCACATGACAGCATAGATTACTTCTCCTAGAAACAAAAGATTAAAGACAACAACAACAACAACAAATTACTGGATTTTTTTTAGGGAGAATAAGTAGTAAATATAGAGGATAGATTTTTAACTCACCATTGAAAGGGGAATGAAATCCACTTAGAGTTCTCTCCTTTGCAGGTTTTCCTTTATGCAATGCTATGCCTTTGACATTAGACAGGGTCGGATAATCTGAAAGAAAATAATGAAAATGAGATTATGGTATTTAAAAGTCATACATTACTTTTTCCCATGGGTTGTAATTTGCTTTATATTATATTACAAGGCAGCAATTTATTTCTGACCCTATCTTAATAAAATCTGATAGATGAGGATGAAAGCAGGAGCACTTTCCTTATATTTTAACAGTTTTTTTCCCACCTTTTAATCAGATAATTTCTTTACAGAAACTGTTTGTTTTCGTTTTTATTCCCAAACCATGATTAGGAAAGTAGATTATACTTTATGACAGTTCACTGTACCTTATATATAGACCAGGGGGGAATAAATCATCAACTTGAAACTACCCATTGTGATATTAAAAGGATTCCTTTTTTTTACGAGAGTGATTGTTTCAATATGCTTTTAACAATATCTCATTTCCCTAAGACTCTTTGGATTTATGAATCCTTTAAAAAATTATTTATTTATTTGAGAAAGAGAGAGAGAGCACAGGGAGAGTAAGAGGGTGAAGCAGACTCTCAACCGAGCAGGGAGCATGATGTGGGACTCGATCCCAGGACCCTGGGATAATGACCTGAGCCAAAGGCAGATGCTTAACTGACAGAGCCACCTAGGCACCCCTGTATTTATGAATTCTTATTGAGTCCCTAAAGCAATCACTCTGTTTACCCCTCCACTCAGACTTCAACATCCAGCTTTCCTTATTTCCCTACTCTGTCTCTTGTATATCCCTTCCCTTTCTATTATTGTTAACTAGTTTTGGTCACACTTAAGGGAAAGTGTCACACTTGTGGAAAAGCCATTCTATGGCCCTAGTCTTTGTGGCAACATTTTGCTAAACACATTTCTACCTCCCTTCACAACTCACAAGACAAAAAGATGGGATCCTTAAGATTAACTAACAGATCCATTTTCGGTGACATTCACTGATAACTTTGAAGTGAACTCACTCCTAGTTTTGATTCAGTTCAACAAAGACATGAATGTTAAATACACCAATAGCCCAATAACCAGCTTCTTTGATGATGAAGATTCAGGTAGGATCGGAATCTTTAAAGAAGGGTGGGGGAGATGAGATCAAGTTTCCTCTTGAGAGACTGGCTGTCCACACTGACTGTTTCATATACTTTAAGACCTGGAAGTCTGAATAGACTGTTGTTTGTAGAAATGAGTGCATCAAATGGTGGAATCATACATCTGATGAGAATTACTGACAAGAGGCTCCGAGTAGGAAGGGAGACGGGAAGACATATTACCAAGAGTCCGATCCAGTCCTCTCTCCACCGAGGGTTGCTGTCCATAAGCCAGCTGCTTGGAAGCCAAGATTTGAGGTCCCAGGAATAATCAGCAGAAAGCACAGAGCTCTCAATATGGGTCCAAGAGAAGGAACCCAGCATAAGAGGTAGAAAAGGGAGGATTTTGTTATTAGAAAACCCATTTTTTGAGGAGTTTGAACTCTAATATGGTGAAGATGTTTTAGTTCAAGATTTTTTTTAATCCCCGCCTTACATATTGGGTTATCATATATTTATAGAAGTCGGACTTTCTTAGGAACTGAAAAATCAATCTCTTCTAAGTGTAAAAGAAATAGAGGTAGAGCATGTGAATTTTTTTTTTCAATTTTGTGGTCATAAAATACATTTTGTTATTCACTATAAAGTTGGAATGGGAAAACAGCTATTTCAAATAATAGCATTTTTATACTAGTGGCTCCTTCTTTGGGGAAGAATTAATTTTAATCAAGTTGATCTTACAGGTTTTAGTGAAACAAATTATATTAAAATTTTATATTCAAATCACTTCAGAATATGAAGGATAGCTTTACTTTTAAAAAAATTCTATGGCATTTTGCAATGTTTTGAAAATTCTTTTAAATTTAAAATTCTATGGCATTTTGAGGCAGATTCATGGCTTACATGTAAATGTATATAATATACATTGGCTAATTATTTGAATGATGCTATAGTTTTCCTTTATGAAATTCTATCCCTAAGTACATTTGGTCTAGCTAGGTACCATGATTCATCTTTACATTAAAAAAAAAGGTTACTATTCTGACAAATTAGGCTGCCTCTTAAATATATCTGCCTAAAGTAATTGTTAAACATTCACCTAGCAAAGTTTAGAAAGAATCGTCTCATTCACTAAATTTCACTCACATGGAACTCATTAACAAAGTTATAATAGATCAATGACAGAAATGTTAGCTAATGATCCCAGTGAAAATTTTAATGTGTCTAGCAATCACTCCACAATCTTAAATATTGCACCCTAGGAGGATACCGAATATCAGTTAGAGAGATTAATGTTACAGAGGGTTTCTTGGCTACTGAAGCCAAGAAATCTTCCCTGCCTTTTATAAACAGTGAGGTTTACAGTGTTTTATAACCATGAAATTAAAGTCGGCGGAGTTAATAACCAACCTCAGTTCCACACCATCTGCTATATTTATAGATAAACACTGTCAGTGACTTGTTTATCTTAACTCATACCCTAGAGGAGTTAAACACTATTATGAACTATATTGTAAAATCCCTGTACATCTGACGGGAAATCAAGATTAATTTCAGCCCTGTGTTAAGAACAAATTTAAATAGTGTTCTCCCCAAATGACTACAGAGATGTGATCATTTCTTTTTTATTTTCTTCCAAATCCTTGTGCAGCAGTGGCTGAGAGCTGATGGGATCTAAAACTTTACTTTTTATAATTTATATGAAATGGTAAATGTATAATTAAAGATACGATAGATCAGATACAAAATAATGATTTAAAAAGAAATGCCAGAATAGTTGAAATAGAAATTAAATATATGACATAGTGCAAATTTGTAGATCTTCAATTAAAATTCTATTTACATATACAAGTCTGCTTGGAAGAAAAATTTTGACAAAGTGAACATTTTCATAGAATAATATGTTTTGTAGCTGTTTTTCTTAATTGCTAACATGTCACATGGCATAGTTAGATGTTATTGGCTTCTTTCCATTTTTAAGTAAAGTATTGCCAATACCATGACAATATTTTAGTGAGAACGAAAATGCAAGGATGACCTTCTTGCATATCCAAGGGTTGGAGCTATTTCTAATTTGGTCAATATTTCAATATGGTCATCTGAAGGTATTTAAATTCCCAAACTGGAAATGAGTTTTGAATTTTTTCACCTAATGATCAGTAGTGAGATTTCATGTATCATGGACTCTTTCTATTATTAGTGTATAAAAACCTCCTTCCAAAATGTATCTAAAAAATATTGCAGCTGGGAAGAAAGGAAAATATGTAAACATCTTTAAGTTTGAAAAAACAACACATTAGTAACATGATAAACCAAGGCATTAAACACATACAATGACAGTGTAACATCACTGCTGCTAAAATGTATATTGTAAAAAGTAAATCAACCAAATAATATACTTGCCTTAAATAATAACATGCATCAACAAAGCATATTCATTTATTTAGTTGACAAACTTCAAAGGAGATGAAACAATGTGTTAGATTTATTTTCTTGCACTATGTATGGTTAACCACATGTTTGCCAGCAGCTAGGGGGAAAGGGAAACTTAGTGGTATTAGCCTGTTGGTTTGCAAACCTCAGGAGTTCCCTGGGTGAAATCTGTAACTGGCTCTCCATACACAGAGGAAGAGGAAAGACTGAAGAAAGAGGTGGGCCCCTCCAGACTGGTTCGTGGCTGTTTTAATAAGCAAGGGAACTTATATATGAGGCTTGTCTTGGGCAGTCACTAGATAGTAGATCTTGGCACTCACCCACTAGAATTTTAAAAGTTTACAGAGAGGTCTTAAATGGGGTTCAGTCACATCTACAGTCCATATTGTCTCAATAACACATTGCTCTCTCAAGACTGCATCCTTGAAACAGCTCTGGCTATGGGAAGAGTGAGTAGAATGTACACTCCAAGAACAGGGGAGGGGGCAAGGAGCCTCCAATTTCCTTGGTACAGCTCACAGGTCAACCAGCAGTAATATCCTCTGGATGGCTTCTTCCAACATAGTCAAAGGGTACAAAATTTCAGTTATGCAAAATGAGTAAGTCCTAGAGATCTCTTGTACACCATAGTGCCTATTCTTTTTTTTTTTTTTAAATCCCACAACATTTATTGTTCTCTGGTAATAACATAAAGGTAATCAAAACAATATGAACAAATGTTTTAGAACTATACTCCCAACAAAGGACATCTAAAAAAACAAACTACATGGCCTTCTCAAGAATTTCTCACTTCATTGATCATTTCTAGTTGGAGACACTTTGGAGAAGGGTAATATTGTCTCCTTTTAGCATGATCTGACACAGTTGTTTTCTTGACTTTGTTTTAGAATGAATCTCTTCGGCATCATCTAATACGAGGTTCATGTACTCATCAAAACCAATGATACGGCCCTCTATTCGCATGTTCACTTGCTCATAAAGCCACACCTGAATACGAGATCTATTTTGCAAGTATTTGAAGATGAGGTTGATGGGCTGAACCACCACCTTCTGCACTTTTTGGCCCTGGCCACCATACACCATGGTGGAAGCCGACAAAGACTGCACGCTACCTCAGAAAGCAACTTCCCCATGGTGCCTATTCTTAACAATGCTATATTTTACACTTAAACATTCTCTGAGAGGGCAGCTATTAAGTTAAATGTTCTTACCACTCACACAGAATAGTCATAAATAGAGGACAGGAAGAAACTTGTAGAGGTGATAGATACACTTATGGTATAGACTGTAGTGATGTGAGTTTCATGGTGTATATTTATCTTCAAACTCATCAAGCTGTATCCTTTCAATACATACAGCTTTCTGTATGTCAACAAAAACAAAAGCAAAAAACACATACTTCAATAAGTATGCACTGGAGAAGATTTGCCTTGATCTTTTGGCATGAACCAAAAAGCTCAGTGTTAGTAACTAACTGTATTGACAAGCCTGGCTTGTCAAGCTCTTTGGCCTTTGGTTGAGTAACAGTGTTGTCCACACATCTAGTAGATTTCTTAGAGATTATAGTGAGTCTCAACTGTTCTATATTCTCCTTAATAGTTTCTGAAAATAATGAGAAAGCAACTGAGGTAGCAATTAGAATGCAAATTATGCATTGCTATCTAATAACCAACACTAGATTAGATAAATATACTATGATTTATATATGATAAATATATATAAATATACTGTGATTGCTTTAGAAGGTAACAATTTTAAATCTTGGAATTAAAAATATCTGTTACCTGTGGGCTCATACAAAACATGTCTAAAGATATAGGTTGGAGATAGGAATCAAATATTCATGTTTAGAATATATATCAATAAATATATAAGTTTGTAAGTATAGTAGAATTACAAAACTAGATGAGATGTCTTAGATTATCTAATTCAAACTTTCAGTGCAATGATCCATTCTGCCTCATTATTGACAGCAGTAAACATTTTTCCAGGAATGAGCTACTTAATACCTTCTATCTTTCCACTATTATTGATGGTCAGTTCTACTTAAAATATAAAGTACTTTCCTAGACTGCTCTTTTATCAACTCAGGATGATAAATCTACCTTCTTTTACCTAGCCCTCTTGTTGCTACCTATATATGTGTGTGTTCGTGGAAAGAGAGGGAAAGATCAGACTATATAAGTAGACCACATGGAACAAAGCTTTTCAAACTTTAACATGATTCTTGGTTTACCCTAAAATGTCAATTCTGATTCAGTAAGTCTGGGATGAGGCAGAAATTCTGAATTTCTTACAACTTCCCAGATGCTGCTGATGCTGCTAGCAGAATATATATATATATTGTGTGTGTGCTTGTGTGTGTATATAGTATATACAGTGTATACACACACACGGGGGAAAGAAATACATGTATATGCTCAGACAATAAACAAAATGTTTTACTTCTATATATATGGTGCTTAATACCTTAAAAGGCACTTTGACAAACACTGCTAAACTTTATAACATCGAGTCAAATAGGAATTATTAGCTCAACTTGATAAAGAAACTTCGACTCAGAATAGTTGTCTTGTCCAAGATTAGAGTTGGTATATATGTCCAAGACACAATCTGTAGCAAAATCTTCCACAATTTATATCTAAAATCTACCTCATGGAGGTAACAAAAATTATGCAAAAACATTTTCAGTGTTTTCCAATGTGGCAGCCACCTGGATTAAGAAATAAATTTGAAAAGTAGTAGGGACAAGTTGTAATAGTGTTGCATAATGAGAAACACCTCATAGTCTGCTTGCAAATGTTCATGATCATGTATGTTTCTGTTGCTGAAATCTGCAAAAGAAAAGGTGACACACATCTAATAACTAAAACTTCTGAGACGACTCACATACATCTGTAGGATGTTTCAACTTGCAAACCCTTGTGAAATATGTTCATCATTTTCAGTGTAATGAAATAAATCAACCACTTTAATGACTTTTAACAGAAATATAAAAAAAAGTTGCAATCTTCAAGGTAGTTATCTGAGACTATGCTATCAGTATGAGCATTTTCTATTTTTACAGATGTAGAGTTAAGACTATACATAAAGTTTTCCAGTGTCTTCACTAGGCAAAGGGCACACAAAGAATAATGCACAAAAGATCAGTTATAACTGTTTAAAATCAGACTTGGCTATTTCTTTGGTTCCTACAATCTATGTCTACATTGATACAACTTAAAACAGATAAAAATATAAAATAACCCCCCTGTTTAAAAACTACCTCTATCTGGAATGAATTTATTGGAAAAAAATATGTTCCCCAAATTGAACAGTAATTTTTACCTTGAATTATGTTATACAAGCACTAGAAGAGCTTATAATGAGACAAATGTAAGATAAGAGTGGGAATAATTTACACTATATTTTATCAACTTCAGAAGTTTTTGTTTTCCTACAGGGAAATTTCTTACAGAAATTTTTTTTATGAAAAAATATATGTGACAATACCTTAATTGTCTAGATAGCTTTCTGATGTCTCTACTTGGAACTTAAGGATTCCCTCATGTCTGCTGTTTTGAAAATGTGTAAAACTTTACCTGGCTAGCTTACACAATTTTTCATAGGCTGATTGAAAACACCAGGGAAAAGAGAGCTGGGAAAAAAGATGAAGGAAAGGGATACCTTTTGGAAAGTCTTCATAGACTTGAGTTTTAAAAAGGAAAAAAGGTATATAATTGCAGTATCTCTTCCCTGCACATAAATTTACAAATTTCTGGGAGAAAGCTGAATATAAAAAGATGATATATGTAGTTAGCTTTCCTTAGATAGCAAACTTCTTAAAAATAGACACCATATTTACCTAATTTACAATGTAGTATGGTGATTATAATGCCATGCCTATGCAATTATCTAATGGCCAAAAAGTATATATTAGCAATTTTACATTTGATATAGCACATCTGTCACTGTGTATTATCATCACTGTATAGTGTATGATTATATAATGTTTAGTTTTTTTCTTACCTTTGACATTGACCAAGGGTCATTAGATAAATCACATATTTTTCACATATCATTATCATTTTTAAAAATGAAAATTCAGGGGCACCTAAGTGGCATAGTCAGTTGAGTGTCCGACTCTTGATTTTGGCTCAGGTCATGATCTCAGCGTCCTGGGATAGAGCTCTGTGCACAGTGGGGAGTCTGCTTGAGAATTCTCTCTCCCTCTCTCCCTTTGCTCCTCCCCCTGCTCATGTTCAATCTCTCTCTCTCTCTCAAATCAATCAATCAATCTTAAAAAAATAAAACTGAAGGGGCGCCTGGGTGGCTCAGTTGTTAGGCGTCTGCCTTCCACTCGGGTCGTGATCCTGGAGTCCTGGGATCGAGCCCTGCATCAGGCTCCCTGCTCCAGGGGAAGGCTGCTTCTCCCTCTCCCACTCCCCCTGCTTGTGTTCCCTCTCTCACTGTGTCACTCTCTGTCAAATAAATAAATAAAAATCTTTAAAAAAAATGAAAATTCATTGTCCCATCTGTAATTAATGCATATCGTTACCGATCAATAGTAATGCATTAAAAAACTATTTGCCTGGTAATTAATTCTAACAATCAGGTTTGTTTACTGATAGACAAAGAGTAAATATCTTCATCATTGGATTAGGAGATATATAAGAGCAAATAATTTGAGAATTTCTCTAAGCTTCAGTTCTCTCGTTTGTAAAATGAAACTAGAATACCGAGGTCCACAAAAACTTTTGAGAATGAAAATATTAAAACTAATATGAGTATAAACAGAGTTTTTGGAGACTTCCATGAGAAAGAATGTGCAATTATAGGGAAGAATGGAAGGGAAAGCAAGGATAAGAGAAGGGATTCCTTTGATGGTTCTTTCTCTTTACCCCTTTCCCTTTATATCCTCCTTCTCTTCTTTCCTTTCCTTAGAAAGATCTTCTTGAGTCAATTCACTGAAGTTGAATCTTCTGGCATTTCCTATTTCAGAAACCTGATTTGAAGTCAACACAGTAAATTCAAAGTTTGTTGGAAGAGGCAGAGTTGTCCAAATGTTTCTTATGAAATGCTAATTCTATAGAACCCTTTTATGTGTTAGGCAAATAAAAGATCTCACAAATAAATGACTTTGGAAAATTGTAGATGAGACAAAATAAATTATGTCCTGGCTGCAAGTGTTTTCTAGTTTTTTGATTTGTTTTTGTTTTTGTGTGTGTGTGTTTGCTATGGTAGAAGGGAAACATTACCTAAGTTTATTTTCTCCATGGAATACATCTAGGAATCCATTAAAAAACAAGACAAAACAAAAAAACCTTAGAAAACATGGCTATATGTGATTGATAGACAAATATTTATATATTTTAGGTAGGCACAAAATGTTTATTGAGGTTTCCTATTTTTATTTAGTCAGTGGAAGTCAGAGAAATCATACTAACAGTATTTTGTGTTCCTGAATATAGGCATTATTTATAATCCTTTCCTCTACTAAGCATACATATGTATAAGTACCTGATACTACAATTTCTCTTGTTCTCTATTCCTTGGAGTTAAACAAATTTTTCAGCCTGTGGCTTGGGAGATGCCTGACCCCCAAATGCTACTCCTATTGCCCCTTAGAGAGGTTGGTGTGATGCAACATTAATTCCACATTTGCTGCCAGTTAATCTGCCATACTGCAATTTCTCAATTTGTCCTCATGGGATATGGAGAATTTAGAATCTGCCCTCTACTTAGGAGACCCATTCCAGCAGAACAAGAAGGAGTTCATGGATCATTTACACCTAGTCACCTATGAATGTCCACAAGACCATGTGGCAGAAACCACCAGATTTGGATCCAAGTAAAGATTTTCCAGATAAGTAATTACTTCCTACTTCAGAGCTAGCACCATGGCAGTCAACATGGGGATATATTGGTAGGATGATACATGACTCTGCTCTTATGAAGTTCTCAATCTACTTTCAGGTAAGGGAAATAATTTAAATAAAGTGAGGTGGGAATCAACAAGGGACAGCTAAGGGAAAGGTGTGCACTTGAGGACTGGTGAGAAGTAAGACTGATTTGCATTCTGGGTGTTCTTGGGAATCAGATGAAGTTTACATGTGGGAAGGATGAAAGCAGGAGCAATGGAGAGCAACAGTGTCTTTTGCAGACAGAAATAGCACAATCAAGACACAGTTGGAGAATTAGTCTAGTCATAGTAAATTGGCTGGTTTGGTGAGGAGACTAGGAAAAAATTCAGATGTGAGAAGATGAAAACTAAAAAAAGGTGGCAGAAGCTACTGTAGAGAAGAGAGACAGTGGATGGTTATATTTAAAACACAAAGAGTTTTGTTGGAAAGCAGAATGGTGCAGAGCATAGTAGCACAAGTGTTATAATCAGGTATGGATCAAAAACCAGCTCTGCCTCACCTCAGCTCTGTCATTTTAGGCAATTTACTGAGCCTCTGTTCCTTTATCTTTAAAATGGGATAATGCCTACCCCAACATTTATTGTTAAAAATTAAACAAGACGATATGTGAAAAGAGCATAAAGTGCTCAATAAATTATATAGTTATTAAATGTGATATAATTTAGAGTTTTATTTGATATTGAGAATGCAGAGGACTAAATGAAAGGTGACTTTTAGGTTCTTGATATGACATGATGTTTTAGAATACTTCAGTGAATTGGCCTAAGAAGATCTTTCCAAGGAAGGGAAAGAAGAGGCGCAGGTGGGGGAAAGGGGTAGAGGAAAAGAACCACCAAAGGAATCCCTTCTCTTATCCTTGCTTTCCCTTCTATTCCTCTCTACAATTGCACTTTCTTGCGAAAGTCTCCCCAAACCCTGTTGATAGTAATATTAGTTTTAACATTTTCATTCTTAAAAAAATCTTATGAACCTGGAGAACTGAAGCTTAGAGAAGTTCTCAAAATTCTTTGCTCTTAGATAGCTCCTAATCCAATGATGAAGATAAAATGAATGGTCATGATGGAGAATCATTGGTAGAGAATTGAAAACACATGATTTTGGAAGTGGACAGGAAGGAAATCAAATTCTAAACCATATTATGGTAGGCTAATGGAAAGAAGTTCTTAATGAGAAAGAGAGAAGAGGTCAGGACTTAAGTTTAATAAGGTAAAGGCCTTTGAAAAACCCAGCAGTTGGTAGAGAATAACAAGATATAGGGATAGTAACTGCTAAGCCAGTTTTATTAACTGAGAAAAATGCATATTTGGATCACTAAGAGATGTTACACTTCAAAAGTTCTCTTTCAGCTACCCATCAGTATTAAAAGAACAAAAGAATTAATGTTGAATCACTATATTGTACACCTGAAACCAATATAACACTGTATGTTAACTAACTGGAATTAAAATAAAAACTTAAAAAAAAAGAACAAAACAATTTAAAGCAACAATATTTTCATTGTGGGGGGGGGGTGGTGCTGGAATGGAAGCTTGGGCCAAAGAACAGTGAGAGAAATTGACTGGGTGGAAGCAGCCATGTAGATGTGTTGGAAGGAGCTATTAGGGTTGTAGACATATGCTTAGTGTACATTTTCCATGTAATAACTACCATATGTACTTTAAACAAAATACCAATGTAAGTTTCAGGCTGTTACACTAGGAAGAGTGGGTGAAGAGAGATGCAGGTACTGAATCATGTTTTTTTCTAGAAACTTAAGACATCAAAAGGGGCATCTTCCTACACAGATCTCAATGACACACAGCAGTGTATCACTAAGGATAAGCTGCCCTTTGAAGAAAGCCCTACAGTCTGATTTATATAGCTTCCCTCCTTGCAGATTACCTTGACTCCCAACTAAAGTAGACACACAATCTGGAACCAGTGGGCTCTAGCCTCTTTCTTCAGTTGAGTTATTTTGAAAGTCCCTATCATATGCCTAGAGTGAGAGTCTGGCCACCTGACTCAGGGGCAAATGTAATAAACACCAGTCCCAGAGTTCTGACACACTCAATGCATATCAGAACTGGGAAAGCCACTCTTCAACCTCAGTGGCAACCAAAGGAAGCCATTCCACCCTAAGCTGGAGGCCAGCAGAAAAGAAAGGGACAATGGGCAACAGTCTCTGTCACAGAGGAACACCTGCATAACATCACCAAGCACTCACACTGGGTCACAGAGAAGTTTTCAGCCACTCTGTACACTCTTTCATCTAGTTTGAAAACCAATTTGTTTACTGTGATTTGTTCCACAAGCCCTAAATATATGCTTTCCAAAGAGTAATGAGAAAAAAAATTATGTCATGCCCATTCTTATAGTTTACTAGATATCTATGTGATGTTAGAGCATTCGTGCAAATTTGAGACTGAGAATATCTGCTGATGTTTTCAATCCGTAAAAGGTTTTCCTGAACCCATGAAAAAAGTCTAGAAAGTGGTTGGAGACAATCTGATATACTAATGGAAGATGAATGATTGTCATTATCAGTGAATTCTTAATAAATCTCTACACTTTGCTCACCTATCTCATCTACAGGATTTTATTTGTCTAAGTACCAAGTGTTCTTAATTCTAAGGGGTCTCCCTTTAAGATGATATCCCAGTATATAGGTGCCAGGGCAATAACTATTAAGTGCCCACATATGGTGTTTTATGGGAATACATGTGATGCTATTATACTGTTGTCACAAGAATAGTTGGCTCTTTAAGCCAGGAATACACATGCTCATAATAAATTATTTTTATGACTTCACATACACAATCATGATGCACAGAAAGTATAAAGGAAAGATTGCTTATTTTATGCAGCTTTGGCACTAACTCCATCCCCAATTATAGGCAACAAGGGGATTGTATGAAGCCAATGAAAGCACAAGAGTGGAAAATGGAAAAGATAACACTACGCTTTCACATACTGAAGCGTGTTATTGTTCAAATTGTAACAGTATTGTTTTGTTGTTTTATTTCCCTTCATGATCTTAAATGCTCCTTCCTTCTCTAGTGATGCCAAAAGTTGAGTTGTCTCACTCATCAATGGCATCTCTTTAATCTTTCCTTTTTGGCTTAGAGCAAACAACAAAGGTAGTCATGGATGATTCATACCATCTTTCATGCTCAGAGACAGACTTTTCCCCCTCTGTTAAAAACACCCAGGGCTTTAAGGGTAGAGGTGGGAGAAAGTGAAGGTAGGAGACAGCTGTTCTCCTGTTGTTTCTGTTGAGGGTTTGTACACTTCAGTATTTCCAGATTAAAGCCGTGTGAAACATTTTCTGCAAAATAGGAAGCCAAGCCAAATTTGCTGGGTTTCAGGTCTGCAGACAAAATTTAAACCAGCTGGGTTTTATTGGGAACTTTTGCATGCAAGTAAACCTAGTGGTGAAACTAAAGCCAGGATTTGTCTCCACTGGAGTGGGCTACATCTTTAGGGGCTATCCCCTCCATGACTCTTCCCTTGAGGGAGTTTTGGATTTTGAAAGGTCCTAAGAGAAACTTTCCAGATTATTCCTTAGAGTACCTGATTGAAATCTTAGCCAATGAAAAGTGGAAGGTACAACCAGATATGATGCCTCTCATAGTCAAATCTTCAGAGAGATGAGAGGAAGCTTGGTCTCTTTCTGAAATCTGATTTTAAATTACCTAAATTAAAATAGCTAATGATTCTCTATACACATACATTCACTAAAACAAAAGTCCCCTTTCCCCCCAACACACACACATGTGCCTAGTCAACGTAGCAAATAATGGCCAACTTACTGGATTTGTACACAGCAAAATCCCAAATCATATTCCAAATGTGCTCTAAGTAAAAATTACCATGTTCCTTGCTAAAATAATGCAACTGTATAGATTTAAACATATAAATAGAAGCAAAGACACATGCCCTATTATGATTGGATAGTGATATTGGAATATGTTATTTATGAAGCTATTTAGAATTTGGGCAACAAAACAATAGAAAATAATCCAACACTAGAGAAAACTATTTTTATTACAAATCTCAATTTAAATCTTAAGGAGAATGAGCATTTTTCAAGGGCAAAAAAATAAATGATAGACCCTTTCTTAAAATTTTAGTATAATCATAGGAAGAAAAAGTTCTTGGCAGCCTTTTGGGCATAAGAAATATAAATCACTTCAGATCTGTCCTTATACATAGGCAGTGTGGAGTTTTGCTGAAAATGTACTGGCCTTCAGTATCTTCAGTCATCTAGTCCAATAATATTAACCACATCTAATATCGGAGGTCATCTATTTCTGTTAAACTATTATCAAAATTTAATATGCAAGAAATCTGAGAGATCTAGGAAGAGTATAACTGACTTCCTCAATACCACTGTGTGTAGTTAGGGCTCGAACTTGTTTCCTAGTTCTTATTCTTTATATTACAACATACTGCCTCCCATCAAATACATTTTTTTTTTCTGAAAATCCTCTCGTTATAAAGACATCAGTTGACAATTCTAAATTTCCCATCATTAGATGAAAGGAGTGTATTATGGTTTTTAACATCACAGTTTCTGGTGCCCCAAATTTTCTCATTTAAATTCTGCATCTATTGTCTTCTGTGTTATCTTGGACAAGTTACTAACATCTAGGTGTCCTAGTTTCCTCTAGGGTAAAAGAAAGAGCCTCTACTTCATATATTACTTGTGGAAATTAATCAGGACATATAGAATGAGTAGAATAGTGTCTCACACTTAGTAAATACTCAATTAGGTTGCGGGACCCCGAGTAAGCAAAAGAAAAGCAAGCTCGTGTTCATAGCCATGGTACAGCTTTAAACTGGGAAGAAATATCTTTAGATGTTTATTAAACCTCCATTTTAAGGATATTGTATCTTTTATAGCTTCAGTTTCCTCCGTGTTATCATTTTACAATGTTGAGATGAGTTTGTAAGCAGATCTATTAAAATGTTCGTTGCAGTTTGTCAAATAGTAGGATTATTTTCAGGAGTTTGTCCAGATCCTAATATTATTAATATTAATGCACTGTTTTAAAGATCGCTTCCTGGCAATTAGCCCTTCATTCTTTCTGCAGTCTCTTTGAGACAGGTGATAATTTGCTCAAAGAGCACCAACAGCTCTCATTGCTTTTCATTATAAGTGAAGTCAACTGTGAAGCTAAGGGCATGGGAAAAGCTCATCTATAGGCTCTCCTTCTCTATACCAAAGACTGGTGCCTTCCAGAATAGCCCCAAGTACACCATCAAAGAGGTTAGAGCATTCTTCGTACTTACTCAAAGCTCTCCTTGGGAGGTTAGGCAAATCTAGGGTGAACTGATAGGTCCTGAGACCGGTCTATGTGTGGAGTTCTGATGCTGATTCTAACTACCAAGACAAAGTGTTTGTTTGTTTGTTTGTTTATTCAAAGTGTCCTTTAGAATCACAAGAGTTAATATGGGAAATATGACTTACTCAAATACATTAAGGTTTCATATTCAGGGTTCAAACAAGTAACTTTACCTAGTGGGTTCCCCCCACCCCGACCCTTTGACTGCTCTTTACCTCCAAGCCTAATTTCACTCAGTGTAGAGCACCCATTCTGTACTATTTTCTCAATACCATGTATTGTATGCTAAAACTCAACTGATGACACTATTCTGATGTTTTTTGATCATGACTTTTATCCATCAGATCAATGACTTTCACATGGACAATGGAATTTGGGGGCCAATGAGCATTCTTCTAGTGATCCATGTTTACTTTTTCATTTTTATAACATGACAGTCTTGGCACTAAATACATCTGGGACATATTAATAATTTATTTATACTTAATAAAAAACAGACATCATTTCACTATTCTTTAATCAAAACCAGTACCTCTCTTGCTATTGACTCTGGGGATGTTTTATTGTGTGGGGATAAATGGGAGGTGATGAGATCTTCTGCTTCACTGACTTGGTAAGCAAATTGAAACATTTAAGAATCATGATTCTAGGGATGGTATCTTTTTTTGGTCTTCTAAGACCAAATCCAATGTGGCAGGGGAGAAGTTCCCCACATCAACAAGCAATTTGCAAGACATCAGCTGGGTGTCCTTTAATTCAACTCAATTCTGACACCACTACCCTGAGATAGCGTCAAATTCCACAGGTTAAGGTCTCAGCCCTATAAGACCCCCTCGTCCTATCCCCACGTCAGATGCTGGTTGCAAGTCCAGGTTGTTAGCTATACTTCGGAATGACTGGCTATAAATTACAGGTTCCCAGGACCTCCTCTTTGGGTTCAATTAATTTGCTAGACTGTCCAACAGAACTCAGAGAAATGTTTTGCTTCCTGGATCCCTGGTTTATTATAAAAGGATATAACTTAGGAAAAGCCAGATGGAAGAAGTGCATAGGGAATGAATCCAGAGCTTCCATGTTCTCTCCAGGTGCACCACTCTCCCAGAATTTCCATGTATTCACCAATCTGGAAGCTCTCCAAACACTGTCCTTTTGGGTTTTTATGGAGGCTTCATTATATAGATATGACTGATGAATTCACTGGCCATTGGCTATTGATTCAACCTCCAGCCCCTCTCTCCTCTCCAGAAGTGGGTACTGTCCAACCCTCTAACCACTTCCTTGGTTGATTCCCCTGGCAACCAGCCCTCCATCCTTAGGCTTTCCAAGAGTCACCTAATTAACAAAGGACACCTTTATCATTCTTGTCACAGGAGATTCCAAGGGTTTTAGGAGCTCTATGCCAGGAACAGGAAATATATATATTTTATTATAAATCACAATATTGCAGTATTTCAAAACAACCAATGTTGAAATGCCTCCAATAGAAGTACAGAAGTGTATGCTTATAGTGATGATTCAAGAGAATGTTGCTAGACTCTGACTGACTTCAGGAAAGAACAAATGAGTATTCTAAACCAGTGGTTCTTAAAATGTGGTACCTGGACAAGCAGTATATGCAACATCTGAGAATTTATTAGAAATGCAGATGCCCAAGTTCCATCCTAGACTTATTGAATCAGAAACTCTAGGGTTGAAGACCCAATAATAACAAGGCTTTAGGTGATCCTCATGGAGCTAAAGTTTGAAAACCACTGTTCTAAGCAACTATCTCAAGAAGAATTTTAGCAATTATAAGAACATCTACTTAAACTCTTTCATGACACTAAGACACATAGTGTCCATGAAAAAGAGATTACTACATTAACAAAATGAATCAGATCAATTAAGTTGGTCCATTTCTCAGCAGCAGACAGGCTGTTATATATGAGATACATAAAGTATTTTACACACATACAAGTGCGTACACACACACACATAATTAGCTTTTTTTCTTAAAAACGTTCTTAGGAGGTTGCCTAGGCCATGCTACTCAAAGTGTAATCCCTAGACAAAACACCTGGGAGCTTGTTAGAAATGCAGATCTCAGGCCCCATCCCTGACCTACTGAGTCAGAATCTGCATTTTAACTGGAAACCATGTGATTCTAATATAAAGTTTGAGACCAATTATCTGAATTCTTCATCTACCCTAAAATTATCCAAAGATATGTTTAGGATGACACTTACCTTGAGAAAATATGATACCTTAGATCATCTAGAAATAATTCTGTCTCCCACACCATTTAGGTGATATCATTATTTTCTAAATCCCTCAAAATCTATAGTAGGAGTTAATTTTATTGAATTTCACTATGTTCTGGATATTTCATTACACAAATGAACTGATATAATCTTTGCACCAACATTTTGGGTTAAATTGATTATATTTTCCCTTTCACAGACAAGAAATTGTGGCAAAAAGAGTAATTTGTTCAGTTACCTATCTTACAAATAGTAGAGAAATTATTTGAACTCAGACATGCTGGTACCATATTACTTCTCTATGGCTGTGCTCTCTAATAAGGTATATTAACATTTCCAAACATATTATCTGATTATTAGGGGCATTGCCACTGATCATGATTTTTTTTTTAAGATTTTATTTATTTATTTGAGAAAGAGAGAATGAGAGAGAGCACATGAGAGGGGGAAGGGTCAGAGGGAGAAGCAGACTCCCTGCCGAGCAGGGAGCCCGATGCGGGACTCGATCCAGGGACTCCAGGATCATGACCTGAGCCGAAGGCAGTCGCTTAACCAACTGAGCCACCCACGCGCCCCATGATTTTTTTTTTTTAAGATTTTGTTTATTTATTTGACAGAGAGAGAGAAAAGCGAGAGCAGGAACACAAGCAGGGGGAGTGGGAGAGGGAGAAGCAGGCTTCCCGCCTAGCAGGGAGCCCGCTGCGGGGCTCGATCCCAGGACCCTGGGATCATGACCTGAGCCGAAGGCAGACGCTTAACCACTGAGCCACCCAGGTGCCCCACTGATCATGATTTTTAACCAAAATTCAAGAGGAGCTGAGGAGGAACAAGGTAGAAGAGGCCCTTTATACTTTAGGTTTGAAATTTAATAAAGGTTAAATAACATTGATTTATCCTTGAGGCCCCAAACCCAAAGAAATAATCCAGAATTCTAAAACTACAAATTAAATAGCATAAAAGCCAAAAGTTACAGAATTTACCATGAATCTAAATTTTTACACTGGATTGTAACTAAGTCATTCTAAAGAACTGGTTTATTTATTTTTATTATTCTTTTTATTGCTAACTTGTAACACACATGCCTGTTCTCTAAAGAATTCAAAAGAGTTTGCAAGTGAAAAACAAGATCCTAAAGGAATAATCATTTATTTCTAAGAGGAAAAATATACACTTAGAAGTGAGTGTCTATGAATTTGATGGACTACAAATTCACTATGGAGTCACTTTAATCCAGCAAATACAAAATACTGGACTATTTAGAGGCCATGTTATAAATATGAATACAGAGAAAGAAATTCTGTTGAGTGTTCCTTGGAAAACCAAGAGATTTTTTAGCACCTGGACTGAATTTGAAGGAAACTGGACCTGAATTAGAGTTTTGTGTAGAAACCAAAAAAAAAGTCAGTGGTTTTGGCTAGGTGAAGTGATTTATTTAAAGCCAAAACTTAACAGAAAGCTCCTGGAATACTAATCTATGTGAATTGGCTAGAAGAGAAGATGGTGTGTGTGTGTGTGTTTGTGTGTGTGTGTGTCCATATGTGAGAGAGACAGAGTGGAAGAGGGCTGGGGATATTTTTGCAATGGAAATGTCTTCCACAATTCACTTAGCTCACTGTTTTATTTATAGTCTATATTCTTCCTTTCTCAGATAGACAGTGATTAGATGACAATAAAATTAAGAATATGTAAAAATGAGTTTGAGCCTTTATGAATCCATATTGCACACTTTGCTAAAAATAAGTGTAATTTTTTTTTTGTAATTCTATGTAATATAACTGTATTATGCACCTCTATACATATATGGGTGTGTTTAATGGAATTCCTATTAAAATGCTCACTAATGGAAGGTTAATTTTAGATAAAGACCTTCACCAGGAACAGACATGAAATACTGTAAGGCAAGAGGAAATGGGGCCAAATAATCTATACATTGAATGCAGAAAAAAATGAATAAAAGGGTCTTACTAGCAATCTTGATGTCTAAGATGAGACCTCAATAGACAGATGGGTGGAAAGAAGGGCTACAAAAAGGAAATTAAGTGGTAGAAAAAGATACTAATTAGAAGGGCTCTTAAGTGTCTCAAAAGGCTCAAAACTCATTTTTAGGAGTTTCTTTATTAATATTTCATAAAAGCCAGCTACTTTTGCAAATTGTTGGGAGATAATCTTTTTTTCATCTTTATTATTAATAGAGCTAATTATATCACAGAGTTCGTTAAGAAAATATACACATTTAAGAGCAAAACTGTGTCAGGATCAATTGTTTATTTACAGCATTGACACCGTCTCAGGGTCAACTATAAAAAATTTCCTACTACTCAGACTTTTTGAAAATAGGTCTGTAAAGAGGAAAAGTGTTGGAAAATAGAAGGGGCTTGAAATGTTTTTATTCAAGGGAGCAGTAGTAACCCGGTCTTGTTAATTCCTGATTATTTTGGTCAAATATTTGAATTGAAAATTCCAGCTTAAGTGGAAACATAAATGAGTACGGCTGTTAATAAGGAAGCTGTATTATTAGAAGAGTTCTAATCAGGGAAAGAAAAACAATAGTATTCAGTGCTGACAGTAGACATTGGTTCATTCATTCATTCATATGTTCATTCATTCATTAACTATTTATTGAGTGGCTAATGTATGCCAACTGTTTTTAGGCACTTGGGGTAAAGCAGACCACCTTGAAAGCTGCATGATATTAGTCTTGCCTTTCTGGGCACAGACATTTCTCATTCTCTGAGAGGTGTGAGCGAAAAGAGGCTTTGGGACCTATGGCCGGTGACCAGGTCTTTCCCACACGTGGATTAGAGCAGCGGTTCCCAAACTTGGTTGAAAATCACAACCACCTGGGTCATTTTTTTTTTAAGTACAGATTTTTGAGTTCCACCTCAGGCCCACTGAATTAGAATAACTGAGGTTAAGTAAAATGCATTTTAAACACATTCTCTATATATTTCTGAAAATTAACAGGTTTGAGAACTAACAATTTAATGTCCATCTTCTCAATACTTTGGGGTTGCCTTTGTGATCAACAGGCTCTTCATTAACATTGGAAAGCTTGTTCCTAACAGAATTGGGGAACCAGATGGCTTTAGTGAAACATTAATATAGAAATTCCTAACAATGTGTGTAGTCTCTGTAAAACATTAGGGAAAGACACTCAATGCTTCAGTCCTGAATCTGGGACCAAAAACAATGTTTTTTTTATGGCCTGGACAATTAAAATGTATAGAATATTTGGGGCGCCTGGGTGGCTCAGTCGTTAAGCATCTGCCTTCGGCTCAGGTCATGACCCCAGGGTCCTGGGATCGAGCCCCACATCAGGTTCCCCCTGCTTGTGTTCCCTCTCTCACTGTGTCTCTCTCTGTCAGATAAATAAATAAAATCTTTAAAAAAATGTATAAAATATTTGCGATGTAATAGGCACTTTATCCACTTAATCTCATTCACTCTCTAGATAAATACAGAATTTTTGGCAATCCCTAATAAGAGGGTTACAGCTCAGACTCCTCATGCTCTGGAGCAAAGTTATGCCACCTGCAGTGGAAGACCACTTGCTATTTGAAATATAGCTCCTAATAGGCTACTGAGTATTATAAGATCCATTAAGTCATTGGTTCCCAGAAAGGAGAGCACAGTATATCAGTTCTAACTGTAAATGGACAGCTGCCACACCAGAGATCCACTTAGAAGTGGCTTTAGAGGGTAGTGGTGAAGGGAAATCTTCCCCACCAGCCAAGTGTGAGCAGTACATCTGATTGTTCACTTTGTAGAGAAAGAGGTGATTAGAAGTTAAGACCGATGGGCAGTAATAAATTGCTTGATCAGAGAGATGAAAGGAGCAAACTTGGAAGATTGTAGACATGGTGAGGCAAATGAGGTAAAGAGGCATGTGGAAACACCCATGATAGTGGCACAAAGAAGGCAGATCTTTTTATCTTGGGTTAATGCCTCGCACAGTATCCACTACAGAGCAGGCCCTCAACAACCAGGTAAACTGATGATCTATCCAGTGGAGGCAAATTATGCCTCCTCTTCGGCCACCTTACGCCTGTGCAATGAGTGTGAAGAGAGCAGTTGTGGTGACAAAGATGGTGGTTAAGCATGGGCCCCACAGAATGGATGGTCTCTCCCTAAGGCAAATCCATCAAAGTTCAGCTAGTAATAAATACCAAACCTCCTAGCAACAGCAGAGACCTACACTGTGCCCACAGTCTGGCAGGTTGGTGGCAGATTGATGATACCATTATCCTTTCACTCTAAAGGAGGCAATGATGCATATGGATTTGCCTTCATTCCTTACCATCAAAATGCTTCCCCAAATGCCTAATCTGTCTTTGTGCAGATGCAACCTGACAGTGTTTACCTTGGCTTTTGCCCCGTCACTTCCTTCTTTCCTCCTCGGTGATTTTCTGTCACCGCAGCAGGAAATGTACATTGGATTCTACTTCACATTTACGGATACACTATCCACAATTTCCAGGGAATCAAGGCTCATGAGACCACTCCTCAGAAATGGAAGACAGGATTCAAAGAATCAAGGCTCTCTTTCCCCTTTCTTCTACCATGAAGACAGTTCTACGATGCATTTCTCCAAGCACTTTGGAAGGTCCCAAAAGGAGCAAGGCAACTTGAAAGAGTTAAAGTGATAGGGTGAATTGATGACTCTTGATTGCATTGTGCAGAGTTTTACAATAAAGATATGACCAAGTAGAAAATGGCTGATATTTTTTTTTGGTTGTTTTTTTGTTTTGCTTTTTAAAGATTTTATTTATTTGACAGAGAGAGACACAGCGAGAGAGGGAACACAAGCAGGGGCAGTGGGAGAGGGAGAAGTAGGCTTCCCGCTGAGCAGGGAGCCCAATGTGGGACTTGATCCCAGGACCCTGGGATCCTAACCTGAGCCGAAGGCAGACACTTAAAGACTGAGCTACCCAGGTGCCCCAGAAAATGGCTGGTTTTTAAGCAGAGATCAGCTAAAAATGAGGACTCCCCAACATTGAAAGCTGATTGCTTCTAGATTCCAAATAATAAGAGATAAGATTGAAAAAAAGATCTCCAGTTATAAAAGACCCAGTATTTCTGAGTTAAACAAATTGACTCAACTATGCAGAAAAATCAGATTAAAGGTATTACATTTTCACTTTAGTCTATTGTTTAGCTTAAATCATTACATGAGAGAGAAGGGCATGGGGGTGAGGAATCAATGAAATAAGTCAGACTTGAGAACCAAGTCAAGAAAACACTTTTTTTAATTGTGGATACTGGCACATATAGCTGAATAAAAGCAAAAAAAAAAAAAAAGATTAGAAATGTAACACATTTTTTAAGAGATTATATTGCCAAAGGAGCCACAGTCCATTTGCAAAAAGTCTGAGACCACTACACTTTTAATGCCTCAAACTAGGAATAGTGTCCAGTCTCTGAGAGCTCCATATTCCCCAAGGAGGGCATTTTCCCCCAAACCTCCTTCAGATATGGTTATGGAGGAAGATGAATAAGGAAGAATCTTCCAGAGGGCAAAATGGGAGCCAGAAAAGGTGCTCCTTCCCGGTTATCCAAGGAAATCCACACTGCAAGAGAGGCTTCACAATGCCTATTAAGCAGGATTTCATTACTGTGTGCTATTACTCTCCCATTTTCCCTTATTTGGAGTGGAAACTTTTATTAAGGTTATGTTATCCCTGTTATATGCTATTCCTGTTACAATATATACTATATATACATATATATGTGTATATATATACATATACACACTATACACACACACATACACACATATATAGGGTGTGTGTGGTGTTTGGTGTTTGTATTGGAGTGATGACTTGTCTTTTTAGTCATAGGTAGCCTGTCCACTACAAGAGATCACATCTGGATTGCACATCACCCAAGATCTAGAATAATCTTAAAATCCAAAAGAAAATATCCAAGTAGGTGGGCAGATAAGTGGACCTGAAGCTTAGAAAACGGGTTTGCCCTAAAGACTGTAATCAATGTACGGGGTAATGATGTGGCCATAGAAGACATCTCCTAGGAGAAAACTAGAGACTTACTCTAGTAGAGAGACTGCAGCTAATCCTTAAGCAGAACAAATATCAATTGGCCAATTGGATAAGCCTACAAGGTAAACATAGAAGAGGCATCCAGATTGATCAGAGGAATGAGAACCAAAAGAGAAAAAAAATGTGTATCAAGAAGGAATTAAACTATTCTTGGAAATGACTTAACATTCCAGTAAGACAAGGACTTCTGGAATCTTTGACATGGTACCTTGTAGGACATCTTTTGTGAAGGGATCTATATCCAGAGACCAGGCTGGACTGGGTGGATCAGTATGTAAGAGATAAAGAAATTGAAGTAATGAACACAGGCAACTCTTCTTGAGAATCTGGCTATAAAGGAGAGGAGATAGGATGTTAATTAGCGTTTTTCTTTTTTCCTTTCCTTTTCATACAAATGGAGATCCTTGCATGTATTTAGAAATGAAGAGCACTTCTATTTCTAATAGTATGAGAAAATTGGCACCATGACCAATTGCTTTTTTACAAGAATATGATTAGAAAATGCTGAACATGTTTTAAATGAAAACTGCAAATGTAGAAAAAGCATTTACTAAAATTCAGCGCTCATTTTTTAAGAGGAAGTTACAGGCAAGGAATAGAAGGGAACTTCTTTATTCTGATACAGAATATCTACAGACACAATGAAAAACATTATACTTCATGGTAAAATGGTGAAAGAATGCCCCTTAAGGTCAGGAACAGGGAAAGTGTACTCACTGTCACCATTTATATTTAACATTTTTCTGTGGGTCCTAGATGTGGAATGGGGGTAGACAAAAAAAAAAATAGTATGAGCATTAGATAGAGTAAACAAAACTATAATAATTGAGGAGCATATGATTACATGAGAAATACAAAAGAATTCCAAAAATTGTTAAATCTTGTGTTTAAAAAAGTTGCTGCATATAAATGTATGTATGAAAATCAATCAATTTCTATTATTCAGCTACAGTTTGAAAATAGAATAGATTTGATTTGGAAGATGTGATTTGCAGCAACAATTGTAATATCTAGAAATAATTATAGCCAAAGTTATGCACGAAAATTATTATTGAGAAGTTATTTTTATGGAGAAAATAATAAAAACTTACTGAAAGTCATCAAGGAAAATCTACATATATGTACTGGAAGGCTCAATATCATTAAAAATATGTAAAAACAAATGTCTGGTGGCAGGTAAAGAGTGGGGGGAGGAGAAGTGTTGAGCAGGTGGGGCAGGCAGTTGAGAACCTGTCTGTGCCTAGGAAGTGGCAGGAGGCAGGAACATATATGAGCTAAGCCTCTAAGCACCTTGCTCATGCTCCATTGGAGTCTATTTACAAAACACAAATTCAATAATGCAATTATTAAAAAATTCAAGATGATGTATGCAGAACATGAAGCACCAAGCTCAGGGCCCTTCTGAGCACAGAGCCTGTGTGACTACATTGACCACATGCCCATGAGACTAGCCCTACTGACCCATGTCCTACTTTCACATAATGGAATTTTTTGGGTTTACTAGGCCTCAGAATTTTTAATCTCTTGGTGATTCTCATCTGCAGTAAAGATTGAGAGCCATTGTCCTAGACAATATCACGCATGTGAATTTCTGTTATGTATCATGCATGTGTGTACTGATGTGCAATTGGTTACCTCTGAATTTGGGGAGAAAGGATGGGATATGAAGTAAAACTTCAAAAAACTTAAAAAATAGGGGAGCCTGAGTGACTCTGTGGATTAAGTATCCGACTCTTGATTTTGGCTCAGGTCATGATCTCAGTGTTTTGGGGATCAAACACCACGTGGGGCTCTGTGCTCAGCAGGGAGTCTGCTTGTCCCTCTCCCTCTGCTCCTCTAGGAGCTCACTCACATGCCCTCCCTCTCAAATAAATAAATAAAATCTTTTAAAAAAACCTTAAAAAATAATGGTAATGTTCTATACCTTAAACTGAATGGTGGATATATTATTTTCCATATATGTATTTTTTAAAAATCTTTCCCAAATTATTTTTTTTTCAGGTATAGTTAACATTGTGTTATGTTAGTTTCAGGTATACAACGTAAGGATTCACAATTCTCTACATTACTCAGCGCTCATCACCACAAGTGGACTCTTAATCCCCTTCACCTGTTTCACCCATTCCCCGCCCTCTCCCCCCACCTCCTCTCTGGCAACCACCAGTTTGTTATCTATATTTTAAGGGTCAGTTTTGGGTTTTGTATTCTACTTTTTCTTTGGTAACTATTAATCACTTAAAAAACATCTTTTACAATGGCAGTGGAAATTATCCAGTTGAAGAATGGTTGACTATTCAAGAACCCAGATAACACATAGCAGGATCAAGATCTGAGCCCAAGCCCACAATATAACAGATCATCACTTTGCCATAAGAGACTACGAAATCAAGGTTATTGTAAGAGGTGTACAGATTAGTGAATTCTCACATATCAATACAAATTTCTGATATAGGCAACAAAAATTCCACTTACCAATACTAAAAAAGGCAAATGTTTCAGGCAAAGAATATGAGTAGGTCAAAGAAATAGAATATTTCCAACAAACCACTGAACAATTGTTCAGAATCACGTATAATAAAAATGCAAATTAAAACATTAAGATTTTTCTAAGAATGTAATTGGAACAAACTTTTTTTTTCATTTTTACCAAATTTAAAAATATAAAAATCCTATGGTCTAGTAATCTCACAGTTTGAAATTTATTCTATTGAAATGCCCACTAAAATGTGAAGTAACATTTATTGCAGCAATGCCTATCATAATAAACAATCACATTCAACCTAAATGTCCACATTATTAGTTATAGATTAAATAAATTATGGTATACACACATGCACGCATGTGTGCATGCACATATACCGTGGGATACTATGCAGCCTTTAAAAAGAATAAAGCCATCGAATATGTACATACTTCCAAATGGCCCCCCATATATTTTTTAAGTTAAAAAGCAAGTTGTAAAGAATTATGTATAGTTTCATTCCATTAAAAAAATATGTGTGTATGTGTGTGTCAGTGTGAGGGGGGCATCTGTTTAGGCACATACAAGGTAATCAAGTTATATATGTATTACAAGGAAAAAAGTTTCAAAATAATGTGCACCAACTTTCTTAACCTTGACTCTCTAAAGAATGGGATTGGGGGAAGAATTTATTTTTATTTCTGTTTTCTTTAAATTTTGTTTAAATTTCTGTTATTTCTGTATTGTTATGCTTTCCATTCACTATAGGATTTAATGGAGAAAGGTAGTCCCTTTTTATTTTTATTTTTTAAAAATCATTCTTCAAAAAGAAAAAAAAAAAGCGAGTCTTTAGAGGCAGAATACGGATGTATCCAAATCTCTTTAAGATGACTACAGTTGACATTAAAAAAGACAACGTTGAGCAAGGCAAAAGAGAACATTCCTGTTAGTGCCAGATACACCCACACCTGCAGACTGAATCCTTCAATGTAACAAGGAAACACAGCAGTGCTCCTTTGATTCCCTCCACTTCTGGAGGCCTCTCTGTCTTAACCAGTTCCTCTCTCTTCCATTTTACCCACCTCTCTCTCAGCTCTAACTGCCACAAGTTTGCTTTGTGTTGCAAGATATCAGAGAAAAGGAAGTCTGTATGGATCTAGAAATGCGGAGTTAAAAGGAAGTTAGTGGCCAAATACACAGTTTGTTCAGGATGCTCATTTGTCTAAATCTGGTCCTGCATGCAGGCATGGAAGTGGGTTCTTCTGTGTGTTTTCAAAGCTTAGTTCTGATAGCAGAACTAAGAGGTTCCCACGGAGAGGGCTTTGGAGCATGCTCAGCAGACACAAGCTTGTCTTTACCATTTCACAGCAGGAGAACACAGTGGGCTCTGAGTCAGCCAGCCTGGGTCTGGATCCTGAGTCTGCCTTGTGCTCCTGGGTGTAGAACCCTGAGCAAGCCATTTCATCTCTTAGCTTCCTTTTCCTCATGTGTGAAACAGAGAAAATAATGTATCTAGGTCACTGAATTGTTAAGACTAGATGAGAAGATGTGACCAAAAATAAGCATTCAATAAATGCTAGCTACCCTATAATTATTTGTAATTATTATAAGACTGGCTTGGATATTCAATGCAGATTATTTCCAGATGAGTTTACACTCTAAGCAAGTGTTTTTTAAACTTCAGTAAACAACACATTAGCTAGTCATGAAGTCCCATGTTAGTGGGTAGTAGTCAGCATTGAAAACAATTAATGGAATACAATTCTCCATTATATATATATATGACATTGCACATAAAAAGCTGAAGCAACATGCATTGCCTCCTGCAGTCTGGGGTCAAATGAGTTTGAAAAATAATGCTTCTAAGCCAAACAAAATCTTTCATAACTGCTCTCAGCCCTACTCCATTCCTCTCCTTTCAAGTAGAGTGAGCAGAGAAGCTCAAGAGCTTTGGAAAGGAGCTGCACTGATGGATCATTGTGATAACGTATGAGCATGCCACGGTGATGTGAGAAGTCAGGATGCAAACATGTTAGAGAAATGGTTCATTCAAAACTGTCATTGTGCTTCTTCTCAAGTACCTGGAGCAAGGGATAAGGGTTTGTTAGAACTAGCCAGGCCAAAGGACTCAGTTCTTGTCTTGGTTTGAAACTTTTCCTGTTAATTCAAGAACTGTGATGGAAGGCCTCGAATGTTCCTTTAATTCTTCAAACCTATCACTTGAAACTCCAATATTTAGTAGGTAACCTTTGAAAAGAAAATCTCACGAAGTTTAGTCTAAGTGAGCAAAGAAAGCAGAAGAGTTTTGAGTTTTCATTTTTCCAAAACATTACATAGTACTTTGATGCTTATGGCTTTTTAAATGTCCATTTCTGCTGTTTTTCTACAAATGTTTTTTGCTGTATACAGGTTACAGTAGCTAAATACAATGCAAGTAAAGTATAACAATGATTAAAAACACATGGGGGGAGTCTGCTCCCCTGAGGGACGTGGTTCCAGTGGCTAAGCAGGGGGTGGAACACTCGCTGGGACAGTGTGGTCTCAGGACCCTCGGGGTCACAGAAAGACCGCGAGTGCCTGAGTGCGGCAGAGCTCCCAGGTATCGGAGCAGGGAAGCTGGCTGCAGAGACGGAGCAGAGACGCGGGCTCTAGGCTCGGGGTTGCCATAAACCAAGATCTGCGGCGCAGTCAGGCCACTGCTCCTCCAGCAGGGACCCAGCAAGTGGCAGATCCGGGGAGACTCCCCTTACTCCTCCGGGAGGAGCGGCGCGGGAGCACAACGCAGGGATCTGTTGGGTTTGGAGACTCCACATGGGGTCGGGTGCCAGAGAAAGAAACGCTTGGTCACAGGCCGGGTGAGCACAGAGTGCAGCTGGAGACCGGGGAGACAGAAGTAACTGACTGCTTTTCTCTGGGGGTGCACTGAGAAGCAGGGCGCCAAGTTCTCGGCTCCTCTGGGGCGGAGATTGGGAGGGCGCCATTTTCACTCTTGTCCTCCAAAGCTGTAGGGAAAGCTTGCAGGGAACAAAAGCTCCCAAGAGCAAACCCGAGGAGATTGCTTAGCCCTGACCAGCAAGGGCGGGGCAATTCCACCTCTGGCAAAGAAATTTGGGAACCACGGCAACAGGCCCCTCCCCCAGAAGATCAGCAAGAACAGCCAGCCAAGACCAAGTTTACCAATGAATGAGAATGGCAGAACTCCAGCGCTAGGGGAATACTGCACATAGAATCCATGGCTTTTTTCCCATGATTCTTTAGTCCTTCAAAGTTAATTTTTTTAATTTTCTTTTTCTTTTCTTTTTTTTTTTTTTTTGAATTTTTCTTTTTCCCTTTTTCAACCAACATCTTATCAATCCCTTTTTAAAAAACCTTTTTTATTTTTCATTTTTTAGAGACATATTCTATCCCTTCATAGTAGTTAACCTTATTTTTGGTATATAAATAAGTTGTTATCTCTTTAAAATTTTGGGATACAGTTTCTTCTAACAGACCAAAATATACCCTAAATCTGTAGTGTATGGCTTTATTCTAGTCTCCTACCTGATCACATTGTCTCCCTTTTTTTTTTCTCTTCTTTCTTCTTTTAACCAACTTATTTTATCAATTCATTTTATAAAATCTATTATAATTTTCATCTTTACAGTCATATTCCATCCCTTCATCCTATTTACCCTTATTTTTTACATATATAAGCTTTTTGTTCTTTAAAATTTTGGGAGGCACTTTCTTCTAAGAGACCAAAATACACCCAAAATCTAGTGTGTGGCACTGATCTATTTGCCAGCCTGATCATATTTGATCATATTCTTTTTTTTTTTTAATCTTTATCTTTTCATTTTTTCTCTTTTTTCTTTCTTTCCCTTTCTTTTCCCCTGGTTTCAAGTTTCTTCTGATTTGTTTAGTGTATGTTTTTCTGGGGTCATTGTTACCCTGTTAGCATTTTGTTCTCTCATTCATCTATTCTCCTCTGGACAAAATGACAAGATGCACAAAATCACCTTAACAAAAAGAACAAGAGGCAGTACCAACTGCCAGGGACCTAACCAATGTGGACATTAGTAAGATGTTGGAACTAGAGTTCAGAATGACGATTATAAAGATACTAGCTGGGCTTGAAAAAAGCATGGAAGATATTAGAGAAACCTTCTCTGGAGAAATAAAAGAACTAAAATCTAACCAATTGGATATCAAAAAGGCTATTAATGAGGTTCAATAAAAAATGGAGGCTCTAACTGCTAGGATAAATGAGGCAGAAGAGAGAATCAGTGATATAGAAAACCAAATGATGGAAAATAAAGAAGCTGAGAAAAAGAGAGATAAACAACTACTGGATCACGAGGGCAGAATTTGAGAGATAAGCGATACCATAAGATGAAACAATATTAGAATAATTGGGATCCCAGAAGAAGAAGAAAGAGAGAGGGGCAGAAGGTATATTGGAGCAAATTATAGCAGAGAACTTCCCTAATTTGGGGAAGGAAACAGCCATCAAAATCCAGGAGACACAGAGAACCCCCCTCAAAATCAATAAAAATAGGTCAACACCCCAACATCTAATAGTAAGGCTTACGAGTCTCAGAGACAAAGAGAAAGAAATCCTGAAAACAGCTCGGGACAAGAGATCTGTAACCTACAATGGTAGAAACATTAGATTGGCAACAGACCTATCCACAGAGACCTGGCAGGCCAGAAAGGACTGGCATGATATATTCAGAACACTAAATGAGAAAAATATGCAGCCAAGAATACTATATCCAGCTAGGCTGTCATTGAAAATAGAAGGAGCAATAAAAAGTTTCCAGGACAAACATAACTAAAGGAATTTGCAAACAAGAAGCCAGCCCTACAAGAAATATTGAAAGGGGTCCTCTAAGCAAAGAGAGAGCCTAAAAGTAACATGGACCAGAAAGGAACACAGACAATATACAGTAACAGTCACCTTACAGGCAATACAATGGCACTAAATTCCTATCTTTCAATAGTTACCCTGAATGTAAATAGGCTAAATGCCCCAATCAAAAGACACAGGCTATCAGACTGGATAAAAAAACAAGACCCACTGATATGCTGTCTGCAAGAGACTCATTTTAGACCCAAAAACACCTCCAGATTGAAAGTGTGGAGGGGGGAACCATTTACCATGCTAATGGACAACAAAAGAAAGCTGGGGTGGCAATCTTTATATCAGACAAATTAGATTTTAAACCAAAGACTATAATAAGAGATGAGGAAGGACACTATATCCTACTTAAAGGGTCTATCCAACAAGAAGATCTAACAATTGTAAATATCTATGCCCCTAACATGGGAGCAGCCAATTATATAAGCCAATTAATAACAAAAGCAAAGAAACACATCGACAACAATACAATAATAGTGGGGGACTTTAACACCCCCCTCACTGAAATGGACAGATCATCTAAGCAAAAGATCAACAAGGAAATAAAGACTTTAAATGACACACTGGACCAAATGGACCTCACAGATATATTCAGAACATTCTATCCCAAAGCAACAGCATACACATTCTTCTCTAGTGCCCATGGAACATTCTCCAGAATAGATCACATCCTAGGTCACAAATCAGGTCTCAACCAGTACCAAAAGATTGGGACCATTCCCTGCCTATTTTCAGACCACAATGCTTTGAAGCTAGGACTCAATCATAAGAGGAAAGTCGGAAAGAACTCAGATACACGGAGGCTAAAGAGCATCCTACTAAAGAATGAATGGGTGAACTGGAAATTAAAGAATAATTAAAAAAATTCATGGAAACAAACGAAAATGCAAATACAACTGTTCAAAATCTTTGGGATGCAGCAAAGGCAGTCCTAAGAGGAAAGTATATAGCAATACAAGCTTTTCTCAAGAAACAAGAAAGGTCTCAAATATACAACCTAACCCTACACCTAAAGGAGCTGGAGAAAGAACAGCAAATAAAGCCTAAACCCAGCAGGAGAAGAGAAATAATAAAGATCAGAGCAGAAATCAATGAAATAGAATCCAAAAGAACAGTAGAACAGATCAACAAAACTAGGAGCTGATTCTTTGAAAGAATTAACAAGATTGATAACCCCCTGGGCAGACTTATCAAAAAGAAAAGAGAAAGGACCCAAATCAACAAAATCATGAATGAAAGAGGAGAGATCACAATCAACACCAAAGAAATACAAACAATTATAAGAACATATTATGAACAACTCTATGCCAGCAAATTAGATAACCTGGAAGAAATGGATGCATTCCTAGAGATGTATAAACCACCAAAACTGAACCAGGAAGAAATAGAAAACCTGAACAGACCTATAACCACTAAGGAAACTGAAGCAGTCATCAAAAATGTCCCAACAAACAAAAGCCCAGGGCCAGATGGCTTCCCAGGGGAATTCTACCAAACATTTCAAGAAGAATTAATACCTATTCTTCTGAAACTGTTGCAAAAATTAGAAATGGAAGGAAAACTTCCAAACTCATTTTATGAGGCCACCATTACCTTGATCCCCAAACCAGAAAAAGACCCCATCAAAAAGGAGAATTACAGACCAATATCCTTGATGAACATGGATGCAAAAATTCTCACCAAAATACTAGCCAATAGGATCCAACAGTACATTAAAAGGATTATTCACAATGACCAAGCAAGATTTATCCCTGGGCTGCAGGGTTGGTTCAACATCTGCAAAGCAATCAATGTGATACAATACATTAATAAAAGAAAGATCAAGAACCATATGATCCTCTCAATAGATGCAGAAAAAGCATTTGACAAAGTACAGTATCCTTTCTTGATCAAAACTCTTCAGAGTATAGGGATAGAGGGTACATACCTCAATATCATAAAAGCCATCTATGAAAAACCTACAGCGAATATCATTCTCAATGGGGAAAAACTGAGAGCTTTCCCCCTAAGGTCAGGAACGTGGCAGGGATGTCCACTATCACCACTGCTCTTCAACATAGTATTAGAAGTCCTAGCCACAGCGATCAGACAACAAAAAGTAATAAAAGGCATCCAAATCGGCAAAGAAGAAGTCAAACTCTCACTCTTTGCAGATGATATGATACTTTATGTGGAAAACGCAAAAGACTCCACCCCAAAACTGCTAGAACTCATACAGGAATTCAGTCAAGTGGCAGGGTATAAAATCAATGCACAAAAATCAGTGGCATTCCTATACACCAACAACAAAACAGAAGAAAGAGAAATTAAGGAGTCGATCCCATTTACAATTGCACCCAAAACCATAAGATACCTAGGCATAAATCTAACCAAAGAGGCAAAGGATCTGTACTCAGAAAACTATAAAATACTCATGAAAGAAATTGAGGAAGACACAAAGAAATGGAAAAATTTTCCATGCTTATGGATTAGAAGAACAAATATTGTGAAGATGTCAATGCCAACTAGAGCAATCTATACATTCAACAGAATCCCTATCAAAATACCATCAACTTTTTTCAAAGAAATGGAACAAATAATCCTAAAATTTGTATGGAACCAGAAAAGACCCCAAATAGCCAGAGGAATGTTGAAAAAGAAAAGCAAAGCTGGTGGCATCACAATTCTGGACTTCAAGCTCTATTACAAAGCTGTCATCATCAAGACAGTATGGTACTGGCACAAAAACAGACACATGGATCAATGGAACAGAATAGAGAGCCCAAAAATGGACCCTCAACTCTTTGGTCAACTCATCCTTGACAAAGCAGGGAAGAATGTCCAGTGGAAAAAAGACAGTCTCTTCAACAAATGGTGTTGGGAAAATTGGACAGCCACATGCAGAAGAATGAAACTGGACCATTTCCTTACACCACACACAAAAACAGACTCAAAATGGTTGAAAGACCTAAATGTAAGACAGGAGTCCTTCAAAATCCTAAAGGAGAACACAGGTAGCAACCTCTTCAACCTCAGCCGCAGCAACTTCTTCCTAGAAGCATCGCCAAAGGCAAGGGAAGCAAGGACAAAAATGAACTATTGGGACTTCATCAAGATAAAACCTTTTGCACAGCAAAAGAAACAGTCAACAAAACCAAAAGACAACCAACAGAATGGGAGAAGATATTTGCAAATGACATATCAGATAAAGGGCTAGTATCCAAAATCCATAAAAAACTTCTTAAACTCAACACCCAAAGAACAAATGATCCAATCAAGAAATGGGCAGAAGACATGAAGAGACATTTTTCCAAAGAAGATATCCAAATGGCCAACAGACACATGAAAAAGTGCTCAACATCGCTTGGCATCAGGGAAATCCAAATCAAAGCCTCAATGAGATACCACCTCACACCAGTCAGAATGGCTAAAATTAACAAGTCAGGAAACGACAGATCTTGGCGGGGATGTGGAGAAAGGGGAACCCTCCTACACTGTGGGTGGGAATGCAAGCTGGTGCAGCCACTCTGGAAAACAGTATGGAGGTTCCTCAAAAAGTTGAAAATAGAGCTACCCCACGACCCAGCAATTGCACTACTGGGTATTTACCCCAAAGATACAAATGTAGGGATCCGAAGGGGTATGTGCACCCTGATGTTTATAGCAGTAATGTCCACAATAGCCAAACTGTGGAAAGAGCCAAGCTGTGCATCGACAGATGAATGGATAAAGAAGATGTGGTGTATCTATATACAATGGAATATTATGCAGCCATCAAAAGGAATGAGATCTTGCCTTTTGCAATGTTGTGGATAGAACTGGAGGGTATTATGCTGAGTGAAATAAATCAATCAGAGAAAGACATGTATCGTATGACCTCACTGGTATGAGGAATTCTTAATCTCAGGAAACAAACTGAGGATTGCTGGAGTGGTGGGGGGTGGGAGGCAAGGGGTGGCTGGGTGATAGACATTGGGGAGGGTATATTCTATGGTGAGCACCGTGAATTGTGTAAGACTGTTGAATCTCAGATCTGTACCTCTGAAACAAATAATACATGTTAAAAAAAAAAAAAAAGAAGATAGCAGGAAGGGAAAAATGAAGGGGGGGAAATCGGAGGGGGAGATGAACCATGAGAGACTATGGACTCTGAGAAACAAACTGAGGGTTCTAGAGTGGAGGGAGGTGGGGGGATGGGTTAGCCTGGTGATGGGTATTACAGAGGGCATGTACTGCATGGAGCACTGGGCGTTATACACAAACAATGAATCATGGAGCACTATCAAAAACTAATGATGTAATGTATGGTGATTAACAAAACATAAAAAAAAAAAAAAAAAAAAAAAAACCATGGGAGAAAACCAGGCTTGGAACTAGAATTAGGTTGTTGGGAATGGCATTTTTAGGAACTGAGTTATCGCTGACCTGTAGGATTTTCATATTTTTTTCCCAGATATCATTTAATATGGAGAAACCCACTTATAAATTACCATGGTAATGTAACTGTATGTATTTCTGCTGGTTTAAATTTTTTTATGTGGTATTTCCTTCTATAATGCTATGAGCCATTCATTATAAGTACCTTTAGTTCTAACAGAATTAGTCACCTAATATTAATCAGAGAAGAAGACCATTACAGAATATGACTCAACACATGTAGAGTTACAATTTTCCAGTCTGTATCATGATTTTAATTGAATATGAAATTTGATTTCAAATAGTGCTAATTATAGAAATTGCAGAAATTGCACAAGAGACCTCATTGGAATTAAAACCATACACTCTGAGTTGTGTATCTATTACCTAATACACAATAAATCACAATTTTGATCACATTAGTTAATGTGTATCTCTTTAGTATCTAAGAAAAAAGAAAACATTTAAAATCTGTGTATCTATGTATGGTTAAATTGGTATGGTATAGACATATTCATATCTGTATCTGTCAAATTTATGGGTAAATATAAATATCTGGTTTGCAGTAAAACAGTAAACATCTATTATTTTCTCCTGGGAATGGTATTTGCAGGTTCCATGGTTACAATGAGGAGCCAACAGGCCTGGGGGTATTTTAAGACATGGATAGTTATAAGGACAAACCCTTGAAGATGGATGATAGAGAAGTCTGAATTAGTGTGTAATCACATCCTTAGATTTTTTTCTCTAAAACTCATACACATATCCCTGTCAACCATTTGCTCATTCTGAGGCTCTGGATACATTAGTTAAATTCCTAAATCTCAGTTTTTTTATTCTTAAAATTGGGTAAATAATAGCTTTAAAAAATGTGTTTCCATCCTCTCATTACGGGTAGATCAGCAGACATGGTAAGACCAAGAGTGGAAAAACTAAATCCAAAAGTCAATGTTTTACAGAGGTTGGGACAGCCATATTAGATCATTAAATTAATGATCGCCCAAAGAATCCAACCTTAAAAATATACATCCTTGTATAGTTTCCTCTCACAGTGATTCTGGATTTGGCCACGGGACTTTCTCTGTCCAATGAGACATTAGCAAATGTGACAGAGGCAGACAATTGATAAGTACGTGCAGATAGGGGCTTAGCCTCTAGGAATGCTGCTGTCACCTGTGTAAGAGTCCAGGGTCAACTGCTAAAGAGGACACCTGGGGGAGAATCGTGCATCCCAACCAATAGTGCTTGCTGGACACCATCTTGGACCACCTGGCCTCAGCTGAGTAGCTGACAGAAGCTACTTTGAGTGTCCCCCAAGCAAGACCATCAGAAGAACCAACCAACTAAGCTAAGCCCATTGTGCAAAATTATAAGCCAATAAATGGTTATTTTAAGCTACTACATTTTGGTGGTGTTATTCACGATAGATAACTGACATATTCAGTAATTTTGTAGGATAAACCTTGCATGCTGTTGATATTTAAATCAGTAAATAATACCTAGGAGTGACCAATCATAGACATTAAAAAACATCTACCACTCACATATAAATGAGTAAAAGAGCAAATACACAAAACATAATCAGAAGATATATTTTAAAATGGAATAGCAGGGGCACCTGGGCAGCTCAGTCAGCTGGGCATCTGCCTTTGGCTCAGGTCATGATCCCATGGTCCTAGGATCAAGCCCCACATCAGGCTCCTTGCTCAGCAGGGAGTCTGCTTCTCCCTCTGCCTCCTTAACCTGCGCCCCTTGTGCTCTCTTTCTCACTCACTCACTCACTCTCTCTCAAATAAATAAAATCTTTCAAAAAATAAAAAACATGGAATAGCAAACATAGGTTGTCTTTGTTAAATTTTCTATGCTAGATTATCACTTTGTGCTGCATAGACAAAAAAAAAAAAAAGTGTATAATTTACTGCATATATATAACTTACCAAAACATGATCTTCTATGAAGCATATGTTGGAAAATCTTGCACAGAGACTCTTCACTTTGTGTAATGGTCCTACAGGTACACTGTACTTGAAGGACTGTCCCAAAGGTACCAATGTAAGCTGCTTTGCAGTCATCACTTCCCGAGCAAATGAGGTCCTGCTGGCTTAAGGTACTGATGCAGAGCTCATCTTCATGGCACTTTCTAGTCACATGCTGCCAGCATTTTGACTGAAATGTTCTATAGCGCCTCCTAGAAAGAATCAAGAAATGGGATTAGTCTGAATAATATTATCTTGCAATAGCATGTGGTGCTGCCTCACCTAATGAAAGACTGGCATCAAACAAAAGGCCTTCTAAATGCCAATACATAGCTGAAAACAGTTAGTACACACACGCATCCCAATAGAGACTGTCCGAGTAGAGAGACATTGTGAATTATTTTCCTTTTGCAATGAAAGACAGAGGCTAAGTTTAGGATTCCCTGGTTGAATCATCCTTCACTACTAATTTTGTTTCAATGGGTAATGATTTGCAGTATGAACTACTTGGTGGAATTAGTAGCAGTATTTCTGAGGCAGAATGTGCTTTTATGGCTAGCCTTTGGCCACTATCTCACACCAAGTGATTTCATATAAGGCTCTTGATCTTTCCAGCCAGTTCTCCCACAGGATGGAAGGTACTGTACTCTTTTTCTCAATATTTCTGAGCAGACTAATTAGAATTTATAAAATACTTTGAGCTTCTCTGGCAGTAAGAGCTAATTTAACGTAAAAATTAGGAGTTTACTTAATGACTGAGATAATCCATTAGAATGACATCAATTCATAACTTTTCTGACTATGTATTTGATTCATGCTATACTAGCTTTGAATGAAAGTCTGGATAAAGTACAATAATTTCATTTTCAAAACTTTCACAGAAAGAAGATATCCTCAGTGGAACCAAGGATATTAATCTTCCTACTTAATATTTATCACCTAAAATTACTTCTTACCCTTTCTTGGATAGATCACCATCAAACAAGCATGAAAACCCTCTGAGTAAATAGACATTTATCATGAGCTTATCTGTCCACATGGTGTTGCTTAAATCCATAAATACTATTTTTAATAATTGCATATTTTAAGTAACCTTAAAGTAATCAGCTTTTTAATATAATGGACAAAATAATTAGTATCTATTAAAATTTATATTTAAGAAAATCCTACAAAAGTTTTGAGCCAGAAGAACAAATATGTTCCATTAATACAATTAAAGGTTATATGGAAAATATCATGTAAATATAAGTATTGACAGTGTGGATTATCATTTATGAGTTGATAGAGAATAGATTTGTACCTCGGTGCCATTTATTCATTTTTAAATATGCATTTTGCTACAGTTAAGTTGTGTGAGTTATCTACTCATGGAAGTTATTTCATTCAGAAAATTAGTTGTGAAATTCTGCAAAATATGCTGAATTAAAGGATATTTTAAAATTAAAAAATCAGGGATGCCTGGGTGGCTCAATTAGTTAAGCATCTGCCTTCGGCTCAGGTCATGATCCCTGGGTCCTGGGATCCAGTCCTGCATTGGGATCCTTGCTCAGCGGGGAGCCTCCTTCTCCCTTTGCCTGCCAGTCCTCCTCCTTGTGCTCTCTCTCACTTTCTCTGACAAATAAATAAATAAATTTTTAAAAAATTAAATTAAATTAAAAAATCATAAAATTAGTACACATTACCTACATGATTTGAAAAGGATTTAAATATGGCAAAAATATTTTATATGATAGAAATTCTGTTTCAGGTTTAAATGTTTTGCTGTATAATGTTTCGTTATCCTTATTTTCTTGATATTCTGCTTTCTTGATATTCTATGTTGTATTTTGTTCAAACAATTATTTAAAGGTAATTTTTAAAATGGAATTATTTTGTTTTCATTTTTGCTATTGATTTCCAGTTACATTACGAAATGTAAAGAATGTGGTTGGTATAATTTCTGCACATGGATTTGTGACCTAATATGTCATCAGATTTTGTAAGTACTCCATGGCACTTAAAATAAGTGTGTACATTGCAGATTTTTATTTTTAAAAAGTAGAATTTTTTTAAGCAAATATGGTTTCACTACTTTCTTGAGTTCATGAAAATATGAAAATTTTTCATATTTGAAAATATGAAATATATATATGAAATATATGAAAATATAATGTATTATATGAAAATATAATGTATTATAATTTTCTGTAAGCGCCTAAACATCTATAATTGGCAAAACAATCTCATTTCTCAGTATACATCTTTATGAGACAAAATTGGTTGATAAAATGGTCTTTATACAGCCTTCTTTGGCCTTTTCAAATAAATAAAGGAGTTCCAAAACCTCTCCTGTTCTGGAGAATCTGGAACAGGGACAGAAGTTTTATTTTAAGACCAAATGCTCTCCTCTCTGCACATATAAGCTCTTTGGCAAAAAAGGTAGCAGATGAAGGACTTAACATCCTCACTGAAGAATTTGGATTTTTTTCCATCTGAATTACCTTAAGTTAATATAAATCCTGGAAATCTCCCTAAGGCAAAATTTGCTTGAGAAAATGACAGGATTTGTCTTTTCATCTTGACTACTAAATATTGCATAATATTTCCATTGCCTCTATATAATATTCGTTAAGGGATTATTTGCTCACAGTGAAAAGAAATCTAAGTTCTTATTTTTTTAATTAATCCATGAAAGACAGAAATTATACAAGAAGAGACATGTATATGTACATTAAAAATCATAAAAGTTAATTGCAAGCTATTCAAAGGTGGAGGGAAACAGGATGACACCTTTTAAGGGACTCTGATTTTGCAGACAATGCACCAAGCAGTTCAGAAAGGTGGTTAAACCCAGGAGTCCTGGTGGAGAAAAATTACCAGCTCTGTACCAATCAATCTGAGAAGGTGTTGACGCCAAGATGAGTTTTTTCAGGAGTGTGTGCTTCAGAATCCATCAGGGGGCTTCTCAAGGACTCTAACCCGTAGATCCCATCACTTGCCATTAAAATACTTAATTTGATAGGGAAGCTTAGATATAGGACATTCTGAAAGAATGCAAATAACTTTAGGATAATGAGGTAGGATACCTACAGTCTTGGCACTGGTATCAGGTGAAGCTGGATACCCATTCATGGAGACATCTAGTATTTTTACAGGGATTGCTTAAAAAAAATTTTCCTGGCTCGTTAAAATATTACTAGTTTTCATTGTTAGTGTAGCTAGATGATTGACAGGTATAAATATTCTACTTGTGATGATAAAAATAGTGTAATCAAACATTTTCATCCCACTTCATTGACTATAGGAAATACCATTATCTTATTATAACTCAAATAACTTGTTGGAAATTAAATTATTGTTTTAATTTCATAAATATTTTCTTGTCGTTGAGCTTAAGACTCATTCCAAAGCTGTTAGGGATATTAAAATGTGTAAGAAAAAATTGCATCTTAGAGTCAATGAAATACAATATTTCACTAAATAAGAACTTTTTCACTAAATAAGGATATCTAAATTGCATTGTAAGACATATTTTTATCATTAATTTTATTATTCACTCAAGAGATATAATTAAAAAGCCTCAGACTAACTGATAAACTTTTATAAAATAGAATCTTCAATAAGACATTCTTTTTTTTTTCTTTTTTAAAGATTTTATTTATTTATTTGAGACAGAATGAGACACAGAGAGCATGAGAGGGGGGAGGGTCAGAGGGAGAAGCAGACTCCCCGCCGAGCAGGGAGCCTGATGCGGGACTCGATCCAGGGACTCCAGGATCATGACCTGAGCTGAAGGCAGTCGCCCAACCAACTGAGCCACCCAGGCGCCCTTCAATAAGACATTCTTAAGAACTTTGATAATATGAAACAAAAAATACACCAATGTTCTAGCACCCTGCTTAGATCTCTACCCCTTATCTTACAGAATGTGTGTTGTAGGAAAGCAATTGTCTTTTTTGACGAATATTTATAAGATCTGGAGCCTACGCTGAAAGTTGGAATGGCAGAGTAAAGGAGTGGAGATAGTTAAATTCTAAAAGAAAGCGGTTTACCAAGAATCCATCCCTTCAGGCAGTTGGTATTAAATCTTTCAGCTCACTTGCCAATGGTCAAAGCAAGGTGACAAATGTGACAATCCTTACTCTGAGATATCACACACTAGACTACTCTTCCACATTAAATGTTTATTTTGATCTTTAAGTGGTTTTGCTATTTATGGAGTTTTATTTATTTAAATGAAATTAAATAAAATTCAAGACACTGGGCAAATTGATATGAAGAATTATTCCAAGAAGAAGCAAAAGATGAAACCATAAATTATATGTTTAATGTTGGTTGTTTAAATAAAACTCCTTTAACCTGGTAACATCAATGTTACAAATCATTTTGATTCATCAGATTTATTCAGTACTCTCATTCTTTTCTGTATTTTCTTACTCGTTCAAAGAGGCCCACTTAACTGTGGATTTCTTACCACACAAAAGATAAATTCATCTTGAATATACAAGGAAATGTGTTAATGAAGACTGCAGTGAGGAAAAGAAAAAAGCCAGTGTTGAATTAGATTTATGGTCCCCAAGAGTAATTACCTGCAAAAGTTCCATCTAGTCTCAGCTAGCAGCAAGAGTGGAAGTTTTAATAAGTGAGCCAGATCATTCATACCTCTGCTCAAAATCCTCCAAAACTCCTCCATTTTGCTGGGAGTAAAAACCAAGTCCTTAGTGTCCCTCTAGGTCCTATGTGATTTAGGCCTGCCTGCCCCCCCATTCCAGTTAAACGTCTAACTGCATCTCCTATTGCTCTCCGCCATGTGTGCTCGACCTTCATTGCTTTTTGGACATGCCATATTTCTTCCTCAGCACTGGCTGATCTGTTTGGTATCTCTTTTTTCAGATGCTTACTGAGAGAGGCTCACTCGCCCACTTCTTTAAATCTGGTAAAATGCCCCCTACTCGGACCACACTGTTCACATTGCAACTCTTTCTGCCCATTCACAGTGCCACTCATTCTATTCTCTCCCTTTGCCTGTTAATCTCTACAACACTCATTACCTTATAATATACATTTGACTTATTTATTATCCTTCTCCCCCTACCAGAACATAAGCTCCCCAGGGCAAGCATATTGGTCTTGTGTGCACTGAACCTAGAATAGTAGTAGGTGCTTGATAATTATTTATTTAAATAAACAAATAAGTGACTAACATTACTCCCCTGAAAATCAAGGGTGTGAAGTTGGGAAGAGGAGAATGGGTACATTTCTGACATCATGGCATACATATGTGCTGGGGATGTCCAAAGTTACCTTCTCCTTCCCGATCTCCAGCCTAAGAGAGAAAGATTCATTTTGAAGTTTGAAGAGGCACCTTGCCAAAGCTCTATGGTATTTAACAGCCTTACATCATCATACCAAAAACCAAATTAAACTGACATGCCAATCATGTCTATTTACTAATTCATTAGCCTAACTTGAATATATAATTTTGATAATGCTGTTTCATGGCTACCAAATCCTGACACACTGAATTTGCTTATTCCAAAAACGTGTTCTGCATTTGAATTTCAAAAAAGGACACTACACATGATTGAAAAATATGAGTTGTCTGGCTTTGTTTACATCATGTTGGATGAGGGTGGGAACTCTAGGTAATGTAATGAGATCAAGTGTTAGGACTGGACTGTAACAAATAAGGTGCTGAAATAAGTAAGGTATACGTGTTTCTACTCACCTGCATAATTCATCATTTCGGCAGCTGTGAATTAAATCGAGGCAAGTAGGGGGTGGAGCTACGTCCACTGCACATGGCTTGCTGTGAAGAGCTTCCTTGGACTGCTGACAAGGAATATCAGATTGAGCGCAGTCACAAAAAGCCAACATCTGGGCAACGTTAAAAGGCATATTCTGATAGAAGAACCGTATGGCTGCTTGGCAGTGTTTCACATCACACAGATTTCCATTTGCTGAGCAAGCTTTAAGGTAAGGGGCCAACTGTGCGTTACAGACCACATCCCCTACACATGCCTCTGCCACTTCCAAACAGGACTGGATCCCTTTGATTCCTGAAAGCAAGGATATGTCCGGGTCGTGGAAAAGTAAACACAAATCTGTACATACAGAATCTGCAAAACACTGTGAGAAGTCTATGAGCAAAACACAATGATGTACTAATGTGCTATTTGGGGCCAACGTTCCTTTTTTTTTTTTTTTTTTCCCTAAGAGTTAGTATAAATTTACTGAGGCCTGAGTAGTGGGCTATTTGAATCATCTTTCATTTATACTGGGTACATATTGTGATCTAGAAGTGATGGCAAGTGTGTAGGGCCAAAACTGAGTAGGAAAAAGAAAAAATCTTGAGTCCAGGTTTCTCAAATGTAAACAATAAATCTTCAGAAATTGCATTTGAGGTATATAGCTTATGGTGAGTTCATGGGCTCAAATCAAAATGATTTTTGTTCTGTTACACTTTTTATTTTGGGCAAAAATTTTGACTAAAGGCTCCATATAGTTACATACTTATTCTAGCACATAAAGATGTTCACATTCTGGAAAACACAGATACGTGTGAGTGTTTCCACAACCCCCCACCAAACATATATACACAAAAACAGCCTCAAACAATTAATTTATATGATCAAAATACCTGTGAAATTTAACCAAGATCTCGTCTTTGGTTTTAATTATAATGTATTCCTCAGCATAACTGTAAACAGAGGATGGATGGGCAAAACAGTTGCTTTGACACATGAGTGGAAGAAACACAGTAATTTTGTTGCATTTTGCAATATTAGACTAGTAAAAAGCCACACAATTAATTTTATATTGGCATATCTTTAAGAAAGCTAGTAACTATGTTTTAAATTATATTGTCTAGTATTTACAATGCAGATAAAAATTACAATGTATAAATATTACCACGATAGGGAAGAGTAGTTAGATTCCACTTGGATTGATTATCCTCTTTCACGTTACCTAGAAGAAAAACAAAGAGACTAATTCATTAGTGAACAGTTTTTTAGATTTAATAGAAGAATGTGGATTACATTTATAAATGAATAATCAAAAAAAATCCATTTGAGCTCATGTAACACTAATTTAACCCTTGATACTCAAAATTAGTTAGGTGTAGAAAAAGAAAAACACCCCCCCCCCAAATATGAAGTGAATTAAACAGCCCTATTCTGAGGATTTAGTTACTTGAAGATTTAAACAAATGCTAACAATCAGACCATGTGTACTGAAGTAAACAAAGAATCTGGGGAGAAAGAACAGAAGCAGTATTGTCTGAATCAAAAAAATCCTTCCCAGTAGGGTCTTAATTAAATTGAAATGCAATTTAAAGATGATTTCCACCTCTGATTATCTTAGTCTCTTAGAGTTTCTAGGAATTATAATCATAGAACTAGAGAATTGCGTTGATGGAAGTGAACTCAGTGGACAGCTACTTCCAAACTCTTTCATTCAAGAAGCATTGGCTGAGTCCCTACTATGTACCAGGGGCCATAGTGAAGACACAAATGTGTAGTCCCTGTCATGGAGCACCCACAGCCTGGCATGGAATAGAGAGATATAATAAAAAATCCAAACAAAATATAAGGAGTGCAAATAGACATATGCATAAAGTAATAGAGGAATAGTACGATCAGATTTGCATTTTAAAATAAAAGTTGAATTGTTGCTATTGACTATTAAGATAATAACTTCCGTTATGACTTCATGATTCAATTTGTCCCTACTTGAGCTGCCTGTCCAAACTCCCTGCCTGCCTATCCACTGCACAAAAAAAGAAGGTACAACCACAAGAAAATTCTTTTTTTTTTAATTTTTTTATTTTTTTATGTATTTATATATTTTTTAAGATTTTACTTATTTATTTGACAGAGAGAGACACAGCGAGAGAGGGAACACAAGCAGGGGGAGTGGGAGAGGGAGAAGCAGGCTTCCCGCGGAGCAGGGAGCCCGATGTGGGACTCGATCCCAGGACCCTGGGATCATGACCTGAGCCGAAGGCAGATGCTTAACGACTGAGCCACCCAGGCGCCCAAGAAAATTCTTTTTTATTCCCAGTTGGGTCACAGTCTTTCCAGATTCCCTTGCATTGTTCCATCTATACATGGTTTCTCACTTTTCTACCAATAATGTCTCAGCTCAAGAATCACAATGTTTCTAGATCCACCCTCCTGTGTCCCTGAGGAAGCCTGAGATGTTCCTTCTTCTGTGCACTATCCCATAGTGAGTGAAATCCCACAAGCGAATCTCAGAGAGGCATATAGCTTCTGTAACAGATACAAAAGTCTAGGCTAGACCTCTATTATAGAGTAATATCTCTGCTTTGGGACTGATTGGTATGGCTATGCCACTGACTAAATATAACATATTCAAGAATCTATCACTGAAACATAAACTCTGAATTTACGCACTTTGACAGAATGTTTATATACCTCCAAAATTTACATGTTGAAGCCCTAACCCGCTGTGTGGCTATGTTTGAAGACGGCATCTCTGAAAGTTATGCAGGTTAAATGAGGTCATAAGAGTGGGGCCCTGATCTGATAGGATGATCATCCTAGGAAGAAGAGACACAGAGCGCTTACTTACTCTTCTCCCTCCATGCACTCCCACACCAAGGAAAGGTCATGTGAGGACATAGAGAAACCAGGAAGTCAGCAAGCCAGGAAGAGAGCTCTCACCAGAAACCGACCCTGCTGGACCTTGATCTGGAAGTTCCAGCCCCCAGAACTCTGAGAAGATACATTTCTGTCACTGAAGCTGTCCATACTGTGGTCTTTTTGTTACGGCAGCCCCAGCAGACTAATATATTCACTATGTGGGTAATTATTATAAACACAACTAAACATTTATTTTAGCATGGTAAAATAAACCCTATCTGGGATGTGTACTATTTTATATGCTATGAGTAATATAAATTCTCAGCACATTAAATTCTATTTTCATAGGGTACCAACATATGTCTATACACATTTTTCCGGGAGGATATTTTAAACCATAGCTTAATGCTGAAGAGGAGCTAAATATGTCACGGGAATAAATAAAAGATTGTATCAATCCAATCTACATCTGAGATAGATCATATACATCAAAAAATGCACAATGTTCCTTCTTATTCATCCACTAATGTCAAATATATCCAGAATCTGATATTTTCTCCCCTTGCTACCACACTGGCCCAAGATAGCATGCATTTCTCTGTTGACCTCATCTAGGCCATGGGCTTATTTATTATCTATAAGTGAAAGACCCCTCCCCCCTTAGATTTACACCTATTGCACAGATCTCACTTTGTTGATAGTGATAATTTAGACATCAATTCCGTATGTGGGGCTGCCTAATTTGATATATTTACTTGGGTATCTATCTAATAAACATTTCAGACTTAACATGTCCCAAACTGACCTCTGACTTCTCTGTCCGTCACTGAAGCCTCTTCTTCCTATAGTTGTTCCCATAGAAAGTTAACAAAAATAATGGCAACCACATCCTTCTAGTAACTCAGGACAAAAACCTTGGAATCAACCTCCATTTCCTTTTTTTTTCTTGCATCCCCACATGGTTTACTACTAACAAAATATATCCAGAACTGACAACTTCCCACAGTGGTCCATCATCTATCATTTTTTTCTCTGTGTCGTTATAAAACCCTCCTAACTGGTCTTCCTACTTGAGCCTTTGCTTGTCTTCCAGTCAATGATCAACAACAACAACAAAAAACAAAACCAGAATTATCCTTTTAAAGATAGGAATCAGATCATGACAATCTCTTAGTGAAAATTCTTCAGTGATTTTCTGTATCGCTCAGGGAAAGAGCCAATGACCTAGAAATGACCTAGAAAGTCCTACCTGATCCTGTCCCTGTTTTATTTCTGATCTCACCTCCCACATCTTTTTCCCATATTCTCTCTTCTACCTATGTGTCTCCCTTTAGCTCTTCCTCAAACCTCCAGACACATGTCCAGTTGAAGGCCTTTAACTCCCTGTTTCTTCTGCCTTAACTGCTCTTTCCCTAAATAAACACAAGGCTCATTCCCTTATCTCTTTTAATCTTTGCTCAAACATTAACTTAAGAGTACAACTGCTTGGCCATCTTGTTAAAATTACAAATCACCCACTCAGACCTCTTTTTTCCCCCCTTTGCTTCAGTTTTCTCCTTCGCATTCATGCTGTTTAAAATATCTATCTTAAGTCATTTATCCTGCTAATTTTCTCTTTGTCCCCATAGTGGATGCTGTGGCCCACTACTAAGATGCCCCCCAGGCTTTCATTTCCTCAGCTGCTACAAGTTTGGTTGGGTGATGACGCATACCAGTCCTTTCCTAGGCATTGCCCTCATTTGAAGAAAGTTGCCACAGGCAAGGTGACAGACTTTCCCAGGGAACAGCTCATCTATAAAGACTAGCCCACAGGAGGGGTTCAAGGATCAGGTCCCCTGCCTCAACGGGTCATTCCAGGTCCAAACTTCCTGTCTGCTATGGTAGCAGGCTCTGTATTTTAGCTTCTCCCTCCACCTAATCCTGTTTTCTTCAGTTCCTTCTAGCTTTTGTTTGTAAACCGTCAGTCCAAACACATCCTTTGTGTGCAAACCTCTGTCTCAGAGTCTGTTGCCTGGGAATGTGATTCAAGATGCTCCTCAATATAGAATGTAAAGTCCTAGAGAGCAATGATTTGTTTGTTTTGTTTACTTTCCCTCCAGCTCTGAGCACATGGGCTAAGACACGGTAGGGACTCACAAGAAGTATCTATCAAATAAATAATTAGCACGTAACCACGTTTTATCTATTTCTTTAATTTCTTAAATCTTCTAACAAACAACAAGCTCCTTAAATGAAGGACAGGTGTTTGTTTTGTTATTGTTTTTTTAAATCCTGCTGTATAGTACCTAGCACATTTAAATATCTCATAAGTATTTTTCGAATGAATGAATGAATACAATTAACATTATGCTAAAACCTTTTAGCATTTGCCTTTCTTGCCTCTTCATAATCCCTTTCGGACATAGTCATGGCATTAATTTTTTATTTTTAATTTTTTAAGAGAAACAGGTTGAAATGACAAAGCAGGAATCTGAAATTAAATATTCTTTAGTTAATTCATATTTGTGATTATATACTTAATGTTCCTAAATCCTCTTTAGAATACCAACCTGAAAAAATGTCCTGTTTGAATCCATCTTCATAGTTGTCACTGAAGGCTGGAACTATCTGAGCATCCTGTATACAAACATCTTCAAACAAACTTTTCCAAATTTCAATGCACTCTACTTTTGAAGGGTCGTTGCAATGACAATTCCACAATATCGTTTCTTTCAGACTTTCTCTTAATGTGGCACACAGGTAGCCTCCATCAAGGGTCTTGCATTGTTCTGATTCACTCCCACAGGTTTTCTTAAAATTTTCATACAACAGAATGCAATGTTCTGATTCTTGGCAGATATGTGCTGCTTTGACACAGTCACTCTTTTTTCCAACCATTAATGATGTGTCTTTCTGAGGGAGCCATTGTGTGATATTTGACTGTCCAGCCAAATGTAAAGACAGAGCTGATTTTTCTTTAAATAAAATTTAAAAAATTGACCAAAAATTAAATGAATTCATTTACTTATATTTTAATGTCTTATAAAAAGTATATAAACTTGTTTTTTTTTTTTTAAAAAGATTTATTTATTTTAGAGACAGAGATGGAGAGAGACTGAGCAGGGGGAGGGGCAGAGGGAGAGGGAGAGAGAGAATCCTCAAGCAGACACCCTGCTAAGCATGGAGTCCTACCTGAGGCTCTATCCCAGGACCCTGAGATCATGACCTAAACCGAAATCAAGAGTCTGCCACTCACCTGAATGTGCCACTCACGTGCCCCTAGACTTATCTTTTATATACTTATATCTATATTGTCTTGCAAAAACCATTAAAAAATTTCAAGAGAGTTATTACAAATGATCCTGAATTTCTAAAAATTGAAATAAAAACACTGATTATTTATAGTTTATGTAACCACAGAATGGTAATGCTCAATTTCTTTTGATGACATTTGGTTCTCATCATTTACTTTTGTCCAAATTTTCATTACATTTTGATGATGACTGGTAGAAATCGTGTGTAACTTAAGATACTTATAAAGTAATAAATTATTTCCCTTATATAAATTTTTTATGGATTTCTATTTTCTACTAGAAATGTACTCAAAGTGTTTCTCCACCTTTTTAAAAACTTATTAATTTCCCCTTAACAAGCCTTTTTGGACATTTACTTTTCTAATTCATAAGCCTCCTTATAAAATTTTAATTCCACAGATATACTGTATATCTGTTTAGGAACTGGATGTATATATGTGTTTCATACATAATAAAGAGTAAAAGATTTTTTGCCCACTCCCATGTACCAACTTTCACCCCTTGGAGATTCTATTCCTCATTGAGAACACATGTTCTACTAGATAGTTCCAACAAGCCCATAATTATATGAACTTTATAGAAGAAAAGATCAGAAAAACAACTTTAACATGAGACTCTGAGTTAGCTTAACATAGGCTTTCAGAAGTATACTGTCTACTTCTAAAATGTCTTATCTTCCTTTGAGGTACTTCAAATAGATCTCCACAATAAAAAATTCCTTGACCCTACCATTCTTCCAAAAGTCACCTTTTTTTTTTTTCTGGAGTATTATGATCTAAAAAAAAAAAGATTGTTTAATTTTGTTTTATTAGTTTTCTTTCACCTTAGTTTCTACAAGTGTCTCATTCTTATACAAAACAAAGATAACATAATCAGTTTTATGGTATGAAAATGTTTCCTTAAAAATTGTTAGGGCATCCTTATAAGCATATCCTAAGTCTAGCCTCTGTACTGTATGTGTTTGAAAACATATGCTACTATAGCATTTTGCACATTTCTCAAATAACAGCTCACAATGGATTGTTATAATTATATAAATCAGGCTCCTTTACTAGAATAGAGGCCTTCTCTCCTATTCCTTTTGGCTAGCATATGCAGGCTGGCATGAATAGGATACATGTGATTTAATGCTCTCCTCATAGAATTAGCTCTATTACATTGGTAATTATATATTTTGAAATAATCTATAAACCTGTCTATAGGTCAATCAATCTATCTAAATATCTTTCTATTTATATATTTAATCAGCTGGGCTAAATGAAATAATATGGCTAAATGTCAATTTTACTATGTTTTCAGCTATCAAGAGCAGGGACTGTTTTAGTCACTTTTTTTTTAAGATTTTATTTATTTGAGACAGAAAGAGTGAGAGGTAGCAGGCGGGGAGGAGTAGAGGGAGAAGGAGAGCATCTCAAGCAGACTACTGCAGAATGCATAGCCCAATGCGCAGGGCTCATCTCACAATCCTGAAATCATGGCCTGAGCTGAAATCAAGAGTCAGAATCTTAACCAACTGAGCCACCCAGGTGTCCCATGTTTTATTCAGCTTTATATCCATCCTTCAGCATTTATAAAATGTCTACACATATTAACTGAATAATAAATACAAATGGATACATGATTTAGGTGCTCAAAAATATGTTTAAAAATTTAAAATACTTACATTATATTTATTGGTCATTTACTAAGTATCAGGTACTACACTGAGTGCTTTATCATATTAAGAAAAAAAGAAAAAAGAAATGCTAAAGCTGATTTGTTCAAGAACTTTACAATATATCAATGAAGAATAGAAAAGTATATGCCTATATATGTTGGGGAATGTTTTGAGAGTCCAAAGTGAGGAGGGAAGGTAGTAGGGTGGGGGGGGGGGGGACATGGGGGGGAAGAGAGAGACAGAGAGAGGGAGAGAGAGAGAAAGAGAGAGAGATCATGGCTTTCTGGACTGATGATCAGAGTTTGTGAGGGTGCCATAGTTAAGATAGGATGAATGATAAGATTTCAATTATTTCCTTTCTCACTCTAAGCTAAATTATAAGCAATCAGCTAGTGCTCCCTGTATACATAACAACTAGGTCATGTCCATCATGAAGTGCATTTATGAGATTGTTTAAGTGTTCTCCTCTACAGGGTTTTTATATTCCTGGCTTATCAATATTATCACACAGTAGTCTTTAATAAGTATCTATTGTGGAAAAAAAAAAGGTTTAAATACGTGAACTGATTTCAGTTTAACTGCTCTTTGTTATGTATCTGTTGACTGGTAACTACATTTTGTCAAAACTTGGTATGATTAAAAGTGGCTAGAGAGAGAAAAATTAAGTTGTCTTGCCATTGTGAAACAAAAGTCAATAAATATTTTAGTATTTCAATATGTTTTCATTTCAGCCTATTTCCGTCTAAAACTAGTAAAGACCCATTAATTAGCTAACTAATCTCATTTCGGGCTCTATTCTTTTTGATGACATCTCAGCATTTGTAATTGTTGACTATTTTCTTTGTGTCCCTTTCATTGACTTCAAAAACTCTTTCTGTAGTTTCTTTTCCTGTCTTTGAAATCTTCTTTTTTGTCTCTTCAACTAGATCATGAATGTTGTTATCAAAATTTTTATATTCTCACCTTATAGCCTTTACAGACCAATCCTATCTTCCTTCATGGTTTTATCTACTTCTTATAAACTTTTAACTCAAAAATCTGTGTGTCTATTTAATTTTATCTTTTCTTTTGTATGTCTATTTTAGATTACTCTCTTCAGTGCAAGATCTATGTTTCCAAATGCAAGCTAGATGACACACATTCCTTCCTTTCTTTTTTTGAAATTATTTGTATCATGTAAAACTTAAAACAAAATGCCAACATTCCTAACATGAATGTTCCAAAGCATTCCACAGATGCAATGTCTCCAAAATATAACTCATCACTTCTGTCCCCAATCCTGTACTTTATTGCTTCTTCCCTATCTCAGTGTATCCAGTATCCTGTCCCAAGCCAGCAATTTGTAGAACATGCTTCATACATTTCATATTCCTCATATCCAACTCTCATCAATTCCTATCAATTATAATTCATAAACATATCTTACTTTGGCCTTTTCCTCAGAGTCCTCAGCACCACTGTGTTAGTTTAGGCTTGCATCACCTCTCTCCCAAATGGTTTTGATGGCCTTTTAATTGATATCCCTAGCCTGAATCTTTCCCTCCGCTCCATTCTGTCCTTTGCACTCCTGCCAGTGATACCCTTTGAAAAGCTGATTCTACATTCCTCTGTTTAAAATGCATTAAGAGCCCCTTGCAATAACAGTTTGAAGTCTAATCCCTTTAGAAAGATCCATAAGTTCAGCTTTCCTCCTTCTTTTAACATCTGGTTTCTTTCCAGCATCCTCTCCTAATACTGTTCCGTTCTACAGACCAGCTTAACAAAGGATTTGTTGCTCCTCGAATGCACTCTGCTTCATTCTATTTCCTCTGTTTAGAACATCCATTTTGTCTCTCTAATGAACCCAATTCACCCTAAAATCCCAAGTCTGTCATTTCTTCTGTGAAACCTTCTGAGTCACCATTCTTTATTCCTCTATAACTTCAAGTACTTTGTAAGAGTGTGTGTGGCGGATGTGTGTGTGTGTGTATCATCTAGCATGTATCACTTACCATTTTAATTAAGAATTGAACTAAAAGTAAATAACAAAGGTATCTTGGAAAGCCTCAAAATATTTGGAAATTATACAACAGTATTATAAATAAACGATGAATCAAAGAGGAAGTTACAAGGGAAATGAGAAAACATTTTTAACTGAATAAAAATGAAAATACAACATACTAACATTTGTGGATCTAACTAAAACAGTACTTGGAAGGAAATTTATCATTAATGAAATGATTATAGGAGGAAAGACAAAAATCTCAAGTCAGTGATATAAGCCTTTATCTCAAGAAACCAGAAAATGAGGAGCAACTTCAAGTCAAATCAAATACAACAACCAAAAATAATGAAGAGCAAAATTGCGAGACAGAGAGACAGAGAGAGAGGAGGAGACAAGTTTGCAATATCTGAATGAAAGAGAAGACATCACTATAACTCCTACAGACATTTAAAGGACAATTTGAGAATATTAGGGACAACTTAGCAGAGAGATAGAAAAAAGAAAAAAAAAGTAACATGGAAACACTAAAAACAAAAATTCAACATAAATCCAACAAATGGGAACATTCACTGAAAGACACAAACTACCAAACTTGTTCAATAAGGAATAGGTAAGTAAAAACTGTCCTGTAACAACTAAACACATTGAACATTTTAAAACCTTCCAATGAAGAATGGCCCAGATATCTTCACTGCTGAATTAAATCAAACATTTAAGGAAGAAATAATACTAATTCTTTGTATACTGTTCTAGAATAAAGAGTAGGAGGAAATACTTTCTAACACATTAAGAAACCAGCACTATTCAGACAACAAAATCAGACAAATACACTGTAAGAAAAGAGAACAATATTCCAATATCCCTCATGGACATAGATTAAAAACCCTTAACAAAATATTAGCAGATTGAATCAAGCAATATATAAAATGAGTAATACATCATCACTGAGTAGGCTATAGCTTCAGAATGAAGGGTTAGAACCAACATTCACAAATCAACAATAAGATTCACAATATAAAAAAAAGGAAAACATTATCATTTCAATAGAGGCAGGAAAAGCATTTGCAAAATTTAACATCGTTTATCTATTCGTGATAAAATTTCTAAGCAAATGGGCTATAAGAAGGAATTCTTCAGCCTGATAAAGGGAACCTAAAAAGAACTTACTGCAAAAACCATTCTTTATGGTGCAAACCTAATGCATTTCTCCTAAGATAAGTAAAGAGACAAGGATGGCCACTCCCAAGGTTCCTATTTAACATTATCCTGGAGGTCCCACCCAGAACGATAGAGCAAGGAAAAGAAACAAAGACCAACTGATTGGAAAGGGAGAAATAAAATTTTCTCCATTCACGGATATGAATATTTAGATCTATATGGACAACCCTATAGATTCTACAAAATAAAAGATGCATAAGAACTAGTAAGTGAGCTGAGCAAGTTACAGGATATAAGGTCCATATAAAATATCAATTTTATTTTAATAGATTATCTATAATCAATTGGAAATTAAAATATAAAATAAGTTACTATTTACTACAGCATCAAAAAATGAAGCATATTTGTATATATCTTAACACAATGTAAGACTTATATACTGAAAACTATAAAATATTGATAAAAGAAATCTTAAATAAATGGGGGAGATATAGCATATGTGTCAGTTCTACCCAAACTGATCTATAGTTTCAATGTAAGCCCCCCAAAATGCTAGATTTTTTTGTAGAACTGACAAGCTGAATGTAAAATTTATATGGAAAGTCATAGAATAGCCAAAACAATTTTTTAAAAAGAACAAAGTTTAAGGAATTATACTACTTGAATATAAGACACCCCATAAAGCTATAATAAGCTTGGCAAAAGTACTATACAGTATTGGCAAAAGTACAGAAATATAGATTATTGGAACCGGATAGGAAATCTAGAAATAGAGCCACTAATATACAGCCCAAATGATTTTTGAGGAAGGTGAAACTCATAGTCTCTTTAGCAAATGGGGTACAACAACTGTCTATCCTTATGGGAAAAAAAAGTATCTGACCCATTGTTTGTACCAAAATCAAAAATTAACTCAAAACCTAAACTACATAATTTCTAGACCATATGAGAAATATCTCCGTGATTTGGGGTTGGATAAAGATTTCTTAGATGCAACATCAAAGGTATTATTCATAAAAGAAAAAAAACCCAATAAACTGGTTATCATTAAAGTTTAAAAAACAACAAACTTCTGTTTTTTGAAAGATATTCCTAAGGAAATAAATAAAAGACATAGAGAGGAAAATATTGTTTACAGAACACATATTCTGATAAACCCTATTCAATACAGAGAAACAACTCTTAAAACCCAGTAAAAAAGCCAAAACTCAAATTTAAAACAGGCAAAATTTTGAAGAGATGCTTTACTAAATAATGTGTATAGATGGCATGTAAGCACATGAAAATATGTTCAACATTACTATTATTCAAGTGGAAATTAAGCCTACAATTTGACACTATTAAATACATATTAGAATGGCCCCCAAACAAAAACAAGTAAAAAACAAAATCAGGTATCACTGAGAATGTGGAACGACTGGAACTTTTATACATTGATGGTTACATCAATTTTGGAATACAGTATGGAAGTTCTCCATAAAGTTAAACATACACTTTACCACATGACCCAACAATTTCTTACCCAAGAGAAACAAAAACTTCTATTTGTATGAATCTTGTATGTGAATATTTATAGCAGCTTTATTTATAATTTCTAAAAATCTGGAAACAATGCTAATCATTTTCAATGGTGAATGGATAACAAACGTATGGTATAACTACACAATGGAATACTACTCAAAAAAGAGAACAAACTTGTACATGAAACATTGGTGAAACTCAAATGCATTATGTTAAATAAAAAAAAAATCAGTCAGGCTCAAAAGGCTACATGGTACATAATTCCATTTATGTGAAATTCTGGAAAAAGCAAAATCATGGAGCAGAAAATTGTCCAGTGAGCTCACCATGGATGATTTAAGAGGTGTGACAATGGGACAATTCATGATAGATTAGAGGTAAACCTATTTCTTATAAAATGGGAGGTTGATTGTGAAAGAAGAGGCAAGAACCCCATGACAGCAGGTGCATTCCCAAGCTGACCATTTTTCAGAGATAGTGCATAGGGACATTGAGGATCCAAACACTGATCACTTTAGAACTATTTTATCGTACATATCCTTTGAAAATCTTTATGAACCCTTAAGGGCACATGAAGAGTACTTTGATTACCACTACTTCAGTGTCAGCCTGGCCCCTCAAACAGGCAGTAAATAAATGTATATTAAATGATTAAATGATCTTATCCGAAGGCAAGTATAAATCTAGACACATGGTTATATTTTGGACTTTCTCCAATATCTTATTTGTCTTCTATCATTTAGGTCTTGTACAAAGCCATAGCAAACCCCACAAATACATGAATTGAGCAAGTGAATCTATAATTCTAATGAATTATAATTGAGTGAAGCTTGAAATTATGGTTAGCAACTACAGAAATGTTAGGCACTTGCTGAGATCTACAGCTCACTGAACCTTAAATTACACAAAGAATTGATCAAATTATCAAAAAAGGAGAATTAAATTACATAGATGTGGTTAATTTTGAAACTGTACTTTTCTTTCTCACAACTGTTTATATTCCATATAACAATTTATTGTTACCTGATTCATTGATGCATTGTTCCCCAAGCAAGTTGTTAATAGTGCAATAGAGGTTATCAGTGCAGAGACAATCTTCAAATTGGAAATTGCTTTCCACCAAGGACAGGATGCTCAGGTTACAGTTTGATGAGTCCTTCATCTTGCAGGGGTTACCTGGGTTTCACAGTCAAAAATAAAATATTCCTGATATTAATCTGAATATTGCCCTACCCCAAATGCTTTTAACGTATTAATCTAAGGAACTCATTATTATAGTAAGAGTTTCTGGGGTTGCTGCAAGATGTCCACGGAAGTGACTTTTTAATCACAAAATCTCTTTTTACTGACTTTTCCCCCAGTATTCACTTTCTAAAATAGATTAAAGCTTGCTGTATTTTAACATGACTTTGTCCTCACTTAGAATGCCAACTTTTACTCTTCAGTAGTAATCAAGGCTGTCCTTATCAAGGTGATCAGAATGATCTATAATCCTCACCGTTTTCTCTGTTTAGCTATTTTTTTAGCTATTTGTCATAATCTTCTATTTTATTTCATATGTCATTCTAAGATTATAATAAGAGACATGCAGGTGGCTCAGAATTTACCATGAGAAATGAAGTTGTCCTGACAGTAAGCACTCAGTAAATATTATTGAATAATGAATCTTTCATAATTACCAATATTTCATTTTCTGCTTTAATTTACAAAACCATATTCATCTACCCAACAATTTTCTTTTATTCATTTTTCTGAATAAAACTACTTGAGTTCATTTCATCTGTGTATTTGAGAATATTTCTATTTCAGCTTTATGCATGAGATAATTATGCAAATATTACTGCAATTCACAGAAAATGACTTGCTATTTGTATACTGAAGTAAATGTTATAATTCATGACACACTGAATGCAGTATTTTAAATTGCCTTATAAAATGTAATGAGGGGCGCCTGGGTGGCTCAGTTGGTTGAGCGACTGCCTTCGGCTTAGGTCATGATCCTGGAGTCCCGGGATCGAGTCCCGCATCGGGCTCCCTACTCAGCAGGGGGTCTGCTTCTCCCTCTGACCCTCCCCCCTCTCATGTGCTTGCTCTCTCTCATTCTCTCTCTCTCTCAAATAAATAAATAAAATCTTAAAAAAAATAAAATAAAATGTAATGAGGAGCTGCATTATCAAAACCATTGACAGATTTTTTTTGTCATTGTCTTCTAGTCTCATCTTAAAGTTATTGTGTTACCTTGAGCAAATTATGCTTTTAAAATTCTTTTCCTGAACTATAATAAGAAGGTTGGGTTAGACAGTTATAACTTTCTATGGAGTATGAACAGTCCATGTACTACTTTCAAGGGCCGGAAAGAGAAGGAAATCTTTCTCCCTCCCTCTGCATTCCATGTAATTTCTTGAGGTCCTGTGGATGGGCAGAGGTTCTGATGATGGAGATTGTAAACGTTGACCATCAGGACTATAGGTTGCTGCCTTTTAACCCAACGTGCTCCCCTCTACATCTTTTGGGAAGTAGAGGAAGCACATTGCAGATAGGCAAGAGTCATGAGCAGTACAGAATTCAATCTTTCTGAAATGAATAGAGAAAGTGAGACATGGAAGAATCTATTGTTATTTTCCCTTTTCAATTTTTCTTACTGAATATTCCAGAAAGTTTATTACATTTTTATAGTATTATAAAATCCATTATACAGGATGATAAATTATGTTAGAATACAATTTTTTTGTAACATTTTGTGGATAATAGTATTAGGGCAATGTCTCACTATATCATCAGTTTATCTATTTTTAGCGAATGGAGTTCTGCTATAATGCTCCATTCAATATTTATTCAACTAATTGATATATTGTTTGGCTTTTTTTTTTCTTTTATACAAGTAACAGTAACTCTAATCTTCATATTCTCTACCCTGTGGGACTCTCCTCAAATATTTGGAATGTAGGACAAGTTAAAAATAAAAAATATATATTTAAATTGTTCTTGACACAGGTGGAATGGAAGACAGCATATCTGTTACCAGAAAATAAAATGTGAATTACAACATGTGTGATGTGTGTAACATGTATTATACATACAAATAATAACAATGCTTTTGATCATCACAAATGTTATTTTTTCTATTTTATCATTGAGATATTAACATGTAAGCAAAAAGAGATTTGAAAATTTTTTGCCATACATCTGACAAGCATGCATATAATTATAACATTATACATGGTGAGATAAGTACAAAAAAAAATTGAAATCTTTCATAAAGCTACCCACAGTGCATTAGGACTCTTGAGTTTTTGTAACCACATTCACTAATAAGCAACTGAAGGTGAATCACTTGAATATCAAGTTTGAGTAAGGCGTTTAGAGTAAAGTTAACTTAGTTCCCAGGATAGTGACAGAAAAAATCCAAACCTATTTTTATCTCAGTAAAAGGAAATCATTCGAGTGTGTTTTAAATAATGTTTTACCTGAAACATTGCACGAATCTTCCATTATTCTCCATGCATATTTACATCCATTTGCATCACTTAGGCATTGTTCTCTTAAATACGTGCAATCAGTGGTTTGGGAAGCAGATTCATTTTCAAAGCCTAGCACCATAGCTGAAATAACAACAGGAACAGAACAACAACCACACGTTTGCAATATTACAGCATGGCAGTTGTTTGCCTCAAAACTAAGTCATTGATGATAAAGAACAGAGTTAATGAAAATACAATCTGATAAAATCATTACAAGGTTGGAGTGGATCTTAACCTTCCTTCTAGCTATAGATTCCTCCTATAGAAGATTCTTCAATGAAGAGCCTACACTCGTGTTCTTATTTGATGCCTATTCATTCCTTGATTTATAGGTTTATGACCATTGCTCTATTGAAACTGATCTTTAAACTTCCCTGATCATCTCCAAAACATCAAACTTAATAGTTTTAAGACTTCATCTTGCCTACTTTTATCACTGAACATTTTGTTGCCATTTTGTTCTTGAAACTCCTCTTCCTTTAGCAACCCTCTCTTCTAGTTCCCTTGATACTTAATTCATTTGATATTTTTCTGACCATAGTTAGAATTCTTCCCAGAATACTCGTCTTTTTCTGGTGAACTATATTTTTAGCTTAATGTCTATCCTCAGATTTTTCCCATTCTCATTTTACACATTCTCCCTGTGGGTACTTCCATGTACTATCATAATTTTAACTAAAACCTCTAGACTGATGATTCTCAAAAGTATCACCCAATCCCATTATTTTTCAGTATTCCAGTTATATTTGTTGATATCTCCACCTAAATGTTCCAGACACATTTCCAGACTATAATATCTTTCTATCATCACCACTCCCTGGTAGACCACCCTGCTCCACCAATTTCACCATTCTCATAATCACCCGCACTAGAAACCTTGGATTCCTGACAGACACCTTTTTTATCCTCAACTTCACTCTCCTATATCAATTTTTACATAGTTCCCTCTTATTTTGAATATTTGACCAACTCACAAATTATTCAATGTGCCTCCAGTTTCATCTTACTCACATAGGTTCTTTACACCCCCTAACCTGCATACTGTACCATTTTAGCCCTGCCATTTCTCTGCTTCACCCTTTAGATGGTTCCTTATAGCATAACTCTTATATTCCTTATCATATGCAATCTGGGGAGTCCTTGAACATTTATAGTTTCCCAAATACTCCATGCTGTCTTATACTTCTGAGTATTTACTTTATGATTATTAGCAGGCACTCCATTTCTTTCTCTGCTGGAATAACTTTTTTTTTTTTTTTTGGTCTGTTAATACTCAACACAATGATTACCAGTTTTATGGAACCCTTCCCTGACTTCAATACCCTCTTTTCCTATATCCAAATTGATTTAACACCCCTCATTTGTTTCACTACTATCTTAGGATTTCCCCAACCATAGCTCTACTGCTCTGTAATGAAAGTATGTATTTACATGCTTGTCTCCACTGCTGGGTTCTAGGGTTTTATTAGACAGGCATTAGACATAATTCATAATTGTATCCTCATCATCAAACACAATGACACATTATGTATGTATACTGACTTAAACCAACCTGAATAGTTGTTTAAGAATGAGTTATAAATAAGTAACTGATACTATAATAAAAATAACACCTTCCAGATATTTACAAGTTATTTTGGGTAGAAGAGAAGTTTCCAGTAAGTTTTCTAAAAATATCAAGAAAGTAGCAATGCTAATTTAGTATATTGTTCAAATTACCTGAATTGATTCTGCAAGCATACAAACTGACACTTGCTTAATCAATCCGTAGAAAAATATGGGAACTGCAGTTGAATTATAGAGACAATATATTAAGTATAATCAAGAGACCTCAAGCTATGTCTTAGAGCCAAATTATTTGGATTTTTAAAAAGATGTTAATTCTGAATCACCTGTGACAATGCAGAGTTATAGGCTTCAAGTAAAATCTACAATCTTGTCTTTATCTTACCTCTTTCAAACCTCTTCTCCTAAGGAGAATCCAAGACAACTCATAGGATCATATGTACTATTTGCTGGGTCACTGCATTTGGAGATTAGGCCCAAGGGTGTGGTTCGGTCACATTTTTCTTGTCGAGGGCTGGAGTGGAAATTGACATATCAACCTTCTGTTTTTTCATGTGTTCATAGATAACCTCATCTAGCCAAAATCCTGTCCTAGGTTAGCAAGCCTGGAGAAAGAGAAAGAGAGCCCCTTCGATTCTGGCCCAAAGTTATTTGTTTTAATCCAGCTTGCCAAAGACCCTCAGGTATTTTATGTCAGAAACTCAACTCATAAGAAACTGGAATTTTATTTGACACTGATCATTACATTTTGTGAATAGCTCCCTCAGGAAACTTATATGTGATAGTATTCTGAATATATCATCAAAACCTTACCAGTACCTCAGTCTAGTGATGGTTAATGAATTCTACATATTATCTTTCCCAAATTTATTTCATTTTCTTCCATATTTAAAATTTTAAGTTCCACTTGATTGTTTATTTTACGTGATTTTCCACACCTTCCATTTGGATGAAATATTGAATCTACTAGGAAAACCATCTCAGAGATCTGGCCCACAAGAATGAAAATAACTTTAGCTTTCCAAAATTTTAGTCATTCCCTACAATGATTTGTAGCCACATACTTAATCCAGGAATTTCCAAGGTTTCTCTTGAAATGCTCAGTGAAAAACAAGTTCTGTTTTATTTTATTTTTTTTAAAGATTTTATTTATTTATTCATGAGAGAGAGAGAGAGAGAGGCAGAGGGAGAAGCAGGCTCCCCGCAGAGCAGGGAGCCTGATGTGGGACTCGATCCCAGGACCCTGGGACCATGACCTGAGCCGAAGGCAGATGCTTAACTGTCTGAGCCACCCAGGTGCCCCAAGTTCTGTTTTAAAATAGTAAGATGAAGAATACTGTACATAATATCACCCTCTTAAGGCTTATCATGATAATACATTTTCTATTTTAAAAATTCACTATGTCAAACATTTCATTGGCTATATAAACTTTCCTACATCACAAGACCTACTTAGATGATGTTAAACAAGTATTCTGAAGAATGCACTATGGGAAATACTGGTTAAACCTATCAAATAGTACAATTTTGACCCTAGCAGTATTAGAAATCCTTTCCCTCCTTCATGCATCCTAATGTCAAGGTTAATTTAGAAGTGAAACTTGAAAACAAGCGGCCATCCTTGCTTTTTCAACTGGGGCCATAATGAGATTGTAGTGTATTTTATGTGTTCTGTTTTATTGTTGCCTTATCTACAAAAGTTAAAGTTTCTTAGATTTCTCTTTATAATAAAGAATAGAAATAAGGAAATATTATTAAACTAAATACAAGAAGCAAAATTTTGGGCTAATGAATAACTATTATTTAAACTAAAGAAAAACCAAAGATACATAAAAGATTCTATTCCTTCTTCCCTTAATTTTTGCACTTGATTTATTTTGACTTTCCTTTTATGTTCAACATAATTTGAAATAACCTTCTTTGTTTTCATGCCCACAATTATGTCTTTATTCATCAATATCTATTAGTGTAGAATAAGCAAAAAAAATGCTGGCTCTGTTTTATTGAATGGAATATTAATATTCAGCTATAATCATAACTATCTCTTTTCCTGAATTCATTTTATAGATTCTACTAAATTCTGAAGAAAATATAGTAGCATCCCCAATAACACATATAGGAAGTAGATCTTCATGAATTCTACTTTAACTATAAATGAATTCTTTTCTACCAACATCTTACAATACGTTTACACTACTCAACACAAGAAGGATAAATCCAAACCTTATCTCTCTGGCTCACAAAAATTGACTGAAATGTGAAGCATTTGATGGGACGTTAAGTTGGTTTATCCTACAAAATGACTCCTACTCAGTAAATATTAGTGCTTTAAAATTAGGGGAACTGAGTGATTTAAATTAATCTCATTTTAATTTAATTTCAAAGAAAAATAGATAATTTGAAATTTGTCATCTTATAACTTGTAAATAAATACTGGAAGGTTTCATTTCTCAAAGGCTCTAGTATAGATTCCATATATACTAGAATTCCATAAATCCTAATAAATAACTCAAAGTAACTGGATTATCTCACACAATGAAATAGAAACAGCCTGAGAGATCATTGCAATTCCTGCATTATGTGTTTTCTACAGTTATAAATAGGTGTACATTTCTGAAAAAGTTATAAACCATGTTAAAGTATGCATTCGTAATTGATACTTATTATAAGCCCATCAACAGATTAAGTCAGATAAGACAGCATTCAGTTCATGAAGAATTGGTGTTATGAATCCAGGTAAACTAGAAGCATGATTCACTTACCAAGAAAAATGAAGACTATCATGCTGGACAACTTGGGGATATTCACCTGGAAAGAAAGGCAGATGTGTTTACTCCAACCGCCTTCTGAACGGTAACTGTCCAGATAAGGCTTCAGCTTCTGCTCTTGCTTCCTGAAAGCATTACTGAATCAAGTCAGCTTCCTTTGTCACCATCTCCTCACCAACCTTTCCTGAGCTGTGAACTTTCCTAATTATGGCCAAATTCAATTATTTTCTTCTGAGCATACTAATCTCGGATATTAGGTTTCCAAGAAAGCCCACAAGCCAGATACTAAGAAATGATACATGCTCAGCACATTCATGAGAAAGGTTTTTTTTTTTTTTCCTTTAACTAGAATTCTAAACTGTGTAAAAGCTCCCAACTATATCCCAAAAACTTCCTAGATGCTTGAGTATCCTCAGTTTCCACTTCATTAAGTAAGCCTCATCAGAGCAATTTTATTTTATCTGAGAATATGGAAAAGGAGAAAAGTGCTAAGCAGCCCAAGCAAATGTATGGGGAATTCAAGTTCCACTGGAATCAAACTGGTGTGCCTCATCTTCCCAAACAAGAAATGTTCTCTACAGGTGTCAAACACTCCAGTATACTTTCAAGTTGTACTGCCTCAGCTACACTTCCCCAAACCCACCAGAGATGGTGACAGTGTAAGAAATGACTCCTGCAGTGATGCAGAAATGCCCGGCTCCCCTGGAAAGGTAAGCCTCCACTTGCATTCATCACTTGACAACTGCTTCTCTCCTAACTTTGATGAAAGACATTGCTATGGTCTGAATATTTATCTCTGCACAAATTCTTATGTTGAAATTCTGACCCTGTAAAATGATTATATTCACAGGCAGAGTCTTTGGGAGGTGCTTAAGTTGTCAGGGTGGAATCCTCATGAATGGGATTCAGTGTCCCATACAACCAAGAGGCTGCAGAGAGATCCCTTTGCTCCTTCCACCTGTGCGGGCACAGCTGGAAGGCACCAGTTACGACCCAGGAAGAGGGTCCTCGTGAGGATGTGACCATAGTGGCACCTTGATGGTGGACCTCTAGTCTCCAGAACTGTGAGAAATAGATTTCTGTTGTTTATAAACTACCAGACTGTTGTATTTTGTTATAGCAGCCTGGATGGATTGGATTTACCTTGTATTTCGTCGTATTCTTCCTCACAAGACCCTGGAGCACATCAGCTCCACGGGGGCTTCCACTTTTAACACACCTGAGACCTTTCTGTAATGGCACTTGGAAATATACACTGCTGTTTCGGCAAGAAATTAGGAAAATACAGGTGTGGGTAAGCTACTATCTTGAGATGAGACAGAAGCATTTTGTATCCACAGTGACACAATGGAAGAATTGTTGATTCTAATTTCCATGTTTATTTTCCACTAGAGAGAAGTTACAACATATTTTGGTTTCAGAATGCGTAATGGAAAAATAGACTTGGGAGTCCAACAAGTAGAAAGTTGTTTTTCTCTATAAATGTAGGTAAATGACTTTATATCAGAAATTGTTAATATTTATTTACTCCTCTGTAAAATGCTCTGATTATATCCATGGTTGCTATATACATTAAGTATGCATATGGGGCTTATATCCCAGAGATCAACAAATGCCAGTTAGACTACAGCCAGTGACTTAATTATTTAACAAAAGAGTTATATCATAAAATAATTTAGTTATTTCCTTTTAAAGATACTGAGTTATGGGTGTCTGGGTGCCTCAGGTGGTTAAGCGTCTGCCTTCAGCTCAGGTTATGATCCCAGGGTCCTGGGATCGAGCGCCGCATCGGGCTCCCTGCTCAGTGGGGAGTCTGCTTCTCTCTCTCCCTTCCCCCTGTTCATGTACTCTCTTTCTCTTTCTCTCTCTCACTCAGCCCCTCTCTCAAATAAATAAATAAAAATCTTTTAAAGATACTGAGTTACTAAACTTGTATTATAAACTTTACTGAGATAATTGTTCTTTTTGATATAGGCCAACTAAAATTGGCTAAAGCTAGAGAGAGATTCAGTGGCTCTGTTGGTTCACAAACTGCCTTCCCGACCCCCGACAGGGAGGGCAAGGAGAGCTCAAGAAAAAGGCAGGGCACTGCAGACTGGTAGGCAGCAGGTTTAATAAGCGAGGGAACTTACACATGAGGCTTGTCTCCGGAAGCCTCAAGATGAGTAGATCACTGCATCGCCTGCCAGAATCTTACATGTTTACATAGAACCCTTACCTGGATTCAGTCATGTCTATGGTCCAGAGGATCTCAATAGCACAGTCCTCTCTCAGGGCTGCATCCTTGAAACATCTCCCGTGGTGGGAGTGGTAAATGTAACCTACATTCCAAGGACAGGGAGGGGTTAGGAGCTTCTTATTGCCTCGGGTCAGCTCTCGGGTCAATTGGAGGCCATGTCCTCTCAATGACCTCCTTTAACAGGCTCCCATAGGGGCGCCTGGGTGGCTCAGTCATTGGGCATCTGCCTTTGGCTCGGGTGGTGATCCCGGGGTCTTGGGATTGGGGCCCGCATCGGGCTCCCTGCTCCGTGGGAAGCCTGCTTTTCCCTCTCCCACTCCCCCTGCTTGTGTTCCCTCTTTCACTGTGTCTCTCTCTGTCAAGTAAACGGATAAAATCTTAAAAACAAACAAACAAACAATAACAACAAAAAAAAGTCTCCCATAGTTGAAGAGTCCAGGGCTAGAATTGACTTCAGACATGTTTTAACCTTGTTTTGGGCCTGAGGGTTTCCCCTCCTGTCTCTTAGCTGTTTTCTTCTGTGTCTCACCCATTCTCAGGCAGCTTCTCTCCCCTGGAAGGGAAGGGGACCATCAAGCCCTTGGCATACATCTTTCTCTCTTCAAAGCCAGAGCAGGAAGTATGACTCTTCATAGTAAAATTCTAGATTTGTGTCACATCTGTTCAATGTGTCCCACGCCCATCAATCTCACCAAGTGGAACTGACCCCACTTGGTGTCCAGCATCATGGATATAGGTGGGACTGGCCCTATTTCAACCACAGAAACTGATGGTAGGAGAGGGGTGCATCACCAAGGAAAGTCAAGGTATTAGAAGACAAGTGAAGAGACCTGGGCAGGAACAAAAAATAAAATCTCAGCAAAGCATCTAAATTCTGAATTAGGGCACCACAAGAAAAAATAAACTAAGGAAACAAAGGAAAAGAATACCAAAACGCAATTTCTTGCTCAAGGAAGGTGATTTGGTTAGGACTTCTAGAAGGCAGTGCTACACAGAAACTGAATGTTAAGACACACAGTGAATGATGCTAATCTTGGCCAAACAGGTACAGCTGCTGAGGTCTAGTGCTTACAGGTAGAGAAAACATCTGTGCCGATATACCTGCTCATCCCATAGTAAGAATCAGCTGTGTCATTATCTAAAGCAGGGGTTTTTAGCACTTTTTGTCATTAGTCCCCTTTCTCCATAGAACTCTCTCCTTAGAATATTTTTAAAGGCACACATTTTGTTTTAAAGGATTACAAAGGAAAGTAATCATATTCAAATATATTCACCAAAATATTTTTTAAAACAAATTTGTGAGAGGGGTCCTGGGTGACTCAGTCCTTTGGGAGACCAACTCTTGATTTCAGCTCTGATTTCAGCTTGGGTCATGATCTCAGGGTCCTGGGATCAAGCTCTGCCTCTAGCTCTGTGCTCGGGGGATAGTCTACTTCTCTCCTTCTCCCTCTCCCTCTCCCTCCGCCCCTCCCCCTGCTCAGGTGCTATCCAAAGTTCTGTGTAAAACCAAAAATAAGGAATGGTCCCTAGTGTCATTTAGATAAAATAGGGTGCAGATGAAACTAAGTATAAAAAAGAAAGAAAAAATTGTTGAAAAAAATAAAAATATAATAAATCAGTGAAACATCTATATATCAGACATTTATTAGAAGACATTATTTTTGGAACATAAGGCAACTACTTTCTGTTTAATGACATTTGACTTCCCCCCAACCACTCCTGAATTGTTCCAATATTTGTCCACTTAATATTTTGTAAGATGCTCATATCTGGAAGAGAGAAATAAAATCTGATCAGCCTCAGATTCTGAGTAAACCTAAAATTGACAGCTCTGGAAAGAATATATATATCTGGTGATGAGCTCCTTGATTATAAGGCCTATCAATAAGGCTCTAAGACACTTAGTAATAAAGGATGACATTATACAGCATTTGGAGGGGGGGAATAAGAGATTCACTGTCTTTTACCGGAGATCTGCACCAGAAAAGAAAAATTAAGTCAACACGATGAATTACCTTGCCATGAACTGCTTACTGGTTTCCTTACTAACAAACTGACAGGAGATGACCATGATTCAGGGGACAGGGCAGCAAGACTGGGAGAAGAAACTGAGAAACAACATAGAGACAACCTTGAGGTCTGTTTGGGGGACTACAGTTGGACTAATATCTTTGAAACTCATGGTGGGTCGAGAGGAAAAGAGAAATGACCAGATTATGGGCAGCCTTTTATGCCTTACCAAGGGGACTAGAGTTTATCCAAAAAGAAAATGGAAGCTGTTGGTGGATTTTAAACAGGAAGCAACCAGGTCGATGTTTTTAAAAATTGCTTGAAAAGTGCTTGGAGGATGGTTTGGGAATAAGGATGATTGCCAGTTCTGAGGTTATTCCAGTAGTTCAGGAGAGACATGGTAATGGATGAGCTAAAAAGTATTGACAATGAAGAGGAGACGGTAGATCCAAAATATTGAACAATTTGAAATTTACATGATCTGGTGACCCTTTGAGATGAAGGAGGGGATGGGGAGAAGAAAAAGTCCCGGATGAGCCACTTACTGAGGCACTCGTCTCACAATTAGATGCTCTCTCTACAATATAACTCTATCAGTTGAAGTTAAACATTAGGATGAAACAAGAGTTCCTAGGGTCTATGTGTCCCTGGGGAAGATATGCTGGCTGTCTCCAAGAGAATCAAAACATCTCTGCAAGAAAGCGTTGCTTTGGGGGATTCCTGCTGTACATGGTCTGGCTCTCAATCTAATAGGATCAAGAATGGATTCATCCTTTAGGAATTCACAAACATTAAAAAAAAACATAGAAACATTAATCATATTGCCAATTTACTTATTCATAAAAAGAAACCTAGCTCATAGCCTGTATATTTACTTCATATAGGCATGCCAATAGGGGAAAGTTTTTAGATGAAAGGTTTGGGTTGAGGGGATTAGTTCTGTAATGAATTCTATATTACTAATTATTTAATGGCATCAGGTTAAGATAGTCCCCAGATACTGCTCTTTGTAAAAATGAGGTATATGCTATATTGTTGCTTTCCTTGGGTAAATTAATCTATTTAATCATGGCAGCCCAATTTGGACACAGTGCTATCTTTTTCAGCAAAATTGGACATCTTTCCATGGTTGTGTTTTATTGATTTTATAGTTTAGGCTTTGGTAGATAATTTCTTTCAAGTTCTAAGAAAACATAGCAACTCTAATGTACTAATAATATCCTTTGCTTTGACACAAATAATTTAGAAATTTTATACTAGAACATCACATATAATTGGACTAATCATAAGGGTCAAATGTATGCCATAGAAGGTTTTGTCTATGAAGCAGCTAATATGGGTAACTGAAAATAGCAGTTCTAAATCTGGCTTTCAACTGTTCTATAACTTCTATTAGTGGGGTCAGATTTTCAGAAATTAGCGACACTTTTAAAAACATAATCAAGACCAACTGTTGAAAACGATCTTTAATTTCTTTAAATTTTCCTTTTCCTACCTTCACATCTGCTCTCTGCTTCCCATTTCATGTTAATATTAGGGTCTATTGTACATTCTTATCATGGTGGGAAAATATTGCGTGCCTTTTGATTGGCAAATTTATAATTAATAGAGAGGGAACCATTCATTACCAGATCACCTCAAAGCACTATAGATTTATTTTTAAATTTAATATAGTTCTTCCTTTTGTTATAGGATATAGTAGCCTTTGAAATGAGGTCATCCACAGTGCAGTCATTGTCCTCCAGAGAGATGAATGGTTGGGGGTAGTGGATGGATGCTTTTTGCTGAATTATAGACTGGACAATTTTTGTAAGATTAATTCTCCCAGGGAAGTATTGAAGAAAGACTCTGGACATCCCATGGGAGAGATGTCTTACAATAATACATAAGGACATATTATTTTCAATATGGTATTAAGTCTGCTGGAAACAGATTTATATTGTTTAAATTATCTTCTTTTCCTTCTCAAGGTAATTTTTTTCCATTGTAAAATATTTGGTATTTATGTATAGCATTTGAAAAATAACAAATGAAAATATTTATATTTAGGCTACCAAGAGATATCTACTGTTTACCTTTTGGTGTATTTTCTTTAAATTATTTTACTTAATTATTTTTGAAGCATCCTTGTTGGATTTGTATATACATTTGTACAATAAAATGTTAATAGCATCTTTATTTTTTCTCATTGCAAAGGTCAAGAAAAATCAATGATTTTATCACTTATGGGTAACTAGTGTGAATATTTGGTTATATTTCTTAGGTCTTTTTACATATACATATACATCCATATGTATCCTATATATCATTTTTCAAAGCATAGATAGCACAGAAATATTAATAAGTTATAGATGAAAATAATATGAAAAAAGATGGCAAAAGTTATCTATTTTAAATTTTCAGCTATTTCCATTAAAACTCTACATTCACTTCTTGGATTTAAACTAATATATTTTTTTAAAGACTTTTTGGGGCTTCTGGATGGCACAGTTGGTTAAGCCTCTGACTCTTGGTTTCAGTTCAGGTCATGATCTCAGGGTCATGGGTTCCAACCCTACCTTGGGCTCTGCGCTCAGTGAGGAGTCTGCTTAAAAGATTCTCTTTCCCTCTGCCTCTCCCTCTTCCCCTCCCACCCCAGCATGCACGGACTTTCTTTCTCTCTCTCTCTCAAATAAATAAAGAAATCTTTAAAAAAAAATCAGGCTTTTCAAACTATAAATTTTTAAAATAGAAATCCAAATAACTAAAATTCCATGACTAACACATAAAATAAATGCTTTGTCCATGTAATGCATTTTTTTGCATGTGGAAACTACTCAGCTGTTTTTGGTTAATTATGCAAGTAAACCTATAATCACAGGCAAAAATTCAGAAAATATAGAAAATTCTAAGTAAGAAAATAAAAATAATGTATAATTTCATTCCCAGAGATAAATGATGTTGAGATTTGATGTGCAACTTTCAAAAATTTGCCAGGCATAATTATAAATATTCACCATATATATTTTAAGATTATATGCTACATACTGTTCTATAATTTGGTTTGTTCCATTAACAATGTATCATGAACACCTTTCTATGTCCATATGTAAATATCAACATAGATTTATGTCTATGTAGCATTCTATTACTTAAACTTTAGTCTAATATTCTTTCATTTATCCAACAAATATTTATTTTACATGTACTATATTCCAGGCACAGCTCGTATTTTACAGATAGGTAATTAAAGAGACATAGATTCTGCCTTCATGGAGTTTATATTCTAGTTGGGGAATACGTAAACAAATAAAAAGTATATACCATCTACATCAGGTACCTGTAAATCTAAGAAGAAAAATAAGAAAGAAAAAAGGAGATAAAAAATTCCAGAGTTGTACGGAAAAGAATTACTATTTTATATAGGATAAGTAAGTAAAGTGACAAGACACATAGCTGAAAAAGTGGAGAGAGATTCCAGGCAGAGGGAGATAGATAATTACTCTATATGTTCACAGATCAGCTATTAGGCCACTGTGGCTGGGACAGAGTGAGGAAGGGGGAGAGTGATAGGACATGGGGTCAGATAGGTTGTGGGACTTTGTAGGCTTACAGTAAGGATTTTGATTTTTTTTTTTACTTGAATAAAATAAGGAGTCATTGGAGAGTATTGAGCAGATTTGTTTGCTTTGTTTAAAAGGATCCCAACTACTGACGTGTGGAGAATAGCACATGGGGATTCAAGGTGAAAGCAGAAAGCCTACTTGGGAAGCTAGTTCTGTGCCTTGGGTACACTGAACTATGAGTTTGGGATGATGATGAGGAACTAGGAAAAAATGATGAATTAAGTGAAAGGAAATCCACAAGAACAGGGCATCCTTGAAGCCAAGGAGAAATGTTTCCAGGAGAAGGGAGGAATCCACCACTAATAGCTCCAGTAAAATTAAGACAGAATATTAATTTAGCAATGTGGAGATTATTGGCGATGATAATAAGAGACGTATTTGTGGGATATGGGAGCAAAAACCTAAACAGGGTACATTCAGGATTAAAAGGAAGCAAAATAATTCTGATAACTGGTTATTTCTTCTTCAAGGAAATTTTCTATAAAGAGAAGCAGAGAATCGGGGAAGGGTCTGGAGAGGGATATGTGATCAAGGAAGAGATTGGAGATACTAGATTATATTTATTCTATACCTTAAACACCTTTCCTGACGACAAATAAAAATCAAATGAGTGCTTGAGTCACATCTATAATATAATCCTGGCTGTAACCCTCTAGCTCTTCTGTCTCGCAACTGGAAGCACCCACCTGAAGTTGGCATTCTCCCTCGCTGCGGTGTTATTGCTTGTTTTTCCCTCTCTGTGTTCTACGTCTGTGTGTTGCCTCACTGCAACTGTTAATATGTTATATCATTTTAAGCAGATTATCATATGTTTACTTCCCTTTAATTCTTTCCTGGAAAGGACTTTGTCTACTTAATGGAATTATCGTAAAATTGTTTCCAACAGCTTTTATTTGTTCTATCTCATTATAGATTTCTAAATAAATTCAACTTCACTGTTGATGTAAAGCTCATTTCCAACTCATATTTTCCTAATGGGTGAATTACTACAAATAGAGCCCGAGATTCATGGTACCTGAATTTGGATCTTTCCACATAATCTGAGCTTTTCTTTGCTGAGATTCTCAGAACAAACTTTCCTTTTGAGGGTCATTCAATTGGCTTTTCCTGCAGGGTATTGTTTTTCCTCTTAATGTCTCCATATTTTCTCCTACTTTGGATCCTTTTCTCCACATTTCCAATGTATCAGGTTTTTTCTTTTTTAAATCTATGCAATGTAAAAATTATCCCATAATCAGTGTCTTAAAACAATAATAATTATTTAGCATCACTCACGGTTTCTGTGGGTCTGAAATTTGGGAGAAGCTTGCCTGCGTAGTTCTGGCTCAGGACTCTTGTGAGTTATTTCAGAAGGAAGGTCTCAAAAGCATCTTCCTCACTTGTCTGGCACCTGAACTGGGAAGCCTTGAACAGCTGGGACTCCCTGGGCATATCCCTATCTTTATGTAGTTTCTCCACGTGGTCACTCTAGATGGTAACTTCAGGAGAGCTGAGCTTCTTACATGTCAGTTCAGGGCTCCCACAGGGTATGTCTCCAGAGAAAGCCAGATGGAAGCCATTAATGCCTTTTGTGAGTTAGCTTCTCAGTTTATGCCACATCACTTCCACTGCATGCTATTGGTCAGGCAATTGTGAAGTTCTCCTTAGTTTCAAGGAGAAATAGAACCCTCACCTCCTAATGGAGGAATATCAAGCCGGTGTTGTAAAAATAGCATGTGGGATTGGATATACACTGGTGCAGCCATCTTTGAAAGATTACAATCTGCACATAAATCTCTTTTCTTTTCAAATCTTGTTTCTTTTCCAACAAGATCTTGTTTCTTATACTTCGACATAATCTCCAGTTTTCCACACTTTTATTTTTTTATTCTCTCGTTACTCTCCTGGTTTCACTTCCTTGCCTCCCATCCTGAAGCCTGTTAAGAAATTTCTTCACACTCTTTAGTACTCTCAGATGCTTCTACTTAGGATCCTTAAATACACCACAGCTGTCCATCCCCAGATCAAATGAGCTCGGCATCTGCACCACTGACTCATACTGGGGAAAACTGTATGACCACGTTTGTTGGTGGCAACATCATCATCATCATTATTATTATTATTACTTTCTATCCTCACCTAGAGTATTTGACAATGGCAAACAGCACTCGGTCAACTAGTTAAAAATATTCCCCATTCTCAAAGATGGCTATTGCAAACATTTACCACATTTATAAAATGTACCTTTTCACAACTCTTGCCAGAAAGTTTAGTCTGCTTCTAATAAAAATTTCTATTATCTTCCGTTTTAACACCTCAACATTTAATTTCTAAAAATAGAAAATTAATTTATTTTCATTGTCTTTAAAAAAATAACATGTGCTCTATTTTTTATAGATATAACTATTTCACATCTATTTTGAAGTGTTCTCTATTATTTTTGAATAATAACATATTTTAAGCTTTAATTTTATTTTAAATCAAATATTATTTCAGAGCATGTTTGTTAACTTTTTAAGCTAATATGTATTTAGCACATGTCACATGCTAATAATGGTTCTAAGTGTTTTATATACAGTGAATCATTTGATCCTCAAAAGAACCCTGAGTTGCAGAAACTATTATGATCATTACACTGAGGTAAAAAGAAGATACATAACTTTCCAAGTTTTCTACTACAAGAGTAGGCTAATTGTCCAGTTTATGTTCATAACCACTGTATAACACTTCTTCTTTTTATGCCTAATATTATCACATTATTATTAAATTGGCTTGTAATATCTCTACGTTCTTGTCCTTGTTAAGGTTTTCTGAGTGGCCAAATACATTTTCAGTTATTTCAAATTTTCCAATATCTTAAGATAATTTATCTTTGCATTTTCAGGATACAGAGTAGTATTCAGATATAAGTTTTAAATATATATACTCACATATATTTTTATTTTTGTTTGATGTATTACTTTCTGCAATAAATATATTAATACTGCCTGATAATCTGAATTTTATCAGTCTTTTATACTGTCTGTATTTTGCTCAATTATTTCTTGAGATATTATTGGCATATAATGTTGTGTAAGTTTATGGTGTACAATGTGTTGATTTGACACATTTATATATAGTAATACGATTACCACTATAGCATTAGCTAACACCTCTATTATCTCACATCATTATCATTTTTTTTTTATGGTGAGAACTTTAAATTTCTAGTCTTTTACAAACTTTGAAGTATATAATACAGTATTGTTGACTATAATCACTGTGCTATACATTAGATCTTCAGAAGTCATTCATCTTCTATTTGCAAGTTTGTACACTTTGACCAATATCTTCCCAATTGCCCCACCTCCCAGCTCCTGTAACCACCATTCTACTCTATTTCTAAGAGTTTGGCTTATTTAGATACCACAGATAAATGACATCATACAGTTGTCTTTTTTCTGATTTATTTCACTTAGCATAATGCCTTCAAGACCCAATCATGTTGTTGTAAATAGCAGGTTTTCCTTCTTTCTCATGGATGAATAATATTCCATTGCATATATGTGTATACCACATCTTCTTTTCTATTCATTTTTTGGTGGACATTTAGGTTATTTTCATATCTTGGTTACTGTGAGTAATGTTTCAATAAACATGGAGTGCAGGTATCTGTTTGATATCCTCTTTTCATTTTCTTTGGATATATACGAGGCAGTGGAATTTCTGGATCATATGGTAGTTCTATTTTTAATTTTTTGAAGGACTTCCATATTGTTTTCCATAGTGGCTGCACCAATGTGCATTCCTACCAGTAGCACACAAATATTCCTTTTTTCCACATCCTCACCAGCACTTGTCTCTTGTCTTCTTGATGATAGCCATTCTAATAGGTGTGAGGTGATAGCTCACAGTGGTTTTGGTTTACATTTCCCTGATGATTAGCGATATTGAGCATCTTTTCATGTATCTGTTGGCTATTTGGATATCTTGTTTGGAAAAATGCTATTCAGTTCCTCTGCCCCTCCCACCTTTTTAAATCCAGGTGCTTGTTTTTTTTTGTTATTGAGTTGTAAGAGTTCCTTATGTAGTTTGGATATTAAACCCTTATCCAATATATGGTTTGCAAATATTTTCTCCTATTCCATAGGTTTTCTTTTTATACTTTTTCATTGTTTCTTCTGTTGTGCAGAAGATTTTTAATGTGATGTAGTCCCACTTGTTGATTTTTTGCTTTTGTTGCTTATGCTTTGGTGTCATATCTAAAAAATCATTGCCAAAAACAATGTTAAGGAGATTCTTTTCCAATTTTCTTCTAGGGGTTTTATAGTATTAGGTCTTATATTTAAGTTTTTAATTCATTTCAAGTTAATTTTTGTGAGTGGTGTAAGAAAAAAGTCTAATTTCATTTTTCTGCATGTGGTTATCCAGTTTTCCCAACACTACTTGTTGAAGAAACTATCCATTTTTCATTGAGTATTCTTGGCTCCCTGGTCAAATACTAGTTGACCATATATGTGTGGGTTTATTTCTGGACTCCCTATTTTGTTCTGATGATGATCTATGTGCCTGTTTTTGTGCCAGTACCGTACTATTTTGATTATTACAACATTTTAATATAGTTTGAAATCAGGAAGTGTGAGGCCTCCGGCTTTTTTCTTCTTTCTCAGGATTTCCTTGGCTATTCATGGTCTTTTGTAGCTCCATACAGACTTTAGAACTTTTTTTCTATTTCTGTGAAAAATGCAATGGAACATTAATAGGGATTGCACTGAATATATTAATGGCTTTGAATAGCTATGGACATTTTAACAATTCTGATCCACAAACATGATATATCTTCCCAATTATTTGTGTCTTCTTCAGTGTCTTTCATTAAAGTTTCATAGTTTTTATGGTACAGATCTTTCATTTTTTTGGTTAAATTTCATCTTAATATTTTAATTTTTTGATGCTATTGTGAATGGGATAGTTTTCTCTATTTCTTTTTCAGATGTTTCATTGTTACTAATAGAAATGCAACTGATTTCTGTAAGTTGATTTTATTTTCTGCAACTTTACTGAATTCATTGCTTATTTTCAACATTTTTTTGTTGATCTTTAGGATTTTCTATATGTAAGAGTGTATCATCTGCAAATAACAACAATGATACTTCTCTATTTTAATTTTGAATCCTTTTATATCTTTGTCTTGCCTGATGGCTCTACCTAGGACTTCCAGTGCTATGTTGAATAAGAGTGGTGAGAATAGACACCCTTGTCTTGTTCTTGATCTTAGAGGAAAGGCTTTCAACCTTTTGTCATTGACTATGATGTTAGCTGACTTCTGCTCCTGCTTAGGTGAATAATTCAAGAAGGTCTGAGGACTACAGGCTGGGGACACTAAAATGGGACTTTCAATTTCATTTGACAGCAGGTGGCCCCTTGAGAAATAGCAGCTCAAGTGTAAGCTACCCCACTAAAGAGCCTCTAAGACTTGGACCTGGGACAGATTTTGGTGTGAAGCTCCCTTAGATATTTATAACAAAAGAGGAGAAAATGTAGTTTGCTCTCTTCTATTTATAGTAGACACAACCACACTCACAAGAACACTCTCACAAGGACGCAAAGATAGAGGGGGAGAAGAGAAAATCCTCAATACCCATGCTTGTACACCAAGGCCTCCATTAGCCAGGAGCAGCTAGCAGAGCAAGCTGTGGTGTTCAAGGTGGTGGCAGATTTTTGGCTCTAAGACTAGAAATTGGCAGCAGTATTTGGGTGCCTGGGGCAACATATGCCACAGGAGGGGGCAGACGTCATTGGTTTAGAGTAAAAAAGAAAGAGGACAGCTCACAGGGTGAATATCTACCTAACTTTCCCTCTCCCATAAACACACACAGTCAGAAAAAAAGCACGTTAACAAGAGGAAGAGAAGTTCACAAATGTATTTAAAGCACGTCATCGACAGAACAGCACTCCCTCTGTTAAAGTGGATGGTGGCTTAGATCCACTGTAAATAAAATTAAACATTAATGTGACTTCACTTATTCCCCAAATCTTCATCTAGTTTTAACATCTATTAAATCTAATGTTTATTTTCCAGCCCCATTGCCACTGCCTTGGCTTAGATCCAGCCGTTATTCTTGAGGATGAATAGTTCCATAAACCTTATCTGAGATCTAAACTTACAATGTCCCACTCTCAAATTCACTAGCGACAGGGCCATTAATACACTCTCCAGAACCCAAATCTAATCACATCACTCCTCTGGGTAGAATTCCTAAATTGTTCTCCATTATGTAACACAAGTTTTAAATTTCCTTAAATGTTATAAAAAACTTTTTACCAGGCACCTGGGTGGCTCAGTTTGTTAAGCGACTGCCTTCGGCTCAGGTCATGATCCTGGAGTCCTGGGATCGAGTCCCACATCGGGCTCCCTGCTCAGCAGGGGGTCTGCTTCTCCCTCTGACCCTCTTCCCTCTCGTGCTCTCTCTCATTCTCTCTCTCAAATAAATAAAATCTTTAAACAAAACAAAACAAAACTTTTTACCACCTACCCCCTACCACCAACATTATTATTATTATTTTTAACCACTGGCCCCTGTTGTCCCTTTAAATTGTGTGCAAATCCTGAAGGGGTCATGCTGTGGCACATGCCTATCGCATTGTGGATCTATCCCTTCTGCTCAGAACGCCTTCCTCATCTCTGCCTTCAAATTCCAGCAAAGCCTCTTGCTTCCACAGCTACCTTTCTTTAGGCAGAGCCCAAAATGTCATCCTGTCTGATATCCAGCACCTAACACCTGATTTTTCACTTTGTTTACATTCCTCCTTACAAAAGGGTTAGCTTCATGTGGGCAGGGGTTGAATCTTTTTCAGCTGTATAACCCTTCTTAGTAGCGTGTTCAGGTGAGTCGTAAACACACAATTTTTGTTCTTCGTGAGCAATGTCTCATATTGCTCCTAACGCTTTTCAGAATTCAGTAAAGTAGAAGTACAATGTTGGGTAAGGATTCCTCATTGACTGATTTAGTCAACAAAGGTTTATTGAGGGCTTACATCTTATGAGGCACTGTGTGAGGTCCAGGGGCTGACACACAAATCTTACAAATACAGCCTAGTTCTTGCCTTCAAATAATTTATGTGCTACCAGGGAAGAAAATGCCTAAATCAAAAGGTCTGAATCTAATTTATTGAAAAATATTAATATTTCAATAATTAACTTATTGAGAAAATAACTGATACTGAAAGGAAAGAAAATAACTGGATTCTGAAAAGATTTCTAGTATATTACTGAATAATTTCTGAGAGGACAGTTGTTTATACTTCTTTAAAAATGTTTTCCTTTTTGGTCTTAAAAAAATCATAACAGATGTTCATCAGGATTTGAAACCCATCAGTTGGGAAAGGATTTAAACAGATGTGACATTTTCAAAAAAATATGATAAAATATAGATGCAATGGAGGATACATACTTTGTAAAGAGAAAGGTACAGTTTTCTAATGATATTTAAATTTGTTAAGTCAATCCTTAAAAGGCAAAATGTTTGGCAGAGAAGGAATCCTCCTCTCAGAGTGGGAAAAATGCACTATGATTGTTTTAGAATCCAAGGAAGGGAGCTCTGCTGCCTTTTCATGATACCAGAGTGGGGTAAGTTCTATTATTATAACAGCTCTCAACAGAGGGAATAAAGCCATAGGATTTATAAAGTAAAAGGGCCTCATCTGCAGAGATATTCAAAATGGATAATTTATAATTTTTAAAAGATGAATCAATAAGGAAATTATTAATAGCTAGCCAAGAAAAAAAGCAGTATGACCTACTCCTGCCCTCAATCATACACAGTTAAAAGTGAAGACTGGACAATAGAAAGAGTTGTAGAGGATTTACAAGATCAAATTAAGCAAATGTATATGGTCCTAAGAATAATTTGTAAATAATGAAATAATTTTCAGAACAACTTCTGCAGGATCAAAAACCAGAAAGGCCCCCGATAGCAGAGAGAGGGTAAAGTAAGTGATGTGATTCATGCCAAGCAGACTCTCCATCTGGACATGTAAGTCTCTGGCATGCAATCCCAAATGAGAGAAGAGTGGCTGGCTCTGATGGCTGGACAGTCTAACTCAGTAAGGTTTTATGCCTAGCTCGAATTTATTTTCGACACTATTGGAGAGCAGGCACTCTGTTGTATGGGAAATGTCATGATTTTCATTAAAGCAAAAAGTAAGAATTTTTTCGAAGTAAATAATGTCAAGTAATGAGTGTAGTACTACCTGATGATCTCGTTTTTCCCTGGATGGGGAAGAAGATAAATCGAAGATGTAACTGATAAACTGGGAATAAAATGAAAGGATGAAGAATCCATTTGTCCCTTTGGGTTTGAGGGAAGTTATAGTGGGAACACAAGTATGAGATTAAAGGATAATAAATTGTCGTCTCAGAATAAATGAACAGAGTTTTGCATTTTAGAGAAGGATATGTTGCCATAGGGGATAATAAGGCACAAAGTGCAGCCTATGAACTGCACTAAGCAAAACTATGAGTGGTTTGGTGAAGAATAGTGGAAGTCAAAGTCTTATACATTAAGGAGACCAGGGGAGTATAGAGCTGGATGCGGGGTGCATCATCTACATGGACCCGGGGCTGGAGAGTGTGACCTCAATCCAGGAGCTAATGTATGTGAATGAGGGGAGAAGAGATGAAGAGGTTGACAGTGCTGGCAAAAGAGAGAGGTCAATGATGAGAAAGCCCTCAGAAGGGCCAAGTTTTACTAATGAATGGAAAAGTAGTCATCTGGGCCTAGGATGGGTGACAGGGAGAATGCTGGTGCTACCTCCCAATTCCATGGTGACTGGAGAATGGGAATTAGTGTTCTCAACATGTGGTTTAATTTTGGTTTAAAAAAAAAATACGAAGGTCCAGGCAGTGTAGACTCTGGGAATATAGGGCATTTTGTTCTCAGTGAAAAAGGGGTTTTAGAGAGCACATGGAAAGAATTGAGAAAAAATAAAACAAAAAGATGAGTTGGGGAAAGAATTGCCATGTGATTATTATTAATTCATTAATTCAAGCAGTATTTATCAAGTGACTTCTATATGCCAGTCATCGTTCTAGGACCCAGAAATACAGCAGTAAACAACACAGAGAAGGTCTGTGGCATCAAGAATCTCAGATTCTTGGGGCACCTGGGTGGCTCAGATGGTTAAGCATCTGCCTGCGGCTCAGGTCATGGTCCCAGGGTCCTGGGATCCAGTCCCACATCGGGCTCCCTGCTCAGCGGGGAGCCTGCTTCTCCCTCTGCCTCTCTCTCTCTGTCTCTTATGAATAAATTAAAAAAAAAATCTTAAAAAAAAAGAATCTCAGATTCTTATTATTTATATGGAATTTTGGAGGAGATAGGCAGTTTATAGACTTCTTTTCTTCACTTGTCCCAAATTATTATAACCATATGAATACCAGTCAAATAGAAAGAAAGAAAGAAAGAAAGAAAGAAAGAAAGAAAGAAAGAAAGAAAGAAAGAAAGAAAGAGAGAGAAAGAGAGAAAGAGAGGAAGGAAGGAAGGAAGAAAAGAAAGAAGAAAAAAAGAAAGAAAGGGAAAGAGAAAGAAAGAAAAGAAAGAAAGAAAGAAAGAAAGAAAGAAAGAAAGAAAGAAAGAAAGAAAGAAAGAAAGAAAGAAAGAAAGAGGAAAGAAATGCTTTTGTTTTTAGGGAAAAAGCTGTCTAGAATACCATAAATATGAAACCTAGATATTTGTATAGGAGAGGAAAACTAGTCACCAAACTAAAAGATATAATTGAAGAAAGGAATAAACTAAATGAAGAAGGGAAATCTTTAAAAGGCTGGGGTGTGAAATTAGCACACATTGGGGAATTTTCTCAGACTAAATAATATCTACCTCAGGTTTTTTTTTTTAAGATTATTTATTTTAGAGTGAGAATGTGAGGGGGGAGAGAAGAGAAGGAGAAGGAGAGAATCCTCAAGCAGACTCCCTGTGGAGTGTGGAGCAGTGCTCAACCCAGGACACTGAGATCATGACCTGAGCTGAAATCAAGAGCTGGCCTCTTAACCAACTGGGCCAACCAGGCGCCCCATCTCAGTTTTATATATATGTTAGACATACACATACGTACATGTGCATATGTGTTGGTGATACTCTAAAATGACAATTTTTCCCATTCCTTAGTGAATATTCTGCATGATTAGACATGGCTTTGTAAGCAAGTGCTCCGCTTCATCTACCTGTACCATAGAAGGAGAAGTCTTCAATCTGTGTCCCTGTGAAAGAAACATCACTTCTTTCTGGACATGATCTTTTATCACATCCATGACAAATTAAGCTTCACGTTGCCATGAAATCCTGTTAAGGATTTCTCAGTCCCACAAATATTTTGTTTGTACCCTTCTCCCTTTGGAAATTATCAGGCTAACTCAAACAATGTATGAAAAGCAATGGATGGAATAGGTGGTTTGTTTCCAAAGATGACACAAGTACCACCTCCTCGGGTGTAAATCCCTAGTGACCTGCCATGCCCTTGACCTAAGAGTCTCAAAGATGGGATTCCTTCCAAGTTGAGGCAGCAAGCTTAGCTAGGGCTTGGAAAGGGAGCTGACACAGATCCAAAAGCCCACTGATAAACATAGATATTCTGGAAAGAAAATAAATGGCTTGTTTTGGGGGGATGTAAAATTATAATTTTTGGATATAAAAATGCATTTTTTTCCTTTTTCCTTGAGCTTTGCTTCATTTGTTCTCAAGTTAACCACTTGCCATGGTACACCTCAAGAGATAACAAGAACCTGAGGCACTGAGTCACCCCTATTGTCTGGATCTGGTCTGAAAGTTTCAGGAACTCTGTAGGGCAAGGTGGGCTGTAGGGGTAGGTCTGCTCATGCTTAGCTTTGGGGGAGGGGGAGGCTGGGGTAAGGACTACAGCTGGAAAGTGAGGAAGTAGTAAAAGCAGGGCAAGGCCAAAGAGGTTCTTCAAGAAACTTCCCTTGTTACCATTTCCCATTCATGGCAACTGGCCTAGATGAAAGCGGGGATGAGTTACCTCTCTTCAGGGCTGACTCCAGGAGCAGAAGTGGCCAAATACCTAATCTGTGATGATGGATTACTCAAAGCAAAACACCTTCACCCATGAAATAGCTAGTCTTGGGCTTTCACTCTGAGAGTTTCTGCTCTGTCTTTAGAAACCATCCCATAATCAAATCACATTTCTCTAGATGGAGTCAAGTATTTACCTTGCCCAGTTACTTTGGCTCCATTTTTTATACAAGTTAGAATAAACAGCAGTGAATAAAAATGGACTTTTAAATAAAAATCCTTGACAGTTGATTCTGTCATTTATCAGAATCATTTAGGAAATGAAAAGCAGAAAATATACATTTTAAAATTTATCACTAATTAAAAAGAACCCTAAAAGTTTTATATATAATGACCAAGAAAAAAATTGCTTAATTATGGAAATACCACCTATTTGTCTAATAACAAATTGAAATCACAAGGTCATCATTTTCTCTAAATCCAAATAAGATACAATCTCTTGACTCTGATAAAAGTTCCAAAATTTAATGATATATATCAGTGGTTTAACATAATTTTTATGAAATATTTCTGTGTTAATCTTAACCATCCTTAGTTTAGTACCTGCTCTTAAAAACAACATTAAAAACATTTTATATCATGATTAACCCTGGTTATATAAACTTATTGGGAAAAAATATTTTGATCATTAAGTACCACACCAGAGGGCTTAATTTAATTCTTACCTGCAAAGATTTGACACTAGTTATGAGTGAATATCCAACATCTCTAATCAACAACAACAGGATTTTTCATACAATAGAGAGGGCAGTGTTAATGTGATTATAGAATTCTCAATATGGTTTTTACTTAAAAAGTACATAACGAGCATCCTTCACAGTAGTTGGTGTGTAATCCCATTGGATTTGATAAGAAATTTCTTCATGAACACACAGGAAATTAAGCATCAAGAACTTTAAATGTATAACTGTTAAACAAGTGACATGATGTTACACACATGGGATACAACAATTATAGAAATACATTTTGGAAGAAAAAAACTTAAAAGATATTCTAACCCCAAAGCTTATAAAGAAAATTAAAGAGAATAGAAATACGTGGCAAATGGGAGGGAGTGTTTTGCTCCCTCTTTAATTGCAGCAGTATTCTAGAAAACAATCCTCTTTGAATTTGGGGAGATAACACTGTTTTCCATGCCTTTGCTCTTCATTTTCTGAGGTACATAAAGTAGTAGAATAGACTTAAATTGACAATATTTTTTGTTTACATATTATCTCTAAAAAATCAATTATTTTGCTTCATGCTATTTGAAAACTAATTGTACATAACCTAATGGAATTTACTTTTTTTGACTTGTAATTTGTAGAAAGTAGAAAATTGTCTGTTGTAAAATTAATTGGAATTGAAAAACTTTCTAAGTTGTAATGACTAACCAGACTTTTTTTGAAATGCAGTTGATTACTACTATAATTTATATCAGGTGTGAGAGATTGTATTATTGTTATACTGATATTAAAACAATAATAGCCCTCCTCACGATTTGTGTCCATAAGCATGTTTGGGTGTTTGTCATTCTGATATTTCAGGTTTATGTATATTCAGACCACATTTTACAAGCATATTTATCTCTATCTTTAATAAAACAATGCACACTGGGAGTGAAATTCAGTATCACTATGCCTGACACTTTTGCAATTAACTCATCAATGATTTGTAACAGTTATTTGATATCCAAGAAACACTCTAAGTCTCGGAACCTTTAAGTCATTTTCCTCAGAAACTAGGAGTCCTCTTTTGCCAAGAATGAATGAATTCGAATATCAAAGTGTCCATGGGTTTGGAGAAATTCAGAAATAATGAAGTTCAAATGGATTCTCTATTCGCTAAAATGATCTCATCCTTATTGATAACAAAATTCATCAACCCTAGTGACATTTTACATTAAATCTTTGAAATATGGCAAAACAGAGAGATGCGTATTCTATGTAGAGCATAAAACAGTTGCAACACATTCTTTCCATAAGAAGTCTCTCATTTGTGTTATTAGCACATAATGAAGCGTGTGGTTGACCCTTTGTTCCATAAGATTGGCAGGTTTTGGAAAAAACTCTTTCTTGACCACTCGTCCTAGTAAGGTAACCATACTCCCTCCAGAACTCTTAGAAGGGTTCCAGAATCAACATGTTGAAAGCAATGCGTAGAGTCTGCTATTCCGTTGCCACAGTATCTTGTAGGTACTAGTGTTTGTTTGTTTTCCTTCCAGGCAAGGATCATTCTTAGAAACTGTCTGCTTCCACAAAACTTAGCCTTTAGTTAGTGTAAGTAAAATTGGAGATTTAAAAGTTTTAGTTAGAAACTCAAGTCATCCAGGTATCCATAAAGTACACAAGTGCTTTAAAACCAGTCTTCTTTCACACTGCACTGGTCATGCAAGGCAATTGGTTCATAAACCACTATCTCTTTGAATGAGATGACACTGAGTGACGTTCAACATTGATACTCAGACTCTTCTTTCAACCTCCAACCAGGTTGACAGGAGTGATGACGATGGTCCCTGTTGTAGATACCTGTGCAGTGAAATACTTAATTTTGCTGGGCTAATTAGCAGGTGCCAGGTGGTATATTTGGAGCAGGGGTTCTCAAATTTTTAGATGCTTCAGGATAACCTGTAGGATTTGTTAACACACAGAGTCCTGGGTGCCACCCCCAAAGTTTCTGCTGCAGCAGATCTGAGATTGGGTGGAAATTTGCATGTCTAATAATTTCTTAGGTGAGGCTGATGTTGATGGTTCAGAAACCACATTTTGAGAATCACTGATTTACGGCAAAGGCATCTTGACTTCTGAGTCTATCCTTAACAGGCAATCGTACAATGGCTGCCTCTCTGAGCCTCTCTCTTTCTCTCTTTCCTTCTCTCTTGCTCTCCCTCTCTCAACCTCTCTCCTTCTTAAATAATAAAGAACTAGATATATTACAGTCTCTATTATTTAGCTCTTATTCTGAGATACTACTTAGGCATTAAGGCATATTATCAATATTACTTGAAGAATCCTCAAACTATTTAAACTATCCTAGCTCCCATCACAATCTGAATATTACAACATTCCTTTCACGCAGCATAAACAAGAAAGTTCTCAAATGTACAAAGGAAGGGAGGAGAGAGTTATAACACTTTGCTTTTGATGTTATCTTTCTGATAATTAGCAATATCACTTCAATAAATCTTCTCTGGTAGGGTCATTTTTTGCTTTGAGTAGGAAAAAAGCACAAGGTAGCCCCACGTTCTAAAATAAGAAGACAACTTGTGGACAATTTGTTTGTGTCTTCTTTCAGAAAGTGATGGGTTGGAAAATAGCAAGAAATGAATGAGATAGTTTTTATCATCTATAAAAATTTTTCTTAAATATTATTCTCCACATCTTTTGTTTCAGTAAAAATAAGGATACCTGCTGCTGTCATGCAAGAAGAGCAACTTTCATGAACATGTCTTACTTTGAATTCAATTTTCAAGTAAATATTTGAGTTAGAAGCATTTTGCAGGGAGACAAGTTTGAAATATTCAGTGCTTTGGATTGCAGCTCTCACATTTGTACAAAGTATGCCAGGTGGCTACTCCTTTGTATATGAGTTAGGAGCCAGCACTTCCCTCCTAACCACCTGCAGGCCTACGTGGAATTTGCGGACATCAGCCGTGTCACTGTAATGAATCAGAAACAAAACTTTTTCTGTTTGTGTCCCATGTTGGTTGCTTCACTCCTCCACCCCCATTTGAATCTGTCCCCTACAGTGGTTTGCTGTCCTGTAAACTCTATTGACATGTCTCCCTCAGTCATCTAGAGCTCTTTTGAAGGCACGTGTACATCCGCCCCCACCTCATTCTCCAGCACCTAGCACAGTGGGTGCTTGTATTTGATAAATATTTATGAAATTCAAATAAATGCAAATATTTACATCACATCACCGTGGCAGTAGTAACTGTCCCATATGGGACCCAGCTGTGATTTAGTAGTCCACTACTCCTTTTCTTTGTAAATTGCATTCTTAATTTAATCCAGCAAGGCCAACTACATCATTTTTATTGGTTAAATGAATCCTGCCTTATTCTCAAATGTTGAAGTCTTTTCTTAGAGATGGAGATTGTTATGTATTTGTAGTTACTCCAAGATTGTTATGTTAATACAATCTTACTGGCCATATGTTGAGATGAGAAATGTGAGCAATGGTAAGGTTACAAACCTGAGAAAATTGTGTTAAATGAATGGAAATTAAAGTTTAATAGTATATATTTTTAAATAGTTTTGAAAGATAGCTTTTGAGTTATCTAATATAGTATGCTATTTTGTATATATAAATATTCTCTCAGATGTCACATCATGAGTCTTTTGTGATTTTTTTTAAAACTATGAAGTTAATTAACATGTCTGTTGTTAATTGAGTTAGTAATTGCTACTTCTTTTAGTAGACAAAAGAAAATCATTGGATAACTCTTGGTAATTTTTTGCAACCAATCTGAAGGTGAGAGAGTAAAATAACAATTAGAATTAAAAATATTCAAACATTTAATTGACACAAATCACAATACATGAAGCTAAAAGTGAAATAGCCTAAAATAAATTCAGTTGAAAGTCAAACTTCTAAAATTTTATTTAAATCAAAAGTTGAGAAATTATTTTAAACTGACTTTTTTTTTTAATTTCCAAAGAGCAATAGAGTAAAAAGAAAGAAAGAAAGAAGAAAAAAAGAAGAATGAAAGAAAGACCACAAAGTAATTTAAGCTTCAGATCATTAGGATAATAAAGTTTGTGTGTACAGAGATTTTTAAAAAAGAATAGTTTTACTCAGATATCCCTGTCATATGAATGAAATTTCTACCAGCTTTGAAGTGGCCCTGCTCCATTGGCTGCTGGGAGTGTGCTTATGCTGGTGAGCACAACTTGCTCTGAGAGTTTTGATATGTTGTCGAAGTTGCTGATCTGGGTGGTCAGAGACTTCCGGCTCTCTGTGCTCGTTCGGCCCCGGGTAAGCCGGTCCTCCTGGCGATGGTGAACTCCAAGGCAACAGCAAGAAAATGCAGCTTTAAATTCCTCTCGAAACTTTCCTGACAAACCAGGGAGAATGAAAGGAAAAAGAATTACACATAAATAGTGTTCAACAAATCATGAATAGGGTATAACCCAGTTGCTCCCTTGAGCCAAACTAACAATGAGGTGCAACATTTTGCAAAAAGGAGGAAATAGGAAGAGGAAATTGTGTTACTGGAAGCTTGGTAGACTCTTGAAACAATAAGGTATTTCCATAAAATAATGTAACTGCTTTTCATGTGCGATGTTTGGAATTTGTTTCATTCCTTTAGAGTCAAACCTTCTATATTTATGATTGTGGGTTTTTATAGACAGCTGTAATGAAAATGATAATTTGTAGGCTGTCCAGAGATACTTAATAATTTCAAAAATGATGAAGCCTGTATTGTATATAGCCATGACTGTACAGAAATTATCCCTACACTGGACTCTGAAGAAACTGGTCTACTGGCATGCTCAGTTCAACAGAGTATCTAGAAAAAAACATCTTAAAATATATAGAAAATTTCTAAAGTTTCATAATCTGCATGAGGCAGAACAAAAAATGGAAGGAAAAATTACCCACTTTAGAAGTTACTACTTGCCCTTAAGTCACTGACATGAAATTGGAGAAGTATGAAAAATGAAACAGACACCTTTTTAAGGATAAATGAACAGGATTGGGAATCATCATTTCTCTTCTCTGAGCCTCCATTACCAAAGTGGGTGATTGAGTGATTACATGGGAAGCGAATGTTCAAGGGCCTCCGACAATTGCTGGCACATCCCAAGTCTCCACAGGTTATCAACCACCTTCCCTGCCTCAGTCCACCCCACAATAGCACTTTGACTTGGTCCTGTGGCCTTGACTTCAAACACTTCTCCCTATAACCTTCTAGGAGGTTTGATCTGCTTAGTGCAAGCCTGAGGGCTTTAGTCATCTCTAACCCCAAGGCAATGGCTTCCTCATTGCTTTCCAAGCCACAGCTCCACATGGTCCCTTGATCCCCCAAAGACAGCCCATGAGCAGTGAGTGGTATCCGATGATCTCCGATCTAATGCCATCTTTAACCTGGAGACAGGGGTTGGATGTGGTGGGGGAAGGCAAGAAAACCCCACATATACACCACCTGAAAGGTGAAATAAAGCAGGTATATATATGGTATATACCATGATTGAGAAAGAAAACAATGGAAGTTGACTGGTCATTTGTCTTTTTTTCTTTTTTTTTAAATAACCCATACAACCTACAAGGCCAAAGATGAAGTTGGAAAATATACATACTTTATTAAGTATGCAATAAAATGAATTGCTTATTCTTCCACATAAAATTATCATATATTTGAAAATAGCAATGAAACAGAAATAGCCAACCGGTTAGAGAAGAAGACAGTGTAAAGATGCAGCTAATTAAAACACAGTTCTAAAGGTCAGTCAGGCAAAATGTTTGTAAATAAAATAACTAGTTAAATGATTTTTACATTTACATTGGTTCCATAAACCGAGAAAAATTAAATCTGTTACAGATGTGTGTCTTTGTGTGTCATTTAGCTTGTGCATTATTTAGAAGTAGTATCATTTTTTTGTGGTCAGTGAGAAATCTTGAGATAACCTGAAGAGATGTTACTCACAAGAGAAGTGTAAATACAGAAAAATACCCAAAAGTGGGTTCCAATTCAATCTCAACGAGGCAATCTCAGTGTTGGCAAAGGAAATAATACAGCAAGTCTGTTTCATTTTCAGATAAAATTATTTTACATGTTGGTAAGTCGTAAGTTTAGTGTATGACAAGCAGGATTCTGAGTTCTTCAGTTCTCACAATTTTCACTTTCCCCCTACTCAACATTTCTTTTAAATTTTACGGGAAAATGACTTAGATGGTTTTCTCTGATGAGTTAGGTACCATGTGATCCCCCTCATCAGGGTAAAACCTCAAGATGAATTAGATCCGGGGGGGGGGGGGGAATCTCATTGTATAGCAATTAAGCTCTTCGCACATTTCAAGAGTGTTCAAAACCTTGGGGTCACTGATCCCTCGCCCTTGGTAAGGACTGTGGCTTACATGGAAGGAACGGTTGAAAACTCACCACTGAGAAAATTATAAATAATTGGGTTCGCGGCACTATTGGCATATACAAGCCAGTGTGAAAATGTAAACCAGGCGTATACAGTCTCTCTGTCTTCTGTGTGTGTAAACATCCCAAATACTCTGTAGGAAAAACAAAACAAGAAACAATCACGGGAAATCCAATGTGATTTTGAAAAGTACCCTTCAAATAATGAAATTCAGGGGTGAACACAGCCCTTGATGGAAGCTGCCTAACTAACCCCTGTCCTCCCCTGCAGCAGGCACTGCTCATGGCACCATAGTGGGTTTAGGAAAATGTCAGTACCTGAACAAAAGTTCCATGGCACAATTAGGGCATCAAAGGCCAAATCAAGCCAGAGAATGGTCTTTCTCTCCCGTAAACAACAAATGTAATCCTATTTCTGGTGAGCAAGAGTACAGAAGTCGAGTATATAGCTATGTCCTTTTTTCATTTTGTTTCTAAATACAGCTGAACAAGTTTGTTACTATTCCATTTTGTGTGTCATTTAAAAAGCACTCTTGGGGTGCCTGGGTGGCTCAGTCGTTAAGCGTCTGCCTTCGGCTCAGGTCATGATCCCAGGGTCCTGGGATCGAGTCCCACATCGGGCTCCCTGCTCTGGGGGAAGCCTGCTTCTCCCTCTCCCACTCCCCCTGCTTGTGTTCCCGCTCTCACTGTGTCTCTCTCTGTCAAATAAATAAATAAATAAATAAATAAATAAATAAATAAATAAATAAATAAATCTTTAAATAAAAAGCACTCTTAAACTGCAGTCTTTGAGTCCTTCTTCTACCTACCTTTGTGCATTGATCAAAGTATCACACTTTTTCAACTACACTCTTCCCAGCCTTGTTGAAATTTGCCTTCTGGGACTTCATTACAGTTAGAGAGAGACTAGTTTTCAGTAGGCAAAATTTTGGTAACTTCTTAAAATTCATGAGTTTTAGTATTTTTATTTATGATGTTAAACTCTGAAAAATATTTCATTATTTTATCCTTAAACATCATTTTTAAGATTTGTTCCATACTCAGAAATATCCCATCTATCAAATTCAATCCACTAGCCAATAGCAGGTAGCTTGTAACTAACTACCTAGTAAATTTTATAGATTGAAGATGATAATGCATTTCCTGCCAGAGGCTCCATCATTGATTGTGTAATTTGATTACACACGGTGGTGCCCATGATAGAAATGCATTTCTGGAATAAAGTGATGCTCTGTGGAGTACTGGAGTTTTACAAAAATATGATACGGAGTGAAATAGCATGGACAAATGGAATTAATGGTATGTTCTGACCCTCTAGCACAATATACCTTTGAAATCCTAGACAAACCAGAACTGCTTTAAAGAAGCTGGTTTTAACTAGTCAGGCAAAAAATTCTTTCAAGGAAAAGAGTTTAGAAATGTATTGGTAAGAGAAAGAAAATACAAGCATAACCTATAAGGGCAAACAAAGAGATAAGCATTTGAAGAAAAGGAGTGTTTTTCTCAAGTTTTGTGGAAAAGAGCAGAATGCTCAAAAAATTGAGAATATTTTAACATAGACTTTCTTCTTAGCCATTTATTTTCCTTGAAAAGGTCTTTAAGTTAGAGGTCTTTAAGTTAGAAAAAGAAGAGAAATATTATGGACAAGTAGATATTTGGAAATAGCTAAAGGACTGGTCCAAGTGCCGAGACGCAGGGAATCCCAAAGAGCAGTCCAGAGAGCAGTAAATCTGACTTTCATTGCATTTAGACGGAGTACCATAAAAGTACAAAAAGTTAAAAAAAAAAGAGAAAATCATTCAGTATCATAGCATGTTTATAAGGTTCTTAAGGGTAGAAAACATCATCTAGCCAAAGATCAGAATAAATCTGTATGGGATTTCTTCCACCAAGAAAAATAAGACCGAAATTATGAAGAGCTATGAAGGGCAAAGTAGCTTTCAGTTTCTTGTGAGCCCGGATGTTTCTCAAGGCCCCACGCTGCTGAAAATCTCATTCCTTAAAGGCTGTGTCTGTACTAAATAATATTACTAAACAAAAGGTCATTTTCCATCGGGAGAGTGATTAAGCAATCAAAACCAAGGGCCAAGAAGAATGAGAACTCTTTGCAGTCGGTTGTACCGCCTTTAGCGTGTGTGACTCCAGCCAAAGCTGCCGCTCTCCAGAGTCTCCAGCTGTGAGGAATATGATACTGACTCTGAATCAGGGAAAAGTGAGAGGAGCAATCCTAGTTTAAGTTCGAAGCCTATTACAAACAAAATTACTACTACCTTGGGGCCAGTCTGTTTGCAACAGTTATGATAATTCCCAATAAAGTTGGCTGGCTGTGAAGTTCATGCGCACCAAGGCCCCTGCATTGGTTGTTCTTGTTGGTCCATTGTTTTTAACTTAACAGTGTATCTGCAGCGTAAAAAATAACACGCTTTCTCTCAGTCACCCTGAGCTCTTGATTCAGTGACTTGAGGAAATGGCATTTTTTTGTTTAAACACTCAAAACACAGTATGAGCCCTGATTCCGTTTTTGTGTGTGTGTGCGCTCACAAATGCACTTTTAAGGATAATTAGAATGCTAACAAAACATCCCTATCTCTTTTTATCCTTTAGATAGAATTCTGTCATAATTCCCTATGTATGAGAACAAAGTTTGTAAAACCCAATTTGTTCTGATCAAAAAAGAACTCCAAGCTGTAAATGAGGGTTTTTTTGTTTGTTTGGTTTTGGTTTTGTTTTGTTTTTATTTTGGGTTTTGTTGTTGTTGTTGTTTCTTTTTGTTTCTTTTCTTTCTTTCTTTTTTTTGCATTAGAACTTTTTCTACATCTAAGGCTCAGCAATTAGCTTGAAGAGGTCAGGGGAACATCTGTTTTATGTCTGCCATTCAACAGAGAACTTCCATGGACAAGGCATGTAGAGTCTGAGCACTCTAAAAGGCTGTCCAACTTACCTGGTAGGAAAAACAACACACTGAGTTATCTGGCCTGACACTATCTAGGCAAAGGGCTTAGATTTTTCTCTGGCTTAAGAAGAAAAAAAAAGTTCTTCACTGAGAACCAAGAAATGAGTCACTTTATTTTCAAATAATAGAAGAACTTTACCTCTTGAGCACGTTGAGGATGCTAATTGGTAGATAGCAAATTGCAAACACCAAAAGCACAACCATTAGCATCCGGGCTGTTTTCCGTCTGGCTCGGATCTGCTTTATTTCAGCGGCCACAGCACTAATCCTGGACTTGGTCTGCGGTCCTGGCCCTCGAGGCTGTGAAGCAGGCTGCAGGGGCTTCCATTTTCTCTGAACTACAGATGATGTTCCAGGGATCTAAAAGGAGCAGAGACTCTTTATTGCCACCTGACTCAGGGAAGTTCCACTTTGGAGAAGTAACTAGAAGATACAGGAAGGAGAGTGTTTTGGACGCCTATATCCAGAGGTACAGGCTTAAGAGCCTGTTTCCCCAGAATGTTTGCTGAGTTGAGTATGTTCTTGAGTAATACAGTTGAGTATCAAATAGGAGTTTGGGTGGAAAACAAGTTGAAACATCCCATTTTTGTCAAGGTCTAAAGAGAGCTACAAGTGGGAAAGATACCTCTTTATAAACAGAGAAGTTGTATATCCAGACAATGGAATATTATTCAGTGCCAAAGAGAAATGAGATATGAAGCCATGAAAAATGATAGGAAACTTAAATGCATATTACTAAGTAATAGAAGCCAATCTGAAAAGGCTACATACCATAAAGTCTACAACTACATGACATCTTAGAAAAGGTAAAATCAGAGAGAGAGTAGAAAGGCAGTGGTTGCCTGGGGGTGGTGGGGGGTGTGTTGGGGGGCCAGTGGGCAGGGCACAGAGGATTCTTGGGGCAGTGAAAATACTCTGTATGGTACTGTAATGATGGATACTTATCATTATACATTATATGATGTATTTGGATACGTTGTCCAAACCCATAGAGCGTACAACATTAAGAGTGAACCCTTAGGTAAACTACGGATTTTGGATGATTCTGTGTCAGTGTAGGTTCATCAGTTGTAACAAATGTATCACTTTGGTGAGGGATATGGATAATGGGAAGGCACTTCATGAGTGGAGGTAGGGGGCATTTGGGAAACCTCTGTATCTTCCATTCAATCTTGCTGTGAACTTAAAACTGTTCTTAAAAACAAAACAAAACAAGCAAACTAATAACCAAAGCCAGTTCTTAATTAAAAGGAGAATGAAATAAAAACTGGCAAAGAAGAGCTGTAAAAGGACAACAACCATATTATCTGATTAGGAATTCTAGTTCAGCTCAGATACCTCAGTATAGAGAGGGGAAAGGTAACAGGTAATTGCAAAAGTAACTCGAAAGCATTTTTTTCATGCATCAATACTGCCATCTGCTGCCAGAGGGACAGATAGGACTTAACTACCTAGTGCTTTTTATTAGATTTGTTTCTCAGGTTTGGCCAACGGAAACTTTGAGTGAAGGGGCACCTGGGTGGCTCAATTGGTTAAGCGTCTGTCTTCATCTCAGGTCATGATCTCAGGGTCCTGGAATCGAGCCCCGCATCAGGCTCCCTGCCCCGCGGGAAGCTGCTTCTCCTTCTCCCACTCCCCCTGCTTGTGTTCCCTCTCTCGCTGTCTCTCTCTGTCAAATAAATAAAAATCTTTAAAAAAAAAAAAAAAAAAGATAAAGAAACCTTGAGTGAAGAGAATAAAAAAATAAATAAAATATTCTCTGTTGCTTACTCTTTATTGTTATGAAATTACTTGAAACCCATTTTGTGATCTAGTCTGGCCCTTAAAAATGCATACAAACAGGGGCGCCCAGTGTGGCCCCATGAGTTAAGCCTCTGTCTTCTGCTCAGGTCCTGATCTCTGAGTCTTGGGATCAAGCCCGCCCCGCCCCCAAGGCTCCCTACTTAGTGGTGAGTCTGCTTCTCCCTCTCCCTCTGCCCGTCCCCCCACTCTTGCTCATACTCTCTTACTCTTTCTCTCTCTCTCTCTCTCTCAAATAAACAAATAAAATCTTTAAAACAAATTAAAAAAAATAAAATGCATACAAACACAGTGAGAATCCCTTGTGGTATTACATTAACATTTCAAATAGCTGGAATTTGTAACAACCGTTATACAACTTGTACTTTCCCATTTCTTTTCAAAGTTATTTGATAATAGCAGGGAGTCCTTCCAAGTGTAATATTTTCTTAATTATAAGTTCATGAAGATTGATAGAGTTTAGTGAGCAAAACAATAAAATTCAGCACGCATAATTTTTTAAGAGGAAAATGTGCCAACAAGCACACCATAGCCGTTTGTTGGTTCTAACTAAGACTCCATGGTCATCTATGTTCTGTTAAGATTATTTAATTGTTGTTTTTATCTCTGTGCTGCTAGCCAGGACAGACCCATGTGTTCCTGTGCTCTCTCAGAATGCACGTTGGACGGACTCTGTTGCTTTATACATCACAAGATCCAGGTGTGTTTAAGATAATCTTTGCAAGCAGAATTTTACTTTGATTTCTACACAGACAAATATGGAGTTTCTTTTAGCCATAACTATTCTCTCTTAAAAAGAAACAAATGAAGTTAATGAAAACCTGCCCTTACATAGACAAACGTTTGATAAATTATCTGTCTTCTGTCTCTCTATGTTCTTTTATGTAGCCTGACCTTTTCACATACGTGGTGGTCCTATAAATTTTCTTATATATATTACTGGTTGGGGGTGGGGAGGACACTGAGGATCCTTCCTCCTCTGTGAGTCTCTTTTTAAATAGTCATTTATAAAATAATTGAGGAGAAACCACAGTGGATGTTGGAAAGTTCCAGAAAAGCTGTAGCATGAGTAACCCTATAAATGTCTGCTAAATGATCTTGGACTGTTTTCTAAATGATCTCTCATAGATCATTTAAACTTTAGAAATTCTATTATTGACATTGAGAAAGGTTAAATAAAATATCCATGTCTATATCTAACAAGTCAGAATTGGCACTAAGGTCTGTCTGACTGAAAAGCTCACCTTTTCCCATTCTGATGTAAGGTTTCCATTTATAAACTTCCAACACAATGTGTTATGGAAGACAGTAAATTTTTAAATATATGCTTAGTTAGATGAAATAATAATCATACAAAAGGGCATTGAGAAATCCAGCCTGGGAGGCTGTCCATGTAGGAAGGTCTTCCCCTGCCATCTCAGGAAGGGCTCAACAATCCATCTGTGTAAAACATGTGTGTGCATATGCATACACACACACACGCACACACACACACACACTCCACTTTTATTCCACTATTGTAAATAAACTTTAAAATCATCTTTGATATGAAAATACATCTTGGAAGAGTTATTACCACAATTATGAATTGGAAATATCATGTAAATGATGGACCTTGGAACCTGCCCTTTCTTAAGCCGTATTTGTGACTAGGATTAATTTATATGAAAAGGGAAACATGCTGCATACATTAAAAGAAGAATAGAGGATATTATGAATAATGAATAAATTTGCAAACTTAAGTGAGATGGGTAAATAACCTTGAAAAACAAAGATTACCAAAACTGACACTAAAGATTACCGAAATTGGCACTATGATTCCAAACTATGCTACACAAAAACTCCAGGTCCAGATAGGTTCATTAATGAATTCAATCAAATGGTAAAAAATAAATAATATAGATCTTATGTAGACTCTTTCTGAAATTCAAAGAGACAATAATACTTTCCGAATAATTTTATAACACTACAGATACCCTAATAATCAAAGACATGCCAACAAAAGAAAACAATCGACTAAATATCTCTCATGAATAGAGATGAAAAATTCCTTAATATATTATCAAATCATACTTAGAAATATACAAAAAGGATAATAAAATTTACTAAACTAATCAATTAGATTTATTCCAGCAATGCAGTTTTGATTTAACATTCAAAAATTAATCAATGCAATTTATATTAACAGAATAAGAGACAAAAATATGACCATCTCAATAAATAAAGGAAACACATTTGAAAAATTCAACACCTTTTCATGATAAAAATTTCAGTAAAAAATTAGTAAACTAGTAAGACGAGGAAACTTTATCCACCTGGTAAAGGGCATGTATAAAAAAGTCTTCAGCTATCATCCTACCTAATGGGAAAATATGAACACTTTCCTTTAAAACTGAGAACAAAACAATGAAGTCTTTTCTCAGTGCTTCTACTCAACATTATACTGGATGTCTCAACCAGTATAAGAAAACAAGAAAAATAGATAAAAGGTATATAGATTGATTTTATTGAGGAGCCATATTGCTTACAAAGTAAATCCTAAGGAATTTCCAAAACTCTACTAGAACTAATACCTGAATTTAGCAATATGCAGTACTCCAAATCAATAAACAATCCCTTGTATTTCTGTGATAAAATGATTTATAACATATATGTCATGGTTTAGATGACCAAAATATATTTCCCAGATATATTTCGTCTTCATCTACAGTTCCTGAAAATGCTTCAGAGGCATAAAAGGTGAAATGGGTGTCTTATTAATGAAGGTAACTTAAGGTCAGGAACTAGTTGCCAGGAGGACCAACTATTAAAGGATGATAAATTTCAGTCCCACCCTCTGACCTCTGGGAAGGAGAAAGGAGCTGGAGCTGAATCAACCAATTGACAATGACTTAGTCAATCATGATGACATAATGAAGCCTCTATAAAAACCCAAAAGGACCATGGGTTTCAGAGAGTCTCCAAGTTGGTGAACATATGGAGATGCGTGGTGAATGGCATACCTGGAGAGGACATGGAAGCTCCTTGCTCTGTGTATCTCTTTATCTGGCTGTTGATTCATAACCTTTAACATACCCTTTCATAAATTCATATCATCGGATTTTGAGATTTACAGTAAAGTCATATACATATGTATATGTATGTATATGGGATTGTGTGTATCTCAGAAAAAAGAAGAGGACCAGTCTGATAAATACAATTTGGGAAATCACCTCATTAAAAAAATGCTTGGAAAATACATCACCTAAAAAAATTCTGTGCAGTTATGAAGGAACCTAGTAAAAAGTCACTTAACAGCCAGGGAAAGGAGTATAAATATTCAAAGTGAAGAGAAGCAGAAAGACAGATAGGAGGGCTATGGTAGTATGTGAACAGTGAAACCATGAACAACATTATTCAATGCTGGCAAATGATCAAGCAAAAAATCCTTAGGGAAACATTTTTTGGAAATCATTGATGACTTCAAGTGGGAGCTGTTTCAGTGTAATGATAGGATTTTAATAAGAATAAAGTGGGCTGAGAAATCAGTGAGGGTGGGAGGTGGTGAGAAAAGGAGCCAACAAATGGAAAAGCCATGAATTTTAGCTAGGAGGAGGAGGAAGAGCAAAGAGTTAAGTTAGTAACTGGAGGAGTCTGAGAGTTAGGATGATGTTTTTTCTTAGTATTTAAAAATGCCTGCTCCAGGAGGACAGGTCTTTATCTTTCTTCTATTCTTTAGCTCATTACCTATTTCATCATAATAGAGTGTAACTGATACTTAGTAGGTGCTATCTCATATGAAACAATAATCTCATACTTTTCTCTTTCTGTCTGGCAGGAACAATGGGACTTTTTCTTATTCCTTATACTATCATTTGAGAATGATTGAGCTCCAAGACCCAGTGACTTTTTTTCCATTTAACTTCATGACTTCTTGACTTTTTTTTTTTAACCCTGGCAAGACCTTTTAGAATTTAGATGAGCATGCTAAGTCTGCATGATGACGATCATAACTATTCTATCTGTCCCATCTCTTGACTTCATTCTCAAAATAGAAAGCTCTAGTTTCAAGTCCTACAGACAACCCATATGGACTACAACTGCTGTCCATGATTCTCTCACCCAACTCCCAAACTCAAGGCTCCTGTCCTTTGTCCATCCCCAGATGTGTTGTCTGTCAACATTACTCCATCACACAATTAGCTCTTCTTTGTAGAAACTGGCTTCCCCTTTCCTTCCTGGAATCCAACAAATGGTTTTTACTGACTAGGTCCTCTCATGCATCTGTATTTCTATGGACCTTAAAATCTTTAGTCGCAATCTTTGGATAGTTCCCATGATATATTCTCATTGCATCAACAGGTTGAATTGTGTTTAACCTTTTTTCCTTCCCCCGACTTTGAGCAGAACAATTTCCTGAAAGAATTGTCTCCATCTTTTTTTTCTTATTTTAAAAAACCCATTATTTTTTGTTCTCTTTTTTAAAAAACAGATTTACTGAGATGAATTCATATGCTAAAACTCACCTTTTAAGGGATACAGTTAAGTAGGTTTTAGTGTATGAACAAAGTTGTGCAATTATCACACTATCACTGTCTAATTCCAGAATATTTTCATCACCTGGAAATGAAACTCCAAACCTATTATCTGTCACTTCCCATCACCCCATCCTACTACCCTCTGCAACTACAAATCTTTCTGGCTCTATAAATTTGCCTCTTCTCTACATTTCATGTGAACTGAATCATAAAATATGTGGTCTTTTGTGTGTGGCTATTTTCACTTAACAATAATTTCAAGATTCATCCATGTTGTAGTATGTATCAATATTTCATTACTTTTTATAGCTAAATAATATTCTATTGTACACATATACCACACCCATTCATCCATTAATGGACATTTGGTTTATTTCCACTTTTTGGCTACTATGTATAGTGCTGCTATGAACAATAATGTGTAAGTTTTTATGTGGACATATTTTCAATTCTCTTGGGTATATACTTAAGGATTAAACTAGTAGGTCACATGGTAATCCTTTAAGATTTTGAGAAAGGGCCAAACCATTTTCCAAAGTAGCTGCATCATTTTCTACTTTTACTTTTTTCCATTTTCCAGCCATATAATGAGAGTACTAATTTCTCCACATTCTCACCAATAATTATCTTTTAAAAAAAATTATTTCAGCCATCCTGTTGAGTGTGAAAAGGTATCTCACTGTAGTTTTGATTTTCTCTTTTCCTAATAATTACATCTTTTCATGTGCATATTGGCCATTTGTATATCTTCTTTGGAGAAATGTTTATTCAAATCTTTCCTACTTTTAATGGGTTATTTCTTTTTATTGTTGAATCAGAAGAGTTCTTTATATATTTTGGATATGTCTTTTATCATATATGTAATTTGCACATATTTTCTCTCATTCTGTGAATTGCCTTTTCACTTTCCTCATGGTATGCTTTGAAGTACAAATGTTTTTATTTCTTTTTTTAAAGATTTTATTTATTTATTTGAAAGAGAGAGAGGGAGAGAGAGCACATAGGGAGAGGGAGGAGCAGACTCCCCACTGAGCAGGGAGCCCGAAGCAGGGCTGGATCCCAGGAGCCTGAGATCATGACCTGAGCTGAAGGCAGCCGGTTAACTGACTGAGCCACCCAGGCACCCCAAATGTTTTTATTTCAATAGCATCCAATTTATCTATTTTTAAAAATTTTTTTTGCTTGTGGTTTTGGTGTCATTTAAACCATTAGCCTAACCAAGGTCATAATGATGTCTGACCACAGACATAAAATGAATGTGTTTTCTTCTAAGAGTTTCATAGCACAGATGGCCTCTGACTTACAATGGTTTGACCTATGATTTTTTGAATTTATGATGGTACAAAAGTAATATACATTCAGAAATTGTACTTTGAATTTTGAATTTTGATCTCTTCCTAGGTTAGTTACTGTGGTATGATAATCTCTCATGATTCTATGCAGTGGCAGTGAGCTTCAGCTCCCCATCAGCCATGAATTCATGAAGGTAAACAATTGATACATTTACAACCATTCTGTTTTTTACTTTCAGTACAGTACTTAATAAATTACGTAAGATGTTCAACACTTTATTATAAGGTAGGTTTTATGTTAGATGATTTTGCCCAAATGTAGGCTAATTTAAGTGTTCTGAGCACATTAAAGTAGTTTAGGCTAAGCTATGATGTTCTATACAGGTTAGTGTATTAAATGCATTTTTGACTTAGGTTATTTTCAATTTATGATGGGTTTATTGGGATGTAATGTCACTGTAAGTTGAAGAAGATCTGTATTAGTTCTTATATTTAAGTCTACAACCTATTCTGAGGTAAATATTATGTATGGTGTAAGGTGACATCCAATTTCATTCTTTTGAGTATATAGAGCTGTCCCAACCCCATTTGATGACAAGACTATGATTTTCCCCATTGAATTGTGATGAGAGTCTTGTCAAAAATCAATTAACCATAAATATAAGGGTTTATTTCCAGACTTTGAGTTCTATTTCATTGATCTATATGACTATCTGTTTGCAAGTACTATACTATCTTGATTACTCTAGTTTTATAATAAGTTTTGACATTGAGAAGTGAGTTTTCCAACTTCGTTCATCTTTATGAAGATCATTTTGGCCATTCCTGATCCCTTGCATATTTATATTGATTTTAGTACTATTTGCCAATTTGTTCAAAAACAAACAAACAAGACAGCTGGGTGTTTGATAGGAATTGTGATGAATCCATAGATCAATTTGAGGAATTTTTCTATCTTAACAATATTAAGTCTTCCAATCTATGAACATGAAATGTCATTTCATTTATGTAGTCCTTCTTTAATTTTTAAATGATACTATGTAATTGTATATGTTAGGTATTTCTTCTATTAGACTTATTGCTAAATGTTTTACTCTTTTTAGAGCTATTTTAAATGGAATTGTTTTGTTAATTCCATTTTTTGGATTGTTCTTTGCTAGTTTATAGAAATGAAATTAATTTTTGTCTGTTGATCTATTATTTTCAAAACTGGCTGAACTTGTTTTTAATTTTTTTGCATGTAGATTCTTTAGGATTTTCCATATACAGTATCATGTAATCTACAGAGTTAGTTTACTTCTTACTTTTCATTCTTGATGCATTTTGTTATTATTCTTAATATTATTTCTTGAATAACTGACTTGGATAGAATCTAGTACTACTCAATATTAAATAGAACTGATAAGATCAAACATCCCTATCTTCTTCCTGATCCTGGCAGGGGAATATTCAGTCTTTCACTATTAAATATGATGTTAGCTGTGGGGTTTTGTAGACCTTATTATCAAATTGAAGAAATCTTTTTTATTTCTATTTGGTTAAGTGCTTTTATCTTGAACGGGTGTTGTATTTTGTCAAAAGCTTTTGCTGCATTTATTGAGATGATCATGTCATGTGGGTTTTGAGTTTTATCTGCTAATGTTGTATTACTCTGCTAGATTTTCATATGTTAAACACACATTGCATTGCTGAGCTAAATCACACTTGGTCATCATGTATAACCTTTTTTTATATGTTGGGTTTGGTTTGCTAGTATTTTGTTGAGTATACTACTCTATATTCATAAGTATATTAATTTATGGTTTTTTTTTGTGGTATCTTTGTCTAGTTTTAATAGTAGTGTAATTCTGGCTTTATGGAATGAGGTAGGGAGTGTTTCCTCCTCTCCTGTTTTTTCAAAGAGTTTGTGAAGGTTTGGTGTTAATTATCCTTTAAACATTTGGTAGAATTCAATAGTGAAGCCACCTGGGCTTTTTCTGTGGGAAATTTCTTTATTATTAATTTAACCTCTTTACTTGTAATAGGTCTATTCAGATTTTCTAATTCTCCTTTAGACAGTTTCAGTAGTTTGTGTCTTTCTATGAATTTGTCCATTTTATCATGCTATCTACTTTGTTGGCATACAATTATTCATAGTATTCTTTTTCATTTTTTATTTTATTATGTTAATCACCATACATTACATCATTAGTTTTTGATGTAGTGTTCCATGATTCATTGTTTGCGTATAACACCCAGTGCTCCATTCAGTACGTGTCCTCTTTAATAGTATTCTCTTACTCTTTCTATTTCTGTAACATCTGTGGTAATGTCCCTCTTTTACTTCTGATTTTAGTGATCTGAATCTTTTCTCTTTTCTCTTGTAATTATATCTTATCTTTTCAAAGAACCAATTTTCAGTTTCATTGACTTTTATCTATTGATTTTTTTTAAAGATTTATTTATGAGAGAACATGCACAAGAAATGTGGAGGAGGGGCGAGAGGGAGAGAAGCAGACTCTCCACTGAGCTTGGAGCCTGATATGGGGCTCAATCCCACAAGCCTGAGATCATGACCTGAGCCAAAACCAAGAGTTAATTGCTTAGCCACCTGAGCCACCCACCAAAATTTTATTTTTAAGTAATCTCTACACCCAACATGGGATTCAAACTCACAACCAGAAGATCAAGAGTTGTGTGCTCCACTGAATGAGCTAGCCAGCTGCCCTGACAGTCACAGTTTTGGTAAAGTTTCCTTTAATATTACTACAGCTACCTCAGCTTTCTTTTGTTATTGTTTGCACAGTAAACATTTTTCCCCACTTTTTACATTTAACCTATTTGTGTCTTTGAATATAAGATGTGTCTTTTGAAGATAGCATAGAGTTGGATCATTTTATGTTTGTTCGTTTGATCTATTCTCCCAATCTCTGGAGTGTTTTATTCATTTACATTTAGTTACTGAATTTAATTAATTATTAATTTAATTATTGAAAAGGAATAATTTACATCTGTCATTTTGCTTTGTTTTTATATATATTTTGTCTATTTTGTTCCTCTTTTCCTCCATTGCTGCTTTATTTTGTGTGAAATAAGTATTTTCTAGTATACCATTTTAATGCTCTTTTTTTTTTTTCTTTCACTATAGTTTTCTGAGTTATTTTCTTGGCGGTTGCCCTGAGAGTTACAATTAACAACCTAAGTAATATTTGGATTAATGGTAATTTAAATAGTGTATAAAAGTTTTGCTCCAAACTAGCTTCAGTCCTGTCTCCTTTCTTTTGATTACATCTTTATATTACAAGCTGAATCTTTACAGTTTTATAATTATTGCTTTATGCTGTTATCTCTTAAGTAGGAGAAAAAAAACTATTACAAAGAAAAATACATTTATACTCTCTTTCATGTTTACCTATGTAGTTACTTTCACTAGTGCTCTTTATTGCTCTGTGTGAACTTGAGCTATCACCTTTTGCTTCTGCCTCTGCAATTAGTTTACTGACTATTCCCTCACACTAGACTGACTAATATTAATTAAGTTTTCTTGGAGAATGTTGAAGAATATAGAATAGTATAAAAGACTGTGAGGAAAATTGGGACAGGAAAAGTTTTTCAAAGTTACACTCCCTGGTAAGTTGAAATTTAGTTCAGACTCAAATATCAATTATGGTTCATCCCCAGTTCCTCCAACAATATAAGACACATAGTGGGTGCTTACCAAATATTTTGGAATATTTTGGAATGAGTTAACAGGAATTCACATGATGATTAAAATTTAAATGTTGGGGGGGCAGAGCAAGATGGCGGAGGAGTAGGAGACCTGGATTTCGTCTCCTCTCAGGAATTCAGCTGGATAGGGATCAAACCAATCTGAACACCTACGAACTCAACAGGAGATCGAAGAAAAGAAGAGCAACAACTCTCTGAACAGAAAAGGGACCACTTTCTGGAAGGTAGGACATGCAGAGAAGTGAATCTGAGGAGATATTCGGGAGGATAGATGGCGGGGGAGGGGCCTCCGTCGGCCGCTTCTGGCAAGTGATAGAGCCCCAGAGCACAAAGTCGGAACTTTTAGAAGTTGGCTCCGCTTAGGGACCTCACTTCAGTGGCTAAGCGGGGGATGGAACCCTCGGGACAGTGTGGTCTCAGGATCCTCGGGGTTACAGAAAGACCGGGGGTGTCTGAGTGTGGCAGAGCTCCAAGGTATTGGAGCGGGGAAGCCGGCTGCAGAGACGGAGCCGAGGTGCAGGCTCTCAGCTTGGGGTTGCCATAAACCGTGATCCACGGCACACTGCTCCTCCAGCAGGGACCCAACAAGTGGCAGATCCGGGGAGACTCACCTTCTTCCCCCAGGAGGAGAGGTGCGGGAGCGCACTGCAGGGATCTGCGGGGTTTGGAGACTCCACATGGGGTCGGGTGCCAGAGATACAAACACATGGTCACAGGCCGCATGAGCACAGAGAATGGCCGGAGACCAGGGAGATGGGAATGACTGGTGGCTTTTCTCTGGGGGCTCACTGAGGAGTGGGGCCCGAGTTCTCGGCTCCTCCGAGGCAGAGATTGGGAGGCTGCCATTTTCACTCTCCGCCTCCAAAGCTGTATGGAAAGCTTGCAGGGAATAAAAGCTCTGGAGAGCAAACCCGAGCAGATTACTTAGCCCGGACCGGGCAAGGGCGGGGCAATTCAGCCTCCGGCAAAGACTTTTGGAAACCACGGCAACAGGCCCCTCCCCCAGAAGATCAGAGAGAACAGCCAGCCAAGACCAAGTTTACCAATCAATGAGAATGGCAGAACTCCAGCGTTAGGGGAATAATGCATATAGAATTCATGGCCTTTTCCCATGATTCTTTAGTCTTTCAAAGTTAATTTTTTTTTAACTGTCTTTTTTTTTTTAATTTTTCTTTTTCCATTTTTCAACCAACATCTTATCAATCCCTTTTTTAAAAAAAAACATTTTTATTTTTCTTTTTTAGAGTCATATTCTATCCCTTCATAGTAGTTACCCGTATTTTTGGCATATATATATATAAGTTGTTCTCTCTTTAAAATTTTGAGATAGTTTCTTCTAACAGATCAAAATATACCCTAAATCTCTAGTGTATGGTTTTTTTCTACTCCCCTGCCTGATCACATTCTCTCCCTTTTTTTTTCTTTTTTTTTTAAATCCTCTTCTTCCTTTTTTCAAACAACTTCTTATCAATTCCTTTTATAAAATTTTTTATAATTTCCATCTTTACAGTCATATTCCATCCCTTCATCATATCAACCCTTATTTTTGTACATATATAAGTTTTTCTTTCTTTAAAATTTTGGGAGGCACTTTCTTCTAACAGACCAAATACACCCAAAATCTAGTGTGTGGCACTGATCTATATACCAGCCTGATCATATTTGATCACATTCTGTTTTTGTTTTGTTTTGTTTTGTTCTGTTTTTGTTTGTTTTTATCTTTATCTTTTTCGTTTCCTTCTTTTTTTCTTTTTCTTTTTTCTCTCTTTCCCTCTCTTTTCCCACTGCTTCAGGTCTTTTCTAATTTGTTTAGAGTATATTTTCTGGGAACGTTGTTACCCTGTTAGCATTTTGTTCTCTCATTAATCTATTCTCCTCTGGACAAAATGACAAGATGGAAAAAATCATCTCAACAAAAAGAACAAGAGGTAGTACCGACTGCCAGGGACCTACTCAATACGGACATTAGTATGACGTCAGATCTAGAGTTCAGAATCATCACTTTAAAGATACTAGCTGGGCTTGAAAAAAGCATGGAAGTTATTAGAGAAACCCTTTCTGGAGAAGTAAAAGAGCTAAAATCTAACCAAGTAGAAATCAAAAAGGCTATTAATGAGGTGCAATCAAATATGGGGGCGCTAACTGCTAGGATAAATGAGGCAGAAGAGAGAATCAGTGATAGAGAAGACCAAATGATGGAAAATAAAGAAGCTGAGAAAAAGAAAGATAAACAACTACTGGATCACGAGGGCAGAATTCGAGAGATAAGTGATACCATAAGACGAAACAACATTAGAATAATTGGGATCCCAGAAGAAGAAGAAAGAGAGAGAGGGGCAGAAGGTATATTGGAGCAAATTATAACAGAGAACTTCCCTAATTTGGGGAAGGAAACAGGCATCAAAATCCAGGAGGCACAGAGAACCCCCCTCAAAATCAATAAAAATAGGTCAACACCCCAACATCTAATAGTAAAACTGACAAATCTCAGAGACAAAGAGAAAATCCTGAAAGCAGCTCGGGAGAAGAGGTATGTAACCTACAATAGTAGAAACATTAGATTGGCAACAGACCTATCCACAGAGACCTGGCAGGCCAGAAAGGACTGGCAGGATATTTTCAGAGCACTAAATGAGAAAAATATGCAGCCAAGAACACTATATCCAGCTAGGCTGTCATTGAAAATAGAAGAAGAGATAAAAAGCTTCCAGGACAAACAAAAACTAAAGGAATTTGCAAACATGAAAATAGCCCTACAAGAAATATTGAAAGGGGTCCTCTAAGCAAAGAGAGAGCCTAAAAGCAACATAGAAAGGAACACAGACAATATACAGTAACAGTCACCTTACAGGCAATACAATGGCACTAAATTCCTATCTTTCAATAGTTACCCTGAATATAAATGGGCTAAATGCCCCCAATCAAAAGACACAGGCTATCAGATTGGATTAAAAAATAAGACCGACTGATATGCTGTCTGCAAGAGACTCATTTTAGACCCAAAGACAACCCCAGATTGAAAGTGAGGGAGTGGAAAACCATTTACCATGCTAATGGACACCAAAAGAAAGCTGGGGTGGCAATCCTTATATCAGACAAATTAGATTTTAAACCAAAGACTATAATAAGAGATGAGGAAGGACACTATATCCTACTTAAAGGGTCTATCCAACAAGAAGATCTAACAATTGTAAATATCTGTACCCCTAACTTGGGAGCAGCCAATTATATAAGGCAATTAATAACAAAAGCAAAGAAACACATTGACAACAATACAATAATAGTGGGGGACTTTAACACCCCCCTCACTGAAATGGACAGATCATCTAAGCAAAAGATCAACAAGGAAATAAAGACTTTAAATGACACACTGGACCAAATGGACTTCACAGACATATTCAGAACATTCCATCCCAAAGCAACAGAATACACATTCTTCTCTAGTGCCCATGGAATATTCTCCAGAATAGATCACATACTAGGTCATAAATCAGGTCTCAAACGGTACCAAAAGATTGGGATCATTCCCTGCCTATTTTCAGACCACAATGCTTTGAAACTAGAACTCAATCACAAGAGGAAAGTCGGAAAGAACTCAAATACATGGAGGCTAAAGAGCATCCTACTAAAGAATGAATGGGTCAACCAGGAAATTAAAGAAGAATTTAAAAAATTCATGGAAACCAATGAAAATGAAAACACAACTATTCAAAATCTTTGGGATGCAGCAAAGGCAGTCCTAAGAGGAAAGTATATAGCAATACAAGCCTTTCTCAAGAAACAAGAAAGGTTTCAAGTACACAACCTAACCCTCCACCTAAAGGAGCTGGAGAAAGAACAGCAAATAAAACCTAAACCCAGCAGGAGAAGAGAAATAATAAAGATCAGAGCAGAAATCAATGAAATAGAAACCAAAAGAACAGTAGAACAGATCAACAAAACTAGGAGCTGGTTCTTTGAAAGAATTAACAAGATTGATAAACCCCTGGCCAGACTTATCGGAAAGAAAAGTGAAAGGACCCAAATCAACAAAATCATGAATGAAAGAGGAGAGATCACAACCAACACCAAAGAAATACAAACAATTATAAGAACATATTATGAGCAACTATATGCCAGCAAATTAGATAACCTGGAAGAAATGGATGCATTCCTAGAGATGTATTTACTACCAAAACTGAACCAGGAAGAAATAGAAAACCTGAACAGACCTATAACCACTAAGGAAATTGAAGCAGTCATCAAAAATCTCCCAACAAACAAAAGCCCAGGGCCAGATGGCTTCCCAGGGGAATTCTACCAAACATTTAAAGAAGAATTAATACCTATTCTTCTGAAACTGTTCCAAAAAATAGAAATGGAAAGAAAACTTCCAAAGTCATTTTATGAGGCCACCATTACCTTGATTCCAAAACCAGATAAAGACCCCATCAAAAAGGAGAATTACAGACCAATATCCCTGATGAACTTGGACGCAAAAATTCTCACCAAAATACTAGCCAATAGGATCCAACAGTACATTAAAAGGATTATTCACCACGACCAAGTGGGATTTATCCCTGGGCTGCAAGGTTGGTTCAACATCCACAAATCAATCAATGTGATACAATACATTAACAAAAGAAAGAACAAGAATCATATGATCCTCTCAATAGATGCAGAAAAAGCATTTGATAAAGTACAGCTTCCTTCTTGATCAAAACTCTTCAGAGTATAGGGATAGAGGGTACATACCTCAATATCATAAAAGCCATCTATGAAAAACCCACAGTGAATATCATTCTCAATGGGGAAAAACTGAGAGCTTTCCCCCTAAGGTCAGGAACGCGGCAGGGATGTCCACTATCACCACTGCTCTTCAACATAGTATTAGAAGTCCTAGCCACAGCAATCAGACAACAAAAAGAAATCAAAGGCATCCAAATCGGCAAAGAAGAAGTCAAACTCTCACTCTTTGCAGATGATATGATACTTTATGTGGAAAACCCCAAAGACTCCACCCCAAAACTGCTAGAACTCATACAGGAATTCAGTAAAGTGGCAGGATATAAAATCAATGCACAGAAATCAGTGGCATTCCTATACACCAACAACAAGACAGAAGAAAGAGAAATTAAGGAGTCGATCCCATTTACAATTGCACCCAAAACCATAAGATACCTAGGAATAAATCTAACCAAAGAGACAAAGGATCTGTACTCAGAAAACTATAAAATACTCATGAAAGAAATTGAGGAAGACACAAAGAAATGGAAAAACGTTCCATGCTCATGGATTGGAAGAACAAATACCGTGAAGATGTCAATGCTACCTAGAGCAATCTACACATTCAATGCAATCCCCATCAAAATACCATCCACTTTTTTCAAAGAAATGGAACAAATAATCCTAAAATTTGTATGGAACCAGAAAAGACCCCGCATAGCCAGAGGAATGTTGAAAAAGAAAAGCAAAGCTGGCGGCATCACAATTCCGGACTTCCAGCTCTATTACAAAGCTGTCATCATCAAGACAGTATGGTACTGCAACAAAAACAGACACATAGATCAATGGAATAGAATAGAGAGCCCAGAAATAGACCCTCAACTCTATGGTCAACTCATCTTTGACAAAGCAGGAAAGAATGTCCAATGGAAAAAAGACCGTCTCTTCAACAAATGGTGTTTGGAAAATTGGATAGCCACATGCAGATGAATGAAACTGGACCATCTCCTTACACCACACACAAAAATAGACTCCAAATGGTTGAAAGACCTCAATGTGAGACAGGAGTCCATCAAAATCCTAAAGGAGAACACAGGCAGCAACCTCTTTGACCTCAGCCACAGCAACTTCTTCCTAGAAACATCACCAAAGGCAAGGGAAGCAAGGGCAAAAATGAACTATTGGGACTTCATCAAGATAAAAAGCTTTTGCAAAGCAAAGGAAACAGTCAACAAAACCAAAAGACAACCGACAGAATGGGAGAAGATATTTGCAAATGACATATCAGATAAAGGGCTAGTATCCAAAATCTATAAGGAACTTATCAAACTCAACACCCAAAGAACAAAGAATCCAATCAAGAAATGGGCAGAAGACATGAACAGACATTTTTCCAAAGAAGACATCCAAATGGCCAACAGACACATGAAAAAGTGCTCAACATCGCTTGGCATCAGGGAAATCCAAATCAAAGCCTCAATGAGATACCACCTCACACCAGTCAGAATGGCTAAAATTAACAAGTCAGGAAACGACAGATCTTGGTGGGGATGTGGAGAAAGGGGAACCCTCCTACACTGTGGGTGGGAATGCAAGCTGGTGCAGCCACTCTGGAAAACAGTATGGAGGTTCCTCAAAAAGTTGAAAATAGAGCTACCATATGATCCAGCAATTGCAGTACTGGGTATTTACCCCAAAGATACAAATGTAGTGATCTGAAGAGGTACATGCACCCCGATGTTTATAGCAGCAATGTCCACAATAGCCAAACTGTGGAAAGAGCCAAGATGTCCATCGACAGATGAATGGATAAAGAAGATGTGGTATATATATACAATGGAATATTATGCAGCCATCAAAAGGAATGAGATCTTGCCATTTGCAATGACGTGGATGGAACTAGAGGGTATTATGCTGAGCGAAATAAGTCAAACAGAGAAAGACATTTATCATATGACCTCACTGATATGAGGAATTCTTAATATTAGGAAACAAACTGAGGGTTGCTGGAGTGGGGGTTGGGGTGGGAGGCACGGGGTGACTGGGTGATAGACACTGGGGAGGGTATGTGCTCTGGTAAGCGCTGTGAATTGTGCAAGACTGTTGAATCTCAGATCTGTACCTCTGAAACAAATAATGCAAAATTTTTAAGAAAAAAAAAGAAGAAGAAGATAGCAGGAGGGGAAGAATGAAGGGGGGGAAATCGGAGGGGTAGACGAACCATGAAAGATGATGGACTCTGAAAAACAAACTGAGGGTTCTAGAGGGGAGGGGGGTGGGAGGATGGGTTAGCCTGGTGATGGATATTGAGGAGGGCATGTTCTGCATGGAGCACTGGGTGTTATGCACAAACAATGAATCATGGAACACTACATCTAAAACTAACGATGTAAATTATGGGGATTAACATAACAATAAAAAAATAAAAGTAAAAAAAAAAAGAAAAAAATTAAATGTTGAATTATCTGAGGTCTAGAACTGGAAAGAACATTGATAGAGTCACACAAACCAAGATTAAGTGGGTCTTAAAAAGAGGACTTTTAGAGAAGAGTCTGTAGAATTTCCAGACTGACTGAATTCCCTGAGTCACATTGTCAAAAAGAATTTAAGTCATTGATTATAACAAAGCACTGGTTAATTCTTTTAACAAAGCTGAAAGTTCTTGAGAAAGTCAGACAAGGTCACACACTTTGCTCACTAATAATCTTACGCTGACAAATTCTAAAGTATGTAACAGATTCCATGCATCTGTAATTTTAAGCAAATAGGATAGGCCCTCCATTTGATGGCTCACTGGATGTAGCCTATGGCACACATAAGGCTTTGGAACTCTGTTTATAGACATCAACAGTTGGAAATTGAGAGTTGCTCAAGCAGAATTCTACATAATCACCCATTTGGGGTTAATTTACTTTATTGTGGCTGCTAAAGTGAGCTCAGCTGAACTTGTCATTTTCCATTCCAATCTGTTTTGTAAATGTTTTTAGTTTCACAGCCCAAGCATTTTATTGCAAATCTTTCAGATCATATGGTTTGTTCTAACCAGAACAATTCATCAAAAGAATGTGGGTTATTTCTAAACCTGCAATACAATTTTGAACTTACTTTAGAGTTTGGGACATGAAGAACTATAAGCTTAAAGAATGGAGAAATAAACTGGCTGGAGTTTAGTAGTTATCTATTCAACGTTTTTTGGAATACTTTCTTAGTGCAAGATACCATGTTAAGTGTTGGGGATTCAATGATGAAAAAGACAGATTTAGGTACCCCCAAAGAGTTTTAAAGTTATGTCAATCTGGACATAAATGAATAAATAAATAAAAACATCTATTATATATAGTACACACTTACTAGTAAAAAATATGGAAGTAAGGGAATGCTCTTAACACTGAACATTCCTGGTCAAAATCTCAATCTCAATCTAAAGTATCTTCATTCCTATATGCTCATTAAATGCTTTTTCTCTTTCAAGAAATTTTTCAAATTCCAGTTTTTCTATGAATAGTTATCTGATTAATGAGAAATGGATTCCCCAATCTTCTCTTCTATCGAAATGTTCCCAGAACCTTCTCTTATTCTTCTACTCATGTTTTTCTTAGGAAGTATTAATTGAGCAACTGATATGTTCTAAGCATATACAAATTGGAGGGATACAAGATAAAGGCTAGAGTGTACTGTCTTTAGCTTTAGAGTAGAGCAGATAAATAAATACAGAAGGTCATTATAATGTTATTGAAAAGTACTATGAAAATGGGGCACCTGAGTGGCTCAGTCAGTTAACTGTCCAACTCTTGATTTCAGCTCAGGTCACAATCTCAGAGTTATGAGACTGAGCCCCATGTCAGGCTCCATGCTTGGCATGGAGTCTGATTGAGATCCTCTCTCTCCCTTTCCTTCTGCTCCTTCCCCCTTTTGCACTCTCTCTCTCTTTCAAAAAATAAATAAATAAAATCTTTTTAAAAAAGTACTATGAAAGATATCTCTTTAAGAAAGTAGTCACATACATGGATTCAACACATACTTGTTATTTTAGATCTATAAACAGAATTAGTTGAAATGACAAATAATAGCATATATTGTTAAGGTATTTTAATCAATGAGTACTTTCTCTGCTCTAGGCACTTGACTTAAGTCATCAAATAAGTGTAATAATTCTGTGAGGTAGATGCTACACAACCCCACTTTAAAATAACGAGAGAGAGGCAGAGAAATTTAAGAAATTGACAAAATTCATGCATCTATTAAGTTGCAGAGTCAAGATTTAAAATCATGCAATCTGGACCTTAAGTCTGTGTTTTTGACTTCTCTGTACTATATCATTTCTGATTATTCACTCCTCAGCTTGTAAGAAGATTCCTATTGCCTTATGACTTGCAGTGTCTTTCTGTGAGAGGATTCTTTCCTTCTCCATGGTTAAGCTTAACCACACGACTTGTTTTGGCCAAAGAGGTACGAAGAGACTTAACATATGCCAGTTCAAAGCAAAGATCAAAGAGACATTACATATTTCTCCCCACTTCCTTGCCCTTTCCCTCAGTCACAGAATGGCATGTCCCAGGAAGTGCTGTTCCTTTAGCCTGAGTTCTGAAATGAGATGGTAAGTAGAGCACAGCCACAGTCCGTCCTCACTACTGACATGGAACATGAGTGAGACACATTGTTGTTGCAAGCCACATACGTTGGGATTGGTTGGGTTTTTTTTGTGTTGTTGTTGTTGTTTGTTTTTTATAGCAGAATAACCTAGCAAAAACTGACTAGTATAATAATACTTACCAAGAAGTAGGTGTGATAGTAACAAACACCCTAAAATATGTGATACCATGGCGAGGGGGACAGTGTTGAGGAAACTATCACTGGGATTGGGAAAATACAACTCATGTTCTACAGTGGCAAACATTTGTTAACTTAGTTGAAAAGACTAGGGTTAGAATGCTAATAAGTATTGGTACTGATTGCATTTTTAAGACTATAAAAGTAATTGTTTCTTTGCAAAAATAGAGGAATAGAAACAATTTGGAATTATAAGATATACCAGGTTGACAAGTGCAACTACTGCCCATATTCAACCAATAAAAGATATCCTGAAAGATGCTTTGACTAACAAAGGTTGAAGGAGACCCAAATTAAGACTCTTCCTCAAAGACCAGATAAGACGTTTGTGAAGTCTTTTTAATGAATTAAGGTATCCCAGTAAATTCCTTTAGTTGGATAAAATATATCAGAGCAAGAGACTAAGGGCATGGCTTTCCATGAGCCTGATAAGCTCTAAGTACTGGCAATAACTTTAGAGAAAGAAAGAGATACATTTCCAAGAAACATGGCATTTTAAGATAAAATTTATAAGTACAAAAGGATGAGCTATATTCTTTGTCTAAACTTTTATAAACTATTTCACATGTTCGTTGGTGATTTACTTGGAATCATCAATGTTCAGCTTAAGTGTTTCCTGCTCTGAATTAGATACTCCTCTACCACACCTTCTTCTGATCCCCTGGCTTATATTTATTAAGATGATTTTCACTCTACATCTGACTCTTTCCCTCCTCTAGTCTATGAATTCATCAATGAATTTGACAGAAGCTTTTAGCTTTTTATCAGATACACATGCAAAAGAAATATGGTAAGTATTTAATGAATGAATAACAGAGAATGAATACACTCGTCGAAGTAGCAAAATTATCTAACAAACTACAATACTCCCAAATCAGCATGATATACCATTTCTAAAAGTCTAAAGTCTGCCTGATTCTCTACTGTGCTAAAAAAATAAGATATTTGAAGCTGGAGGCTTAACACATATAATAAAAGTGTACTACATAAATCTCATATAAAAGACAACATTCTTTACATACAGTCTCAGGAAACGGTAAAGAAATTTTTGTTATTTCTCATACAAAATAAAATTTATAATACTAGTCCTAGACAAAAATCAAGTCAATTAATCACAGAGCTTTACAATTTAAAGTCATTAAGGCAGTTTGTAAAATACATTCCCTAAATATCACCCTAAAAAAAATGCCCAGACATACATATTTCTATGGCTAGGGTCTCATTATTTTAGAAGAATACACAATCCTTTGGTAAGCATATTATGTTGGTTCAGTCTACTCTTAAATTTTATTTATTTTTTTTAGAGATTTATTTGTTTTAGAGAGAGAGACAGCATGTTGGAGGAGCAGAGCGAAAGAATCTTCAAGCAGACTCCCCGCTGAGCACGGAGCAGATGACATCCAGGACCCTGAGATCATGACCTGAGCCAAATCAAGAGCCAGCTACTCAACAGACTGAGCCACCCAGGCACCCCTCTTAAGTTTTATTTTTAAGTGCATCCTATAGAAAACACAAGGAAATTATTTGAAATTACATACCTGGCGACACCAGAGTTTACGAAATATTTGCAGATAGGCCAACACCATAAGACACAGTGGTGCCATGTATGTCACCAGAAAGAAACAAATGTGATACATCTTGGGGTAAATTTCACCTGGAATGAAAGCCAAAATAATAAAATCCTGTTTTATAATTCACCGATTTTTTTAAAGGTCTGTCTGTCAATGTTTTGCTTTTAAAGTACACATTTAACTTCCATATGATTTCACTGGCATGGTATACACACACACACAAATACTGTAATATAGTATTAATTGCTTACACTTACTCAGTATACACACACACACTAAATGTGAAGTCTTAATTTTATTTAATATACTCAGAGAGGAATAACAGTTAGCCATTTCTTAATTTGTGCTAACATAGGCTATCCAAAGTCAAGCCTTTATTTATAAAAAAAAAAAACTTTTTTGTCTGATTACCTCTGGCTAATTAATAAAAATGAATTCGGATTGTGCTATACTTGAATTGCAATAAGAAACAAGACAGTCAAACCTAATTGCTAATGCTTTTGGGAAAAGAATGTAAACTGAGTCGATTTCCTTATTAGAATGTTTCCTGAGAAATGGGAAGCTATTCCCAGTTGTACCTCCATATACAAATGTGGAAAAGTTTTGGAAAAATAAACACAGTGAACATTTAATGGTTCCTTTGTTGATTACTATAACAATATAAAATTTCTCTTTCAGTATGTTGTGTGTGTATATATATGTATGTATAAATGCATGTGCTTTTAATAAAAACAATATTTTTAGGGATTTTAAAGTTAATTTTTAAACAAATATGATTTTTTTTATATTCATCTCATTTATCTAGTCATAAGCGCCTCTAGGATTGTAGTGATTTCTTATCATTAAGTCTATGGACATAGGTGATACATACCACAGATTAGGTATTTATTCAAGAGTCAATTATTCAATTAATAAATAACATGGTGGCTTAATATAATTTTGTTGGCTTTTTAAAGTATATTTATTACTGACTTTTAATTAATTTATTTTTTAAAAGATTTTATTTTTAAGTAACCTCTACACTCAACGTGGGGCTCAAATTCACAACCCTGAGATCAAGAGTCACTTGCCCCCCTGACTGAGCCAGCCAGATTCCCCTACTGACTTTTTAAATGCTTTCAAGGATATTTTTCCTATACTAGTATTTGAATATATCACAGTGATCCAGCTACTTTTACTTAAATGCAAAACAGGAAACAGAATATATCCTACATTGTTTCATGGATATTAAATGCCATAATCAGATAGAATTCTAATTGAATGCTAACAAAACAAAGTTTTTTTTTCCTACTTCTAAAAATTAAGCAACCGAATTTGACTTTGATATTGGCAATGAGGTTAGTTCCATACAATTACTGAGAGATAACACTATCACCTCCATGCATTTTATTTTTTTCATTGCTTCAGAAAGGGAATATAAGAGCATGAAGCCTCCGTTATGTGATCAAATGTGGTAAGGGCAAATTATAGTCAGGATTAACCAATAATAACTACGAAGATGACCACAATAATTGATAAGTTTATCGAACAACCATGCATTTGTTACTGAATGTATTTAAGTGTATCTATGAGTTTAATATCCTCCACAATCTTGATTCCATAGCCTTATCTTCTAGAGTGGTTGAGTTTAATATTCTACTTAGGCTTCCTTCTAAAACCCTGTCTTCTTTCTCAGGTAGATTTTTTTTTTCCACTGTCTTCTTTCTCAGGTAGATATATATTTTTTTTCACTGTCATCTCCAGAGGCGCCAGCAGGGTGCCTGTGCTGGCTGGGAGGTCTAAGAGACGGACTTGGGCATCAGTTTTAGCTCTTCTGTGGCCCAAGTGGCCCATACCTAGCTCATCAGTTTCTAATTTCCTTTCAAGCTTATCCTGTAAAACAGGCCAGTTACAGAAAAAGGGATAGAATCCCAGCAGCCTGACTAGAGGAATGACAGCCTTCCTCTCTGAAGTGTTGCAGCCCAAGCAGGCTTCTGTAAGCCCATTTCTGAGGAGCTGGCGGACGACCTCAGCACTTCCCAGGCACCTGAGTGGCTGTGAACTTTTATTTGTTTTGAAGAAAGTGTCACATGACCTTCCCACATAAAAATATACCTTTGAAGCTGATATACCTGTGAAGCCCTGATGTCCCTATCTCAGACAAAACTGAGTGAGTGGAGGAGGGTAGATTTGAGAGGTAATATTCTTCTTTTTTAATTGCAGCTATGGATCCCATCACCGTGATAACAGTTTGGGTTTTAAACAGCTGGGAGAGAAAGCTCATTCTGCAGTCAGTATATTTATAAATAGTTGGTAAGATATGTAATTTGCTGGTAAATGCATATTATGATAATGAACACCCACACAGAAAAGCTGATCAAGTGAAATTACACTTGCAGGCTGGGATTGAATGTCTTAATAAAGAGATTATTATAGATAATTGGGGAAACATGATAGTCTTAACATTCTTCATTTCATGCTTACAGTCTAAGCTAATTGAAAACCCAGAGATGTCATTGGAATTTTAAGTTATATGTGTTGAAACTATCTTTGTAGCCTCTCTGCACTTTATGAGCAATGTCTTCAATATATTTAAGACATTTATATATAACCTAGAACGTAGTGACAGGAAATTTGTTCCATTTAAGCATTTATACTATAAAACTGCATCTTAAAGATTGACAATCATTCAAAATTGGTGTCTCTACTCAACTGATGAATAGACACAATCTGAATAAATTCTTGCATATATATCAAACCAATAAATAAGGAGAAAATGTGGATCTTTATTTAGTCTCTGAAGTCAGAGGATAAAGAATAATATCATATATTAATAAGATAAGACTTAATCTCACATGAATTAGGTCCATTATTGAAACAACATGTTAATCTCATTATCTAAAAATCTACAAACATTTTCTCTTTCACGCTACACATATCAGGGACTCAATGGCCGAGTAAATTAAATATAATTTCCCAAATATTCAATATAGACTGTCTTTTCAAAGTTTATATGCCCATTAAAGTTTACCTGAATCTTTAATATATTTTACTATCTTCTAATAAATGTTTTCCATAAATGTGTATATATATATACATGTGTGTATATATATATATATTTCCATAAAATGTGTGTGTGTGTGTATATATATATATATATATACACATTTCAAAATCTCATAATAGACCAGATGCTATAATTAGTGTGACTGTAAAGAAGGGCTCCGTTATTATTTCTTTCAGACCACCAAAGAACAATTCAGCAGTAAGCTCCAAGAAGAGAGATTATGAATCTCCATTGTCTAGAAAAATGTTTGGCTAACAGTATATGCTCATTAAATATTGGATGACTGGTGAGACAATTATATCTTTAGTGCAAAAAAGAAGTTACTTTCCTTCCAGTAGGAACCCTTCTGTGAAACTATGCATTTACAAAGCAAGTAATGGAGGAACTATGGATATAATTCTGGAATAATCTTAAAACTTAAAAGTGTGAATTAATGTAACATATTCAAAAACATACTTTAAAGATCATTGAAATAAATATTAACACATTTTATTTGTTTTTGAGTATCAAGTGTGTCTGCCAGAAGTTAGGGTTTGTGGTCTTTTTTTTGAAAAAGCTATAGGCAATAATAAATATAATGAGTTGCAGAAATAATTTAACAAGATATTAAATATTTCTGGTAATATTTTCAGTAAGACTAAGAAAGAGTTCTTAGTTATTTTGTACCATGAGTGAGATAGCATTTGCAAGACTTTCCTAAAAGTATTTTGATAGATATGGATAAAGTGACCACATTGTTCACTGACTCCATCCATGCTGGAATATATTGGCTATGGGACAATTATGATATCACCATCTGCTTCTATAATTATGTTATTGATTTAACTTAGGATAAAAATAAGAAACACAATTCATGAATTAATCTCAAATAGAAGATATTTCACAACAAATTTTTAAAAATTGGGCTAAATGTTTTTGGACTTAGATGTTTGAACTTCAGAGAGCCAACACTGTAAAATGTAATTTCCTATGGACTTTTTAGGTTGTGACTATCACACACATGTCCGAATTTTAACATTTTAAGCTGAACTTCTAAATTAGAAGTTTGGACTTCTAAATAGCCTACATAAACAAAGCTTATACTATGTAAAAAGCATTATAATAAACAGTCTAATGATCAAAATGATAAGAACCTACTTTAATTCTTTTATATTCTTCTTGAAAACATTAAGTGATTAACAATTTCATTTAATATTCAAAAAGTTAATTTCATAAATTTTATTGTTTGATTTTGTGGATGATAAACTCAATTTTGTATTGCTTAATTTAAGCCTTTATAATCATGTTAAGTAATTGTGGGTTAATATAAAATCATTTTCAAATAGTTTTCCTAAATTACTTCTGAAGGCTGAGTTTAGATTTTTAAATATTCAACAGTAGGGGCTCCTGGGTGGCTCAGTTAGTTAAGTGACCAACTCTTGTTTGAGCCCCAGATCCGGCTCTGTGCTCAGCACAGAGCTGGCTTAAGATTCTCTCTTCCTCTCCCTCTGCCCCTGCCCCTGCTTGTGCTTTCTCTCCCCCTGTCTCTCTTTCACTAAATAGAATAAGTACAATCTTTAACAAACAAACAAATAAATAAATATTCAATAGTTGCTGTTTTTTTTAAGGAAATGTCTCTGCTACAGCTAGATAATAAAATGCTAAAGTTTGAAATGAGTTTTAGATATTTATATTTTTTGCTCAAAGTAATTAGAAAATGATGTAGCTATTTATTTAATCAGAATAACTGACAGGATTCCCTAGCTCTGCAATCTTTTTTGCTAATGAAGGTGAATGCTACTTGATTAAAAAAAAAAGAAAGAAAGAAAAGCTTATAAAAGCAGTCCACAAACTTATCAACTAATTACCAAAATATTTTAGAGAAAATACTATTGATACATGTTAAATAATAGGTGGGTATTTTAATCTATCATTTTCATAAACTTAAAATATCCAACTTTTGAGTTGAAAGCTTAGATTTAAATATACTTCTTTGCTTCATAATCTGCAAATAATTTATGGCTCAATTTCATCATTAATTAACTAACACATTCTGATCAAAGGATTTTTAGGCTGTTTTCCAGGTAGAATTCATTGTATAAGAAATGCATAAGACATGTCACAATTGGTCCCCAAACCACCTTCTTTCCAAACACATTTCTTTAGACCGCATATCCCTACATGACAGAAACTAGAGGTTTGGACCCTCTTTTCTTCTACAAGGGATAGTGCTCTTATATGGGTTTCTTGCTTCTTGGACACCCTTTCCCCTCTTCCCTGTCTGGAGAATTTCTCCTCATCTTTAATTCTTTGCTGAAATGTTAGCAGCTCCTTTGTAAACTTTTGTTCAAATGGCCAGGACTGAGTTTGTTCTCTCATTTGTGCTCCCACCACTTTGTATACCAGTATATTAAAATACTAATCACACTATAAACATTTGTTTATTTGCCTTTCAGTCTCACTATATGGAATGTGTTTCCCTAGGCAGAATCTATTTCTCTCCAGGTTGGCATAATTCCTGGCATATCCTAAGTACTCAAGATGTTATTTGAACATTAAATAAATGGGACTTAAGACTCTTAAGAAATACTCTTACCATTTTGGAATTTTCCATTCCTTTTGTTTTTGTCTACATCATTAATGGGGAAAATTGGGAAAAGATAAAGATGATCCAGAGAAAATACAGCAAGTGAATTGCAAAAAAAAAAAAAAAAAAAGAAAGGAAGGGGAAATCTCAATTTCAAAAAGGGCTAGTTAGTTTTTGGGATAAGAGACACAGCTAACTGTGAAATTTAGTTAATACAGGACTTTGGATAATATATGAAAAATAATCCCAGGGTCTTTTAAATTTTATCTTGTTGTAGTGAAACATACACCTAATTTTTCAGTTCCTGCCTTTTTGCTTTTCAGTGTTCCAAATCAAAGTATCAAGGTAGGAGTTCATATAAATTCAAAGATTCAAATACTCAAAAATACCAGCTCCATAAGCAACCCATGGAGTATCCTGCTTTTGTTAATACATTTTCTAATGTGCATAAATGTACATCTGTCTAGTAAACAAATGCTTTCCTAATGATTAAGTTTCCTAACTATGAGCCATTGTTATGTATTTATCCAGATGAGGATAGATCCATTTTCCTCAAATTTAATGTAGTAATTTTGTAACTAGTACATGACACACTAAAATGCAGGATTAGTTGATTTCCTGTCATTCTTTGCTGTGTCCAGGTTTATGCCATCATCAGGTCGATAGAAGTGTTTCCACTATTACAGAAAAACCTTCAAAGGCAGTCACTGAGAGTTTTGAACCAAAGGAGCATAAGGCCTCCAAACTTCTGCTTGTTTAAATTTAACTGCCATACATATCAGACTGGAAAACAAAAAGGATTCATAATTAATATAATTCTTAAATCAGAAAATAATTATGCCAGTGATAGCTTATCAGCTTAATATGTTATGAATAAACATAGCATATGGAGATAATTTGACTCAGAGAAGAGCATAGGTCCACATACTCAACTCCAGTCAGGTTTCCAGGCAGGATATGGTTTAAAATGAAAATTCCCAGTTGTATCTGAAGCCCATTAAGAAACTTAACACTTGAGGCAATATAACCTCGTACTATCTTGTAAAATGTTAATCATTCCAGAATACGTATTTGGATCATATAAATAGCCTTTTCTGTTTTGGAGAATTTAAGAAAAGCTGACATAGTCAAATCTGAATTATAGGAAAAGCCTTCCTTTTGTTCCCTATCTGAAAAATATGAAAACCAGCTGTGCATAGTAGTTCCAAAGGACCAGTAGGTGGAACTACTCTGTGAAATTGTTTTGGGTTTCAACCTGGTTTTCATGCTTTTGCAAAACGATATTAACAGGTGTCAATAAAATGCACAAGGCCAGCTTTATAATGGCTATGCAAATCACATTTTTAGTTTGCATATGTAACATCAATGTCAGCTTATGGGCCATAATGTACTCACCGCCCCAGCGCTCATCACACACTGTAAAGAGAGTGGTTTTATTGGCTAAGCCGGGGAGCATGGTGCTGCACTCCATGACGATGGCCTGAGGAATCATTATAATGCAGGAGACAATCCAGATGATGACAATGCTATTCCTGGCCCTCTTGGCTGTGCTCTTAAACATCAAAGGGTGACAGATTGCATACCATCGATCCAAGGCAATGCAGCTCAGTGTGAGGACAGAAACTGACACTGATACGGTCTAGAGAGGAAAAGAACACAGGACGAGAGAAACCCTTGGTGTTAAATGGATCATTCTTAATGTGCTTACCGGAGAAGAGAAAGGGTCACACAGATAGTCAGATTCAAAGTTTTAAGAAAATATTTCACGTAACGTTTTTTACCAAATAATATAATATTAAAAATATATTAGGGAAAACATATTTCCTATTAAGCATGATAAAGGTGCTATGAAAACATTGCAATCACTTTATGCCAAATGTGTTATATGACATGTCTGGCTTTTAAAATAACCATGAAAGACTGTGGACTCTGAGAAACAAACAGAGTTTTAGAGGGAGGGGAGGGGGGATTGGTTAGCCCAGTGATGGGTATTAAGGAGGGCACGTACTGCATGGAGTGCTGGGTGTTATACAAAAAAAATGGATCGTGGATCACCGCATCAAAAACTGGTGATGTATTGTATAGTGACTAACATAACACAATAAAATTTAAAAAATTTTAAAAAAGTGGCTAAACACCTTTAAAAAATATCATATAGAAATTTGATTGCAATGCATTTAATTAGCATTTTTTAAAAATTATGGATATCTCAGTCTATATTTTCAAATAACAAAGGCTATTTGTACATTGTTTCATTTCCAGCATGTTGCACCCAAAGGCAGGAGTTATGTTAGAAGCAAATTCTGTATAGATCTCCTCACCAGAGTTTGCTTATAGCTGGTGTAAGCAACTCACCTCTAAAACTCAAATAGGTTCACCTAGTCCAGATTTTCATAATTAATGCCATCACAAGTGATACTTTAACTTGGAACTTTAAGGAAATAGTAAAGATACATGTTAAGCATGCCTATACCCACATAATCAGTTTATGTAATTATATGTAATGTAACTCCTATCCTGGATGAATCATTGATTCTGGTATCACTCTCAAAATCCCATCTTTAAAAAGAAACCTCACTCCCTTTTCCTTTCTTCTTAGTACTTACAATAAATATTATGTGATATAGTACAATTATTTTTGTTTAACTTATTTATTGTATGCCTTCTCTATCAGAACAAAACTCTGTAGCAGGAGGGACTGCTACTGTTTTTATTTGTTTATTCTCACAACTGTGTCCCCAGTGCCTGGCACAATGTTTGATGTGCTTAATAATTTTTTTTTGAGTTAAGGAATAGTTATAAGCCTCAATCTAAGGTAATAAAGGTGGTCTGGTCCTCTCTCTCATTTTTCTGTCCTGGTTGTATTGATCCCACCCTATGTGGAAGGGTAGTCATCTCTGTTTCTTAGCTCAGGACCTTCTTTGTGGATGCATTGACTTTGGGTGCATATGACTGAAAAGGATCTAAGAGCCTGGGCAGTACAGGAGAAAGGTCTCTGGGCTAAGTGTCACGATGACCAACCTGTTTTCGCTTCCCACCAGCTAGGTGTGCACTGTTGGCTTACCCATTTTATAGGTTTTTTTTTTTTAAAGATTTATTTATTTATTTGAGAGAGAGAGAGTACACATGTATATGTGACAGGCAGGAGGCAGAGGGAGAGAATCTCAAGCAGACTACCTGCTGAGCCCAGAACCTGACATGGGGCTCAATCTCATGACCCATGAGATCATGACCTGAGCAGAAATCATGAGTTGGGCACTTAACCGACTGAGCTACCCAGGCACTCCATCCATTTTACAGTTTTAAGCCAAATGCTTATGTGTTGTTATTTTTTGTTGTTGTTGTTAAATGAGTGAAACTGACAGGATACAATTCTTGTTACTCTGATTCTTTTGATTCTAATCGGAGGGGGAGACGAACCATGAGAGACTATGGACTCTGAGAAACAAACTGAGGGTTCTAGAGGGGAGGGTGGTGGGGGGATGGGTTAGCCCGGTGATGGGTATTAAAGAGGGCACGTTCTGCATGGAGCACTGGGTGTTATACATAAACAATAAATCATAGAACACTACATCAAAAACTAATGATGTAATAATGTATGGTGATTAACATAACAACAACAAAAAAAGGCAGTATAGTTGAAATCAATTCTGCAACCAGGTTTCCTGGGCATGAATCCCACCTCACTTGATAAGTGTATGATCTTGGGTAAGTTCCTTAACCTCTCTATATCTCAGTTTTCTCATCTGTAAAACTGGATGATAATAGTACCCAACCATGGAATTATAGGGACAGTCAGTTGAGATGTGAAATGACTAGGCCTTGCCTGCCCCATAAATGCTATGTAAGTGGTTGTTATTACTTATTATGATTATGGCAATGATTATGGTGATTATACTATTACTTTTCTCTTCATTCTCACGTTTGGCAGTCTAGCTTTTAATTAGAACGGACTGCTTTTTAGTGAGGAAAAAAAAATCACAGAAATTACAAATAAAAGACTAAACTATGCTAAATTCTTGGAGGGTTAATTGCATTTTAAATGTAACTTTACAGGCTGAACTCTATCAGAGAGGGTTTAGATGGCTTGATGACTCCTGAGAATTACTTGGTCCATCTTAGAGCTGATTCATGTGTCCTTCTCAAACCAACGCTTTTCCTTCCAACCCCCATTTTTCCCCCATAAATATGCCAAGCACTCAGGACCCCTCAATACTATTGGTAACTTGGGAATAGAACTGTGGTAGCCTAGATCTGCACAGCCGACCTTTCATAGTTCCTGGGCCGGGGCTATATTTATCCAATCTAGCTATCAGAAGTGTAAAATGCTCACCAAGGCTTAGTGATTTATCATTCATGAATTCTAATCAACATGGGTGAATGGGATAGAGGTAACATGGCTCAAATTAAAAAGTCATTTCTAGTATTTCCCTTTACTATTAAATAGTAATTATCACTTAAAAACAGTTCACTTAAAAGACTGCCATCCAGTGACAACAGTGAGCCAAAGAGCAGTGGTTCTCTGTTATGTGGCTACATGAGAGAATATGTTGACATGGTTAATCTAACAGTAGAATTCATTGAATGGACCCTTGGCAATTGGTGATTTAATATTCACTGTTTGACTACTGTATTTGCTGGTGCATAATACACACTAGCATCCAATTCACAACATTTTCTTGGGGGGTATATAAAATGGCATCTTATCCCAAGTGATTACAAATGACAGTTTCTTGCTGCTTTCACTTCTAGGAGTGCACTTCTGTGTGCCTTTTTCATTTAGAGTTTGATATTAGCGTAAATCAACCTGGTAGCAAATCATTTGAGAATGAGTCCAGTGGAGATTATGAATGTTATAAACAAAGTGGGATAAGAGGATGTGAACTTCTGCTGTTAGGTGCTTGACCTTTCACTCATACTGTGGGCACCCTGTAGTCTGGACAATGCTGGAGACTTGCTTCAGTAGATGATGAGTCTGTTCTATGCTAGCATAGAGCTATGACAAAAAGGCCTCAGAGATCCATGGCAAGTAGAAATGGAAATTTGGGGGCACCTGGCAGACTCAGTCGGTACAGCATGAGGCTCTTGATCTTGGGGTTGTTTGAACCCCACACTGGGGACAGAGATTACTTAAAAATGTTTAAAAACTAAAAAAAAAGAAGAAAGAAAAGAAACAGAAATTTTGCCGTATCACAGATTTGGATATAAGCACTGAAAGATTGGAAGGTGGGAAAGTGTGACTGAGAGTGAAGGAGCCTATTCCGCCACCCACCACCCACCACCTCCATTTCAGGCGGCTTTTTGTTCTTCTTTTCCTGACATTTCCTATGTAGGGCTTCTTCTGCAGCTGAAAAAAAAGTCACTCTGAAAAAGTAGCCAACTGCTCCTATAAGTGTGAGAATAAAAATGAAGTATGTTATAATTTTCTAAGAAATTCATGTTAATTATTCTGTAAATAGTCCAGTATATGTTAATGGTCTTGGATTTATAGAATTATTAAAGATACAAAAGGGTCATTTGAATTATTCAGCTAAGCTTTATTACATTTGTGAGATTTTTAGGATTTTTGAGCATTTTGTGAAGTGTTTTGTAGATCAGTCATAAACCTAAAGGTTGTATTATATTCTATTTAGAAGAAAAAATGGCATATAAGTCATAGAAAATTAATGCATGTTCAATGAATCTTAAATACAACCGAATAACCTTAAAATCTGGCTGGATAAACATTTTTGTAATAATTTTTTAAGCATTCAGTGGGACATAAGTTTCATATCAGGGACAAAAGCCATCAGTTTCAGAATATCACAACTAAGGGAAAACAACTTCAAATTTGAATGAATGGCTTATTGTCCATTGATATTGCTCATTCCATTTGGGGAAATTCTATGGAAAATGGGCAATAAATGTTGAGAGAATTTGGAGATACTAGTTTTACCAGTGCCCCAAGTTTTTTGTGCATTTATAACTTTTCATCAAGAAGCAATGCTGGATGAGGTAATGAATGGATCTAGTCTTTTTTCATCTGACTCAGATCTTGTGGTTACTCAGTTTTCCTTGGCCTATGGAGGAGAGAATCAACTGAGATCTTGACTAGACAGGACACTATAGAGAAGGAAACAAAATCTCTCAGGAAATGAAGATGTTTCATCACTGTAGGAATTGCTAATAAGTTGTGCTAAATGCAATTGTACTGTCAATAACTTTAAGAGAGACCCATGCCCTGCATCACTCATTGGATACACACTGCATCCAATCTGTCCTGGAGTGCTCATAGGAGAGTCTGGAATACCTGGTATATAAGAAGTTATCATTGTGCTTTAGAGCAGAACTGTATCTACTACAGGGTGATGCACTCCTCCCTCATCACCCCACTGTTCATTGAGGAATCTTCTGGTTTGTAGAGAGAGCATAGAATACTCTCACTTAGCCAATAGAAGAATCTGGACAACTGCCTGTATCTTGAAACTTAAGATGATCCCTCAAATTTTCCCCTGGATGGTTATTAAAACCAAGAGATGGTAAAATATTAGAATTCTGGGCTATTTGCAATTTCTCCAGTGTCTCCATGCAAAACCATAAGACCAATTTCTTACCGATTTTTTTAAATAAGGATACTTACCTTTGTTGCTCAATGTACTATTTATCTCAAAACAGAAAAAGTTACTGAATTTTATTTTTGTAACACATTCATGGTTTTCATCTGACTGACAGACTAAACTTATAGCTAATGCTTGCAAAAAAGCTTATAATGTCCGTGGCATTTTATACTTTCTATACTGTCAATGATGTCTAATCTAATCTTAAAAATTATCACTTTTACTTATGAGGTTATTGAAGAACTATTGGGGTAAAGATCTCTTCATAACACTTCAGATCCAAAAGCATAATCAATATAATTTCTAGCAATGGGTTATTTGTGTCTCCTCTGACTTTTGTTTTTTATTAAAACTTTACTTTGGGGATACATTTAAAATCACAGCAAAATTGAGAATGCACAGAGATTTCCCATATACTCCCTGTCTCTCCCATTATCAGCTTCCCTCCACCAGAGGGGTACATCTCTTACAATTGATGAACCTACATTGATAGATCATAATCATCAGAAGTCCATAGTTTATATTGTGGTTCACTCTTAGTGGTGTACATTCTATGTGTTTAGAAAAATGTATAATGACATATATCTACCATTATACTATCATAATCTGTGCTTATCACTTCCTACCTCTGGCAACCATTTATCTTTTTACTGTCTCTCTAGTTTTGCCTTTTCCAGAATGTCATATTATTGAAATCATACAATATGTAGCCTTCTCAGCTTGGGCTTCTTTTACTTAGTAATAAGCATTTAAGTTCCCCCATGTCTTTTCATGGCTTGACAGTTCGTTTCATTTTAGCGCTGAATAATATTCTACTGTCTGGATGTACCACAGTATATTTATCCATTCACCTACTGAAGGACATCTTGGTTGCATCTAAGTTTTGGTGATTGTGAATAAAGCTGCTATAAACATTTGTATGCAAGTTTTTGTGTAGACATAAGTTTTCAGCTCCTTTGGGTAAATACCAAGGAATGCAACTGTTGGATCATATGAAGAGAGTATGTATAGTTTTATAAGAAAACTCCCAGAGTGTGTATCAAAGTGGCTGTACCATCAGCAATAAATGAGAGCTCCTGTTACTCCACATACTCACCAGCATTTGGTGTTGTCAGTGTTCCAAAATCTGGCCATTCTAATAGGTATAAGGTGGTATTTCATTGTGATTTTAATTTGCATTTTGCTGATGATATATGATGAGGAGCATCTCTTCATACACTTCTTGCCATCTGTATATCTTATTTGGTGAAGTCCTGTTAAGGTCTTTGGCCCATTTTTTTATTGAGTTATTTGTTTCCTTATTGTTGAGTTTTAAGAGTTCTTTGTATGTTTTGGATGTCAGTCCTTTATTATATGTATCTTTTGAAAATATTTTCTCCCGGGTCTTTGTCTTCCCATTCTCTTGTCTTTCACAGAGTAGAAGGTTTTAAATTTAGTGAAGTTGGCTTATCAATTATTTCTTTCAAGGAACATGCCTTTGGTGTTGTATCTAAAAAGTCATCAATGTAACCAAGATCATCTAGGTTTTCTTCTTTGTTATCTTATAGGAGTTTTATAGTTTTACATTTTATACTCAGGTCTACAATACATTCTGAGTTTTTGTGAAGGGTGTAAGGTCTGTGTCTAGATTTTTTTTTTTTTTTTGCATGTCCAATTGTTCTACCTGCACCAATTTTTCATTATTGGGAGCATATTTTCATCCCTTCCAAATACTGTGATCACCATCTGGGAGACCGGATGGAGTAGGGAATGTGGGGTGGAGGATGGTTACAGGAAGACAAGCAGGGAATGGCATGATCTCATTCACTGTCCAATTGCTAAAGGGAATCCATCTCTTTGAGGGCTGTGGCTATGGCCACTAGCTTAAAAACATTTCACTTTCAAAGATTTAGAACTATCAGAATATCCACAACAAAATTATTCTCTGAAAGCATCTGTTCTCAATTTCTTATAGGACAATTTACTGTAGAAAAGCTACTTTCACACAGAACAATAAAATGTCTAACAATGTTGATGAGGATGATGACTGATGTTTGTTGAGAATAGACTATATTTTTATAAGATCATCATCTGCCAGAGAGTAATCACTATGCCAAGTAATTTATATAAATTAGCTAAGGAAAATGTCATAACCATAGGAGTTAGCTATAATTAAAATTATTATCCTTCTCTAATAAGTGAATCACAAAGAGCTAGTGTATTTGGCTCAATAGCATACATTCAATAACTAGGAGAACAGAGATTCCAAACCTGGTAGCATGATTCAGAACCAATACTAAAATCTGTTCACTGCATTGCTTTGATCACATAGCTTTAATTTCTCAGTGTGAAACAAAACCACTTATAAAAATAGACAGACCTTGCTTATTTGAACTAGAAGAGGCTCAATCATTAATTTGTTCAATTTCCTTATTTTACAGTGGGAAAATTTGAAATCAGAGAAATAAAAGGTTTGTTCAGCATCTAATGATGACTTGAGGATTCTGTTGTTTTATTTTTTACCCAGAACTTAACTTATTTACCTCAAAATTATGAAGTATTACTTTTCTTAAGTTTGCTAATTCCAGAAGCAGGTATATTTCTCTCTTAGCTCACTAATTAATTTACCAGATGATTATAACTGAAAATACTTTTCAATCCTTAATTGAAAATACTTTTTCAGTAGCTTCTGTGTTTGGATAAAAAGAAGTGTGAAAGACAATTACCTGTAAATATGGAATAACTTTACAGAGGGACTGTCCAAAGAACCAGGTCTCAGTGATGTCTACCACCAATGTGGCTGGAAGGCAGGTAATGGTCACGAGCACATCAGCCAGAGAAAGGTTGACTATGAAGTAGTTGGTTACCGTCCTCATGTGGTGGTTCTTCCACACTGCCACACAAACTAATTTGGGGGAAAAAAAAAGAATAGTTACTATTAAGGACTAAATATTTTTGTCCTTACAAAATTTAGGTTGAAATCCTAACACCCAGTGTGATGGTATTAAGTGGTGGGTCTTTAGGAGGTGAATAGATCATGGTGTTAGAGCCCACAAGAATGGGATTAGTGCCGTTATAAAAGGGACCCCAGAGAAATCCTTTGACTCTCCCACCATCTGAGGACAAAATGAAAAAAACTGCTGGCTATAAATCAGGAAACTGGCCCTCACCAGACATTGAATCTGCTACAGCCTTGATCTTGGACTTCTCAGATTCCAGAACTGTGAGAGATACATTTATGGGGTTTATAAGCCACTAGTTTATGGTATTCTGGTTATAGCAGCCCAAATAGACTAAGACAGTAACTATACAAAGAAAATAGGTACTGATTAGGAAACACTGCCAAGCTAATTAATGCTCCTGTAAAGACCACAAATAAATATTGAAAAAGGAAGATAATTTAAGGCTGTACTGTTTTCATTGAATCAGTCAGTTTGTGTGAATGCTGAATCCATGCTTACCATCAGTTCATTTACCTTACAAGACATTTCTCAATGGATCATAAGACTGCATTAATTTCTACTTGATTTTGAATTGTGATTCCCAGAAGTTGAGGAACAATCTTTGATTCTTCTTTGTATTCCCTCAGTGCATGTAGCAGAGAGTCAAGAAATATTTACTGGAGTGAAATGAATTAGGAGCTAGCTATTTTCAATGAACTGTAGTGTTTGCCTCAACCATGACGTTTAACCTATCTACTCCCAAACTCTGCATTTGGAACTTTTAATTGATGAGGAGGTTTAAAAGACAAAAGCCAACAATTTTTCAGCCCCTATTATTAGCAAACACTGAGCTATATGGTTCATATACTTAGGTCGTTTAATCTTGACAATCCCAAGGGAAGACATTGTTACCATCATTTTATATATGCAGTAATTGAGACACACGGAATTCATGGAGCTTGGCTAGGGACAAATGGCTCATAAAGCACAGAACTACAGCTACAACTAGGGATTCAACACCAAGTGAGGTGTTGTTTTTTTGTTGGGGGGGTGGTGAACTAGTTATAACAAAGCACATATATACTCTAGAGACTCAGTCCTCTTTCCTCTCTATTACTCTGGATGGCCTCTAAACGTCATCTCAAATCAAACACATTTTTCAATACTTTCTGAGTTGAGCCTTCCTCATTGCTTTTCAGCTTATCTTCATTTTTAAAAGCTGTTCTATCTTGGGCGCCTGGGTGGCTCAGGTGGTTAAGCGACTGCCTTCGGCTCAGGTCATGATCCTGGAGTCCCGGGATCGAGTCCCGCATTGGGCTCCCCGCTCTGCGAGGAGCCTGCTTCTCCCTCCAACCCTCCCCCTTCTCATGTACTCTCTCTCTCTCTCATTTTCGCTCTCTCAAATAAATAAATCTTAAAAAAAAAAAAGCCATTCTATCTTATTCAGTTGCTCTTTATGGAAAGAACATCCAGTTCCCCAATTCTCTGTTTTTCTCTGTGTGGTGTATCCAAAGGTTACATAATCACTGGCTCAAGAATTATATAGGTGTAAGCCCTGTTACCCAGTAAGCCCTGTTACCCACATCTACTGATGGGTTGCTTCACTGACAGTAACTGCAGATTTGCCTTGGGTATCATCAACCTGTCAGAGCTGTCACCTATGCACCCAAATGATGCAGTGATTGTGGAAAAATAAAAGCATATTTTGTTAAATTTAAGTCACTAAGTAAAGATTTCTTTTTGACAATTATGTACCACTTATTAAGAGTTTCATATGCTGAAGAAACTGAAATTATCTTCCAGTCACCAGCATATGCTAAGTTAATAAAATCCCTGAATTCCTGAGGATTTAATTTTGAAAACTTTACATCTTTCTCCAATTCCAGAACATTAGTACCCAAAAGCTCAGATGAACTTTATTAGGGTAAACTGTAGTCTTTACTATTTGAAAGTGATAATGCTGAATGATTTACTTCCCAGAAACACTTGAAGACACACACACACACACACACACACACAGGCACACTCTCAGTTGACTAGCACATTATCATGGCTTGTTATGAGAAAATTGATATAAGTCTCACACCACTGATATTTAGTCAACAAATGGTCCAAATGGTACAATTTTGGATCTAGGAAAGAAAGTAAGACTTAAAAAAATATAAGCAGTTCTAGATTGACTCCTAATTCTCCATATTTTGGAAGTGAGGCAATGATGGAAAGACAGTGTTGATGCATTATGACTAGCTAATATGAGAAAAGTATTTTTTCAGGAAATATTTCTATACTATTTACTATGTGTCATGCCCTGTTCTAAGCAATGTAAATTATTAACTAGTTTCAGTCTAATGATAACACTATAAGTGATTACTATTACTATCCCTGCTTAACAGTTGTGAAACTGAGGCTAGAGAAGTTAAGGAAACTACCTAAGGACAAATAGTTTGTAAGTGGTAGAGCTTAGGTTTAAATCTTATCCACCGTGCTTATCCACCGTGCTATGCTATCTTAATATATCTTTTTTTAGTATAGTTGATACACAATGTTACATTAGTTTCAGGTATACCACTTAGTGATTTGTCATGTGTATACATTATGTTATGTTCACCACAAATGTGGCTATGCCATCTGCCTTGTTACATTACTATTACAATATCATTGACTGTATTCTTTAGGCTCTGCCTTTTATTCCCATGATTTACTCATTCCATAACTGGAGGCCTGTTACATCTGATAAGGGGTTAATGTACAAAATACATAAAGAACTTATACAACTCAACACCAAAACAACAATCTGATTTAAAAATGGGCAGAGGAGCTGAATAGTCATTTTTCCAAAGAAGACATACAGATGGCCAACAGCCACATGAAAAGATGCTCCACATCACTAATTGTCAGGGAAATACAGATCAAAACCACAATGAGATATCATCTCATACCTGTTAGAATGGTTAAAATAGAAAAATACAAGAGAGAGAGATTGGAAGATAGCAGTGGAATAGGAGGATCCTAGGCTCAGCCTGTCCCACAAATACAACTAGATAACTTTCAAATCATCCTAAATATCCCATAAATCAACATGAAGACTGGAGAACAAACTCCACAATTAAAGGTAGAGAAGAGGCCACATCAAAGAGGGTAGGAAATGCAGAGATGAAGTTTGTGAGAGAAACAGATCATGGTCAATGTGGTGGGGAGGGAGTCACAGCTGCAAAGAAGGCTAGAGATAGACTAGCACACAAGGGAGTGCATGGGGAAAACAAATTCCCATAGCAATTAGGGTGGAAAGCAAGAGGGGCTGAATTTTTTGAGTTCTTGCAAACAGCAGGGCTTAAAGCCTGGAGTTTTAAAGGTGAGGGGGCTTGGCTGGGAGAGAGCCTGGAAGACATTGGGGCTGCTTTAGAGAAAAGGAAAGGCAAATAGCCTGAAGACATACAGCATGGAACCAGCTATCTGAAGTGCACCTGGGGCACATAGTGGGGAGGTTATTCATTCATCTCAGAGCATGTTCCAAAGAGGCAGCATTCATGGAGAGACACTTCAGGAAAAAAGGAACTGAGTAATGCCATTTCCCTCCCCCATCCCTTAGCATAAATACAGGGCTACCTGTGGGAAGCAGCACAGTGTCCACACTGCTACCTAACTTGCTTACACCAAGACCCACATCACACTCCAGTGGAACTGCCCTTCTTAGTCATGCTCATCTCAGTCCCAGCATGGTGCCCACCTCCCCCCCCCCCCCCCCGAGAAACTGGCTCAAACCCTTGCTCACACTGTGTTTCCCAATGCAGGAGTTTTGCAGAGACTCAGTTCTGGAGGCCACTGTGACAGAACTTGCTTCACAAACAGACCAGAGTACACCTAGTTAAAATATGCTACATTTTGGCCAGGGACCAAACACTGCCCACAATGGGCAATGAGAGCTTCTGCAGATGACTGGCCTGAAGGACAAAGCAGCCAGGACAAAACAGCAGAGCACACACAGCACACATGGAAACACTCCTGAAAGCACCAGGCCCTGGAGAACACGGGACACCACACAGCAAGGCACTACATGACCTCTTTTTCATAAGGCCATTACCTTCAAGAATAGGAGATGTAGCTGACTTTCTTAACACACAGAAAAAGGCACAGAGACTTAGACAAAATGAGGAAGGAAGACAGAGAAATTTACCCCAAATGAAAGAACAGGACAAGGCCATAGCTGGAGATCTAAGCAAAACAGATATAAGTAACATGTCTGATAGAGAATTTAAAGTAATGATCACAAGGATACTCAATGGACTTGAGTAGAGTAGAAGACATGAAAGAGATCTTTAACACAAAGATAAGAAATAACATAGCAGAGAGAAAGGGCTCAATAAACAAAACGAGAAACATGCTTGATGGAATGAACACTAGGCTGAAAGAGGTAGAAGAATGAATTAAGGACCTAGAAGACAGAGTAATGGAAAGTAATCAAGCTGAACAAAAGAGAGAGAAAAAAATACTTATGGAAAATGATACTAGACTTAGGGAACCCAGTGACTCCATCAAATGTAATAACATTCAGATTACAGGAGTCCCAGAAGAAGAAGAGAGAAAAGAGGGCAGAAAATTTATTTGAAGAAATAATAGCTGAAAACTTCCCTAATCTGGGGAAGGAACAGGTATCCGGATCCAGGAGGCACAGAGACCTCCCATCAAAATCAACAAAAGCAGATCCACACCAAGACATATTGTAACTAAATTGGCAAAATATAGTGATAAAGAAAAAAATTTAAAAGCAGGAAGACAAGGGGCAGCTGGGTGGCTCAGTCATTAAGCATCTGCCTTCGGCTCAGGTCATGATCCCTGGGTCTTGGGATCAAGCCCTGCATCAGGCTCCCGGATCTGCAGGAGGCTTTCTTCTACCGCTCCCACTCTCCCTGTTTGTGTTCCCTCTCTCACTGTGTCTCTCTCTGTCAAATAAATAAAATCTTTATAAAAAAATAAGTAAAAGCAGGAAGACAAAAGAAGACAGTAACTTATAGTAGAAAACCCATAAGGCTAGCAGAGGATTTTTCAGCAGAAACTTTCAAAGCCAGAGGGGAGTGGCATGATATATTCAAAGTGCTGAATGGGAAAAATCTGCAGCCAAGAATAGTCTATCCACCAAGGTGATCATCCAGAATAGAAGGAGAGATAAAGAGTTTCCCAGACAAACAAAAATTAAAGGAGTTCATGATCACTAAACCAGCCCTGTAAGAAATACTAAAGGGTAAACTTTGAGGGTAAAGGAGAGACCAAGAGCGATAGTACAAAGGTAGGGAACACAAACATAAAAACAATAAAAATGAATATTTCTGTAAAAAATCTGTCAAAGAATTCACAAAATAGGAGAATGTAAAACATAATAATATATACCTAAAATGTGGAAAGGACAGGAGTAAAAATGTGTTCAAACTTAAAAGACCATGAAATTAATATAGATTGCTATATGTAGAAGAGGTTATATACAAACCTAATGGTAACCATCTATCAAAAACCACTAATAAATATACAAAGAATAGAGAGAAAGAAATCCAAATGTATCACTGAAGAAAATCAACAAAACATGAAAGAGAGAAAGATAAAAAAGATTCAGAGAAAATCTTCAGAAACAACCACAAAATAAGTAACAAAATGACAATAAATACATGTCTATCAATAATTACTTTGACTGTAAATGGACTAAAAGCTTCAATCAAAAGGCATGGGGTGACAAAATGGATACGCCATCTATACCTTGCCTACAATAGACTCATTTTAGACCTAAAGACACCTGAAGATTGAAAGTGAGAGGATGGATGGGGGTGCCTGGGTGGCTCAGATGGTTAAGTGTCTGCCTTTTGCTCAGGTCATGATCCCAGGGTCCTGGGATTGAGCCCCATGCTGGGCTTCCTGCTTCTCCCTCTCCTCCCCACTTGTGTTCTCTCTCACTACTTCTGTCTCTCTCAAATAAATAAATAAAATCTTAAAAAAAAGAAAGTGAGAGGATGGAGAAACATCTATTATGCAAATGGTTGTCAAAACAAAGTCAGAGTAGCAATACTTATATCAGACAAAATAGACTTTAAAACAAACAGTGTAATAAGAGACAAAGGACACTACATAATAACAAAGGGGACAATACAATAAGAAGATATAAAAATTGTGAATATGTACCCAACATAAGAGCACCCAAATACGTTAAACAGTTAATAACAAACACAAAGGAACTAATCGGTAATAATACAATAATAGTAGAGGACTTCAACACCCCACTTACATCAATGGACAGGTCATCTAAACAGAACATCAACCAGAAAACAATGGCTTTGAATGACTAAAATAAATGGATACACCAGATATATTCAGAACATTCCATCCTAAAACAGCAGAATTCACATTCTTTTCAAGTGCACATGTAACATTCTCCAGAATAGATCACATATTAGTCCACAAAACAAGCCTCAACAAATTCAAAAAACTGAAGTAATACCATTCATCTTTTCTGACTACAATGCTATGAAACTAGAAATCAATCACAAGAAAAAATCTGAAAAGACCACAAATAGTTGGAGGTTAAATAACATGCTTCTAAACAATGAATGAGTCAACCAGGAAATAAAATAAATAAAAAGTACATGGAAACAAATGAAAATGAAAACACAATGGTCCAAAACATTTCCGATGCAGCAAAATTGGTTCTAAAAGGGAAGTTTATAGCAGTACAGGCCTACCTCAAGAAGCAAGAAAAATCTCAACAACATAAACTGGCATCTAAAGAAGCTATGAAAAGAATAACAAAAATTCTAAAACCTTCAGAAGGAAAAAAATAATAAAGATTAGAGCAGAAATAAATGATATAGAAACTAAAAAAAATTGAACAGATTAATGAAATCAGAAGGTGGTTCTTTGAAAAAGTCAGTAAAATTGATAAACCTTTAGCCAGATCTATCAAGAAAAAAAAAGGGAAAGGACCCAAATTAATAAAATCACAAAGGAGAAAAGAGAAAAACAATACAACAGTAATACAATTATAAGAGAATATTATGAAAAACTATATATCAACAAATTGGACAAGGAAAAGAAATGAATAAATTTCTAGAAACATATAAACTACCAAAACTGAAACAGGAAGAAATAGAAAATTTGAAGAGACCCAATTATCAGCAAGGAAATTGAATCAGTAATCAAAAAATTTCCAACAAACAAAAGTACAGGACCAGATGGTTTTACAGGCAAATTCTGTCAAACATTTAAAGAAGAATTAATACCTATTATTCTCAAACTATTCCAAAAAATAGAAAAGAAAGGAAAACTTCCAAATTCACTCTTTGAAGTCAGCATTTTCCTGATACCAAAATTGGATAAAGACATCACCAAAAAAGAGAACTACCAGCAAATATCCCTGATGAACACAGATGCAAAAATCCTTAATAAAACACGAGCAAATTGAATCAACAATACATTAAAAAAATCATTCACCACGATCAAGTGGGATTTGTTCCTGGGCTGCAAGGGTGGTTCAATATTCGCAAATCAATCAACATGATATACCACGTCAATAAGAGAAAGGTTAAGAACCATATGAGCATTTCAGTAGATTTGGAAAAACCTTTTGACAAAGTACAACATCCATCCATGATAAAAACCCTCAACAAAATAGGTTTAGAAGGAACATAACTCAACATAATAAAGGCCATATATGAAAAACCCACAGTTAACATCATCTTCAATGGGACAAACCTGAGAGCATTCCCCGTACAGTCACAAGAAGACAAGGATGTTCACTGTCATCAATCTTATTCAGCACAGTACTGAAAGTCCTACCTCAGCAATCACACAACAAAAATAAATAAAAGATATCCAGATCAGCAAGGAAGAAGTAAAACTTTCACTACTTACAGATGACATGATACTATATATAGAAAACCCAAAAGACACCACCAAAAAACTGCAAGAACTAATAAATGAACTCAGTAAATTTGCAGGACACAAAATCAATGTACACCAATAATGAAGCAGCAGAAAGAAAATTAAGAACCCAATTTCATTTAAAATTGCATACAAAATAAAAGATACTGAGGAATAAACCTAATCAAAGAGGTAAAAGATCTGTACTCTTAAAACTATAAAACACTGATGAAAGAAATGGAAGATAACACAAAAAAATGGAAAGACATTCTGTGGACTGGAAGAGCAAATATTGTTAAGATGTCTATCCAAAGCAATCTACATATTTAAAGCAATCCCTAGCAAAATTCAAACAGTGTTTTTCACAGAAATAGAACAAACAATTCTAAAATTTGTAGGGAACCAGAAAAGACCCTGAATAGCCAAAGCAACCTTGAAAAAGAAAAGCAAAGCTGGAGGCATCAAAATTCCAGTCTTCAAGTTATATTACAAAGCTGTATTAATCAAAACAGTATGGTACTGATGCAAAAATAGACACATAGATCAATAGAACAGAGTAGAAAACCCAGAAGTGAATTCACAACTACATAATCAATTAATCTTTGACAAAGCAGAAAAGAATATCTAATGGGCTTTTGCCCATTTGAAGACAGCCTCTCAAGAAATAGCGTTGGGAAAACTCGATAGCTACATGCAAAAGAAAGAAACTGGACCATTTTCTTGCATCATATACAAAAATAAATTCAAAATGGATTTAAGATCCAAATGTGAGACCTGAAACCATAAAGGTCCTCGAAGAGAACATAGGCAGTAACTTCTTTAACATTGACTGAAGCAACTTTTTTTTAGATAGGTCTCCTGAGGCAAGGGAAACAAAAGCAAAAATAAACTATTGGGACTATATCAAAATCAAAAGCTTCTACAAAGTGAAGGAAACAATCAACAAAACTAAAAGGCAACTTACAGAATAGGAGAAGGTATATGCAGATGAATATCTAACAAACGGTTTGTATCTAAAATTTATAAAGAACTTATAAAACTCAATACCCAAAAACCAGATAATCCAATTAATAAATGGACAGAAGACATGAACAGATATTTCTCCAAAGAAGACATACAGATGGCCAACAGACACATGAAAAGATGTTCATCATCATTTACCTTCAGGGAAATGCAAATGAAAACTACAATGAGGTATCACCTCACACCTGTCAGAATGGTTAAAATCAACAACACAAGAAACAACAGGTATTGGTGAGAATGTGGAGAAAAGGATCATTTGGGCATTCCCACTGTTGGTGCAAATGCAAACTGGTGCAGCCATTGTGGAAAATCACACGGAGTTTCCTCAAAAAGTTTTTTTTTTTTAATATTTTATTTATTTATTTGACAGAGAGAGAGAGAGCGAGAGAGCACTCACAAGCAGGGGGAGTGGCAGGCAGAGGAAGAAGCAGAATCCCTGCGAAGCAGGGACCCTGAGGTGGGGCTAGATCCCATGACCCTGAAATCATGACCTAAGCCAAAGGCAGACACTTAACTGAGCCATCCTTGAGCCCCATCAAAAACTTAAAAATAAAAGTACCCTATTATCCAGCAATCACACTACTGGATATTTACCCAAAGAATACAAAAACACTAATTCAAAGGGATATATGCACCCTATGTTTATAGCAGCCTTATTTACAATACCCAAACTACAGAAGCAGCCCAAGTGTCCACTGATTAATGAATGAATAAAGAAGATGTGGTATATATATAAAATGGAATATTATTCAGCATAAAAAGAATGAAATCTTGCCATCTGCAATGACGTGGATGGAACTAGAGTATATAATGCTAAGTGAAATAAGTCAGTCAGAGAAAGACACAAAACAAATGAGCAAAGGGGGAAAAAAGAGACAAATCAAGAAACAGACTCTTATTTATTTATTTATTTATTTATTTATTTATTTATTTATTTATTTTTAGGTTCTATTTTTTTTATTCTTATGTTAATCCCCATACATTACATCATTAGTTTTAGATGAAGTGTTCCATGATTCATTGTTTGTGCATAACACCCAGTGCTCCATGCAGAATGTGCCCTCCTCAATACCCACCACCAGGCTAACCCATCCTCCCACCCCCTCCCCTCTAGAACCCTGTTTGTTTTTCAGAGTCCTTTGTCTCTCATGGTTCGTCTACCCCTCCGATTTCCCCCGCTTCATTCTTCCCCTCCCGCTACCTTCTTCTTCTTTTTTTTTTTTTCTTAACATATATTGCATTATTTGTTTCAGAGGTACAGATCTGAGATTCAACAGTCTTGCACAATTCACAGCGCTTACCAGAGCACATACCCTCCCCAGTGTCTATCACGCAGTCACCCCATCCCTCCCACCCCACCCCCCACTCCTATTATAGAGAACAGAGGAGAGCGGGGGCAGTGAGGCATGGGTGAAATAGGTGATGGGGATTAAGGAGTGCACTTGTGATGAGCACCAGGTGATGTACGGAAGTATTAAATCACTATATTGCACACTTGAAACTAAAATAACACTATATGTAAACTAACTGGAATTAAAGTAAAAACTTAAAAAGTAAAAAAAAAAAAAAAAAACGAAAACAAAAACAAAACAAAGAAAAAACAAGTATTGGCGAGGATGCAGAGAAAAAGGAACTCTCATGCACTGTTGGTAAAATGTAATTTGGTACAGCCACAATTTTAAAAAGAATGGCGGTTCCTCAAAAAACTAAAAATAGAAATACCATATGATCCAATAAAATTACACTATTGGGTGTTTACCCACATAAAGTGAAAACACTAACTCAAAAAGATATACACACCTTGATTTGAGGGAGAAATCAATACTTACACTTGGAAAAATTTAAACCAAAGTGAAATACTGTTCATCTGTTGGTGGTATGACCTGATTAAGAATATGTAAGCCATGTAAGTGAGATTGTATCTCTTACAAACACTTGGGCCTTGAAATATCAACAGTTGGTATTTGATATTAAGAGATGACTGTGCCTGATATTAGTTAGTTACTGAGCACCTTGAAAAGATCTGTACTACATATAGCAACATTTTAGTATATGTGCTGCCGAAGTGAGCACCATATAGCAACATTTTAAGCATTTTCAAATTTATTTAATTTTTGTAACACTAAAATAAGGTATAAACATTATGCTAACTGAATTTAGTCAGACCCAAAAGGCTAGTAATTGTATGCTTCCACTTGATATGAAGTATTTAGAGTACTCAAATTCATTGAGACAGAGAGTAGAATGGTGGTTGCCAGAAGCTGGGTAGAGGGGAGAATAAGGTGCTCTTTTTACAGGAAACAGAGTTTCAGTTTTGCAGGACAGAAAATTTCTGGAGATTATGGTGATGGTTGCACAACAATGTGAATATACTCAACACCACTGAACTATACACTTAAAAATGGTTAAAATGGTAAATTTTAAGTTATGTATATTTTACCATAATTTAAAAAATGTCTATGATAAAAAGGGCCATAAAATGGAAAATAAATTTTTGAACCATAATGATGTCCCTCAAAAATCTTTTTTTAAAAATGTGGGTCTTGAACTCATGACCCTGTGATCCTGAGATCAAGACCAGAGCTGAGATCAAGAGTCAGACACTTAACCAACTGAGCCACCTACGTGCCCCAAAAATCTTAAACACAAATTGAAAATGCTAGGGGACAATCTTAATTACTCGTCTCATAAGTTTTTTAAATGAATAGCTAAATAGTGAAATGCAATTATTCACAAATATTGTACTTCTAATGTATTAATGGCAGTTTTTAAGACAACAACCACATGATTTTATATACAATTTTTATTATTTGCAAATCCAAAGTATTATTTATTAGTATGTTGTGATATTATAATTTAGATAATATCTTAATAAAATATTGTTAATTTATTGGTTGTTTATTTATTTACATATATATGTATATGGGTAGATAAAATGATAATTCCTTGATTATATTACATATATATAAGATGGTAAACATGTCAGAAAACTTAAAAAAAAAATAATGTAGTTCCACCCTTTGCCACAAAGTGTCAGTGAAAGCCTTTGAAACTGCTTACCCTGTTACTTCAGGGTTGTTTTAAACATTAAATTATCTGCAAAATTCTTTATGCAGTCAAATGTTCTGTCCCTGATCTGCAAAATTCATTATAATGTAGATATAAATATATTTAATTCAATTAGGATTTTTCTAGACTAAAAACAATTTCTAAGAAAAGATAAAATGGCCAACATCTTTTAAACTACATGTAAATAAATGAGTTAGCTGAAATAAAACCATTTTTCTAAATGAAAACAACAACAATAAAAGGAGAATTGAAAACACATAGAAGATAGACTATATTTAACTTCTGTAAGAAATGTATCATGAAAGCAGGTCGTGGAATAGGGTCATCCAGAATCATTAGAGACTACAAATTTAAGAAGCAGGGAAGTTGATTACTGGTCTAGTCCTAAAAGGGTAAAACAAATTGCATGAAATCCTGAAGTATTTTCCTTTTTCTCACCTTCAGCGCACTTCACAACTCTGGTATTGGCCCATCTTCCTACTGTTAGTGTTGCCTTCTTCTCTTCCTGGGGCCAATATAACAATATACCTGGCTCAATCTCCCATTCTCTACCTCCACACCTTGGCAACATTGTCTACAAATCTGTCTATAAATCTCTCTGTCTGTGATAAATCTCTCCATCTATAAATCTCTCCGTCTGTGCTCAGAAGAACAGTAAGCAAATGTGCCGCTTCTTTTTCTACAAGTCTGACAGAGGGGATACTGCCAAGAGGCAGTGTGTGTGAAATGCACCACCCAAAAGGTTATCTAATATTAATAGAGAGCAAATTTTTAAAAAATTACTATATATGCATATATAACAATATGTTTAAAACGTTTTCATTTCCTCAAGAAAATATGAAAGTCTGTAATTTGATAAATATGTTTTCACTGGCACCTGCTCATTATGTTAATGCAGGCAGGGGAATTCTCATGGAGACTAATGATGTCACTGTGGTGTTGATACGAGGGAGGTAATGGGGGGAATAATTAAGAAACCACAGTTAATAATTTGACTGGGAAGAGATTTAGAAAGACAGTATCATCACAAACACAGATGTTCAGGAAGGAACTGTACCTAGAAGAATGTTAAAAAACAGAAAGACAAGGGAGCTAATAATTTTACAGGAATCAAGTCCAAAAGAAATTCTTCAGAGAGGTAAAAATACAGTGAGAAAAGTGGAAAAAACTAGGTTTGACTTTTCGGTTGTCTGTTAATGGTATTATTTCTTTCAGGGTGAGGTTCAACCACAGATTGACACCAAGACTTTGTGTGGGAGCTGCCAGAGACCAAAACAGTGTTGCTATTAATAGGTATTGCTAAGCTTTTGTGGAAGGTGAGGAGGGTGGAAGACAACATGGTCTTAGCATCTGCAGTTTTGTTAATGACTATATTTGGTAGCTCTAACTTGGCTTCACTGGAATTTCTTTGGGGGGATATATCAACTTCATGGTTATCCATGTCTTATTACTTTTTACAGGTAAATCACTACAAGTTCCTATCCGCAGTGCAGGCTCTCAGAATTGCATCTGGATCTCTACCCCATCCTCAGAGTTGTTCAGGAACATAAAGTAAAACCTTATCTTTGGTCCCTTTGCACTACTTAAAACACAAGTGACACACATCCTTCCCAGGATGTTTGATTTATATTTATCTTAATGCCTACAGTGAACTTTCCCTTGGGCCTTCTTTGTAGAAATATTTTCCTTCTTGTACATCATACATATCTTCAACCCTCTTGTCTTTTTCTCCCATATTCTTTCCACTTTGTTATTATTTACTCTCACAAGTTTAATTCTCATTTCTAGGAGACCAATTCCCAAAGTTATAAAACTCTAGTTCTTGGCTCTCCTTTGTTTTTCATATTAGAATTTCTAACTAGAATATTTTTATCTTCTAGTTTTTGCATCTTTACTTCACATTCAACTCATGGATCGTGAAATGTATATAAATCTTGTTAAAGCATTTGGGCATTGTCCTGCAGATTATGGAGAATCAATGAAGGATTTTAAGCAAGGGGATGACCAGATCCCATCTTTCTCAAAGATGACTTAGAGAGAATGTAGAAATTATACATGCCCTGAAACTGGAAGCAGGGGGACCAATTTTGAGATTGTTTTAGAATTCTGAGGAAATAAGTTGGCAATGAAAGAATGGGGGAAAACTTAATGAATTCAAGAAATAATAATGAGGTTGAAATATAAGGCCTTGGTGAGGGATTAGATAGGAAGACAAAGGAGTGAGAAAAACTGAGGATGATAAGCAGGTATTTTGCTTGATAGGTGGGGAGAAAATCATGTTGCTCCCTGAGCTATGGAATAAAGGAAAATAAGGGGGATTCATCTGGAAGTAGAGGTAAAGGACAAGGAATTCCCTTTTTCATATGTGAGTTGGAAACATTTGTTATCTATCCCACTGTCAATATCCATTTTGCATTTGGATGTAAGGGTCTATATTTCAGGAGATGTATTTCAATTATAGGTAAATATTTGGGATTAATCAGGAGAGAGAGAGCAATGAAAGCCAACTGAGTAAATAAGATCATCCAAGGATAACAACTAGAGTAAGAAGGGAAGGACCTAAGTCATACCTAGAGAATTGTGAAATTTTAGCCACATATTCTTGGATGGCAAATATCCAAGAAGTGTCAATTTTCCCCTGAAGTACTAACTATAATACTGAAGGAAACATTGGTTTTACTATTACAAAATAATTTCCATTTATGGTAGTGGCAGATAACCTTGCTGCAGACCAAACCTCGCATCTAAAACAACCAGAATCTCTTTAAGACCTTGGAACACTACCTTTGCAATGAGCTGAAGTGACAATATCCTGGAGAAAAAAAAGAGGACAGATGTTCACCTGACATTCAGCACTTCTTTTCTTCTCAAAGCTTTTGGCAATTTGCAAGCACCAGCTAAGTACAGAAGAAAAAGCACCAGCCAATAATATGAGAATCTGAGCAGGAACTTGAGTAGTCTTACTGAACAGAGGGCAACATTGGAGCTCAAAGTCTGCCAACTAGGTAAACAACTCTGGCTTTCAGCCACAACCCCAAAGAGCAAACTCTAGTAAGGATGAACCTGAAGGAAACAAGCTCTCCTCAAGAATGATGCCTAGCTTCTAACATCTTCATTTACTAACTGGATAGAAGTTTTCTGTTCCAACACTAACAGCTGCCAAAACAAAAGCAAATTCTCTATAGGAGAAGATAACATCATCTAGAACATCAAATAAGTTTTACAGTTTTCATATGAAATGTTACTCGTCCAATAAAAAAAAATCATCAGGCATATAAGAAGTCAATACCATATGACCAAAGTCTATAGAAAAATAAAAAATAATAAAGTTTTGAGAAATGTTAATAGAATTTAAATAATAAGTTCAAAAATTACATGATATTGTGTAGAATGTTAATAAAGAATTGGGAAAATATTCAAAGGGAAACTGCAGAACTTAAAAATGTGTTAACTGGAAACATGATAATGGCTTTAACAGAATATTAGATAGACAGAACTATCTAATAGGACTATCCAAACTAAATCTAATAGAAAAATATTTAAACTAAAAAATAGAGAAAAATTAAAATTCAGAAAAGAATATGAGTAATCCATGGTGCAAATTCTAAAATACATGTGATTGGGTTCTCAATATGTGAGAAGAAACAGAATAAAGTATTTAAAAAGACAGTAGCCAGGAAAAGATATTATCCAATAAAAAAAAAAAAAAAACTTCAAAAACTAAAACCTGGGGTGCCTGGGTAGCTCAGTTGGTTAAGGGTCTGACCCTTGATTTCATCTCAGGTCATGATCTCAGGGTCATGAGTTCAAACTCCATGTCAGGCTCCCCACTTGGCAGGGAGTCTGCTTGGGACTCTCTCCCTCTCCCTCTGCCTCTCTCTCTTTTGCTCTAAAATAAATAAATCAATCTTTAAAGAAAAAGAAAGAAAGAAAAACTAAAAGCCAAAGGTAGAGTCCTGGGACACATCACTGGAAATCTCATTCAAAATTAGTAATTAATCAATATATTAACTTCTTCAAACTTTTTAGCAGTTACTTAAAAGATGTAATGAAAGGGCATATTTGTTAAATTTGAAGATGGCACAAAGCTTAGAGAGACAATATTTTGGATTCCACATGACTCAAAGTTCTTGTCAGAGTGGAGCAATGAGGGAAACTTAATATGAGCTATCACGGGAATAAATGTAGTCCTGCACTTAGGTTCAAAAATCCATTTTAGGTACATTATATTTTACCAGAAAAGAAAAGACTAAAGACACCTATCCACAGATATCAGAAATGCTACAAAGCTCAACCAGGGGAAATATAAAACTACACAAAGTTATATTATAGCAAAACTGCTGAAAACCAGTTACGAAGGGAAGAATCTTAATTCAAGGGAAAAATGCTTCATTATCAATGCATTATAATGACATTGACAGCTAAATTCTCAAAAGAAAATAAATAAGAAGCTAAAGGATAATAAAATGGTGTCATTGGCATGTTGAAAGTAACAAAAATCTAAAATGGTATATTCAGTGAAAATATACTTGATAAATAAAGGTGAAAGAAAGTTGTTTTTAGAAAAACAAAAGCTGAAAGAACTACATTCCCAAACCAAAGGAAAAAATAAAGGGAGTTAGACAGAAAGAAAATCATCTCGGGTATTGGTAAAACACATAGAAAGTAATTAAAAATAATGGAAATGATAAGTATGTGAATAAACATCAATTATCATTGACTATATAAAATAATGATAAACATATCATCATCATCATCATCATGTTTTGTGAGGTTTTAATAACAACTGGAAAAAAGGAAGCAGGGCTAAATGAAGTTAGGTGAGTGTTCCAAGTTTATTGCAGTGTTTAATAAGTGTTAAATATACTAATTTACATTAAAATGTATAATCATGACAGAGTTGTCATCTTCAGGGGAATCTCTAAAAGAAAAATAAGGGTGCCTGAGTGGCTCAGTTGGCTAAGCATCTGAATCTTTATTTTGGCCCAGATCATGATCTCAGGATTGTGAGATTGAGCCCTGTGTTGGCATGGAGGCTGCTTAAGAGTCTCTCTCTTCCTCTCCCTTTGTCCCTTCCCCCCAGTAAATAAATAAATAAATAAATAAATAAATAAATAAATAAATAAATAAAAGAATAACAAGTGAATATATAACTAACAAGCTAAAGGGGAGAAAAATACTTTTTTAAAGGTAAAAGTCAAGAAAAATTGAACACATGGGAAAAGGAAAAAACAAAGAGTAGGATAACAGATTTAAACCGAAATATACCAGTAATTACACTAAATATAAAGGTATCTGAAACTCTAATTAAAAGTCAAGGATTATTAGACAGGATAAAAAGAAAACTCAACTATATGCTCATTATAAGGAGCACACTTTTAATAAAGGGAAGCAACAAAACTAAAAATGCAATGGTGGGGAGATTTACCTTGCATTTATTTAAATAATGATGATGTAGCTAAATTAATTTTGAACTAACTAGATTTTAAGGCAAGAAGAATTACTTGATAAAAGGAGGGAAATTTTATAATAATGAAAGTATCAATCCACCAGGAAGGTATAACAAGTCCAATATCATAGCCTCAAAGATATATATAAAGCTAAAGATAACACAGCCAAAGTGGGACTCACAGAGGGACATTATAAAATATCTTTCTAAGTAACTGGTAGAATAAACACAACAAAATCCACTTCAGATTCATTTAAATAACAAACTTGACTTACTATATCTATAAATTTCAATCTCAATCTCAATCTATCTGGAACACTGTATCCCAAAACTGAAGAATATACATTATTTTAGAGTATGTATTGTATTTGAACCAAAATTTACCATGCGACTATAAAGTAAGTCTCAACACAATTCAAAAGATGGAAATCATAATAAATATCTTATTTGAACTTAGTAAAATTAAGCTAACATTCAACAATAAAGAAGTTGAAAAAAACCCCATAGATGTTTGAATTTCAGATAATGCACTTCTACATAACTCATGAGACATAGTTAAAAGAAAATAAAAATTAAAATATTTTGAACTGAATAATAAAGTACAAACTATCAAAATCCATGGAATGGAAAAGCTAAAGTTATGCTTAAATGTATATTAATAGTCATAAGTGAATCTATTAGAAAACAAAAGCTGAAAGTTGATGATGTAGGTATCCATTTCAAAATGGTAAAAGAATAACAGAAAACTAAAACCAAAGACGGTAGAAAAATATAAAGAACTGAAATAATCAACTATAGAATAAATATACAAGAAGTAGAACCAAAAAACCAAAATTTGAAAACTAGTAAAATGATTAACTTCATAACAAGGTGAACAAAAAAACAAAGAAGTCAGAAATATCAAAATAAGAATTTAAAAAATGTAACTTTATTATAAATCTTATGTGCATTAAAGTATAGAGAATATAAGAAAATGTCATTAAATTTCAAAATTTAGATGAATTAGACAATTTCTCTAAAAATATAGTTCATCACAATTGACACAAGAAGAAATAGGAAATCTGAGGTGACATGTCAATTTGAAAAATTGAATCTAATTGGAAAAAAAGAACTTTTTCATAAGGAAAACTCCAAATCCCTACTTTACTGATGAATTCTTCTAAACATTAAAGGTATAAATTAAATTTTTCAAAATTGAAGCAAAGAGCACACTTCCCAATTTTTTATGAGGCCAATAAAAATCTTGGTATTAAAGACCTGGAAAAGATATTTCAAGGAAAGAAAGTCATAAGCTCATGAACTCTTTTGAAAATAAATTTTAACAAAACATCAGCAAGACAAATCTAGTGATATGTGTAATAAGAATAATACATTGCTACCAATTAGGGTATTTCTTCTGGGATATAAATTTGGCTTAGTATGGAAAGCCACTCAATGTAATTCACAATATTAACAGAAAAAATGTACAAGATTTATATGATCTTTCAATAAATGCAGGAAAACAATTTGTGATAATTCAGCAACCACTAATAAATTCTTAGCACTGTAGGAGTAGAAGGGTTCTTCCTCAATCTGAAAAATACTGTCAACAACAATGACAAAATTTGCTAATTCTCATCATCTTTCCCCTGAAGATCAGGAATAAGTAGATGATTCCTCCCAATGGCCATATTAATTCACAACTGTGCTAGAGCTAGTACAATAAAGTAATAAAAAGAAATAAAATGTATGAAGTTTAGAAATTATGCGATAAAACCTACTATTATCCACAAAGGGCATAATTTTGCAAGTAAAAGTGTAGAAGAATCAGCAGATAAACTATTAATCTTACTAAATGAATTTATCACACTTGGATATGAAGTAATACATAAAATATACTAAATCAATATACAAAAGGTATAATATAGAGAGAAATAAATTTTGTTTCTTTAAACCACCCACAACTAGAAAAATGCAATTTAAAAAGATGACATTCATAATAACATAAAAATACTGAATATCTAGGTAGGATTTGGTGAGAGATGCATACAACTTCTATACAGAAAATTATAAAATAGGGATGCCTGGGTGGCTCAGTTGGTTAAGTGTCTGCCTTTGCTCAGGTCATGATCCCAGGGTCCTGGGATGGAGTCCCACATTGGGTTCATTGCTCAGCCGGGAACCTGCATCTCCCTCTGCCTGCCTCTCTCTCTCTCACTGTCTCTCTCCCTCTGACAAATAAATAAATAAAAAATCTTTAAAAAAAAGAAAATACAAAGTATCATGAGAACAACTGAAAAATAAATGGAGGGATAAGGCCATATTCATAGAAGAATAACTATTATAAGAATATCAATTTTCTCTAAACTTGTAGAGATTCAATGTAATCTTAAGCAAAATCTCAAAATTTTTCACTGAAGATTGACAAATCTCCCATCATTATGACCCTGGGACAGATAAGCATTTATTGAAAAGATTCCCTTTAAACATTTCTTGAAAAGAGTCCCTTAAAAATATTTAACATAAAGGAAAATTTTGATCAGCTAACCCACCCTAAAGTTAAGGTGCATCAAAAGTGCATAAAAATGCATGCCACAAAGTGAGAGCAGATATTTCCAATGCATTTATTTGTAAAAGGTCAATTTGCATAATTATCTCTTGATGTTAATGGGTTTTGTTTTTGCTTCTGTTTTTGTTGTTGCTTTTAATATATGTTTTATTGAAGTATCACACATGTAGAAATATGTACAAATGAACAAAACCATAAATTTATCACTAGACAAAGTGTACATTCCCCTGTAACTACTACCCAGACCAAGAAAAAGAATGTGGCCAAAATCCCTACTCTATTCACATTTCCTCTACACCAGTATGCTCCTGCAACCAAAAGAATCTGTATCCTTATTTGTAACACCACAGACTAATTTTACCTGTTTTTAACTTTATTTAAATGGAATCAAGATGTATGTGTTGTATTTTGCCTGACCTTCACTGTTATGTTTTTCAAGTTTATTCATATTATATAGGTAACTGTAGTTACATAATTTTCATTATTGTATAGTATTCCAATCCACAATTAGATTGTTATTTATCTACTCTACTACTGATGGACATTTTGGTTGGTTCTAATTCAGGACTATTGTAAACAAGGCTTCTGTGAACATTCTTGTATATGCATTTTGACAGACATATGTATGGGTTTCTGTCAGTTACATATCTAAGAGTGAAATTTTAATCATAGAGTACGCATTTGACCACCATTACTCCATAACTGTCAAAGAGTTCTCCAAAATGGTTATTGCGGTACCTGTTTTTACTCCTACCAGCAGGTGTGAGTGTCTCAGTTTCTTTACATTTTTGCCAACACTTGGTACTGTCAGTCTTTTCTCATGTTAGGATTCCATTGGGTCAAATTTAACACATTTTTATATGTATATTGGCTCTTTGAAAATGGAAGAGAAAATTAAGAGAAAGGATTCAAAATCATAGTACCTCCTTAAACTTTGGCACTATTTACATCATTTTGCTCACATAAATCCCTGGAAGAGTTTGTGCCTGAAAGTGTCTTCAGTGAAGACTGAAAACAATAGAATGGCCTTTTGGATAAGAGGATGGACCACTTTAAATGTGTTTTCACCTGAGATAGAGACTGAAGGAAAACCTTTCTGTTGTGACATAGGTACATTATAATTATAAAAAGTCCACTCTGCTACAAAGCATACTGATTTGTAAATTATAGTAATTTTTATTTAATGACCATAAGTAGATCTGCTATTTATTACTACATGCTTTACTAAGTAATTTAAAACCATATTTCACTTGCCACCACTGAAAGTATTTGTAATAACTGAGTAAAGAAGTGGAAAGAGGGTCTGTTTGCATCTTTCCCAAGTATTACTAATTTTAGGTTTGTCCTGGGTTCTGACATTCACATGAAGTTTGATAATATTGTATAATAACCCTTTAAAAAAACAGATTTATTAATATTAAAAAATGTATCTTTGTTTCCCACTTGGCTATGTAAAATGTATCTCACTTTTCTTGGATCATAAGACATTCAATTCTCCAAATCACTGCTAAGAGTCTGGCGCAATATAAAAATATTGTTTTCTGAAAGAAAGTAGCCTAGCTTTTAAATCATCAATCTACTTGTATTGAAATTTTTCTCTTCAAACAAAAATAGATGCTATGGAGGTAAAGGTAACATATTTTGGTATTAAAAAAAACAATTCAAATCCCAGTTTCAATTTCTTTTAACTTTTGGCAAGTTACTTATGTCTCTGCTTCAGTTTTGACATGTATAAGATTGGGATACTTGTATCTATCTCATAGGATTGTTTTAATGAACATAAAAGTACTTGGCACAGAGCTTACAACATAAATGCACAATAGATGTCCACTAAAAATTATATGGTTTTCAACAGAGTGAATCAGCTTAATAAAATTCTCCCGTAGTTATCTCTGTCATCCAAAAACAAAGACTTCTAGCACTGGATATTTTTAAAATTTCACTGGATGGGCGCCTGGGTGGCTCAGTTGGTTAAGCGACTGCCTTCGGCTCAGGTCATGATCCTGGAGTCCCGGGATCGAGTCCCGCATCGGGCTCCCTGCTCAGCAGGGAGTCTGCTTCTCCCTCTGACCCTCCCCCCTCTCATGTGCTCTCTCTCATTCTCTCTCTCTCAAATAAAAAAAATAAATAAAATCTTTAAAAAAAAAAATTCACTGGATGGGTGCCTGGGTGGTTCAGTCAGTGAAGCATCTGTCTTGGGCTCAGGTAATGATGTTGGGGTCCTGGGATCAATCCCCCATTGGACTCCCTACTCAGCAGGGAGTCTGCTTCTCCCTCTCCCTCTGCCCTTCCCCCCCACTCCTGCTCTCTCAAATAAATAAATAAACTCTTTAAAAAAATAAATTAGGGGCGCCTGGGTGGCTCAGTCATTAAGCGTCTGCCTTCAGCTCAGGTCATGATCCCTGGGTCCTGGGATCGAGCCCCATATCGGGCTCCCTGCTCAGTGGGTAGTCTGCTTCTCCCTCTCCCTCTACTGCTCCCCCCTGCTTGTGTTCCCTCTCTTGCTGTCTCTCTCTGTCAAATAAATAAAAACCTTTAAAAAATAAATTAATTAATTAATTAAAATTTCACTGGAGATTCTAATCTTTACGGGATAGGTAAAACCTGACCCGTAATCAGTGATCAATAAACATTTCCTAATTTTAGAGCTCCCACCGGGTAAGGTAAGATGACATCCTTTTAGACAGCATGTCAGAGAAAGTGATTTTTTATTTTGACTCCATGCAAGAGGAAAAAAAAAAAGAATGTCCACCTGGCTCCTCTAGACAAGAGCAATGGCATAAAAGGCCACAGCTGTTCAAAACTCACATCCCATGGATTCAGTGAGAACTCCCAAGAAAATAGGAATTGTGTGGTGCATTTTAATAAGTGAATATGTAAAGATTGTATTAATTAATTGTCCATTGGACTAAGTAATATTCATACCCCAGTGAATGGATATGAAAGTGAATTACATGCAAATTAATGTAAATAGTTGCACATTGACAAAGAAAGGATGCTCTTTGGAACAACTATTAGTATTGTTAAGTTTTTAATTATATGCTGAAACTAAATGTTTCTGTCAGTATGGATCTTTGAAATTTAAAAAAAAAAGAAATAATTTGATACACAAAAAATATGTTTCGGAAAATGGGTTAGGACACATCTGTTCTGTGGAAAATGGTGGACAATTAACAAAAATGGAGAAAGTAATCACAGTGGGAGGAGCAGGGTGAAGGTGAGAAGCTTATGAGTTTCATTTTGAAAATGTTAAATTTGATGTGCTTAAGGAATATCCATCAAGAAATATGTTGTGGTATAGTTAAATTTAGAGCAACAACAAACAAACAAAATATATGATTGAAGATAGAGTCACCTAGGATGATACAGCATTTATTAAAGGGACGCCTTGTCAAAATAAGCCCATGATGTCTTATCTCAGAATTTTGCAAGTCTTGGCAATCTCTTTCCTTTAATGGCTGAGTTTATTGCATTTTCTTCTTTTCCTTTTTTTTTTTTTTTTTGGTCAAATAATACTTTATAATAACTGAACCTATTATATTAGGTTCATACATTTCTAATTTGAAAAGACATGAAGCAGACATTTGTTGGTACAGATTCTTGCTTCCTTTACTTAAAAAATATAAGTGCCTTGGTTTGAATTATAAATCAACAACCTCAACACTTTTAGTTGTTAAAGGGGGTGTTTCTTTAATTCTGTTTGCCGTTAAAAAAGAATGATCCACTGTATAATTTCATATGGATACTTTGTTCTTGCTTCTCTTCTTAAAAGAGAGTATTTTTCTCTCCATATGTTTAATTTCATATGGATACTTTGTTCTTGCTTCTCTTCTTTTTTTTTTCTTGCTTCTCTTCTTAAAAGAGAGTATTTTTCTCTCCACATGTTTAATTTTGTTACAGTAACTTTAAAAAATGAAAAAAATGAAAATTCTGATGGTCAAAGATTAAAAAGTACTCAATAGAACATGTAAGTCTATGCCTATTATTATAAGGGAGTGCTATTTATAATTTTCATAGACTTTTGCTTAGTTACTAAAATGTGTATAGATGCTAGTGTAAGTAGAACATTGATGGGACTATGTTTTTCAACTAAATTATGTCTTTTTCTCAGTGCTTACTCATACCACATCTCTGAGTGACATTATAGTCTGGAGGTGGCATGGGAAAGAGCCCAGGAGTATAGTAGTTATGGGAAGTAGCAATTACCTGGGCTAATCATGAAAATATTAAATTATCTGATTTTTCTCACTGACTTCTCACAGCCCCCAATACAGGTTTCGTATAGAACTCCAGCAAATTCTCTGCCATTCCAGACACAGGTTGGGATTTGAAGGGTTGACTGTTTCTGAATCAGGGAAAGATACAGAGGCCAATATGCAGTATGGGCCTTGGTCTTGTTGGCTAGAAATGAACTAGAAAGGAAGTCTTTGAACTGTTTCCCTGGGTAGTAGCATTCAGAAGACTGAGCCACACTTGAGTTTTTGAATGAGTTCTTAATCATTAATTCATTATTTCAACACATATTTATTAAAGATAATATTCCACTTTGCAAAAATAACTTACACATGTTTTGCCATATGATCATTCATTTTGTGCAAAATACAAAATCATGTACTGTGGCTTGAATTATTTTAATCCATTTTCAAGTATTTGTGTCTCCATTTATATTAAGTGGAAAATGATATAGTAACTAATATATGCCAGTCATTATGATGGGTGATAGTGAAAAATGTTCTGATGTCATTCCCTCAATACTTCCCCTGCACATGCCGGGATAGATCAATTCAGGAAAAAATAATATAATTTCCCTCATCTCTGTAAACCATATTGTACATGTTAAATTCATTTTAGTTTGCTTAAATGGATTCCCTTTAAATTCATGCATAAACTCTTCTTTAAACCATTTTATACATTTTGAAAAAATTCTTGAAATTTCTGAATTAAGTCATGACTGCTGCTGGTCTATGAACTAGACTTTGAGTAATGAAGCTCTAAAGATCCTGTCATCTCAAACTCTTCCTTGTTGTTGCTGCTGTTATTATTATTATTAGAGTTACTGGTGCAAATACCACCCATAAAAAAAAAAAAAGTATTTGTGAAGTTTATGGTCATTGGTCACATCTGAGTCATTGTTATATCTAGACTGATACTACAGAATTTAAAATGGGATGGAGAAGGGCGCCTGGGTGGCTCAGTTGGTTAAGCATCTGCCTTTGGCTCAGGTCATGATCCCAGGGTCCTGGGATTGAGCCCTGCTTCGGGCTCCTGCTAAGCGGGGTGTCTGCTTCTCCCTCTGCCTCCCCCCCTCCTCGTGCTCTCTCTCCCTCTCTCTTTCTCTCTCAAATGAATAAATAAAATCTTAAAAAATAATAATAAAATAAAATGGGATGGAGAGATCATGAAAAAATCTCAGCTATTTTGTGGTTAAAGGTGTCATTTTAGAATAAAGATAAAGAAATTCAAGTGTTTAAAAAGGTTTATGAATACAAGAGAACTTTGTGTGTAAGAAGTTTTCACTTGATACAGCAAGTTGAATGAGACCCCAACAGATAAGTGGAATGTAGATGAAATCTCAGGGGTTATTAGTTTGCTGCAAAATATTGTGACATGTTATTGGAAAAAGTTTTGGTTTACTTATAAGGTCTATCAGCATTATAACTAGTAGTTTACTAAAGAAATCTTTGTGGGTTCAATGCAAAATAATGGATGTAATGAATATTATGGCCTGACTTCTCAATAGTCACAGATCATACAGTGTTGGAAGTCCTACATTTCAGTCTACTTTTCAAGCTAGTGATGTTTTAAACATCACCAACTGAATTCACAAGCTAAGGGTGGCTAAACCCTGTATTATCACATATCGAACTTTCACATTTTGATTTTTATAATTAAACTCTCTATTTTCTTTCCAAATTGGAAGCAAAAAACTCTTGTTCGCCAGGTTTAAACTTCTTTTAACTCTTATATACAAATTTCAACCCTTGTTTTTGCCCCCATTCTGCTTGTCTGATCTTCCCCTGCTCTATCATTATTCATGTTATGCTATACGTCCACATGCTCTTTCTGCTGAGTCTGTTCTTCATCACTTTCCTGGTGGTCCTCTTGCTACTTCAACCACGACTTCTGCATTTGTTCTGAATCTTAACTGACTCCTCCCTCACTGTCTGTTTGCACCACAGTGCCTCAGGCCCAAACAAACTAACCTACTGAAACATCTTTCAGACTCTAACCAGTGCCTAAATAATGTCTTGTTTTCCAACTGTCAAATCATTACTTTTTTGGATAAATAATAATTGTTATGTCCACCTTGATATATTTTCTCTGAACTCTCTGTACTGGGATGTTGATATCTTCATTATATAGATTTATCTACACTCCTAAATCTCAATTTCATTTTAAGTTTAATTCTGTTTATCTTTCCATTTTCTCCTTTCCTTGTTCACAGTAGAAATTGGCTCTCCATTTTTAATTCCTCCCATTTTTGTCACCAAGTGTAACTAAGAGCATCTACTTTGAGTCAGGTACTATGCATCACGGGTAAACTAGAGATGCATATGACGCAGTACCTGTCCTCAGAATAATCCAGTTTTCATAGGACTAGAAAACAATTATAGGAACATCCAAAGACAACCAATATTCAAATATTTAATTCCATGTGACTGCTAGATATATTGTACAAGAATAGCTCTTCATGCTGTACCAAATTCCCCATCCAAATACATATCTGAGAACATTAATGCTTTTTATGTTACAGAAAATTAGGATGGGTTTTATATGTGCACATAAACACACACACACACACAAACACATTCAAGAAATGGGGGAGAGAAACTGGAATCAGATAGAACTGATATCCAATTCAGGTTCCAATACATAATAGCTCTGTGACTTTGGTCAACATATTTCAATGATCTAGAACTAATGGGGACACTAATCCCAACCACATGGAATTAATGTAAAAATTAACAGAAATAACACACACTGACATCTCTATGTCTGACTTCTAGTAAACAGCCAATAAATATTTGCCGACTGAGTGGGTGTCAACCACTTACTACTAGTGTATAATCTTATCTAAGTCACTTAAATCTCTTAAGCCATAAAGGTAACCCTGGGATAAAAATAGTACTGACCTCATAGAATGCTGTAAGGGCTAAGTGAAGAAATCCAAGTAACAGAACAATGCCTGGCATGCAAAAGAAATACTCAGTAAACATCAATTATGATTAATATTAGATTATGATAATTTTTCTTTGTTTTACTTCACCCATATTTAAAATTTAAGTTCTATCACTTTCATAAAGTAGATGCATTATATTTGAAATAAGAACAGCTATTTTTTAATGAAAAAAATGCTTCAGTAATATCTATGTCCTGTTTTCATTAGATCTTTGATACTGTAAACAATCTTCTGGAATTTGACATCACTCCACAAGCCCATAGAGCTCAGAGATTGAATATAAGTACAATGAATTTAGGTGTCCTTAAACTTCCCTTTTTTTCTTTCTGACTCCATCCTGAACAAATAGAAAGCACTTTAGAGCACTTTAATTCACCTTATATTAAAAAAATAATAAATCATCTTATATTGTAATATGGGTTTAATGAAGCTTATGAAGCCACAGAGGAAAAAAAGAAAAAGGAGGAGAATGAGAAATGAGAAAATTGAGTACAATGGAGGGGGCATAAGGTTCAACACACTCTCTAAAGATATATGCATGGTGACATTTGATAACTACTACTCTTATAAATATCCCATGGATTCCATAACCCAATGTCCCTGAAATTAAAATCATCTTTTTTACCCCTCTCATTACACACTGATGCTCGGTGAAGTAAGGACAAAACAGTCTGGCCTCTCAGTGTCGTAGGGATGGAATGAAAATGTTTTGTCAATGATAAGCATGTGAAGTAGGGCTTATCAAGCATTTTAAGTACAAAAACTCTTATATAAGGCAAAGAATGCCAAAAGCATTTAATAGTAGTTATACTTTAAAAGAAGTTATTATACTTAATAGAAATTATATTTTAGTTTCTGTTGATTAATAAAATAATTATAATTTCAATTTAATTATAGTAAAATGTTTAAATACACTTACAGTTTATTAATTACAGCATCATTCTTCATTCATCTGAAAAATATAAGTATATGCACATGGAATTATAACATACCGTGTTGGCATTACCGGGTACTTGAACATTGCTGAATGAATGAATGTATGTATAATTTACATTTTCCTTATCCATACATTCATTGATGGACACTTAGGTGGTTTTCTACCTCTTGGCTATTGAGAATAATGCTGAGAATATTGAGAATAATCCTGCAATAAACATTGGAGTGCAAATATCTCCTCTAGATCTTGTGCTTTATTCCATCATGGTCAGAAAAGATACTTAGTATGATTTCAAGCTCAAATTTATTAAGACATATTTTGTGGTCTAACATGTGCTCTCTCCTGGAGAATGTTCCAAATTGTGCTTGAGAGGAATATGTGTTTTGCTATGCTGAGGTGTTTTGTATATGTCTGTTAGGTGTATTTGGTCTATAGTGTTGTTCAAGTCTTCCGTTTCATTATTTGATATTCTATATGGATGTTCTACTCATTATTGAAAGTGAGGTACTGGGGCACCTAGGTAGCTCAGTCGGTTAAGCGTCCAACTCTTGGTTTCAGCTCAGGTCATGATCTCAGGGTTGTGGAACTGAGCCCTGCATGAGGCTCTGCACTCAGTGAGGAGTCTGCTTGAGATTCTCTCTCTCCCTCTCCCTCTTGTGTGAATTCTCTCTCAAATAATTAAAATCTTAAAAAAAAAGTGAAGTACTAAAATATCCTATTGTCACATTGCTATCTATTTCTCCTTTTATTTCTGTCAATGTTTGCTTCATATATTTTTGTTTCTGATATTGGGTGTGTATATATTTATAATTGTTATATATTCCTGGTGAGTTCACCTTTTTATCATTATTTAATGTCCTTTGTCTTTTGTGATAGTTTTTGACTTAAAGTCTTTTGTCTGATATAAGTAAGGCTCTCTTGGTTAATATTTTATTTGTATGTAATATCTTTTCCCATCCTTTCACTTTCAGCTTATGTGTGTCTGTGAATCTAAAGTGAGTCTTTTGTACACATCTTTTAGATGGATCTTGTTTTTTTTTTTTTTCTTAATCCAATTAGCTAGTCTTTTTGTTGGTAGTTTAATCCACTTATATTTAAAGTAATTGCTATAAAGAAGGACTTAACTATTGCTATTTTGTAATAAGATTATTTTTGTCTTACAGTGTTTGTTTTTGTCCCTCTTTTTCTCTCTTGATGACTTTTTTGGTTTGTTGATTTTTCTTTTTGTAGTGATATACTTTGATTCCTTTCTGTTCTTTTGTGTATCTTCTTTAGGTATTTTCTTTGTAATTACCATGAGGCTTACATAAAACAGCTTATGGTTATAAAAGTCCATCTGAAGCTGATCACGACTTAACTTCAATTGCATGCAAAAACTCTACACTTTTACTTCTCTTCAACACACACTTTATGTTGTTGATGTTACAATTGCCATCTTTTCACATTATGTATCCATTAACATATTTTGTGGTCATATTTATTCCTAATACTTTTAACTTATAATAGAATTAAAATGATTTACAAACTACCATTACAGTATTGTATTATTCATTTTTTGTCTATTTATTTACCTTTACTAGTGAGTTTTATATTTTCACATGTTTTTGTGTTGTTTAGTGTTCTTTCATTTCAACTTGAAGAACTTCTCTTAGCATTTCTTGCAAGGCAGGTCTAGTGGTGATGATCTCCCTCAGTCTTTGTTTTTCTGGGGAAGTCTTTATATAATCTTTATTTTTGAAGGAAAGTTTTGCCAAGTATAGTATTCTTTCTTGGTAGTTTCCTTCTTTCTATACTTTGAATGCTGACTTTTCTGGTCCTGAGAAATCCATTGATGGTCTTATGGGGGCTTTCCTGCACATGATGAGTTACTTTTCTCTTAATCTTTTGGAAATTCTTTGTCTTTGGCTTTTGACAATTTAATGTTTCTCAGTGTTGTCTTCTTTGGGTTCTCCTATTTAGAATCTTTAAGGCATCATGAATATGGATGTTCATTTTCTTCCCCAGATTTGGGAAATTTGGGGTCATCATTTCTTTAAATTAGCTTTCTGCCCCTTTCTCTCTCCCTCCTCCCTCTGGGACATCCATTTTCATATATTGGTCTGTTTGATGGTGTCCTATAATTCCCTTAGGCTTTCTTTACTCTTTTTCATTATTCATTTTTTTTTGCTCTTCTGATTGGGTAACTTCAAATGACCTGTCTTCAAGTTTACTGACTTTTTCTTTGGCTTGATCAAATTCATTATTGAACACATCTAACAATTTTTTAAATTAAATTATAATATTCTTCATTTCCAGAATTTCTGTTTGGTTCTTTTTAAAATTTTATCTTTTTTTTAATATTCTCATTCTTTTCATGCATGGTTTTCCTGAGCTCATTGAACAGTGTTTGTGATGTTTATTTTGAATTCTTTCTCTGATAAATCATACACTTCTGTTTATTTAAGGTCAGTTTCTGGATTTATTTAATATCCTTGATTGGGCCAAATCTCCCTGTTTCTTCTTGTGTCTTGTAACCGTGTTGGCATCTACATGTTAAAACAAAACAACATACAAAAATAAACAAACAAAAAAACAATCTCATTCAATCATTTTGGACTGGCTCTGTACAGGAAAAGGCTTTCACCAATCAGCCCATTTAGAGATTCTGGGGACCTATCAAACCTTGTCTATGGATGAGTCTTCTGGATGTGTGTGTGTAAATTCCTAGTTAGGGATAGTTGCCCCCCCCACCCTTTTTTTTTTTTCCAGGAGATTGTAATCTCTTATTCCTTCTGGTGCTTGTCTATTGTATTGTGGGTCTTTTGGAGAAGTAGCAAGCTGCCTAGCTCTCTTTTGTTCTCAGTGGTCCCCAGGCATCTAGAATATGTGGGGTTTCATCAGTGCTCTGGGACAGGTGAGGCAAAAACTAGTGCTGCTAGCAGTCACCAAAGAAGCTGGAACTTCAGATATATGTTCTAACCCCTTCCTTGTGCAGGGAGAAACTGGCTGTTTGAAATTTTCTCCTGCTCATTCCCCACTAAACCAGGGGGAGGGACTCTGGTGAGTAAATGCATGCTAGTCCAAACATTGCTTCTTTTCTCAGTGGCCCCCAACCTGGTGCCATTCCCTGTCAGTGCTCAGATTTAGGTAAGGCAGAAACAAGATCCTTTGGCAGGCCTCTGAAGTCTGAATGTTAGACACACATTTCAGTCTTCTTTTTTCTCAGGGGAGAAATTTCTTTCCAATTGCTTTGTGGCATGCTGTGAAATGGGCTATGGTGAGTGAGTGCCACAAATTTTCCTACCAGCTTTGATGTGGCTCATTTCATGTTTGTCTGGAATATAGAAGCCTGTTAATATGTTTCTGAATTTGTCACAAAGGAAACTGGCCCATGTGTTGTTGAGTTGGTATGTCTGTTGGGTGAAGAAGGGCATCTGGGGCTTTCTATCTTGTTGTTTGACATCTTGTTGATGTCACCGTGCAGGTACTTATTCATTTTAAATTCTCCCCACATTTTTAATAAGTGGCAAAACCCATAGCAAATAATTTAAATAACTGTTGTTTGCTTTATATGTTAAAAATCTTAAGATGTCATAAGATTGTCACCTTATTGAAACTTGACTTTTAATAAACAGCCAGCACCCTCTGTACCCACCAAAGCTGTACATGTTGTTATTTCATGTTCTTTCTTCTTTGTTCCATTCTACCTTCTCAAGTTCTTCAATACCTCAGGGCTTTATGCTCTGTACTGGCACCTTCTTGTTCCTACCAAGGTTTTGACCTTGTTCTGCTGTTCTTCTTCTTTTTTTTTTTTTTTTTTCTGTCTGCCCGCTCTCCTCCTACCTCTCTTTCCTTTCATGTACTTTAATTTTATTCTTTTCCCTGAGAGTCACCCAGCCATAATCTGATCCACACCAGAATGGAAACCAAGATTCACAGTTATAATGCCAATGAAAGAGCATAGCAAGTTATCCCATTAAACAAATGAGCACTTTTCTAGTATCTCTTTGAGGCACTGACATTATTTAGGATGTCTAAATAATTGGACTTTTAAACTAGGCAACCCCTTGCCAGGTAAATTTTGATTAGACCAAGGAAATGTTGCATCAGTTATGATGTGTTTGTTAGTAGAGAACAGCTTAAATTTCAAGGACACTTATTATTTAACAATAATCCAGACAAATTCTGTCTCAAGGTCGGGTCAACACTGTGAAATAGAAAGGACCCAATCTCTTTCTATTCCTCCACTCTGCCATTTCAGTGTATGACTTTTATCTTAAACTTAGTTATAAAATATCTACCTCAAATCTTGGTATCATACTGTCTCATAACTGCATCCAAGTCAGGAAAGGCTCTTCTCCTGGTGCTGCTTTTGTTTTCTGTTAGATAGCAAAACCTTTATTAGAATCTCCAAAATTTAAACCCAATTTACCAAAAGTTATTGGCATGTCCACCTCCAAACCAGTCATTGGGAAAGGGAAACAGGATTGATATCGTTGCTTTAGAAAAATCATGATTCATCACTGAAGCTAAGCGTATGGTTACTTGAACAAATTTGGGATGCCTTTAGTAAGGAAAAACGGGGAATGGCATGAGTAGGTATCTAACCATGTCCACCTTAGTGTCATTTCCAAAGATATATAGTCTTGAAGGATCAAAATTCCTCTACTCACACTAGAAGCAAACCTCATACTTAGGATAGAACTGCAGCCTTGGAGGACTGCTTAGGATATGTCATATTCATCTTGCATCCTCAGTACTGGCATAGGAATTTATGAACAAGTGCTGGACATTCAGTATACAGATATCTGTAAAGACAGGTATTTCTTCATGTGGGGGATTAATTTAACATTAGTTGCTGTTAAGCTCTTATAGAGAGAGCTTGTGCTAAAGAGGGGATAAGATAGCCATGATTTCTACTCTCACAGTACTCATGGGGCAGGTGATGAGATATCATTGAACAAATAATAACAATAAAATAAGGTAGGTGTTGTAAACAGTCCAGCTTGCTGTGAGACTACATATCCCAGTACCTTGGGAATTATTAAAAGCTTTCCAAAGGAAGGGGTATTCAAGTTGAGACCTAAAGGAGAAGTAAGAGCCGGCCAAGCAGCTCCACATCAAGATCACTGTATGTGCAAAGGCTCAACGTCAGGGAAGAATGGCACATTCAAGGATCTGAGGGAAATTTAATAAGCCTGTATGGCAGAGTTTGGAAGGAAGGTCATAAAAGATGGGACTAGGTCATGAAGGGCTTTTAAAAATACCAAGGCATTTGTAATTTGTCCCCACCTACAACAGAAAGGGACAGGAAACACATAGGGCTTGAATTAAATTAAATACTGAGCAAAATGGAGATTTTAGGCATAGGGAAAAAAAGGGTCCATCTTTTCCCACCAATATTTAGGCAATATGTCTTTTCCAGAACCAAACAGAGTATTACTTGCAAGCATTTTGGCAGCGAGATGAATTTTTTTTTAAGATTTTATTTATTTGGCAGAAAGCACAAGAACACAAGCAGGGGCAGTGTCAGGCAGAGGGAGAGGGAGAAGCAGGCTCCCCACTGAGCAAGGAGCCCGACACAGGGCTCAACTCCAGGACCTTGGGATCGTGACCTGAGCTGAAGGCAGACGCTTAACCAACTGAGCCACCCAGGTGCCCCTATCGAGATGAATTATAATCATTTGCAAGATACTTGCAAGATTGAAGGTCCAGGACATTCATACTTTGAAATTTACTGTACCTTTATAATTTTTATTTATTTTTATGACCTCATGATCAAATTCTATAAAATACACTTGATCTCAGCCAAAAAGCAGAGAAGCAATCAAATTCTATAAAATAAAATAGACTTGATAATACTCTTAACAAGTAAAAACAATGTCAATTGATGTCCAAAAGGGCTCTTAAATCCAAAAGAATATGGCAAAGTCAAGCTGTACTGGTCAAGGTCTTTCTCTTGCAAGCTAAAGAAACCAACTCTAGCATATGAAAAGAAGTAGAAATGTGTTATAAGGATGCAAGCATGCCTTACAGAGCCCAGAGATGTTCATATCTGGCCATTGAAAGGGACTATGATCAGGAAATAGAAAACCATCAGGGCCCTATCTCTGTGTCTTGTTCTCTGTCCTGCCCTTGCTTAACTATTTTAGTCTTCTCTTTGTTCTCTCTGTGGACTGGGTTTCTCAGATCCCCCCTGCAACAGTAGAATATGAGTACCTGTCTCATTTTAATATAAGTGATGTCAGAGATGAGCTAGGCTTCTCAGTTCATATATAAATTTTAAGAAGAAAATATCTGAGTGACCCCAGGGCAGATGTCCACCCCTGGTCTATTCAATGAAGATCAGAACTACAGGGCTACAGAGTTGGTATTTGCTGGCCATCCAGTCATATAGTTTTGGAGAAGAGGTCCCCCCAAAAGATGTACTTTTGAGCTAGGAAAAAAACCCCAAAATTCTATTACAGCACTAACAAACGAAAGACTTCTCCTATTCTAATAATTGTGTTATTCATGATATTAATCATTCAAATTATATAGGCAAACTATATCTATGATTACACCAGCCTAAGAAATAACACATTTCTAATAATCCTCTGTATCTATGTATTTTATTTGTTAAAATAAGAGAAGCTATGCTGGGATGCCTGGGTGGCTCAGTTGGTTAAGCAGCTGCCTTTGGCTCAGGTCATAATCCTGGGGTCCTGGGATCAATCCCTGCATTGGGCTCCCTGTTCAGCGGGGAGTCTGCTTCTCCTCCTTCCTCTGCCCCTTCCCCCCTGCTCATGTACTCTCTCTCCCTCTCAAATAAATAAATAAGATCTTAAAAAAAAAAAGAAAGATAAGCTATGCTGAGTTAGATAGTTTAGAATGGTGCCATGCTGAAAGATAAACCAAAGAACATTTGTGGGAGAACTGTTCCATTCAATGAGGGATTCTATAATCTTCCTCTAAGCCAACTTTTTTGATTGATAAACCTTTTCCACTAACACTTAAATAGCATGATTAAGCCTCCTTTATTATTTGACTCATTAGTACATGAATTCAGGTAGCCTAGAAATTAAATCATTATCTCATGAAGCATGCCAATAATATATGGAAGAATATAATTGTTCAGAACTCCCTTGGGGGTTCTACTTTAATGGATTTAGAAAACAGTCTGATATCCATTACTATTCTGTTAACATAGCACAAAACTTAAATGCAATGAGTTAACTTTGAAAAAACATCTATAATAAAATAATCACGGTAAGTAAAATAAAAATAATTTTTCAATTATTTTAAACATTTTTCAGTACTTCACATCTTCTTTCTGAGAGATGCTTCAGCAGCAGTACCCATATTTGGGCCTTGAGTTAAGGCCCAAAAGACATGATTAAAATGGCAATGTAATTCAACCTAGTCCTTGTATTCTATGTACTCTGCTTAGCTCATCGAGAAACCTAGTAAGTAATGCTCTTGCACAAATGACAATTTAATGCATGATTCTTTCATTTACATAGTTCATCTAAGCCTGATGTTGATTAAAACATAGCTCATCATTGAGTCCATCTAAGTACACTTATACATATTTATCATGGTTGAATTCCATTACAGATTTAATCTGGAGGTTCTGAACTACACATCACAGCAGAAAATGGCAAGAATGATACCAGCTTAAAATGTGAGGTGCAACTTCATCCATATGAGTCAGAGTAGAAATCAATAGATGACATGGATAACACCCTGGAATAACCTTCCTGTTCCCATCTGAATATATATCTCTGCAGGATTAGATCTAATCGGCCACAAGAGGCAAATTTATGAGTAATACATTCTTAAATGGGGGTTTTCAGGTAAAATTCAGAATTCTGCATCTTTTGTTAAATAAAAACTAGCTCTGGTTAAAAAGATTAAATCAGAGGGCGCCTGGGTGGCTCAGTTGGTTAAGCGACTGCCTTCCGCTCAGGTCATGATCCTGGAGTCCCTGGATCGAGTCCCACATCAGGATCCCTGCTCAGCAGGGAGTCGGCTTCTTTCTCCGACCCTCCCCCCTCTCATGCTCTCTCTCTCATTCTCTCTCTCTCAAATAAAAAAAAAAAAGTTAAAAAAAAAAGATTAAATCGGAGGGGGAGACGAACCATGAGAAATGATGGACTCTGAAAAACAAACTGAGGGTTCTAGAGGGGAGGAGGGTGGGGGGATGGGTTAGCCTGGTGATGGGTATTAAGAAGGGCACGTATTGCATGGAGAACTGGGTGTTATACACAATGAATCATGGAACACTACATCAAAAACTAATGATGTAATGTATGGTAATTAACATAACATAAAAAAAATCAAATGTCGCCTCACTAAGGTAGCAATCCATAGTTGTTCCCAAGTTTTCCATATATAAATCTCAAGCCATATTCCATGATGATGCCATTAAAGCTCAGCTAGATCCAAGGAAGATATATTAAAACAAGAAATGTTGGCATGATTTTAAAAGGTAAATTTGTTCTAGGATCACACAGATTACAAACCATTTCTTTTAATATCTGAGGTTGTAACATATTTTTAAAACTAATACAGACAGACATTCAGCAATAGTTTATTGCATGCCTTCTCTTGATACTGGATACTTCTAACTGATAGAAAAAAAAAAGAGAGTTGTTCTAGTTGACTGTTAGAAGAAACTTTACAGGTCATCTGGTCTGACCTCCCACTCAAGGCAAAAGTCTTTAGTACAATAGCCCTATTACAGTGAATTGTTTAAACATTTAAAGTGTTTAGGAGCTGATGTCATCATTCCAGCCTATTCTATCACTTAATTCTTATACATTCTTCTCTATTGTAAGCTACAATTTTCTCCCTGTTGTTTCCACCATTTTGTCCTAATACAACTCTACAAAAGTATGAATTTGGTCCTTGTTTCCTACATCTCATAATCTAATAGGACTTTAAGTTCATTTCAAATGGCAAGTTTAAAAGAAATCACATTTTTCAGGCTTGATATGGAAACCATTGTAAAGAGAAATAATCATTCAATTCATGGAATAGTCAAATCTTTAATTTATTAATTTCTACTTTAAATGAGTCCAAGGCAAAGAAAATGTTTTGTTTTATATATTACATATTCATTTAGAATGCCGACAAATGCTTTAAAAATTGAGAGTTTTTATTTTACAAGCTAGGAACACACACATGTAAAATAGCTGTCCTGACCTTATTAGCGAAATGCATTATTCTCTGATGAATATAAATTGGCGAGAATTCAGTATTAATTTTCAACCCTGCTATAACGTATGGTAAGGGGACTTAATCTCGAAAATCTACAGATTTCTATATTTAAATGCCAGGGTTATTTGACTTATGAGGTATGTTGGAATTTATCTTCAGTTCTCTCATTTTATAGAAAAGCAAATCAAGGCCAAGAAGGTTAAGCATATTTCATATGATCACATATCCATTCGGTGTAAAAACAGGAATATAATGAGGTCTCCTGTCTTTTCAACAAAAATTTTTTTCTTACTGCATGATAAATCTTGAACTTGAAAAATTACTTTAAGTCAATGATAATTCTCACACATACAACATTTATTTTATAATAATCATCAATTATTTTTGCCTTTTCTGATGTGATCTTTTTAAGAGGAACAGGTCATGTTAAACGTTTCCAAAATTAATTAAAAGATAAAATCTTTCTGATGTATAATAATGCATATAAAACCTTTCATGTTTTCAATAAATGTTACATATCTTATTTTTGCAGCCATTATTTTTTTTTTTTTATTTTTTTTTTTTTAAGATTTTATTTATTTATTTGAGACAGAGAGAATGAGAGAGACAGAGAGCACATGAGAGGGGGAGGGTCAGAGGGAGAAGCAGACCCCCCGCAGAGCAGGGAGCCCCATGCGGGACTCGATCCGGGACTCCAGGATCATGACCTGAGCCGAAGGCAGTCGCTTAACCAACTGAGCCACCCAGGCGCCCCTGCAGCCATTATTTTTGATATCATTAGGATGAGCCAAGGACATGAAACTTAATTCTCAGTTTGTTGCTATTTTTAAAAGCATCTTTGGCTTTTGCAAATCCTGATAGGTAGATGTTATTTTTTCACCATATTCCTTGCATGCATTTTTCCTTTAAAATAAACCAGATGCTTATTAAATTCTTAATAGCCTCACACAGTTTCCACTACATCCAGTTTGTTTGAAAAATCTATCTTTTCAAAAAAAAAAAAAGAAAATCTGTGTTTTCTTGCACTTTACCTTAGCTCATCTTTTGAACACATAGCTTGTTTCATAAAATAAATATTTTTCTTTCAAAGAAGATGAGTAAAATTTCCAGGTGTAACCTCAGTTATGAGATCATTTCTTGTGTATAATTGTCTTGCAACTTCACATTTTTATAATCATTCATAGTGATTCTCTAATTTCTAATTGTTTCAAATATTATGAATACAAATAAAATTTTTAAATTTTATAAAAAATAATTGTTAATTTGTATAACTACACCCACACTTATATTAAAACTGTTTGAGCCATAACTTAGTCCTTCCTTTCTACTACCAAATACCTGAAATTTTCTTCAACCAATACTTGGCCTTCTCTTAGTCTTATTAAATGCTTCTCAAAGTTTTAATAAATATTTATTTAGGCCCTAGCCTTCAAAAAAAAGATGAGAAAATGCTTTCAGTAAGTGAAAAACTTTGTAAATATTATTTAACAAATGTAAAAAAGTCATGATTTTTTTTTAAATGAAAATGCAAATATAATAATAAGTGTATGAGAAAATTCAGGCTAAGTAAACTATAATAGCTTAACAATAGAGATGTGTTATACGAGGTAGCCAGAGTAGGGATTAAAAATATGGATAACAAAACAAATGATGAGGGTGCCTGGGTGGCTCAGTCAGCTAAGTGTCTGCCTTGGGCTCAGGTCATGTTCTCAGGGTCCTGGGATAGAGCCCCACATCAGGCTCCCCACTCACTGGGGAGCCTGCTTCTCCCTCTGCCTGCTGCTTCCCGTCCTTGTGTGCGTGTGCGCTCTGTCAAATAAATAAATAAAATCTTAAAAACAATGATACAAATGATGATATTTCTCTTACCTAAAAATCAAACATATGAGCCAACCAACAAATAAAAAAACTCAAGAAATCACTCTTGAGGGTATTCTGCCCTCCAAGCACTTCCTATTTTATTTTAATTGTAAAACTCATTGAAGGAATTTTCTATATCAATGTCTCTAATTTCTCTTCTATTCTCTCTTGAATCCACTCTACTTGTCCTCTTCCTACCTCATAATGTACCAAAAACATTCTCCCTAAGGTCATCAATGACACTCACAGTCCTAAATCTCACCGCCCATTCTCCTCTCCCATCTCACTTTATTTATCAGTAGCACTTGACACAGCTGATTACTCTCTCCTTAAAACAATTAAATATCTTGGTTCCTTTAGATTTCTTCTTCACTGACCATTCTTCTCAATCTCCTCTCATGTTTCATTGTTTTTCTAACTTTTTTTGGAGTATATCACATCTCAGTTCCTAGGTGTTTTCTTTTCTATATATTCACCCACTTAGTGATCTCATCCAGGCTCACCACTTTAAATACCACCATGTACCTGCTGATATTTCCCTAAAAATATCTTCAACCTGTGCTTCTCTACCAAACTTCATTCCCATATGTTTAAGTGCCTACTTGGCTTCTCCACTTGGATAGCTAACAGACATCTCCAACTCAAATATAATTTTGGTATTTTTAATTTGAACTCTTCCAAGTCCAGCTCCCACTTCCTGGACAACAACTTTGGTAACATCCTTAAGTTCATTTGTCAATAAATATTGTTGGCTCTACTTTCAAGATATGTTCAAAGTATGATAGTTCTCACTATCTACACCTCCACTGCTCCCACCTTCATCTAAGCTAGCATCTAATCATTGCAATAGCCCACCTTCATCTAACCTGCATCTAATCATTGCAATAGCCTATAAGGTAACTCTCTGCTTCCACTCTTGGCCCCAGTCATAGCTCAGGTTTCCCTAGAAGTAGATTCTAAGAAAATAATTCAAGCAAATGAAGTTTATTTGGGAAGTGTTCCCCCAGAACACTGTTGAGAAACAAAGAAGTGGGGTCAGAAGGAGGAAAACTAATAAAAATTATGTCATGGTACAAGGCACCAGTAACCTGAGCTTACTTAAGAGGGAGGCGCTCATAGTAATACTGTAGAACACACAACTTAGAGTTATCTACCCAAGGAGTGAGAGAGACCCATGGTATTTATCTACTAACTACCCTGACTCATATGTTGAGAGTGCTTCCAGTCTGTGCTCCATGGCACTTTCAATCGGCTGGATTTGTGGGCAGATTAAGCTCCTACAGTACTTAGAACATAGAAAAAGCCTTTATGCAAAATGTCACATGAAGTGAAAGTCGGGTTGTGGAGTTAAGTATGAAGCAGATAGAAGTAGAGTCGATACAGTATCTAGTATGCCCTCACAGTATATTTTCAACCCAGCCACAGAGTGAGTCTGTGAAATGTATTTACATTCACTTTTCTGCTCAAATCCTCCTAATGGATTCCCATTTCACCTGGAGAAAAAAACCTTAGGTCTTTATAATGGCCTACAAGTTCTTATCAGATATTCCACCTGTTCCTCAACTACATCTCTTTTCCCTGCCATTAATTCCTTACTCTTCCTCATATAACTCAGATATGATTCTACATCAGGGCTTTTACACCTGCTGTTTCCTTTGTTGGGAATGTTCTTTCCTAGGATATCTTCATGGTTTCTTACCCCCTTCCAAAAAATCTTTGCTCAAATGTTACTTTTTGGGAAGAACTTCTCTGACCATCCAATATTAAGGTAAATCCATACTTCCCTAGGCATTCCCTAATCCCTCTCCCATTTTATTTTTTTCCATAGCACCTAACCTCATCTAAAATTTTAATGTACATATTTTACTTATCACTTTTGTTGATTGTCTCAACTCTCAGTAAAATTGAGCTCCAAAAGGTCAGTGGCTATTTCTACCTAGTTCATTTGTCTACTCCCTGTTCTTTTAACACAACTGGGTACATGATAGATCCACTAGGGAATAAACAAAAACAAAAACAAAAAACCTAAACAATGACTACAATATTGAATGCCACTGAATATCATTGTTAAATAAGATAGCCAATCAGGAATCAAGAAAAATAAAATATTTCTCAAGCTTTAGCTTTGCAGGTTATTTGTCAAATAAGTTTTTGTATATAGGACAAATGAAAAAAAATCCATCCTTGAGAAAAATTTTATTTTATATAGTCATATATAGATAGTCTCTTTATAAAGCTTAGGGTACATAGTTTATCTCTTATAGAGAAAATTTTAGAGGGGCATTTAATTATGATGTTGTTCTCAGTTTTGATTTTGACATATCAATAAAACCTAGAGAACTCTGAATAATAAAAGGTAACTATTACTTCTAAACCAGTTGTTTTCACATTTTAAAACAATTCAGATATATTTTAAACAACTTTGATGTTGAAGCAAATACTACATAGATAAAAAGAGAACTGCTAAGGCTCAAGTGGTGCACCTGTATATGTGTGTGTGTATAAGAGTGTTGCCCCCCCAAACTATTTGTCCCTGCCATGCTTTTGACAGGGCATATCCAGAAAAAAGTCATTCTATGAAGATAGATCAGCTCCTAAAGTTAAGCATTTATAAGGCAAAGATCATCAAGTCCAGGATTCAGTTTGACTGTTCCATTAATGAGGGCTATCACCGCCACAAAAAGGAGGTATCTTGCTTATGAATATTCAATACATATTTCCAGTGATATTAAAATTTGTTAATGGGCAAAAAGGAATGAACAAGAATAGGTGGTAGAAAGAAAAGGGATAGACCTATACATCTAGTAGGTGTCATTTCTTCCCTGAAAAGCAAAGATAGAAATGAAAAAAAAAACTATCCTGATTATCAAAGCTTTTCTTTAAAATTTAATTAATATATTATTTGATTTGAAAAGTTTACTCCATTCTTCTTCCCAAATTTGAGAGCCTATGGACTTTCATATAACCTTGCACTTACCCCTACTGTGAGTGCAGGGATATTTCTTTAATTCTCTAATATTGCTTTATCTCAAGTTCTTTTCTAATATTAGATTCTTAAAATTGCTTCTTGAATAAATTTATTATTTAGATCTATGGTCAAGAAACATTTGAAACCAATAAAAACAGTAATCATATAAATTTGAACAAATATAAATAGACGTTAGTAGACATTTCTGACTTAATTTTCTAATACTTGTTATAAAATTTGTGTGTGGTATGTGGATCTAAATAATCTGGAAAAAAACCATGTCTACCCCAAATTTTCCTGAAATACAGAATATTCAATTAACCTCTAGTTTGGTAGAAGGTGGACTGTACCTCTTAGATTTATGTAAATACTTCCTAAGCACTGTATATGTCATATATGGGTTCATTTATTCTCTTGAAAAATTAGTTTTGCATGGCTTTTTTTTTACTACTAATAAATTGGTATAGCTAAAAAAGAAAAAGGATAATTTACACATTATGTCTATTATTTAATAATATATTCATAAATGTACAAAAATCATCTCATTTTTTCCAATATAAATTAGAATTGTATCATTGAAATTTACTTTTAGAATTTCACACACATGTTTTGGAAATGAACATATGTGTATTTTCATGCGGTTTCTCTAAGTTTTCTGTTGAGGATTTCCAGAATAATTAGCATGACCTAAACAGAAATAAAGAAAAATGAACAGCAAAGGTCTAAGTCTGAACAGAACTTTACTAATTGCATCACTGATACAGCTGGATGGAAATTCTTGGGCTTGTACTTCTCTCCCTAAAGCAGAATAGGACAAATGGCACCAAAGAAGACAAAGTCTGATACATTTGCTTTGCCTGCACCTAATTCCAAGATACAAGTAGCTTCAATGACCAAGAAAGAAAAGAAGATGGTCATCCTCTAAAATTTGGGAAAACTTACCAAACATCTATCTTAATTGCTACTCTCATCAGCTCAACTCTTTCTATACCCATGCAAGCAGGCAACATGGAAACAAGCAGAAGGATAAGAGTCTTATTTATGCAAGCAAAAAATTGCATATAGGTGTAGAGCAAAGAAGAGAATCAATGTTTGCTTGGTGATTTAATCTCTTTTATCTTTTAGGCTCAACTTTATCTCAAGAATTAAAAACTGTAGCTAATTCTAGTTGAGTTACACTAGGTTATAGATTGTAGAGAAAAGACTTCAATACTAGTCCCCAAAGCCTGTCTTACCTATTTCATAAATTTAGATAGGTACTGTGCTCATAAACTTGACACTGTAGATTGAATCAGAAAGAAAAGCTGCCAGCACTCAAGTGGGCAGGAAGGGGAGGTGGCACTCCTCTGGAGCTTACCACTGCGGGAATTGGATATCACCCCTTGAATTTAAAAATGAATGATAACAGTAGGGGGATGAAAAATATATGAGTAAAGAAAAAAGAATTTAGACTGAAGACTCAAATCAGGGTATAGCTAAAAATTATTCTAAAAAGCAGATGAAAATCTTGAGAAATATTTTGCTTGAGTTTTTCCAAAAATGGAAGAGTACAGTGGCCTCTTTGGAAGAAGAATAAGGACTCATGAATGAAGTGGAGCTGAACAAAAAGTAGAAGAATTAAAAATAAAACATTACAATGAGACTTGAAATTCAATGGAAGAATTTAAAAGCTAGAGGTACTGGAAACTAGAACCACCACTAGCAGAGAAACATCCCAGAATTCAGAAGAAAAAGAAAAACTATGTAAGAGAAGATAACAAATAGGACAGACATACAGTTTAAGAATTATATGTACTATTGAAGAAAATTCAGGAATAAGCATATATGAATAATACATAGAATATATGAAATAATACAAATGTTTTCTAAATATAAAATTCAAAGCAGATGAAATATGTTCATACAATATCAGATATAAGTGATTACCAAGGAAGGAGGAAAATATATTACATCTCAAAAAGCAAAACGATTAGGTTTGACTAAAATAATTTCTTCACAGCACTAACATGCAAAGATCTTTGAAAAAAATGTATGTACAATTAGATTGTAAAATTTTATTATTGAAGAATTGTATGTCCAGTCAATCTTATGTTCATTTGCAAAGCTAGTGAAGTTATATTCTCTGCAGGGAAAGGAGAATTTGTATTTACAAAACTGATACATGTATCAAAACCAAGACATCAACACTGAAAAAACAAAGTATGAATAACTACAGCTGAATATTGAAACCAATTATATCATAGAATAACAAATAATTTGAAAAATGTATACAAAATGCAAAGGAAACTGAAAACTACCATACAAATTAAGATTTATGGAATATATAATAATATAGTATAAAATATAGTGAGCAGAGAGGAAGAGTCAATATATTGCAGACAAGAAGAGTCAAAATTGTACGTAATGTCTTGTCATGAATGGCAAAAATCAGAAATTACTCTATAGATTTTAATTTTGATAATAGGATCAAGGAAATTGTAAAGAAGTATATGGAATCATGAAAAAGTAAAAGTAGGGAAGAGGGAGAAAAAGCAGTTAATGTCTTTACTAATGAAACAATGGATAGTCTTAAAAACAACCATGTAGAATCAAGCTTGTGAGACCCACTTTCAAAATCACTAAATTTTTTTTTAAAAAAATAAGAAAATAAATAAGCATGAAAATATATATAGTAAAATTGGAGGGAAAGGGACATTTTTAAGTATAGAGAAAATATATAGTAAAAAACACCTAGGAGTGCCTGGGTGGCTCAGTTGGTTAAGCATCTGACGCTTGGGTTTGGCTCAGGTCATGATCTCAGGCTTGTGAGATGGGCCCAGGGCTCTGTACTCAGTGGGGAGTCTGCATGAGATTCTCTTCCTCTCCCTCTGCCCTGCCCCCACCAGCACTTCTCTCTCAAATAAATAAATAAATCTTTAAAAACTGCTTTAAAAAAACACCTAGATTAAGCTAAAATTCTTCACAAAAGTATCTTAAATTATATGCATTTTCACCTTGATTGCTGCAATCAAAGTGGATCTTTCAGGTGGAAAAATCAGATGGATGGAAATAGTCACCTGGGGCAGTAAGTGGCAGAGCCCAGGTTTGTCAGGAACCAAAGACCAACTGTATCCACTATGCTGTACTCATTCGCATTCATGACACAGGCTGTAGATTTTTTAAATGTATTCATTCAAGTCCTAAGCACATTGAAAGTATGCAATAAATAATATTTTGATGGTTTTAGATTTTTGACTGACTGATTAAATTCTTCCCTTATGAATTTTTCATTTCATTCACACAAATGGGAGAAACCTGAAATTTTAATATATTTTTCTCACATCATCAATTATAGAGAATGTTTTTTCTCTAGCTTTAAATTATACCCAAATTACTTGTTCTTGCTAATTTTTTTTCCAAAATAAAACAAATGTAATTATTTTAAAGTACACATAAGGGACATTTAAGACTATTATCCTTAAATGCTTAACTGTATTTTGTAGTATTCTTCCCACTGGCTTTTTGATGGATATATTACTAGAAAAATCAATCTAATACCTTAATTTGGATATGTGTATCTGGGGTAGATATATTAGGAGGAGAAAGGAGATAACTTCACAGGTTAAAAAAAATAACTAGCATCAAAGAGTTAGAAAGAAAAGAGTCATGACTCGGTTTTTCATAGCAAGTGCCTACACTGCCCAAGAAGGAAGGTCACTGTTCACATTCCTGAAAGTATTCAGTGCTTCCCTTTCTAAACATCTTTAGTTAGTAGTCTTTGCATTTTCGGGAGGCTGGCCCATCCCTAACTTTGTGACATGTTGCATTAAAAAATGGTAAAACACACAATATCCACATTCCCAAAATTAGAAAGTTAGGCTGGATGATAATGAAGGGAAATTATTTCTCAAAATTTGTAGTGGATATTTATGCTTTCTGCCATCCAGCATCTATTTCCCTTTCTCCTGTGAACAGTGACCTGATTTTTCTTTTGGGCGAATCCCTCAAGCTTCTCACTCTTTATATAAGTGCATCCAGTGGCCTTGTTCCTCTCTCTGGGAGTGGACAAGTGTTTTAGAGCTGGCCAATCAGAGCATCATTACAAATTAGTCTTCATTATTTAAGGATGGTACCTTGACCCAAGCAAAGTCAACCCGGTTCAATCTAAACCAATCTTGGAATTTAGGCTTGAGCAACCAAAAGAAGAGGAAGACTTTTTTCCACTATAGTTGAACCTAGTACGTTATAGGCTTGGAGTTGTTGGCAGCCATCTTGTCATTCAGAACTTGAAAATGAAGCAAAAGAGAAATGAGAAGAGTCTGGAGTTCGAGACAGACCAGATCCGATGGCAGTGTCGGGACCTCTGAATCCAGCTGTCTGTAAAATGCAGTCCTGGATTTTATAGTTCCTTGAACCAGTAAGTAAGGTTGGAGTCTGCGTTGTAATTAGAATTAAAGGTAAGTTTGAGGTTAGGATTGTGGTTAGGGTTAGAGTTTATGTTATGCAGGTTTAGGGTTAATATTAGGGTTACAGTTATAGGTAAGATTAGAGCTAGATATGGGGTTAGTTTTAGGTTAGTTTAGGATTTGGGTGAGAGAAATGGTTGGTATGAGTTTTATGCTTGGGTACGAAGACAGAATTGTTCTTTTCAGGCTTAGGTTTTGAGGTAAGGTTGGGTTTAGTTTTATAGGTGGTTTTTGGGTCACAGGATGGGGTTATGGCTATCGACAAAATCAGAGTTACTTTTGGGGTTAATGTTAGGTTATGCTTAAAGGCAGGATTATTACTGTTAGGGTACAGGTAGGTATATAGGAAGGATCAAGTTAATTGTTAGTGTTACAGTATGGTTAGGCTTAAAGGTAGATTTGAGTTTCCTGAGGAAACAATATACTCCTTGACACATTCAGTCAGGGATTCTTGGAGGACCACCCAGGCTGCAAGCATGTGTATCATCTTTGTCCTTCTACAGAATCTTAGAGAAGGACAATTTCTGAGGAGTATAAACTATGTCAGAGAATAACAGTTATCACAGCTCCTCATTTTCCCTCTTCATTTTTTCCTTTGTTTTTTTCTTCTCACTTACCTGTATAATGCAGGTTGTTTCCTGTTTTATTTTATTTATTATTTTTTAAAGATTTTTTTTATTTACTTGAGAGAGAGAAATCGAGAGAGAGAGGATGAGCTGAGGGAGAGGGGCAAAGGGAGAGGGAGGAGCAGACTCCCCTCTGAGCAGGGAGCCTGAGGTGGGGCCCATCCCAGGACCCTGGGATCACGACCCAAGCTGAAGGCAGATGCCCAACCGACTGAGCCACCCAGACCCTTGGTTCCTGTTTTAATCAGTATTTTTCAGTACTGATTATCCAAGTCTAATGAATATAAATAAAACAAAGCTCACATACCTGGGAAGGAATAGTCTCACTAGATCTAGGAATTCCAGCATCATTAGGGTTCCCTCCATCTCTTGGTCTGTACCTCTGGAAACGGGACTAACTTTCCCACCGTAGGTGATTTTCTTCTATGTGGCAAAAGGAAAGATCTTAGCATCTCTAGGTCTAATCATGCTAAGTAGTAAAATCTTAGGTAAAAAAAAAAAAAGTTCATTTATCTCCCATAAGACATGTAAAATCCAACAGACAAACTGATTATTTCCATTTGGATCAAATTATCCTCCCTTTGCCCAGCACTATAGTTGGGGGGATGGGAAATGATTAGTCCTGTCTGTTTCTGAGTTTGAGGGTAGGGTAGTACTTTGATTGACAGTTTCTTCTCTCTCCCACCACATTTACATGAAATGACAGTTTCTGAAAGGAAGGGGTAATACTGATATGCCAAGAAAGGGCAAATATGGTTATTGGAAAGACAAAAAGCAGGCATCTATTACAGATCCCTATGCTATAGTGACGTTTAAAATTGTTGCCATTTTAGGCATTGTTGAGATATATAGGATTGCTTTCCTTTTTAATTTCTATACTCCTTCTATGCCTGTTTCCACTACTCTCATCTCTCTGATTTTAATTTAAGCCATTTCCTCTGGTTTCATCTTCAGTGGGTACCTAGAACAACTTGATACAACATTTTTCTCAAGATACCTTTACCTAAATACATTTTGAAAGTTTTAAGCTAGTCTTCAAGTACATTTTCCCTTTCATTTTATTACTGTGTGTGTGTGTGTAATGTTTCCCTCCCTGAGGTGTTTTATACTGTGATGTATCGGTCTTTAAAAAAAAAAAAAAAAAGTCAATCTCCTACTGATTTTTTGTTTTCTCTTCATTTACCCCTTCAGTTCTCTACTGTTACTGGGTATCTTCTTCATTCATTCTTTTCTCTTCCTGTCCTTTATTCTGAAAGTTAGTGACTTCAAAATTATAATTTTTACAGTGCTTTTGGTGATAATTTTACTGGAAAACAAGACTGATAGAAACAATGTATCTCTGTCTACATTATTCAATTTTTAAATATTTTATATGAATCACTCCATGTTTGTTTTTAATCTAATTTTGTCTTCCCAAATGACTATATTTTCATTAAAAGCAATAAAATTTTTAGTTTTATAGAAATTCAAGAGGCCAACATCTCTTTCATTAAAAAAGTCCCAGATTTGATGATAAAGAACTGTCATTAATATCTCATTGTTTTGGTGTCCCAATATTCATATTTCCAGCCCACTCAGTGACAAAGACACATAATACCAAACTTGCAGAAACTTAATATTAGGGAGTTGAACAGAATAGAATCTCCCAAAGTAAATCTCAAGTTTACTTCTATGACTTTGTTCATCATGCTTATTATAAAATTAGGTTCTAATATTAATATTGTAAGATTCATAGTGTTGATAGTGAAGTAGGAATAACACATAGAGTTAGCATCTCAAATATATTTTCTAATTTGAAACATGAAAATGAGTATCTATATTTAATTATATACAGAATTATTTTCAAAATTTCACTACATGAGTAGGGTCTCCATATGACATACTTGTTATTTTTTAAACAGAATGTGTTAGAATATACAAGTATAATGTTTAAAATAAATTCTACTTTTTTTATTACTGTTGTTCAAAAATAAAGCATTATTTTCTTGTAAAGAAAAGTCATATAAGGACCTCCAGGAGAAACATAAAACATTTTCTCTTATTAGAACTTTAATTAAATGAACTTGCAAATGACCAATGTCTCCAATAATATCATATGATTCCTAAAATTACTGCAAATAAGGAAAACCAAGCATTTAAGCTAGCTATAGGGACTCCCATTTTAAGATATATGAGATTTTACTTCCCTTTCCTAATGTTAAGTTACTAATACAAATGTAGAAGATATTGTCCTTTTATCTCTACTCTCTATGACCATGAAAAATAAAGGGAATTTAGACAAGTGAACAAAAACCTTATTTAGGACACTATTTTAAAATGTTACAAAAAAAATAAAACTTCACCCAGCATTACAGGGGCAGACAACGAATTTGAGATTTATTCATTTCTGTTCCATTGCTTAGGTGATAACAAGCTGAGAACCAGTATTAAGACAGCAACAGAGAAGGAGGGCGCCTGGGTGGCTCAGTTGGTTAAGCGACTGCCTTCGGCTCAGGTCGTGATCCTGGAGTCCCTGGATCGAGTCCCACACCTGCTCGGCAGGGAGTCTGCTTCTCCCTCTGACCCTCCTCCCTCTCGTGCTCTCTGTCTCTCATTCTCTCTCTCGCAAATGGATGAATAAAATCTTTAAAAAAAAAAAAAAAAGACAGCAACAGAGAAGGAAAGGACATGCAAAGGTCAGAAAGCAAATGATATTAATGTATCCATTAAAGGAATTAACTTTGTAGTATTTTAGTCCTACATTGATATAATGAGCCAGCAATGCTAGCTCTGAATGACTTCTTTTTAAAAATCGATTTTAAAAAAGGTAATAATAAAACAACCAAACTATTACATTTGATGAGAAATTTGGAGATAAACTATTTCAATCAAGTCTCACAGGTAAACAGGAAAATAGGATAGGAGCAGTAGGAATTCCTCCATAAATTGTGGTTGGTCAGAGAGGTGATTAAACCCCAAGGTGCCATTTGGAGTAGAAGGGAGAAAAAAATTCTCAAGGACAAAGACGTTTTTGAGGATATGAAAAGCTGAGGGTTGTGAAAGTTTACCTCGTTTGTGCTGTGACTCTACAGCACTTTTTGCTTCATCTTTTGTCCCTCCTGTCATTTGATTCCTGATGCCCCCATCTTTTATGTTACTGTTTCCTTCCCAACCATTAAGCTAATTTTGCACATATACTCCTATATTTCAGTACACTGTTCATATCTCTTTAATAGTAGATAACACATTGTGTTTTTATGTAATATATTGCATTTCTGTCCTTTCCAGGAGACCATTAACTCTTTGAGGAAAATAATGATATCTTAGGGATGCCTGGGTGGCTCAGTTGTTAGGCGTCTGCCTTTGGCTCAGGTCATGATCCCAGGGTCCTGGGATCGAGCCCCGCGTCAGGCTTCCTGCTCTGTGGGGAGCCTGCTTCTCCCTCTCTCACTCCTGCTGCTTGTGCTCCCTCTCTCGCTGTGTCTCTCTCTGTCAACTAAATAAATAAAATCTTTAAAAAAAAAGAGAAAAGAATGATATCTTTTTTATCTTTTTCGTTCTAGTGTCAAGGAGAATGACTGACTGGCAATAAAAAGATGTTCAATAATCATTTCATGAATGAATGAATGAATGACAGTACTCTCATTATTCATCTTTAATTATACCCATTCAACAGTAGCATAGCACCCAGACTAGATTTCTGGAGAACATCAGTATCTAGGCTGCAGGATACTGACATTTTCTCTTGAGAAAATGGTATTCCATGACCTTCCAAAGGAATCAGTCCCTATGAACTTGCAATTTTTATCACAAGTCTTCAGTGAATTTCTTCACTTCTTAAATATGAGCACAGATCATGTTTTCTTATCCTCACACAATGCTAAAAATCGAAGTTTAAGCACTTAATTATAATGTTGAATAGAAAAATGAACATAAAAACTACAACATATATCCTGTTCTTGTGTTATATTCAGGGTATATAGATTGAAATATAATACTTAGACATTACCTGCAAAAGAAGAGGACATCTAGATTTTGTAAAGAATGAATTTAAACTGTTTTATCAATCTATACTTACCTTATTTATCAATACTCTAATTAAACACAAAATGACAATTTAGAACCCAGTTGCAGGGAAGTTGAAGATAATGGCTTTATTTCCTTTTTGTTCCTTTTCTTCCTTTTTTTCTTTAAATGTCATTCTTAATAAAAGCCAAGGTAGTAAAAAAAAAAAAAAAAAAACCTCCTAAATATTTTTCTAGAAATGAAAATAGAGGCTTTAAAATTTGAGTCCCTTGAGCTGAATATAAAGGAAAATCAAATTATCTATAACTAATGACAGTAATAATTCCTTAAAGTACATGTTAGTATACATAAATTCTTATGTATATATACAACATATATACAATGTACATGAAAAAATTTAGGCTTACATAATCCAAATCTTAGTTAATGTAGTCCAAAATAAAAATGTCTCTTCTCTAACCTACTATAGCCAAGTATGTCTCAAGCCTTATAAATTTTTTACAATATTCTTGTAACATCTACTCTTTGGAGGTGGAATATTTGTAAACTCCAATATATTGAAGAAAAAGGTAGGTAACCATCTGTCTGCAGTGGATTACACAGAGCTTGCTAGAGTCTTATGTTTCCTCCTTTTCTCCATACAGAGGATTAAGGGTATCTCAGTGAAAAACTGCATTTCTAAAATCATAGTGTGGACAAGTCCTTGGAGGAGAATTTTTATTTCTTGTCTTAATCCATATCTACCTAGTATTTCCATATCTTCGATATTATTGCCAAAAAATTTTTGATGTTTTTAGAATTTCACATAATCCTACTAGCTCTTTTGTGACCAGCAATTCCTGATATTTATTATTTAATAAATCAGCACTACTAGATCTAAATCAGAGACAGTTCTTCACATGCCTTTGTGTGGTTTGACACCTTTTTTTTTAAGATTTTTAATTTATTTATTTGACAGAGACAGCAAGAAAGGGAACACAAGCAGGGTGAGGGGAGAGGGAGAAGCAGGTTTCCCACTGAGCAGGGAGCCCTATGCGGGGCTCCATCCCAGGACCCTGGGATCATGACCTGAGCCTAAGGCAGATGCTTAATGACTGAGCCACTCAGGCACCAGTTTGACACCTTTTATTCTCATAACAACCCTCCAGTCCTTTCCATGACATAATTAATTAACTACATTTATTATATTTAGCAGTATTTGTATAGATTTTGTTTAATGATTTAAGGATGCACACAGCAAAAGAAAATAAATTTCATTTTAATCTTGAAACAATGGCTTCATAGAGAAAATCATAAATTGGAAAGTACAGAAAAAATCTTTGCATTACTAATTCTATTTCTCTCTAGATCTTTTTCTAAAACTTTACATTATGAATTCTACATGCAATGAATTCTGCTTATTATGCCAGACTTCTGAAATGTCCTATTTTGGAAAAGCCATATAAAAAAAATTGTGTACTGACTACTGTAATAATAAATGGAACCAATGTGCACACTGATATCTCTGCTTAAAATGTTACATAACTAAATATTACTTTGAGGGGGAGCAGAATGTGTGACCCCAAAATATACCACTTAGCATGTGGATTATTTTAAGCTGAAGACAATCAACATTCAGAAGACTCAAAAAAAAAACTTTTTTTTTTTAAAGATTTTATTTATTTATTTGACAGAAAGAGAGCACAAACAGAGGGAGTGGCAGGCAGAGGGAGAGGAAGAAGTAGGCAGAGGGAGAGGGAGAAACAGGCTCCCCATGGAGCAGGGAGCCTGAGGCTGCTTGATCCCAGGACCCTGAGATCATGACCCATGACCTGAGCTGAAGGCAGTCACTTAACCAACTGAGTCACCCAGGGGCCCCAAGAAAAAAACTTTTATCTCTTCCTTAACTACTTAAAAGAATTTGAATAGGAGGCCTGGCCCAGAAAGAGATCACTAGAGATAAATTTTTATTTGAAAGGCCTATCTATATGGCAGCACAAGCATCTAATTACCAAACAACTGCTCTTCTTATTGTCCTGTGAGTCACCTTCTTCCCCTTTGAAGCTCCCAGCTCCTATCTCATTCCTTAGTTCAGGATAGCATATAAGCCTCAATTGACCAACGTGGCCATGGGTCACATATCTTTGGGGCTCTCATACCTTTGAAATTAAATTTGTTTTTCTCTTATTAATCTGCTTTATGTGAATTTAATTATTAGACCAGATGATGAACTTAGAAAGGAATAAGGGAAATTTTTTCCACCCCTACAACTTCAAAGTTATAACTGAGAGAATTGGGAGCTCTGGCACATTTAGCCCTTCCTTTTTCTCCTCTGACTCCTCCTATTGGCCATCATGCTACATTTTCTTGTTTTTCTGCCTAATCCCATTTCAAATCAGGTCTTTTAATCTTCTCTCCTCTGATATCTCTTTATTGACACAGTGGAATTTGTGTCAAATGTACAACCACCTGACTTGCAATTTGGCTTCCAAAAATAGGAGGTTTCAAATAATAGGAGTTCTACCTTCATTTTTTCCTATGGCAAGGATTTTCATATTCAATGCACTATAATCCTATTTATTTATTTAATTTTATTTTTTAAAAAAATATTTAAATTCAGTTTAGTTAACATAACAAGTATTACTAGTTTCAGGGGTAGAATTTAGTGATTCAGCAGTTGCATATAACATCTAGTGCTCATTACATCAAGTGCCCTCCTTCACAGCCTGGCTTGACTTTTTACTTAACCTCCTGACTTCACATTTAAAGGCTCATCATACACTTACCTTTACTATCTCAAATTTAGAATGTGTGGCACCAAGCTTTTGATTCTCCTTCCCTGCTTCCAATCTGCGTCTTTCCCCAGGGTCTCATATCTCAATAAATAGTACCACCACCAATCCTGGTATGAAAATGTTGACTCCTCTCTTTCTCTCACACCCATATGCAATTCCTCAGCAAATCCTGTCAGTTCTATTGTCAATATATATCCTAAATATCACCACTAGAATATAAGTTTCCTAATAGAAGAAGCTTTGTCTATTTTGTTTGCTGCTATAGGCACACAATAAATATTTTCTGAACCAATGAATTCAATTAGTGTTGCAAAAAATGTCTTGCCATCTGATATATCCATCAAGAAATTTATATTCTGTGTATGTTTTCAATTATTCCAGAAGACATTGTCTATGTAATTCTTACATAAACTGTATACATTGCTTGCATAGCCACAAAGAAAAAGATCACTCAGAGTAGCAAACTAATTGTGAATGGCATGTGGGGGAGCAAGCCCTCATTCCTACTGGACAGATCTACATGTATACTCCTCTAGCAATTCAAACTCAAACCTGCCTTGGCCAAATTCATCATGATGCCTGTACTAATGATACTTGATTTTCTTTCTATATGTTTTATGTTAAGAAAAAGACAAATAAGATAATCACTGTACTTTAACTAAAAACTTCTGTTAATCAGAAGATTCTTTTCTGTTCCTATCAATCCCTACATCTGATGAGTTGCTAATTTCTACCTCCAGAATGTCTCTCATACTTGTTTCCCTTTTTACCATATTCAATTCTACTGCCTTGGTTTTACCCTTATAATCACTTTCCTGAAGAGTCTCAACAGACTTCCCAGTATCTGGTCTCTCATAACTTCAACCCATTCTTACCATTGCCCCAGATTAATTTTCCTCTGGGAAGCTCTGATATATTAGAACTCATTTCCAAATGACACCCATCAAATAAAGAAGACCATGGAAGTAAAGCAAAGCATTAAGGGAGATGACTTAAAGTCTCTATTTTTTTAAACCACCCAGAAAAGTTCATGAAACCCCATCTTTTAATGGGATTCCTTGGATGATATTTCAGCATAGCTGTTTATATATCTGCAAGCAATCATAAATTTACTACTTAATCAATATAGGTGTCATTTCTTTCCAACCTTTGGAACTTTTCAAAAGTCTCATGCTCTCATGTCAAAAATACCTTAAATGGTACCTCCTCAGTGTAGGAGTACCTCCAACCCCAAGTCAGATCCATCTTCTATGTTTCTGTGTTCTAACATTTAACATATGCCTCTTCAATAACCCTCATACTATAGTCTATTGTTTATATGTTAGTCTCTCCTACAAGATTAGAGATTCCTTGTAGGTAAGGACTATGCCTCATTCACTTCTGTATTTCCTCCACACAATGTAATAGAACAGATTACACATTGTGGGTGTTCAATAAATATTTGCTGAATGAAATAAGAAAAGGAAATAGCTTCAAATTAGATAAGCCCTAGAAAACCAGTGTGTTGGTACAGGCTGCTTTATTTTTTGGTGTATGTGCCTTTTGCTGCTACAGTTGGACTGAGACCACTGATTCTCTGTTGCTTTTACCTCCATTTGGATCATAAAGATATATTTGCATGACTTCAAACTAACAATCTGTAGATACTGCCATTGTTGTTGATGGTGACTCAGCACTCAGAGAGGCATAATGAACTCCTGTTTACCAGGAGAGAAAATCTATTTTAGGCTTGACTTAGTACTGCTCTTCTTCCCCTCTAGACTCTGTGGCCAGGTACTGATGATGACTTATAGATCACTAAGGCAGTGGTGATTAGACACTGAAACTTCAGTGGAGTATACAAAAAAATTTGCATGAGAATTTGTATTTTCCTTATATTATGCACATCGTATTTTTCACTATCAAAGGAGGAATGGAAATGGAGAACAGAGATCTGTGTTTACCCACGTTCAGAAATGGGAAAGCTAAGTGATAACATGTAAAGCTATTCACACAACTAACATGGTAGCAGCTCTCTAATACTAAATTTCACTACCTGGGAAAAAGGAGCAAATAATAGCCCTATCACACAGGTTGTTGTAAGATTAACTAAAACAATGGGTGGCAAATATTTTTGTTGAAGACTTATGTAATTAGTGCAATATAACAATTCCAAGAAACCTAACATGTCTGTAATTCAAGTGATTCATAATATAAGAAATATTAATACAATCAGTTCAATAGGTCAAGGATCTGCTAGAATTAGCTATACCTCCCATCCCTGTGCAAGACTGCACATCGATTTTTTTTTCCTGAAGATTTATTTATTTATTTGAGAGAAGGAGAGAGAGGAAGAGCATGTGTATGAGTGGGGAGAGGAGCAGAGGGAAAAGGAGAGAGAGAATCTCAATCAGACTCCCCACTGAGCATTGAGCCCAATGTAGGGTTCCATCTCACAACCCTGAAATCAGGAGCTGAGCCAAAATCCAGAGTCAGATGCCTAACAGACTGAGCCACCCAGGCACCTCAAGACTGCACTTCAATTTTTAAAAATTTATAATTTGATGGATATTTCCAGAAACTGAAGACTGAAGTTAGTCAAAAGCATTTATTGTCCCCTTATCCCTCATTAAATGAAATGTCTAGAAGTATCCAGCTATTGCCAACATTGCTCTTGCACTCTACCTAAAAGTAGAATTTTTTTTTTCAATTGTCTGAGCAGTCTAGTGTATCAGAATTGGCATAAGTCACTGGCAATGGGGGAGAATGACAAAGAATTCCTAAACCTGAGACTTTGTGAGTATTTCTGAAACATACTGGGCTCAGAGGGGGATATGTTTGGTCCTTTTAATTGCAGGAAGTGTGGAATCCCATAACATTCAGTCTCAGCTCTCTTATTTCATCTGGGACACCAACGGTCGAATGTTTCCTTAGACTTTTATAAAACATAAAAGACAACTAAAAGTTACTTTGAAACAAACACAGTTTAAGTAAAGATTTTGTATATTACATGTTCTTCTCAATTATTGCAGAAATATGGCAATCTTAGTGGAAGGATCTTGGTGTAACTTCCTTGAAAAAAATGAAGAAACCTGCCACAGTTTATAAATCCCATTTCTTTTCATGGGAAGAGCAAAATAGTTTCATTGTAATATCAAGGGGATCTCAGTGCTGGGAGAAATTTTACAACTGGTATCTCATAATCATTACTCTCATAATTATACATTTATTTTAATGTGTATATTCCTTAAGATATTTGAAAACTCAAATTATTGAGGTTTTATTTTTAATTTTTATGTAAAAGAAATTTAAAGCCTGCAATGTATATATATAATTCCTAAGGAATTCCTCCTGGTAGTAGTATTTTATCTGGTAGCTAAAAATTGTTGTATGCCTGACGTTGTTCTAGACATTGAGGATGTACCTGAAAAAAAGAAAAATAAAGAAACTGCTCTTACAGAACTTACACATTACTTGAGGGAGACAATAGAAAAATTGACAAACCAACAATATAATTTCAAAAAGTAATAAGTTCTATGACAAAAATAAAAAGGGATGGTATCATAATATATGAAGAGGGATTCAGGGTGATCCAGAGTGGGCTTTCTTAGAGAAATTTTCTGAGGATATGACAGGTGAGGTGAGCAGGAGCCAGCTGTGAGAGGGTCAGAGGGGGTTATAAATTGTGAAGACTCTAAAGCAAGAATACATTGAGTGAGTTCAAGGAAAAGAAATGATGCTACAAGGATGGATCCAAAGAATACTCCTTCTTACATGGACATTCATTCAGGGACTTACTCATCTCTGGTGTATATATTCTTTTTGTATCCCTAAAGGCTAGTTCATTTTCTTAGGAGATAGTTGAAAATATCTCTTAAGTTTGTCAAAGTCAAGGGGTTATATAGAGTTTTTGGAATTTTTCAATTTGGAAGGTAGATTCTTAATCCTGCATGAAAAAAAAAAAAAAAAACACCTAGGGTGCATTAAAATCATACTAGTCATATAATGCAAATACCTGTGTGTGTATACATGTGTTTTTATTTTTTTGTGTTTTTAAGTTCTTAAATTCTTATTTTCCCTTTTTGCACTGAGACAGTTCTTCCCATCTGACCAGTTGCAAAATTCACCATGCCTGGGGAAAAAACACATAGATTTATAAACTAGGTAATCTTATAGACTTTCAGGAATCTATGAGTCACCATCACCATCTCTGATGACTTCAAAGAACAAGGTCTTTCTAGGCTTTCTTGTGTCTAAAATATAAATCAAGTCCAAGCATATAAATGTCCCAATAATTATGAGGTCTTTTTCCTGCACCAGCTGGTAAAATTTGTTAATGTATTTCTTTTTGAGCTTTCTAAGATTGGGGAACTTTTATAGTAAGTATTTTCATTGGAAAGATTAAGTTTTTAGCCATTCTTTTATAACTAAAAGTTGACTCTGTTTTACCCAATGACAAAACTGTTTGATAAGCACTTAATCATACCTCTTTACTTCTGTCTCTGAAAGACCAGCACTATCTGCACATTTTAAGAAAGACAAATTGGCTTCAAAATGGTATTTATAAGGAATATGGTTCTCTACCAAAGTGGATGACTCATCAAATTCATTCTAAATTGATAAAACAAATTATTATAGACAATGACTTTCTTACCCCATTTCTAGCAATGTAGTGATAAAATCAAAGCCCTACATGGTTGTAAACCATGTGTTTTATAAGTTCATTTTATAGTCATTGAGTAGGAATAAAAACTCACTGAAAATCTAGAAAAGAATGTTGCAATCTTTAATCACCACTATATTCCCATTGTGAGCAAGGAATAGCAAATAAAGGGTTTTAAACTAATCACAGTTTTAGAAATTTTGAAGTGTTCCCATGTCAACTTGTGGGAAAATATTCCCTGTAATTCCCTAAGGGCTGCCCTGGGATAATATCATTTTGATTATTGGAATGATGAAATTCTCATTTAAGATAAGATTTCAAATGAACATATTTAGAAAGTTACAAATAATTTGGAGTAAAAATTTGGGGCTTTAGTTGGAAAATATGAAAAATTTTCATCAGGTCTCAAATTTTTATCTTTTGCATCTCAGTATGAGGTCAAAAAATGATTTAAAAGCCAAAAAGATGGATGGCTGGGGGCATAGCGACTCATCAAAACCACAAAAATAAGTCATTACCTAAATCGTTTTAGTGAAAAATTATACAGAATACTGGAAAATGTTAGTAGAGCTATGGCATGTAAGAGTCCTAAATAGCTCTTTCAGGAAGGACATATGAAAAATTATTTTAAAGAGAAATTACTTCTTGGGGTACCTGGGTGGTGCAGTTAGTTGAGTGTCCGACTCTTGGTTTGGGCTCAGGTCATGATCTCAGGGTTATGCGATCAAGGCCCATGTTGGACTCCAAGTTCAGTGTGGAGTCTGCTTGAGATTTTCCCTCTCTTTCTGCCCCTCCCCTCCTCTAAAATAAGTAAATTTTTTTAAAAGCTTTAAAAATGAGAAATTACTTCTCAAATTGAAATAGTCTACAAAGCAGACATAGCAACAGTTTTTGCTATATTTTAGTCATCTTCCTCTTCTCTTCGTTTCCTCTCCATTTCTCACTTTCTGTTTTTCTCTTTTCCTTCCTTATGCAACACAACAGCAAGAAATCCAAGAGTAAGAGGCAGAGTGGGAACTCAAGGCAGAAGCTGTAATGTTTTGTAATGTGATCTTGAAAGTGACATTTCTAGCCTCCTAGAGGTAATTATCTAGAAAATATTGATTGTGTCTTTTATTATCAATTTTTGTTTTCATTAAAACAGGCTTGATTAAATGAGCCCCAAACAGGACACAAATCCCAGGGTGAAAACCTTCACAAATACCTATCCTTTAGATTTATTCTTTACATTATCCCTACAGTGGTCTCATGAAAAATGCAAACTAATGATGACACTCTCCTTAAATCTTCAAAGGGTCCCCTCTAAACTGCAGTGTAAAAGCTAGCCGAAATCTCCAGTATGGTAGTACACAAGGTCTTTCATAACCCAATCCTCATCTACTGCTCCAGCTTCATCCCTAGACTCTCCTCATCTGCTCTTACTTACACTGGAGTTACCCAATTGCTTAGCATTCTCTTCATAGTCCATGCTATTTCACGCCTCTTTGATTTTGCTCATGTTGTTTCCTCTGCTTAGAACATCCTTACCCAATTTTTCTCACCTGTGTAACTTGAATTCATGCATTAATACTCAGCGTGGGTGTCATCGCCTCCTGAATCTTTCTCTAATCCCCCAAATGGAACTAAGTGTCCTTCTTATATTCTTCCACTGCACCCTGTAACCCATCTATCAAGAGCACTTGTCACATTATACTGAGATTATCTGTTAATATGTCTGTCTCTTCAACCAAAATGTAGGCTCCTTGGTTTCTATGATTGCTGTACCCTAGATTCTTAGCACAGTAACTGGCACAAAGTCTCCCAATATTTATGCTATTTCCATTGGGAGAGATCCAAAATGTGAAGTGGATATATCTTATCAGCTTATCTTAGGCTTACGCCATCAGGTACTTAATTCCTCTAACTCCCCTTGTTCTGAGTCCATGCATGTAAAAAATACTTTTAACTATTGCATATTTAAACAGAGACAGTGTTCCTTTATACTTTCTGTAACAAAGACAGTGTTCCCTTATACTTTCTAGTCCTGCTTGCAGTTAGGTTGATAAAATATGACTGGTTTTGGCCAAATGATTATGGGCATGACTGACATGTGTTGACCATTGGCAAAGGTAGTTTAGAGCCAGTATTTTTTCCCAGTTCACTCTTCTAACATGAGGCTGCTTGATACTTTATAGGCTGCCTAACAACTTATCCCTGAATTTAAACATTTAAAACAAGAAACTTTTATTATCTCACAGCTTCTAAAGTGTCTATGAGAAATTTGGTAAGATAGTTCTGTCTCAGAGTATGTCATTAAGTTTCAGTCAAGCTAGGGGGCGATGGGAGATGCTATGTTATCTCAGACTGGATGAGGATTTCTTTCCAAGATCATACATGTGGTTGTTAGCAGGCCACATTTACTATATGGTTTTTGGCTGGATGTTTCAATTCCTTACCATGTGGGTCGCTCACAAGGCAGCTTATGTTCTCCAGAGCAAGAAATCCAAGAGCAAGAGAGAGAGTGGGAACTCAAGGCAGAAGCTGTAACCTTTCATAATGTGATCTTGAAAGTGACATACTATCACTTCTGCTGTACGTTATTGGTCACCCAGACCAATTCTGGCACAGCGTGAAAGGAACTACACAGGGTGTGACTATCAGTTGATGTGGGAACATTGGGAACCAGTTTGGAGGCTGGTTACGACAGAGGCCACATGTTAAGGTGGTACATAAAACATGAGGGACTCCTCAACCTTGAGTCGCTATATGAAACTGACTCTCTAACCCACATTAAATGTTAAACAGACAAGAAATAAACTCCTATGACATAAAACCAATGAAAACTCAGGGTTTATTTGCTACTATGGCATAGCCTAGCTATTCAGACCAATAAAGCTCTTCATGTAGATATGATGATCGGAAGAGACTGTGATGATTGAACACACTTCAAGTATTCTAAGATTCATAAAAGTGAATCACAGACCTGTACCTCTGAAACAAATAATACATTATATGTTAAAAAAAAAAAAGAAGATAGCAGGAGGGGAAGAATGAAGGGGGGGAAATGGAGGGGGAGACGAACCATGACAGACTACGGACTCTGAGAAACTGAGGGTTCTGGAGGGGAGGGGGGTGGGAGGATGGGTTAGCCCGGTGATGGGTATTAAAGAGGGCACGTTCTGCATGGAGCACTGGGTGTTATACGCAAACAATGAATCATGGATCACTACATCAAAAACTAATGATGTAATGTATGGTGATTAACATAATAATAAAAAATAAATAACGTTCTTAAAAAAAAAGTGACTTCTTATTTTAAATCAAAACACTGGAATGCTTTCCTTCTTTTCTTATTTGCCAGGTTTGTGAATTTGGTTAATGTGTATCTGCACTCAGAACATTGACAAAATCAGGTATCAAAGACATCATAGCTGAAAGCCATAGGTGGTTAGCATCCCTTACCCTGGTCTCTTGGAATACAAGAAACTGGCAAGCTTTTCCCAAAGTGGCATTCAACCCCTTGATATTTCCAGTTACTCAAACTTTTAAAGTAATTTTAAATCACTTCAAGTACTTGATTCATTAAATAAGACCTACCTCATAATATTGTGAAGAATAAGTGAGACAATAGATATGTAACAATGTCTTCCGAAGAGTAAAATACTACATAATTATTAAACATCCTTCATGTATATTTAATATTGAAAGAAAACTACTAGAAAAGAATCAATGATGATAATCCCAAAATATTTTTTTAAGAATAAAGTAAATATTTATTCTGAAAGTTTGTTTCTTGTTTATAAGAAAATTATTCTGTTGGAAACAAATTTAATGTTATGTAAAAAAATATATATCCTATATCCATTTCCTTGGTTAAAAGATAATCCCTCATTGGGAACAAAAGTAAAATCAATAAATTCAGCCCAAAGAGTCAGCAATTCAAAAGACTGGTCATATATGTATTCTATTTCATCCAATAGCATCTCAAAGTGTTTCATTGTCTGCATCTAAAGGTCATTTCACGTCTGGTGTGATGCTCAATGCTCTTTGGACGTACATAACACCATTATACTCCAGGAACACCATTATGTGATATAAAAATTGACCTATTCAATCAAATCAATAGGAACTTATGATTTTTTTTCAAAGTTAACAGTCATTATATCAGAAAAATAAAAAATAAAGTACATGAGTAGATTTGAAAACCAAAAAAAGAAAAAAAAATTTTTGGATTATTTGATATATTAAATGTTTAGGTTCTCCATCTAAGTTGTGTCTAAAGACAGCATTTTCAAAAACAAAATAATCCTTGGCCACAATTATCTAACATTTATCCAGTGAGTCACCCCACCCCCATCCCAAACAGGCAAAAGCGTTTTTGGCAGCACCTATTTTACCTTGAAATTTTCTCCTGTAAAGTAACCCTAGTCTGACCTTGATTAGCTTATCAAATGAGCTCATCCTCAGAGCTGAAGAACTGTAGTCTATCAGAGATGTAGCATGGCAACATGCCAGAACAACTCTGTAAATCGTCTAGAGGGCACATCTAAGCATCATTTCCACTCTTTTTTCTTCCGTGTTTCTGAGTCAAGATGAGAAACAAGGGAGACAGAATGAAGTAATGGAACACAGCTGGGCCATGGGACCTGATCAATCCATTTTTGAAACTTAGTTCTGCTCCTTACTGTCTGACTAAACTTTGGAACAAGTTAAAATAGCTTTTGAATTTCAGTTTCCTCATTTGTAAAACAAAGCTACTAATCTCCTCCTTATAAGTTTATTATGAGGCATCAATAAATTACATATATGCATTGTGGAGCCTAACATTCAGGACTTAGCATTTGGTACTCAATAAATATTCTCCATTTTCCTTTGCAGTGAGAAGGGGAACTAGAGATGAATCCTCAGCTTCTTCCATCACAGGTCACTGACTGACTCCTATTAGTGAGCCAGTACTTAATAGAACACGCATCCCTACAGTTTTGGGGTATGTCATAATGCTATAAGAAGAAAGACAGAAAATTCTTTTTTCACTTGTAAAATAACACCAGCAGTGGATACTCCTGAAATATGGGGAGCTGAGTGAGAATTCAGGAACTCTGGAATGCTAACGTAGCTGTAATATGTGAGGATTTGCAAATATATTCTAGAATATAAAATGATGATAATTGATGTAAATATATATGTATGTCCTAATGAAATCAATAAAAAAATTTAAAGACTTGAATACTGTATTTGTATATAAGTATTGGATTTGGCCTCTTTTGAAAATTGGTATTATTTTCATTATTTCATTTTCCTAATTTTTTTCCAAATATAGGAAGAATCCATTACATTTAAATTATCAGTAGCTTGTACTATTTAATTATTGTCTGTAAATGATAAATGTTGCTGTTTTCTATGAGACAGCCATTTAAAAAGTTATCCCTGAGATTCTGTTCAAATCAAAAACTGGTTTATTTTACCCAGTAAAACTAGGTGGTTATGCTTTTAGTCAAAGTGTGATGGCATCAGTTTAATTCTTATTGAGATAAGCATATTTTACATTCTGTAACTAAAAACACACCAGTTTAAAGCTCAATGGCTAATATTACCTTTTACAGTCATCATTCATGACTTCTATCAGGTCTTGGCAGAAATGAGTAATGTATTATCTCTAACCTCTTTCTGTCTCCTGTGTAGGAAAGGGTGGGTTTAGAAACACCAACGGATGTGAATTGGTCATTAGGAGAAGGAGGAAATAAATGTTTCTTAGGCTTAGAAGTAGTAGCGACTTGAAACTCTGCCAGTTCCATATCTGGGACATATGATTAGCTCTGCAAGACGCAACCCATTACAGATATTTTTCCCATCTCATTCACCCAATTTAGTTTAAATGTTACCGGGTAAATTCCTTAACAGGCAGTGTACTTCAACTGAGTGAAATCAACATATTACCCGCGTATGTGTGTGTGCACACATGCTATTTAAAACATTAATAGTGACAGACCAAACACAACCCAACAACAACCCACAATTCTGAGTAAGTGGGACCCAGTGCAAGCAAATTTAAGCTGAAAGAGAATATTATCCTCTTAGCAATGACTTTCACGGAGAGCTGGGAAGGCAATGTTAAGTAGTTAGTATGAAGGCAATAAACACCTGTTAGGGGATGAGTGGGTGGAGCTGGTATGGAAAAGGAAAGCAACATGTGCCAACTCCATTTTACTAATAACTTTTAGGAAACCTCTCAATTGAGAAAAAGGCAGAACAGAGGTCGTAAAGAACTACAGAGCTGCAGACTGGCCATGGAGGCAGAAGATGGCTGCAAACTACATCAGGGAAAGATTTCAGTAGTGGGAATGAAGGGATAGAAATTGGCATTCAGTGTCTACTATGTGTCAAGAAAAATACACACACACACACACGTGTGTGTGTGTACTTCTGTGTATATTATATTACATATTTCTACAAGGCCCGCATTATCTATCTTAATTTTCAAATAGAAAAAACAGACTTGGAGAGTTCAATAACATACTAATGGTCACACAAGAAGCAAGAAGCACACCTGGACTGATGACATTTGTTGAATGTTCTCATTTTTCATATGGAGACAACAACAGGGAAGATAGAAGCATTCCAGGTTAAAAAAAAAAAAATCATGATATCTTTGAATGCAGGAGTAAGACAGGCAGAGACTTACTCATTTCTTCCAGCTATTTAATGTTTGAATTGACTAGAACCCATCACTCCATCCAGTTTCAACTCAAGGAAAAAGAAGTAGGAATAACACCAAATATATTCCTCTGAGTGTCCCCATGAGCCCTCCCCCCAACACACATTAATTTTAAAAACATAATATTGCTCAAAATGTACTGGTCAAATAATTGAATGCATCTATTTGGCTATAGTACAAGACATACTTAGGAATAGGTTATATGTGGCATAATTTTGAAGATACTGGAAAAACACTGTGTCCAAAAAGAACTCTACCCTATCTTCCTTCCTATGACCAAAAATTCTATAAGTAGACATGCATATGTCTTTTATTAGAATGCATATACTCATGAAATTTAATGTAGGGTCACTTTTGTCTTATTTTCAATGACTTGTGTTGCATTTTTTTTTCCCCAGAAAACTGCTTTTCATCACTGGGAAGAAACATATGATACAAATGGGAGAAGGGACACGATGAGAGAGAGGAACTGTGGAGAGAAGAAAAAGAGGTGGAGATGATCTAGACTCTGTCATTCTGCTCAGGGCATATCCTGTTACATCACTTCACAAAAGGACATTGTGGCGGAAATGACTTCTAACTGATCACATTATATCTGAAAGTTCAACAAGGTTGAAATTTTCTAAGTAGTCAGTTACATGAAAGTGCAAATGGTGGGTGGACCCAAAGGGTCAGGGATTACATCTGCTGCCTACACTGTGGTCTTTCACCTTCATACCTAATAGTTGCCTCTTTGTTTTGCATGAATAATGTGATTCCTTGTCCTGCCACTCTATGCATAAAATTACTTTTACTCAAGGGGCAAAAAAGCAATTCTCAATCTAATCCGTTTTGCAAATTTGACAGTGATATCAAAGAGCAGGAAGTTGTCTGTGAGTAATGACACACTGATCATTTGTTTAAATGTCAAACTTAAACTTCATCAACTTTCAGGGAATATGTCAGTAAAGAATGGGGTTCAGTTCAGCCAGAGAGGATTTCAATGTCATTTAGTCCCAGAGAAAATAGCTGTCAGTATCTTGAGAGCACAGTGCTTTGAGTAAATTTTTCTTTTTAAGCTGAATGGAATTGGCCATTTCAGCACTTGGGGCTGTGGACAGTGCTCTTTTCCTTGACATTATGAAACACGTAGTCTTACTGTAGAGGTGTTTCCTTCTTGAGACTAAAACACTCCCTAGGCTTGCAAACACGTACCCCTAAACTATGCAGTTAGAATATGAAGACTATGCATCAACATTCTGTGTAAGGCCAGAATAAAGTAACAGCAAAGGGAAACAAATTTTATCACAGAGATTAAGGCTGAAATAAAAATTAGGGAAGGGAAATAGTTATGATTTGCAGCTATTCCTGCAAAACAGGTCAAATTTTTACTGCAATGCAATAACATTCCTCTCTGGATAGGATTTTGTTGGAGACAATGACAGAGCCATTAACCCTTCATGGTAATTTATTAACAGTGGGCATAGATGCAAGAGAGAACAGGAAATACATTTAATAGGCTTGCAGACAACAAGGAGCAAAGAATTCATTCTCTCTATGCTTTCTAGCTCTAGAGTGGAATATCAATGGAGAATTTTGGATCTGAGGTCAGAAGAAATGGACCTGAATCTGAATCATGTTCTTTAATAAGCCATTTCATTTCTCTAAGTCTTGTTTCTTCTTCTGTCAAACGTGGGTTACTTTGAGGTTTAAATGAGAGTGTATGTGAAGGAGTCTGGCACAAGGTAGGTACTCAATGGGTGTTCAGTTTAGATTACTTATCATTAAGTGTGGGCATAACAGTGATATGTTTCTATGCTGGCAGCCATGTGTTTTAATAGTTGTAACTCTAAGAATGGATGCCAGGAAGGGAAACAAGAAAGTCATTATTATTAGCAGACTTATCCTTATAGCAAAGGACCCTAAGCATGTGTATTTTCACCTTCATCCACCTTGTTTGCATCACCCAAAGATTCCCTTTATGTTTACCTTTAAAACAACAACAAAAATAGCCTGGAAATAATATAGTATTATTTAAAAAAAAAGTTTTCAAAGGATTTGTATCTCTCTTAAAAAAATAATATTCTACCAACTCTCTCCAGAATGCTTCTCAGTCATAGACTACCAACTACTCTGCCTGCTGAATTGGTGACAGACTACTTTGAATGCTTCCTACCCAGACTGACATACTTGGGGAGAGAAGGTAAAAATCAGATTAGTGCTGATAAGTTCCTTATCATCCTCCATTGCAGCTACAAATTCTTTGCTTTGGACTTCAGAGCCACTCAGCCTATCTCACCTCACCCATCTTCCCTTTTTGTAACTGAAAATCAAGAGCATCTTCTCCTAGCCTCCCCCATCTCCTCCTGTCATTTTCAACAGAGATTGCCTCCACACTGCCCTCTGCATTTGAAACGCCTCCCACTCTCCATTCATCAAGGTACACGCTCCTTCCATTCACAATTCATATTAAGTCGTCCCTCCCTTCTAGAGCTCCTTTTCCTTAAGTGGATTCCCCAGTGGATTAAGTGGATTCCCCAGCTGCCCTAATAAACTCCATCACCACAGCCCCATACCGCACTGCACCCCCTCCCCAACACTCAGAAATTGTGCCGAGCTGGGAAACGGACAGGGAAATCTACCTTTGCATACAAACTCAGGGACAAATAGGGAGCCTAGCGTTTAGCTTGGTCTTGTCTTTGGGCAAAAAAAAAAAAAAAAAAAAAAATCCATTACAAAATTTCCTCAAGCCTGGCAACAAGCATGCTCTGGAAAAAAAATATTGGTTGAGTGGATGAATGAATGAGTGGATAGGCGGATGAATGATTGAGATCTCTTTGGTACTTTTCTCAGGTGCCCCTCCCTCTTGCTGGCTCCTGGCATGGTTCCTGTTTAATTCAGCTTCAGTGCATGAGTGCACCTCCGTGCTTCGCCTGTTTCCACTCCCTGCCGTTTCATTACCACCTCTAGACAGAGCCTAACCTCCTCGCCAAAGGGCACTCTGCCTACCTCACAAATCCTTTGTGACTTCAGTGGCCACAGAGAGCTTGCTCCTTAGGAGCACAGCTTTGTCGTCTCCCAGCTCTCGCTCTCCAGAAAGTCCCCAAAATCCCTGGCTACATTACAAAAAAAGGATGACCAATTTCCCCACACTCAACAAAATCCACCTGGAGACCCTGTCGTTCGTTGCCTCCCTCTCGCCGCCTGTAACCGTGGTGATTGCAAAAGAAACGCGCTTCCCCGCTTCTCCCTGCAGAAAAAGGAATTACCATTCCAGGGCTCGGTCCTGGTTCCGAAAATCAGAAAACTTTTTTTTTTTTTTTTAACAGAAAACCCCACCCCGAGGGCAGCGACCTCTTTGTTTGCATCCCAGGGGGAGGGAGGGGTCTTCAGAGCCTTTGCAGCCCGGGGCGGAGGGGACGTGACAGCCCTCTGGAGGGCTGCCCGGGACCAGACTCACCCAGGACATTCCCAATAAGAGCCACCACGAACACGATGATGTACCCAGCGATCAGGACCCACTCATATTCTTTTGGGTGTAGGTATTCCCTCCACAGGTACCGCAGGAATTCCTCGTCGTCATAGTCGGTGGGGTTTAAAAAGGGCTCTTGAGTTTCATTCAGCTCCGAAGCAGATGACCAGTTGCGACAAGGGGGGGAGTCCTCCAATTTGGTACCGGACATCACGGGCTCGAGTCCGGTTCCACTCAGTGCCGTAAGCCGCTCTTCGCCTGCCCCATGAGCACTGTGATTTGTGGTGCTAAAGGCTGCGCGGAGACGCGAGAAGGGGCTCCAGAGCAGAAAATGACGTGAAAAGTTACTGAGCCAATGCCTCCGGAGTCTCATGCAGGGCAACTTCTGCGGCGGCTTCACTGTCTTTGCAGACGATTTTGCACCGTGAAGAGAGGCGGCTGAGGAGCTAGGGACCTGGCACTGGAGGCTGCAGCAATGACACCGGGGGGAGAAAGCTACCTCGGGCTCGGCTCGGGCTCAATTACTCCTCATTCCAGCACTGAGTCCGCAGCTCACAGCCTCCGCCCGCGCTGAGGGAGAGCTGAAGCTGAAGGAGGGTGGGAAGGGGTGGGGGAGTCAAAAATTATTTTAACCTATTTCTCCGTGGGTTAAATCTCCCGCTTTTCTACTTTTCTCCTCCATTTCTCACGTGCAATTTCCGTAACCCATACACAGACATGTGTATGCTACGGACATGACAAGCATGTTCACCCATGGTTAATACAGGATTTGTTGATGTACTTGTCTTTTTAATGTCAACATTTAAGTAACGAAGAGGAGCCACTGTGTTCCTCAAGCAGGACTATGCAAAAGTCATTTCAGACAAACCTTTTCATGTTTGTTTGGCTTTGCCAACTTAGCACTTGCTGAATCTTGAAGATATCGCCTCCACTCCCCCTTTTCCAAACTGGGGAATGAGACCATTTTTGAATTGAAGGATATATTTAGCTGGAATTTGTACTTGCAAAACCAAGTGTCATAAGAAACACGGCAGCAAAAGCTTGAAGGACACAAGGGTCATAAATGTGCTAATAGTTAATGTTGTCAAGCAAAGGAGACATCCACATGTTAAATAGATCCTTAGGAGGATGTTGTGGTACAAGCAGAAGTGCTCTCTGGTGAATACCACACCCCACTGGTCTTTCTTCTTACTGACTCAGGACTGATGTCACCTGCCACTCTCTAATGAAATTGATTTCGTCTCTAAGAAGAATATTTTGGAATTCATCACAGTGTGAGTTCAGGATCCTTTAATTCTCAATATCCATGATAGGAATATTGCATTTGATTATAATTCTGGATATGGGAAGGGCCTCCAACATCACCTAGCCTCAACTTCGGTTAATATTAGAAGCCCTCTAATAACACTGCTGATGTTTCCCCACCTAGTTTGGATGGACCACCTTAACTTATGACTTCCACCATCATGGGGCCGCTCTGAAACTGTTCCTTACATTAAAATAAGGTCTTAAACCAACATATAATTTTCTTAGCCTTCTACCCTCAATACCTAGTTTGCCTCTTGGTGCTACATGGAATAAATCTTCCACATGACAACCCTTCATATATTTAAAATAAGTATCACAGTCTCCTTCCCTTTCCTCTACTTTTTCCCTAATTAATTCCATTGCTTTTCAATGACACTTTCCCCAAACCTCTACTCATGTGGTCTTCCTTTAGACAATTCTCAATGTCTTGCATAATATGGAACTAGGAGGATATACAGTAATTTGGTTTGGGTCTTGCTGGTACAAAATGTACATTATCATGTAGATGCAACCAATGTCTGTATCTAATTCCTTTTTTTCAAATGTCACAAGACTGTTGGTTGATACTGAGTGTTAAGTCAATCCCCCTAACTCCTACTGTAGGCATAATTCTTCACAGTTGTTTTGTACTTTATAGTTGGAAATTTTTTTCATACACATTGTTTTAAAACTGCTGAGGGGTTGACATGATTAGCCCTGTTTTATAGATGAGGAAACTGTTCTGGAGAAATTAAATGATTTACCAAAGGTCAAGTGACTAATCTGTGGCAAGACCATCCAGTTCTTTTGATCCCAGCTTGGGGTTTCTATTATTTTACAGATGTCATATTTCACAAGAAATACTATTGTTATAGTTTTCCCATCTGCACTAGTCATTTTTGTTAAAGATTTTATTTATTTATTTGACAGAGAGAGCAAGAGAGAAAGAGAGCATGAATGGGGGGAGGGGCAGAGGGAGAGGGTGAGGGAGAAGTAGGCTCCCCACTGAGCGGGGGCTCCATCCCAGGACCCTGAGATCACGACCTGAGCCAAAGGCAGACGCCTAACCAATTGAGCCACCCAGGTGCCCCAAGCATTAGTCATTTTTTAAGAGAAGAAAATAAATAGGCCTTTGATTTCTTTGACAAATATTTACTTAGTGTTTCTATTCTACTCTCAGTGATATAAGTTAAGCAAGGTTACCATTTTCATGAACTTTACTTTCTAGGGAAGTTAGAAAGTGAACTAATTAACTAATGAATACATAAGAAAATAATAGGAAGGGATAAATGTTATGATGAAAACAAAATAGGGTGAAGTGATGGTGAGTGGAGAATCCCAAAGGCCATGTTAGAAACAGATGGTCAAAAAGGCCTGTGTGAAGAGGTGACAGCTAAGTAGGATACCTACATGATGTATGCATGTATTAATTTAATTTTGTTAATTTGGGGTTTAACCAGATCTTAAATGCTGCTGCTATTATCCAAAGCATTAGCCATTTCACCAGACCTCTTGTCATCAGTAAATTTGACAAGTAGGCCTTCTGTGGCTTCATTCAAGTTCACTGATACAAATCTGCTAACTTTATCCTGTGGTATAATGTGTCCCTCTGATTTATTAATGTCTGTTTTTTCCTCTTCCATGTATGATTCTTTTAAAAATGGGAAAGGTTGTGGCTACTTTAGTTGCAATCTATATTCATTAACATCTTCAAATTTCTTGCCATTGACAATCCACAAATATGGACCCCATATGCTGTTTTCTAAATATTCAGTGCCATTAGGGTTTTTTCTGTGTGTGGCACTTCAACTTGTTTCTACTTCAATCTGTTCTTTTTAAGTCTTCTACCTGCAATTAATCATCACTCTTTACTAAAAGTATAAATAAGGAGAAACGAGAATAGTTTCAAGATTTTGTTCTGATATTGCTTTATGTTGCGACAAGCCTGGATTGATCTTGAAAAGTATTCCATTTCTTTCTGTCCATAATTTGTCAGGCACTTTATTTTAAATACATGGTACTCTATTGCCATACAAAAAGTCACTCAAATCTTCAAATTATTATTTTATGTTTTGTAAACATGTTAGAGATAATAAATATTACAGTACTCATTTTGATGTGATATCCTTCTTTATATCTCTTAAGATCTTTTAGGGCATTTGAAAATAATTTTTAGTTCTGTAGGTATTGTTTTCTTCAATTCAAAATCTTTCTGTTGGATGTACAGAAAAGGAGTCAGCCTAATATCGCATGACAATTAAAAAAAGTTCCAAATTTGTCTAATGATGACCTCTTAAGGTTGTTATCAGAATTAAATGAATTGATATTTTTAGAACAGTGTCTGGTATATAGAAGGGATCTGAAAATATTTGTTGAATATAATTTAAAACTATGTGATCTAATGGTGTGAATATTATTTGCTTTACATATCAATTCCTCTAAGTGATTATTTTAAAAAAAGAGAAATGTAGCTCACAATAGTCTGAGTAATTCTGTTTAACTACCCATCTTATACTTTTTTCTGTCACTTTTAGCTCTCCGACTAACCTGAATATATTAAAAATGAGAAAGAAAAAGAAAATAAAACTCAAAACCAGATTTTTTTTTTCCTCTCAGTGGTTGTAGTTAGGTTGTTCAAAGATCTCAGATTACATGGGCTGTCCCAGATTTTATATTCTTACTCCTAATGCCAGACTATACTTTTTGGAGCCTATAATAACTTTATGAATCCATTTCATGAAATATTTCTTAGTATTCTCTATGTGCCCAGGAGTTTAGTTAAGAGCTGGAGGCATAAAGATCAATAAGACATAGTCTAGCCTCAATGATCTCACAGTGCACCAGAGAATTAGAAGTGTTATTATTATAGAACCACTCTGTGAGTTTCTAGGGTAGAAGGATGCAGAGAGTGTCATGAGAACATGAAAGAACACCTAATTCAGCCTGGAGAAAACCAAAATGGATGGCTCCCCCACAGGGAAAGTCACTCTTGAGCTGACTCCTTGAAGAGAAAGAGATTACTAGCTGGTTAGGGATGGGAAGTGTTCAGTCAGGGAGGGCAAGATTTCATGAAGACTTAGAAGCAGGAGAAAACATGTAGCGTATAGACAAAAGCAAGGTGAAGACAACAAAGTCAGGCTTTCTCAACATCTCTGGAAAATGGAATCCAGAATGGTAAGACTGAAGAGAGGGTACTAGGTAAGAGAGTAGTATAATGATCCTGCTGTCACAAGGGAGATAGTGGTTCTGAGGATTGAGAAGAGATGGGTGTTATAAAAATAATAATAATAATGGTTTGAATAGATATCATCCAGAATACAGCAATCTTGTTTTACTTTCTTGAAGGCTGACTACATGGTAATAGTATGTTTGAAGTTTATTTCTTTGTTTTGCTGTGTATTTTGAAGAATAAATTGAAGAAAGAAACAGAGAGGTGTCCCCCGGCTGACTTTCAGGTATTTGAAAAGAAGTTGTTTCCTTCCTTCTTTTCTGTTGGAAAGAAAATGAAATCAAGTCTGAGCACTCTCTGTAATGACTGTACTGAGCTTGCATATTATATCCCAAATAAATGTATTAGTTTTGCAGGAAGTTATCTGACATCTCTAGGCTCCAAAGACCACATTTTCTTATAATATGGCCTTGCTAAATCTTTCTGGAAAAGTCCCTGGTTCATGGGAGGGTCTAGCAATCAGTTTTTCAGGAAATATGGGGGAAAGGGACCTCTGATAACTTGTTCCTCTTAGGAGAAACTCTTGAGTGGGTTACTGAGAATGAAATAACCTCATGCCCTAGAAAATTGAGACATTAAGATTCAAAATTACATGTTGCAAATTACTACAAAACATTGCTATCTCTTTTTCTTCCCATCCTTCTTTTACTCCCTCCCTTATTTACTTGTGTCTCATTTCAGACTAGGTGCTCTCTATTCCTTCTTGCCTCCTATCCTGCATGATCAGATCTGACATGTTCCCTTCATGGTTCTTTTATTCAACAATCTGTGGAAGTCGTGCTCTATTCCTATCCTATGTCGAGCACAAACTCTGTTCTGCTCTTATTCGGTTTTTCTCATGAAAAGCATAGAGGAGTAAGCAAGTAATTTAATTCAGTAAAACAAATGCCCTTATGTGTACCTCTAAAGAGATCTGAAAGTGAAGGAAGAGACATCTACTCTGTCAGAGTGGGGCCAAGATGACTATTGGAGGAGATGTTATCTAAGCTCAGAAATGAAGAACGGGGAGTGGTAGCCTCCAGTGTGATGGCTGGGAGAGACAATTGGTAACAGAATGGAAGCAAGTAACTCATTTGTGAAACAACAAGAACAGTCAGCATTCCAATGAGTGCTTACTTGGGCTAAGCCCTGTGCCAAGCATATTACATGTATTAACTCAATTGATCTTCACAACTCTATGAGGTAGGTCTTATTAGTTATCACACCAATTTTATAGAGGAAGAAACTGAGACATGGAGAAGTTAAGTAACTTTCCCAAGGTCACACAGCTAGAAAATGGCAGAGTCCTTGACCAGAGTGGTCATGATCCAATTCCAGAAACGTGTAATTTTTTTTGCCATCACTCTATTCTGTTCCCACAGTAAAGAACCAAAAACTTTTCAGTATGGTGAGGTGTTTCCTTTAGTGGTAGTAATAATACTATAAAATTTTGATTCTTGAAGACCATATTTATAAAATTATATACATCTCATATATTTTTAAATTTCTGGTTATATTTTAAGTAATGTTGAAGAGGGGAAATTGTTATGCCCTTCAAGGTGATGTCTCCCCAAAGCAAATCAATATCCTTCTACATGCTCTTAGGTATAAATGTTTTTGTTCATACTATACACTTAAGGGCATAAATGTTGTCTAATTCATCGTTTTGCACCCAGAACCTAGCACAACACTTTGAAGGTAGCTACTGGTTAATCACTACTTTTTGATCAGGACTGAACTGAATTGAGGAAGAGATTCCTTCACAAAAAACGATTTTTATGAAAAATTATACATATGTGTCACGTTGGTTTATGGGAAGCCATGGGAATTCCTGAATACATAAGTATATTGTTCCCCATCACTACTAAATCTTTAGCTTAGGAAGAACTTAATCTTCTTGTCCAAAAGAACATTATTCTTTTCTTGAGCTCATGTAACTGGGCTTCCCTGCCTGGAAAATAATACTTGGCTGAGATAGCGGAAATTTACTCTTAAGTAAGCAGAGGATTGGGCATGTAACCGTTAAGGCACATGACCTGATTTTCCATATAAAATACATTATCCATTTTACTATGTCACAAAAATCTATCTGATTATATATTTTTAAAGACTTCATTTTTTTGAGGGTAGTTTTAGCTTCAAAGCAAAATTCAGAGGAAAGTACAGAACTTTCCCATATATTGCCTGTCCTCACACATGCACATCCTGTCCCATTATCAACATCCCCCACCAGAATGGTACATTAGTTACAACTGAGAAACCTACATTGATTCATCATAATCACTCAAAATCCATAGTTTACATTAGGGTTCACTCTTAAATTCTATGGGTTTGGACAAATGTATAATGACATGTATCCATCATTATACTATCATATAGAGTATTTTCACTACCCTGAAAATCCTCTGTGCTCTACCTATTCATCCTCCCCCCTTCCCTAATTCCTGGAAACCACTGATCTTTAATTCATAATTTATTTCTTCATAGTTTTTTTTTAAAGATTTTATTTATTTGAGAGAGAGAGAGAGAGATAGCGAAAGCAGGAACACAAGCAGGGGGAGTGGGAGAGGGAGAAGCAGGCTTCCCGTTGAGCAGGGAGCCCAATGTGGGGCTTGATCTCAGGACCCTGGGATCATGACCCGAGCTGAAGGCAGACGCTTAACAACTGAGCCACCCAGGGGCTCCTCTTTCTTCATAGTTTTTTGGTTTCATATAGTTGGAATCATATACTATGTAGCCTTTTCAAATTAGCTTTTTCCATTTAGAGATATGCATTTAAGGTTCTCCCATATCTTTTCATGCCTTGGTAACTTATTTCTTTTAGCACTGAATAATATTCCATTGTCTGAATATATCACAGTTTATTTACGCATTTGCCTATTGAAGGACATCTTGGTTGGCTTTCAAGTTTGGGCAATTTTGAATAAAGTTGCTACAAACATTTGTGTGCAGATGCTTCTGTGAACAAAGGAGTTTTCAACTCCTTTGGGTAAGAACCAAGCAGCAAAATTGATGGATCATATAGGACTATCATTTAGTTTTATAAGAAATCACTAAACTGTCTTCCAGAGTGGCTGTACCATTTTGTATTCCCACCAGCAAGAGTGAGACTTCCTGCTGTTCCAAACCCTCACCAGCATTAGGTGTTATCAGTGTTCTAGAATTTGGCCATTCTAATGGGTATATAGTGTTATTTCATTATTTTAATATACATTTCACTATTAACATATGACGTGGACCATCCTTTCGTATGATTTTTTGCCACCTGTATATTTTCTTTGGTGTGATGTCTGCTAATGTGGCCCATTTTTTAATCAGGTTGTATGTTGTTTTGCTGAGTTTTGTTTTGTTTTTCTTTCCTGCAAACCCCCCAGCCCCAAGGTTTATGTGTTCATTTTTTAAAACTGCATTATTGAAGTATAGTTGGCATACAATGTTATATTAGTTTCAGGTGTACAACATAGTAATTTGACAATTCTATACATTAATCAATGCTCACTACAATGAATGTAGTCACCATCTGTAATCATACAATGTTATTACATCTTGATGAGTTTTAGGAATTCTTTGTATATTTTGGATAACAGTCCTTTATCAGATGGGTCTTTTGTGAATATTTTTCCCAATCTGTGGCTTGTCTTCTCATTCTTTTGATATTGTCTTTCACAGAGTAGAAGTAATTGATTTTAACAAAATCCAGTTTATCAATTATTTCTTTCATGGATCATGCCTTTGGTACTGTATCTAAAAAATAGACATGCCCAGGGTCATCTAGGTTTTCTGTTATGTTATCTTCTAGAAGATTTATGGTTCTAAATTTTATATTTAAGTCTGTGACAGATTTCTGAGTTAATTTTAGTGAAGGGTATAAGGCCTGTGTCTAGATACATTTTTGTTGTTGTTGTTGTGTGAATGTCCAGTTGTTCCAGCATCATTTGTTGAAGAGACTGTCTTTCCTTGTTTCACTTTTGCTCCTTTGTCAAAGATTAGTTAACTATATTTACAAGGGTGTTTCTGGGCTCTCTATTTTTTCCATGTCTCTATCTGTTTATTATTTCTATAATACCACAATCTTGATTACTGTAGTTTTAGAGTAATTCTTGAAGTCAGGTAGTATCAGTCCTCCAACTTTGTTCTTTATTTAATATTGTATTGGCTATACTTCCCCTTATGCCTCTCCATATAAATTTTAGAATCAATATTTTGATATCCATAAAATAATTTGCTAGGATTCTAATTGGAATTTCAGTGAATCTATAGATCAAGTCAGGCAGAACTGACATCTTGACAATATTGGGTTTTCCTATCCATGAACATGGAATGTCTATTTAGTTCTTTGATTCCATTTATCAGAGTTTTGTAGTTTTTCCTCTATAAATCTTGTATATATTTTGTTAGACTTATATTTATACCTAAGTATTTCATTTTTTGAGGACTAAGGTGAATGTTAATATGTTTTTAATTTCAAATTCCTTTTGTTCATTGCTGTCATGAAAAGGAAAGCAATTACTTTTGTATATTAAACTCATACACTGCAGTTGTGCTGTAATTGCTAATCAATTCCAGGAGTTTTTGTTGATTTTTGCATTTTCCATAGATAAATTCATCTACAAACATGAGTGAACAATAACACTTTTATTTCTTCCTTCCCAAACTGTATACATTCTATTTCTTTGTCTTGTCTAATTACATTAGCAAGGACTTGTATTGCAATGCTGAAAAGGAGTGGTGAGAGGGGAAATTCTTGCCTTGTACCTGATTGTAAAGAAAAAGCTTCAAGTTTCTTACCATTAGTATGATGTTAGCTGTTACATTTTTTGGTAGACATTCTTTAAGTTGAAGTATTTTCTCTGTATTCCTGGTTTACTGAGAGTTTTTATCATGAACAGATGTTGGATTTTATGAAATGCTTTTTCTGCATCTATTGATATGATCATATGATTTCTTTTTAACCTGTTGATGTGATGGATTACATTAAATGGATTTTTTTTTTAAGATTTTATTTATTTATTTGAGAGAGAGAGAATGAGAAAGAGAGCACATGAGAGGGGGGAGGGTCTGAGGGAGAAGCAGACTCCCTGCCGAACATTAAATGAATTTTGAATGTTGAACCAGCCTTGCATACCTTGGACAAATCCCACTTCCTTGTGGCATATAATTCTTTTTTATATTTTTTGGATTTAATTTGCTAAAATATTTTGAGTATTTTTGCATCTAGGTTCATGAGAAATATTAGTCTGTCATTTTCTTTTCTAGCAATGTCTTTGTCTGGTTTTGTAATTTGGGTAATGCTGGCCTCATAAAATGACTTAGGAAGTATTCTCTATGCTTTTATTCTCTGAATGAGATCATAGAAAATGTTATTTCAACAAATATAAATGCTGTGCACTCTATATTACGGTGAAAGATATTCATGTATTGAATTCTAATGTTAAAAGCAACTCTTCAAGCTTTTACTCAGATAAAAATGCAGGCACTGAATGGCACAGTGTCACTGTGAAAACTTGCATTGAGTGACAATTTCCTTTGGGTGTTATTGTTTATTTATTTTCTAATAGAGATAACATTCACATAACATAAAGGTCACCATTTTAATAATTTTACAGTACACAAATCAGTGGTTTTAAATATACTTATAAGGTGCAACCATCATCACTACCTAATTCCAGAATGTTTCCATCACCCCAAAGAAAACCCGTATCTTCCCATTCATCTATCTTCCCATATGCTGGAAACTGGGTTTAATTCTTCTGGAACGTTCCTATAAATTGAATCATAGGATATGTGGGGCTTTTGTTTCTGGCTTCTTTTATTTAGCATAATATTTTCAAGGTTTATCCATGTTATAGCACACACCAGTATTTTTTTTTATGGCTGAATAATATTCTATTGTATGTATATATCTCTTTTATATATCCATTCGGAAGTTGATGGACTTTGGGATTGTTTCCACTTTTTGGCTGATATAAATACCTGTGTACGAGTTTTGGTGTGAAATTATGTCTTCAGTTCTATTAACTATATACTGAGAAGAATTACTGTTTCATTTGGTAACTCTATTCTTTAAGGAATTGCCAAACCGCTGTCCAGAGTTGCTATACCCTTGTACACTACCACCTGCAATGTATAAGTTTTCCAACTTCTCCACATTCTTACCAATATTTGTTATTTCTATTTTTCTTTATTATTATTGTAGGTATCCTCATGGATATTCAGTGGTATCTCACTGTGGGTTTAATTTCCATTCCCCTAATGACTAGTGATGCTGAACATCCTTTCACATTCTTCTTGGCCACTGTGTATCCTCTTTAGAGAAATAGCTATTCAAGTTGTTTACCTATTATTTTTTTGTTGACTTGTAAGCATTTTTAAAAATATATTCTGGTTACTAGACTTTTATCAGACACAATTTGCAACTCTTTATACTTAATAGTGTCCTTTGATGCAAAAAAGATTTAATTTTAATGTTCATTTATGTTTTGTTATTTTTGCTTTGGTATTATATTTAAGAAGCCATTGTCTAATCCAAGGTCACAAAGATTTACACCCATATTTCCTTTTAAGATTTTTATTGTTTTAGCATTTACATTTAGGTCTTTGATCCATTTTGAATGAATTTTCATATGCCACGTGAGAAAGAGGTCCAAAATCATTTGTTTTTATGTGGATATCCAGTTGTCCCAGCACCATTTGTTGAAAAAACTTTTTTTTCCCCATTGAAAATCAATTAGCCATAGATGAATGGGTTCATTTTTGGACCCTGAATTATCTGCCATTGATCTATATATCTATCCTTATACCAGTATAGCAGTATTTTGATTACTGTAGCATTGATGTATGTTTTGAAATTGAGAAGGGTAAGTCCATAAATTCTGTTCTTCTTTTTTAAGATTATTTTGGCTACTTGGAATCTCTTGAAGTTCCATGTGAATTTTAGGATCAACTTGTCCCATTTCAGAAAGAAAAGAAAAGAAAAAAGGCAGTTTGGGAATTTATTTAATAGAGACTGCACTGAATTTGTAGATCAAGTTGAAGAGTATTGCTATTTTAATATTGTCTTCCAATCTATAAACATGGGATGTCTTTCAATTTATTTAGATTTAGTTACTTTCAATAATATTTTATTTGCAGTCTATAAAACTTGCAATTACTTGTTTAAATTCATCCCTAAGCGTTTTATTCTTTATGATGTTATTATAAATGGAATTGTTAATTACATTTTTGGATATTTCATTACTAGTGTACAGAAATAAAACTGATTTTTGCATATTGACTTATATCCTAAAACTTTGCAGAACTCATTATTACCTCTGGTAGGTTTGCATGTGTGGAACCTTTGCATTTTTCTATATATAAGATCATTTCATCTGACAAAGATAGTTTTGCTTTTTCCTTTCAAATCTAGATGCCTTTTCTTTTCCTTGCCTAATTGGCTAGAACTTCCTGTACAATGTTGAATAGAATAAGTGAGAGTGTACCTCCTTGTCTTTTTCCTGATTGTAGGGGGAAAGCTTTTAGTTTTTCACCATTAAGTATGATGTTAGATATGGGTTTTCAAAGATGTTCTTTGTCAAATTGAGGAAGTTCTCTTCTATTCCTAGATTGCTGTTTTTATCATGAAAATGTGTTGGATTTGTCAACTTTTTCTACATGTACTGATATGATCCTGTATAGTGTTTTTGTTTTGTTTTGTTTTTCCCTTTATGTTATTACTATGGTGTACTGCACTGGTTGATGAAGTTTAACCAGTGTTGTGTTCCCGGCATAAATCTCACTTGTCCATGGTATATTATACTCCTAATAAATTGCTGAATTCAGTTTGCTAACATTTTCTTGAGGATTTTTGCATCTACATTGATAATAGATGTTGGTCTGTAATTACTTTCTTGTGATATTTTTGTCTGTCTATGATATCAGAGTAATACCAGCCTCATAGAGAGATTCTGGGTTTGACTTCATTTTTACTATTTACTAGTGGTTTGAAACTGAGGAAGTCACTTGACAATTTAAAGCTTTAGAATCTTCATCTCTGGATGAACAATAACTCCACACAAATTATTGTGAGGGTTAAATGAGCTTATTATGTGTGCTTTGTAAACTGTCAATCACAGTATTTATATCAAATTTCAAGAAGTGTTGATGTCGGAGTTAAGAATAACAGCAAAGAGTGGAAGGTTAGAATTAGAAACATATGTACCTTAACCAGGATTATATACTGGTAATTTTCATTACAGCATCTATAAAATAAGTTCTATTCATTATACTTGTGCTATAATAATCACATTAACAACAATAATATAACCATAATGATAAAATAATATATTGCTAATACTGTACATATTGGGTGCATACTGCCCCATATTTATTAACTTATTTAATTTTCATAACCTCACAATGTAGATGCTATTATTTTCCCTCATTTTCTAAATGAGTATGGTATAGGAATACCTCAGAGGTATTGTGGGTTTGGTTCCAGACCACTGCAATATAGCATATACTGCAATAAAGCAAGTCAAGTGAATTTTTCAGTTTTCCAGTACATATGAAAGTTCTGTTTACATTACATACTATAGTCTTTTAAGTGTGCAAGAGCATTGTCTTTTTTAAAAAATATTTTTAACTAACTTTGCCTTTTAATAATGGAAGCAGTTTGCCATTCCAGAAATAGTTGTAGGGAAGATTTTTCTTCCCTATAAAAATAAACTCATCAAAATTTATAAATATTAAAACTTTTTTACTTCTGCAATTTAAAATGCTGCCCTGCAATACTACCCCCTTCATTTAGCAACATTCCCGTACCATCACATATTGAAGGGAAAACAGTATTGCAGCAAAGCTTAGTTTAACCTAAGAATTTGTACAATGCTTTTTTAAATCTTTGGCCTTAGTGGCCTTTCTTCTTTTTTGCATGAAAAAAGCTGCTTGCTATAACCAGTGTTTGAGAGAGAATATCAGTATTCAAAGAACTATGTACTGATAGAATTCCAATACAGCAAGTTTTCCAAATTGCAACTTGTAGTGAGCACAAAAATGAGCGAGGTTCTGTATACTACATGAGGATGTCTATTTTAGACAATCTACTTCAAATAAAAAACAAAATTTTTTTCACAGATAGCCATCAGCTACTAGTTGAGGTTTTAACAATGTCTTAATCTATAAAACAAATGCTTAACAAAATATTAGCTTACAGGATGGGCAATTAAAAGACCAGGTATTTGGTAACAATATACTCAAACCCAAGCATTAAGTCTTAAAAAGAACAATGTACATACCTTAATTAAAAATGCTTTAATTGCTAAAAATGCTAAACATCATCTGAGTTTCCAGCAAGGTATCATCTTCTTGCAGTGAAGGGTCTTACCTTGATGTTGATGGTGGCTGACCGTTCAAGGTGGTGGCTGCTGAAGGCTAAGGTGGCTGTGCGATTTCTTAAAATGAGACAACACTGAGGTTTCCCATGGCAATTGATTCTATCTTTCATGAACAACTTGTAGCATGTGATGCTATTTAATAGCACTTTACCCACAGTAGCACTTCTTTCAAAAATAGAGTCAATGCTCTCAAACCCTGCCACTGCTTTCTCAACTAAACTCTTTTGTTGTCATTTCAACAACCTTCCCAGCATCTTTAGCGGGAGTAGATTGCATCTTAAGAAACCACTTTCTGTGCTCATCATAAAAAGCAACTCCTTGTCCATTTAAGTTTGATCATTAGATTGCATCTTCAGGTTCTACCTCTAATTCTTGTTTTCTCACTATTTCCACCACATCTTTCCTCCATGAAGTCTTGAACCTCTCAACATTATCCATGGGGGGTTGGATTCAACTTCTTTGAACTCCTATTAATGTTGATATTTTTACCTCTTCCCATGAATCATAGATATTCTGAATGGTACCTAGAACAGCAAATCCTGCCCAGAAGGTTTTCAACTTACTTTACCCAGATCCATCAAAGGAATCACTATTTATGACAGTCACAGCCTTTGGACATGTATTTCTTACATAATAAGACTCAAAAGTCAAAATTACTCCCTGATCCTTGGGCTACAGAATGGATGTTGTATTAGCAGACATGAGAACAACATTAACCATGTCCATCTCCATCAGAGCTCTTGGGGGACCAGATGCACTGTCAATGAGGAGTAATATTTTGAAGGAATTTTTTTTTTTTAGCAGTAGGTCTCAACAGTGGGTTTAAAATATGCAGTAAATCATTTTGTAAACAGATGTGCTGTCATCCAGGCTTTGTTTTTTTATTTATAGAGCACAAGCAAAAACTGATTTAGCATAATTCTTAAAGGCCTTAGGAATTTTGAAATGGTAAATGAACACTGGCTTCAACTTAAACTCACCAGCTGCATTAACTTCTAACAAGAGAGTCAGCCTGTCCTTAGAAGCGCTGAAGCCAGGCAGTGACTTCTCTTCTCTAGCTATGAAAGTCCTAGATGGCATCTCCTTCCAATATAGAGCTGTTTTGTCTAGAAAACAGAAAAATCTGCTATGTAGTCTAGACCTTCCATAATCCTCTTAGCTAGATCTTCTGGGTAACCTATTGCAGCTTCTACAACAGCATTTGCTGCTTCACCTTGTGCTTTTATGTTATGGAGATGACTTCTTTCTTTAAACCTCATGAACCAACCTCTGCCAGCTTCAAACTTCTGCAGCTTCCTCACTCAGCCTTCATAAAATTGAAGAGAGTTAGGACCTTGCTCTGGATTAGGCTTTAGTTTTAAAGAATGTTGTGGCTGGTTTGATCTTCTGGACAGACCACAAAAACTTTCTTTATATCAGCAATAAGACTATTTGCTTTCTTATCATTCATGTGTTCACTGGAGTAACACTTTTAATTTCCTTCAAGAACATTTCCTTTGCATTCATTCACAACTTGGCTATTTGGCACAAGAGGCCTAGTTTTCAGCCTATTTCACATTCAACATGCCTTCCTCACAAAGCTTAATCATTTCTAGCTTTTCATTTAAAGTGATAGACATTGGGGAGGGTATGTGCTATGGTGAGCGCTGTGAATTGTGTAAGACTGTTGAATCACAGACCGGTACCCCTGAAACAAATAATATATGTTTAAAAAAAAAAAAGGGAAGAAGATAGAAGGAGGGGAAGAATGAAGGGGGGGAAATCGGAGGGGGAGATGAACCATGAGAGACTATGGACTCTGAGAAACAAACTGAGGATTCTAGAGGGGAGAGGGGTGGGGAGATGGGTTAGCCTGGTGATGGGTATTAAAGAGGGCACGTATTGAATGGAGCACTGGGTGTTATATGCAAACAATGAATCATGGAACACTACATCAAAAACTAATGATGTATGGTGATTAACATAACATAATAATAAAAAAATAAAATAAAATAAAGTGAGAAACATGCAACTTTTTCTTTCACTTGAACACTTAGAGGCCACTGTAGAATTATTAATTGGCCTAATTATCTCTCTCAGGTAATAGGGAGTCCTGAGAAAATGGAGAGAGATGAGGGAATGGCCTTTGGTGGAGCAGTCAGAACACACATAACATTTATGGATTAAGTTTACCATCTTATATGGGTATGGTTTATGGCACCCCAAAATGATTACAATAGTAACTTCAAAGATCATTGATCACAGATCACCATAACATATGATAATGCTGAGAAAGTTTGAAATACTGCAAAAATCACCAAAATGTGACACAAAGGTACAAAGTGAACAAATGCTTTTGGAAAAATGGTGATGATAGATGTGCCCAATTTGGGGTCACCACAAACCTTCAATTTGTAAACACCACTTTATCTGCAATGCACAATAAAGTGAAGCTCAATAAAACAATGTATGCTTGTGCCTGGCAGTGAAATTGCTGGACTGTATGGTGGATCTATTTTTAATTTTCTAAGGAATCTCCATATTATTTTCCATACTGCTTGGAGCAATTTACATCCCTACCAACTACATATAAATGTTTCCTTATCACCATATCATCACGTTACCATTGTCTCATGTCCTCTTGGTGATAACCATTCTAATAGGTATGAGGTGATAACTCAAAGTTATTTTTTTCATTTCCCTGATAATTAGTGATATTGGGCATCCCTTCATGTGCCTATTGGTGATTTTGATGTTCCCTTTGGAAAAACTGGATATTTAGTCCTTTTGATCACGTTTTAATCACATTGTTTTGTTGTTGTTTTTAAGTTACAGGAGCTCCTCATTTATTTTGAATATGAACCCCTTACCTGATACATTGTTTCAAAATTTTTCTTCTATTCTATAGGTTGTCTTATCATTTCATTTATTTATTTATTTATTTTTAAGTATTTATTTATTTATTTGAGAAAGCAAGTGAGAGAGCACAAACAGGAGAAGCGGCAGAGGGAGAGGGAGAAGCAGGCTCCCCACTGAGCAGGGAGCCCAATGTGGGGCTAGATCCCAGGACCCTGGGATCATGACCTGAGCTGAAGGGAGATGCTTAACTTACTGACCCACCCAGGCATTCCATTATCATTTTATTATATCTCATGCTGTGCAGAAGTTTTTGAGTTCGATATAGTCCTATTAATATTTGCTTTTGTTGTTTAGATATCAGTAGTTTTTTTTAAGTTTTTGTTTAAATTCCAGTAAACGAAGTGTAATATTAGTTTCACGTGTACAATATAGAGATTCAACACTTCAAACATCACTCAGTGTTCATCACAAGTGCACACCTTAATCCCTATCACCTATTTAACCCCCCTACCACCCACCTCCCCTTTGGTAACCATCACTTTGTTCTCTATAGTAAGATTCTGTTTCCTGGTTTGCCTCCCTCCCTCTTTTCTTTTTCCCTTTGCTCATTCGTTTTGTTGCTTAAATTCCACATGAGTGAAATCACATGGTATTTGTCTTTCTCTAATGTATTTCGCTTAGCATAATACTCTCTAGCTCCATCCATGTTTTTGCAGATGGCAAGATTTCATTCTTTTTATGGCTGAATAATATTCCATTATATAAATATACCACATCTTCTTTATCCAGTTATCAGTTAATGGAGACTTGGGCTGTTTCCATAATTTGGCTCTTGTAGATAATGCTGCTATAAACATTGGAGTGCATGTATCCTTTGAATTAGTGTTTTTGTATTCTTTCAGTAAATACTTAGTAGTGCAATTGCTGGATCATAGGGTAGTTCTATTTTACCTTTTTGTGAAACCTCCATACCGTTTTCCAGAGTGGCTGTACCAGTTTGCATTCCCACCAACAGTGCTAAAGGATTCCCCATTCTCCACATCCTCGCCAATACCTGTTGTTTATTGTGCTGTTGACTTGAGCCATTCTGACAAATGTGAGGTGATCTCATTGTAGTTTTGATTTGCATTTCCCTGATGATCTGTGGTCCTCTGATATTACAAATGCGCAACAAAATTTTGAGACACTGTCCTAAATACTATCTATTCAAAGTGTAGTTCTCAGACCAGTAGCACCAAAATCACCTAGGAGCTTGCTAGAAATGCAGAAACATGGCCTTACCCCAGATCCACTTAATCTGAGTCTATATTATTAACAATAGCTGTAGGTGATTCATATGCATGCTGAAATTAGAAAAATACTGATTGAAATTTAGAAGATAAATTGAACAAAATTCCTGAGCAAATAATAATATGCAGAAAACAGTTTGGGCAAAAATATTGGTATCAAAATTGTCTGTAAAGTAATGTTAAGGAGAAAAGAAAAGCCTTCATTTTTTTTTTCACTAACCTTTACCCTAACCTGATATTTTGATTTTATTAATCAAATGTCAGGTGCTTTATCTGCAAGATTAATTATTCCAACTTCTTTCTAATAAGGCATCTTACATTTGCCCAAGACCCAATTAGCATTTTTGACCTTGAAATGTCAGTTTTATTATAGATCTGTATTGTGAAAATTAATGTCTGCAAGTCTTTTTCAGTGTAGTAATAAGAATTTTATAACAATGTGGTACTTTTTGCTATTATGTGAATAAATTATTGCTTTACATTAAAGCAATATTTTTTTCAAGTTTTATGGCATTCACACTAGATATTTTATGTTGTATGTCAATTCCAAACAAATTTCATAATTATTCTCTATCCTTCAGTCATTTATTAACTGGGCAATATTTGCTGTTTGTCTACTATGTACCAAAACATTTTACAGGGGAAGTTTTTATAAAGCCTGTACAACTAATACCAAATGCTATTCATCTTGAAATTAGGTTTATATAAAGCAAATATGAACAGACCTAAAAAGGAGAAATAGATAGCAATACAATAGTAGTAGGGAACTTTAATACCCCCCACTTTCATCAATGGATAGATCATCCAGACAGAAAATCAATAAGGGAACATTGGACTTAAGTGACACGTTAGACCAGATGAACCTGACAGACATTTATAGACATACCATCCAAAAGCAGCAAAATACACATGGAACTGTCTCCAAGATAGATTATATGTTAGGTCAAAAACAAATCTTAATAAATTTGAGAAGACTGAAATCATACCAAGCATCTTTTCCAACCACAATAGTATGAAGCTAAAAGTCAATTACAAGAAGAAAACTGGAAATTTTTACAAATTATGGAGATTAAACACTCCTGAACCACTACTGAACAGCTAATGGGTCAAAGAAGAAATTAAAAAATAAATTTAACAGTATCTTGAGGCAAATGAAAATGGAAATACAATATACTAAAACTTATGGGATGCAGAAAAAGCAGTTTTAAGAGGGAATTTCATAGTGATAAATACCTACATTAAGAACCAAGAAAGATCTCAAATGAACAACCTAACTTTACCCCTCAAGGAACTAGAAAAAGAACAAAGTAACCCCAAAGTTAATAGAAGGAAAGAAAGAGCAGAATAAAAATAAATGAAATAGAAACTAAAAGAGAATAGAAAAGATCAATGAAACTAAGATCTGTTTTTTTAAAAAAGAAATAGAACAGAGGAACCTTTAGACAGACTCACCAAAAAAAAAAAAAAAAAAAAAAAAGCAGAGAACTCAAATGAATAAAACCAGAAATGAAAGAAGAGATGTGTCAACTGATAGCACACAAATACAAAAGATCATAAGAAATACAATTTTATGAAAAATTATAGGCCAACAAATTGAACAATCTAAGAAGAAATAGATAAATTCCTAGAAACATGCAACCTACCAAGATTGATAACAGACCAATTATTAGTAAGAAGATTGAATTAGTAATCAAACATCTCCCAACAGACAAAAGACAAGTACTAGATGGCTTCACTGGTGAGTTCTATCAATCACTTAAAGAAGAAATAATACCAATTCTTCCCAAATTTTTCCAAAAAAATCAAAGAGGAGGGAACACTTCTAAATTTACTTCATGAAGCTAGCATTACCCTGATACCAAAACCAGACAAGAACACCATAAGAAAAGAAAATTACAGGCCAATATCTCTGATAAATATAAAAAAAAAAAAAGGAAAGAAAGAAACTTGGGTTGGAAAACCAACAAGTTAAGAAAAATAAAATTCAGCATGCCAACTGCAATAGTAGATATAAGAACAGAGTGTTATCAAACAGAGAAGAGGGAATGAATTCTCTACCAATGTTTGTTCTTTTATGAAGGGGTTGCAATTTATATCATAAATAAAAGGTGTAGGATTATTCTGGTCTATGTAAACAAGGGAGAGAGCTCAGAGAGAATGAATACCTGTTGTTTATTTTTTAATGAGAAAAAGGTATGTTCTGGGGAAAGAAAGAAGTTTGGTGTGGCTATAGCATAGCGTGAAAGGAGGAAGAAAAGGAGGTAGGAAAGGACAGTGGGCAAGATTGTTATGAGATCTTATATACTACATTAAAGAATCAGGTCATTTTCTACTGGTGTGTAGAATTTTCAGAGGTTGTAACATGTAAGCAACATCAAGAAAGTGTGTTTTGGGGGAGAATACTGGGTTTTAAAGTGGAAAATAGAACAGGATGGAAAAAATCAATGAAGTCCAAGTAGGGGTTTATTACAACAGACTATAAATCAGAATATAAAAATTTAAAATACATCAACCAGGGCGCCTAGGTGGCTCAGTCGTTAAGTGTCTGCCTTCAGCTCAGGTCATGATCCCAGGGTCCTGGAATCGAACCCTGCATCAGGCTCCCTGCTCTGCAGGAAGCCTGCTTCTCCGTCTCCCACTCCCCCTGCTTGTGTTCCCTCTCTCGCTGTGTCTCTCTCTGTCAAATAAATAAATAAAATCTTTAAAAATAAATAAATAAAATAAAATACATCAACAATAAAAGGAATGGGAAGGAGGAAGTACATTTAAGCAGCATTTGGGAAGTAAAATCTACAAAACTCAGTGACTGGAAGACTATAAAAGGGAGAGGAAGTGAGAAAGGAACCAAAGTATAGTAGTGACTTTTTCTTGGGGTTATATGCTAATGATGAGGCTAACAATAGATAAAAATAGGAGGAAAAGGCATTTGGGTAGGAAAGACATCGGCGAACTTAATTCTGGCATTTTATCCCTTTGGAAGATCTTGGCATAGCTCTTAAGAAGACAATGGTATATACTAACTCAGAGCCTGGAGAAAAACATGGTCTAGCCGAGGGGCCTGGGTGGCTCAGTCGTCAAGCGTCTGCCTTCAGCTCAGGTCATGGTCCCAGGGTCCTGGGATAGAGCTCTGCATCGGGCTCCCTGCTCAGCGGGAAGCCTGCTTCTCCCTCTCCCCCTCCCCCTGCTTGTGTTCCCTCTCTCGCTGTGTCTCTCTCTGCCAAATAAATAAATAAAATCTTAAAAAAACAAAAAAACCTTAAAAAACAAAAACAAACAAAAACATGGTCTAGCCAAGAGGATTCGGAAGTCATTAACACACACAAGTGGGCACTGAGGCTGAATGCCTCATATCACTCAGAAATTGATAGAAAGGAGACCCGAGTCCAAAATCCTGTAGACCATCAATATTTGGAGAACGTGTGGAAGAAAATGATTCTGCCAACCACACTGAGAAAGAACTATGAGAGAGACAGGACAGAGTAATGTCACAAGTGAAGTTTTATCAGAGAATTGAGAGGAAACGTGTTCCAGTCAAGATCTGCTGCTGTTCAGTTTTCCCAGACATGATACATGTTACTACCTTTCCCAATGCAAGGTTAAAAACACAATAATTCATTCAAAAGGAGGGTTTGCCAGAAACCTATTGACTTGCTTTTATTCCTTTCTGAAGGGACTGATAATTACATAAAACCAGTACAAGCCTAGATGTAACAAAAACTGTCAATGTCTGACTCGGTACTGCTTGAGCTTGGCTTAAACTGTATCACAGGGGCGCCTGGGTGGCTCAGTTGGTTAAGCGACTGCCTTCAGCTCAGGTCATGGTCCCAGGGTCCTGGGATCGAGTCCCGCATCGGGCTCCCTGCTCTGCGGGGAGCCTGCTTCTCCCTCTCCCACTCCCCCTGCTTGTGTTCCCTCTCTCGTTGTGTCTCTCTCTGTCAAATAAATAAATAAAATCTTAAAAAAAACTGTATCACAGGACAGTACTAGTGAAGCTGTTAGGCAGGATGACTGGCCCCAGGCTACCTGGGTTCATAGGCTCGCTCCACCCAGTATGCAGAAGTGATCCTGGGTGCGGTACTTCCCTCTCTGCAGGTCTCCTTCTCCCACGTTAAATGATGTCATTGTTTTCCATCCGCATACAATTAGTGTATGGATTAAATGAGATGCTAAACGCCAAACATTAAAAAAGAGCTGGCACAAAGTATATGCATTGAATAAATGTTAGCTGTTATTATAAACAAAATGTTCTTTAGCTTGGCTAGGATCTCCCAAGGTGATATCAGTCAAACACACAATTCCAAATAAGACCAAAAAAAAAAAAAAAAAAAGAAAAGAAATAGAAAGCCTTTGTTAAGCAAGTCAACAGGTTTCTGGCAAACCCTCCTTTTGAACGAATTATTGTGTTTTTAACCTTGCACTGGGAAAGGCAGTAACATTTGGGATGACAATGTCAATAGCAGTGGCCAAATGCTGGGTATGTGTCTTCCGAAATAATCACAGAAACTGGATAATTTTATTCTGCCTTGTAAGGAAAAATGCCAAAGAAGACTTGGTAGATAAAAATGGCAGACTATCTAAACTAAAAAACCAAATGTCTGCAACATACTATAAGAAGTCAAGAAACCCAAACTCATCAAGTTGTGCACATTAAATATGTATGTACAGTTTTTGTATATCAATACCTCAATAAAGCTGTTTTTTTTAAAAGGGAATTTGAGAGATGTACTTTCGAGCTATTTAGCACATCCTTTAATTTGATGGTAATTAATAAATACTGGAAACTGCTATTTTACTGACTTAATTTTAAAGTGGCACATTTTGCCTAAAAAACTCCTTCTGATTATTTAGAAATAATAGTTTTTATACAGAACATTTTACATATAATGCAAGGACCTCTTTATTCATCTCTCTACCTACCTACCTACATACCTATCTACTTATCTATCACCTGCCTCTACTTATATATAAATTATGCCCAGGTTCTGAGATGTTATAGGAATAGATGTGCATTTCAAAATGTCATCTCCTTACCTCAAAATATTCTTTCTGTTGACCACTTTTAATGGGCTTGACTCATAGGTGTTTCCTTGAATAGGAGTAATGTGGATGACTCAGAATTATGGGTCTGGTAATACACACAGCTGGAAAAAGATAATTATTAAATCTTGGTGTGTCCAATTTAGCTCAGTGCCACTTCTTTAATTTTAAAAAATAAAATATCAAATACCTGGAGAACTAAGCTGCAAAAAACAAGAAAAATGACACATTCGCCGTCCATCAACTTTTTATACATTGAGGTTTTTAAAAGTCCTTGACACACAGGTTTTGTTTAAGTAAATAAACATGCCATTAATGTCACTGAAAACAAATTAAATAGTGAACTGAAATATACTCTAAAACATGCTATCATTTCTCTTAAAATGCTTTAATTCTTTGTTACATTATTTAAGATGTAATGAAAATAAATCTCACAATTTTCCTTTATGTATTTTTTTATATTTATTTACTCTTTAACCACACTGGACTTTTCTGTCCTTTCTTTGATGATTATAATATGAAACATTTCACTGACATAATTTACAATTTGTTTACAATATATTTCCCTTTTTTATTATTTTGTTCCCTTTAAATTATGAAGAAAATTCTTTTACATATTTTATATGGTTTTTGATAGCTTTTACTCTTGTTTTTGGCAAGTTTCTTTGTACATATCTCATATTTGTGACATTGTAAAGAGGTATGTATAAGTTAATAGTTATCACTAATTTGTTATCTGTTAGAACAATTTTTTACTTCCTGACTTATTTCTCTAATTTCTGTCTACTAGTGGTTGTTTAAGAATAGTTGTTACAGATTTTTGAACATCCAGCAGCTTGATCCAACATCTCATCAACTATTTTATTCATTTGAATTTTATCTTCTTTTAGAGAAATAACCTGTTCTACAGAAATAGTTTTTGCAAAAGTCATATTCTTTAAACAAAATCAGTATATTTGTTAGCAATTAGAGCTCAGTATCACATAATATGTAGAGAATTAGACTGGAATTCAGGAGTATTTCCTTTTTCTGCCTTCACGTTGTAAATGTAGGTCATTTGCTTCTCTTTACTAGTTTTCTCATATTTCTGTCACAGTGCCCATCACTTGATAAGCGACCAAAAACACTTGCTGAATAAATGGGCACTTACCAAGCAACTAGTGACAGAAGGGACAGAAGTGCAACCTACGTGGATCCATCTCCTAAAACCCTCCTTTCCTCTATGCTTCTAATCCCTGTCAGGACAGATACACTGGTATCTGATTTAAAATAGCACATTCCAGGATGCCGGGGTGTTTCAGTTGGTTAAGCGTCTGCCTTCAGCTCAGGTCATGATCCCAGGGTCCTGGAATCGAGTCCCGCATCAGGCTCCTTGCTCAGCAGGGAGGCTGCTTCTCCCTCTGCTTGCTGCCCTCCCTGCTTGTTCGCTCTTTCTCTCTCTCTCTGACAAATAAAATCTTTAATAAAATAAAATAGCACATTCCTTGTGAATATACATCTGCAAGACTATACTGACATACTTTTTCTAGGCAACCCTGAGTCCAGAGGAGAAAAGAAGTGAGATTAAAATTGAAAGACATAGGTCAGTTCCCTTGTTCCACAATGTGCTTTTGCATATGTGTTTCAATGTCTGCTCCATAAATGAGGCTAGCTCTCTCACAGTATGTGCGTCTGTGTGTGTCCATGTTTTTTTTTTAACACATAATATATAAAAAGGATTTTGTCAAATCTAGATCTCTATAAATACGAGTTGTGATCACAAATAATGTGTTGTGACATTATCCAAAAAAGACCTGATGGGAAGGAAGGCAATGTTCTTAAAAATGGCTTTGTTTTCCCTTCCTCACCTCTATCCTCTGCCTCTTCCTGAAAAGAAAGGCTGTTGATTGTGAAGTCATGTCACAGGAAACCATGGCAAGAAGATTTGAGTGAGGAGCTTTGAGAAAGGACTGAATCAAATTATGAGGCAGCAATTAGTCAAATACAGAGCAAGGGGGCACTCTGATAGATGAAAACTCTTCAGAAACAAGCCTAAACTCCTTAACCAGTCATGTCAGCTTGTTTATAACCCTCAATATTTTCAATACAATGAGAAAGAAAAAGGAGAATGTACAAGTAAGATGGATGAAAGGATGGAGACTTTGGGGGAAACATCATGTTGCTTCTCCTGCCACTTAAAAAGAGGTTAAATTCTACAAAAATCAGGAGCACCACTTCATTATGCTTTGTGGTTTGTCTGAACAAGAGGCCAGGTTCCCTGGGCATAGACAGATGTCGAAGTGTCCTGAGAAACAGCTATAATCTTCAATATAGTCAGTTAAACCACTATGGCTCCATTTCATAATGATAACAATGACATTTCACAGAGATATTTTTGACAAGTGACCCTGCCAGCTTTAAGTATTTCAGGTTGGTCAATTTTATGCCACCTGAATTTCAAAGAAAAGCTCTCTTTCTAAAAAAAATCGTAAATGATCATCTTTAGATTCCACTTAATTTACCTGGCATACAACTAGATTTAGTTGCAGTTCAGAATGATGCTTGGTTCCTCTTTGACCAATTTAGAGGAAACAAACAGTCCTTTGCTGAAGTCAAATCAGGACAGATAATTATGCATAACAATACCCAGCATTTGTAAAGTACCATGCTTTGAAGTTTATGATTTTCTCAGTGTTTTCAATATACATTATTTCCTTTGATCCTGCCCCCATTACATGCAGAGGGGAAGTCATGTATCATTCTATTTTACTGATAAGTGGAACTGAGACTTAACAGATTTCACAACTGTCAACTTTGTCAAGGAGTACTAAACCAGTAACCAGTCACAAAATTCAGCCATATCAGAATTGGGCTTCCAGTCTTTAACTTTGTATATTAATTTGCTCCCTAAATGAGAATCATGACATGTATTTGGTATGTGAAGGTGGGCTTCTGGTTTGCTGCAGGTGTTCCAAGTGGTTTCCCTGCTTGCACACTAATCCTCTGTGGGCTAGTCTCCACAGTGTGGCCAGGGAAGTCCTTAAAACACAGATTTAATCATGTCCCTCTCTCCTACCCCAGGACCTCCAATAGCTGCCATGATTTCTAAAAGCGAATCTACAGTTCTCATTCTGACCTTTGAAGCCCTCCAGGACCTAGCTTCAAGGACCTTTCTTTTAATTCCTCATGCCAAGGCAGCCACATTTGCTTCTTTCCCAAAGACATTAATGGCACGCTAACCTTGGGCTTTTGTATGCAATACTCTCCTTCCAGACACAAATACAATTTGTGCTTCCAAATTTACTCCTCCAATTTTGTATGGTTGATTTAGGTCTCTGTTTACTCTCAACTCCTCAGAGAGACCCTCTATCTCTAAAGAGCACACCACATCCACAGTCACCATTTATGTCCTTACCATCTATATTCTTAGCACCTGGAAGAGTGCCTACCAATAGTAAATCTCAGCAAATTATGTGTTAAATGAAAAATAAATAAATGAATGGATGAATCCAGTTGAGAGGGAAGAGATATGGCAAGGTTGGGTTTTTGTCCATGGTAGGCTGTTCATACGGAAATATTCATAAGTGTATTGGAGGTGTGAATAACTACCTGTTTTGGAAGCACTTTCTTTTTTTTTTTTTTTAAGATTTTATTTATTTATTTGAGAGAGAGAGAGAGAGTACAAGTAGGAAGAGCAGCAGGCAGAGGGAGAGGGAGAAGCAGGATCTCGCTGAGCAGGGAGCCCGACATGGGGCTTGATCCCAGGACCCTGGGATCATGACCTGAGCTGAAGGCAGCCACTTAACTGACTGAGACACCCAGGCACCCCGGAAGCACTTTCTTTCCAAGAGATTTCTAACTCTCTGGTTATTTAGGCAGTTTAAAATGGCACATGTTAAATTCTGGCTCTAAAAAAAGTTTAAAGATGAGGATTATAGTTCATAAGAAATTAGTTCATATAAATAGTGTTTATAACCAAAAAGCACAGTTTTTCAACATCTGTTCTTCAATCCACTAGCTTGAACTAAAATACTAACACCATGGTAGCAAAGGCATGCTTTGCAACACTGGCCACATATTTTATCCAGTCGAAATTCAATTTTAATTATTAGTTTCTTCATTTATTGAACGTATTCATTTATTTGATCAAGTTCACCTCTACAGTTTAAATTGCAGCATTTCACCCACATACATTTTGTTTAAAGGAGAACATGTTACTTGCTGGAGACAAATACGTAATCCTCCTTAAAGTGGATTAAGCCTCATTATATTGAACACATGGAAAATCTTTCTAGGCAAATGCTTTAGGAAAAAAAAAAATGATCTTTTCAGCATGCATGAAAACTTAAAGCTTTTTCTTTTTTTCCTACACACATTCTATTTCACGGATTTAGAAAAAAAAAAAGTTCTAAAAATGATCATTGCTTCTAACCATAAAATGAGCTCTAAGTTTCTTGTACCTGCATAGAGGAAGGAAGAACAGAGTATATCATGCTTAGATCATCGGCAATAAGAAGGAAAGGAAGAAACTTCCGAGCAAAAAGTTCCTCTCACCACATTTTTAATGGTCCAACCCTGGCTCTTATGTGTCACAGAATTTGGTCTTTCGTTTCCTCTATATCAACCCAACAAATTTTCAATAGCATCTAAGTTTGATTTTAGTGCTTTACAGCCTAGGGACTGCTGTCACAAAAAACTGTCCCATGGGTTCTTCACAATCACCCAGTAAGGCAGGTGTTAATATTTATACCTTTTTTTACATTCAATAAGCCTGAGGCTCAATGAATGGTATAGTCAAAAACCAAAGCAAGGGCATTTGATTCTGCAGCTCATTCTTTTTCCATTAAATCATGCTGTTTCTTTGATTTCTAAGATATAAAATTGCTCTGGTCATTTACCTAGCTATTCTCTCAAGCTTTCTGAGTTCAGAGCAATATTAAAAGATATTCAATAATCCTTCCCCATAATTGTCAGAGACTTCTAGCTACAAAAAGTATCACAGCTCTACATCTCAAGTAATACAGTAGATCTTGGGAGTTTTTAATGTCTTGATACCAGGAAAAAAATAAATTAACAAGCAAATCTGCTGCTATACTTATTCTTTTTCTCTGTTTGACATTAAATTGGACCCACTTAAAATCTCAGTTCCTAAACAAGGATTGACAGTAATCTCAGGTCAATACAGGCTGTTGTTTTCACAGAGTGTAAGGAATGTTTTAGCTGCCTGCCTTTCAGGCTGTTGGCACTTTAAATACGGCTAGCATACATGATGTGTTTTGGGTTTAATTTAAAAGGATATTATCTTTTGATTCTGTCATTTATAGAAACAGAAATTGCAGAAACCCCTGGTAAGGGAAATTATTTCATAATTGTTTTATTTATTTATTTGTAAGAGCGAGAGAGAGCGTGCACAAGTAGGGGGAAGCATGCAGGTGAGCCTGGTGAGCAGGGAGCCTGATGTGGGACTCAGTTCTAGGACCCTGGGATCATGATCTGAGCCAAAGGCAGATGCTTAACCAACTGAGCCACCCAGGCGTCCCTCATAATTGTTTTAATGCTCATTTTCCTACCTGTGAATAATTACTTATCCAAAGTCACCATATCAGAAGACTTCTAGTACTTAGTCATATCCAATTCTCTTCCCCTCCTGGGCTCACACAAGGCTGAGACTTCCTACCATATCACTATTTTTGGATAATGGTTTGTGAGAAGAAATTATGAAGTATTTAATTGCTGGTCTGAGACCCTTCAGTGCTCTTTCCCATGCCTCAGCAACTAAGGAGACATCAAGTTCCAGATGGTGTAGCTGCAAGACAGGGAAGCTTTATAGCCAGGGTCCCCATGTGAAGAAGGACACCCTGCCAAACCATATGAGCCATGTAAGCAAGAGTGAGAAATTTTGGGGGGGTAAGCTACTGAGATTTGGGGCTGTTTTGTTACTGCCTATCCTAATTAAAAACCCTAAAAGTCAAAAGAGCAAAGGAATTGGATTCGGAAGATCTGGATGACATCCAACTTAATAACTTTGTCAACTTGGGTAAGTCACTTAAATTTGTTGAGTTTCAAATGCTTCCTTTCTAAGATAGAGATGATAAAAATATTCCCTATCTACTTGAAAGAGTGGCTATGAAGATCAAATTGCATGGTGTAGGTTGAGTCACTCTACAATTTATTTTCATAAATGTGGCATATTTTTTACTTCTTTGATATTGTGATTTTCTGATTAAGGGAATTTATTTTCCTCATCTCCTATGTTCCATCTCCATAGAAAAAGTAGACAAGAAGACCAAAGTTAGGGTGTAGGAGTGAAGAGGATGCCACTCTTTGTTTGTTTTAATCTATTATTATAGGCATACTGTGGCTCTGGTAATTAAATTCAAGATTTCTTAGAATCGGGTATTTCAGATTCAAGTTCATGTCCATGACATCCAGCTGTATCAAATTTGTCTGTATGTTTTTCCTCTTTAGCTTTGAGCATCAGAAAACTAAGACACCCTCTTTCATTTCTTTTAGCACAATGTAGGCTACAAAGTAAACTATGTGTTCAGAGAGCATCAAACCAGTTTCTATTATTTCTTAGATTCTTTTTTTTATGCTTTAAAATATTTGTTTAGCCGAAAAAATATGGAACATTTAACGAAATTGTGTGTCACCCTTGTGCAGGGGCCGTTGTAATCTTCTCTGTATCATTCCAATTTTAGTATATGTGCTGCCAAAGTGAGCACTATTTCTTGGATTCTTAAATCTGATTGCCCAGTCCAACAAAACAAAAAGACGAGCAAAGCCAGTAGGCATTTATTGGACATCTCTTTTACTGATTGGGCACAACAGAGGAGAGAAATCAACATGCAATTAACTTTCTACATTTTGAGCTATGAAATTTGACCACGTTTTGTTTCCTCCTCACATAAAAGATGATGGGGATATGGTGTGACCCTTCAAGTTATCACCTGATCTCTCCACTGAGTAAGCAAAACAGTGCAGTCATTAGAGAGACACTCTAGGTAGTGACTAAAAGTCGGCTCTCTCAAGCCAGACTGAATTCCAGCTTCACTGCTAAGTTACTTTGAGCATGCAACTTCTTTATGCCCCCATTTTTTAATCCATAAAGGGGATATAGTAATAGCACATTATTTACACAGTTTTAAAAGTTAGTGAGCTAATATATGTAGTGTTTAGAAAAAGGCCCATGACCTAGTGAACACTGTATGGCTTATTTAATACTGTCTCCTTGTAATCAAACTCCAAGCTATTCTAACACAATTTGAAGGAATGGGATGCTCTAAAAGATGGGGGTAGTTTGTGGGAAGAGAGAAAACTGGTTTTTTTTAGCAATTTTCATGAACACGCTGAAGCAACAGAAGATGCTGTTATGAACATTTTATGATCTCATGATTCACTACAGGTCTATAGAACTCCTCAACTTCTTGGGCCCCAATCTGTGTTTCTTTCTTTGGAAAATCACATTTAAGTGAACCAATTATGGTTTATATCTAAACTGAAGTGTAATCTGCCACAAAATTATCCCTTATTTCTGATAAAAGACTTTTTTCTGGTTACTCAAACATAAGAACTCAGTATGATTTTGGGTGTTTTGGTGTGTTTGGTTGGTTGTTTTGTTTTGTTTTGGCTTTTGTTTATTCGTTTGATCCTACACCTGTGTTTCTCTCTTCTAAACCCAAACAGTAGCCAAAACTGGTCAAATACTGTCACCATAGAGTCTTTCCTACTCCCTTTCTATTGCCATTTCATAAATCCAGACCCTTATCTTCTACTGCCTCAGTGCTCTTTCTGCTACCAGTAGGCTTCACCTCCCCCTTGCTAGAGTGGATAGAAGAGCTGGTTTTTATATTTCTTTCCAAGGATACAGATTTGAGAAAATAGCTACTTGGGTTCACTTCTACCACTAATTATTAAATTATTAAATTATTTAAGGAATAAATCATTAAAGTAACCAAGTGGTAGTTTTTTTCCTAATATGGTAAGCCACATATAAATTTAAAATAGCAATGACCAATTTTATGTATGATACATATAAACTGAATGGGCACACATGCATACACACATATATACATACATAGACATGTGTATATATACAAAATGTGGCATTGCGCTCTCTCTATATATGTATATATGTGTGTGTGTGTGTGTATGTATATATATATATATATATATATATATATATATATATATATGTCTTCCTTCTTATAAGGTACAATGATTCTTCACCAATAGATGTCCATGCTAGCATGAAAATAGATGTTAGTCCTGAGTTCAGATCCAATAAGAAAGTCCTGACTTTCAGATTACTATGCAAGAATTGAAGAAAAATTTGAAATGGATATCATATTTTTACTTTGCACATTTGTTAGTTGACTTGATGCATACCCTTTCTGAATTTTGTAAGGCCTCCATAGTACACACACACACATACACTTACGGAAAGCAAACAAGTGGGAGGAAGATACTTGTCAGTTTCAATTTTGTATGCATAAAAATGCATGAGAGAAGGGACTGAAAATGTAGGAGCAAAAAGACAAGAAATGTCAAGCTTGATAGGTTATGCCAAGGGAAGAAATTTATTCTAAAAATAAGTCCTACCATTTAACCTACTGGTGTTAATTTGATTTTATACTCAACACGAATATGTTGTGTCTATCAGCGATTAATTCTAGATTGTTATTCTACCAAGCTAAGACTTGTGTTGTTCAGTGGAGCTCAGCATTTCAACACTCTTAATCTGTGATTGTCGTTCAGGACAGTTTTTAAAGAACTGTATGAATGTAACTGAACAACACACTATTTTGTCCTCTTCTGTTGCCCAAAGGCTCCTGTACCTTCAAAGATACAGTCATAATAGATGTGTTGTTTCCAGGTGAAAATCTTTCTCCCCCCTAAAGGATGACTCTTGAAAATCAACCTCAAGCAAACATAAAACAATATATTCCAAACACGTTTGTTTCCCCTCATGATTTGCAGGTTGAACACAAATGAGAGAAAAATGGAGTTGGTCTGCGGCAGAGCTCCACTGCCCCCTTCCAGTGCCCCTCAATCATTTCTTCCTTCCCTCAAACCTGACACCTGACTCCAGCCTGTAATAGGTGTCCTACTGGAGTACATCATCTTCGAATGACTGTTCACATGTAGCTTTCCCAGCAATATTTAATTTGAATGTGCTGCACTCCCTCTTCTTCCTTTTTCTTGATGCCAACCATTTAGCATCTCTGTTGTTAACCCATTCCAAGGACAGCATGCACAGTGTATCAGTATTCCCCTTTTCTGTGCCCAAAGCACATATAATCAATAACCACATTCCTTCCCACTGAATCTAGACAGCTCTAGAATTCTTATCCCCATTGCACTTCAGAGAGTCTTCAGCAGTCAATCATGGCTAAAACCTACTTGCTGCTCCAAGGTTACTCATTCTCATTTAAAATACGTGTATTGTAAAAGAGTTCAGGAGAAACAATGATGGGTCTCAAACTTATTTTTATGAGTATTCCTTATTAAATTAACTATATATGTATATATGTGTGTGTATATATATAATATATAATTATTTTATATAAACTCATCCTCATGGACAGGCATTGACTTGTGTGCATGTTTACTCAAAAATATTATGAAATGAAAATGCTATGATTGTTAATTTTATTAAAGAGATATCTATATATTTTTTAAATAGCCTCATATACAGGTGCAAGTTATGTTATTTTTTTTAGTCTACAGAAAAACACTGTATGGATTTAAGGCAACATTCTTTATGTTCCCCAAATGCATTGTACTCAGCTTGATTATAACACTTGCCACGTTGTTTTGTAATTGCTTTCTTTCCTGTTTCACTGACTAGCTCCTTGGAAGCAGGAGAGCCTCCCTTCTCTCTATACTGTTAGTACATTGCATTTTCACATAGTATTGGTGTGGCAAATGTTTATAGAATAAATAACTGATTGAATGAGATATTTTTTAATCAATAGTCTTATATTACTCTGCACTCATATACTCTGCAGCACTTCCAAAGCATTTTAATTTTCTAATCCCAGGGAAATGTGCAATGACTTTTTTCAAATTTGTATTTCACCTTAAGAAAATTCCCCTCTTCGGGGTGCCTGGGTGGCTCAGTCGTTGGGCGTCTGCCTTCGGCTCAGGTGGTGATCCCAGGGCCCTGGGATCGAGCCCCACATCGGGCTCCCCGCTCAGCGGGAGGCCTGCTTCTCCCTCTCCCGCTCGCCCTGCTTGTGTTCCCTCTCTTGCTGTGTCTCTGTCAAATAAATAAAATCTTAAAGAAAAAAAAAAAAAAGAAAAGAAAATTCCCCTCTTCACGTTCTGCATGGAGCACTGGGTGTTATGCACAAACAATGAATCATGGAACACTATATCTAAAACTAATGATGTAATGTATGGGGATTAACATAAGAATAAAAAAAAAAGAAAATTCCCCTCTTTTTTTGCTTGTTAAAGTATTACATATTATACAAACTGACCTGCATTTGTTCTTTTAATCAGTTGATTTAATGTTACTAATTAGTTTAAATGGTGAAATTATTTAATAGCTATAATCCTTAAAACCATATGAGTAATTATATTGATGTAGGAGGCTATAAAGGTTTTAATACTCACACAAGAATGTGAACTTGAAAGTACTTTGGAGGAATTAAAAACCAATTTTAAACAAATTGAATCATTTTGGGCCTTCTGAAAAATATTTAGAACCTGGATTTTTTAAATTTTTAAAATTTTTTTTAAAAAATTTTGAAATTATTTAAATTATTAAATTATTAAATTATTTAAATTTAATATTAAATTATTAAATTATTTAAAATTTAATATTTTTTAAAATAAATTACATTCATTCTTCTCTTTACAACCTGAATATATTCCCCTACTAGAAAATATCTGAAAAGTCAGAATCTTATAAAAGGTGAATTACTGGGTATTTATTCTCAATCACGAGAATATATGTAAAATAACTTACAGACCACCCTTAAAGGTGTAGATTTCCTGACCATATGAAAGTAGATTTTTAAATGCAGAAAATGCTAACATACCATTAGATATATTTGAAACTATCCTTTAAACCTTATTGATTAATGGCATGGTGCTAGTTTCTTCAAGTAACCCCACTCCTTCTGAATCCTCAGCTTAAATTCACCACTACGAATTTTAGTTTACATTTTAATTTTGACCTAGCACTAGTCCTTTCCTGTTCCTCCTTCAGGACCTAGACTTTGTTAAATCCTAATGGTTATGATTAAACCCTACTTGAGTCTAACTCTGACACTTAAAATGGTTTTGAAAAATTAGTAAGAGGTAATCAAATGAAGACACTGGGCATGAAACCCTAGGATGGGTCCAGGAAAATATATGTGGGTTGGTGTTATGAAAATACAAAGTGAGGGAAAAGGAGTAAAACTAGATGTGGGTAAGTATATTAATGAGTTAAAGAGAACTTGCTCACAAAGACAACTTGCATGGGAGTCTGAACGCCATCTTGCAGGAGAAATGGAACAATTGAAGAATATTGGCTGAGAAAGATGCAGAACACTGACTGGAATTTAGAGGATGAATTTAAGAGCAAAAGAGAGTGGCATGAGGAAAACCTGAGAAGTGTCTACTGAATTCATCTAGACAAGTTACTAAAAGAAGGGACAATTGCAACAGAGAGAAAATACACTGAAAAACATTTATAAAACATGATACTGCATGCCAGGGTATGGAGAGTGAAAGGAAGACACTGTGGCATGACTTGCAGTCTTCTAGTTTTGACAACAATCAGATTATAGCACCATTTACAGAGTTTGGCCAATATGGGGAGGTGTTTCCATTTTGGACATGGTGATTTTGAGATGAGTATGGGATAATCGAGGGGTAATGATTAGCCAACATTGTGATACCTGAGTGAGAAAACTCAGGACATGGTGTGGGCTGGAGAGAAATATTAATGGGTCATTAGTATATGAGCAGTTTTCAAAAGCAGGAAACTTGAAGCCAGAATTGCATAACTAGTATCAACAAAGCATGAGTCAAAGATAATTTATTAGGGAACATAGATTTTAAGGGTTAGGCTGACAAAGAGATGACAAAATAAAAACAAAATGAAACCAAAATCAGAGCTGTTGAGAACCATGAAAAAAAGAAAAGTTTTCAGGAATGTGAGGTCAAGAGTGTCAGATGCAGAAGAGAAGCATTGGACTTGAAAGCATGTGTGTGGGACACCTGCATGTATCTTGTCTTTTTTGGATGTTTCCACATGTCTTTATGGTGATGTTATTCTGTTAAATCAATGACAGGGGGTTCTAGTATGCTATCCTGGTGTAAACCCACCACATCCTACCCATCCTGCAGATTACAAATAAAAAACCTGTTAAAAAAATCAAAACACCTACTACCTAGGTACTTTAACAATAAAAACAGGCAGATTATGAGGGGGAGTCAACATTTGGAGAAGCAAATGACAAGGGAGTGACTTTTCCATTTTCTTTTCAGGCTTTATCCCACTGGGCAGGCACTAGTCATAGAATGGCACGGCAGTATGGTGGCTAAAACCTCAACAGAAACTCCAGTTTCTACAAGAGGAACCAGGAAATGACAGTGTGCAGAGAACGATTATGACAGGTTCAATTGTTGCATCATTGAAAAGAGCACTTATCTGGGATTCAGAAGACCCAATTCTAATCTGCGTTTCACTAATTTAGTTCTGTTTGATTCAACTCCTTTAAGCAACTATGTTATTCTGTGAAAAAAAAAAAAAATGACTAACATGGCACTTTCCTGTTTAATGTCTCATAACTGTGATAAATATCAAATATAGCAATGTACTCAAAAGTGCTTTAAAAGATCATAAATTTGTATTTAAATATGTTATTGAGCAGATTTATAGTTCTGTTGGTTTAGCATCTCTGACATTTTTATAATATGGGTCCATATTCCAGACATCATCCAGAGTTAAAGTTCAAATAATTATCATGACTTCACTTATCTCAGTATATTTAATGCAATTGTTATTTGATCAGCTGACATCATACTGTAAATGGTGTTTTTTCCCTTGTTTCTCTGTATCCTTTATAGGCAAGTGTAGATAAAGTGTCCCGGTCTTTGTCTGTCAGATGTTTTATTTAAAGCTCCATATCTCATGAGCAAGGAAAACCCATTTAGCAATGATGAGAATCTGTTCTTTTTGGCCTGTGACTTCTTCACACTTTCTTCTTTCCACATAATTGTGGTTCTGAGAGGTTTGTGAACCAACTTAACCATTTGGAACTCGTATCATTTAGACTGTCAGTATCTCCTGTAATTGTGACCTTTGAGTTTCTGAACCAGTGGCACCGGAAGAAGAGCTTGATTTTTTTTCTCTTTACAGTGGTATTTGGAATAATTACTGTTTGGGGTATAATCACTTGGAAGCAGATGTCCAGATCTAACTGAATACAGCACTATGAATTCCTTTTGGATCAATTGCATTCTAGGTGTTTCAAAAAGAAATAATTTCGACTGTAACCACAGATTCTCCCTTCCCCTTCTTTCTTCTCCTGTTTCCTTTGTCTTTTTCTCTTCTCTTCCTCACGCTTCTCCTCTTTTTCTTCCACTCGCTCTCTTTTTTCCTCTTTTCACCCCCCCCCACTCTTTCTTCTCTTTTCTCTCTCCCTTTACATTAGTCCCCACCTTTTTTTTTTTTTTTGGTTCATTAGCCCCCTTTATTTTATCTTTTTTAAATAAAGGATAAACCATTAAAAGTATTTATTCTTGGGCACCTGGGTGGCTTAGATGGTTACGCGTCTGTCTTTGGCTCAGGTCATGATCCCAGGGAACTGGGATTGAGTCCCGCATAGGGCTCCCTGTTCCATTGAGCCTGCTTCTCCCTCTGCCTCTCTCTCTCTGTCTCTGTCTCTCATGAATAAATAAATAAAATCTTTAAAAAAAAGCATTTATTCTCTGTAATTAAATTTAAACACATCAAAGCACTTTCAAGATTATGCAGACTTAAAATCAGTCAGATTTCAAAGGAAAATAATTTAAGTCCCATATGTACCAATGAACTACATCTTCTATCTGTTTCACTGACCATTTTACATAAATAAAAGAACCTCTGCATTTGAACGATAGATTCTGGAAAAGGAAAAAGTCTCAAGTTTCACATAATACTCCATTTCTCTTCATCAGTATATTTCAATTACCATGTCATTTCTATTGACATGTTGTCAATATTTTCTTTTTTTTTTTAATTTTATTATGTTATGTTAGTCACCATACAATACATCACTAGTTTTTTGGGTTTTTTTTTTTTTTTTAGATTTTTTATTTATTTGACAGAGAGAGAATGAGAGAGAGCACATGAGAGGGAGGAGGGTCAGAGGGAGAAGCAGACTCCCCGCCGAGCAGGGAGCCCGATGTGGGACTCGATCCCGGGACTCCAGGATCATGACCCGAGCCGAAGGCAGTCGCTTAACCAACTGAGCCACCCAGGCGCCCCACATCACTAGTTTTTGATGTAGTGATCCATGATCCATTGTTTTTGTATAACACCCAGTGCTCCATGCAGTACGTGCCCTCCTTAATACCCATCACCGGGCTAACCAAACCCCCTCCCCCCTCCCCTCTAAAACCCTGTTTGTTTCTCAGGTCCATAGTCTCTCATGGTTCATCTCTCCCTCCAATTCCCCCCGCCCATTTTTCCCTTCCTTCTCCTAATGTCCTCCATGTTTTCCCTTATGTTCCACAAATAAGTGAAACCATATGATAATTGACTTTCTCTGCTTGACTTATTTAACTTAGCATAATCTCCTCCAGTCCCACCCATGTTGATGTAAAAGTTGGGTATTCATCTTTTCTGATGGCTGAGTAATATTCCATTGTATATATGGACCACATCTTCTTTATCCATTCATCTGTTGAAGGGCATCTCGGCTCTTTCCACAGTTTGGCTATTGCAGACATTGCTGCTATGAACATTGGGGTGCATATGGCCCTTCTTTTCACTACATCTGTGCCTTTGGGGTAAATACCCAGTAGTGCAATTGCTGGGTCATAGGGTAGCTCTATTTTTAAATTTTTGAGGAAGCTCCACAGTGTTTTCCAAAGTGGCTGTTCCAACTTGCATTCCCACCAACAGTGTAAGAGGGTTCCCCTTTCTCCACAACCTCTCCAACATTTGTTGTTTCTTTCCCTGTCCATTTTTGCCATTCTAACTGGTGTAAGGTGGTATCTCAGTGTGGTTTTGATTTGGATTTCCCTGATGGCTAATGATGATGAACATATTTTCATGTGTCTGTTAGCCATTTGTATGTCTTCTTCAGAGAAGTATCTGTTCATCTCTTCTGCCCACTTTTTGACTTGATTATTTGTTTTTTGGGTGTTGAGTTTGAGAAGTTCTTTATAGATTTTGGATACCATTGTATTGTCATTTGCAAATATCTTCTCCCATTCTGTGGGTTGCCTCTTTGTTTTGTTGACTGTTTCCTTTGCTGTGCAGAAGCTTTTTATCTTGATGAAGTCCCAAAAGTTCATTTTTGCTTTTGTTTCACTAGCTTTTGGAGATGTATCTTGAAAGAAGTTGCTGTGGCCGATGTTGAAGAGGTTACTGGTATGTTCTCCTCTAGGATTTTGATGGATTCCTGTCTCACATTGAGGTCTTTCATCCACTTTGAGTTTATCTTTGTGAATGGTGTTAGAGAATGGTCGAGTTTCACTCTTCTGTATGTGGCTGTCCAATTTTCCCAGCACCATTTATTGAAGAGACTTTTTTCCATTGCATGTTTTTTCCTGCTTTGTCGAAGATTATTTGACCATAGATTTGAGGGTCCATATCTGGGTTCTCTATTCTCTTCTATTGGTCTGTATGTCTGTTTTTGTGCCAGTACCATGCTGTCTTGGTGATCACTGATTTGTAATATAGCTTGAAATCGGGTAACGTGATGTCCCCAGCTTTGTTTTTCTTTTTCAACATCTCCTTGGCTATTCGGGGTCTTTTCTGATTCCATACAAATTTTAGGATTGTTTGTTCCAGCACTTTGAAAAATGTCATTGGAATTTTGATCGGGATGGCAATGAAGGTATAGATTGCTCTGGGTAACATAGACATTTTAACAATGTTTATTCTTCTGATCCATGAGCATGGAATATTTTTCCATCTTTTTGTGTCTTCTTCAATTTCTTTCATGAGTGTTTTGTAGTTCCTAGAGTATAGATCCTTTACCTCTTTGGTTAGGTTTATTCCAAGGTATCTTATGGTTTTTGGTGCTATTGTAAATGGAATCTTTTCTCTAATTTCTCTTTCTACAGTTGCATTGTTAGTGTATAAGAAAGCAACTGATTTCTGTGCATTGATTTTGCATCCTGCCACATTACTGAATTGCTGGATGAGTTCTAGTAATTTGGGGGTGGAGTCTTTTGGGTTTTCCACATAAAGTATCATGTCGTCTGCAAAAAGAGAGAGTTTGACTTCTTCTTTGCCAATTTGAATACCTTTTATTTCTTTTTGTTGTCTGATTGCTGTTGCTAGGATTTCTAGTACTATGTTGAACAATAGTGGTGAGAGGGGGCACCCTTGATGTGTCCCTGATCTTAAGGGAAAGGCTCTCAGCTTTTCCCCATTGAGGATGATATTCACTGTGGGTTTTTCATAGATGGATTTTATGAGCTTGAGGAATGTTCCCTCTATCCCTATACTCTGGAGAGTTTTAATCAGGAAAGGATATTGTATTTTTCAAATGCTTTTTCTGCATCAATTGAGAGGACCATATGGTTCTTCTCCCTCCTCTTATTAATGTGTTCTATCACATTGATTGATTTGCGAATGTTGAACCACCCTTGCATCCCGGGGATAAATCCCACTTGGTCGTGGTGGATGATCCTTTTAATGTATTGTTGGATCCTATTAGCTAGGATTTTGTTGAGGATTTTGGAATCCATATTCATCAGGGATATCGGTCTGAAATTCTCCTTTTTGATGCGGTCTTTGCCTGGTTTGGGGATTAAAGTAATGCTGGCCTCAGAATGAGTTTGGAAGTTTTCCTTCTGTTTCTATTTTTTGAAACAGCTTCAGTAGAATAGGTATTATTTCTTCTTTGAATGTCTGGCAGAATTCCCTAGGGAATCCATCAGGCCCTGGACTCTTGTTTTTTGGGAGGTTTTTGATCACTGCTTCAATCTCGTTACTGGTTATTGGCCTATTCAGGTTGTCAGTTTCTTCCTGTTTCAGTCTTGGCAGCTTATAGGTTTCCAGGAAGGCCTCCATTTCATCCAGATTGCTCAGTTTATTGGCATATAGTTGTTGATAATAATTTCTAATAATTGTTTCTATTTCCTTGGTGTTAGTCATGATCTCTCCCCTTTCATTCATAATTTTATTAATTTGGGTCCTTTCTCTCTTCTTTTGGATAAGTCTGGCCAGTGGTTTATCAATCTTATTAATTCTTTCAAAGAACCAACTTCTAGTTTCGTTGATCTGATCTACTGTGTTTCTGGTTTCTAATTCATTGATCTCTGCTCTAATTTTAATTATGTCTCTTCTAATGCATGGCTTAGGCATAGTTTGTTGCTTTTTCTCTAGTTCTTTAAGGTGTGGAGTTAGTTGGTGAATTCGGGATTTTTCTATTTTTTTGAGTGAGGCTTGGATGGCAATGTATTTCCCCCTTAGGACCGCCTTTGCAGTATCCCATAGGTTTTGGACTGATGTGTTTTCATTCTCATTGACTTCCATGAATTGTTTAAGTTCTTCTTTGATTTCCTAGTTGACCCAAACATTCTTGAGCAGAGTGGTCTTTAGCTTCCAAGTGTTCGAATTTCTGCCAAATTTTTTCTTGTGATTGAGTTCCAGTTTTAGAGCATTGTGGTCTGAGAATATGCAGGGAATAATCTCAATCTTTTGGTATTGGTTGAGACTTGATTTGTGACCCAGTATATGGTCTATTCTGGAGAAAGTTCCATGTGCGCTCGAGAAGAATGAGTATTCTGTTGTTTTAGGGAGGAATGTTCTGTAAATATCTATGAGGTCCATCTGGTCCAATGTACCATTCAAAGCTCTTGTTTCCTTGTTGATTTCCTGCTTAGATGATCTGTCCGTTGCTGAGAGTGGAGTATTGGGGTCTCCTATAATTAACGTATTGTTATCAATATGACTCTTTATTTTGGTTAACAGTTGGCTTATGCAGATGGCTGCTCCCATGTTGGGGGCATAGATATTTACAATTGTTAGATCTTCTTGTTGGATAGACCCTTTAAGAATGATACAGTGTCCTTCTGTGTCTCTTATTACAGACTTTAGTTTAAAATCTAATTTGTCTGATATAAGAATTGCTACCCCAGCTTTCTTTTGAGGTCCGCTGGCATGGAAGATAGATCTCCATCCCTTCACTTTCAGTCTGGATGTATCTTTAGGTTCAAAATGAGTCTCTTGTAGACAGCATATGGATGGGTCCTGTCTCTTTATCCAATCTGCAACCCTGTGCCATTTTATGGGAGCATTTAGGCCATTCACGTTGAGAGTGATTATTGAAAAATATGAATTAATTGTCGTCATGTTGCCTGTGAAGACATTGTTTTTATAGATTGTCCCTGTAAATTTCTGTTGTAGATCACTCTTGGGGGCTTTCTCCTTTTATAGAACCCTGCTTAATATTTCTTGCAGGGTTGGCTTAGTGGTCACATATTCTTTCAACTTCTGCTGGTCATGGAAGCTCTGCATCTCTCCATCCATTCTAAATGAAAGCCTTGCCAGATAAAGTATTCTTGGCTGCATGTTCTTCTCATTTAGTACCCTGAATATGTCTTGCCAGGCCTTTCTGCCTTGCCAGGTCTCTGTGGATAGGTCTGACGTTATTCTGATGTTCCTCCCTCTGTACATAAGGAATCTCTTCCCCCTAACTGCCCTTAAGATGGTTTCCTTGGTTCTAAGATTTGCAAGTTTTACTATTACATGCCGGGGTGTTGACCTGTTTTCCTTGATCTTAGGAGGGGTCCTCTCTGCCTCTAGGACTCGAATGTTTGTTTCATTCCCCAGATTATGGAAGTTCTCAGCTACGATTTGCTCAAATACATCTTCTAGCCCTCTCTCTCTCCACTCCCTCCGGGATTCCAATTATTCTGACATTGGAACGCCTCATGGTGTCACTTATTTCTCTGATTCTATTTTCATGGATTCTGAGTTGTTTTTCCCTGGCCTCCTCTTTTCCCTTTTTATCTGTTATACTGTCTTCCAGATCACTTATTCTCTCTTCTGTCTCAGTTACCCTAGCTGTTAGATTATCTAGATTGGATTGGATCTCATTGATAGCATTTTTAAGTTCTGCCAATTCACCTTTTATTTCTGCCCTTAGAGACTCTATGTTGCCATTAATCAATTTCTCCATTCTTGCCATTGTCTTCACAATTGCTACCCTGAATTCCATCTCCAACATCTTGGTTATAGCTGCATCCATTTGTAAATCTGCAGCATAAGTCATAATCTCTGAGTCTTTTCTGTTTTGGGGGCTCCTCCTCCTAGTCATTCTGTTGATGGGTGTTTGAGGGAATGTATAGAGTCCAAATTATTGACCAGAACCCAAGCAAGATGCACCTGCTTTCCTGGGGCCTCTTGTTTTCCCAGCCTGTCTTCTGGGGGAGGGGCCTGCCATGCTGTTACTCAGGCAACCCTGTTTGGGCGGAGTTGCCCTGCCCCCCTGTGACTGGGGATGGGCTCAGTGGGAATCAGTCTTTGGGGTTTTTGTTCTCTGGCGTCTTTCCCTGGTGGCTTTCCGCATCTCTTCTGCGAGTCAGAGCAGAAGAGACCGTTTCCAACCCTCTGCCTCAGAGCAGAGAGATCGCAGTCTGTTCTTCAGTGAGCTCTCCAGGCCACACTGTCTCCATTTCTGTCCCTGCTGCTATAAACTGCAGCGTCCTGGGTTGTGCGCCCCTCCGCAGCGCTCCCAGTCCTGCCTCCAGGTCGGGCACGTCTCTGCCCTTTGTGCTTCTAAAACCGCCAGCCGCTCCCAGTTCGCCCACGCGCGCAACTCCGCTGCTTGAGGTTCTGTCCCGGGGACTGCAGTTTGCGCAAGCGTGACTCTGCCGCTCGGGGTTCCCACCCCGGGGGCTACAGTTCACTGGCGGGACCCCAGCGCACAGGGTTTCCATCTCGGAGGCTGCAGTTCACGTGAGCACGACTGTCGCTCCGGTTTCTGTCCAGGGCAGCTGCAGTTCACGTGCGTGTGACCCCGCCGGTCTGGTTTTCCACCCCAGGGGCTGCCCTAAAGTCCTTTCCCGATGCTACTGGTCTGCGAGTCTGTGCCCGATGGCAGCGCACGAGGCTGTCACTCACCGGCGGTGTAGGATTCCCCACGTCCAGGCACCCTCCCGCTGCTGTTTATCCTCCGATATCTGCCCGCAGAATCACGGCTCTCCGCTTCCTACCTCAAAACCAACTGCCTGCGATATTCTGTTTGTAGAAATCCATATCTTCTTACATCTAAGGCTGGTTTTGTGGGTGCTCAGAGTGGTCTGGTAGATATCCAGCTCAATTCTGGGGACCAGTTGAAATAGGGTCCCCTACTCCTCCACCATCTTTCCCCCCTCCAATATTTTCTCAAAGTTAAAAAAAATGGAAATATGTCTTGAGACAAAAATACATGCCACTTTAAATTAGAATATAATTTTAGGTTAAAAAATTTTTTTGAGTATCTGAGACATTTTGAAACTCTATGGAAACATATAGATAATTTAATACATCACACACACACATACACATCTCATAGAAATAATTAATATTGGCCTAAAATGAAATTGAAAATATAAATATTTAAGTTTGAAGCTAGAGTAATATTTGCAATCAATATCTATTTATTATTTATATTTCATGCTCTCTTTGTTCAGCTATTATCTTTTTCAGATTAAGCAACAGCTGAAGTATCTATAAAACTACTAAAATTTACATATAAACTAGGTTGACATATCAATTACTTTCCATCTAATTTAATAAAGATTACTGAAAAATAATAACACTAACAGAGATGATAGCTACCATCTTAGAGAATATGCCTGGCATGATGCCAAGCAATTCACCACCACCACCCCCACACACATATACACATGCACACTCAATTTCATCAACACAATGATCTTTATGCTACAGGTAACCAAGCTGAGGTTACAAAATTGATTAAAATACTCAGTTTTTAAATAACTACTGCAGCAGTGGTGGGATTCGAACCCTGATCTGCTTATTTTTTTTAACAAAAAAGTCCCTACTTTGTACTAGGAGCTAAGAATATGGAAATGATGAACAACTAGATCCTGTGCTCAAGCCATTCACAGTTAAAATTTAGCAGGTAGGTGACAGATTCGTAAGACACTAAAATCAGGGGTGCCTGGGTGGCTCAGTTGTTAAGCATCTGCCTTCAGCTCGGGTCATGATCCCAGGGTCCTGGGATCGAGTCCCGCATCGGGCTCCCTGCTCAGCGGGGAGTCTGCTTCTCCCTCTCCCACTCCGCCCTGCTTGTGTTCCCTCTCTTGCTGTCTCTTTCTCTGTCAAATAAATAAATAAATAATCTTTAAAAAAAGATACTAAAATCAATAAAGTATAGATAGCTAAATGCAACGTAGAAATATTTACATGATAAGGTATAGAGCTAGAAGGGAAAAGGCAGTATACTGATAGAGTAAACCTTACTTCTGCAGACACTAGTGGAGAATTCTCACCCACAGCTCTGCCTTCTGCCACTTGGCCACAGTTCAAAGACTGTGACATGCACATTTCCTATTTGTAAGGCTATTAACTCTGAAAATGCAGCACTGTCATTTTGGTTGGGAAAGGCTTAGTGCTCCCCACCCACCCACTCATTGATAGTCTGCTTGGAGTTGACCCCTACATTGTGTACTCTGAGTGAGACAGGTATCTTCCACTCTTTGCAGAAGATCCTGTGTTTATGTATTAGACTACCAGCCCATATGAAACTATCTTATGGCTCAAAGTGTGAAGGGAGAAATTCTCCCTTATTGGAATGTGGAGTGTTCCTCATACCATCGCCACTTTGCCATCATCATTTACAGATCTAGGAAAATAAATTATAAGTTATTTTAAAGATTTTATTTTGTGCACAATAAAACCAGTAGCATTTTCAATTCTTTTTGTCTGTGCTTGGGATGTTGTGAATAAAGAAAGTAAGAAAATTATGTTGGTTCTGAATGTTTGGATAACCTGGAATTTGGTGGAAGCTTTGTCATCTGAGCAGTAGTCAAGTCACAGTGAACAGAAGCACTACTGAGGAGGAAGTGTTGTTAATGTGCCAAAAAGCATAACTAACATGAAGTCACTGAGGGAGAAGAGGGATTTATAAGTGTGTGAGGGACTCCTAGCAGGTCACACAGATAGTTGGCTATATTGGTATGACTTGCATTAAAAAAAAGTTTATACTACATTAAAATAAAAAAAGCTTCTGCACAGTGAAGCAAACAATCACCAAGACTAAAAGGCAACCTTCTGAATGAGAGAAGATATTTCTAGTTGACATATCTGATGACGGGTTAGTATCCAAAACACATAAAAAGAACTGATACAACTCAACATTCAAAAAATAATTAAACAATGGGCAGAAAACATGAACAGACATTTCTCCAAAGAAGACAAACAGATGGCCAAGAGACACATGAAAAGATGCTCACCATCACTCACCATCGGGGAAATGCAAATCAAAACTACAATGAGACATTACCTCACACCTGTCAGAGTGGCTCAAATTAAAATAAAAGAAACAACAAGTGTTGACGAGGATGTGGAGAAAAAGGAACCCTCTTGCACTGCTGGTGGGAATGCAAACTGGGGCAGCCACTGTGGAAAACAGTATGGAGGTTCCTCAAAATGTTAAAAATAGAATTACCTTATGATCCAGTAATCACACTACTGCGTATTTACCCCCAAAATACAAAAACACTAATTCAAAGGGATATAGGCACTGCTATGTTTATAGCAGCATTATTTTACAATAGCCAAGTTATGGAAGTGGCCCAAGTGTCCATGGATAGATGAATGGATAAAAAAGGTGTGGTGTATATAAACAATGGAATATTATTCAGCCATAAAAATGAATGAAATCTTAGCATTTACAACAACCTGGAAGGAGCTAAAGAGTATAATGCTAAGTGAAGAAAGTCAGAGAAAGACAAATACCAAATGATTTCCCTCATCTGTGGAATTTAAGAAACAAAACAAATGAGCAAAGAAAAATGAGAAAGAGAGAGAGAGAAACCAAGAAATAGACTTGTTATAACTACAGAAAACTGATGGTTACCAGAGCTGAGGTGGGTGGGGAGATGGGTAAAATAGGTGATGGAGATTAAAGTGTGCACTCATCATGATGAGCACTGAGATTACTCAGTGATTACAGATTTTTTGAATCACTCTATTCTTTGCCTGAAACTAATATAACACTGTGTGTTAACTATACTGGCATTAGACTTTAAAAACTTAAAGGGGCACCCGGATGGCTCAGTCAGTTAAGTGTCAGACTCCTGATTTAGGCTCAAGTCATGATCTCAGGGTCCTGGGATCAAGTCCCGTGTCAGGCTCCACACTCAGCGGGAGTCTGCTCAAGGATTCTCTCTCTCTCCTCTCCTTCTGCCCCTCCCTTGACTCGGGCTTGCTCACTCTCTCTCTCTCTCAAATAAATAAATCTTTAAAAAAATTTAAGAAAATAAGTTTATCACTTTGTGAAATGATTAAAAAAATGCTGCCCTCAGAATAAAACTACTGACTGCTATAAAACAGTTTGATTTCATATAGCAATTTTGCTCAAATCTTAGTTTTAAAAATGCAACTACATTTAGTTTCACTTCTAAACATCATGGATTTCTTGATAATAAATACAAATCCTAACATCAATCTTTTTTTCATTTTTGATTTTAGTGTTACTTAGCATTTATATTTTAGGCAAAATTATTTAAAATTACATTTTCAACTGAAAATATGGATAGGAGGTTTAAAATAGGAAATTTTAAGCATAGATTTGAAATAAATGGAAATGCACAAAAATCATGAGGGATAGTCAGAGAAACCCATGGAGTGTTGCAATAGCCATGGTATTTTTCCAGAGGCCGACCATGTGTATAATAAAAAGATGGAAGTACTCTTCTAACCACAATGAGTAGGTGGTTGTTAAAAATCAAAAGTAAATTTAGCAAGTCAAGGACATACCAAATGAGTATCTGTGTATCTTTCATTGTTGTGAAGTTCAAATGAACATAAAATGTAATATCTTAAAAGAGAAACCTGAAATGCAAAAATTTGTAAAACTATCTCTCTTCAATACTAATATATAAATTAATTTTTTAATTAGGCCTTTTAAGATATATTTCTAGTGAAAAAAGTGAAAAGGGAAAGAAGTAAAAATATATTCATGCACCTTATATATGTACGTATGTATGTATCTACATATGTATCTATCTACTTATGTCTATCCCTTTTATGTATGGAAAGAGTAACGAGACAGAGAAATTTTAATGTTCATAGATGTATAGATTATTTCTGAAACAAAAATCAAGAAGCTAGTAACAGTAGTTGCTTTAGAGAAAAACTGTCAGGCAAGTCAGGTGGGAAGGAGCCTCTGCATTGTACTTATATCCTTCTATAGTGTTCAAACATCCTAGCAAGCATGCTAATTTCCATCTCAATAATGATAATAAACAAAACCACACACATAAACAAAAAAATTATAAAATCTTGACGAAAAATCACCAGAAATATTTTGGTATCTACAATCAAGGCATCTATACTGAAAGCAAGATAATGACAAATACAAGTAAGCCGACAATCAATAATTTTAAGTGCTCTTTTCAGTCACTGGCAGAATCACCTTGGAAGGAAAAATGAGTACTGTATAAGTTGCTTCTATGACTCTTTGAGCTGTGGAAAGGGTCAAATGTGTTTTGGATTAGAAAAAAAAATCAGGGCGCCTGGGTGGCTCAGTTGGTTGAGCGACTGCCTTCGGCTCAGGTCATGATCCTGGAGTCCCTGGATCGAGTCCCGCATCGGGCTCCCTGCTCGGCAGGGAGTCTGCTTCTCCCTCTGATCCTCCCCCTCTCATGCTCTCTGTCTCCCATTCTCTCTCTCAGATAAATAAATAAAATCTTTAAAAAAAAAAAAAATCAGGTATCTTTTTAATAGGCACCCAGAACACAGGCACTCTTCTGGGCTTAATGAATGATGCTAGCAGAAGGGGGGCCTCTGACCACGTGCAAGAGACACGTGTGCAGCAATGGTAGTTTGGCTGACTTTAACCTAGTGTCTTACTGGACCTTGCTTGATCTCTTTACCATGATGATATCTGAGAAAAAACTTGTAAAATGTGTGGCAGCTGAAAACAATTTAAGTAATTATACTTAATATTAAATAAAAATAGTTAATAAGTTATCTTCCAGAAATCAGAATATCCCTTAGAACCATTTCTAAAACATAGCAGTTGTTCAATAATTATTTGGTGAATTGACTTTTTAACAAACTTACAGTAAATGAATTAAATCTATTTCCTGAATGTTCATATGTACTGTTTCCTAAGAATACTTTACTTCAATGTGTTCCCCTCTTGTTTTGTTTTTTTTTTTTTTCCAGTAAGTCAAAAGGAATGGTTAGACAGTAACTTTTGCTATATTTAATGACCTCTTTTGTAATTACATAAACAGTAAACTTGAAATCTCACTTTGCTGTGCCTTCCTGGGGGAAGGTGCTGGTAAGAGTTTTCAACTCAAGTTGAATTCCCTCTCTCCCTGGAGGAAAATAATCAGTGAAGAGGGGATGAGAGCTATATGGGGTTAGTAACTCCATGCATTTTAAGAATGAAGAGTGGCCCAGAGTTGATAAACTCAGATTTGTTTTTAGCACTAAATTTCCATCAACACTACAAGGCACTATAATCATTTTTTTTCTCTTTTCTTCTTTTTAATCTACACTTAACAAGATCACACTAATGAAAATGAAACTTTAGATTTAGATCTAGAGTGCTCTTTGTGGTGCTGTAAGAAATTTGTTTTAATTCACACACTAAAAAACAGCATAATTAGTAATGTGACTTAGCTGAGAAAAATACTTGGACTGAGAGTTCTCTATGCCAATAGAAAAGACTGGCTGCTCCATCACCACTTTACTCTGTTATATACATGTGATTCTATTCTCAACAGGAGCATGTTTTTAATGACATTTTAAACAATTGACTAAAAACATCGCTTTCCCCCATTCTTTGGTACATACCATTCTGAGCGCTTCTCTGCAGTGATTACTATGATATACTCATAAATCAGTGGAAAATATAATTTGAATCCATACATATGCACCAGAATTCTTAAAATACTTATGTCACCAAGACAGATACCAGGAATTTTCAAGAGGTAGCATATAACATGTGATGAAGGGTCAGTGATCTGTATATGAAAAATTACCTGATCCTAAGGGGGTTCAACAATGTGCTAGGCAGTGTGCTAGGTATTCTGCATATGGCATGCCATTAAAACTTCAGAGCAACATGTACCATATAGTAAATGCTCTTTCCCTCCCAATTATATAAGCAAAAGCAACTCCATGTAATACACAGTATTTAATCCCCAGTTGTGTAAGTGACTTGCCTAAGATGGTAAGTGATGAAGCCAAATTTGAACCCAGGAAATTACACTACCTATTCTAAAGCACTATAAACCCTGCAACTCTGTAAACCCTTGAGATGGATAGGAAACTCTTTTGTTGTGATGGTAAATAATTTAAGACAATGATTTGTTAATAAAGAAGTCCTTGGGGGCATTCCTGACCCCTTCGGGCTTGGTGTTGTCCAACTGGAATTGATTTTGCTCAAAAAAACCAAAACAAAACAAAACAAAAAAACCCGGAAAATGTTAAATATGCCTCAGTTAATCTTTTAACAGTTCTGATGTCAGAAGAGAGAACCAAAGGAGGAGACCATCCCACCCCTTGCACCTGCCCCTGGCAACCCCCAGGAGCAACAAAGCAGCCAGATATCATTTATGAGCCCTTAGGCTCAATGTTTTCTTGCTGCCTCTGGAGGTAGTAGGTAAGTCCCTGTATGATCCTGATCCTAGCTCCCCAGCTTTTGTGTTATGAGTTTTTAGACTTAATTTGAGCATTTCTCATCCAGAAACCAGCCAGCCAGTGTCCAGTAGGTTCTGGGTCTGACTTAGAAACCGAACTATGTCTGTGTCAGTCTGGGCCCAATGCAGAAACTGGACCAGGGCTAGTGTGAGGCATCAGGTAAATAAAATTTTGTTTTAAGGCTAAACAAGTAAGTTAACCTTAACCTTACCAAGGATAATCTTGAATTTCTGTGGCCACAGTAGAGAACTTTTAACCTGTTAGATAAGCTTATACATTTACAAAGTGCCCTGGAGAAAAAAGCCTTTCAGCCAGGCACTCACTACAAAGGGTAAAGGGAAAATTATTTTTCCTCCTATACAGTGTCTAGTGACCAGGGTGAAACCCTCCAGGACACCCCATTCACTGTGGAGTCTGCAAACAGTACCCTGGGAAAAGCCAGGATAGGGTAAGAATTCTTAACAAAGTCAACTCTCCCAGATCTCTACCTACCATGCCTAGTTGATAGAGAAAGGCAGAATTTTACAACGCCCCTTTCCAAATTCAGACTGACAAGAAAAAACATTGGTTATTGATTTTTTTTTTCTCTCCTAGGAATAGCCATTGCCTTCTTGTTTGTCTCGTTTGTGTCTTGAAGACTTGGCTTGGCAACTGTCAGGTTGGGGGCCCTCAAAATATGGCCAGACAGTAAAGGGAAGCAGACTTTTCCACCCCAAAATAGGTCTCGTTAGCATAAGGATTACTTTGAGCTAAAAACAGTCAAAACCCAGCAGAATCAGGAGAAGCGCTTTCCCTCACCTTCAACGACCTAAGTTTACACTGGAAAGGGGTCCTAACCAGAAAGGGAGCTATTACCAGGGATACCTTTTTATCTAAAATTTTATCTGTCTAAAAGATTTTCTAAACATTTCTTGCCTTCCTGTGAATGGCCTTTCTTCCCTTTGTATCCCCAGACTCCTACACCTTTCCTTAGCTCTGGATATTACATAAGCCATGTTACCTGGCTGCCCTGTGGGTCCTCCTATTTTTATGGGACTCCTGTACTACAAAATTTAACTCCTGTTAATCTGTCTATATTAATTTAACTATTAGACCAGCCAAAAAACCTAGAAGGGAAGAAGGGAAAAAAAATATCCTGCCCCTTCAACAGAACTGTGGTTGCCTCCCATTTATGGTCAGATATGGCTAATAGGATTGTGGGTTCCACTCCATCTACAGCTAGGGTCCCACTGACCATTGCCAGTTCTCAGAGAAATTGTCTAGGTCTTTCTTTCTTTTGGTTATCTTTGGGAGTTGCTCTGGATCTTGGAAATGTGGCATCTTTTGCATCCTCTTTGAGGACTCCCCTTATGTTCAGTGCTACGAGGAATATTTACTATTTGTCCTAGTAAAACCTGAAAAGATATGTAAAAGGAGTTTTCTTAAGCAGCTCTATGGTTAGAAGCTGGCTAAATTAGAGGCTGATATTCAGAGCCCGATAGAAACTTTTTTTTAGGTCTTCTCCTCTAAGCTAAAATAAAACTGTATACCAGATGGAAAGAAAAAACATTCTGAAGCCATTGTGGAAGAATTTACTAAAATATGTCAAAGACACACAGCTCTAAATCTAGAACACAGGGATCCTTTGATTTCAGTCTTAGTTTAAATTCGCATCCCTAATATAAAAAAGCAAACTAAGAATCCTGTAGTTGAACGGCTTGGTCAGTCTCCTTATCATTCAGGTTGCAGGTCAATTCTTTGAGGAATTAAAACAACTGTATTTGTCTTACAAATGAAGTCTTTGCAAGAATAGAAACATGGCTCTAGAAACAATGCAAAGCCTACCTTTCCTTTTTGCCAATCCCCAAACCTCCCTTACTCATCTCAAAAGGTATGCAGATATTTTAAAAGATCTGGATTTGGGAAACACAGCCCTTCTGGAGAAACTTAAATCCTTTCTCTCTGGTTGTGAGATGTAGATATTCTACCTCGTCTTCTCTAGGGTCCCAAAGCCATGTCTTAAAATGCAAACTTCAGGGAGGTGATTCTCACGGGACAAACCTGAACTGATATTTAAAAAAAAAAAAAAGAAAGAAAAGAAAAGTTGTACAAGATTTGTGGAACTGGAATCTTGGAAAAGGAATTTTATGTGTGGTTGAGCTGTCTACAATTAGAATGGATTTAAGTTTTTAAAGAATGGATTCTAATATTAAAAGTACAGTGGTACAGAATTAGAATTTTATTTTCTCTCTTTTAAAAGGACAGTTTCTTGAACTACTGGTTTTCTTTTGATGAGATATCGTGAAAGTGTTTTGTTTGTTTTACCTTTTGGGTAATCTACCTGGAGAGCAAAAATTTTGTGTCTTACCAATAGATAGGTTTCTGATAACTTTAAGAACATAAAAGTGAACTGGAAGAATTTCTAGAACTAATGGAAAAACTAGATTTAAGTAGAACAAGGATTAATAACATGATTGAATGAACTAATGAAGGTGATTAACATTTTTTTTACCACCTTTCCTTTGAAACATTGCTAGTTCCTTAATGTTTTATTTCTCCAGATTTAAAGAAACCTTTTATTCCTCTTTTTTCTTAAGCTATTGTGACTTACAGTAATTTTGCAAAGTATGTCTCTATAAACAGAACTAAAAACATTTACTTTTACTCCCTACCTGATCCCCCTGGAATTCAGAAACTTTTTGAGTATTCTTATTTTCATGGCAATACAGTTACTGTATCAGTTCAATAAGAATCTAGTTCCTGGGCACCTGGGTGGCTCAGTTGGTTAAGCGACTGCCTTCGGCTCAGGTCATGATCCTGGAGTCCCTGGATCGAGTCCCGCATCGGGCTCTCTGCTCGGCAGGGAGTCTGCTTCTCCCTCTGACCCTCCCCCCTCTCATGTGCTCTCTCTCACTCACTCTCTCTCCAATAAATAAATAAAATCTTTAAAAAAAAAAAAAAGAATCTAGTTCCTTACATAACAGGTCACAAATGGGAATATTATATTCCCAAGGCTTTGACTGGCCATATTTGAGAATTTGAGTAAAATCAGATATGGCCAGACGGTTTCAAGGAACTCTGATTGATTTTACAGAGCCAATAAAATCCCTTTGGAAGAAAAGTCTGGAAACTTGCTTAAGAGGTTCCCAGGTAAGGAAGGAAGTTCACTTCCTGGTAGGTCCAGAAGCCTCAGGTTATCTTGTGACTCTCAAGGAAAGAGAAATTTACCCAAATCTATATGTACTGCAGGTGAAGTCTGATGGTGAGTTCTTGGCTTGTCTTCTTGGCTTGGAGATGGATAGGATTTTAAAAGTTCAAGCTAAGATTTCTTATGAAAGTTTGCAGCAAAGCAGACTTAAAAAAATCTGTATGATCACTATTGTTGCTACACTTCAATGTAGAGCCTGCTTTTACACACCAGGCTTGAGCAATGGAAACTTGAGCAAAGCAAAAGGGCCCACAGGGACCACCAAGGTGACATAACAGGTCCACTAAGCGACTCACCTCAAAATAGCCACGGACCCTAACTGATCAATGGGCTACTTACAACCAGGCACAGTTATGGAAAAAGGGAAAATTCCATATGTTCCCATACTTCCTCACTCAACCCTATAACTATAGACTCCTCACCACCACCTCGTGGCAGACAGTCTCCTTTGCTGTCCTGCCTGCCACTCCCTTGCTGTGTATTCAATACACTTGTGTATTCAATAAACTCCTTTGTTCTGACTCAGGTAAATTCTTTGATCTCCCTCACCACCAACCCCCATCCAATCAGAACTGATTACATAAGTAATCAAGACAAGTTTAACAAAGCTAGACGTATTTTGCAAACCAATTAGCCTTACTGTGATTATCTTTGATAGAAATGAGGGTGATTGTAGAGGAAAAAATTATGTTTCAGTAGAAAATTATAACACAACCTTATGGATATCTGATTCTAGTCCTGTTCATTGTCTTTGTGGTTTTGTAAAATATCTATAAACTGAACTGGATCCTGAATTCTACTTCCTTCAAATATCTGGCTACAACTCTCCAGACTAATATTTCCAATTTTTTCCCGCTCTTCTGATTTGAATCACTAAGAACAAATGCTGCTCTTGAGCCTTCTTAGAAAGGACCACACCAGGTCTTCCTCACTACTTAGATGCAACCAAACTTCAGGGCATTGAATCATGGCTCCACATCCCCCAATTAAATATGGCTCACCCAGACCCTGGGAACTGTTTACCAGCTACAGATTTAAAATTACAATCAACCAAAGAGGGATCTCCCCAGAAGCAGATGGCATCTTTAGGTGGACAGCTCTCTCAAGATCACAGGTCAAGATCTTCATCTCCAACATGAAACCTTTATTTCTTTTGCCTTTTTACTAATTGGTTCTTCCCTCAGTGCATGGGAAGATAGTGCTCCTTGACTTTGACAACTATCACTGAATCTACTGCTAAGGCCATAGCTTATACAACAAAATCCCTAGGCTTTCTTGCTAAAGTGGTTTTCAATAATAGAATTGTTTAAGATTACATAGTAGCTTAACAAGGAAGAGTCTGTGCTACAGCAAAAATCTCCTGCTGTACCTGGATCAACACCTCTGGTGTGGTATCTTCATCTCTGACCAATCCCAAATTTGGAGGAGGATATCAAAACATGGATAATTTCACGGGGCATATGAAAATAGTGTCGTAGTGAGTTTACCATATGAACCTAGAGTTTGAGCTACATTTAAAAAGGTAGTATTAGGGATTCCTGGGTGCCTCAGTTGGTTAAGTGTCTGCCTTCAGCTCAGGTCACGATCCCAGGGTCCTGGGATCAAGTCCTGCATTGGGCTCCTTGCTCAGTGGGGAGTCTGCTTCTCCCTCTTCCTGCAGCTCCCTCTGCTCGTGCTCTGTCTCTTGCTCTCTCTCTCTCTCAAATAAATAAATAAAATCTTTTTTAAAAAAGGTAATATTAAAAAAAAAAAGGTGGTATAGATACGTAAGTGCATCAGGGCACCTGGGTGACTCAGTCAGTTAAGCGTCTGACTCTTGATTTTGGCTCAGGTCATGATCTCAATGTCATGAGATCGAGCCCCACGTCAGGCTCTGTGCTGGGTGTGGGGCCTGCTTAAGATTCTCTCTCTTCCTCTCCCTCTGCCCCTACTCCTACCTCCCTGCCCCCACTCATGCTCTCTCTTGCTCACTTTCTCTAAATATGTAAGAGCATTTACTAAGAACATACCGTGACACAATATGCCTAAATATGGCCTTAAAATGAAAAGAAACAAAACCATCCTTCCCTCAAATGCATGCCTTTTGGGTGCACCATTATTACAGAAAAATAAGCCATTTCTTTTAACACAAAAATCACATGGCCCTTTCATCCTCCTTTGTATAAAAGAAATGTTTACTTAGTTAATAAGTTTTTTTTCCTGAGCACATGCTCTAATTTGTTTCTACTTAAACATTAACACAGGAAGAGTCTTCACACCATAGGATTATTATTTTGAGATAAAGAGAGCACACTAAATGTATATGGCAGATCAACACAAACTATACATATCAAAGCCGCTACTGAAATTGAGTCAAAATACAAAAAAAAAAAAAAGATATCTCAGAAGCTTAGGTTGTATAATATATTCCATTTGAGATTGTATACAAAGGCTTGGAAAACTAGTCAAAACTGCAACAGACCGTAGAACTTCAAAGGACAAGAAAAAAGCATGTAAATGGTCTTGTTTTTGTTTTCTTTTGTTCTCATTTTCTTGAGTTGTGAAAGAGGAACTCACTGAGTCCCATCAGGAGCTATGCCTAAGAACCAGTGGGCTAACAGTAGCACCATAGAATCCTAAGGAAAAGAATTTATTCTCTATGCCAGACGTCATGAATTGTTTCCCAAAGTTTACATGAAGCCTATGGAAATATCTTATTTAGACCATATAGTGTTGGCTTTTTTTTTTAAATGAAATTATTTATCAACATTTAAAATGAGGATATTTCTGATATTTCAGATTTTCTTTCTGGTAAATCTGATCCCCCCATTTGGTGGCTGCCGTTGAATAGCAACTGCCCCTCTTCACATCCCACTGCTCTCTTCACTCCTTTCCCCAGCCTGCTTTACTTCTGCCTACTTTTTGCCTCATTGCTACAAGCATCTGAGTTTACAACTCTTGCCTTTCCCCAAGTTCCATCCTCCAATTTCCACATTTCTGTTAATGGCACACCCATTTACATAGCTTAAGCTCAAACAATTTTCAGTCTTTTTTTTTTCCATTCTATGTTTATCCTTTATCCATCTCCAATCAGTCACAGAGTCCACATGTCCATAAGACATACTATCATTGGGGTGCCTGGGTGGCTCAGTCATTGAGCGTCTGCCTTCAGCTCAGGTCATGATCCCAGGGTCCTGGGCTAGAGCCCTGCATCGGGCTCCCTGATCTGCAGGAAGCCTGCTTCTCCCTCTCCCACTCCCCCTGCTTGTGTTCCCTCTCTTGCTGTGTCTCTCTCTGTCAAACAAATAAATGAAATTAAAAAAAAAAAAAGACATACTATCATTGACCTCATCGGACATAAGATTTCATACCTATATTACTTTGAGCAGACTTCTAGCTTAGTTCCTGACCTTTCTTCCAAAACTGAACCCCAAACTTAACTAACCAGAGTAATTTTCCTAAATTCATTTACCTTTTTACTTACCTATACATACTTATTGGTCTTGTCAGAATATTCTGGAGCTTATCCTTAGAACCATAACACATTTTGGGTCTCTTTTTGCCCCCTTCCCCAGTGACTTCTTTTGGAAGACTTAGGGTTTTCCTTTGCCCTCTATGATTAATGATCTCTCTCTTTTCCAAGACCATTTAATGCTGATTATCTAATGATACAATGCTAATTATTTCCTCTTAGCTTCTGTTTTTCCATCCATAATTCTCCATCTCCTAGTAAGACATAGACACTTCCATGGTACAAACTAGGTTTTCTTCTGCATATTCAGCAATGTGGTAGGCAGTATATGATATTTTATTAAACATATTTTTTTAAATGAAGTGAATTGAACCATATAAATCAAAATACCAATGCCATATAGTCTAATTTTTTATCAAGATAAAGAATCTTTGACCAGGGGAAGGAACCAGCAACACACTGGGTGAGAGAGAGTGTGTTGAAATACACTTAGTTTTTGATGACATTCAGACAGACCAACATGTGAATCCCTATCTACCACCACCTAATTGTTGTGAGATCAGAATCAAATTCTTTAAGCACAGAATTACATAGTCCTTAGTTATAAGCTGAAAATAACAATTCAGACTATCATATCAACCTCCAAAAGGTGTCTCAAGAATGAAATAGATCTATTTAACATGCGATTTACACTGCCTTGGGATAGATAGCACTGGGCACACACCAAGTACCTTATAATATTAGAATTGTATTTTAGAAAGGGAAATCAAAATAAGGTCATTCAAATAGAATTCATCACAGAGCTGGGTTCTACATGCAAAGAAGTAAAAACATCTTCAAGAAAGAGTGGACTAACTTCCCTAAGGAGAATAAATAACAATTTTTCACATATTCATTTATGAAATAAATATTTCTGTATGTCCTGGTCTGCACCCAGCACCATGTTAGACAGTGAAGATACTGTAATGAGAAAAACTAGACATAGTTCCTAACCTCATGGGATAATAATCTGGTAAAGGAAATAGAGACAGACATTTAGAAAAGAAATAACAAATATCATGAGTGTTATAAAGAAGAAATACACAGTACCATGGCAGCATATATCCAGAGAATTTAACACAGAAGGAAAGGGCTTCTGTGATAGTTAATTTTATGGGTCAATTTGATCAAGCTAAGGAATGCACAGGTAGCTGATATAACATTAATTCTGGGTATATCTATGAAGGTGTTTCCAGGAGAGATTAGCATTTGAATTAGTAAAGAAGACTGTTCTCCCCAGTGCTGGTGGATATCATCCAATCTATTGAGGGCCTGAGTAGAACAGAAAGGAGGAGGAAGTGTGAATTTGCTCTCTCTGCTTGAGCTGGGACAACCACCTCGTGCTACCCTCAGACATCAGTGCTCCTGGTTTTCAAGACTTCAGACTGGGCCTGGGACTCACCCTGCCCCAAACTGTTCATGGCTTCAGGTTTGTAATGTAGCTATACCACCAGCTTTCCTCAGCTTCTAGTTTGCAGATGGACATTGGTGGGACTTTTCAGCCTCCTTAATTGTGATGAGCCAACCCCTCATAATAAATCTCTTTTTATATATTCATATATAGTCTCTTGGTTCTGTTTCTTTGGAGAATGCTGACTAATACAGCTCCCTTGAGAAAGTGATTTTTATTTTAAGACCTGAAAAATCAACACATGTTGACCAGGCTAAGGAGCAAAGTGGGGAGAGGAGTGGGAGGAAAAGAATAGACGTGGGAGTGGAAAAACGATATGGATTTAGGAGAATGTTTCTGAAAGTGAACACTAAGATGCTTGGTTGAATATGATGCCAAAGAAATAAGGCCAGCATGGCTGAATGGAAGCCTGGACCAGAGGAGCTGCTCACAGAAAAGCTAAAGAGGCAGAGGCGGAAGCTCTACCATCAAAGCCTTATAAATACATTCAGAATTTGGAATATGATTGTTAAGGATAATAGGATTCCACTGAAGGACTTCAAATTCGGGAATAATGTGGTCATACTAATTTTTGTTGTCTTTTGGGGTTTTTTAATGTTTTTATTTTAAGATAATTGTCACCGTGACTTAAAAAATAACTTTTTCTTGGAAAATGATCAGAGAGGAGGAAAATTGGATGTGAAGAGATGGGTATAAAGGCTACTATATGCTGGTTAATTGAACATAATAATAAAAAATAATAATAATAAAGGCTACCATGGTGATTCATATACAGTGAGCATATTTTTAATTTCATCCTTCATTTCTTTAGGGGTTATTCCATTCCTATTCCTAATCTAAATGGTGTTCTTGAAGCTTCCTTCAAGCTTCCTTGAATTCTTCCTTTCCTGGGGTTCAATGCCAGACTAGCCACCTTTCTCATCACTGTATTGGCCCTGGAGTGAATAACATACTAATATATATTATTAAGTAAAGATGACAAACCAGTTCTTTTTGAGGGGCTGATAGGGGTGTTGAGGAAAAGATCATCTTTCTTCTTGCAGGAAAGCCAATGCTAAGGATCATATAAGTCTGAGCTGGGGCATCTTTTCTGTAGCACGAAAAGAGCAAGCTTAAAAAGCTAACCCAACAGAAAGCAGAGCTAAGTGGTAATTTGGATTTCTGTCACTGAAAACTACAAAATCCTGAAACCAGCATGGTGGTGGAGGGAATTAAAAAAGAAAAAAAAGACAGAACAATATACTATATAAAACTGAATGTAAAAAGAGTATAAAGTTATTCTTAGCATTTAGTTAAAAAATAGCTAGACTCCAATTTAAGATATTAGCTATATGTGAGACTACTTACACATGCAAGATACTCAATGTTTGTTGAATTTTATCTGATGAAGAATGAGAAATTAAAAGTAGAATATTTGTATCAATTTATCACCAAATTCTATCATAGACATGGTATAAAAATGTCTAGCCCTAGCTTTCCAAAGCACAGACGGTGTTCACAATTTTATTTTCTATTTTTCTGTCTCTCAGCAAAGCTCTGAAGTAGTATGCTACCCAGGTGGCAGAACCCAGTGGCACTTCTGAATTCATTCTCTATATAGTCATTCCTGAGGCAGGCTGCTACATGGCTCTGGTCTTTGTTGGGTTTGGCAATCACTCTCTATTGATTCTGAAACTATGAACTCAGTGAGTTCACGTAGTAACAAGTTATATTCTTAAATAGTATCCAAACGACATCATATCTGCAATACTTTTCCAAGAAGTCTTGCCTAACACAGAATGATTTCAAAATAGACAATACCAGGACCTAGCTTAGGTCAGTTTTATCAACAACAATTCTGTGTTTGCTTAACACATTTCCACTAAACTGATGACAAGGGAAGTGGACCAAATTGTATCCAAGCATATCAATGGAAGCTACCTACATTTTCTTTTATTTTAGGGCTTGATATTTCCAAGAAAGACAACACATTAGTAGAGTGTGATTTACTGGTTTAAGTCCCACTGCCTGCACTGTCACTTATCCAAGCTCTAAAAGAACTTTACTAAGGGATTTGTGATTACCTGTAACTATAGACTTTTCTTTGCTATTGGACTCATGAACCACACATTCACACTCTTACCTAACAACTTGAAGAAACATTTCCTTCCTGCAGTTTCTATGACCCTACGCTTTTCTGAGTCTCCTGCACTGTTGACACTTCATTTTTCAATTTCTTTTTGCTGTCTGATTCAGTGAGTCAAGATTCTGTTCAAAGCTGTGCATACCTCACTCCCCACCTCTCGTTCTCCCTGACTTTAGTTTAGCTCCCTATTTCTATCAAAAAGCCTCACATATATATATATACCCATCCATCATATTAAACTTAACATCCTCAAAGTAAAACAATCAAATTTCTTTCTAACTGTGCCTTTAGATAACGTTTCTTCAAATAAAGTGAGGCGCAAACAAAACATCATTTATTTTGAGCATTAAAAACAAAAAGGAACATGTTTGAATATTTTATTTTCTTAAATGTGGTTAAGTAAAATTTCTCATAAAATGCTATAAAATATATTCAAAAAGACATTCTATCCTCATTCATATTAAATTGTATTTGAGAGAGAAAAAGATGCACCCCTTTTTTCCTCCCATGTTGTTTTTGTTGACTTAAGTTTTTTCATTTTTCATAACTGCTTTTGCATCACAGAAAAAATATTAATATACCTATTTTCCTGAAGTTGATCTCCAGTAGCCTATACAATTTATTTTTATCTGCATTTAAATGAAAGATTCTCATCCAACTGGATTCCTTTACTATGTGCTACTGTATATTTGGGTGAATATATCTAATATTAATTGCTACCTTCTTTGTGACACTGAGCTGGACATGCATGCATGCATTCATTCATTCATTCATTTATTTATTTTGGAAATCCAGTATGTACTTTACACTTACATACTTTATTCTTTTTTTAATTTTATTTTTTAAATTTAAATTCAATTAACATATAATGTATTATTGTTTTCAGAGGTAGAGGTCAGTGATTTATCAGTCTTATATAATACCCAGTGCTTATTACATCACATGCCCTCCTTAATGTCTATCACCCAGTTACCCCATCACTCCACTCCCCTCCCCTCCAGCAGCCCTCAGTTTGTTTCCTATGATTAACAGTCTTTTTTTTTTTTAAGATTTTATTTATTTATTTGACAGAGAGAGACAGCGAGAGAGGGAACACAAGCAGGGGGAGTAGGAGAGGGAGAAGCAGGCTTCCTGCTGAGCAGGGAGCCTGATGCGGGGCTCGATCCCAGGACCCTGGGATCATGACCCGAGTCGAAGGCAGACGCTTAACCGACTGAGCCACCCAGGCGCCCCTGATTAACAGTCTTTTATGGTTTGTCTACCTCTCTGGTTTCATCTTGTTTTATTTTTTCCTCTCTTTCCCTATGATCCTCTGTTTTGTTTCTTAAATTCCACATATCAGTGAGTTCATATGATAATTGTCTTTCTCTGATTGAGGAAGCTTAGCATAATACCCTCTAGTTCCATCTATATACTTTATTCTTAATTGCTTAATTTCAACTGGAAATACTGGAACTGAATTAGATTTCATAAAATTTACAGTTGAAAAGATAGATTCACATACTTGAGTTTTTCCTAATGCACTTAAAAATTTCCAATCACTGAAGCAATTATCAGCTTTAAATTTTAATTAAAAATAAAATTAAAATTTAATTCCTCACTTGCATTAGCTATATTTCAAGTGCTCAATAGCCACATGTGGTTAGTGGATACTGTTTTGGACAACACAGCAAAGTATTTCCAGAAATATTGTTGACTACATATTAAGGTTTATATAGTGAGCTTTAAACAAAAGTACACATAGTGGTGAGTGTTCTTCTCTCTGCTCAAAACCTCCCTGGCCTTAAAGACACTAGCAACACTTTTGAATTAGTCTTTGAGTTACTGACAACCAAAGGCATCCTAACTTATAATAAAGACACTATGGTTGATTGAATAATAGGAGTATTGATTTAGATTGGGATTTGGAGGAAGTGACATTTAGGTTGCAACTGGGAAGATGAGTAAAATTTGGCTAGATAAAGGTTATAGGAGAGTGTGTACCAGAGAGGGAATACTGTGCTAGAGAAGAGCTTGTGAACCTGAAAGAAGGCCAACTGGCTGGAACATAGAAATGAGGGAGAGAGTAGCATAAGTTGAGGATGACATAAGAAGTAGCCAGATCATGCCCAGATTTATCTTTGTAAAGCAAAATCGGCACCTTGCCCTGCTTCCAATATGAACAAGTATAAATGTCACATACCACAGTTAGGAAAAACAAAACACTTTGTGCTCCGAGGTAAGCCAAAAAAGAACAGTGTCATACTATCCATAGTCTCCAAAATGAATGAAACCTTTAGGCTTTCTCACATGCTTCTGATTCCCTAACAAAAACAATTTAATCACTGGCTTTTATAATGCCGACTTTTGTCTTTTATAAGTCTGATGATACACAATAATTTGGGGGAGTATGGCAATCATATGAGAAAGTTATTTTTTCCATCATGAACTATATAACCTTGGCGGGGGGGCGTGTTTTCTGAACCAGTCCTTCTAAAGTTGAACTCACTTGTAAACCTTGCAAGTGTTTTTTTGAGCAGACATTTAAATGAAACATCTCCTTTAATCCTCATGATGACACCATGAGGTAGCCAGACCAAGTATTTCAGCTAGTGTTTGAACTCAGATCAGTTTAATCCAATGCCTACACTATTTCTAAAATACCAACCTTACATCCTAATAAATAAAACATATTCAGGCAATGTGCTACATTGTATGTTTCCTCTTTTAAGGCAGCCATTGGGTTTATAAAATTCTGCAAGTTTATTTTGCTGATCTATTCTGATCTCATAATTTCTAACTTTTACATCAAAAGCTATGAGACCAGAGTTAAGCACTACAACCCGTGCTTAAATAAATGCACTCATGAAAGCACAAGAGAATTATTTAAGATTCCAAAATAAAGCAAACACTGGAGACTTGTGAACATTCTTAATGACCTAAATTTCACTCCTTTAGCATGGATTTACAGAATAGCAATCTAACATACTAGCAGCAATAATTAATTTTTTAACTTTGTTTTCAACTTTGCAAAATATTTGTTTTCTCCACTTGTTGAAATTATGTTGACAAAATCACCTAAATTCTCACTTTACATTTAACAGCTTTGATGGTAAATATTTTGATTCAAATATTCGTAAAATATGTATTCTTACTTAACCTAGAAGTAGGGATTATATTTTTCCATCTTCATATGAGTTAAAATGCCAACTTTATAAATATCCCACATTAATGTTGAAAAATGTAAAATCACAATTTCTAAGTTTTATTAAAATAATACATTAACAAGGTAAAAAAAATAAAATATCACAGAATTTATGAAAATCCCACTCTCAGAGGCAAAAATCATGCACTTCTTTTGGTTTAGCACTTTCAAAAGTTGGTCCCATCATTTAAGTGTGTATGTGTGTGTGTGTGTATCTTGAGTCACCAGTTTTAAAAAAGGTCATTGATTCTCCATTAGAAAAGATGAGGAATTTCTCTTACTATACTCCTATCATTCTCCAGATATATAGAGATTATCTATATATAATATAGATAGCTATTCTTATAACTATATTTAAATTATATTCTTATAGCTCTTTTTTATTTTTTATTATTTTTTATTTTTTAAATAGGCTCCACACCCAGCATGAAGCCCAATGCAGGGCTTGAACTCACAACCCTGAGATCAAGACCTAAGCTGAGATTAAGAGTCTGACACTTAACTGACTGAGCCATGCAGGGTCCCCTTATAGTTTATTTTTGTCCCATCAATTTTAATCAATAATTTCTCCACATGCTGTAGAAGATGAGAATCTTACCTCTACATTTCCCTCCTTCTTGTTCTCCTTCTTCCCTTAAACCTCTTTCTACATTCTACTTTATATCATCAAGTTTGCAAAAATTTATACTCTATTCTTCATCCAAACATAAATCATCAATTGTTAATCCATCACTTGTGTCTAATTGTGGAAAACTAATAAAAGATCATTTAAATTTTGTTCACTCTAAACCTAGCCTTGATAGTAAACATGAACCTATTGAAAGTTGAAACAAAATTGGGAGGGAGCTCAAACACTAGAAAAGACTAATTTCCTTCCCCCAGCCATTCCTCAGGATCCTTAATGTAGGCTGGCTGTGCATTGCTAGGCATAGCATAATGGATATTCTTTGGGTTCTGTTTGTTTACCCAAAAACTTGCATTATAAAACTTCCATTTGAAGATATCTCAATTAGAGACCATTTAGCTTCTCTTGGGAACAAATATATAAATGGAATAGAAGAATAGATGCTTCTCTAACCTCAACTACAAAATCTAGGTAATTTATGATCTGAGATATATGATATAGGGTCACCAAGGTGGCTGACCATGGCATTTCAGAAATAACAAAGAGAAAGTCCCATGGAAGTGAGTAAGGCTAGATCAGAACATATCCCACAACCAGGGCATGGGGATATGCTGTTGGATAATAAATAGTCCTAAGATTCTGATAGATAAATAACCTGTGACTCATGTGATATTCAGGAGATCCCAACAGTTGAGGGTATAAGGAACTCAGTCCTCCTAGCCAGAGGCGGCATGATTAATAAATGCTGAAGAGGTTAAAGTTGCAGTATACAACAGGTAATGTGATTCTACCATGTCTCAAAAGAACATATCAGAATGGATTCACAACCTGTGATAATACTATAAATAAGAACCACAAGGCCTTAAAGGGCAGCTCTACTGGCATCTTTCCAAATGCAACTGAGGCAATTTCTACCCCCCATTTCTTATTATGATACATAAAGTATGGCTTTAACCTTGTTAAGATAATATCTCAAAATCAAGAAAAGCAATTAACTTCACTTTCTGCCAGTGTCTACCAATTTATGTGACTCAGAAACATTATCTGATAAAAGTAAAATAAGTCATATTTTAAAGATACTCTGTATCTAGCTTGAGTTTTCTCATCTGTTATATACACCATAGTTTGTGGTGTAAAAATATAACCTCACATTTGTCCTAACCCTAACATGGAACATTTGGACATGTCAGAGATTAAGAGATATAACCCAACGAAGCAAGCAAAAATTCAAAAATTATATATCTACAAATATAATTGTATATATTATATAATAATATATAATTATAGACATAATTATATATCTACAGATTATATGTATATACACACACATACACACACACACACGAATCCCTCAGGATTATATCAAGATATATCTATCTATCTATCGCCACAGGCCACAAAAATAAAAATCTTCCAACTACGTGAATAAAATGAGAAAGGACAGAAAAATTTGTATTTACCTCTCAAATCTCAGTAGGATTTAGCTTTTATTGAAGAAGCAATTATTGAGAATCACAATCAATAATCTTTTAATTCATAATAAAAACATATATAACAAGTAATCCATAGGAAAAATGCATAAGTTGCCGGCCTGAAGAATCTGTGGCAGGTAGAAGTAAAGGAGGACTAGAAAAAGAGGTGAAGTCTTTAGCATATCGTTTCATTGATTATGTTTTTCAACTTGGACATGTAAATCAGATAAACTGGATGGCTGTGAATTGGGTGGGGAACCAAAATGGGAGGAAATTAGCTTTGCGACTGATGATCAATATGAACTGAACAGAAATGAATAAAATACAAACTAAACACCTATAACTTGCAAGACACAAGTTTCACTGTGAACCTACCATCTGCATATCTGCTGACACGTAAAATGAAATGTGGCAACAGGAAGCAAGAAGTGAACCCCAAACCTGAGAACATGGCAAAGTTAGTAAGAAAGCTGTTTCAAGAGTAAATGACCAAGTTCACTGCTATCCCAAGTTGTACCTCTGATCATCATTATACAATTCTGGATTTAAAAAAAAAAATAGAAGTTTCAAAGAGAATCTCTTTTATCTTTTATTAATTACAAGCAGACACATTTGATATGAAATAAAAGCTTAAATACTACTCCATCTGCCTTCCTCCTCACAAAAAAAAGTAGAAAGAAATAACAAGAAAATAGATAAATGTATTTTAGTGAACAATTTTCTGAAGAAAACAAGTTCAAAGAAGTTGAAAACAAACTCAGAGATAAAAGAAGATATAATTAAACAGCTATAGGATTTGAAAAATATACAGTAAAAATTAAAGAAAGAAATAAAAGTTGGGAATATGCAATGAGACACTAGGGTCTTCTACCTCCAGCCATTATGAGATAACAAGAAATGAATTTACTGTCTCATCTTAATCAGAAAACTAGACAAAATTAATAAAGTAACAATTTTTATTTGCTGGGTGACAACCAGTGCAGAAATGTAATCTCTAAAAGAAGGCAAATAGGGGCACCTGGGTGGCTCAGTCGTTAAGCGTCTGCCTTCGGCTCAGGTCATGATCCCAGGGTCCTGGGATCGAGCCCCACATCTGGCTCCCTGCTCCGAGGAAAGCCTGCTTCTCCCTCTCCCACTCCCCCTGCTTATGTTCCCTCTCTCTCTGTGTCTCTCTGTCAAATAAGTAAATAAAATCTTTAAAAAAAATTAAAAAAAATAAAAGAAGGCAAATAAAGAAAAACCTATGTCACTCCAACTTTCTGCCTGAAAGCAAATTTCACACTGCAGAGCATGTTGGTCTCACTGAGTAGAGTGGACACAGATCAGATTTTAGGAAATTTGAGGCAGCTGGAAGTTGCAGAACTGAATTCCAGACTGGAGGGAGTTAGACAAAAAGATGAACTCCAGAATTCATCATGAAGTCCCATAGAATTCTTGTTGTATCAAGAGATATATATCTGTGGGTTCAATTCTATAAGGTCAGACAATGAGCAACTAGTCATCTTTAAGGTGAATAATCCCTACAGTTCACAAAGAACCAGAATTCATTTGAATTCCCATCAGCTAGATTGAAAAGATTCTGTGGATCACTCAGGGAACACCTATTAGAACACCTAACCTATGCCTAGTGCAAAAAACTAGTCCAGACTTACTCTAAACAGAATTTAAAAATGGGATCTAAAAGATTCAAACTGAAGAGCAAGTAATCAAGCAAATAACAGGCCAACTCTCTGAAAATAAGACCACAAAACCAGACACTCCATAGCATAAAATCTGTAATGTCCAGCATCCAATCAAAACTAATGCGGGGGGCACCTGGGTGGCTCAGTCGTTAAGCGTCTGCCTTCAGCTCAGGTCATGATCCCAGGGTCCTGGGATCGAGCCCCGCATCGGGCTCCCTGCTCAGCGGGAAGCCTGCTTCTCCCTCTCCCACTCCCTCTGCTTGTGTTCCCTCTCTCGCTGTGTCTCTCTGTCAAATAAATAAAATCTTTAAAAAAAAAAAAAAAACTAATGCGGATATCAACAAGCATGAAAATCTGATCCAAACACATGAGAAAAGTTATCCAATAAAAACAGACTCAGAAATAATGAAAGTGATGAAATTAACATAGAAGGATGTTAGCACATCTATTTTAACTATGTTTAAGCATGGAAAGGAAAACACGAACGTAGTGAGGACAGAAATGAAAGATATAAAAGATAAAAGTATAACTTCTAAGATGACAAATAGAATATCTGAAATAGAATATCTGAAAAATTCACAGGGTAAGATTAACAACAGATAGGACATCAATAGGGGAGAAAAGTCAGTGAACTTGAAAACAACAATATAAACTATTAAAAATAAAACACAAGAAAAAATGATTTAAAAAATAATAAAAGTGACTTATGGAACAGTCTCAAGTGATCTAACATATTTACAATTAGAGATCAAAAAATAGGATTTGAGTAGAAAAAATATTTGAAAAAGCAAGTCAAGGGGCGCCTGGGTGGCTCAATCATTAAGCGTCTGCCTTTGGCTCAGGTCATGATCTCAGGGTCCTGGGATCAAGCCCCACATCGGGCTCCCTGTTCGGCAGGAAGCCTGCTTCTCCCTCTCCCACTCCCCCTGCTTGTGTTCCCTCTCTCACTGTGCCTCTCTCTGTCAAATAAATAAATAAAATCTTTAAAAAAGAAAAAAAAGAAAAAGCAAGTCAAATACTTTTCAAATTTGATATAATTCATAAACTCACAGATACAAAACTGTATGCCATCTATAAGATATCCACTCTAAACATAATGATAGAAATTGAGTGAAAGAAAAAGCATGTAACATGCAAACACTAATACTAAGAAGGATGGAATGACTGTATCACATCAACAAAATAGATTTCAAAATAAAAAAATATTACCATAAATGAGAAAGATTACATAATGATTGCAATGTCAATTAACAGGAAGTAAACTGAAATGTGCATGTATTCAAAAAACAGAGCTTCAAAATACATAAAGCAAAAATTGACAGAGCTGAAAGAAAAATATATAAACCCATAAAGCTATTTGGACAATCAGTGCTCCCCTCTCAGTAATTTAGTAAACAAGCAGACAGAAATTCAGTAAGGATATAGAAGACCTTGCAGTCAACTTGACCCTGAGGATATTTATAGGCAAGTCCAGGAAAGCAGCAGGATGCACATTGTGCTCTAGTTCATACAGAACATTCACCAAGACATACCATATCCGAGGCCATAAAACAGTCTTAGTAAATTTAATAACAATTGCAATCATACTGAATATGTTTGCCACCAAAATGAAACTAAATTAGAAATGAATAGCATAAAAATATCTATGGAAAAAACCCAAAATATGTAGACATTAAAAAGTACAGTATAAAATAGCAATTGGGCTGAAAAGGAATCATAAGGAAAATTAGAAAATACTTTATAAAGGAAACACATATCAAAAATTGTGGTATACATCAAGCCACTCCATCCATCCCACCCCCCACCACTCCAGCAACCCTCAGTTTGTTTCCTGAGATTAAGAATTCCTCATACCAGTGAGGTCATATGATACATGTCTTTCTCTGATTGACTTATTTCGCTCAGCATAATACCCTCCAGTTCTATCCACGTCATTGTAAATGGCAAGATCTCATTCCTTTTGATGGCTGCATAATATTCCATTATATATATATATACTACATCTTCTTTATCCATTCATCTATCGATGGACATCTTGGCTCTTTCCATAGTTTGGCTATTGTGGACATTACTGCTATAGACATCGGGGTGCACGTACCCCTTCGGATCCCTACTTTTGTATCTTTGGGGTAAATACCCAGTAATGCAATTGCTGGATCGTATGGTAGCTCTATTTTCAACTTTTTGAGGAAACTCCATACTGTTTTCCAGAGTGGCTGCACCAGCTTGCATTCCCACCAACAGTGTAGGGGGGTTCCCCTTTCTCCGCATCCCCACCAACATCTGTCGTTTCCTGACTTGTTAATTTTAGCCATTCCGACTGGTGTGAGGTGGTATCTCATTGAGGTTTTGATTTGGATTTCCCTGATGCCAAGCGATGTTGAGCACTTTTTCATGTGTGTGTTGGCCATTTGGATGTCTTCTTTGGAAAAATGTCTGTTCATGTCTTCTGCCCATTTCTTGATTGGATCATTTGTTCTTTGGGTGTTGAGTTTGATAAGTTCTTTATAGATTTTGGATACTGGCCCTTTATCTGATATGTCATTTGCAAATATCTTCTCCCATTCTGTTGGTTGTCTTTTTGGTTTTGTTGACTGTTGCTTTTACTGTGCAAAAGCTTTTTAATTTGATGAAGTCCCAATAGTTCATTTTTGCCCTTGCTTCCCTTGTCTTTGGTGATGTTTCTAGGAAGAAGTTGCTGCAGCTGAGGTCGAAGAGGTTGCTGCCCGTGTTCTCCTTTAGGATTTTGATGGACTCCTGTCTCACATTGAGGTCTTTCAACCATTTGGAGTCTATTTTTGTGTGTGGTGTAAGGAAATGGTCCAGTTTCATTCTTCTGCATGTGGCTGTCCAATTTTCCCAATACCATTTGTTGAAGAGACTGTCTTTTTTCCATTGGACATTCTTTCCTGCTTTGTCGAAGATGAGTTGACCATAGAGTTGAGGGTCCACTTCTGGGCTCTGTATTCTGTTCCATTGATCTATATGTCTGTTTTTGTGCCAGTACCATACTGTCTTGATGATTACAGCTTTGTAATAGAGCTTGAAGTCCAGAATTGTGATGCCACCCAGCTTTGCTTTTCTTTTTCAACATTCCTCTGGCTATTCAGGGTCTTTTCTGGTTCCATACAAATTTTAGAATTATTTGCTCCATTTCTTTGAAAAAAGTGGATGGTATTTTGATAGGGATTGCATTAAATGTGTAGATTGCTCTAGGTAGCATTGACATCTTCACAATATTTGTTTTTCCAATCCATGAGCATGGAACGTTTTTCCATTTCTTTGTGTCTTCCTCAATTTCTTTCATGAGTATTTTACAGTTTTCTGAGTACAGATTCTTTGCCTCTTTGGTTAGATTTATTCCTAGGTATCTTATGGTTTTGGGTGCAATTGTAAATGGGATTGACGCCTTAATTTCTCTTTCTTCTGTCTTGTTTTTGGTGTATAGGAATGCCACTGATTTCTGTGCATTGATTTTATATGCTGCCACTTTACTGAATTCCTGTATGAGTTCTAGCAGGTTTGGGGTGGAGTCTTTGGGGTTTTCCACATAAAGTATCATATCATCTGCAAAGAGTGAGAGTTTGACTTCTTCTTTGCCGATTTGGAAGCCTTTTATTTCTTTTTGTTGTCTGATTGCTGAGGCTAGGACTTCTAATACTATGTTGAATAGCAGTGGTGATAGTGGACATCCCTGCGGTGTTCCTGACCTTAGGGGGAAAGCTCTCAGTTTTTCCCCATTGATTGGGGAGAGTATGTGCTATGGTGAGCGCTGTGAATTGTGTAAGATTGTTGAATCACAGTCCTGTACCTCTGAAACAAATAATACATTATATGTTAAAAAAAAAAAAAAAAGAAGAAGAAGATATCAGGAGGGGAAGAATGAAGGGGGGGAAATTGGAGGGGGAGACGAACCATGAGAGACTATGGACTCTGAGAAACAAACTGAGGGTTGTAGAGGGGAGAGGGTAGGGGAATGGGTTAGCCTGGTGATGGGTATTAAAGAGGGCACATTCTGCATGGAGCACTGGGTGTTATACGCAAACAATGAATCATGGAACACTACATCAAAAACTAATGATGTAATGTTTGGTGATTAACATAACGTAATAATAAAAAAATATATAACAAATTAAAAACCTTCTCTGTTCCCTAAAAAAAAAAAAATTGTGTTATACAGCTAAAGCAGTGTTTAAAGGGAAATTTATAGCTTTAAATAACTATATTTAAAAAGAACATCAATGCCTTCAACTTCAATGTTAAGAAGCTAGAAAATAAAGAACAAACTAAACACAAAATAGGCAGAAGGAAGTAAATAATAAAGATAAGAGCAGAAATCAATGAAATGGAAAACAAAAAACACTGGAGAAAACTAATGAAACTAAAACTGGTCTTAAGAAAAGATCGATAAAATTGATGAACTCTTAGCTAAATTGTTTATTAAAAAAGAAAAAGAGAAGCACAGATGACCAAAATGATGGAAGAAAGAAATTACCAATATATTGCCACACATTTTAAAGATATTGAAAGGATAATAAAGAAATATAATGAACTTTATGCCATAAAGTTTACAACTAAGATGAAATGGAGAAATTATATGAAAGATGCAAACTACTATCAAAATTAGTTCAAGAAAAATAGAAAATCTATATATCTACATCAATAAAAGTAATTCATTTCATAATGAAACATCTTCCTACAATGAATTAGTCTCAGACTGCTCCATTGGAGAATTCTTTCAAACATTTAAGAAATAAATCATGCTGATCCTCTAAAAACAGTAACAAAGGGGAAGGAACACTTCCCAACACCTTTTACTACACCAGTATTACCCTGATAACAAAATCAGGCAAAGACATTACAAGAAAAAAACATTACATGAAACACTGAATCTGTTTTCTCTTAAGACTGTGGACAAGGCATAGAGATGTAAACTCTCCTCATTTTGATCCAAAATTTTGTTAGAGGACCTTGCCAGTACAGTAAGGCAAGAAAAAGAAATGAAACACATATAACTTGAAAAGACAGAACTGAAAACTGTCTTCGTTCAAAGATGACATGACTATGTACATAGAAAATCCTAAGTAATCTTTTAAAAAGCTACCACAATTAACATAAGTTTAAAATGTCACACAATCATGGGGTGCCTGGGTGGCTCAGTTGGTTAAGCAACTGCCTTCGGCTCAGGTCATGATTCTGGAGTCCTGGGACTGAGTCCCACATCGGGCTCCCTGCTCAGCAGGGGATCTGCTTCTCCCTCTGACCCTTCCCCTTTCATGCTGTCTCCGATTCTCTCTCTCAGATAAATAAAATCTTAAAAAAAAAAAAGTCACACAATCCAAGGAAAATGTGCAACATCATATACATACTAGTAATAGCAGTTAAAAATTGAACTTAAAATAACTATCACAAAATCTTCATATTCATAAAAATTTAGGAAAATTTTAATAAGATTGATGCAATTATTATCTGCTGAAAGGAACAGAAAACTGCCGAGAAAAATTAAGAAGACCTAAATGAATGATCATGGGTCAGAAGCTTCAAGCTGTTAAGATGTTAAATCTCTGTAGATTCAACATAAGCCCATTCAAATGCTAGCAGTTTCCCCCCGCCCAATGGATAAGCTGATTATAAAATACATATAGAAATGGAAGGGGACTAGAAGAGCCAAAACACTTTAAAAAAAAAATCAATTTGGAAGACCTGAACTACTTGATTTCAAGATTTATTACAATGCTACAGTAATCAAGACAGTATAAATTAGCATAGGGAATAGACATAAGAAAACAATAAAAAGAACAGAGTTCAGAAATGTACCCACACACATATGGTCAATTAATTTTCAACAAAGATACAAAGGCAATTCTATGTAAAATTAGTCTTCAACAAATGATGCTGGAATAACTGGATTTCCAAATGACAAATATGGAACCAAAAAACTTATACCATATGCCAAAATTACACCAAGTGGATTATAAACATATATGCTATAACTGAAAATATAAAATTTTTATAAGAAAACATAGAATATCTTTGCAACTTCATTGTAGGCAAAACCTTATAAAATGAAAAAGTTACTTTGCACATGACCCAGCAATTTCACTTCTAGATTTTTACTCAAAATAAATGAGAAACTATGTTCACACAAAGACCTGAACACAAATGTTTATAAATGCTTTATTCATAATAGCCAAACTGGACTGGATTTTTTATTTATTTATTTTTTTTTTTTTTAAAGATTTTATTTATTTTTTAGAGAGCGAGCGAGAGAGAAACAGCATGAGAGGGGAGAGGGTCAGAGGGAGAAGCAGGCTCCCCGCTGAGCGGGGAGCCCAATGTGGGACTCGATCCCAGGACCCTGGGATCATGACCTGAGCCAAAGGCAGACGCTTAACCATCTGAGCCACCCAGGCGCCCTGGACTGGATTTTTTAAATGTAGCATATCAATGCAATGGAATACATTCACCAGTATCAAAGAATAAACTTCTGATGGACAACAAAGATGAACAAAATAACATTAATGCTGAGTAAAAGGAGTCAGACACAAAACACTATGATTGTGTATGATTCCATTCACATGAAACTCTAGATAAGATAAATCTAATTTAGAGTAGTAGAAAGTAAAGCAGTATTTATCTGGGGGAAAGAATGGGTCCTGAAGGATGGGGATTGATTAGCAAGGAGCAAAAGGGAAACTTTCACTGATGGGAAATGTCCTATATCTTGACTGTGGTGATTATATAGGTGTGTATATTTGTGAAGAAAAAAAAAAAAAAACCCATAAAATGTGTTCATTTTAATGTATGCAACTATATATCAGTAAATTTTAATGAAAAACAAAATATCATTAGGAGTAGCTAAACACATAAAATACATAGCTGGTGATAACGTCAGTACAATGGAGGACAGGAGCAAAAACAGTATAAAAGAGAGAAGATATCTGACAAACACATAATTGGCAATTTTTCTGAAAAATAAATCAGATATAAAATATTAAGGACATAATAGAACAATGTTTTTCTGAATTAAAGCAGAATCTGCATATGCAGACTGATATTACATTATGTACCAAGAAAATCCAATATAGACTAATGACTGAGACATGTTTTGAATTAGTACTGACTTATGGGGATAAAATAACTTAATAATAATAATAGTAATAATAATAATGGTTTACATGTGTGCAGTGAATTAAACAGTTTCACCCAAAAGATATGTGCAAATCCTCACCTTGATATCTGTGAATGTTAGAAATAGGACTTTGGAGATCTAATTAAGTTAAGGATAATGGAATGAAATTATTCTGGAATTAAGGTGTGTGTTGGGGAAGATTATTGAAAAGATATGACTGCCAGTTGACCTGTGAGCTGGACCCAGGCACTCAAGGGCTCCTCCTCCCCCTCCCCTGTCCACAAAATGTGGGTTCCTCTTGCCTTTCCTGCTCCCAGAGGCTGCAGGAGATGTCATCCAAGGAGACGATGATGTGGTGTGGACAACACCTGCACCCTACACGTGACTGAACCCAGCTGAGGTCTCTTTATAAACTTTAAAGATTTGGCAGGTTGGTATGAGGATCCATTCATCTTGCAGCCGCCCTAGATCTTGTATGTAAGTTTCCTTTGCTTATTAAAACTGTCATCTACCAACATGGAGTGGCCTCTTTCTTCCATCTCTCCCTGCCCTCTGAGTATAGAGGATGGTTTCACACCCTACACCCAGGAAGCTCCTGGGAGGATTCCAAGCCAATAATTGGTGAGCCAGCCAGGAGACTACAAAATTTGGCCTTGGGAAAGAGAGGCATTCACAGGGGAAATCCCAAATTGGCCATTGCTCTCTACGTGGGGAGAGGTGGCATCTATGTGAGATATTGCGGACCACCTTGGGAATATGAGGACACCTGAAAATGCCAGCCACTCTAATGCACTGGTTGGAGGAACTGCCCAGAGTGCACTTCAGCAGAGAAGAGAAGCACAGGGTTGCTGCAGTGGGCTGGCCTCTACTATGGGTCACTTACCCGGACACTGATGCCCAACTAGAAGCTGAAGCTCAAATTAGAATGTTAGAAGAGCTGAGGCTACAGACGGTGTGTAGAAAAGGAGTATCAAGGAAGGAATTATATGTGCCATCAAGCTAAGATTGGAATGGATTTTTGTAAGTTAAAAAGAAAAGAAGAGTTTTAATATCAAGCACACAGTGGTGCACAATTAGGATTTGGTTTTCTCTCTGTTAAAAGGACAAAGTTTTCTTAGATTATTGATCTGCTCTTATAAGAAACTATAAACAAAAGCTTTTCTTTACCTTTAATGTACTCTGCCTATGAAACAAAGATTGTGTTTTTATCAGATCTTTGATTACTTAAAGAACTGAGTCTTTGCTATTAAGAGAACCAAGTGTTTTACAACTGTGTGATTTTTCGTATATGTTAAATTTCATGGGAAGCATTGTCAAATAAGAAGTGATGCTAAACTTTCTTTAGAATATATTGTATGAAATTCCTAAACCTGATATGCCCCGGTATCATGGCATCAGTCATCATTTGAAAATGTGTTAGGGAAATAAGCAAATTCTCTTGCCTTCTCTTCTCTTGCAGTAATGAAGTCTCATCAGATCCTTACCCGTGGCCATTTTTAAGTCTTCTGTCATTTGCAGACAGTTACTGTTTTACTTTGATGCTTAGGCAAGAAGTTCCTACAAAAGTGCTTCATCTTCAAGGAGCTTCATGGAAAAGGCTGACGAGTACAGGTTTCTGATCATTAAGATCAATTTGCCTTCATGTGGGAGAGATACTAATAAACCTTTCAAGTACTTTCCCAAGGCTACCTGCACAGCCCCACAATATGTCATAAGTAGTAGCCCGAGACCTGTCCCTCTTCTCCTTCACATCAGCAAAATAGGCCTACTACATTGATGATACAATGTTAACATGTGAAGATTTGCCTCTGCAGGACACCTAGCAGGTTTTACTGGAACATCTGCAAGGTAGAGGATGGGCAGTGAACCCACAGAAATTTAAGGCCTAGGCATTGCTTCAAAGCTATGGGAGTTGTCTGGTTAGGTTAAGACTCATGTTGCCTCGAGTGCTATAATTGATAAGGTGCAAGCCTATCCAACCCCTAAGACTGTGAAAGAAGTGCAAGCCTTTGTAGGGATTTGGGGGTTTTGCATGAGTTTTAATGCCCACCTGGCTCAGTGCCCCCATCCTTTACTCTGCCTGGTAAAGAAAGGGCATGTGTGGTACTACAAATCAGAGCCGCAAGCCATCTTTGGGAAGGCAAAAATACCAGCAAAGTAGATTAAAGCTTTGGGCGTTTCTTAAGTAGGGCTACCATCTGAGTTAGATGTGTCTATGACTCTGGAAGGGGATGAGTCAGGCACTGTGGCAGAGTCAACAGAAGGGCAGAGTGCCCCTAGGATTTTGGCTATAGCTCTGGAAGGGGGCAGAGACTTGATATACATCCATAGAGCGAGAGCTCCTAACGGTGTTTACAGCAGTATTTCAGGTAAAGCCTCTCATACAGCAGCCAGGGCAACAGCCAATGGGCTGAGCTCAGAGTAGTCTGGCTGATGATTACTCAGGAGCCCTGGCCATAAACCCTTTGCACTCACAGTTGAGCTATTCTAAAGGGATTCACCCTACGTCTCAGACAATGGGAAGCTGAGGGGTGGATGATGATGAATAAGCCCTTGTGAGGACAGGATGTATATGGAAAGAAAGACACTTTTCTTTCAGTTTGTCTGCAAGAGCCCGAGGCAATCCTCAGTTTTTCATGTATCCATTCATAAGACACTAACATGCGCTGACAATCAGGCAGCTGATGCCTTAGCTCAGGTACAAGTCTTAGTAGATCCTTCAATAGATACAGAAGACTGGGTGCACAGAAAGAATGGCCCCCACTGTGCACAAGTAGGATGGCATATTGCCAAGGAAGCATGATTGCCCTTAAAGTACAGTGACACAGATAATGCAGTAATAGCATGTCCTGTTTGTTCTGAACAATGCCCAAGGCAGGGAGAAAAGAACCTGGGCCATCCACTGGAGTTCCCAAGCAGTTCTCAAACATTGATTATATTTTCCCCCTCCCTTTGAATGAAGCTTCTAAAAATGCCCTGTTTTATATGGACATTGCATTTGGCCTAACCCAAGTTTGCCCTGTCATCATGCAAACAAGGCTGCCACCCTCAGGGTTTAGAGAAGCTAAATACCATAACAGATACCCTTGTTGAATAGACAGTGACCAGAGGTCACATCTCAAAGGTCATGATGTGCAAGACTAGGCAGAAGAACATGACATTGACTCCATGTCTCATCTCCCCTACAACGTGCAAGCAGCAGGGTTGGTAGAAAGGGAAAATGGAGTATTAAAGCAGCAGATCAAATTATTAACAGATCAAACCACCTTGCCAGGTGGACTAAAGTACTCTCCCAGGCTTTAATACATTTGACTGATCAACTAGTAGGGCCATATGCCAGAATGGTGCCTCTGCCATTATCCAAAAAGAATGTTGTGTATTCATACCTGATGCATCTCCTAATATATCATCTTCATTAAATCACATGCAGACAAAAATTAATGTCCTGAATGATCCAACGCCCACCTTAAAGGACTGAATAAATCAGTGGGGGTCTTAATGGAAAAAGTGGCTTTGGGAATCATTGTCTTAATCTGTGTTTTCTCTTACATGTGCTTACTGTTGCTGTGGCATCTGCCTCCAGTGCAGCCAGGTGGCCACCAAAGGGGCCACCTCCATGGCAGTGACAACCCTTGCTGACTTCTCAGGGCCTGCTGCAGAAGAGGGGTGTATGTGAGATTGTAAGAGCTGATCATGAGGGAGGGTGAAGGAGGTGGGGGTGGGAGCTGGAGTGCTGGGGAAGCTTATCAGAAAGACAGGACTGCCAGTTGAACTGTGAGCTGGACCTGTGCACTCAAAGGCTCCTCACCCTCCCCCCACACCCCAGAAGCTCCTGCGTCCTTGAAATGTGAGTTGGTGGGCAGAAGATCAATAACATAGCGGGGGAGGTAAAAAAAAGGTTTACATTAATAAATTAAGAAAACGTGTGTACTTTAAGTTTATAAGAACAGTCATGAGGAGAACAAATTTATAAAAGAGATGCAAAACAAAACAATGGGAGAAAATATTTGCACACCATATACTTGACAAGAAGTTAATTTTCAAAATATATAAGAAACTCCTATAACTCAATAGCAAAAACAAACAAGAAAAACAGAACAAAACCCCTGATTTTAAAAGTTGTATAGACATATCTCCAAAGAAGACATATAAACAGCCAAATGATATATGAAAAGATGCTCCTTAGTGCTAATCATCAGGGAAATGCAAATCAAATCCATAATGAGAAATCACCTCATACCTGTTAGGAAGTCTATTAAACTAAATAAAAGCGTTGGGGGGTGTGTGGAGAAACGGGAACACCTGCACACTGTTAGTGGGAATGTAAAATGATTCAGCTATTAAAAGCTCCTCACAAAAGTAAAAATAAGATCAACATATAATCCAGCAATACCATTTCTGGATATATGCCCAAAGATTTGAAAGCAGGATCTCAAAGAGGTATCTTCATTCCAATGTTCCCTGAAGCATTATTCACAATAGCTAAGATATAGGAATAACTCAAACGTCCACCAACAGATGGATGGAAAAAGAAAATGTGGTATGCACATACAACAGAATATTATCCAGCCTGAAAAAAAGACGGAAATCCTGCAACATGTGATAGCATGGATGAACCTGGAAGATATGAAAAGTGAAAGAAGCCCATCACAGAAGGATAAACACTACATGATTCATTTTAATGAGGCATCTAATATAGGCAAGCATATGGAAGTAGGCAATAGAATAATGGTTACCAAGGGGCAGGGGAAAGGGCATATAGGGAGCTGTTCAATGGGCATAAACTTAGTTACATATGAGAAAGTTCCAGAGATTACTGCACAATATAGTGCCTCATTAACAATAAGATTGTGCACTCTAAAATTTGTGAAGATGGTAGATCTAATGAGATCTAAGAAAAACTCCATGCTTCTCCTTTACTCACATACACAACACTTCTGATACCAGATGTGTGGGTTTTCTACTGCAAGCAATCCTATGACACCAACCGGATGACCTATAGCTCAATTTAATTCTGACACTAGTTAGTGCAGAACCCCCCCACACACACACCCAGGTTAAGGGCTCAGTCCCGTTAGACTCTCCTCCCTCTTCGAAAGCCTCATCACATTCCAGGATGTCATATGTGCTTCTGCCCAACCAGCTATAAATCAAGGAGGTCCCCAAGACCCCCTTCTTAGGTTTGATCATTTGCTAGAACAGCTTACAGAACCCAGGGAAACACTCACTTATGTTTATTGATTTATTATATAAAAAGATACAGATGAATGGCTAGATGATGAGATACATATGGCAAGGTCTGGAAGGGTCCCTAGCACAGGAGCTTCTGTTCCTATGGAGTTGGAACTCACCACTCTCCCAGCACATGGATATATTTACTAATCCAAAGTTTCTGAGTCCCATATATTTGGGATATTTATGGAGCCTTTGTTAAGACTATCAACTCAGTCTACAGCCCCTCAACCCTTCCCAGTGGATAGGGGTGGGGCTGAAAGTTTCAACTTACTAATTTTTGCTTGATCTTTCTAGTAACCAGCCCCAATCCTGTAAGCTATCCAGGAACCCATCAAGAGTCACCTCATTAGAACAGAAGATGCTCCTATCATCTAAGAAGTCCCAAAGGATTTAGGAGCTCTGTTTCAGGAAGGCTCAAAAACCAAATAGAACAAAAGATGTGCCCAGTGCTCTTATCACTTAGGGAATTACAAGGGTTTTAAAGCTCTGTACCAGGAACCAAGGGCAGAAACCAATATAAATATGTTCTTTTATTTCCTAACTCAAGTATCCTTACTACAAAAAATGGGGAACACAGAGAAACTTTTGCAGGGGATGGATATATTTATTACCTAGATTCACACAAATGTATACATTGTCCAAACTCATCAAAGTGTAAATATTATGTGCAGTGTTTTGTATACCAATTATACCTCAGTAGAGCTGAAAAAAAGAATACAAAAAAATGCTTTCCTGGCAAGAATATTAAGTGGATAATAAGGAAATATGCAAAGTGAGAACTATTACACAAAAGGGAAGCATTATAATTACATTTCATTAGTTTTAGGAACTGTATAATTTACTAAATTCACATGCTGTTTGTATTTGGGGAAAAGGTTTTAATTAAAGAGGTGTTTTGCTTTAAATTTTCAAACTAGTATCACTATGCCATTAAAATTCCCTTAGTTTTTTTTTTTTTCCTCATGTACCATTTAAATGCAATATAGTATCAGTCACCAGGCATCAACATTTAAATAGGTGTCTAGCCACTACCTAATTTTTTTTGTCTCAGAACATTTTGGTACTATTTAAGCTCATCTTCTTATTTTGCCCATTGGGTTTGGAATAATGATATAAGATGATGTAAATTCCATAATGAGAAATAAAGCCAATGGGCCATAAGAGCCACAAAAGAGTAGCTATAATAAAACTGTTTATTATCACAAATATGTTTAGGTTCCGTCATTTTACTTTCTTTATTCTGCTTTTGATTTCTGTGTTTCTGCCACTTTGTCTGATTCAACCATTATTGGCAGTCCTCAGAGATACCTTTATCTACACTTACTACCTGTGGACCTAGTCTACCCCAACCTAACAAGTAGTATGAAACTATGATGAGAGCAAATATTCCAAGTTCTAGGATCCTAAAGCTCTAATTTGCTAAAGTCTCTGTTAATGCTTAGCTGCCTTATTTCTCTTTTGGAAGAAGGTGGTAAATAAGTACACATATAAAAAATATAATTATTGGTTGCCTACTGAATCATTCATACACTCGGTACCTATTTACTGAGTGATAACATGTTCGTGACACTATTCCAGATAGTCAGATGCTTTTGGAGGATAAGGTAAACAACTTAATGGTTCTCACAGGACTCACAGGCTAGTAGGCACAGTTTTAATGCAGACTTTTTTTCTTTGCCTGTCTTAATTTCCCTAAATTGACAACTTGCCCTGGAGACCGGCATTAACTCTTTAAACTGGACTCCCAGAGCTGACCATTTCTGGGAACTTGATAAAAATGTGTTGTGACCATCTATATGCTGAGAAAACAAGGGAATACCACATTTGCATTCTACCTTAACAGAACCTTGAGAGACAGAGACAAATCTTAGTATTGTATAGGAGGAAAACAGTGCAGGTATCACCTAGGAGCTGGGGATACTCTGTCAGGTTCTCTCATTGCCAACAATGCCCCACTCATCATATCAAGAGAAGGCTAAACCTCTCGTCTCCTGAGCCACGACTTACTGAGACCTTCCATGGAACCTTTGCTAGAAGTCTAGGATTCTACTGGTATGCTTAGCAAGAAAAGCCTTTCCTAACATGATAGCACTGAGTACATAGGTAAGCTAGCTTTGGGGTATAATAGAAAGCAGAGAAGAGTGATGGTGATCTCCTATAGCAGTCGTAGATTCCCAAGTCAACTTTCTTAGGTGGAGTTTTCAATGTGGATTGTGTGGCTTGGGAAATGTGCAACAGAGGAGGATGTTAGGATACTTTCACACAGAATTATTATAATTTTTAAAAATTTTTGCCTTTATGTCTTAGACCGGTTTTAGGTTCACAGCAAAACTGAGTGGAAGCTATGGAGGTTTCCCACATGTCCCTGCCCCCACACATATATTTCTTCCCCATTACCCACATCCCACAGATTAGTACATTCGTTACAACTGACGAACCTATACTGCCCCATCATTAAAACCCAAAGTCCATAGTTTGCTGTATGGTTCACTTCTGATGGTGTACATTCTATGGGTCCAGATGAATGTACAATGATACATTCCACCAGCACAGCATCAAACAAATGGTTTCACTGCCTTAAAAATCCTCAATGCTCTGTCTACTACTGCCTTCCCAGCACCTTGCAACCACTTATCTTTTTACTGCATCTCCATAATTTTTGCCTTTTCCAAAATGTCTTGTAGTTGGAATCATAAAGTTTGTAGCCTTTTTTGACAGGCTTCTTTTACTTAGGATACACATTTTTGTTTTTTCCATGTCTTTGCTAAGCTTTTCTAAGCTCATTTTTTTTTTTAAGATTTATTTATTTATTTGAGAGAGAGAGAGACCACATGCAGGAGGGAGGGGCAGAGAGAGAGGGGGAGAATCCTCAAGCAGACTCCCTGCTGAACGCAGAGTCTGATGCGGGGCTCAGTCTCACAACCCTGAGATCATGACCTGAGCCAAAATCAGGAGTTGGATGCTTAATTGACTGCACCACCCAGGTGCCCCTAAGCTCGTTTATTTTTAGCACTCAATAACATTCCATTGTCTGGATCTACCACAGTTTATTTATCCATTCACCTATTTGAAGGACATTGTGATCATTCCCAAGTTTTGGCAATTATGAATAAAGCTGCTATAGGCATCTACATGCAGGTTTTTGTGTGGACATAAGTTTTCAACTTCTTTGGGTAAATACCAAGAAGCATGATTGCGGGACCATATCATAAAGGTATGTTTACTTTTGTAAGGAATCTCCCAAACATCTTTAAAAGTGGCTGTACCATTTTGTATTTCCAACAGGAAAGAATGAAGATTCCTATAGCTCCACATCCTCAGCAGCATTTTGGGTCATCATGTTCTGGGTTGTGGCCATTTTAGTAGGTGCACAGTGATAGCTCATTGTTCTAATTTGCATTCCTCTATATGACAGAATCTTTTCATATGCTTCTTTGTCATCGATAAATCTTCTTTGGTGAGGTGGCTGTTAAGGTCTTGGGCCCATTTTTCAATCGGGTTGTTTGTTTTCTTACTGCTGACTTTTAAGATTTCTTTGTATATTTTGGATAACAGTTATTTGTAAGAAGTGTCTTTTGCAATTATTTTCTCCCAGTTTGTGGCTTGTCTTTTCTCTCTTGACAGTGTCTTTTACAAAGCAGAAATGTTTAATTTTTTTTTTAAAGATTTTTATTTGAGAGAGAGTGAATGAGAGAGAGAGAGAGAGAGAGAGAGCATGAGAGGGGGGAGGGCCAGAGGGAGAAGCAGACTCCCCACTGAGCAAGGAGCCTGATGCAGAACTCAATCCTGAGACTCCAGGATCATGACCTGAGCCCCAGGTGCCCCAGAAATGTTTAATTTTAATGAGGTCCAGGGGCACCTGGGTGGCTCAGTCATTAAGCGTCTGCCTTCGGCTCAGGTCGTGATCCCAGGGTCCTGGGATCAAGCCCCGCATCCGGCTCCCTGCTCGGTGGGAAGCCTGCTTCTCCCTTTCCCACTCCCCCTGCTTGTGTTCCAGCTCTCACTCTCTCTCTGCCAAATAAATAAAAAATCTTAAAAAAAAAAAAAAAAGTCACTAGCTTAACCAACTGAGCCACCCAGGTGCCCCAGAAATGTTTAACTTTAATGAGGTCCAGTTTATTTTTCTTTGAAGGATCATGCCTTTGTGTTAATATCTAAAAAGGTATCTAAAAAGTCACCATCATACCCAGACTCATCTATGTTTTCTGATCTATTATCTTCGAGTTGTAGAATTTTGCATTTTATTTTGACATCTATAATCAATTTTGAGTTAATTTTTGTAAAGTCTGTATCTAGATTCACTTTTTTTTTCTTTGCATGTGGGTGTCCAGTTGTTCCAATGCCACTTGTTGAAAAGACTATTTTTGCTCCATTGTATGGCTTTGCTCCTATGTCAAAGGTCAGTTGACTATATTTATGTGGGTCAACTTCTGGATTCTCTATTCTGGTCTGTCAATATGTTTGCCTATCCTTTCACCAGTACTGCATTGTCTTTATCACTGTAGCTTTAGAGTAAGTCTTCAAGTTGAGTGGTGTCAGTTCCCCAAATTTGTTTTTTTTTTTTTTTTTTTTTTAAGATTTATTTATTTATTTGAAAGAGAGAGCAGAGTAAGCCAGAGAGAACACGAGTCAGTGGGCAGGGGTTAGGGGGTAGAGCAGAGGGAGAGGGAGAAGCAAACTCCCTGCTGAGCAGGGAGACTGACCCAGGGCTGGTTCCCAGGACCCTGGGAGCATGATCTGCCCAAGGTAGACGCTTAACAAACTGAGCCACCCAGGCGCCCCCCAAATTTGTTTTTCTCTTTCAATATTGTGTTGGCTATTCTTGGTCTTTTGTCTCCATATAAATTCTAGAATCAGTGTGTCAATATTCACAGAACAATTTGCTGAGAATTGATTGGTATTGCATTGAATCTGTAAGTTGGAAAGAATCAATATCTTGACAATAATAAGTTTTTCCAGACATGAACATAAAATACCTCTCCATTTAGTTTGATTTCTTTCATGAGCTTTATATTTTTTCTCATATAATCTTGTACATATTTTGTCAAATTTATACCTAAAGATTTCATTTCGGGAGTGTTGATATAAATGGTACTGTATCTTTAATTTTGAATTCCATTTGTTCATTGTTGGAATATGTAAAAGCAAATGATTTTTATATATTAATTTTGTATCTTGCAATCTTGCTATGATCACTTTCTAGTTCTAAGAGGTTTTTTTTGTTTGTTTGTTTGTTTGGTGGTGGTGGTGTTCTGATCCTTTCACATTTTGTTTTGTTTACATATAATGATGTCATCTGAAATTTAGGAGTGGTGACTTCTAAGCTCCTTACATGCTAGAACAGAGACTAGAAGTCAATATTTTTTTTTAAAATCTTAACAGAGGAGAAATAAAATAATTAGCCTAGTTGATTTACTTAAACCTTTGAATTTAAAACAAACACAGCTAAGAATTGTATATTTGAAATATGTAAAAAAAAAAAAAAAAGGCACTGGATTCTTAAACACAGAAACAATATTTCAAGGTACTGGGAAAATACCCTAAGGGATTGAGGACTGAGAATAGGGTAGAGAGAACTCACATATGACAAAGCCAGTTCCTGATAAATACAAAATGTATTTAAGTCAAACCCTGTAATGAATTTTTTTAATATTTTATTTTTAAGTAATTTCTACACCCAACATGGGGGTCCAACTTACAACCCTGAGATCTAGAGTCACATGCTCTACCGACTGAGCCAGCCAGGCATTCCTGTAATGAAATCTTTCTGTCTCAACCACTGGGAGGAAGAATCAACTCCTCTGAACAGCCACCCTCAACTTTTGTTCTTCTGCTGTCCTCCTCTTCCTCAGACCCAGCTGTGATATACAAAGACATTTCTACTCTAAGCTTCCATTCCTCTTGCCAAAATGCTTGCTAACCACCCTGTGGTTTCCTTTTTGCTTCTCAGAAGGTAGCATGGTCTACAATAATGCTGTTATTATTATCCTAGCATTTAAGTACAAGGAAACATGAGGTGTTGAGGGAGGGATGAGGGACAAGGATTTGGGAGAATAATGAATAAAAGTACATATCAGGCTACATATGCCTATATCATGTCACGTGCATTATATCTGCTGGTACGTGCTTAAAGATATAAGCTCTGCTGGATCTGTCATGTTGTAGGACACACTTCTCTCCAACGCTGACTTTGACTATTTTTATTACAATATTACCTGAATATTAAACTATGCACAATCTGCTTATCTTATACGTCCTATATAATATAAAACCAAAGAATTAGAAGTAATCAATTAAACTCAAAGTAACATGAAAGTAACTATCATGTCAATCAAGCTGTGCATGGGTAGAACCACATGTGATACAAAAATCATAAGTATGATATCCAAATCTTGAGTATCTTCCGACTACCCTATGTATTTAAATGAGTCACTATTAGAATTCTGAAAAATTATATTCTTTTAAAACTTTTCAAATGCAAAGTAATAGTTCAAATATTACAAAAATATAATAAAAAGTATTCTGTCTAAAGGAAAAGCTACCAAACATAACATACCCTGAGAGCTGATATACTAAAATAAAGAACATTTTTATAATAGCAGCTGATGCTTTTTTTCTCTTAAGTAGAAAATTTTTTTCTTATATAACTCTTATATAAAATGTTATTTTTAAAAGTAGCATCATACTTATTTTTAAAATTACAGCATATTTGTTGAAATTTACCTCAGAAATTCATAGAGGTAGAAATAAAGATCACATTGTTGTCATTAGTTTGAGATGTTAGAATATGACTTTAAGCTTGAATCTAGAGGTCTAACTGAAATTTGTTTAGGGACCCTAGTATGTTCCTGAATTATAGGAAGTACCACCTTCTCAGCTAAACTTCTGTCCCTAAGTCATGGATAAAAATGGAGGAAAAATATCTCTCATCAGTAATTACCCCTGGGGAGCTGGGCTTTACCCAAATCTTTTAGACTTCCCCTTTCTCTCCCCGTCTGTTGCCAGAAATCTCACACTTTGAAGAAAGAACGTATACAACTAAAGGTAATTTGTAGGGTACTTTGGACTTGCTCATGCTTAGCGTACTTTTTCCAGCGTAATTTTATTGTAGTCATTCTGTTTTACGTAGATTTAAAGTGTTACATCTTACCCTCATAACTAAAGACACTTATATAGGATTGAGGAAGTAAGGGGATCCTTATCTATGCAATGTATCTTTTTTCTGCCACAGTGGTTCTGAAAGTATGATCTAAGAACCTATTTTTATTATTTTGATCCACAAGATCAAAAAAAATTTAAAAATAAAGAAAACATGTTATGTTTTTCACTTCATGCTCTCATGATTATACAATATGATCTCCAGAAACTACATCATGTGTGGTATTTCAACGGATGAAGCAGATACAAGAAATTTACTGTTTTCTAGTAAGCTTGACATTAAAGAGACTTGGAAATGTTTAAAACAATTCCACTCTTCTCACTCAAGTTTTTATTTGGAAAATATAGTTATCATTTATTTAAAAAAAAAAAAGGTACTATTTGTGTGAACATACCAACAGATTTTTTGCTGCCACTTTTAAAGGAATAAATACAACAATACTCTTAAAGGATCTTAATTTCCATTATGGTAAATATCAACAGATTTAACCCACATCAACAAAGGCTCTTTGAGGCCTTCGGTAATTTTTAAGAATAATAAATAGTCCTGAGACCAAAAAGTTTGAGAAGGGTTACCACAGTAGCATTACTTCTAAGACCTGACCTGGCTTATCCATTTGACCTCTGAGTTTAGGTTACATGTTTAAATCTTTTTCTGATACTTTGAGGAGCACAAAAATCCACAGATCTTACTCACTAGCCTGGGTTTAACCACTTTTGTCACCCATCTGACCAGTATACTTAGGTATCTTTTTGGTTAGTCACTCTATATTCTCTGGAAAGCAACCGAACTAGTTCTGTTAAAATGTAAAACAGTCATGTCCCTCCTTTGTCCAGAGCCCTTCTACGGCTTCCCACCTCTTTCAGAACCAAAGCCTAAGTGTATACTATGACCAAGCGGGCCCTATGCGCTCTGGTCTCGGTGATCTCTCTAAGATCCTCTCCTACTACTTGAAACCTTCACTACGGCTTCTCTTGTTACACTGGCTTCCCTCCTGCCCTTGCCACCAACTCAGAGCCTTCCACGTCCTCCCACTAGAATGTCTAGAATGCTGCTTCCCAAGACAGCCACGTGGTGGGCTCCTCACTTCCTCACGCCTCTATTCAAAAGTCACCTCCAGAGGGGTGCCCAGGTGGCTCAGTCGGTTAAGCGGTTAAGCATCTGCCTCAGGCTCAGGTCATGATCCCGGGGTCCTGGGATCGAGCCCCGTGTCAGGCTCCCACTCAGTGGGGTGTCTGCTTCTCCTTCTCCCTCTGTCCTTCCCCACCCCCACTCCTGCTCACTCTCTCTCTCAAATAAATAAGATCTTAAAAAAAAGTCACTTCCTGAGAGAGACCTACACTGCCTACTGTGATCTCTGTGTAACAAGACATATATTATATTCAGATCTATGTTACTTATTGTTTTGGGTAAGTTCCATAAGAGCGGAGATGTTTATGTGTGTTGTCCATAACCACTTCACAAAACCACTTCACTATTGTTGTTTACTGTTTCTGCTGTTACTTGTTGATACTAAGAAACTAGATCCCAAGTAAGTGAATGGAAGGAACGAGGCAGTTCGTAACCACCAGATGGCAGCACAGATAGAGGGAGGGGGAGGCGCCCAGGAGAAAGGACTAGGACAGAACTCCTGAAGAAGAAAGTTGCCAGTCTCTGGGTTCTGCTCTTGGGCTGCAAAAGAATCATAGTGAGGGCCCTGCCGTGAAGGGGAAGAAGAGACGAATGCCGAAAAGGGTCCAGGGGTCCAGGTAAGAGAGGGCACTTGGGAGCTTTTTAGCATTTTTAAAAGCAATGTCTTGGAGCAGAAATAACAGAAATCAAAAGAACGCTTGAAGAATTGGAAGCTGCTTGAATACCAAAGACTCAAAGTGGTTTGAGGATAGTTTTACTCAGACTAAGGGCTGAGAGATTATAAAGGGAAAAGAAAAAAAAAAAAAATGAGTGACAACAATGGGGGAAGAGGGGGGGGGGTGTAAATCCTAAATCATCTCAAGTTATGGGGAAAATAAAATAGAATCCAGACAGGAAAAGGAGCCAGGCCGAAGGAAAACAAACGTTACATCAGTCAGTGGCTATCTGGCAGCATCTGAATATAATCTAGAGCTCCTGTTTCTGCCCTTCTGGCACTGAGAACCACCTGTGTGGTATTTTGGATGGCTCCTTACATCTCTAGCCCTAAGACAGTATGATTCCTCTCTCCCACCGTTCTCTAGCCTGCACATCCTAGAAATCTATTCTTCCCCACACTGAAGACTACTTGGGTTGGCGGCTTGACTCTGTACCTCGAATTTTCTGTAATGCTCCCTCCCTCCTTCCTGCTCCAGATCACTGTTGCCCATTCTTTTGCTTTCTCTCTTTTCAGGCTTTCTTATCTATCTTCTCAAAGTCCTTAAATAACAAAATCACCTGCAGGAAGCCCAGAAGAAGGTCATCAGCAGTGTCCTAAAATCTGAACATTTTTCTCCCTGTATTATACATTACTGTTATTAGTACTACACAGTATGTCTGAATTTTAAAGGCAATGACACTTGTAAAATGCTAAAGACCCCACATTTATGTTTTAACATCCAGAATTCCAGGATTCTGGTAGAGTTATATACCCCAGGTTCATTTTCACCTGTAGAGAATATGATACGGCTCTCATTATCATCCCTCTGGCATGACATGCAATCAACCACCTGATATTTATAGCAATGACCTTTTTTTTTTCCTACATACAAAACCACCTTTAACTGAGAATTTTGATCCTTGTTCTATGGAACATTGGGTTCTCAGTGGCATTTCTAAATTGGGGAATTGGACTGTTAAACCTTTCTCTATTACCCGTGTTCAATGTCACCTTTCAGACTGCTTTTCAGCATGAGAGATTTCTGCCACCTGTCCTCCTGCCTCTGCCAAGTTGAGAATATCAGATGTTGCTCTTTGTCTGACTCTCCTCCTTGTCTGACCACTGAAATTGTTCATGGACTGACCTGCGGTATTCAGCCAGAGGCCATGATGGCAACCTCCTCAAAGGTAGTTTCGATTGAACATTACAAGTACAAATATAACTAAAAAGCCAGTGAGTAAATTCTAAGCACTTGTCAAATTAAATGACTATGCATTTGTCTTTGATGAATGGCTTTGACCTTGGATACAATCACTGCCCAAACTACCTCCAGGAACATTCAACTAAACCTCCTACACATACATACACACGCACACACACACACACACACTTACAGGTGCTGAAAGGGTTTGATTTTTTTTTTAAAGATTTTATTTATTTATTTGACAGAGAGAGACAGAGCAGGAACACAAGCAGGGGGAGTGGGAGAGGGAGAAGCAGGCTCCCCGCAGAGCAGGGAGCCTGATGGCGGGGCTTGATCCCAGCACCCTGGGATCATGACCTGAGCCAAAGGCAGATGCTTAACGACAGCCACCCAGGTGCCCCTGATTTTTCTTTTCCAAGTTGAAGTCTAGATGTCTTTTGTACATTGTCTCAGGGCCCTCTATTTCACTTCAGACACAACTTGTGTTGGTTCTTTGCAAAGCTTCAGCTCTCTATGATTTAAAATTTTATCCCACAGATAGCTTATAATTTTCACTTAAATTTAGTCTCCCATCTCCATTTCCCCTCTGACAACATATTTTCCATGACTCTCACTCAATAGCAGTTCATTAAATTGAGCATCAGTGTTTGTATATAACATCAGTTCCATTTTCTCCTTTCGGATGATTCCACCCAAGCAGCCTACAGCTGCCCTTTGTTGTCATTCCTCCTCCCCTCAAAAGCAACACAGAGAATCCAAGGGCCAATGAGCCTACCCGAGATGCCAGAGAACAGATTGACAGCTCCAGGACCTCATTATCTGACACCCTGTCCAGTCATTTGATGCTAAGCATGGCAGGCGAGAACACTGGCAGAACACACTTGGGAGGTTAATTCAATGTCCTATATCCATATGGTAGACTGAGCAGAAGCACTGTTCTGTGACTCCAAAATAGAAAAGTCTCAGAGAGAAATATATTTCAGGAAAACTTTCCTAAATTACAAATCTATTTTGCCTTAAATACTGAACTTTTCTACATGACCAATGGATAACAACTCTTTCTGAGCCAGATGCTGAAAGGGAACATGGGAGGATTTCAAGACAAGTGTCATGTGAGGAAATCACTAAATAAGAATGTGCTAGAAAACTAATGAATTTCCTCATGTTCACAATAGGACAAAGCACACAGACTTAAGCAAAAGTAAGTATTAAGAGCTCTGATTACTACTTATCTGATTTCTTGAAAATTTTAAATATTTACAATAAAAAGCATTTAGAGAAGTTAGCATGTTTCAAGCGGTTATCATACAGCTAGTAGTAGTTGCTATATGTGCAAAAGGAAGCTTTTTCTGCACATGTGAAAATCATCAGCAAAGAATAAAATGCTTATTTCCACACTTCTTTGTTGGGTTTAGAAAAAATTGAACAATAAGGGTAAAAGAAGTAGGAAAAGAAGAAAAGAGTTATTTGTTCTCCTCTCCAAAGAGATATACAGAGGGAAGGACTCATCTCAGAGAGATACAAAATAAAATAATGGCTTAAAAAGATAGCAACTTAGTACTCTTCTAGCTAGTATTCAATGGGCAAAAGGAAGAACGCTGATGATGATATCCATGTATTGTACAGTGACTAGAGAATATTCCAGAAGAGATCTCTATGGGAAAAACGAGTCATCCCAAATTTGGACTAAACAAGAAAGAAATGGATCAAACCTTGTTAGGGCTGGAAAGAGGCAAGATAATAATGTAAAATAATTTCCTATTGCTTTTTGGGGGGAGGAAGTCTAACTACTGATTTCTATACCTTATGTATAGTATTAACCAATAAATATTTGTTAAATCTGAGAATGAGAAAAGAAATAGAGAGTTACTAAGAAATTGTCTCCTCCAAGAATACACAACCATTCTGTGAAATCCCTGGCATTTTAAGTAGGTACCGGGCCCCCCCCGCCAAGTTTCTGGGGGCAGAGAGGGAATATGATAGAAAACAAATACAAATGTAAGTTGTTTTGTTTTGCTAACTGTTTTATAACCAAAACAAATTAGTACATAAGACTACAATAAAAGTTCAAAGATTGAGATGTTCCCTTAAGCAAGGCTGAAGATTCAGGCTCTGGTATTTGGAACCTAGGCTGGAATCCCTGTTTTTGGATGGATCACTGGTTATATGGCACAGTCCATGCTTTTAACTATATTTTAACAGGAGACTGGCCACTTGGCCCAGGAAGCAGTAGATACAATGTTTGGTTTCATGTGTCACATAACTACCATAACGTCTTCTCAGGATGCAGTACCAAGTGAGTTGTACTTCTTGTCAACCGCCTTCTTAATAATGAAGGAAAGAAAGAGAAGGGAGGGAGGGGGGAAATGAAAGTGGAGAGAGAGAGAAAGAGCACAGCCACACATGAGTGCTATTAGCACATATCAGTTATCTTTAGCATTTGGGGGATTAGGAAATGAAGACTAGAAGACCAATCAGATTGTGATTAAGTTTCTCTCACAAATTTGTGCTATGCTTTAGACATCTCATTTGGCTCAGATCTTCTGAGAATACCCTATGAAGCCTAGAGGGGGCTCAGTTGTGCAGGGATACTCCAGGGTAGGTGAGGATTCCCTAGAAGAATTCTGGACTATAACAGGCCAAAAGCTTGTCCACTCATCTTTCGCCAGATCCAACTAACAATGGTCCTGATTTCCTTTTCCTAACCCAAGTCTATGGAAAATAAACTAAGGTTTATTTAGGAGATTTATTTTCTTATCTTTGGACACATTTCCAGCTGAAAATTGATGTAAATTATACTAATTAACTATTTCAGTAGTGAGACAATGTCCTAAGGACTAATTGAAAATCAATTATTTTATGTTAGTGAAGAATCCAAAAATCAGATAAATTATTTATATCCCTTTCTCTAAGATGTAGTATTTTTGCTAACATTTAGCTTAACTAATTTGAAACTTTGAACAAGTGGTCTAATATTTCCAGGCTTTGAATTCTCATCTCTTAAATTCTTTAGTTGTTATAACAAATATGCAAAAATACTAAAGATAAGTTGAAGCAGAGTAGATATACTATATTTTTTGCTAGCCATTCCAGAAATGGAGAAAGTGCTCATGTACAGCCCATGATCTACATTCTAGACAGAACTAACTTAAAAGATGATGTGTACCCCAGCAGACTTGCAAAGCTCACTTGAACTGAGATGGGTTGTCCCTCTGTTTCTTCTGGAAAGTGTGACCCATCCTTCCATAGCCTCTATGGCACAGACCTACAAACCATGAACACAAATCAAGTTCTTATTCTTCTTTATGCCCAAATTATCACAGAAATACCCTACTTGCAAAAATTAGTCCCCACTAAAGTGCATTTAAGCTAATTCTAGAGTTTCCCAGAGACTTTTCTTGCATGAGCTCAGAAATAAGCTCCTGAGTGTTTTGGTACCATTTTGACATCTTGCTGCCATGCCGATAACTTTGTTTCTGTGGGTCAAAGCTCTCTTCTACTAGCGACCATCACTGCTACTTGACAAGTACCCAAGGGATCCACAGGCTCTCTTAACCGGAACAAATTCCTGCCTTGTACCCCAGCATCCCTGCATAATCAGGAAAAATTCACCACTGTCACTAATGACATTAGATTTTTCAATTCCTGATATCTGAACAACACTTTCCTCATCCAAAAGTATTAATTTTTCCCACTTCTTTTTTTGACTCTCCATCTAAATTCTGCTTAACTTAATATTGCCTGCCCAATTAACCCTACCCAGTAGGAGTGTCAGTAAAAACATTAATTCTTTTTGGGGTAGCTCTATTCCCCTCCCATAGCCACATGGATGTGATCTGGTCCTTTGGACCTGACCAGTCAATCACAAAAATAGCATCATATATGGTACATGTACCTGTCTTTTCTATGGTTATGTTTTTTTCCCCCACATGGCCATAAAGGAAACACTCTCTTTTTTAAAAAATATTTTATTATTTATTTATTTATTTATTTATTTATTTATTTATTTATTTAGAGCACAAGCAGAGGGAGGGGCACAGGGAGAGAGAGAGAGAATCCCAGTGGATTCTGTGCTGAGCAAGGAGCCCTCGATCTTATGACCCTGAGATCATGACCTGAGCCAAAATTAAGAGTTGGTTGCTTAACCAACTGAGCCATCCAGACACTCCTACTTTTGCTCTCTTTAAATGCTAGTTATATGATTCATGGGCTAATATGAGATACACTGAAAACCCAAACATAGCTTGTTAGAAACTTTCTTCTTTTAAAGGAGAAAGTTGAAACAATAACTCCCAGGTTTAAATATCTAAGAAATATCTTAGAATACTTATCTGTGTATATGGATATAACTAAAATTCACTTAGATACTCTGAGAGCAAATGTAGTCATTTGTGTTCAGTTACCCTTTGTAAGTTTCGGATACTTTGCCCCTGAGAGTAGTGTTTTTCTCCTGCAAAGTGTGTATCACTGAAGATACTTCAGAAGCATTAGAAACAAAAACTAATAATTTCCTTTGTATGACAGAAATCGTCCTTTTGACTTTTCAGACAGGCTCGTACTATCAAAATATTTTAAATATATCATTTAATAGCAAATTATAAATAATATATATTACATAATACAGAAGTACTAATGTTAATTCTAATCAGAGATCCTGAAATCTTTACAGATTTCCTGAACCACTATTTCATGAACTGCTGGTAGTAATAACATTGATGTGTTTACTGAGAAAGATGACTACCACACACAGTTGCCAATGTCCAGTCCTGGTACTGCCCTTTTCTATGGATAGGATCTATTCATTTCTATCCTCACATTGCTGTTGGGGGAGTAAATGAAGTAATATATGAAAATAACTTATAAACCATAGTGTAATCAAAAAGTACAATTATTATAATATTTTAGAGCTATATGCCATGCACAAAATGTGTTTTCATTTTTTAGCACTCCATATAATTAGATAAGCTTAATACTTTGCATATAATTCCAACCATGAATTTCTATTCTTGTGAAACAGGTGATTCTCAGCTAGTGCCACTGGTATTTAAATTTCTATTATAGTAATTACTTTGTCCATAATAATTGCTTAAAATCAGAGGTAGAACTGTAAACTTTTATCAGCTCTCCTTCCCTGCTGTCTCATAGGAGGATGTATCGCTCCAGTCTGGGAATTAGAGAAGAGCATGGAGGAAATCATGTAGTGACTGGCCCAATACAAGAACAAGTAAGCCATGTTTGAATGCATAAGTTAAAATCAGTAATTTTTATTGCACTAATTTTTTAAATTCTCAAAGATATAAAAAATGATTGCAATCTAATTTGAGCTTATACTTAGCCTTATTATATTATTTAGTGATTACAACTTTTAAAAAATTAGATTAATGAATCTGAAAGTGAGGACAGCAAGGTATTTATGCACATTATATCATTTATTGAGATCTCAATATGTGAAAAGCCTTGTCCTAAGTGCTTTATATATGTTAACTGGCTTAATCCATGACTCTATCATAAGAAAGAATACAATTTTCATCACTCATTTACAAATGAAAAACAAAAGGCAACAAAAATAAATATTTTATCTAAGGTCACATAACTAGAAAATGACACATCTGGGCTTCAAACTCCCACTGATACAGTTTGGCTCCACAATCTACACTCTCAGCTGTTAACCTATATATATATGTATCTTGAAATTTTTAAGGGGAATAGTCATTCAGCTCACCTATCTATCCGCTATATCTCAAAATCTCCATTGGAAACTTCAGAGGAAAAAATAAAGAGGCCATGCACTATATACACACATGGCCCACCACATCTCCAAATATCTGTGGCTACCTCATCATTCTCTCAAAGTGACATTTCCACAAGCATTTTGGAAATGAAGCAAATGCATCTGTATAAATAGCTGACTCATTCATATTAGAAATGATTGATAAGGACGCCTGGGTGGCTCAGTTGGTTAAGCGACTGCCTTCGGCTCAGGTCATGATCCTGGAGTCCCTGGATCGAGTCCCGCATCGGGCTCCCTGCTCGGTGGGGAGTCTGCTTCTCCCTCTGACCCTCCCCCCTCTCATGTGCTCTCTCTCATTCTCTCTCTCTCAAATAAATAAATAAAATCTTTAAAAATAAAATAAAAATAGGGCGCCTGGGTGGCTCAGTTGGTTAAGCAACTGCCTTCGGCTCAGGTCATGATCCTGGAGTCCCAGGATCGAGTCCCACATTGGACTCCCTGCTCAACAGGGAGTCTGCTTCTCCTTCTGACCCTCCCCCCTCTCATGTGCTCTCTCTCTCTCATTCTCTCTCTCAAATAAATAAAGTCTTAAAAAAAAATAAAATAAAAAAATTAAATTAAATTAAATTAAAAAAAAAAACAAAAAAGAAATGGTTGATAAAACCAAGTGATTTTCATCAACTGAAAGAAATAAATATTACAAGAATCATGGACAATTGAAATATATATATATATAAATTGGAGAGTATAAGCAAAGACAAAGGATGTGAAAGCTGTCACCTCTAAGAGGGAAAGAATGTCACAGAACACCACAGACTGTGGTGTAATTTAATATTTTAAGTAAAAACTTAGAAGGATGAATCACTTTATCTAGTGCCAGATTTCTTAGATACAAAATAGGATATAACTGAAAAGTGACTCCTTATAGTCCAGAAAGCCGCAAAGCCACCATGTGAGAAAACCTATTAATGCACTTGAACTCAGACACCGAGAAGAGACTCAGCACTGAGTCACATTGAGTTGGAAGGGAAGAGGTACCAGGGATAAGAGAAAGCGCTGATTCAGAGGTAGTCCTGAAGACCTGTGTTTGAGTTTTCAAGAAACTGCAGAATATTTCAAAGAGTTACATTTTATAGTTTTGCACCAATACTGTTTCCAAAGTGAGGGTGAAAATTGGGCTTGTGTGGTGTTGTTTGGATAGAGGATGATTATTCTTTTAGTGATTACAATGATCTAGGGGGCGAGCTGCATTGAATTGATATGGTCCCTGGGAGACCCAAATCTTAGTCAATGATTCTTAACCCTTGCTGAACACTCAAGATCTTTCAGAAGATTTAATCAAAACTACAGAGATATCACCTCACACCTGTCAGAATGGCTCAAATCAAGAACACAGGAAACAATTGCTGGCAAGGATTCAGAGAAAGGGGAACACTCTTATAGTGTTGGTGGGAATGCAAACTGGTGCAGCCACTCTGGAAAACAGGAAGGAGGTTCCTCAAAAAAGCAAAAATAGAATTACCCCAAAATCCAGCAATTATACTAGTAGGATTTACCCAAAGGACATAAAAATACTGACTCAAAGGGATATATGCACCCCAGTGTTTATAGCAGCATTATCAATAAAAGCCAAACTATGGAGAGAACCCAAATATCCATCGACTGATGAATGGATAAAGAAGAGGTGAGATATATATATATATACAAACACACACACACATATAATGGAATGTGTATATATAATGGAATATGTATATATAATGGAATATTACTCAATCATCAAAAAGAATGAAATCTTGCCATTTGCAAGGATGTGGATAGAGCTAGAGAGTGTTATGCTAAGTGAAATAAGCCAGTAAGAGAAAGACAAATACTATGTAGTTTCACTAATATGTGGAATTTAAGAAACAAAACAAATGAGCATAGGGGGAAAAAAGACAAAAGAGGGACGAACCATAAAACAGGCTCTTAACTATAGAGAATAAACTGAGGATTGCTGGAGGGATGTGGGCAGGGGATGGCTAGATGGGTGATGGGTATTAAGGAGGGCACTTGCTGTCATGAGCACTGGATGTTGTAGGTAAGTGATAAATCACTAAATTCTATACCCGAAACTAATATTACACTGTATGTTAACTAACTGGCATCATTAAAAACTTAGGAAAAAATGTCAAGACTCAGGAAGCACCCAAGAACAATTAAATCAAAATCACTAAGGGTGGGATCTATGAATCAGTGTTTTTTTTTTAAGGCTGTCAAGGTTGAAAACAATTTCTGTGTAATTGTTTCTCAAATTTTAGCTTCATCAGAATCACAATGAGGGTTTGTTAAAACAGGTTACTGGGCCCTGGAGCCCCAGAGTTCCTGACTCAGGTAGGGTTGGGGCCCAAGAGTTTGTATTTCTAACAAGGGCCAAGGGGAGGCTGCTGGGGCAGACTGAGTAACCTGCAAGGTAAGAATCTGACGGCTGGCACTGCAGAACCAGAGCTACGGTAAGAGACGATGTTAAAATTGGGATGGACTTGCTCCTGGGCTGGCCTAACTTTTGCCTAAGTACTTTGGGAGCCCTGCAGAGCCTGGGACTATATACATAATATGCCTGCACTATGATTAAGTCCAAATCTCTTTCAGTATCCTACCTTGACCTGTGTCTGGCTATCTTATTGTGAGACTGATCTTCCAAACTCATTGTCAACTCAATGACACCTACAACCATATTAGTAGTCTTATTGGAAATCACAGCTCAACAATACTCTGTTTTGGCTATGACCTTGTAGAGCAGTGATGGGTATGATATTGTAACTTTAGGGCTTTAGAGGAATTTGACATAAAAAACCCTGACTGCCTTCTTCTACTTCAGGTTTTAACTACCCCTGCCCCACCCTATATCCTCAGCTAAAGAGCTGTAGCTACTTTTCAAAAACCTATCGAAAGAAAGGATATCTAATCTGTTATTTCAAATCCTCTGTTCCTCTGCTCTTTTTAAAATATATATATTTTTTATTTTCCAGGCAAGTGAAAAATGAGGAAGAATAAAAATGCAATTATAGCCTGATGGTGTCTATCTTTATGAAACTTGGAATAATTATTTCCACAATCAGAATTAGTTTTCTTTTTCCTCTTTTCTTGACTTCTCCCACAAATTATTTCTGGTATTTGAAATATGCACCAAGCTTTCTAGAATAAACACCTATTTCTCCACATTTTTAAATCGCTTGCATCTTCAACTGATCTGTATTGTGGCTCAAGTTGAATAAAGAATGAGAATTAAGAATACATTTAAAACTAATTTCAGTAAAATCCATTTTTAAAAGGAAAGACATAAACTAGATTCTCCATGGGGTGAGACACGTAGAAAGAGTTTTACAAAGTCTGAATAAAAAGAATTCGTGCAGTTCTTAGATTTCTAGGGAGATTATCTCCCCTGGAACTGGTAAGAGTTAAATTTGAAAACAAAAGCGAACAGCAACGGGGCTATATTTGTTCTGCCTATTCTACATTCTTTTCTTAGAAGAGGATGTTTCTTTTTATTTTCTTTCAAAGATGGAGAAAAATGAGATAATTCATAATTCATTATTTTCAGTCTTAGGTAAAAATAAAATGTCTGAAGAAAGAAGCTAAAATGCAGTTTTGTTGACTAAAACTTTTTCTCTCTAAGGTTTAGCTAAGTAGTGTGGTAACTCAAGTGAAATCCAAAATGGGTTGATAAGGAATATTCTCTCTCATCATAATACAGTTGACACTTGGACAACACAGGTTTGAACTGCACACATCCACTGATACATGGAATTTTTTCAGTAAATACATTGGACAATGTACTGGAGATTAGTGATGACTCAAAAAAAAAACCAAAACAAAACACAGATAAACAGCATAGCCTAAAAATAACAAAAAAAAATAAGAAAAAGGTGTTATTGTAAGAATACAGTACATAATACACATAATACACAAAACATGTATTAGTTATTTGTTATTGGTAAGGCTTCATCAATAGTAGGCCAATAGTAGTTAAGCTTTTGGGTAGCCAAAAGTTATACGGGATTTTTAACTGTGGGGATCAGGGCATCTAACCCCTGCATTGTTCAAGAGTCAACTGTACAACAGTATGGATCTAAGCTTTTGATAATATTTAATTAGGAAAAAATTTGAAATCCAAGAAGAAATTTTTAGTTATGACTCTATAAGGAGACTATGACTTTGGGACACTATGCTGAATGAATCGTGAAATAAATTCTAAAGTTGAGTTAGTATATTTCTTAAGAGTGGAAAATAAAAATTTAAAGGAGCATTCAAAAGATTGCATTTTTTTTAATAGAGGTCTAGTCAGCATTCATTTCCTTTTTGACTAATTGGATAAATCCTTATTTCTCAGCTGTATATTGAATTCTATTCTTAATGTTTCAAGAGGTTTTGAATGTGAGAGAAAAACAACTGAGGATCAAGGCACCAACATCATAAATAGTGCTTTCATTTATTTGGATAGATTCCGAAGGAACAAGGACCTATAGGTGCACACAAACTATGGAAATCTTCAGTGGAAGATTCTGTAATTCCTAATGTAATTTTATTCCCCATATCTAATTAATCATTAAGTCCTTTGAATTCTGTCTCCAAAAATGGCTTACTCCAGTACTTAACTCAATCATCATTTCCTCCATGGAAGCATTTCTTCCTTTAGGATGTTTCTGGAGCCTTCCAACAGTCTCCTTGACTGCACTCCTCCCATTTATTCTCCACACAGAAAGCAGAATGCCCTTTTTGCAATGCCATTTTCCTTTGCTTAAAATCCTTAGGGGCCTCTCATTGCACTCAGCAAGAAATCCTCCAAGGACAAGTAAGACCTTTCTCCCTGTCTCTGTAATTTTATTTCAAACCACCTGTGCTCTAACTCACTAAGCTCCAGCCATTGCATCCCTTTCTCAGTTCCTAATCTCTTTTCTGATCAGTACTTCTGCTAGGAGCATTCCTCCTCCCACTCTTTGCTTAAAGGACTTCCTCTTATCACTCAAATCTCACATTAATTATCATCTGTTTTCTCTTGACTATGCTAAGTATTTTTTTTTTAAGATTTTATTTATTTATTTGAGAGAGAACACATGAGAGGGGTTAGGGTCAGAGGGAGAAGCAGACTCCCTGCCTGAGCAGTGAGCCCAATGCGGGACTCCATCCAGGGACTCCAGGATCATGACCTGAGCCGAAGGCAGTCGCTTAACCAACTGAGCCACCCAGGCGCCCCAACTATGCTAAGTATTTTTTTTAGATTTTATAAATCATAGTATTTATAGTCATTCATAAAATGTTTTCTTAATAGCAATTGTGTCATTATTTTTATTATATGACCTTAGAAATCATATTCCTAATACCACTACCATAGTAGAGGTTACAGCAAATTTTAATGGTATGTATACTTGTTATTGCCTCTTTCATTTCACAAAGCAGGCACCATATCTGTTTGATTCACCTATTTATCTCCAGTGGTTAGCACAGTGCAGGGCCTAAAAGAATCACCTATTAAAAACATGTTGAATAAAAGGATAAGCTTTAAGATAAATCAGTAACATCTACCACATAGCCCCATCCCTCCCTTAAATATCAGTAAGTCCTCAGTTTGCATCCATCTCTTGAGTTAATCGTAACCTCTAAGAAAAAGGATGAAAAATAAACCAAAGAACAGTTACTTTTTATTAGCCAAAAATTGTATTCACCAAAACTTCACTACTCAGATTGGTGTTTTGATGCTCTAAATAATTAACTGTTCCAACATAATATACAGTTAAATCAGCTGGGTTACAGAAAAGTTCCATATGTCATTAGGTAATGTTTGCATGCTTTTGAAAAGCTATACCTCTAAAATAATTTCTGTATGCCTTGATATAAAAGACTATATTAATCTGTTTCAGTAATTTATAGAAACAATTATTCAGTTGAAATTATTTAATGTAATGTCTGAGAAAATACATTACAGTGTCAAACAAAAAACGTAACTAGCTCTCTGAGGAACTTATTACTGCTTTATTGTACATAAGTTTTAGATGCATGTTCTTAGGTTACAGTATCGATGGAGCTGATGTTCTATACATGTTATCTATAAAAGCTGTATCATGACTAACATTTTAACAAACTTCTGAGAGGAACAACACAGAACTTGTTAAGGTGCCTTGGGAGATCACTTCCATTAAAGTTTGCACTTTAACTTTGAATACTTAAAAACTGAATGAATCCTTTATTTATTCAAAAAAGATCTAATAAACAGATTCAGTGTCCGTTCTTCCAGGCCAGGCACACACATACACGGAAAAAGACAGATTTGTTTCAATTCCTCATCTCCCATTCTTACTTAAACTTATGCCAATCAAACTTTTACTTCCTTCCCAACAGAATGCAAACTTCTCCTGATGATGTGACCAATGACATTTTGCTGAATTCAGTGGACATTTCTCAATCCTCAACACACCGGACCTATCAGGAGTATCTGAAATAACTAACTACTCCTTTGTATAGGAAACAATTTCTTGGCTTGATTTCCAGGCTATCATACTCTTAATTTTCTAACAGGTCACTCTTCATCAGCCTTTTGCTGAGACTTTTGTTTCTCTCAGCTCTCCACCTCTAAAAGTAGGATTTCCTTGTGTCTTGGATCCCTTCTACTCTTTATTTGCAGTCATTTTCTTGATGACCTCACATCATTTAATATTCTTAAGTATCATCTACGTGACAATGACTCCTAAGTTTATATATGCAGTGTAGATTTTGTGCATGAATTTCAATCTCCATTGGAGAGCTAATAGACATCACAAAACCTAACATTTCTATAATAGTTTGCTAGGGCTGTCTTAACAGACACCACAAATTTATTTTCTCACAATTCTAGATGATAGAGGCCCAAGATCAAGGTGATAGTAGGATTGGATTCTTCTGAGGCCTCTCCTCTTGGTGTATAGATAGTCATGTTCTCCCTGGGTCTTCTCATAGTCTTCCCCTTGTGTGCATCTATATCATCTTGAGGGGATACAATTCAGCCCATGAGCAACATTCCAAAACTGAAGTATTCAAATTTCCCCCACAAGCCTGTATTATGCCAGTCTTTACCAATTAGGAAGTAGAAATTTCAACCTTCTAGTTGTTGTATCTAAAACTTTGGAATCATCCCTGACTTTTCTTTCTCTCCTTTCTCCATATCCAATCCATTAGCAAATGCCATTGGCTGCACTTGTAAAATATATCCAGTACCCAATTTTTTCTCACTATCTCTACTGCTATCAGGCAGCCAAGCTAACAAGATCTCTTGCTTTGATTATTTTGATAGCTTCCTAGCTGACCAACTTGCTCCCAAGCCTGTCCTCCTATACTCTATTCCCAACACAGCAGCAAGAGTGAGACCTTTTCAAATGAACTCAGGTCATATCACGCCTCTTCTCAAAAGCTTCCAGTGTCTCACTTGTCACCCAGAGTAACATCAAATCCTCAGACTTGCCACTAGTCTCTCCATGCTGTGGCCCTCTTGCCTCTCTCACATCATTTCTCACTACCTCCTTTTCACTCACAAAGTTTCAGCCACACTGAACTACTTGTCACTTTAAAATTCCAGGTGAGGGGCTGCTGAGTGGCTCAGTTGGTATAGTGTCTGCCTTTGGCTTAGGTTGTTATCCTGGGGTCCTGGAATGGCTCAGTGGGGAATCTGCTTCTCCCTCTCCCTCTGACCCTCCCCCTTGCTCGTGCACTCTCTCTCTCAAATGAGTGAAAAATCTTTTAAAAATTTTCTTTAAAATAATAAAATAAAATTCCAGGTGATTTCCTGCCTCAGGCTTTATGATACCTCCACAAAAAGACCATCAGTGAAATCTGTTGATCTCAGGAAGCTGGATTTATTAGACTTGTTGAATGTGCAAAGGTACTGCCTTGGCATAGTCTCAGAAATGTCTCAAAATGGGAAAGTCGGGGATTTGGAGGCTGCGGTTAGTCGTAGATTGGTTTTAGGGCAAAAGTCAGAGATTGGTGAGAATTTGTGAACTAGGAGAATTGCCCAACCAGCTAGTGGACTTTGGAACTCATAAGTCCTGTGAAGTCAATTTGTTTATGATTTTATCTTGGAATATATGAGTCTGAACTAGTTGATGTTCAAACAATCAGAATTTAGTTTTGTGCTGTATGCCACTTTCACAATATTCTTCTGTTTTAAAGTCAGTATGGGGTTGGGAGTTGTGGTTTCTTGTTCATTCCTGTGTCTGTATCAACTTTTTCTTGTAATAGCCTCTCCTAGATGTTCTCATGGCTCCCTCCTTCATCTACAGGGTTTTCTCAAATGTTAACTTCTCAGTTCAGACTACCCCAACCACCCCATTTAAAATCCAGTTCTCCCTCCCACCACTACTCCCCATTCCTTTTTATTCTACTTCATTTGGCCAAAAGCACTTACCACCTTCTAAAATCTAACAATTTTATTTATTATGTTTATTGTCTGTCTACCTGTATTATGACATAAACTCAATGATTTTTTTCCTGTTTCTCTATATCTCAAACAATTTAATGTTGCCTGATACATACAGGTGTTTGATAAATATGTGTTGAATAAATTACTGAATGAATGAATGAATGAGACCTCTTCAGTGCTGTTTAAGACACTTTAACAGAATTCCTTGAAAGCCATTAAGTACCAGAGGCACTGATTCAAACTCTCCAAACTCAAGAGACTGGTTGTTAAACTAGTATGCCAACCTATCAAATACAATAAGAAATGAATACATTAATGTGTATTGAGATACCTAGTCTGTACTCGGTACTCAACTTTTAACCTCCCATATGTTATCTGGTATGAAACCCTAGAAAAGACAAATCTAATATTTGGTGACAGAGAGCAGATTAATAATTACAAGGGCACATACATTCCTCAAGATCCATCATATTCTATACTTAAAATGAGCATATTTTATTATATAAAAATTCTACCTCTCTAAAGTTGATTTAAAGAGAAACAAACAATTCAAACCTGTAACACTAACATCTAGCTCAATGCTACTACTCTGCCCTGCTCACATATATATGCACACTGTGTATGTTATAATAATTTCTTAGGATCAGTCCTTGTTCTCTCACAGTCTTAGAAATAAAGCAAACAGAAGATTGGATCCTTTTATCTCCACTCTGCATAAATCCAAGTAATTCTTTCTTCAGCGAGAAAGGATACAATAAAAATTCATGTACACCTATTGCAAATTTCCTTTTTTGTACTGACCCTATAATGAGTCCAGCTTGACTGGGAATAGTGTTTCTTAAATCTCCACAGCAACACATTAACTCTCTCCATCCAATAGAGATGGTTGATTTTTACCTCAGAGAATGTTTCCTTCTTTAAAAGTGACATTTTCCTGATCTGAATCCCAGTTTCCCAAATAGTGTTGTGTTTCCACATATATACTAATTCTAGTAACCAAAAAATATGAATAATGCTGAAAATGCATGAAGTCTATGTTGTGGTCACAGCTCCAACCAGTCATTCTTGGTTCCAAAGCTGTCAAATGATTTAGATAACCTAGCATCTGATTATGTCATTCTTCAATCTCTTTCTCATTGAAATATATATATATATATTATACATTAGATTCCCTGGTATAACGAATACAATTTCCATATTCTCTATTCTATTCCAGTGGTATGTATATCTATTTATAGGACAATACAGAGGCACCTGGGTGGCTCAGTCGGTTGAGTGTCTGACTCTTGATCTCAGCTCAGGTCATGATCTCAGGGTTGTGAGATTGAGCCCTGGGTCAGCCTCCACATCCAGATGCGCGCTCTCTCTCTCCCTCTGCCCCCACCCCACCAACTCGTGTGTGAGCACTCTCTCAAAAAAATTTTTTTAAATATAATACATAATTAGTTTAATTGATTTTTCCAAGAATTATTAATGTTTTTCATTTTTTCCAAAATACTACTTGGGGTTGAGATTATAATTTACTAAATTTATAGATGTAATATGAAATTGTTTAATTTTTGCCATTTAGTTTTCCCATCCAATGACCTGGTGCTTCCCATTGATCTACCATGCTCTTCATGAAGAGCTTTGTTTGGTCATTGCTATTATTCATTCCTAAGTATTTTAAAAATAATGTAACTCTTGCAAATGAAATATTTTTACCATAGCTTTTTCTAGTTGTTTATTACTAAAAGAACCTGTTGATTTTTTTTTTATATTTCTTATCTCCAGCCAATTTGTCTTATGATTTTAGTCAATCTACTCATTTTTTTTACTAGAACTATTTGTGTCTCTAGGTAGACAATCTTCAAATAAACCAAATGTTTAGAGTTATTTACTTTTCTTGTTATATCAAAACCTCCAAATTACTATTAATAATATTGTACAGAAAATAACTATATCAATCATATTAACGACTGCTCTTAATTTTAGTATATGATCTGTGTACTACTTAAGTCTTTTTTCTCCTGGAATTAAAAAAAATTAAGAAATGGGAATAAATTTAAGCAAAACTTTCTTTTTGCAATTATTGCCATAATCAAGTGAATTTTTTCTCTCTTATTTTTTGTATGCAATAGATTATGTAATAAATAGCCTGAAATTGTATTATATTCACATTCCTAAAATAGACCCTTCTTGGCATTATTCTATTAGTTGTGCTACACTGTTAGATTTTATTTAGAATTTGACCTATAGCTTCCTTTTCTTATTAAATCCTGTATTTTAAAAAGACATAGTGGCATTATAAAATTCATTAGAAAGCTTTTTGTATTTTTTCATGCTTACAATAGGTTACACATCCTTGAAATGATCCATGAACCTATTTGATATTTGTGTTTTTCTGGTGGTAGAATTTTAATATTTTTCTAATATTTTCAAGAGTTACTGGTCAATTTCCCAATTCTTCTTAATCAATTTGGCCACAAATATCTTAGTGGGATATTGTTCATTTTTTTCTATATTTTCACTTTCCTTCCATAAAGTTTAATTGTAGTAGTCTCCTATGATTCATTTAATCTCTCTCGTATTCACGGTTAATAGTCTTTTCTCATCCCTGCTCTTACATATCCGCTGCTCATGATTTCTTGTACTTTTTATTTTTTTCTATAATTCCACTTCTGAATTTATCTATTCTACTTTTTTCCTGGTCCAATCATTTCAAGTTTTATTAGCTTTATTTTCTCCTACAATTTTTTTTGTTTTGCTTATTTATTTTTATTTTTTTAATTTCCTAAAATGGATACTAAATCTTTTTTTTTATTTGTCTTCTAACCATGACAATTAAGGCTATTAAATATTATACATTATGATAGTAAAAAGCTTAAGCCACCCTAAATACCTATCAATTGAAAATAGTAATTATGGTGCACACATCCTAAAAAAATTAGGATTTTTTTTTTAAGATTTTATTTATTTATTTATTTGACAGAGAGAGAGAGAGCACATGAGAAGGGGGAGGGTCACAGGGAGAAGCAGACTCCCCGCTGAGCAAGAATCCTGATGTGGGACTTGATCCCAGGACCCTGGGATCACAACCTGAGCTGAAGGCAGAGGCTTAACCAACTGAGCCACCCAGGCATCCCTGCAGAGATCCATTTTAATGGGGAAAAAATTTATGAAACCCTAATGTCAGATAATACTATTTTATTTTATTATATCATAACTAACTTAGATAAGCATGTGTGCGTATATGTACATATATATATGAACCCCCCTATGCTTACATAACTATGACAAAACAAAACACCACCCATTCCCCACTTGGGGACATGGCTACTTTCTCTTGAGTTCATAGACTGCCTTTTTCAATAAGACTAGACCTCTAAATAGCTCTGTTGCAAGTTTATATTCTCTGTAGCTTCCACTTTACCTATGAAACTCAGAAACCAATAAGTAACCGCAGAGTCAAACAGTAAAATACAACATATTTCTGCTTTTGACAAGTCACTTACAACACTGAGACAAAGACAAAATTAATATCTCAAAGACAATCTTTCCAAAATACCACAAACCCAATCTGTTAGCAAATTCAGTCTAAATATTTCTTGCCTGGTGGAAGACTGGAGAAGGGAGTAAGTCACACTGAAGCTTGTGCAAACGGAGGGTACATTGCCAACAGTGTGAAGATTCATAGAAAGCATAAAAATAAACATGAGCAGCCAGGGCCATAATTAATGGAGAAAATAAAATGTAGCAAATCCCCATTTCCAGGTAAAGTTATGTGCACATTTTTTAAAAGGTGACAAACTGAAAATAAAGATAAGCAATTTCTAAACCACCATATGAAATTAAAGTAAATGAAACCTACTCTAGAGCTCACATGCCAAAAATAGAAAGTAATGCAAGAGGTTGAAAATAATTATTAAATAAAAATAAAGTGAAAAAAGGTAACTTACAATTGCTATCAATTACACTATAGCTTAGACCTTAAAAGCACAAAGTAATATTACTATCCAATGTGAGATATAAGAATAAATTATAATTATCATTCATAAATATTAATAAAAACCTGGATAAACTGAAAGATATTGCCCCCTAGACTGTCAGTTTTATTACTGCAAAAACTATAATGTTAATTGATGTCTCCATGCATATATACTCAGCAGGTGCTTGGTAAAAATATGCTTTATGAATAAACAAACTAATGAATGAGCAAAACTCCAAAAGTCTTCTTACCAAAGCTTAAAGTATACATTTCCAATTTAAATATCAATAAGACACATCTTAGAAGATGATTACATAATTGTGAATTTCATCTGTAGTCATCCATATAAATAAATAGGTAAGAATGCTACAATGTATCAAAAGAAGAATAGTAATAGGAATCTTACCCTATCATGTATTTAAATATATCACTTTATGAATTTTAATAACTAATACATCATGGTAGCAATATGAAAATAAACAGGCAAATTAATGGACTAGAACAAATAGTAATATATACACATGCACAGATGCATGGACACATATATAAAATTTGAGTTATTCCATAGATACCACTCAGATACTCAGCTAAGTATTTACTTTAAAACTGAAATCTTCACTTAATAATTTGATTTAAAATATAAAAATCTATTTTTATAGACACTATTTTATAGGCTATTTTTAAAAGAGAAGAAAATACAAGTGGTCTTTAAATGGATGAAATCACATTAAGCTCAAAAGTAATGGAAAGTGTATAAGACATTACAGAGGAAAAGACTGACGTAATTTACTTTTTCTTCTCAAATGATCATAAATTAAAAGGCAAGTAACCAAATGGGAAACATATTCATATCAACTATAAAATAAATATGTAATAACCTTAATACAGAGCTCATGAATATTTAAAAAAAGCAACTTTGAAGTTATGGGTTTGGAGATTAGTTTTTACATATACACTAAAAGCATGGTACAAGAAAGAAAAATTGATAAATTGGACTTCATTAAATTTAAAACATTTGCTCTGAAAAAGAAACTTTTAGGACAATAAGACCAGTTAGACTGGGATAAAGTATTTGCAAATCACACATGTGATAAAGGACTTGTATCCAAAATATACAAAGAACACTTAAAAAGAACCGAGAAAAACCAATCAATTTAAAAGGCGGGCAAAAAATCTGAGCAAGCACCTCATCAAAGAGGATAAGCAGATGGCAAATAAGCATATGCCAAGATGAACACAGTTGTATATGATTAGGGAAATACAAATGCAAATAAGATTCCACTACGCACATATTAGAATGGCTAAGGTCCAAAAACCTAACTGGCAGGGCTGGTGAACAGTGCTGGTGGGAATGCAACATGCCACAGCCAATTTGGGAGGTGATTTGGCAGTTTCTTTCAAATGTAAAAATTGTCTCACGAGTGCCTGGGTGGCTCAGTTGGTTAAGCGACTGCCTTCGGCTCAGGTCATGATCCTGCAGTCCCTGGATCAAGTCCCGCATTGGGCTCTCTGCTCAGCAGGGAGTCTACTTCTCCCTCTGACCCTCCCCCCTCTCATGTGCTCTCTCTCATTCTCTCTCTCTCAAATAAATAAATAAAATCTTAAAAAAAAAATTGTCTCACATTATGATCAGGCAATCACACTACTAGGTATTTACCCAAATGATATGAAAACTTACATTCACACAAAGTCTGCAGAAGAATACTCAATAGCAGAAACTCACACACACACACACACACAAACACACACATACACAAGAATACTCATAGCAGCTTTTCTCATAATCACCTGAAACTGAAAGTAACCAAAATTTTCCTTAGATGTGAAGAGACAAAGTGTGCTATATCCATACAACGGACTACTATTCAGTGACAAAAACAAATGGGCTATTTTGCTATAAGAAGACTTGGAAGAATATCAAAGGCATATTGCTCAATCAGTACAGTGTGAAAATGGTTAAATCTGCATAATTCCATTTATGTGACAAGTTGGCAATTGCAAAACTATGGTAATAGTGGTAATAGTCATAATAACTTGATCAGTGGATGCCAGAGATTTGGGAGGATTGAGTAAGTGAAGCACAAGAGGATTTTCAAAGTAGTGAAACTATTCAGTAAAAAGACCGTCATGCAAGATACCAGATACTCTGTATTTGTCCACACCAATGGAAATTTACAGCACCTTTTTACAGTGGACCTTTAGAGTATACAAATTCATGATAATAATAATTTGGGGAGTCTGGTGATTCCAGAATGAAGTACAGACTGTGAGGAAAAAAAAAATCTAGCTGTATTAAAAATGTGTGCAAATAATATATATTTAAAAAAAGAAGATAGTAGGAAGGGAAAAATGAAGGGGGAGGAAATCGGGGGGGTGGGGACGAACCATGAGAGACTATGGACTCTGAGAAACAAACTGAGGGTTCTAGAGGGGAGGGGGGTGGAGGGGTGGGCTAGCCTGGTGATGGGTATTAAAGAGGGCACGTACTGAATGGAGCACTAGGTGTTATACACAAACAATGAATCATCAAAAACTAATGATGTAATGTATGGTGATTAACTTAATAAAATAAAAAATTGCAAAAAAAACGTGTGGAAATAACCTCAAAGAAAGGGATTGTGTGGGGGAAGCTCCTAAGTAATTTTGAAAATGAGCAGAGTTATGCACTAAAACCATAATAGGTGACGTATGTCACCTTTCTGTGACCGTCTCGTGACCTCAAAGAGAAATCAAGAACAGAAAGAACCAGAAAACCAGTTAAGCAAAGTCATGAAAGCAACATTTTTAAACAATAAGATATGATAAAAACATAATGTAATAAGATGACCTAAGGGTCTTTCTCATGTCTGTGTGGAAACCAGAAAACTTTGATTTTTACAAGTGAACAAGTTATACCTTGTGATGTGCAAATATTTGGAGAACTGCTTGCAAGCATGTGCATCCCTTTTTCCTTTTTGTGTACAGTGCCTCCTATAGCTAACTAGCTTCAGAGCAGTTCTTCAGAGCAATCTCAGTAAGACAATGGATAAACCAATTGCTAACCTACTTTGAGGCTGGCTTTTTTTCAATCAACAGTGTGACTAAATGTAAAAGAAAGTGTATCAAAGCCTTTATTCCAGTTGATAAAGTTCTCAGGGCAGTACAGGTCAATGACTCAGATACTACTATACACGTATACTAGAAATGACCAGTTGAATAAATGGATGATGGGGACTAAGAGTGGGAATTTATAGATAAGTATGGGGAAAGGTTAGTGTGATCCACATGGTAATGGATTAGAGCTGAAGACCTTAATGAGAACTTCTGTTTGGCTTAATATAAATACAGATAGATACATATAGAAATACTCATAAATATATATATACAAAAGTTGGTATACACACATAATTTCCTTGCCCTGTCAGCTGAGCCTGAGACTAGAAGCAATGTTACCCTAATGGTAATGAGCACACTCAGGGCCCAGATATTGTTTTCTAATACAATTCTCCAATAAAAAGAATCAGAGCTTTTTGGAGAAATGGCTGACTCTAGGGCTACAGAAGGGAATAAATATATATAGGATTCTGGAGAAATGTGTCATGCCAGAACATAAGAAAACACACACACACACACACACACACACAAAGGGGCACAGGAGCCAACTGAAAGAGCTCCCAAAGGACAAAGCCGAAATAATGTAAGAAATAAAGCAGTACGGAATTATACTCCAATGTATAAAACAAACATCCATGAGTCCACAGATATAAATCACTGGATGAATAAATGGGAGAGAAGAGATAAATGCCCCTTGTAGATGAATTCCAAGTAACTTATGTAGATTTCCAGCCCTTACCATATGATCCAGCAATTGCACTACTGGGTATTTACCCCAAAGATACAAAAGTAGGGATCCGAAGGGCTACATGCACCCTGATGTTTATAGCAGCAATGTCCACAATAGCCAAACTGTGGAAAGAGCCAAGATGTCCATCGACAGATGAATGGATAAAGAAGATGTGGTATATATATACAATGGAATATTATGCAGCCATCAAAAGGAATGAGATCTTGCCATTTGCAACGACGTGCATGGAACTGGAGGGTATTATGTTGAGTGAAATAAGTCAAACAGAGAAAGACATGTATCATATGATCTCACTGATATGAGGAATTCTTAATCGCAGGAAACAAACTGAGTGTTGTTGGAGTGGGGGGTGGGGTGGGAGGGATGGGGTGACTGGGTGATGGACACTGGGGTGGGTGTGTGCTCTGGTAAGCGCTGTGAATTGTGCAAGACTGTTGAATCTCAGATCTGTACCTCTGAAACAAATAATGCAATATATGTTAAAAAAAAAAAAGAAGAAGAAGAAGAAGAAGAAGGTAGCGGGAGGGGAAGAATGAAGCGGGGGAAATCGGAGGGGTAGATGAACCATGAGAGACGATAGACTCTGAAAAACAAACTGAGGGTTCTAGAGGGGAGGGAGATGGGAGGATGGGTTAGGCTGGTGGTGGGTATCGAGGAGGGCACATTCTGCATGGAGCACTGGGTGTTGCGCACAAACAATGAATCATGGAACACTTCATCTAAAACTAATGATGTAATGTATGGGGATTAACATAAGAATTAAAAAAAAAAAAAGATTTCCAGCCCTTGTCGCAATGAAGCACAATTCCCCATTCTTAAGTGTGGATTGCACATATTAGGTTCCTTCCAAAAAATATAGTGATGAAAGAAGTTCAAAACATTAACTTTGTAGTGAATAAATATGACAAATAGATTAAGGTTACCATCAATAGTGATATGACACTGATAACATGTACCACTGATAAGAAATGTTGAAAATCACCTCTATGACCTTCCTCCCCAAAATCCATAACTCTAGCCCTCTAGCCTAATCATGAGAGAAACATCAAATCCCAATCGAGAAACATTCCACAAATATATATACTATTCAAACCTAAAACGTTTGTTATCAAAAGCAGGGAAATTCTGAAAAATTCTCATAGCCAGAAGAATTTAAGACATGGCAAATACATACAATTATGGTATGCTAGATAAGATCCTGGAACATAGCTGGGAGGAGCAAGATGGCAGAGGAGTAGGAGACTTAAACTTCATCTGGTCCCAGGAATTCAGCTAGATAGGGATCAAACCATTCTGAACACCTACAAACTCAACAAGAGAGCGAAGAAAAGAATAGCAGCAACACTCTGAACAGAAAAGTGACCATTTTCTGGAAGGTAGGACCTGCAGAGAGGCGATATTTGGGACGACAGAGGGCGGGGGAGGGGGCCTCCATCAGCCACTACCAGCAAGTGAGAGAGCAGCGGAGCACAAAATCGGAACTTTTAGAAGTTGGCTCCGCTGAGGGACGTCACTCCAGTGGCTAAGCGGGGGGAGTTGGGGGGGTGGAACCCTTGCCGGGACAGTGTTCAGGACCCTCAGGGTCACAGAAAGACCAGGGATGCCTGAGTGCGGCAGAGCTCCCAGGTATCGGAGCGGGAAGCCGGCTGCAGAGACGGAGCAGAGGAGCGGGCTCTCAGCTCCCGGTTGCCATAAACTGTGATCCGCGGCACAGTCAGGCCTCCGCTCCTCCAGCAGGGACCCAACAAGTGGCAGATCCGGGGAGACTCCCCTTCCTCGCCTGGGAGGAGCGGCACGGGAGCGCACCGCAGGGATCTGCTGGGTTGGAGACTCCACACGGGGTCGGGTGCCAGAGACAAAAACGCCCGGTCACAAGCCGGATGAGCATGGAGTGCAGCCGGAGACCAGGGAGACGGGAGTGACTGATGGCTTTTCTCTGGGGGCTCACTGAGGAGTGGGGCCCTGAGTTCTTGGCTCCTCTGGGGTGGAGATTGGGAGGCTGCCATTTTCAGTCTCCGCCTCCAAAGCTGTGTGGAAAGTTGCAGAGAACAAAAGCTCCCGAGAGCAAACCTGAGCAGATCACGTAGCCGGGACCAGGCAAGGGTGGGGCAATTCCCCTCCAGCAAAGACATTTGGGAACCATGGCAACAGGCCCCTCCCCCAGAAGATCAGCAAGAACAGCCAGCCAAGACCAAGTTAAAGATCAATGAGAACAGCAGAACTCCAGCTCTAGGGGAATACAGCACATAGAATTCATGGCTTTTCCCCCATGATTCTTTAGGCTTTCAAAGTTAATTTTTTTTAATTTTTTTTTTTAATTTTTCCTTTTCCCTCTTCCAACCAACATCTTATCAATCCCTTTTTAAAAAAATCTTTTTTATTTTTCATTTTTAGAGTCATATTCTATCCCTTCATAGTAGTTAACTTTATTTTTGGTATATATATATATAAGTTGTTCTCTCTTTAAAATTTTGGGATATAGTTTCTTCTAACAGACCAAAATATACCCTAAATCTCTAGTGTATGGCTTTGTTCTAGTCTCCTGTCTGATCACATTCTCTCCCTTTTTTTTTTTAAATCCTGTTCTTTCTTTTTTCAACCAACTTCTTATCAATTCCTTTTATAAAATCTTTTATAATTTTCATCTTTACATTCATATTCCATCCCTTCATCATATTAACCCTTATTTTTGTACATATGTAAGTTTTTCTTTCTTTAAAATTTTGGGAGACACTTTCTTCTAAAAGACCAAAATACACCCAAAATCTAGTGTGTGGCACTGATCTATGCACCAGCCTGATCATATTTGATCATATTCTGTTTTTTGTTTCTTTTTATCTTTTTTTTTTTTTTTTCTTTTCTCTTTCTTTCCCTTTCTTTTCCCCAGGTTCCAGGTCTCTTCTGATTTCTTTAGTGTATATTTTTCTGGGGTCATTGTTACCCTGTTAGCATTTTGTTCTCTCATTCATCTATTCTCCTCTGGACAAAATGATAAGATGGACAAAATCACCTCAACAAAAAGAACAAGAGTCAGTACCGAATGCCAGGGACCTAATCAATACGGACATTAGTAAGATGTCAGAACTAGAGTTCAGAATGGCAATTTTAAAGATACCAGCTGGGCTTGAAAAAAGCATAGAAGATATTAGAGAAACCCTTTCTGGAGATATAAAATAACTAAAATCTAACCAAGTAGAAATCAAAAAGGCTATTAAAGAGGTGCAATCAAAAATGGAGGCTCAACCTGCTAGGATAAATGAGGCAGAAGAGAGAATCAGTATATAGAAGACCAAATGATGGAAAATAAAGAAGCTGAGAAAAAGAGAGATAAACAACTACTGGATCACGAGGGCAGAATTCGAGAGATAAGTGATACCATAAGATGAATCAATATTAGAATAATTGGGAATCCCAGAAGAAGAAGAAAGAGAGAAAGGGGCAGAAGATATATTGGAGCAAATTATAACAGAGAACTTCCCTAATCTGGGGAAGGAAACAGGCATCAAAATCCAGGAGGCATAGAGAACCCCCTCAAAATCAATAAAAATAGGTCAACACCCTGACATCTAATAGTAAAACTTATGAGTCTCAGAGAAAGCAGCTCGGGAGAAGAGATCTGTAACCTATAATGGTAGAAACATTAGATTGGCAACAGACCTATCCACAGAGACCTGGCAGGCCAGAAAGGACTGGTAGGATATATTCAGAGCACTAAATGAGAAAAATATGAAGCCAAGAATACAATATCCACCTAGCATGTCATTGAAAATAGAAGGAGAAATAAAAAGCTTCCAGGACAAACAAAAACTAAAGCAATTGGCAAACAAGAAACCAGCCCTACAAGAAATATTGAAAGGGGTCCTCTAAGCAAAGAGAGAGCCTAAAAGTAATATACACCAGAAAGGAACAGAGATAATATACAGTAACAGTCACCTTACAGGCAATACAGTGGCACTAAATTCCTATCTTTCAATAGTTACCCTGAATGTAAATGGGCTAAATGCCCCAATCAAAAGACACAGGCTATCAGATTGGATTAAAAAACAAGACCCATCAATATGCTGTCTGCAAGAGACTCATTTTAGACCCAAAGACACCCATGATTGAAAGTGAGGGGGGGGTACAATTTACCATGCTAATGGACACTGAAAGAAAGCTGGGGTGGCAATCCTTATATCAGACAAATTAGATTTTAAACCAAAGACTAGAATAAGAGATGAGGAAGGACACTATATCCTACTTAAAGGATCTATCCAACAAGAAGATCTAACAATTGTAAATATCTATGCCCCTAACCTGGAAGCAGCCAATTATATACGGCAATTAATAACAAAAGCAAAGAAACACATCAACAACAATACAGTAATAGTGGGAGACTTTAACACCCTCCTTACTGAAATGGACAGATCGTCTAAGCAAAAGATCAAGAAGGAAATAAAGACTTTAAATGACACACTGGGGGCGCCTGGGTGGCTCAGTCGTTAAGCGTCTGCCTTCGGCTCGGGTCATGATCCCAGGGTCCTGGGATCGAGCCCCGCATCGGGCTCCCTGCTCAGCGGGAAGCCTGCTTCTCCCTCTCCCACTCCCCCTGCTTGTGTTCCCTCTCTAGCTGTCTCTCTCTCTGTCAAATAAATAAATAAAATCTTAAATGACACACTGGACCAAATGGACTTTACAGATATATTTAGAACATTCCATCCCAAAGCAAGAGAATACACTTTCCTCTCTAGGGCCCATGGAACATTCTCCAGAATAGATCACATCCTAGGTCGCAAATCAGGTCTCAACCAGTACCAAAAGATTGGGACCATTCCCTGCCTATTTTCAGACCACAATGCTTTGAAACTAGAACTCAAACACAAGAGGAAAGTCAGAAAGAACTCAAATACATGGAGGCTAAAGAGCATCTTCTAAAGAATGAATGGGTCAATCAGGAAATTAAAGAAGAATTTAAAAAATTCATGGAAACAAATGAAAATGCAAACACAACTGTTCAAAATCTTTGGGATGCAGCAAAGGCAGTCCTAAGAGGAAAGTATATAGCAATACAAGCCTTTCTCAAGAAACAAGAAAGGTCTCAAGTACACAACCTAACCCTCCACCTAAAGGAGCTGGAGAAAGAACAGCAAATAAAGCCTAAACCCAGCAGGAGAAGAGAAATAATAAAGATCAGAGCAGAAATCAATGAAATAAAAACTAAAAGAACAGTAGAACAGATCAACAAAACTAGGAGCTGGTTCTTTGAAAGAATTAACAAGATTGATAAACCCCTGGCCAGACTTATCAAAAAGAAAAGAGAAAGGACCCAAATCAACAAAATCATGAATGAAAGAGGAGAGATCACAACGAACACCAAAGAAATACAAACAATTATAAGAACATATTATGAGCAACTATATGCCAGCAAATTAGATAACCTGGAAGAAATGGATGCATTCCTAGAGATGTATCAACTACCAAAACTGAACCAGGAAGAAATAGAAAACCTGAACAGACCTATAACCACTAAGGAAATTGAAGCAGTCATCAAAAATGTCCCAACAAACAAAACCCCAGGGCCAGATGGCTTCCCAGGGGAATTCTACCAAACATTTCAAGAAGAATTAATACCTATTCTTCTGAAACTGTTCCAAAAAATAGAAATGGAAGGAAAACTCCCAAACTCATTTTATGAGGCCACCATTACCTTGATTCCAAAACCAGACAAAGACCCCATCAAAAAGGAGAATTACAGACCAATATCCCTGATGAACTTGGACGCAAAAATTCTCACCAAAATACTAGCCAATAGGATCCAACAGTACATTAAAAGGATTATTCACCACGACCAAGTGGGATTTATCCCTGGGCTGCAAGGTTGGTTCAACATCCACAAATCAATCAATGTGATACAATACATTAACAAAAGAAAGAACAAGAATCATATGATCCTCTCAATAGATGCAGAAAAAGCTTTTGACAAAGTACAGCTTCCTTCTTGATCAAAACTCTTCAGAGTATAGGGATAGAGGGTACATACCTCAATATCATAAAAGCCATCTATGAAAAACCTACAGCGAATATCATTCTCAATGGGGAAAAACTGAGACCTTTCCCCCTAAGGTCAGGAACGCGGCAGGGATGTCCACTATCACCACTGCTATTCAACATAGTATTGGAAGTCCTAGTCACAGCAATCAGACAACAAAAAGAAATCAAAGGCATCCAAATCGGCAAAGAAGAAGTCAAACTCTCACTCTTTGCAGATGATATGATACTTTATGTGGAAAACGCAAAAGACTCCACCCCAAAACTGCTAGAACTCATACAGTAATTCAGTAAAGTGGCAGGATATAAAATCAATGCACAGAAATCAGTGGCATTCCTATACACCAACAACAAGACAGAAGAAAGAGAAATTAAGGAGTCGATCCCATTTACAATTGCACCCAAAACCATAAGATACCTAGGAATAAATCTAACCAAAGAGGCAAAGGATCTTTACTCAGTAAAGTATAAAATACTCATGAAAGAAATTGAGGAAGACACAAAGAAATGGAAAAACGTTCCATGCTCATGGATTGGAAGAACAAATATTGTGAAGATGTCAATGCTACCTAGAGCAATCTACACATTCAATGCAATCCCCATCAAAATACCATCCACTTTTTTCAAAGAAATGGAACAAATCATCCTAAAATTTGTATGGAACCAGAAAAGACTGTGAATAGCCAGAGGAATGTTGAAAAAGAAAAGCAAAGCTGGTGGCATCACAATTCTGGACTTCCAGCTCTATTACAAAGCTGTCATCATCAAGACAGTATGGTACTGGCACAAAAACAAACACATAGATCAATGGAACAGAATAGAGAGCCCAGAAATGGACCCTCAACTCTATGGTCAACTCATCTTGACAAAGCAGGAAAGAATGTCCAATGGAAAAAAGACAGTCTCTTCAACAAATAGCCACATGCAGAAGAATGAAACTGGACCATCTCCTTACACCACACACAAAAATAGACTCCAAATGGTTGAAAGACCTCAATGTGAGACAGGAGTCCATCAAAATCCTAAAGGAGAACACAGGCAGCAACCTCTTTGACCTCAGCCGAAGCAACTTCTTCCTAGAAGCATAGCCAAAGGCAAGGGAAGCAAGGACAAAAATGAACTGTTGGGACTTCATCAAGATAAAAAGCTTTTGCAAAGCAAAGGAAACAGTCAACAAAACCAAAAGACAACCGACAGAATGGGAGAAGATATTTGCAAATGACATATCAGATAAAGGGCTTGTATCCAAATCTATAAAGAACTCATCAAACTCAACACCCAAAGAACAAAGAATCCAATCAAGAAATGGGCAGAAGACATGAACAGACAGTTTTCCAAAGAAGACATCCAAATGGCCAACAGACACATGAAAAAGTGCTCAATATCGCTCGGCATCAGGGAAATCCAAATCAAAACCTCAATGAGATACCATTTCATTTTGTGAATGTATTCACTCAGCAGGGAGCCTGACATGGGGGCTCCATCCCAGGACCCTGGGATCATGACCTGAGTGAAAGGCAGACACTTAACCGACTGAGCCACCCACGTGCCCCTAGAGGAAAGTTTTTAAATATGTTATGTATTTCAGAGAAATAATGTAACCATTTCCTCTTTATTGCACAAGAAGGCATACTCCTAATGATTACCCAGTGACTTGTAGTAACTATATATATTATCAAGAGATTATGGTCAATTTATGGTCAAGTATTTTATTGTGTACATAAAAAGTTTCTTCCTTGCCTAATTGGCTGCATGTGAGATTTAGTTATGATCTAGCTACAAGGAAAAAATGTGGAAATTTTAATATAAATATTTCATTGAAAATGGAGAGTAAAAACCACAAAAAAGCAATTAAATAAAAGTATACAGTAGATGTAAGAAGACAGTGCTTTGGGGTTTTTTAAATGCAATAAACTGGGTCCATGAATCTGTTGCTTGTTAAAATGCAACGCATTTTTCAATGCATCTGTATCTGCAATTTTTAGAGTATAAAGGCAATGAGTATCTCCTGTTACCTGTCAACATTTGACCAACCTATACCCTGAAACAAGTATCACTGAGAGACACTTAATTTGCCATATAAATAAATGTTATTTTGTTTACTAAGTATAAATTATATATCTAAGTAAACATATTTAAACCTATTATTTATTTAAATAAATTAAATAGGTATCTATTTAATAAAAGCCTTATATTCATTAGATCTATTAGACATTTATTAAATGTTTTAATAAATATATTTAATTTACATAAATTAAATGTTTAACTTTATTTAAATATAAATATTTCTTTAAATAGTAATTCTAACATTAAGACTGAGTTTTAGATGTCATAGTAAATTTTGGAGGGTGTGGCAAATCTAGGAAATGTAACAAAAGCCAACCCTCCTTTGGGGTTACTCACACCGACACTTAAAGAGTCTGTCAGATTTAATATTTATGAAACACTTAATGTCCTTTTCTATATATCGGTAGTAACAAAAAAAATTCTACAAAATACTTTTGCATCCAGGTCACAAAATGAAATACAATGTTGTTAATTAAGTTTTTATTTCCTGCTGGACAAAAAGGACAGAGCTCATATAGTAAGGTCATCATCCTTGGCTCATTGGTGGGGCCAGAGGGTTAGCTAATCATGTGGATGCCATGTAGCAAATATTTTTCCACCGTAACTCATTATCTCACCTCCACTAAGCTTCCTCTTACTCATGGGGCATAGGGGACAAATTTGTTAAGGAGCTGTGTAATTGTTTGTTCATTCCATCTGCTGTCTGGTCACCTCACCGGCTCATTACAGAAACCCAGAACAAGATAATGAGTTTAGAGCCTACCTTGGGAGCCAAAAGAGGCACACTTCAGGAATAAGTGAAGATGGTGAGGGCAAGAGTGTCTTTCAGATGCATTCTTCTCCAACCACCTTTTTTTACCCTCTCTTGTGCCTCTTGCTCTTCAACTCTGTAACTGACTTGGTTCTTGCTGTTAATACTGGATCAGGTGCCAATTTATTATACTACATTACAGTCTATACATAGGTTCTCCAATTATACAGAAATAGTTCTGGAAGAATATATTCCTTCCCATACAATTCCACCCATGATGCTGGTTTTTCTAAGAAACACTCAGGACTTCCAGCTGGCTTATATTTTCATTAAATGAACAGTGGAAGGCAAATATGAATAAATTAAAGAAAACCATGAACATAGCCTGACCTAAAATTTCTGAAATTCAGTAACAGAAGCTTTGTAAAACTCCAGTCTTGCTGGTATCAATGGAAGATTGTTATATAAGCAGAAGGAGGCTATGCATTCCAAATACTGCTGTGTCTGCCTAAGGTGAATTAAAATATGAATAACCTTGGTACTAAAATTTAAAACTTTATTGTAATATACACAATATAGAAGAAACAGAAAGCTGTGATATGTGTTCAGTATTGCTAATTGCTTAACACATTTGCACCTTTAATTTACTCAAAAACTTTTTAACGTCCATCATGAATGTGACACTTGCCCTTTAATATTCCAAAGGCACTGCTAACATTTTAATAGCTATCAACAGCTGCTACAAATCCATTTATCCCCAGCTCAGAGAGCTAGTCCCTCAACTTCTTTTTAATTCTGAGACTCCATACTCTAGCATGATCTTCTTGAATGCACTTTATTTGACACATAGTCTGCAGAGGGTATATGATTCAAGCCCTGTGGTAGACAAGCTAACAGCAAGAGAAACTAAGTTAATAATATTATTTGTATTATTCAACTTAAGGATGAGTGGAGAATTTTCTCCGAGCTTGTAACACTTTATTTCACAATATAAAAAATGTGATGTGCATTTAGTGAGACGGCTTTTCTAAAGTGACTTGCAGTTTTACACCACTTAGCTGTGATTGGATATCAAGGTATTTTAATAGTTAAATACGTAAACAAAGCCACATAAATAACCAAATCTCATTTTCAGGAAACTTAAATATAGCCACTGTAAATATTAAACTAAAAATAAATGCTTTAGTAATACATTGGCCATCAAAGATGTGATTGTTCCAAGTTTTTTCTAGAAAGAAGTATTATTTCAATAATGTTGGATTCTTCTTTTAAAATTGACAGTTTCATCAACTGATGCATATGGCATTCTGGCTCATAAGAACACATCAATGTATAAAAACACCATAGTCCTTAAATATCTAAGTTTTTGTGTTTGTTGCCAGCAAGCACCAAGCACCTTCTGATTCTTAGATATTAACAACAGAAATCTTACAGGAAATGATACTAGTAAAAAAAAAAATAGTAATAACAAGTAGCAAAATATATCATTTTCTAGCTCCTACTGCTACCGGTTCATCATTATGTTAGTATATTTCTTAAGCACATCACTAGATTGGAAATTGCTGATGGTCAGGACCCTCTTTTATATATTTATTTTTTACACCACAAATGGTTTTAAAAGTTGGCTCCTGTTTATTCCACTAACAGTGCCGTGTGTCCAGCTTTTCTCCAATATTCCTGTCTTTCAGCAGGTCTTTCCATTTCCAGCCATTTCTCTCATTTAGTAGGTCTAGGAGATCACAGTGAAAGACAGCTTCCACAAATTAGACATCTGAAAATTCCATACTTCTAGTTCAGAAGCTTTCATGACTCTCCTAACACACCTTAAAGGAATTCCTGAGTATGACATATATGACATTTTGTTGGTTGGTGTCACTCTTATTTTTGAGATTCAATTCTAAATATTTCCTAGCCTTTACTTCACCCACACCAAAGTATCCATCACTCCCCAAGAGCTCCTAAAGAAGGTTATAAATATATCAGGCCCTCAAATATTTTCCATGAACAATGCATGTCTCCTGTTATACCTCTATGTGCCTCTTACTTTCCTCTCATAATCATCTTTACCACAGAAACAGATGATGTTGGGGCAGAGTTGGACTTTAATGAAATGACTTTTTTTTTTTTAAGATTTATTTGAGAACGAGAGAGAGCACATGCCCACACATGCATGGGAGGAGGAGCAGAGGGAGAGAATCCTCAAGCAGTCTCCCCACTAAGGGTGGAGACTGATGTGGGGCTCAATCCCAGAACCCAGGAGATCATGACCTGAGCCGAAACCAAGAGTCGGACACTTAACTGACTGAGCCACCCAGGTGCCCCAACATGGGTATATTTCACAGCATTAAGATTTAAATTTGTTTTCATTGTGTACTGAGTCTACTCCACTTTGTTTTTTTCACTAAATTTGATTTTTCTACTTATCATCAATTTAGACCTATACTAAATTTATGCTAAGGTATTAGAACACAGAATGATCAACATTTTCCACCTCTGTTCAAGAACTGGATATATTTCACAATGTTAATATTTACCAAAACTAATTTCTAAAAATAAGTTTGAGTCATTGTATAGTGTTAAGTCTTAGAAATTAGGAGGGAGACATGATGTGTTACCATTCAAAAAATTATAAAATTAATACAAATGAAGTCAAAGCTTAATGTCAGGACTTCATTATATTTGAATCTTTATACATTTATTTTATTTTTGTAAAATTGATAAAATAAGAAGAAATGTAGCTTTTTTCAAATAATTTGAATATTTGAGTTTAATAAATTAGAATTAGATATGTTATGTCTTAGGCTTTCAATAAGCATGTATTCAGTAACTCTGAACACATGAATAAATGTATCTCTGATGTTTTGACAACATTGCTAGATGATGGAAACACTGAGATGTATTAGACATGGTCCTTGCTCTCATGAAGTTGGAATTTGGGAAAAAGAAAGAGAAATGTAGATAAATCCATATAAGGTCACAGAACTGAGACATGTAGGCCATACAAGTGCATCTTACTTTTCCCCCAATCATCTCACTGAGAGAGAGAAAGAGAGAGAGAGAGAGAAAACATGTAGCTAGGAATAACATTTTTTTAAAATGCACATTATCACAACTTCTATTTAATATCTTAATCAAGTTTTAGCCAACACATTTAGATAAGCAATAGCAATTAGAGGCATAAATATTTGACGTAAAATTATTTCTACATTCTCATAATTTTATATCTGAACTATCCAAAAAGAGCAAATGGTAAAACTACTCAAATAATAAGGAAGTTTAATAATGGGTTTTTAAATTGATGTATTGAAATTATTAAACTACTTATATAAGCAAGATAAAATGAAAGAGGTAATCTAATTTATAACAGCAACAAGAAAGACAAAATACTGAAGTGTAATTTATGAAGTAAATACTCCTGTAAGACATAACATCAGATATGAACAAATGAATACATATATAAAATGTGTATGCTCCCAGATAGGATAATTCAACATCACAAATATGTCAGTTCTCCTAAATTAATTCATAATTTAATGTAATCTCATTAAAATTATGGAGAGTCTCTCCACCACTCTTTCCCCTGGCTAGAAAATTTTATTATGAAGCTAACATGGAAATAGAATAAATATAAGAAGACATACAAAAAGTCCAAATTATTAAGACAGCGTGATATTAAGAGATGAACAAAGCAAATAGAACAGAATAGAAAGTCCGAAAAGGAGACCAAAGAACACACAGTATTTTTTATATTTAAAAAAAAAAATAGAATCTCAATTACTAGAGGAAATATATTTCTTGGCCTTTTAAAATGCTTCAACTGCCCTCACCCCAGTATTAACAGAGTTTGAGAAATACAAATATATACAAATTCATTTTTATGTATATGTATATTAAATCCACTCTGAAAAAAATCTTCATTTGAATTATAATAGAATCTCAAATTAAGCAATAACTAATTTGATGAGACAAGAGAAAAGCACAAATCCAGTACTGCTAACAGCCACCACTTTCCAAAATGGCTTTTAAAAAACTATTTTTAAAAAGTTTTAGAATTACAGAAAAATTGAGCAGATCATAGAGTTTTTATTTATGCCCCTTCAACTTACATGGTTTCCCTTATTACGGTGTTACATTAGGGGCGCCTGGGTGGCTCAGTCGTTGGGCGTCTGCCTTCGGCTCAGGTCATGATCTCAGGGTCCTGGGATCGAGCCCCGCATCGGGCTCCCTGCTCCGCGGGAAGCCTGCTTCTCCCTCTCCCACTCCCCCTGCTTGTGTTCCCTCTCTTGCTGTGTCTCTCTCTGTCAAATAAATAAATAAAATCTTTAAAAAAAAAGATATTACATTAATATGGCATTAACATTTGCTACAATTAATGAGCCAATGCTGATATTATGGCTAATGTCCGTAATTTCGATTTCCTTAGCTTTTACCTAATATCTTTTTTGTATTCCACAATCCCACCCCATTATACTTAGTAATCATGTCTCCTTAATCTCCTCTTGGCTGTGAAAGTTTCTCAGACTTTCTTGTTTTTAATCTCCTTGGTGGTTTTGGTCAGCTGTATTGCAAAATGTCTGTGTGTCTGAGAGAAGGAAAGAATAATCCCATCTGGCTTTGATCACAGTGTGCTCAGTGGGACATGTGCTAAGAAAAAATGTTTATAAATGTATATAAATCTTATATTATTTTCTACTCATATTACTTTGAAATTATATTAATATTGTATGATAAATAATTACGTTAAGGATGAAAGCTATTTTTTTAAAGATACGCTGTATTCTTAAATATGAATTGGCATTATCAATATAAACTCACAACACCTTTTCTTTTGGAAAGGGTGTATTTCTGGATTTGTGCTTCTGAGCATGATGGAGTAACAAAAATTGTATTCATCCTCATGCCTTTTAAGCATCTAGAAAATTGGATAAAATATATGGTAACAATACTTTGTAGGCATCCGAAAATAGGAAGCATGGTCTTGTGATCTCTGGGAGAAGGGCAAGAGGGAGGAGCTCAGCAATTGCCTTCACTTTTCACAGGGAGGCAGGTTCCCAGCCACAGTGCAGAGCTGGGCAACCCAAGGTATGCCAGCCTCACTGACTTGAGACAGAAATTCAATTTCAGAAGGGCCAAAGCAGTTAGAATTTCTGAAGCAGAATAACAGGAGGGGACTGCACAGAGAATTTCAGAGGGGGCAGCGGGTTCTCTAGCGTTCTTTGCAGGAGTAGTGATCTGCACGTGTTTGAGAAGAAATTACCCAAGGTCATGAGAAGAACCACCTGAAATCTGTAGGACAAAACAGTGCTGAGAAGAGCAATGGTGTGTCATTAGAGGGCTTCAAACTGGGAAATGAAAAAAAAAAAATTGGTGTGGAAAACTAGGAAGCTCGCTTGAGTATCGAAGACGATAGGGAGAGCTAAGCGGATTGGAGGAGGAGAAAAGTGAGAGCATTAGAGAACCGGTGTAGGTTTAGGAGATTTAAGACAACCCAAGGCAGAAACTGTGAGGATAGAGAGGAGGGGGTCAAATATAATGAAATTAAAGAGGACATTGACAGTACTCATTCACAAATTGAATATAAAGGGATGAAATAAAAGGACTACAGGATAGCCTCCACAACTCTGATTTGGGTATCAAGATAAACAGTGATGCTATTCACCAAGAACTGGAATATATGGAGGAAACTCAGAATTGAGGCATAATAATAAGTACAGTTTCAGATATTACCAGTTTAAGGTCTCCAAAGAATACTATTTAAGTGGAGAAATCTAGCATCAAGTTAGATCCTGAAGCTAAAAACTCAGGGAAAAGGTTGTATAAAGTCTGATGACACTGGGTGAGGAAGCCCCATTCTACAAGTAATTTCTCAAAAGGGTCAAACAGAGAAGGGAGAACTAGGAAACGCTGAAAATTTTTTTCTTACTCAGAGAAATGCTAGATAGGAGAAGATGGGCTGAAAGGTCCTGTAGTAAACAAAGCACCACTAAATATACACACCTATGTACATACATACATGTGTAAATACACGCACACACACGAAAATGATAAATGAAGACCGAATTAGTTTAATTTATTGTACTGTATTCAGCAAAACAATTAACTATAGTCTTAGCCAAGTCTCATTAAAAACATCGCAGTTGGTCTTTTTTTTTTTTTAAGATTTTATTTATTTATTTGACAGAGAGACACACAGTGAGAGAGGGAACACAAGCAGGGGGAGTGGGAGAGGGAGAAGCAGGCTTCCCGTGGAGCAGGGAGCCCGATGCAGGGCTCGATCCCAGGACCCTGGGATCATGACCTGAGCCGAAGGCAGACGCTTAACAACTGAGCCACCAGGGTGCCCCTGCAGTTGGTCTTTAATCCCTCTTTTCACTCTGCCCTGGAAGACACTATGTTCTGAAAGCAATGTAAGTTTATGTAACCTATAAATATTTTTATAGAACCTTGGGTTTCTGGGAAGACTTCCTTATTACAAAATCCCTTGGAACCATCTTTCTTTTATAGCACTTGCCACTCGGCAACTGTCTCTATTACCATAAGCTTCATGATAACAAGACTATGTCTGCTTTTTATGCATCATATTTCCCAAGTCCAACTTATGATATGCAAAATGTTACTATTCAAATTTATCTTTCAGCCGAATGCTTTCCGCCACCTACAAGATAATTCTATTTATTGTTATTCATCATGAAACATTTCTTTAAGTGAACTTAACTCTACCATTTTTATCACTGATGCCACCATTTGTCAGCACCTAGTTGGTGGGTGCAGAGACAAAGAGGTAGATGATACTGCTGAATCAAAAGGAATCATCTAAACATCAGGTCTGGAAATCATATCAGATACCATGCTTTAAAATATTAATAAAGGTGATGATCACATTTATTAATCTCTTCTTCTGTCAGGCATGACACTGAGTGATTTATATATATTCTTGAAATTAATCCTACAATTTGCAATTTGCAAATTACAATTTGGAGTATAGAGAGAGGAAATTAAGTATCTGTTCAAGGACAGACAGCTAGCAAATTGCTGTCTGCATGCACACACACATCTGTTTGACTCCAAAGCTCTTGCTTTTAACATCGTGTTCCAGGCACCAATTCAGAAAAACACATAGGATACAAGACACTATAAGGTTCAAAATTATTTAGGTTTTTGTTTTGTTTTAATACTTTATACCATTCATTTGCCAATACAAACAATGGTTTCTTTTGTACCCTAGGTCAAATCTTTTTTTTTTTTTTTTTTTAAGATTTTATTTATTTATTTGACAGAGAGAGAGACAGCGAGAGAGGGAACACAAGCAGGGGGAGTGGGAGAAGGAGAAGCAGGCTTCCCGCGGAGCAGGGAGCCCGATGCGGGGCTCAATTCCAGGACCCTGGGATCGTGACCTGAGCCGAAGGCAGACGCTTAACGACTGAGCCACCCAGGCGCCCCTACCCTAGGTCAAATCTAACCTCAGACTGAACATTAAGGCCAACTGACCTCACCTGCTCAGCACTACTCCTTCTCCAGTCATGTTTCTCTCGTGGCCTTCCTGGAACATCCCGGCTCATCTCCAAATATGCATTTACAATGTGGCAAGAATTGTTCTTCCCTTCCAAGAACAAAGCCCATGCTTCTTCAAGCACAGATGTGACTCAACCCATTCAGGAATCCCTAGCTGACTCCTGGTATCGCACAGCCATCTCCCCTTTCCCTTTTAGTTCCCTCAGCATTTCCGAAGACACTCTGCACCTCACCCTCAGGCAATTCATTCCCTTTTATTCATTCATTCAATTTTTCATTCTATCCACATTTATTGAGCGCCTATTTGGTACCTGGTAGTGGTATAGATGCTACTGAATAAAGTGGTAAGCAACAGTATGAGGTCTCTCTGTTTGTGCAACTTACAGAGTGATCAGACAGAGAGTAACTAGATAGCCAGCTATGGACTGCTTGGGGAGGAAAGCTCGAGGGAGAAGAAAATGTTTGAACTGAGACCTGAGTAACAAGAAACCAACCTATGCAAATATGGAAACAAAGTATTTCAGATGTCAATCGTGAAGACTCTAAAGAGGAGCTTGGCATGTTTGCGATACATCAAGAGAGCCCCATGGCTGGAACATAGCAGGGAAAACAGTGGTAGAAGATGAGGTTAGAGATTAGAAGCTGTGGCAAGGAGTTTTTATTTAATTGCTGTGGAAGTCCCTGGGGGATTTTAAAAGGGGAAGAACCATGATCTAATTTCTCTTTTACAGATCTTTAGAAAGATCACCCAGGCTACTAAGTAGAAAACGGCTTGCAGAGAAGCAACAATGGAAGAAAGAGCCCAAGGGAGCCGTAGTTTAGGCTTAGATGATCAGCAATGAAGATGGAACGATTAGACACATTGGCAAGGTATCCTGGAGGAATGTGCAACATGCCTTGCTGCTGAATTTGATAAGACCTAGGTTCTTGAGCAACTAGTCAGATAAATAGGTGATTTAGACACTTGGAGAGAAGAGTGGGAGATAAATAGGTGGGGGCCAAAACCAAGACTTCCAATTTAACCGTGATAGGTTTGACATGCCCATTAGATGTTAACATAGAGGCAGAAAGTCGAAGGGAGGGTATAAGACTTTAGAATTCAGAAGAGTAGTCCAGGCTGGGGAAATAAATACACAAGATATCAGCAATGGGCTGGGAGTTGAAGCCATGGGACCCGCTACTGGGAAGGAATGAATGTAGTGATCCCAGTAGAGGGCCTACAAAATAGGATTTCTCAGTTTTGTTGGTTTTAACATTTTTATCTGTTTTCAGTTATTTCAAAGGCCTATGCATGATGCACAGTGATGGTTAATATTGTTTTATTTCTGGATATCCACCCCACAACTACTCCATAAACTCCTTAAGGGAAATGACCTGCATTTACTATTTGAGTATTGTCCATTGTGCCTTGTTTTAACGAAAACCTGAATTGAAATGAATTAGAGTGAACAGAAATAGGAGTCAATAGAATCAGAGAATTTTTGTGAGTCATTTAATGAGAGCTTATTTTACTTTTATTTTTAAACCCAATTGAAAAAATAATAGGTTTTACATTACTAAGATGTCCCTGCTTCTGCTCAGTTTAAAGAAAAACATTTTTTTCTTGAATCACTGTTCTCAACTTCATACAAGGATGTTTACATAAAGAACTCTATAATAAAAATCCTTTCCTGACTCTGTTTTTCCTTACAAAATTACTATGCCAACATTTCTATAAATACTTGAAATTAGGGAACATGAGACCCTGTTAGTTGGAGTTTCCCCAGAAAAGGACCCTCTGCTAAAATTTGAGTGGAAGTAGTTTATTTGGAAGGTTCTCACGAAATATGGGGGAACGGGGAAGTGAGCAAGAAAGGGGAAGAGGAGGTTAAATGCTATGTCATCAAGAAAATTACTACTGTGGGAAACTAGAACTTGATTTTTCTGGGAAACTTGAGAAACAAGGGTAGGACATATAGTTCAGGGGTGAGGAAAATTCTGTTGGCTTGCTTCTCCCAGAACCATTGAAGTCCCCAGTCCTTCCCTCACTTTTGGGTCCAGACTGAGTGGACCTACAAGCAAATAATATTGGATACTACAAGTTGGAAATTGTGGGGGTGTCCTGGCTTGACAGGCTAAGTGTGAGAGGGACATATATGAGTCACCAATCATATTTACTAAAATGATATAAGATATGAAAGCAGTCTGATTCAGTAAGTTTTTAAAGGACCAACTAATTTCATTATACTAAAAAGTTCCCCTTACAACTTTGCAGACCGCTTTGGTGTGTCTTCAGTTCGAGGTAGTTGTCCTTTAAAATGAAATAGCAATGGGTTTTTGTGAGTCACCCTTTAAAGCCTCTTTAAACCCAATAATAATGGGGAGGGAGGAAGAGAATGAGAATACGTGTAGTCATGAAATGGTAACCTAAGACTTGAATTTAAAATAAAAAGGAAGGTGAATCATCAATCTAACCCTATGTGATCATATATTTCTTCATTTCAAGATTTAGGGATATAAGAAGAGTCATGTGTAAGAAAAAAAATGTATGGAAAATAAAATGGTAGAAGAAGAAAAAAAATTGAGGAGGATTTGCACTTACTTATAAATGGGAAGGAAAAAAGCCATGCTCTAAAAAATAAATAAATAACTCTCCTCTTCATTCTTTTTTACTGACATGCCTTTCCTTCAATCTTTGACATTCAATGACATTCAAAGTAATGTATACTTAGGATAATTTGTGTTTTCTTATGAAGAAAGAAATATCAATGAAATATCACAATCAATGAAATATCACAGACAGGAGTGTTATATTAAGTACTAGAATGGATTCATCAAAACAGCAAATAATCTCTTTTCCCTTTTCAGAGTCACATGTAGGAGCCAGTCACTTGGTGATAACCAAAGAGAACTAGTTTCCAGGCACCCATGGTGTATTATGGGTCTGCCCATATGATGACCCAGAAGACCCAATTATCCCTATCTAGATTTTTATACAGCCAGCTGCCTCATTTAAACACATTTCATTTACAATACCACGATGATTTTTAAACCATGGGCATGAGAAACCACAAAGAACTATGGGGAAAGAAAGCAGAATTTTTGTGTAACCATTACTTCAACACCTATTTAACCCGAATCACCATGGGTGGATCACAGGGGAAGTCTCCATTAATCACCAATCCTTCAACACTAAAGGACTGACAAGTGCTTTCTTCACAGATGTGAAGACAAAATCTCAGCTTTAGTGCTAGTTGGTTTTTTTTCTGTGTCCTATGGTTTATTATTTGGTTTCTTACAGATTCTTGCCCACCAGATATCCTGGACTCTTAAATTTCTTAGATACTGTTCTTGGTCTCAGATTTGTTTTCACCACAAAATGGTCTCTGCTATTACTGACAACACATAGCCTTCAGTGCAAATTATCTGTGAAGAGTTTTGAGTTGCATTGTCTAAAGCTGACTTCAGGTTTTTAATGTCTGTTGTTTGCTCTTGGCACCCAGTTCTCTGGTCCAATGACATCAATGCTCACATATCTTCTTGACACATATCTCTTATTTATTGTCATGTTGACCAATTCAGCTACTGGGATTACAATATTCAGCACCACACACTGCCCAAATTTCATACTCAGTACCGACTTTGTTCTTGCTGTTCCAACTAACTCCTGAGCTATTAATTTTATTATGGCAATTATCAATATGAAGGCACAAGCAATATTTTGACAATAAATACTCATTGTGTTCTCCACTAATGATTACTTATAATTTGGGATTTTGTCTTTACAGTCAAGGAGTATCTATTTTCATTCCCCTTGTCATTTTTGGTAGACACAAATTCCAACAGGCTGCCCTAGAAACAGTTCCATCCCTTTGTCTGTGAAACTTTTTTTCTTCTCTCTTCAAACTTTCCTCTGCCATAATTGACTGACAGAGAATAATCCTGAGCCTGTGCCTGCCTACCTAAAGTTTGGTCCCTCTGAAAGGGGGGAAATAGAAGGAAATGAATACAACTTTAAATTTTTAATTTGCCAATTGTGCATCTTCACATCTCATCACACATGGGTACACTTTATGTATTTCTCTGAGTTAGATTGTTTACTTTTGGGCCAAATATGGGTTTTTGGAAGAATAATATAAATGTAAGAAAAAAATCAAAGTGTAATGCACCTGAGTATGTATTTTTAAAAAGTGAGTGAGGGATGCCTGGGTGGCTCAGTCTGTTAAGCGTCTGACTTTGGCTCAGGTCATGATCTCAGGGTCCTGGGATCGAGCCCTGCATCGGGCTCCCTGCGCAGTGGGAACCTGCTTCTCCCTCTGCCTGCCGCTCCCCCTGCTTGTGCTCTCTTTCTCTCTCTCTCTCGTTCTCTCTCTGACAAATGCATAAAATCTTTAAAAAAAAAAGTGAGTGAAATTATCTGGCACTATATTACCATCACAAGAGAGATGTGAGTAAGTCCTGACTGTATGGTGGTGACTCATGCTGGGGCCCTGTTTGAAGAGATTTCTTTGAACCTTTCACTCCACTTTCTCAGTGGGAAGGAACCTTTAAGAAAAAAGATGAACACACAAATCAAATTTCTTTGTATATGTGCAGATATAATAGAGATTGAGAATTGGAATGCAGTCCGTTGGTGAAGAGTATCGAAAATACATACAAATAGGGGCCCCTGGGTGGCTCAGTCAGTTAAGCGTCTGCCTTCGGCTCAGGTCATGGTCCCAGGGTCCTGGGATTGAGCCCCACGTCAGACTCCTTCCTCAGCGGGGAGCCTGTTTCTCCCTCTCCCATTCCCCCTGCTTGTGTTCCCTCTCTTGCTGTGTCTCTCTCTGTCAAATAAATAAATAAAATCTTTAAAAAAAAAAAAAAAGAAAATATATACAAATATATCTGTAGTCAAAAATTTAAATCCAAATCTAAGTTTACATAGAAAGCTTCCAAACTTTTTTTTTTTAATTTGTTTTACCTGAGGCTAAAAAGTATACACACTGGCATGTATCTGAAGATTCCTTTTTGAAAATGTATAAAATATAGATGATTAAGCAATCCATACATGGCATTGAAAGTGAGTATTTATCTTGATGCTAATGGATTATTTGGGGATTAGGGAAAGAAGACTATAGGGCAGAGCAAAAGCCATCTAGAATTTTAATGTTTAAACTGACATTTCAACAGTGAAGCTAATAATTCTCCTATGCACAAAACAGACACTAGTCAGTTATGCAGTTATGAAGCGAACTCAGTCCTTAAGAAATTTTAGATAACTTAGATACCTTGTTTCTAAGATCATTTTTCAACCTTTTATCTTTTAGCTTGGCACTTGCCTGTGAAATTATGAAAACAAAAACAAAGAAAGAAAAAGGGACCACTCAACCTAGATATTCCCGGACATCTCCAATTTTCAAAGCTATTTGTACTCTCCTTCAATTTGCCACACTATAACACTGTCTCCATTTTCAACCCTCCTAACCTCTCAAAAATTAGTCAAACAGGATGAAAACATGGCAATTATTGACACCTGATAATAGCTGCCCAGGGACCTGTGATTTGGAAACAAAAATAGTCAATAGTGATCTATTGCAGACATTGTTGCTATGAACATTGGGGTGCATATGGCCCTTCTTTTCACTACATCTGTGTCTTTGGGGTAAATACCCAGGAGTGCAATTGCTGGGTCATAGGGTAGCTCTATTTTTAATTTTCTGAGGCACTGTGGAAAGAGCTGAGATGCCCTTCAACAGACGAATGGACAAAGATGTGGTCCATATATACAATGGAATATTACTCAGTCATCAGAAAGGATGAATACCCAACTTTTACATCAACATGGATGGGACTGGAGGAGATTATGCTAAGTGATATAAGTCAAGCAGAGAAAGTCAATTATCATATGGTTTCACTTATTTGTGGAACATAAGGAATAGCATGGAGGACATTAAGAGAAGGAAGGGAAAAATGAAGGGGGCGAATTGGAGGGGGAGATGAACCATGGGAGACTATGGACTCAGAGAAACAAACTGAGGGTTCTAGAGGGGAGGGGGTGGGGGTGGGTTAGTCTGGTGATGGGTATTAAAGAGGGCACGTACTGCATGGAGCACTGGGTGTTACACGAAAACAATGAATCGTGGATCACTACATCAAAACTAATGATGTATTGTATGGTGACTAACATAATAAAATAAAATTTAAAAAAAAAAACAGTGATCTATCTAATGATAGTGTTTGCAATATACATTTTAGCAATCAGCCTCTAAATCCTGCATATTTTTCATTTCTAGTAGTTACTTTTTTTATTTCCATTTTAACCCCACCTGTCCATCAGTGTTTGTGTATTTCACTCCTGAATTACTTCAACAATGTAACTCCCTTTCCCCTTTTCAGTTCTTCCTCTTCTGAATACAATCCAGAAATTAGATCATTAATCTTTCTAAGATGTCAATTCAATCTTGTGACCCCAATGTTATCTTTAAGATTTTTTAAAAAATCTGGAGATTGATACGCCAATTTCTCTACCTTTTAGCCTCAAGTTGTACTGATGGCCCTTTATTGTGCTACTCCCAGGGGTAATATTAACTCCCACTAAGTCAGTTCTTTAGTATTTCACTAATTTATCACATTCAATTTTACCTCCAACTTTTTGCTTATACAGTTTACCTCCCACTTGAAATGTCGCCTATCTCCCATCTTACCAGACATTATTTTTTTTTTAAGATTTTATTTATTTGACAGAGAGAGAGACAGTGAGAGAGGGAACACAAGCAGGGGGAGTGGGAGAGGGAGAAGCAGGCTTCCCGCCAAGCAGGGAGCCCTATGCGGGGCTCGATCCCAGGACCCTGAGATCATGACCTGAGCCGAAGGCAGTCGCTTAACCAACTGAGCCACCCAGGCACCCCCAGACATTATTATTTTTTTTTAAGATTTTATTTATTTATTTGACAGAGAGAATGAGAGAGAGAGCACATGAGAGGGGGGAGGGTCAGAGGGAGAAGCAGAGTCCCTGCTGAGCAGGGAGCCCCATGCGGGACTCGATCCAGGGACTCCAGGATCATGACCTGAGCCGAAGGCAGTCGCTTAACCAACTGAGCCACCCAGGCGCCCCAGACATTATTTTTTAAGGTCAATTAGAATTTTCACACTTCACAAAAGTTGTGTCTAGCCACCTGGATCACCTCTATATTCCTCACTCTGCAGCCATCTAAATGTATATTGTTATCAGTGTTAAAGTGATTCACTTGTACATTTCTCCCTTCCTACCTCATGGGATGGTACTGTGTTCTTTTTCTTTTCCCAACTCTAGTAATATCCTTCACAAAGTCTTCAATAGAAAGTTTGTCAAAAAAAAAAAATGGAAAATAATATCAGCATGATTAATTTCATATCCTGGAAACACAAGCCCATTTTGTTCTCAGTTTAAATTCATTAATGGTGTCATGAGAGTTGGTATAGAAGCCCTCATTTTATAATGAGACACTATATGAATGGTTGGGAATGCTGAAAGTGGAATAAATTTGCATTAAACTTCGCAAGGTTTGTAATCATACTGACCTGGGTTTCCATCTTAGCTTTCTCACCTTCTGACTAATGACGGAGAGAAGATTGCTAAGAAAATTTTCATCTAAGTCTCAGAATGATATCTACATCTCTGGTTGTTTTGCAATCAGATGTTCAAAATGAACAGCATGATGCCAAGCACAGAGAATACATTCAATAAGCACTTGCCAATCTCATTGTCAGTGGTAGTCTTGATGGTGTTGTTACCTACATTTAATCCCAGGAAGATTTCATTTGGTGTATAAGCTAACCTGCTGATACAAACAGACCTTAACACTTCATGACTGAAACAAAATAGAAGTGTGCTGTGCTCTCAAGTATGCGAGGCCAAAAGTAGGTTGGTATTCCAAAGAGAATAACAACTCTGCCTCATGAGGTCATTTAGGGACCCAGGTACCCTGCAATCTATTGAAGGTGTTTGTTGAACTTTTTCTTCATCACCAAATCTACCTCAGCTTCACATTTACATCCTGGACTGGGTGAAGGGCAGGCATCTGCATTTTTTAAGCATTTAAAGCCGGAGTTGTACCTGTTGCTTCTATTCATATTCTACTAGCTAATCACCTAGTCACATGGCACATTTAACAGCCAGGGAAGCTGGGACCTTAACCGTAATTGAGTTACCATATACCTAGCCCAGGGGATGGAGAAAGACCTCTCCCAGGGAGAAAGGAGGCCAAGAGATCATAATAATTGACCTTGGATATAAGCTGCCAACAGCACTCTTTATTGTTCATTTCTTTTCATAGATGAGGGCTTTCAGCCTCCCCCTAGAAAATGAAGCTGCTTATGGTGGTGCTTCTTCTAGAATATTTAAACATCTTTACATATTCATTTTTATTTTGTTTTTCAAGGACAACTAGTACATTTTAGCTTATAAATTTTTAAAGCCAATGGTAGTAGGTTGAGGTGAGGATCACTGTATCTTCAGTAATAAAACCCGGGATAGGCTTAACCTAGTAGCAATGAAAACTGGTGAACATGTCCACAGTAAGGAAAATATTTACAATGTGATCCAGTGTGTACATGCATTTATATCACATGCAAAATAGTATGTGTTTTTCTATTTTAAAAATAATAGGCATGACATTTGACTTTATGACCTACAATTTGAAAATATTAGTCTATACAGGTCTATTAAATGTTTTGGAATTGGTCACTTTTTCCCTAGTTGTCCTTATATGAATCAGGACTTTCTTTAGCCCTTTGTTACAAAAACGAAACACAAAGCAGAAAAAACACATAGTTTAAAATAGAACTATCTGGAGAATTTCAGGTTTTACGTTATTGGCCTTTTATTTAAAATGGATATCATAACCTAATTGAATCAGAAATTCCAGTTTTAATGACTCTCCTGAAATAAGTATGAATATTTATTAAGCACTTACTATTTTTTAGAACTTTACATACTTTATGATGTAACATGATAAAAAAAAATTAGGCACATAGACCTCCAAATTTGGCTGCCTGGCTTTGAATTTTTCTTAATGACACTTTCTAGCAGGTTATTTAACCTTTGCTTCACTTCCTGTCACAAGATGATAATAATAATAACATCCAAAAATAAAAAAAATACAACAATTCCTTAAGCTGGATGTTATTAAGAGATAAACTATTTGAAAAGTCTAATAATGATCTGGCAAATATTAGCCAACTTAATTCATTCAAGTAATATATACTGAATGCCAGATATGGATGAAGCATATTTTAGGCATGAAGGTTATAGCAGTTAACTACATAGGAAAAAAAAAAAAATCCCAGCCTTTGTGGAGTTTACATTTTAATACCACAGTATTTCAACTCTAAAATGTAGGACTCATTATCCTCATTTTACAGATGAGGAAACCCAGTTCAGAGCTGTGATAGGAGTTACCCAAACAACTAATCAAGTAAATAGGGATTGGCAGAGTCAACAGTCACACAAAGACCAGTCTAGCCCTGGCTCCTATCATGCTATATGTACAGCAAACATCTCTTGAGTTGCCACCATGCGCCAGGCACAAGGTAAGTCACACACACTCTACACAAAAACAGTGAAAGGCAAAGCACTTCCTGGCTTTGATGTGGTATTTCCGGAGATCTTGACCGTAACTAGTTTCTGACATGCCCCAGCACCACATGGACACAGCCTGAAATCTTTATGCCCTCCTGCTCCTGAATGACCTTTTCATTATGAGAAAAATATTTGTGGCAGGGAAGAAAATTAAGAGGTAAATCATTTCTATCTGAAATTATTTGAATGAAGAAGGAATAATTTGCATGGTAAGGTGTAAAAGGAATAAAAATACCTCATTTGCTGAAATTCAAGACCAGAATCAAATCACTAATCATCACGGAAATGCAAATCAAAACCAAAATGAGATATCACTTCGCACCTGTTAGAATGGCTATCATCAAGAAAACAAGAGATAACAAGCATTGGTGAGAATGTGGAGAAAAAGGAACTCTTGTACACTGTTGGTGATAAACTGGTTTGGCCACTTCAAAAAACAGTATAGAGTTTCCTCAAAAAAATTAAAAATAGAACTAACATATGACCCAGTAATCTCAATTCTGGGAATATATAAGAAAGGAAAACAAAATATCAAAGAGATATGTACACCTCCGTTCACTGCAGCATTGTTCAAATTAACCAAAATATGGAAACAACCTAAGTGACAATCAATGGATAAATGGATAAAGAAGATGCATTGACATACAATGGAATGTCGTTCAGTCATGAGAAAAAAGAAAATCTTTCCATTTGCTACAACATGGACCTTGAAGACATTCTAAGTGAGATCAGACAAACATAAATACTGTATGGTATAACTTATATGTGGAATTGAACTCATATAAACAGAGTAGAATTTAGTTACCAGGTACTGGGGGATGGGGCAGATGTTGGTCAAATGGTACAAATTTGATTAAGAAAATGAGTAAGTTCTAGAGATCTAATGCACTGAATTGTGATTATAGTTCACAATAATATATTATATACTTCAAAGTTCTAAAAGACTAGATCTTAAACATTCTCAGCATAAAGAAGAAATGATATGGGACGTGATGGAAATGTTAGCTAACTGATGGTAATCATACTGCAACATATAAATAAATCAAATCAACACTGTGTACACCTAACACTTACATAGTGTTACATGTCAAATATACCTCAAAAAATCAGGCAAAGAAAGAGAGCAGAATCAATATTCTTGGATGAATAGATTAATTCTTTTATGAGGTATTGTGTCTAAATATAACTCATCTTAATGGTTTGCTTCTACACGAGGGAATAGAACACATTAGTGATTAAATGAGGGAGTGGATTTTCTTTCTAGCTGTATTATTTTACAACTTAAATACCTCTGATCACACATTATTTTTCTTACTTGGGTAATGATTTTGGAACCTATATAATATATGAAAAGAACTTTCGTGAAAATCTTTTAAGGAAAAAAGGTGTTAAATGTGAATGCTTTATCCAGATTATTTAGGAAATAGATGTTCTGTTTAACTGAATGCACCGAAACATTGGTAGAAGTCATGGATATGATGCATGAAACTTTTTATAATACAAGTGTAATAAAAATGTTTAATACTTATATAATGATGAGCGTAAGTGAATCATTCTTTGATAATTTAAAAGGAAATTCAGGATTAGTAATGCCATAAGTCACCATTCTAACATTTTAAATGATTACTAATTATTGGACAGTTCTAAGTTTACAGAAAAATCGAGAAGTTCTCATACATCTCCATTACTCCCCTCTCCCAATTTTCCCAATTATTAACATTTTGCATCAGTGTGGTGTATTTGTTACAATTGATGAGCCAATGTTGACACATGATTATTAACTAAAATAAGTATTTTACATCAAGGTATGCTTTTTCCTCTGTAGACCCTATGAGTTTTGAAAAATGTGTAATGACATGTATCCATCATTAGAGTATCATACAGAATAGTTTTACTCCCTTAAAATCCCCCAGTGGTATATCTTTCTATTCACTTCCTGACTCTAGGAGCCCCTGGTAACTATTGATCTTTTTCCTATCTCCATAGTTTTTGCCTTTCCCAGAATGTTATATTGTTGGAATCATAGATTATGTAGCCCTCTCAGATTGGCTTCTTTCACTTAACAGTATGAATTTAAGGTTCTTCCATGTCTTTTCAAGTCTTAATAGCTCATTTATTTTGATCATTGAGTAATTTCATTGTATGGATGGGCCACAGTTTGATCATCAATTTATCTATTGAAGAACATCTTGGTTGCTTTCAAGTTTTGGCAAATATGAATAAAGTTTCCATAAATATTCCTAATTCCATTATCATTTTAACATCTTTTTTCTTTTATTCTACAGTTCAGTTGATACATATATAAGAAGCCTAAGAGATCTCCATGAATAAATAAACCCTAGAAACTGGTTAAAAATAACAAACCCTTGGTGTTAACCCATTCTAAAATATTTTAGGTCACTCTCATTAGAGTCAAGAAAAGTGACTGTAAAAGCATTCTGTAACCAAAAATTCCAGATAAATGGGTATTTGATATATAATTACAAAATCTTAAAGACTGAAAATAACCAAAACAATTCAAATCATAATAAACACAGTCCCTTTTAATTTACAAAATGACCCAAAACACAATTTGCTCTATAAATTAGTATATGACAGGTGTTTTTTTCCTAAAAATCTATTAAAATGTTTGCTATAGCACACCATGCTATCTAAATTTTTATTTAAAAAATTGTAAAACAATGATGGCTTGCAGAGTAAGGAAAATAAAGCACATCATCAGATCACTAACAATTTTTATAAATATTTACATCTAACATTTATATGGTGTTTACTATATATAGGTTCTGTCTTAAATGTTTTCATACACATTAATGAATTTATTCCTTACAATAAGGCAATGTGTTGATACCACTTTAAACTTGATTTCACAAATAAAATATCGTAGTCACCCTGAAGAGGCAGGATGGATCTTCCCCACCCAAAATTTGTTTCAGATGTCAAGAGAGATGACACCATACATATACAGATGTTATGAAAATGTTTATAAGTCACATGATAAAAGTTTCAAGAAGAAGAAGGTAGACTCCAAAGTAGGCCCAGAAGTGGTTTGAGAGAGCAGGGAAAAGAAACTGGCTAGACTTCTGTGGTGGTTAGGGGGTGGGAGTTGTGAGGTTTCCTGAGCATGGCTTGAACTTCCCAACAGAGCAAAAGGAGGAAGCGTTCAGGGTTTATTATGAGATTTCCTAGACAGGGCAGAAGAGGAATAGGGCACAGTAAGTCTTGACAGCGAACAGCAGTCAACAGATATGGAGTCTGATTTATTAAAAACAGAAACTGAGGTTCAGGGTAGAGAGCTTACCCTAGTCATAGAGCTTATAAATTGCAGATCTGGGACTAAAACTCAGGCAGTTGCTTCCAGCACCCATGTTCTTAACCAAGATACTCATTTTCTAATTAAAAAAGCATCACTTGCTTACCATAGACAATATGGAATATGTAAATAAATTTGGAATAGAAAATAAAAATTACTCTTATTCATGACTCACAGAAAACCAGTTATATTTATTTTTATACTACCCTTTAACATTTATTCTATTTTAATACTCTATAAACTGCTTTGACTCTTCCTAAATTACATCCTGAACATTTTTCAAGGAATTAAATAGTCCCCCAAATGGTAGATAGAATTCTAAAATGCCCCTCATAGCCTCCAGCTCTTGGTGTTGTTTCTGAACTTGACTGTGGGCAGATTCTAATCAACAGACTATGACAAAGGAAATGAGATGTCACTCTCATAATTATGTTACTTTATATTAACAAGGTACAGGTATTCTGTAGATGTAATTAAGATCTTTTGAATTCATCAAAAGGGATATTATCCAGGGTAGGCATGATATAATTAGGTGAGTCCTTTTAGAAAAAGACCCTGGCCTTTCCTGAAGGGAGACATTCTTGTGTATTCTTTGATTTCATAAGTGAAAATTCATATCCTCTCTATCTACCTATCCACCCACCCAAATACATACACAAGGTCAATCCTCATTATTCATCAATTCTATTTTTGTGAATTTGCCTACCCACTAAACTTTTTGGTAATGCCAAAATCAACATTCCCCCAATGTGTGGTCATTTATACACAGGTCCAGAGTGCTGAAAACTTTGAGCGGCCCAACACACACATTCCCAGGGGAGGTCAAACAAGGCTATAATCTGCCTTCTTATTTCAGCTCTCATACTATAAGCTATTACCCTTTTCAAAGACTACGTAAGTGTTAAGTTTTTGCATTTTTGTGTTTATTGGAGTGATTTTGGTTTAAAATGATCTCCAAACACTAGGTTGAAGTACTGTCTAGTGTTCGTAAGTGCAAAACGTCTGATGTGCTTTATGGAGAAAATGCCCATGTTAGATAAGTTTTGTTCAGGCATGAATTATAAGACTGTTGGCCATGAGTTCATGTTAATGAAGCAATAATATAGTATGTTCAGAAAAAGGAAGAGCAAATTTGTGGTTCTACACGAGGCTACTCCAGAATGTGCTAAAGTAACATCTACAATGCCTGATGAAACTATGGAAAAGATGGAAAAGTGATTAAACTTGTGGGCTCATGAGATGATTATGGATTTAAAAAAAAAAAAAAAGAGGCATAGTGGTAATCATTTGTGAGACTGAAAGCCAAAGAAATTTATGATCACATTACCCAGAGTCAGGAAAATGTAAAACCATCCTCAGCTCGTACTGGCTGGCTCACACATTTCAAAAGGTCATAACTGCATGAAAAATGTTAAATTGGCAATTAATAAAATACTTGATAAGTGTTTTCTAGGAAAAAGTTTGTTATGGAAGGAGATTTCCAATAGTCATGACACTAGCTTGTTTCACAAGGACATTGACAAACTAATCTATACAATGCAAGTGGCTTTTTAGTTGACAAAAATGTGACTAGAACCTTGCAAGTCTGGCAAAAACCTTACCCTGTATTTCCCTTGAAGCAATAGCTCAGTATTTGCTGATTCAGTATTCACATGACTTTATAGAACCTCATTACCATGAATAGCCAGAATCGACTGTGTGTTTATGAAATGTGCATATATAATATATACACATTATAATTACATTATTATATAACACACATATAAACCAGTTTATTGCTAACAACTAAAAAATCTTATAAACACACTAGATCAAAGGCAGAACATTAATCATTCTTAATACAGCTTGCCAAACTATTCTTCAGAAATGAAGGAGAGATGTAAAGACTTTCCCAAACAAACAAAAGCTGAGGGAGTGCATCATCATTACATTTGCCTTACAAGAAATGCTAAAAAGTTCTTTAAGCTGAAATGAAAGGATACTAACAAAGTAAAAACATGAATGTATAAAAATCACCTGCAAAAGTCAGAGTCAGAATTTTCTAGTATTTAATGGTAATATAGAAGTCATTTTGACTCTAGTATAACATTTATTTTATTTTATTTTATTTATTTTAGAGAGCGAGCAGGAGCAGGAGAAGGGGGAGGAGCAGAGGAAGAGGGAGAAGCAGGCTGACAGGCGGGGCTGTTCCCAAGACTCTGGATCAGGAACTGAGCTGAAAGCACATGCTTAACCAACTGAGCCACCCAGGTGCCCCATCTAGTATAAAACTTAAAAAAACAAATGTACCCAAAATAACTATAATTGGTTTTTGATTCCTCATATAAGGAGCTCAGAAGTAACCACTCCACCCTAACAACAAGTAAAACAGAAAAATCAACAGCACCTCTTGGATCCGTAAGAGAGGGGAGGACCCAGGAAAATCACTGACCCCAAAATTGGAGAGACAGGCAAACACAGGGAGTCCTGGCTGATTACAGCAGGGACTCAGGAGCAGGAAAAACCCTAGGAACCATGGCTTGGCTAAGAAAATCTGAACTATAATAGATGAATTGCTGGAGGTTCAGTGTGCACAACTCTGAGTTAAAACCTCAAGGTGGACCCGGGCATAGGATGGCACCTACAACATTGTGAGATTTACCTCTAGTAGCTTAGGGAGAGTCCCACAGCAAATATCAAGAAACATCCCCTCAGGCTTTGAGTGGGGGAGGGGAAAAGGAATCATCTTGAAATACACCAAAGTACTCTGATCTTCTTAACAAGGCCTACCATAGCTCAGGAGAAACTAGTTAACAAGAGCCTAAATTTCTGGGGTATTATCAGAACATAACCAACCTGGGTAAGGCAAATACCCAACTCCAGCACACTCTAGCCAACCTATCCCCGACTGTGATTAATATGTTAAGAACTCTAATGAATAAAACAAATAGCATGTAACAAAAGATAGGCAATGTAAACAGGGAAATGAAATTCCTAAGAATCAAGAAAAAATGCTAGAAAAACTGCTGTAAGAGTAATGGAGGATAGTTGGAAGAAAGGCAGGCAGGGGCAAGAGACCCCCTTACTAAGAGGAAACTATCCTTAAAAGGGAATAGACCCCATCCTGTTATTCTACACCACCCTGAAAGGAGCCCTCCACCCTTTCCCATATAAACAACTACCTGATAGCACTTGGACAAAAACCTGACTGGGTGATAGCCCCATGGAGGGTTAATTAGATTAAAACAGCCCGCCAACAATCTCATAAAAACCCTAGACTTAGAAACTCCAACGGCAACCCTCTTGGGTCCCCTCCCTCTTGGGGAGCTTTGTACTATTGCCCAATAAACTTTGCTGCCCACTACTCTTTGTCTGGTCTACCTCTTCATTCTTTGAAGTGGTGTGACCAAGAACCATGGGCACTAAAAGAAAAGAAACCCTGAAACAACAGCAGTGAAACATTCCTTAAATGGGCTTATTGGTAAGATGGGCAAGGCTAAGAAATAAACCTCTTAGCTACAGGATATATCAATAGAATCCTTAAAAAAAAAACTGAAAATAAAATAAAATACAAGAGAATACCCAAGGACTGTGGGATGATTACAATAGTGTAAAGTAAGCATAATGGGAACACAAAAAGAGAAAAAATAGAAAGGAACAAAAGAAATATTTTGAAACAATAAATACTATCAATTTGCCAAATTAATGTCAGAAATCAAACCAGAGATCTGGGAAGCATAGAGAATACTAAGCAGGATAGATGCCTTACAACAAAACCACACCTAGGCATATCATTTTCAAATTAGAGAAAAATCAGAGATTAAAAAAAAATTCCTGAAAGAAGCCAGAAAGAAAAAGAAGTAACTTACTTACAAGGGAATAAAGAATTACATTCAGTTTCTCCTCAGAAACCATGTAAGCAAGAAGAGAGTGAAGTCAAATATTTAAAGTATTGTGAGAAGCCCCCCCTCAAAAAAATCACCAACCTAGAATTTTGTGACTTGTAAAATTATCCTTCAGAATGCAAGGCTAAATAAAGACTTTCTCAAACAAAACATAAAGGAATTTATTGCCAGTAGAACCTCCATGGAGGAAATGTTAAAAGAAGTTCTTAATAGAGAAGGAAAATGATAAAGACGAGAAATTTAATGACTTCTTACAAAACTAAACATAGTCCCACCATATGATCCAACAATCATGATTCGTGGTATTTACCCAAAGTTCTTGAAAACTCATGTCTAGACAAAAATATGCAAATAGATGTTTATATCCACTTTATTCAAAATTGCCAAAATTTGAAAGCAACCAAGATGTCCTTCAGTGGATTAATGGAAAAATAATCTATAATGCAGGCAGACAATGTAATATTATTCAATGCTAAAAAGAAATAAGCTAATGTGCCATGAAAAGATGTGTAGAAAACTTAAATGTATGTTACCAAGTCAAAGAAGCCAATTTGATAGTGGTTCCAACTATATAACATTCTGGAAAAGATAAAACTATGGAAGCAGTTAAAAAAAAAATCAGTGGTTGGTTGAAGAGAGAAGGATGAATAGGCAGAGCACAGAGAATTTTTAGGTTAGGAAAAAACAAAAGCTATGACTGATCTTTTAATGATAAATATATACCATTACACCTTTGTCTAAAACCACAGGATATAGAACACCAAGAATGAACCCTAAGGAAAAAAAAAAGAATAACCCCTAAAGTAAATGGACTGTGTGATTATGGTGTGTAAATGTAGGTTCATTATTGGTACTGAATGTACCATTCTAGTGAGTGATGTTGATAATTAGGGAAGAGATTTATCTGTGAGTCAGGGAGTATATGGGAAAGATCTATCTATCTTCTCAATTTTGTTATGAACCCAAAACTACTAAAAAATTAGGTTTTTAAAAATATATAATTTAAAAATTTTATAATAATATGTTATTGATGTACAAGATAAAACATAAATCGCAACAAAAATAACTTAACATGTCGGGGGGCAAAAGTATAAAGTTCTTGTATGTGATTAAAGTTAAATTGTTACCAGTTTAAAATAGAATGTTAAAACTCTAAGATATTTCTTAGAAGCTTTGTGGTACCACAAAGCAAAAATCTATAGTAGATTAACACAAGAGATTAAGAGAAAGAGAACAAAGCATACCACTACAAAAAGTTATCAGATCACAAAATAAGAAAGCAGAAGAAGAACAAGGGAAGTGCAAACAGAAAACATTTAGTAAGATAGCACAAGTTGTTACCTATCAATAATTAACTTTAAACAAAATTGTTTTATTAAAGTCTTCAGTCCAGAGACATAGACTGACTGAATGGATTAAAAGATTTTGTGATACGCTGTCCACAAGAAATTCACTTTTCCTTTAAGGGAACACACAGGCTGAAAATGAAAATAAATAAATAAATAAATAAATAACAGAAAAGATATTTCAAGCAAATGATAACCAAAAGAGTGCAAGGGTAGCTGTACCTCTAACAAAACAGACTTTATGTCAAAAATGGCCATAAGAGACAAATGTTTACTACATAATGATAAAGATGTCAATTCACCAAGATATAACTGTTCTAAGTATTTATGCACCCAATACCAGAGCACCTAGATATATAAATCACATACTAACAGAACTGAAAGCAGAAATAAGACATCAATACAATAATAGATGACTTCACTACCCCACTCTCAACAATAGAAAGATTATTCCGACCAAAAATCAATAAGGAAACAACAGATTGGAACAATGCTATAGACCAAATAGACCTGACAGATATCAGCACACTCTATCCAACAGCAGCAGAATACATATTCCTCTCAAGAACACATGAAACATTCTCCAAAACAGATACGTTAGGCCATAAAACAAGTCAACAAATTCAAGAAGATTGGAATCATATCAATCATCTCTCTGACCACAATGATATAAAGCTAGAAATCAATTACAATGGGAAAATTGTAATTATTTTTTAAATTTGGAAAATTTTATGTGGAAAATTTATGGGGAAATTAAATAACAGTCTCCTAAGGTACTAATGTGTCAAAGAAGAAATCAACAGGGAAATTAACAAATATCTTGATACAAAGAAAATGGAAACACAATCTACTTATGGGAAACACAATCTACTTATGGGGTGCAGTTCTAAGAGGAAAGTTTATAGCTGTAAATGCTTACAGAAGAAAAAAGATCACAAAATAACAAATTTAACACCTCAAAGAACTAGAAAAAAGAATAACCAATCACAATGTTAGCAGAGGAAAGAATAAAGATTAGAGCAAAAATAAATGAAATAGAGAATAGAAAAATAGGAAAGATCAATAAAACTAAAAGTTTTTTTTTTTTAATATTTTGTTTGAGAGAGAGCACTCACACACACATGAGGGGAGGGAAGGGCTAAGGGAGAGGGAAAGAGAGAATCTCAAGCAGACTCCATGCTAAGCACAGAGCCCAATGCGGGCTAGATCCCATGATTCTGAGATCATTAAATGAACCAAAATCAAGAGTTGGACACTTAACCAGCTGAGCCACCCAAGTGTCCCAGAGTTGGTTTTCTTTAAAGACAAACAGAATTGACAAACCTTTAGCTAGACTAAAGGAAAAAAAAATGAAATAAAATTATAAATGAAAAAGGAAACACTGCCACTGAGATCACAGAAATACAAAAGATAAGCAACTATTTTAACAATTATATGCCAACAAATCAGATAACCTAGAAGAAAAGGGGAAATTCCTAGACACAAACAACTTGCAAGACTGAATCATAAAGAAAGAAAAAAATCTGAACAGACCACTAATGAGTAAAGAGACTGAATCAATAATCAAAAACCTCCTATCCAAGAAGAGCCCAACACCAGATGTCTTCACCGGTGGCATCTACCAAATACTTTAAGAAGAATTAATACCAATCCTTCTCAAATTTTTCCCAAAAAAACTAAAGAGGAAACACTTCCAAACTCATTTACCAAGTTCAGCATTAATCTGATACCAAAGCCAGATAAGAACACTGCAAGAAAATTACAGGCCAATATTTCTGATAAATAAAGATGCAAAATTTCTCAACAAAATCCTAGCAAACCAAATTCAACAGCATATTAAAAAGATCATACAACATGTTCAAGTGGGATTTATTCCTGAGATGCAAAGATAGTTCCACACATACACAAATTCTTAAGTGCAGTTTACCACATTAAAAAAATGAAAGATAAACATATCATCCTGTAAATAGATGCAGAAAATCTATTTGATAAAATTCGACATCCTTTCATGATAAAAACAACAAATTCGGTATAGAAGAAATATACCTGAAAATAATATTGTCCATATATGATGAACCCACCACTAATATCACACTCAACAATGAAAAGCTGAAATCTTTTAAGATCAGGAACAAGACACAGGTACCCACTCTCACCACTTCTATTCAGTATAATACAGGAAACTCTAGCCAGAGCAATTAGGCGAAGTTACTGTTGTTTACAGATGACACGATCATGTCCAGAGAATATCCCCAAGTATCCACCAAAAACCTGTTTGTGCTTAATTATCTTTAGACCCATGTTGGAACTTCTAGGTCTATCCTCTTTATTTCCCAACTTCTATTTCAATACATTTCACTTCTATGACTTTATGATTCAATTTGGAAGTTTTTATTTGATCTGTACTTCACTAATTCACTCTTCATATGAATCCATTCTGATACCCATTTTATCTGTTGAATTTCATTTATTTTAGTAAATTTTATACTTCCAAGATTTCTTGTTGGCTTTTTTTTTTTTTTTTAAGATAATTATTTCTTTATTTGAGAGAGAGAGAAAGCAGGAGCAGGGGTTGGCGGGGGGTGGGGGGAAGGAGAAGCAGGCTCCTTGCTGAGCAGGCAGCCCAACAGGGGCTCAATCCCAAGACCCCAAGATCATGACCTGAGCTGAAGGCAGACGTTTAACTGACTGAGCCACCCAGGTGCCCCACTTGTTGGCTCTTTTTTATGGACTAAATTTCCTCTTCATTCCTTTGAGGATAATGATTTTTATCTGAAGGCTTGTTCTTTGTACTCTAGTCATGCTATTCCATTAGGTGTTGGTATGTTCCTTGAGACCTAGGTCTCTTTTTCCTAGGGTTTCTTTTCTTACCTGACTGGAGATTTTTCCTTGTGTGCTCATTTTACTGGTCATACTGTGAGGGGCAGGAGGATGTAGAAAGGACTTAATCAGAAATGAATTTTCTGGTCACAGAGATTTCCATTTCCTCTTGAGTCTCTCTAGATACCCAGGGCATTGCATGCCTCTCTGGTCTCCATGCTGAAGCTCATTGCTTCTGCCTGACCACGAAGACCTCTACTTAGCCTTAAGCTGGGGGTGGAGCAGGAGAATTGCATATCTTTTGGGGCAGCTCCACCCACCAATAGCTGTGTCTGTTGAAATCCCTTCTTCTTTAACATACTCATCATGTGCCAGCCTGCAACACCTTCTTCTACGCGCCACTGGCCATCCTCACCACCCACCCCAGGAATGGTTTTGTATCTAACTTTTGGGCTGTGACCCCTCCTTTAATCTGATTCCACTGTCTGCCACCTTCCAGTAATTCATTTCTGGTAGACTGAGGGAATAACGCTTCTATTTCTAGTTTTGTTATAGATTTTTAAAAATAGCCTATTGAGCCTTTGGTAAGGGAGTGTCGCATAACGTGTATAGGCAATCATTTTAAGGTGACTGTGAAATAATTTTCTAAGTTTAACACCATCTGAAGAAATTACAAACAAAATCAGCTAAGATTTGACTTTTTAAAAAATGTAAATCTGCTCTACATGTATTTGAGTAAGATTAAGGGATGCAATGTGGGCGCCTGGGTGGCTCAATCAGTTAAGCGGCTGCCTTCGGCTCAGGTCGTGATCCCAGGGTCCCGGGATCAAGCCCCGCCTCGGGCTCTCTGCTCAGCACGGAGCCTGCTTCTCCCTCTCCCTCTGCCTGCCTCTCTGCCTACTTGTTCTCTCTCTCTCTGTCAAATAAAAAAAAAAAAAATCTTTAATAAAATAAAGGATGCAATGTAAGGGAGACATCAAATAAAGTTGACAAAAAAATTCATACGAATCTATAAGAAAAATGCTAAGGTATAAATAGAAAAAAAAACAATTTAGATGACAAAAATAAACATGAAACATAAAAATACAACTTTAGTAGTAAATAAAATATAATTTAAAAACAAACTGTTTGGGGCACCTGGGTGGCTCAGATGGTTAAGCGTCTGACTTCGGCTCAGGCCATGATCCCAGGGTCCCGGGATCGAGCCCCGCATCAGGCTCCCTGCTTGGCAGGGAGCCTGCTTCTCCTTCTTCCTCTACTGTTCCCCCTGCTTGTGCACTCGCTCTGTCAAATAAATAAATAAAATCTTTAAAAAATAAAAAAAAAATTAAAACAAACTGTTTTACATCTGCTAAATTCATAGAAAAAGTGAATTTTAATGGAAATGTTTAATGCTAGCAAGTGTGTTGTAAAATAAACACTTTTATGTACTCCTACTGATTACTGAAAGTAAACTGCCAAAACATTTCAAATTTTTTTTTATTTGATCCAAATATGTGACTAGACCTTTAAAATATATTTAAATGGGGATGTTGTTTTATACAAAATTTATAATGGAAGGAAAAATAGCTGTCTAATAATAAGATAGTTAAATGCATTATAGTTCAAACACATTATAGACTATTATGTACACATTCAAACTGATGTTTATGATAACTTATTTTATGGAGACATGCTTGCAAAAAGTTTTAAAAACACAACATAATTATGTATATAGTTTGCTTTCAACTTAAAATCTATGTGAATAAACCAGAAACTAAAAAGAAATTTATGAAAATATCAAAGAAGGTTTTATATAGTTGAGAAATTTCTTTTTTAAGTATTTTTTTTCGGTATTTGCTACAGCTTCTGTAGGGAGATTAATATTCTAATGAATAGGGAAAGAAAACATTTTTAAAAAATTAATCACCTAAAACTACTTTATTTCTCACCATCCTTCTTTTTTATTTCATATCTGGTGGTTATTCTCCTTTGTATTATTGTGCCGGGGCTGTTGGGACAAGGTGCCAATAATTGGTGGTATAAAGTAACAGAAATGTATCCTATCTCAGTTCTGGAGGCTAGAAGTCCAAATCAAAGTGTCAGCAGGTCTGTGCACCCTTGGGAGCCAACAGGGGAGAATCCTTTCTTGCCTCTTTGTAGCTTTTGGTGGTGCCCCTCAATCTTCGGTATTCCTGCGCTTAGGATAGTCCAACTCCAACCTTTGCAACCATCTTCACATGGAGTTCACGCTTGCCTTCACATCCTCTTCCGTCTGTGTATGTCTGTCTCTGTGTTCAAATTTCTCCTTCTTACGAGGACACCAGTCATCCTGGATTAGGGCTCACCCTATTACTTCATTTTTACTTAGTTATGTCCATAAAGACTCTGTTTCCAAACAAGGTCACATTTGAGATATCTTCAACATTTTTTGGTGGGGGAGGGGAGACACCATTCAACTCATAATATCCCTTCTTGTCAAGTTCTGATGCCCTACCTACTTCTGTCTTCAAAGAGATTATCTCTTAACTCTGAACTTCTCTCTTAACTTTGATTAAAATGTCCTGAATTAATCGATGCCATCAGTTAGAGGCTTCTTCTCCGTCAGTTGGATATTTCCTTATGAGAAAAGGCCTGACTTAGGGCAGGGCTTAATGCTCAGTAATGGCTTTGGGGTCAGGCACTAGCAGCAGATTGGAAGATCTTTTCACCACCTGTCCAACCGTATCCCACAAGAAAAGTAACAAAGTACATCACTTAATACAGGGGAAGCAGAATGAAGGAGCTGTCCCGACTTGACTCACTGGAGACAACTAAGGAGGAAAAGATTCAGGATCATTGAAAAGGGGCAGAAAGGTTATGTTGGATAATATGCCTAGGGACCCTTTAAATTGCTTCCTCAATTTAATATTGTGGTATTTTGCTTGGAGAAACCTCTTCTGGAAGCGGTAGTAACAGCTTCAAAAAAGAAAGTAATAGCAAGAACCTAGGGTCAGTTTCCTTGCTTTCTCTTAAAAGTCTGCATTCAAAATATAATAAAGCACTACATCAAAAACTAATGATGTAATGTATGGTGATTAACATAATAAAAAAAGGGAAATGCATAATAAGTATGGTAATTTACGTGGTCTTGGTAACTCTCAGTAAAATGCATTCAACGAAGTATCAGTTAAGTATTCAGGAAATACTAAGCCTTACTTATTCACTGAATGGGTTAGAGATCCAAACCCCAGAGAAAAATCTTTCATTTTGAAGACAGAAAGTGGCAAATGTGCAAACAATGAACTATTAATGTTTTTTTGGTCCCCCCTAACCCTGCGCCCAAACCCCTATTCCTTTGGTAGCCCACATAAATCGTATTCTGGTACAAATAATGAACTGTAACAGGGAATTTTTATTTTAAAGCTACTTCGGATTCAGTGTCAACATATATTTATATCTATATATTAAATTACATGGCAATTTATTCTGGGTTGTTCCTACATTTAAAATGTGTGTGCTGCGTGGTGTTGCATCTACACACAGACTCACTGGAATTAATTCCAGAGGTAACCTGCTTGCAGAATCCGTCTTTAACCATTATCTCAGCATGGCTTTGTGGGCTCATACTGGGAGAAATGCCATTTCTTTTAGGGACAGTGATTTCTGTGGCCCTGTCCATTCAGGCTCACTATAGCATAATGAGCAGCTTTGACCTAGTGACAATTATTCGAAGCCAATCCCAAATTACAGACTTGTGTCCTGTCTCTGCAAAAACTGAGGATCATCCAAATGAAGCGCCTATGTTTGAAATCTTCTACATATAAATTTAAGTACTTTTGTTATATTCAAGACAGGACTGTATTAGAATGTCATTTTTTGTTGCTATTCTGAGTAAAATGAAGATTTGTACCAAAAAAAAAATCTTAGATCTAAGCACAATTCAAGTAAAACTGGCATTTCAAATTGATGGTCTCTGAAATTCATAAGCAGGCCATCATTAAAGCTGTAAGGCAAACATTACTGCTGCATGATTCTGTTTTGCTTGTCTTTTACTTTCTTCTCCATATATGCATTAGTCTTTATGATGCTGAATTCAGAGAAATGCTGCAAAATTCCAAACACATGACTTGCATGCATGAATTCATCATAATGCCTAAATTGTTTCTTAGCAAAGCAGCTAGGTACCTGCAGGTCTATAGGCCCAACTTCCTCTAAAATTTTATTCTTCCGGGATGTATTACCTTCCTATCATCAATTTTTCAGTACTTGATCATTATTGGGATAGATTAGAATGCAGAGTTTCATTTTATTTTTTATTGATATAAAAGTACTTAAAAGTTGTTGCCAGTTGCTTTCTTGTAGACAGATATGAGGTCCTAAATTCTGGAAATTTTGTCAGAATGTACTCCCTAGTTATTACCTCAAAATAAAGCAGGTAAATCATAATGCATGTCTTGTCTTGGTAAAGATGTTTGCCCTAGGTGTGGGTGTTGGATAATAGTATATTATTAATTCAATGTCTTATGTACTGTACGTCTTTGCATCCAGAAGTTTGCTTAAGGATAAAGGAAGAATTTAAAAGGATCAGGAGTGGAACATACATTCCTTCTCTTTGAAGTTTGAATCTTTGGCCCAAGTTGGATGGGCTAGAGGTTGCTCCTATGAAATGAGGCCTAAGGGGAAATGGTTTTGAAATGGGGGATCTGACCCATACCATTAAGGAGGCCTGGCTCTGTGCACTGTTTGACAGAATCCGGAATCCTTCCTCCCAAACCATTTACATAGCATGAATGGGTGGGTCGTAGCCAAAGAGGCTACAGATATAAATGAAAGAGTTGCTGCATATGAACTGAGCCTAACCTGAAGCCAGAAGTATTTCTTCTTGGAGCTTTTGTCACTTAAATATGAAAAGGAGTATAATTTGTTTTCTACCTGGATGGAAAAATGAAGAACAGTAAGTTATACTAAAAATATTTGTGTGCATTTTTGTAGATGGTATCCATATAGTAATATACTTCTTCAAACAGGTCATTATCTCCCTGAGAACAAGAACCATATCTTCCACGTGTTTGTGTTTTATGATAGCATCATTGATTGTAATTTATGTATACTGTAAACACCTGATTTTTTTTTTTTACTAAATAGTATTTTATTTTTGTGTGACTTTATGGTTTGTGTTGTGCTTTCATACACACACACACACACAGTTGTCTACTGCAGAGAGGCAGTTGTTCCAAATTGTTTCCCTGAAACTTGGAAAAATAAGGATTTATTCATAAGTCTCAACTGATCATTGGCAGAACCAAAATTTAAATGCAAGCTTATAGAATCTGAAAACATTACTATTCCAAAAACTGCCATTCGCAGCAAGCTGGTGGCTCTCAAGTCAAATTTCAGCCACAGATTTCTTTTTTTCCTGTTTCTGACTCACCACCAGATGAGAAACTCTCTCTCCAGTCATCCAGGCTGAGCAGCACCTCCACTCCTCAATGACTTAGATTCCTTGACTGGCCCCTAAAGACTGGATGTCCTGAACTTCACCACAAGCTACGCAGTAGGGAAAGCTCCTGTACGAACTTAGGGACATAGCTTAAAACAGAAGTTACTAAGGATTAAAAGGAAGCATAAGAAGCAGAAAGGGAAATTGAAGACTGATGAGAAAGTCATTTGTTAGGAGAGATCTTCATAAAAGTCTCTATGAGCTTTCCTGCTTATAGAATACAAAGGAATTACAAATCATGAGTTTTGTTTTTAAGGAAATAAAAAGCCTCTTTATACCCCTTTTCAAATCATAGACAGCATATAAAACAAGGAAAAGAATTATGTAAGTCTACAACTTGACTCTTGCAATATCTGCTTTTAAAAATACACTGTTTGCTTGGTTTATTATATTTTTAGTAGAAAAGAGAAAGTAATTTGCTCTCCAGTGATATATATCGAGGGAGTTGTGATAGAAAATCACCAAGGATCCACAAAATCTGCCAGACGAAGGTAATGGAAGAAGTCAGGATGAATTCACACTTACAGAAAGAAATCCCACTGGCCCCACAGGTCACACCTTGCAACAGCTGCGAGGTCCAAATACTTCCCGGTGTTCCCATCCCCAATTACTACACTAGTACCATGAGCCTCGGGTTCAGAAATAAGTGGGTAAGTAACAAATCCCGATTCAGGCTAAAGCTGAAAGCAATACTTAGCATGATGCTTAGCATCATATTTAATAGGAAATTAAAGAGCAGTCTGTCCCTTTTAGCCAATCTGTATCTCTAATTTTCCAGACATTTCCCCCTCTTTATACTCGTAAAAGAATCAAAGCTCAAGCTCAGAGAATGAAATCACCCTTAATTTTGACAGATCTTAAAAGAGAATTAATGTTCTGATTCATACTGAGGGCCTTTTAAGCATTGAATTGTCTTAAATTACATCACTTTTATTAGAAGTCCGGTCCTCTCTACTTGTCCATCTTCTCTAATTCCTATGGCATTCTTCAAGACCAGATAAGAAGGGTCCTTAAAGAGTTCTTTGGATAAAACGTTCTTCATGTGGAAAATAGATTGTTGAGATTTACGATTTTTTTCCTCTTCTGATATACTGGTAGTAGTTAGCTGCAGTAGCTAAGAAGAGCTATATGGGGCTCAAAAAGAGTTTTCAGATCAATTTATGGGAGGGCCAGGTATTTGCCATGATCACTCTGATAATCTTCCCATCATCTATATGGGCCACATGTTTGACTCAGGTGGCTATGGTTCAGGATTGCTGGAATCAGTAAGAAACAAAACCTAAGAGCTTTACCAGCTCTATTACAAGGCTGACAGCTGACTCTGGTTTAGCCAGTGCTTAAGAATACAATTGCAGCATGCATCAGGCTAGGGGGACCATTCTCCTGGGACCTGACTGGCAACTACGATGCTACCAAGTCAAATTCCAATACAGAAAATTACTTAAGTCTAGGCAAATGGCCTCTCTGGGCATCTGGATATCTGTTTTGATTTTATCCCCCCTGCAAATGATTTTTATATGGGAGACAGGACACAGCGTTTGGGCAACATTAAGGGTCAATTAGGTCAGGGCTGAGCGTAACGGGAAAACAGGGTGTGAAATAGAAATTGAGATTAAGAGAGAATAACAGAAATTGGAAAACCTGGGCAGGTAGAATAGGGGATGTTTGTAGTTAGGTGGGCTCAGCACACCAAATCCTGGTTGAAGTAAAGACACCTTCCCCAAGACCAGTTCACAGTTCCCCCAATCTCCTGCTAGCCCTCTGTCTTCTGCCTCATGCTGAATTGCAGGGTTAGGGATCCTACCTTGGGTTCCAGAGATCAGTCTGAGTTCCCTGAGTATAGCATGTCACAAAACTGTGAGAATATAGGCTTTCTGAGCTGACCATGGAGTGCAACCATCACAAACTTAAACTTGTTTTAACTGTTTTGCCAGGATCTTCACTTTTACCTCTGGTAACATAATAGGTCCAAACAAACATTATGCCCACATATTTCATGGTGCACAGTACAATATCTCCTACTCATGCCTACATGTAATTATCCTTACCAAAATCATTTTCTTATTCATTCATAAGTATGGTTTCAAAGAGAACAGTTTATAGACAACAGATCCAGTACAAGAAACTGCCAAGTACCGTGGAACACATTTTATGTGAAAGAGAGCTTTTAACATATTTGAAATAATTTTTATGTATTTCTTAGAAGACTGTGCCTGTTTTTAATTCTTTTTCAACACTATTGGAACAATGCCAATAAAACAAGTGATTGTTATCGTGTATGTTAATCTATACAGGAAAAGTAGATCTACTTTGTTGTCAAAATATGAGGGGGAGTGAACCAAGAAGGTGACATAGGGCTCCTTCCTACCTCCTCCTACCACCAACACATTGAATGTATAGCTACACATAGAGCAATTCCCTTTGAAAGACATCCAGAAATTAACCAAACAACTCCTACACTTCAGACAAATGAGAAAATATCCATATTGAATGGGTAGGAAAGGCTGAGCATACTCTTGCCATAAACCCCACCCTCCCATCCCAGGCACAGCACCATACAGTTGAGAGGGAACCCCCAACTCCCAGATTCTCCCTAAGGAGCAAAGGGTTTGGATTCCATGTCTAGTGCCCCAACTTCTGGGATTCATACTGGAGGGGTGGACTCCCCAGACATGTAGGCTTGAAAACCAGTGATACTTGTGTCCATGAGACCCACAAGACTATAGTAATAAAGCAGCAGTTCTTAACGAGTGCACAAGCATTTGTCACAGCTATTTCCTTGGGGCTCAGAACTCAGGGAGCAGGCAAAATCGTCTTCGTCTCAGCTTTTTCTAGAAAGAGCTTTATCGGAATATTTTAAAAACTGCTCCTGAGGGGGCGCCTGGATGGCTCAGTTGTTAAGCGTCTGCCTTCGGCTCAGGTCATGATCCCAGGGTCCTAGGATCAAGCCCCGCATCCGGCTCCCTGCTCCACGGGAAGCCTCCTGCTCCACGGGAAGCCTCCTTCTCCCTCTCCCACTCCCTCTGCTTGTGTTCCTTCTTTCGCTGTGTATCTCTGTCAAAATAAATAAAAATAAAAACTTCTCCTGAGACCAGGCTTCTAATTTCAGCAGGCATTTAGGGCTGGCTGTGTTCCTCCTCAGAGACCTAGGAAGCCAGTGGATACCTCTCCCCCTTTCTCTCCTTCCACCATGCTCCAGGTCACCAGTACCTCCCTGGAAGGAGTTTGTATACATAAGCTTGCACCCCAGTTTTTTTGGCTGCCACCTGAGAGATGGGGCTCCAGACTGCCTACCTCTGTCAGCCAACAGGGCATTATTCTCAAATCCCACAACTGTAGCAAACAAAGAAGCAGTACTTACCAGGTACACAACACTCTCCACAGCCATCGTCCTAGGGCTCAGCGCAGAAGGAGCAAGTTAAAATTTTCCATCTCCCAACCTTTCCCTGAAAAGGGTTCATCTGCATACTTTAAAATCTGCTGCCTGAGGGCCAGGTTTCTAATTTAGCAGGCATCAAGGTGCGGGCTGCCAGTCTCCCCAGTAACCAGGGAAACTGGTGGACACTCTCCTGCCTTCTGGCCTGCTCTAATAATAAAACTAAGTCACCAGTATCTCCCTGGAAGGAAACTGTGCACACATCTGCCACCCCACCTTTTGTGGCTATCACCTAAGGGATGGGCCCCCAGATTTCCTGCCCATATATCCACCCAATCACCCCATACACCTGGGCCCAGCACAGAGAAAGCACAGGCAAAAACACCTAGCTGCTTCTTTCTACCTAGAAGGGGCTTAACTACATGCTTTCCCAATTGCTGCCTGATGATCCAATTTCTAATCAACCCTACAATCAATAAATAAAAATCAGCTGTGTTTCTATACATCCACAACTGTTAGAGAAGTTAGGAAAATCCATTTACAATAGCATCAAAAAGAATTAACTACTTGGGAATAAATTTAACCAATGAAGTTAAAGATCTGTACACTGAAATCTATAAGGCATTTATGAAAGAAATTAAAGACACAAATCAATGGAAAGATATTTTGTCTTCAAGTATTGAAGAAATTAATATTGCTAAAATGTCCATACTACCCAAGCAATCTACATATTCCACACAATCCCTATCAAATTTCTACTGGCATTTTTCACAGAAAAAAAAATCCTAAAATTGGTATGGAAACTCAAATAGCCAAAGCAATATTGAGAAAGAAAAAAAAGCTGAAGGCATTACAATTCCTGATTTCAAACGGTAGTTACAAAGCTATAGTAATCAAACCAGTATGGTACTGGCATAAAAACAGAAACAGACACTCTTCATAGAATGAAGAGCCCACAGGTAAACTCACAGAATATATGGTCAACTTGACAAGGGTGCCAAAAACACACAATGGAGAATAGTCTCTTCAATAAATGGTGTTGGGAAGACTGGATATCCACAGACAAAAGAATGAAATTAGATCCCTATATTATACTACTCACAAAAATTAACTCAAAATGGATTAAAAATGTAAAGATTAGACCTAAAGCCTTAAGGTCCTAAAAGAAAAACATAGGGGGTAAGCTCCTTGACATTGGTCTTAGAAATTAGTTTTTGGATTTTATACCAAAAGCAAAGGCAACAAAAGCACAAATAAATAGGTGGGGATACATCAAAAGAAAAAGCTTCTGCATAGCAAAGGAAACCATCAACAAAATGAAAAGTAAGAACAGAATGGCAGAAAATATGTGCAAACCACATATCTGATAAGGTATTGATATCCAACATATACAAAGAATTCACATAATTCCATAGCAAAAATACAAATAACCCAATAAAAAAGGAGACAAAGGATCTGAAGAGACATGTTTTCAAAAAGACAATCAAATGGCCAACGAATATATGAAAAGTTGCCCAGCATCACTAATCATCAGGAAAATGCAAATCAAAACCACAATGAAATATCAACCCACATCTGTTAGAATAACTATTACAAAGAAGATAGGAGATAAATGCTAGTGAGGACATGGAGAAAAGGGAACACCTATATACTGTTGGTGGGAATGTACAGTGGTGCAGCCAGTGTGGAAAACAGTACGAAGATTTCTCATACTCATAGAACTACTGTATTGATCCAGCAATATCATTTCAAGGTATATGCATAGAATATAGAATCATGATCTCAAAGAGGTACCCACATTCCCATGTTCATAGCACCATTATTTACAATAGCCAAAGGTATGGAAACAACCTAAATGTCCTACAGATGAATGGATAAGGAAAATATGATGTATATGAGATAAACTATGATTCAGACTTTAGAAAAGGAAATCTTGTCATTAGCAACAGCATGAGTAAAACTGGAGAAACATTATGCTAAGTGAAATAAGCCAGACAGAGTAAGGCAAATACTGCATGATATCAGTTATATGTAGAATCTGAAAAAATAAAGAAGTCAAACTCATAGAATCAGAGAATAGAAAAGTGGTTGCCAAGGGCTAGGGGACTGGGAAAATAGCAAGAAGTTAGTAAAAGGGTACAACCTTTCAGTTAGACAATGAATGATGTCTGAGAATCTAATGTATAACACAGTGACTATGGTTGATAACACTGTATTGTATGATTGAAATTTGCTAAGAGAGTAGAACTTCAATATTCTCACATACATACAAAGATAAATAGGTGAGGTGATGGGTGTGTTAACTCAATGGGGGGAATCCTTTTATAATGTGTTTGTATATCAAGTAATTATGTTCTATACTTCACCTTACAATTTTATTTGTCAATTATACCTCAATAAAGTTGAAAAAAATAAAATAGGAGAGAAAAGAAGAAATCATGGTGGGTAACTGCTCAAATCTGGCAGTTACCATAGTTTGTATGAAAATCACCTGGAGATCTCTCTCTTCTGAATCATTCCACAGTTTGAGAATTGCAAATTTATTAACTTTAGAAAATTACCTTAGGTAAACAGTTTCCCTGATTGATTCTTAGAGACCTAATTATGAATATCAAATATAAATTATGTACAGACAGGAAGATATTATAAAAATTTTAAAAGGTGTATTATAATTTTAATTATTTCATATTTCAAAGAAACAATGATCTCTGTTTTGAAAACTGACTTGTTTTTTGTAAAAATGAATGTAAAAATGTCCAATGAGACCAATATTTTCAGTGTTCTTCAGTAATGGAATACTGGCTGGGTTTTTTGTGTTTTGTTTGTTTTCTATATGTGTAGGTTCATCTATGCCATTAAAAATATGAAAAAACTATGTCTCTATACATTTTTTTAATTTACTGGAGAAAATAAGTGGCAAAATGTGTAACTGCCAGAAGATATATAATTTGTAAAAGACATTGATATGCTTTTTTTAATTTAATTTAATTTTATTATGTTATGTTAGTCACCATACAATACATCATTAGTTTTTAATGTAGTGATCCACAATTCATTATTTTTGTATAACACCCAGTGCTCCATGCAGTATGTGCCCTCCTTAATACCCATCACTGGGCTAACCCATCCCCCCAACCCCTCCCCTTTAAAACCTTCAGTTTGTTTCTTGGGGTCCATAGTCTCTCATGGTTCATTTCCCCCTCCGATTTCCCCCCCTTCATTTTTCCCTTCCTTCTCTTAATGTCCTCCATGCTATTTCTTATGTTCCACAAATAAGTGAAACCATATGATAATTGACTTTCTCTGCTTGACTTATTTAACTTAGCATAATCTCCTCCAGGCGCATCCATGTTGATGTAAAAGTTGGATATTCATCCTTTCTGATGGCTGAGTAATATTCCATTGTATATATGGACCACATCTTCTTTATCCATTCATCTGTTGAAGGGCATCTCAGCTCTTTCCATGGTTTGGCTATTGTGGACATTGCTGCTATGAACATTGGGGTGCATATGGCCCTTCTTTTCACTACATCTGTGTCTTTGGGGTAAATACCCAGGAGTGCAATTGCTGGGTCATAGGGTAGCTCTATTTTAAATTTTTTGAGGCACCTCCACACTGTTTTCCAAAGTGGCTGTACCAACTTGCATTCCCACCAACAGTGTAAGAGGGTTCCCCTTTCTCCACAACCTCTCCAACATTTGTTGTTTCCTGCCTTGTCCATTTGGGCCATTCTAACTGGTGTAAGGTGATATCTCAATGTGGTTTTGGGTTGAATTTCCCTGATGGCTAATGATGATGAACATTTTTTCATGTGTCTGTTAGCCATTTATATGTCTTCTTTGGATAAGTGTCTGTTTATGTCTTCTGCCCATTTTTGACTTGCTTATTTGTTTTTTGGGTGTTGAGTTTGAGAAGTTCTTTATAGATCTTAGAAATCAGCGTTTTGTCTGTAGTGTCATTTGCAAATATCTTCCCCAATTCTGTTGGTTGCCTCTTTTGTTTTGTTGACTGTTTCCTTTGCTGTGCAGAAGATTTTATCTTGATGAAGTCCCAAAAGTTCCTTTTTGCTTTTATTTCACTAGTCTTTGGAGATGTATCTTGAAAGAAGTTGCTGTGGCCGATGTTGAAGAGGTTACTGGTATGTTCTCCTCTAGGGTTTTGATGGATTGCTGTCTCACATTGAGGTCTTTCATCCATTTTGAGTTTATTTTTGTGTATGGTGTTAGAGAATGGTCAAGTTTCATTCTTCTGTATATAGCTGTCCAATTTTCCCAGCACCATTTATTGAAGAGACTTTTTTCCATTGCATGTTTTTTCCTGCTTTGTTGAAGATTATTTGACCATAGATTTGAGGGTCTGTATCTGGGCTCTCTATTCCCTTCTATTGGTCTATATGTCTGTTTTTGTGCCAGTACCATGCTGTCTTGGTGATCACTGCTTTGTCATATAGCTTGAAATCCGGCAAGGTGATGCCCCCAGCTTTGTTTTTCTTTTTCAACATTTCCTTGGCGATTCAGGGTCTTTTCTGATTCAATACAAATTTTAGGATTATTTGTTCCAACACTTTGAAAAATGTCATTGGAACTTTGATTGGGATGGCATTGAAAGTATAGATTGCTTTGGGTAGCATAGACCTTTTAACAATGTTTATTCTTCCAATCCATGAGCATGGAATGTTTTTCCATCTTTTTGTGTCTTCTTCAATTCCTTTCATGAGTGCTCTGTAGTTCCTAGAGTATAGATCCTTTACCTCTTTAGTTAGGTTTATTCTGAGGTATCTTATTGTTTTTGGTGTTATTGTAAATGGAATCGTTTCTCTAATTTCTCTTTCTACAGTTGCATTGTTAGTGTATAGGAAAGCAACTGATTTCTGTGCATTGATTTTGTATCCTGCCACATTACTGAATTGCTGTGTGAGATCTAATAATTTGGGAGTGGAGTCTTTTGGATTTTCCACATAAAGTATCATGTCATCTGCGAAGAGAGAGAGTTTGACTTCCTCTTTGCCAATTTGAATACATGTTATTTCTTTTTGTTGTCAAACTGCTGTTGCCAAGACTTCCAGTACTATGTTGAACAATAGTGGCAAGAGTGGGCATCCTTGACGTGTTCCTGATCTTAAGGGAAAGGCTCTCAGCTTTTCCCCATTGAGGATATTTGATGTGGGTTTTTCACAGATGGATTTTATGAACTTGAGGAATGTTCCCTCTATCCCTATACTCTGAAGAGTTTTAATCAGGAAAGGATGCTGTATTTTGTCAAATGCTTTTTCTGCATCAATTGAGAGGACCATATGGTTCTTCTCTCCTCCTCTTATTAATGTGTTCTATCACATTGACTGATTTGCAAGTGTTGAACCACCCTTGCATCCCGGGAATAAATCCCACTTGGTTGTGGTAGATGATCTTTTTAATGTATTGTTGGATCCTATTAGCTAGGATTTTGTTGAGAATTTTGGAATCCATATTCATCAGGGATATCGGTCTGAAATTCTCTTTTTTGATGGGGTCTTTGCCTGGTTTGGGGATTAAGGTAATGCTGGCCTCATAGAATGAGTCTGGAAGCTTTCCTTCTGTTTCTATTTTTTGAAACAGCTTCAGGAGAATAGGTATTATTTCTTCTTTGATTGTTTGGTAGAATTCCCCAGGGAACCCATCAGGTCCTGGACTCTTGTTTTTTGGGAGGTTTTTGATCACTGCTTCAATCTCATTACTGGTTATTGGCCTATTCAGGTTGTCAATATCTTCCTGTTTCAGTCTTGGCAGTTTATAGGTTTCCAGGAAGGCATCCATTTCTTCCAGGTTGCTTAATTTATTGGCATATAGTTGATAATAATTTCTAATAATTATTTCTATTTCTTTGCTGTTAATCGTGATCTCTCCCCTTTCACTCATAATTTTATTAATATGGGTCCTTTCTCTTTTCTTTTGGATAAGTCTGGCCATTGGTTTATTGATCTTATTAATTCTTTCAAAGAACCAGCTTCTAGTTTTGTTCATCTGATCTACTGTGTTTCTGGTTTCTAATTCATTGATCTCTGCTCTAATCTTAATTATTTCTCTTCTAATGCATGGCTTAGGTATCGTTTGTTGCTTTTTCTCTAGTTCTTTAAGGTGTAGAGTTAGTTGGTGAATTTGGGATTTTTCTATTTTTTTGAGTGAGGCTTGGATGGCTATGTATTTCCCCCTTAGGACTGCCTTTGCCATATCCCATAGGTTTTGGACTGATGTGTTTTCATTCTCATTGGTTTCCATGAATTGTTTAAATTCTTCTTTGATTTCCTGGTGGACCCAAGCATTCTTGAGCAGAGTGGTCTTTAGTTTCCAAGTGTTTGAATCTTTTCCAAATTGTTTCCTGTGATTGAGTTCCAGTTTTAAAGCATTATGGTCTGAGAATATGCAGGGAATAATCTCAGTCTTTTGGTATCAGCTGAGACCTGATCTGTGGCCCAGTATGTGGTGTATTCTGGAGTAAGTTCCATGTGCACTCGAGAAGAATCAGTATTCTGTTGTTTTAGGGTGTAATGTTCTGTATATATCTGTGAGGTCCATCTGGTCCAGTGTGTCATTCAAAGCTCTTGTTTCCTTGTTGATTTTCTGCTTAGATGATCTGTCTATTGCTGAGAGTGGAGTATTGGGGTCTCCTACAATTAACGTATTGTTATCAATATGACTATTCTGGTTAACAGTTGGCTTATGTAGATGGCTGCTCCCATGTTGGGGGTGTAGATATTTACAATTGTTAGATCCTCTTGTTGGATTGACCCTTTAAGAATGATATAGTGTCCTTCTGTGGCTCTAACTACAGTCTTTAGCTTAAAATCTAATTTGTCTGATATAAGAATTGCTACCCCAGTTTTCTTTTGAGGTCTGCTGGCATGGAAGATGGATCTCCATCCCTTCACTTTCAGTCTGGATGTATCTTTAGGTTCAAAATGAGTCTCTTGTAGACAGCATATGGATGGGTCCTGTCTTTTTATCCAATCTGCAACCCTGTGCCATTTTATGGGATCATTTAGGCCGTTCACGTTGAGAGTGATTATTGAAAAACATAAATTTATTGTCATCATGTTGCCTGTGAAGTCCTTGTTTCTATAGATTGTCTCTGTAAATTTCTGTTCTATATCACTCTTGGGGTCTTTCTTCTTTTATAGAACCCCCCTTAATATTTCTTGCAGGGCCGGCTTAATGGTCACATATTCTTTCAGTTTCTGCCGGTCTTGGAAGCTCTGCATCTCTCCATCCATTCTAAATGACAGCCTTGCCAGATAAAGTATTCTTGGCTGCATGTTCTTCTCATTTAGTACCCTGAATATGTCTTGCCAGGCCTTTCTGCCTTGCCAGGTCTCTGTGGATAGGTCTGACGTTATTCTGATGTTCCTCCCTCTGTACATAAGGAATCTCTTCCCCCTAACTGCCCTTCAGATGGTTTCCTTGGTTCTAAGATTTGTGAGTTATACTATTACATGCTGGGGCGTTGGCCTGTTTTCCTTGATCTTGGGAGGGGTCTTCTCTGCCTCTAAGACAAGAATGTTTGTTTCATTCCCCAGATTAGGGAAGTTCTCAGCTATGATTTGTTCAAATATATCTCGTAGTCCTCTCTCTCTCTCCACCCCCTCGGGATCCCAATAATTCTGACATTGGAACATTTCATGGCATCACTTATTTCTCTAATTCTGTTTTCATGGATTTGGAGTTGTTTTTCCCTGGCATCCTCTTTTTCCTTCTTTTCTATCAATTGGTCTTCTAAATCACTAATTCTTTCTTCTGCCTCGCTTACCCTAGCTGTTAGATTATCTAGATTGGATTGGATCTCATTGATAGCATTTTTAAGTTCTGCCAGTTCAGCTTTCATTTCTGCCCTTAGAGACTCTATGTTGCCATTAATCAATTTCTCCATTCTAGCTATTGTCTTCAAAATTGCTACCCTGAATTCCATTTCTGACATTTGGTTATATCTGTATCCATTTGTAAATCTGTGGCAGAAGTCACAGTCTCTGAGTCTTTCCTATTTTGGGGGTTCCTCCTCCTAGTCATTCTGTTGAGGGGTGGTTGAGGGAATATACAGAGTCCAAATTACTGACCACAACCCAAGCAAGATGCACCTGTTTTATTGGGACCTTTAAGTTGCTGGCTTCTTGTTCTCCCAGTCTGTCGTCTTGGGGAGGGGCCTGCTGGGCTGTTACTCAGGCAACCCTGTTTGGGAAGAGTTGCCCTGCCCCCTGTGAGGGGGGGATGGGCTCAGTGAAAACCAGTTTTGGGGGCATTTGTTCTCTGGCAGCTTTCCCTGGCAGCTTTTGGCATCTCGTCTGAGAGTCAGAGCAGAAGAGATCGTTTCCAACCTTCTGCCTCAGAGCAGAGAGATTGCAGTCTATTCTTCAGTGAGCTCTCCAGGCCACACTCTCTCCGTTTCTGTCTGTGCTGCTATAAACTGCAGTGTCCTGGGTTGCGTGCTCCTCAGCAGTGCCCCCAGTCCTGCCTCCAGGTCGGGGCACGTCTCTGCCCCTTGTGCTTCTAAAACTGCCAGCCACCCCCAGTTCACACGTGCAGTCCCGGCACTCCGGGTTTCAGTCCTGGGAGTTGCCCTAAAGTCCTTTCCCTGCCGCTACCGGTCTGCGAGTCTGTGCCCAGTCCCCAGCGTGGGAGGCTATCACTCACCAGCGGTGTAGGATCCCCACAGCCAGGCTCCCTCCCACTGCCGTTTATACTCTGATATCTGCCTGCAGAATCACGGCTGCCTGTTTCATACCTCGAAACCAACCACCTGCAATATTCTGTTTGTAGAGATCCAGATATATCTTCTTACATCTCAGGCTGATTTTGTGGGTGTTCAGAGTGGTCTGGTGGATATCCAGCTCAATTCCAGGAACCAGTTGGATAGGGTCCCCTACTCCTCCACCATCTTTTCCTGACTCCTCTGGGGACTTAATGTCCCTATGAAAGAGGGATTCCCAAAAGTAGGATATCAGGATCAAGCAGGAAATCGCCACCAGGAAGAAAACAGGAAGGCGACTGAGATATAGAAAGTTCCTCCTCTGTTACAGACACTGTAGTAAGGACTCTAGCACCTGTGTTACCCTCTCAACACCAGGTGTGAAGGCCATCCAAAATGGTTTTCACTGGCTAACATCAAGGTGTAGTCGAGGCTGCCTTCCTTCTATATGCCATAGAAGGAATCTGTCCCCTTTCCCTTTTAGTTTCTGAAAGCTAACCGCATTCCTTGGCTTGCAGCCACAGATCCAATTTCGAGAGATTGATATGTTAATTTGATCTACTGAAATATATATTTAACAACTAGTTATGCACTACGGAAAAAAGCATTCACACAATGATATGTACATCATCACCAGGACTAAGATATTTGTTTGTTTTGCATGAATGCAAATGTGGGAGTTTTATTCTTTATTTGAAAAAGATTGTGCTTTTTAATCATTAACTACGAATTCAGACATATAATTAAGAAAACACATAATTGAATAGGACTTCCTCTGTATACAGTGCAGGGCTGGGCTTCTTTGTTCTTTTATATTTCAAACTCAATTTTAACAAAGCATCAGGAAGGAAGTTAGATATAAGGCTGCCTTGAATTTATAAAATAGTTTTCTTCCCAGGAACTCAAAATTACTTGCATTATTCTTAACAAGGTATTTATCAGGTTGCCAGGCTTTATGGTGTTCTATTATGCACTAAGATTTGTCAGACAGGATGAATACCAACTCCTCCTGCCATCTAATCAGGGAGCTGAGCAGAACCAAGTAGATCTATATGGGCTATGAGTCTGATTTACTTTTAGACATGATATACCTCATACATCTATATATGGGATTGTGTTTGTGGAAACTCTATCAAAGTAGTCATGGTGGAAGGATAAACATTCCATGAAATTGCTACTGTATCAAATATATTTAGTACTCTTGTGGGTAAAGGGTGGTATTGTCTTCAGAGCAAGTTGGTGGACCACTTTTGTGTCACACATCTCTCTATGAACTCATCCATTTTCATCAAACACAGCTTCAATTTATTTTTTATTTTTCTTACTGTTTACATCATCAAATTACCCCTGTACTGAAGATTTAATGACCAATGTAAATATCCAAGGAATGAAACACCAAAACTCATCTTTGTCTTTCATAGATCTGCACAATAAAAATGATGTTGATAAGCACAATATTAGCCAACACTTACTGAAAATTTCCTGAAAGCCAGAAACTATTCTAGGTCCCTTACCTGCATAACTTCATTTAATGCTCAACACAACTCATATAATAGATTTTTTTAATGAGATATTGAAAGTTCACATAATTTGCCTAAGGCCATAGCTAGTAAAATCCTCTCCATATGCAAGTTCAACATCTATTTCCAAGTCACTTATGACAAAGGCAAAAAATACACAGGCAACTGACAAACACACTACTACTAGCAATGTACAAAGTGACAAAGAAGGATTCATACTGTAAAGAATTTGCAATATTTGCAATATAGAAGACAAGATCTCTATTTATCAGAGAAGCAGTCTTGAACTGGCACCACTGCATGCTGAAAGAGAGACTTTACCCTTGGACTCAGGCTGATTCAGATTTTATGGTGCCTGAAACACATTCAATTGTATGACCCTCTCTTTAAGGATAGGTTTAAAAGTATGAATAAAAGTAAGGGATAAAGTTGTATATTTATTAGGAATGAGAAATCCTAACAAATAAAAAAAATTAAATGGCCAAGTGCCACAAATATCACACAGTGTAGAAAAATAAGATGTCAGTGTTATTAACTAAAAATCTGATACACTTATCTAAAACTTTATTTCCAACAATTTGTGGTGCATATTCTCTGCCTCTTCACATGACAGCAGTGTTATAATTTTATAAATGGAAAATAGAGAGGCAATATTCAATTGCTCTGGCATGATTGATGGAAAGTTGGGTGTATTTTTAAAAATCATTGATTCATAAGTTTCTATGTCATATTTCTTTATTGGTAATGTCACGTCTGCTCAGAAAGTGCTTCCTGTACGGAGGCGAGTCATCACAGAACTGCAATGAATGCTGCCGGTCCAGTTTGTCCACATCCTCCCTGTATCATCACCTCTTCCTAAGCCAACCCTCACCAGACAATTGGTGCACAGGGCATGATGCAGCCATGATGCCTGGTCATGGTAACCTCTGAGTAAGGAGCAATGGAGCAGATTCTGAATGAATTCTTTCTTCTTTAAGTCAAAGGTGGGGTCTAGATACATAATGAGGTCTTTGAGGCACAGATCTAACTATTGAAAGTAAAAATGGTATTCTATTGGTTTGTCCTCAGCCCAAGCCACCATCATGGGATAGAGAGTCATACCCAAGCTGGGCAGCCTATCATGTTCCCAGCACCTCTCCACATCCACTATGGAGAGGGCTCCAAGCTGTGCTTTATTAGAGTCTTGATAAAGCCATCTCTGATTGTATTACTTTATGTATTTATAGAGAAGTGGGAGATGGCAAGTTGTGGATTATGCAATAATGGAAGTTTCCTAACTAGGGAAATGTCTTATTAGAAAAAGAAAACCCAGGTGAGTCTGATTATCAGCATTGCCTTTATCCTAGAGACTTTGGGTTCTTTCATTGGGCAAGCTCAGTCCTGCTAGCAAACATTCTTTATCAAAACTTTAAAAGACATAGAGAGAGCCAACAGAGGCATTTAGGAGAAAAAGTAGACACTCCTCGATGCTATAAAAAAGAATGGGCTTTGGATTCAGATAGACTATTTCTGGCTCTACCACTAAGTTTTTCTATTAAATGAGAGCAATACATACTGTGGACTGTTGAGTAGAGATTAAATGAGATATTCTATGTGCAAAGGACAGTGCACTGCTTGGTCTGTATGTGTTTACTGTTAAATCCCAATCATCTCCCCTGAACCAGTCAAGACCATTATGTTCCACCAGTGATATAAGTTTTACTGCTGTAAACTTGGCAGGCAGGGAGCCTTGCTGAGCACTGGCAACTCAAATATGCATCAAGTCACAGCTGATATCAATCTCTGTACTCTTTGTCTAATATCACATTTTTGAGTTTAGCATGTCATATCTCCATCCTTGTCATAAATCTCTGCTCACTTGACTAATTCTGAAGGTATTCCTAATGATGTTACTTTGTATTAATGGCTTACTGACTTCAACACTTCTTGATGTGAGTGGTTCCTGCTACCTTGTTCAACCTACCAAATTGTATTTCCTTCAGCATCGTTGCTGGCTTGTTTGGAATTTGGAATTACTCAAGCCCTGTGGCACTGAGGAGCTGGCTACAAAGCTAAGTCATTTGATTTCATCTGGTACATCCATGCTTCTCTTCCCTGCTGGCTTATGTTGCCAAGTACTCAGCAAGCAGGAGGGTCTAATGCAGTCTTTTAAGCTACTTCTCAAAGAGGTATACAAAACTATTCCAAATAACATGGTTGAAAATATATATTAACTCCCGGGATGACTAGTCTATAAAAACCACATGTACTTGAATAAAAATTTTAAGGGCCAAAATAATGCTAAGAACTTTACGTTCATTATCTCTCTTATGCTTCATCAGAATTCCATAGGGAGCTACTACAATTCTGCCCATTTTATAGATCAGAATTTAGCAAAACGTGGTCTTTGGGTTTGGCCTGCTATCTGTTTTTGTGTAACCCAATGAACCAAGGATGATTTTTAACTTTTTAAGTGGTTGAAACATAATCAAAGGGAGAATATTTTGTGACATGTGAAAGTTATTTGAAATTCAAATTCTATATCTATAAATAAAGTTTTATTAGAATATAACACAGCTACATCCATTTGTTTACAGATTGTCTATGGGTGCTTTTGCTCTACCAAGCAAAGCTAAGTATTTGCAACAGAGACCCTATAGTTGGCAAGGCCTAAAATATTTACTGTCTGATCCTGTATAGAAATCTTCACTGACCCCATTTACATATAATGAAGCTAAAGAGCAGAGAATTCAGTAACTTACCCAAGCCTACCCTAAAAAATAAGAAACTAAGATAAAATCTGGATCTGATTGACCCAAGAGATCACACCTTAACAACTGTACACTGTTACTAGAGTTCTGATTGTTACGAAATTCAGTGAATTTCACACACACAAAAAGTAAATCACATTTAATTGTTCTGTAGTCATATTTTCAATTTTGACCATTGCAGATAGGTTTGGCAGAAGGTGACTGCTACCACTTCTGTAAAACGGTGTGCTGGTGAATTTATAAAGACAGCATTTTGCTTTGCTGACATCTGCACGGCACCCTGAAGTTCTGGTCCTATTTCAAGTGGAATGATTGCCAACCCCCATATTATAACCCTTCTACTTCTAAGCTAACTTCAAAAAACTCAGCACATATGTTAGGCTTTTGGAATTGGATGAAAGGTATGGGACCATGCCCAAAAAATAATTACAAATGATTATTCAAAATTATACATTCAATTAATTGCCAGTAAAGAGAAAAAGTAATCCTTTCCTCATTTCAGGAGCCAGAAATAGTGGCAAAGCATTCGATCCATTAAATAAGTGAAAAAAAAAAATGACATCATCATAATCATTATCTCAGAGCAACATCTTAATATCCAATATTCATCTTAAGATTAACTTTTATATACATTTATAATATTTTATTTGCACTTTAACAACTGTTCAATTTTAGAGATAATGATTGAAAATAATTTTATAGTCTGTTTTTGTTCTTTTTCACCATAGTGGCACATAATGTTGGGATTTTCAAGAATCCCATTTGCATATGTTAGAGTACACAGCTAGGGACATGAAGGATTAAGGGACACTGTAGACTACATCTCTGCAGAGACTGGGGCACAATGATAAACTGATAATTAGCATTGTGATGATACACTGACTTATGAGTTAACAAATTCATAATTGGTATCACATGCTATCCTCATTGCCAACAGTATTAAAATCTTTGGGCTGAAAAACAATCTACTTATTTTGTGTCATGGCCGCCAACTCTGAAAGACTTCATCCTTCAACTATTGCTTCTACTGTTACCATGTTGCACCTTAGGATATTTGTCCTTGTGACTTGGCAATAAAGGTAAATGTCACATCTTGGATGAGCCATGGTTTTACTAGACTAGTGTTTACCTTCAGTAAACAAGTAAAAGAGATAAGGCTTAAAAACAAAACAAAACAACAACAAAACTCTAGGTAAGAAGAGAGGACATAAGTATTAGAACATTATAAAAGGTAAAGTAATTTGCTAAAAATTAAAGCTGGACTTCCTATCTCCAGTTCCATTTATAAGGTGCTTAGAAGTTGCCATTTCATCCTAACAACAAGTTAAAAACTGTACAGACTGAAAAATCAACAACTCTCTTGGATCCATAAGAGAGGAGAAAACACTGGAAAAACCACTGCCCCAAAGACAGAAAAGACACACAGTCATGGCTCACCAGAACAGAGACTGAGTAGAAATCGCATGGGATCCAGGGCAAGAGCGTGAGAACCTGAACTGAAATTGAAGAATTTCTGGAGTTTTGGTGTGAACATTTCTGAGAGTTAAAAACTCTAGGGGGCCCCAGTCATAGTGGGGCCCCACAGTATCAGGAGATTTACCTAGAGGAGCTCAGTCAGATTCCCATGGGGAGAGTGGAAAAGGAACCATTTTGGAATACTCTACAGCACTCTGTTGTTAACAGAGCCTGCCCTCTGGTGAAACTAGTTAACCAGAGCCTAACCCACTGGGGTATTATCAGAGCCTAAAAAATTGGGTAAGAGAAATGCCCAAATCCAGCCCACTGTAGCCATCCTGTTCCACCTGAGGTGGGAGGAAAACACTTAGACATACTCGTGTAATTCACAGTCCAGAGACAGAGGCTCACTAAAAGACTGACACCTAATCATTGGACTATGATTAGAATGCTAAGAATGCTTTCTCTCCCCCACTCCTCAGTACCACGTTACTAAGAACTGATTTATAGCAGTTCCTTTTACCCCACACATCGTGCCCCCTATCAAGAAAAGATTACAGGGCGCACCAAAAGGCAAAGGACACAGTTTGAATGGACTGAGAAGGCATCTTAACCAGACATGGCAGGGATGTTGGAATTATCAGACTGAGCATTTAAAACAACTCTGATTAATATGCTAAGGGCTTTAATGGATAAAGTACATAGCATGCAAGAACAGATGGGTGGTATAAACAGGAGATGGAAATCCTAAGAAAGAACCAAAAAGAAATGCTGTAGGTACAAACCACTGCAACAGAAGTGAAGAATGCCTTTAGTGGATTGAATCTCAGTGCTAGAAGGTATAGCAATCGAATCCTAGGAAACTGTAAAGCAAAGAAAACGAAGAAAAATACCAGAACAGAATATCTGAAGACTGCGGGACAATTACAAAAGTATAATATATGCATCATGGGACTACCAGAAGAAGAAGAAAGGGAAAGGAAGAGAAAAATATTTGAAACAATAATCACTGGGAATTTGCCCAAATTAACATCAGAAACCATACCATAGTTCAAGGAAGCTCAGAAGAAGACCAAGCAGGATAAACACCAACAGAACTACACCTCAGATGTAGAGCTCAGTAATTCATCAGTTGCATATAACACCCAGTGCTCATCTACATCTGAAACTAATGATGTACTGTATGTTGGCTAATTGAGTTTAAATTAAAAAAACTATACCTCAGAATAACATTTTCAAATTAGAGAAAATCAAAGATAAAGAAAAAAAATCCTGGAGAAAAAGTAAAAGAGCCAGAAGGGGGAAAAAAAAAAACAAAACACTTATCTATAGAGAAACAGAGATCAGAATTCTATCTTACTTCAACTCAGAAACTATGCAAACAAGAAGAGAGTGGAGTGAAATATTTAGTATTGAGAGAAAACCACCTATGAACTTAGAATTCTGTACCCTGTGAAATTATCCTTCAAAAGTGAAGGAGAAATACTTTATCAGACAAAAAAAGCTGGAGGGAATTTGTTGCCAGTGGACCTATTCCCTGCCTTGATAGAAATGTTAAAAGAAGTTCTTTAGAGAGAAAGAATATAATATAGTCAAAAACGTGAATCTATATAAATAAAGGAAGAACATCAAAGAAGGAATAGGTAAAGGTACAATAAAAACTTTTATTTTTTTTCTTAATTGATTTAACACATAACAGTTTGTTCAAAATAGTAAGAGCAATTATATATTCAATTACATATGCATATATTTTTATATATAAGTTAAATGAATTACAGCAATGATACAAAGGATGGGAGGAAGGAATTAGAGTTATTTTATTATAAGGTATTCGCACTACATGTGCAGTAGTATAGTGTTATTTGAAAGTGGATTTGGACAAGTCATAAATGTATTTTGCAAACTCTAGGACCACAAAAAGCATAACTGATATGCTAAGAAATGAGAAAATGGAATCATATAAAAATGCTAACTTAAAATCACAAAAGTGAGAAAAAGAGTTGACGACAAAAATAGAAACAAAAAATTAGGGGAACAAGCAGAAAACAGTAATATAGTAGATCTTAATCCAATTATATCAATAACCACTAGGAATGTAAATGGTCTAAATGCACCAATTAAAGACAGATTGTCAGAGTGGACCAAAAACATGACATAATTATATGTTACCTGTAAGAAATCTCCTTTAAATATAAGGACACATATAGATTAAACATAAATTCATGGAAAAAATATACCATGCTAACACTAATCCAAAGATAGTGGGAGTAGTTATATTAATTTTAGACAGAACAGATGTCAAAGTAAGGAAAGTCATCAGAGATAAAGAAGGGCATTACATAATGATAAAGGGTCAGTTCTCCAAAAATACAACATTTTCTTAATATGCATGTGCCTAACAAAAGAGCATCATAATCCATGAGGCAAAAACTAATGGAACTTCAAGGAAAAACAGACAAATCCACTACCATAGTTTGAGACTTCACCACCCCTCTTTTAGAAACGGATAGAACCAGCAAGCAAAACATCAGTAAGGACATAAATAAACTCAACAATATCATCTATCAACTGGATATAATGAACAGCTACAAGCCATTTCATCCAGCAAAAATACCCATTTTTTTCTGAAGCTAACATGGAACATTCACCAAGAGAGACCACATTCTAGTCCATAACACACACCTTTACAAATTTAAGGAACAGAAATTATATAATGTCTACTCTCAGACCACAGTGGATTTAAACTAGAAGTCATTAACAGAAAGATAACTGGAAAATCCCCAAATAGTTCAACATTAAACAACACAGTTCTAAATAACACATGCGTCAGAGAAGAAATCGCAAGAGAAATTTAAAAATATTTTGAATTAAATGAAAATGAAATCACAACTTATCAAAATTTCTAAGATGCAGAGAAAGCAGTGCTTAGAGGGAGGGTTATAGCATTGAAATGCATAGATTAGAAAAGAAGATCCAAAATCAATCATCTAATTTTTCACCTTAGAAAACTAGAAAAGGAAGAACAAATTAGGTCCAAGTAAGTAGAAGACAAGAGATAGTAAGAATTAGAGCAGAAATCAATAGGAAAATCAATAAAGAAAATAAATTAATAGAGAAAATCCACCAAAGCAAAAGCTGGGTCTTTGAAAAGATCAATAAATTGATAAGCAAATTAAAACAGCAATGAGATACCACTACACTCCCATCAGAATGGCCAGAATCTAGAACACTGATAAACCAAATACAGGAGAAGATGTAGGGCAACACGAGCTCTCATTCACTGTTGTACAAAATGCAAAATGGTGCAGTCACTTGGAAGACAGTTTGGCATTTTCTTACAAAACTAAACACATTCTTTCTATACAATCCACCCTTCGCACTTCTTGGTATTTACCGAAAGGAACTGAAAACTTATGTTCATACAAAAACTTGCACATGAATGTTTACAGCAGCTTTATTCATAATCACCAAAACTGGGAGGCAACCAAGATGTCTTTCAGTAGGTGAATGGATAAATAAATTGTGGTACATTAGGGACAATGGAATATTATTTAACACTAAAAAGAAATGAGCTATCAAACCATTAAAAGATATAGAGGAGGGGTGCCTGGGTGGCTCAGTCAGTTAAGCATCTGCCTCCGGCTCAGGTCATGATCCCAGGATCCTGGGATGAGTCCCCACATCAGGCCCCATGTCGGGCTCCCGGATCAGCGGAGAGCCTGTTTTTCCCTGCCCTCCTCTGCTCGTGCTCTCTCACTCCCTCTCTCTCTCAATAAATAAAATCTTTTTAAGAAAAGATATAGAGGAAAATTAAATGCTTATTACTAAGTGAAAGAAACCAGTCTGAAAATGCTACATAGCATATGATCCCAACTACATGGCATTTTGGGAAAGGTAAAACTATGGTAACAGTAAAAAGATCTGTGTTTGCAGAGGGTGGGGTTGGAGGAGTAGAGATGAATAGGCAGGGCACAGAGGATATTTAAGGCGGTGAAATATTCTATCTGCTATTACAATGATTGATATACATCATTATACTTTTGTTCAAACCTACAGAGTATAAGACACCGAGAGCGAACCCTCAGGTAAACTGTGGACTGTGGGTGATTGTGAGGTGTCACTGTAGATTCACCCTTGGTAAGAAATGCACCTTCCTGATCAGTGTTGTTGCTAATAGGGGAGGACAGGCCTGGGGGGGGGGGCAGGGAGTATATGATAAATCTCTGTACTTTCCTGTACTCTGTATTCTCCACTCAATTTTGTCATAAACCTACAATTGCTCTTGAAGTTTTTAAATAGGAAAAATTAAAGCAAATGAGATATCCCTAACCTGTCTTCTTACTTTTAGTGTCTTTGTCTCATTTTCTGGACAAAACTTGCTTCAAATTTAAGCTACTTCATATAGTGAATGAATGATGTGAAGCTTTTTCTGCTTATGTTTCTTCCTTTCCCTAAGTCCTCTAAGGATTTTGTCTGCATGCCTCTGGTTGCAGTTTTGTTTCTTATTAATTGCTGTTTATTTCCTTGAGTCATTCTGCCAGATTGCATATACTGTAAACTTTTTGAGGGCAGGTACTGAATCTTAAAAAGGTATTTTCATCTCCTGCTATAGGGGATTAATGAAAAATCATTGACTTCAATTGGATGAAACATTTAATTGTGGAAATGTACATGATAAGGAAAGATGTGTGCTTTTTTTTTTGTTTGGCAGGCACAGGGAAACAATGATGTGCCAAACAGTTTCTTGGGTTAAACTAATAAATACCTGTCTGCTTTTAATGTCTGGTTTGCTTTGATCTTTTGCAAAGAGAGAGATTAGATAAATATGAAGTGGAGAGGAGAATTTATTCTGGGGGGAGAAAAGTAGAGAAGGGGAAGGGAAACTTCAGAGGGAAGTAGAGGATTAGACCTGAAAAGAACATGCCATCCCCAAGGTCAGGAAGGCACAAGATGTCATATTGGAAGCACTGGAGTGCCCAATCTGAACCTTTTTTCAGTAGGATCTTCCTTCCAGGTGCAGTCACGTCATCCAAGCATGTTCTCCTTTTCTCCGTGTCTCTAATACTTATTAAACATTTAGTATATGCACAGAACTGCTTTAAGGGCCTTAATATTTTGTATTCTAAGTGCCTCAAGTTAATTTTGCTGAGGTGGGTAGATAAATATGATTGCTTATTCTAATTTATGATAATAAATCTGATCTGAACAGACCTTGTGGTTAAGATACTAGCAGTCATGCCATGTGTTTTGAACTGTAGTCAATCCAGTGAAAGATGAGTCAATTCTAAAACATAATATTTTTTCTTTAATAGGCTTTGAAAGCTAATTGTCTCAGTTCAAATTCTGATTCTACCATTTACTGGCTCTTTGTACTTTCAGATATTAAAAAAGTTCTGTAAGTGTTCAGTTTCCTTGTTGGATACATGAGGATGTTAGCAGAGCCTAGTCAATAACATCTCTGTGAGGATCAATTGAAATAATGAATTTAAAATACTCTGCACATTATTGGCACTCAATAAATAACAATAAATATTAATAATATTGTAATGTTCATCTATTCTACAGCTGTCTCTATTATGACCTGACATTTTTGAGTGGATAGTTAATGCTGATAAACTTGAATTTATTAACTGGACTTTAATAAGCTGCTATTTGTCCATTCAGAATGCTTTATATAAAGAGAACTAACTGTCCCAGGCCCCCGAGTCCTTGGCATTTTCTCTTCATACATAACAAAGCACAGAATCACCAATCTTGATGATCTGTCCACTTTTATTTTAATTTTTTAGCTAGCTTTAAATAGTATGATGTATTCAAGTGTATCTTACAGTTCATTAGTTATATAATCTGAATAGAATATATAAACCAACAGTATGTTTTTTAAAAAAAATCTAGTTCTAGTGTGTTAAGTCTGATAAAGATAACACAGTTACTCAATATGCCTTTACTGTGAATATATGACACTGATTCAAGAAGTGAGGAGTGGGTTAGTTTAATGGGCTAAAATGGTTAATTTTACTATTATTTCTGAAAATAAAATTTTTTGTGAGGAGTACCTTGTTGGCTTCTATTCAAGTTTATTAAAATTATCATTGATTTTAGGAGTATCTAAAAAAGGTTCAGAATTCACATTTGATGTCCAGGTTATTTAATAATGTTTTTCATGCTATGTGTTAGCCAGATCAAAATGATTGCAACCACAGAACTCTGGAGCAGCAAATGAGCTCCCTTGTCATGAATATAGCAAAATATTTAGGAAAAAAAAAAGAGAGAGAGATTCCATTCTCAAATGGCAAATTAAATTATACCTTGATGATCTATATATGATATAGAACATATAATTTCCAATCTAATTTCTAATATCATTTATTAAAAATAAAATACATTAGCCTAGAGGCAAATAACATTTGTCCCAATAAGGCAAACTAGCGTACATATCATCCCTCTCCACTTCTGATATACACATCTCCCACAGCTGAGTAAGCAAATCTACAAATTTGGATTGGGTGGGTAAATTAACCATCTTGGCACAAGTTGAAGAATGAACCCATTTAGTGGGAAACTATTCCGGGCTTGAAGATGGAGGAAGCATGATTTCTCTCTAATATAATGTCATTTATTAAATATTGATCTTAGGAAGTGCATGTGCGTGTGTGTGTGTGTGTGTGGTTTTGTAGGAGATAATGAAGGAGGTAAATCATTCCTAAAGAAACAAGTTTTAATATTTTATTTTGGTAGAATATATTATAGTTAAGCATTGTGATTTCAACATTGAATTTTGGTAGTGTCATCTTTCCTGAAATTATTAAGGCTTAGGAATTTTTTTTAGAGTCACTAAGAAACGTAGCATTCGGTGGCCCTCAAATGTTATTTCTAAACTAGCAGCATGCACAGCACCTGGGGAGCTAGAAATGCAAATTTTTAGGCCCCACCCAGAACTAGTGACTCAGAAACTATAGGGGTAAGATCCAGAAATCTGTATTTTCTTGAGCTCGCTAAGAGATTTAGATACACACTAAAGTTTGAGGGCCTCTGGTCTAATTCAATTCCTCACCAAAAGGAGAAATTTGATACATGTGCCAAGAAGTCTAGGAGCAAACACATGAAATCATTAACTTAAGTCGCATGTTTGTCATGGATGCCTTTTCCAGATCCTTTCAGGTCCTGTCTAGCTATTTACTCCTTTGACTAAATTAGAAAACAATGGACACAGTGCCATACCTGCTTCACGTCCTCTGTGTAACAAGCGCAAGCTCAACCTCATTTTGGTGTATAAGATGGATCTTGATCATAGTCAGGGATATTCAAGTAAACTCTAGATCAACAATTTGAGGTTTGGCATCACGACACTCACTGCCAATCTGACTCGCCATATGGGCTAGTTCTACTTTGTCTAGTTATCAGAGCATGTCCCTATTTCTAGAAAAGAGTAAAATATTAATGCTCTTCTCATATTTCCACCCCTTCCCACAGAGGATAGAATGTCCAGCCAAGCATGTGCTTCTGACCACCAACCTTATTAGCTCCTCTGAGTGGATGGATTGATTCATAAGATTAGTCAGAAAGGAAGTCATTGAATAGGGCACTTTTCACTAGCATGCAAAAACACTGTGTGTATTTATATGAGGATAAAACATGGGAGTGGGCAGGAAAGAGGGGTGGAAAGGAACAGAACTACTGCAGGAAGCATCCAACAGGTTCCTAGATCTAAGCTTTAGCACTACTTTTCAGCCAAACCCTGAGTGTGGTGAGGACTGACTACTGGGGTATCAGGAGCCTCCTTATTAGAGAAGGCAGAAAGAATAACGTACAGAATTCAAACACTAACATTCACTCCCCGACACTCTAATTTCTCAGATCTAGTCACTGTATCCCTGTTTTGTTGTCTGAGTCCAGATTTCTACCTGGATAAGCAAAGATTTCTAGTCTCAGAGCAACTCAGCTGCTCTGACAAGTCCCCAAATTAATTAGAATATGTGCTAGAAATCCTGTCAGGAGCAGGTCCCTGTGGCCAGCCCTAACTCCCATGCTACCTACTCTCAGATAAACTAGCAGGTTATATACTCCACTTACCTACCTTTGGGGCCTCATCTTACTCCTTGTTAGTACTTCCAAATGTTGGATTCTGTTTTGGACTGTCTGTTCTGGTCTCTTGTTATATTTCCAACATTCTAAGTTTTTCTTTCCTCTCATCCTTCCAACTGAAGTAGTCAAACTCCCCCCATGCCTCATTAGAAGTTATTATAGCTGTAGCTCTAGGTTTTAGATCTTTCTTTACAATTGTGCTGTGGTTACTTGGTTCCTATCTGGTCATATTTTGAAGTATGGTAACTTTACTTGGCAAATAATGTCAGGACAAAGAGAGCCTTTGTGAAAATGCTTCACCTTTGAGTTTATGTTTCCACCATGAAAGGCCATCTGAATAAAGAAGAGCTTAATAGATAGAACACTTAAGGAGTTACCAAATCTTCTTTCTTTGTTACTTTTAGCCTAAGGCAGTTTTGTGGTTGCTACCATCTTGAGAAATTTTGGTGTGTATTATACACATTTTTATCCTCATCATGAATGTGGAAGAAGTATTTAAGAAAACTGGCCAGCATCCCTCAGTGGGATGCCTGATTGGCTGAGTTGGTGAAATGTGCAACTCTTGATTTCAGGGTTGTGAGTTCGAGCCCCACGTTGGATGTGGTGATTACTTAAAAAAAAAATAAATAAAATCTTAAAAAAAAAGAAGAAAGAAAGAAAGCAACATAGCTAGCATCTTGGATTTAAGTCAGAGGTTTCCAAGGAAAGATCTCAGGAAAAGTCTTATTGACTATTTAAAATATACAATCAATAGCAAAATAAACATTTTCAGCAGGGGAGACACATTTATTTTGTGGTTATTTGTTTCGTGAAAAAATACAGGATAAAAATTCATTTTCTCTTCTCTCCTCTCTCTTCCTTCTTTTTTCTTTTCTCTTTCTATCTCTCCCTGGAAATCTTACCCAGTGTAATTATCCAGTTCAAGCAGATTACTTTCACATCTGTCTCATTCTTCCCTCCTGAGCTCCAGATACACGCCATTAATGGCTACCTACAACTGAGCATCTTGTGGGCATCTGAAACATAATACAATTGCAAATGATTCATCCTCGTTGTCCCTGCCACAACACACACCAAGCCGGCTCCTCTTTCTGTATGCCTTTTCTCTGGTAAGGAAACCATGCAGTCTGCCAAGCTAAAAACCTCAGAAATATCCAACACTCATCCCTTTCTTCCAATGAAAATCATATATTTGGTTATCAAGTATTTATTCCAAATTAGTTAGCAATTTTGTTCCCTCTCATTCACCCTCCAATGCCTCTGCATTAGTTTGTCATCCACCAACAGTTTCTTGGATTCACGGCAATAGTCTCCTTGTCGAACCCCATGTCTCCACATTTCCTCCCAACCATGTCTCAGAGTCACTTCCTGGGACTTCTTTTTACAAAATCGTCATCATCACCATCATCATCACAACAACAATGATAATAAAGTTTGCTCCATACTTAAGGGACAGCAAAAATTTCTCACTGCTTCCAAAATGCAGTCTAAACTTTAGCTTGACACATAGGATATATAATTTGGCTCCAAACTTTCTTTTTTCACATTTACTGCTCCTTCTTTGCACCCCCATAAACACTAAGATCAAACCACACAAACTTCTTCATTGTTTTAGAAAAATGCCATGCCTTTTATACATTTCTTTCTCTACATGCTTTCCCTCTGTCTAGAGTATATCCTCTATTTACTGACATTCAGTATTTCCACTGTGGCTTCTCACATGCAATACTGTTTATTTGTTACTCTTGGCTCACTAAACTGTGCTCCTGAAGAAAAGGGAATATAAGTCAACTATAGGTATCAAGTGAACAACGGACATTTAATTTCAGTGACTGAATAATAAATGAATCTAAGGCAACATGCATAGTAATTACATCTATAAAGAAGGATCTTTGTGATGTTAGAATAAGGTTGATTAATCAGTGAGTAGTAAATTGTTCAAGATATACACATTTAAGAAAGGATGAAAAATCCAGGAAGATACTTTTTTCTTCTCTGTTACTTGCAGAATGAGGAAAAACTTGATTCTACATCAAAAGCAGCCCAAATAATGCTACTTTACATTCCCATCAAAGTCTAATTCAGAAATTATGTCATAAATTTCCAACATATAGCATCTACTCAATCCACCACGTGTAATGTCAGGCACACTTCTAAGTAGTGAAACAGAGATGGTGACCATGAAAGACAAACACATTTTTAGGTCTTTGATGATATTAAGGAATAATTGATAATGGTATTGTAGTTACGTTAGAAAATAATCCTTAAATTTTAGTGATACATAGTGAAAACACAGGTATGACATCAAAGATGGCTTCAGACAGAGTATGAAATGGTGAGGTAGTAAGACTGTGGATATGGCAGCTTTACTAAGTGTTGATGGATGTTTAGGACAGGTGATGGATAATGGGAATTCATTAAAGTATCTGTCTACTTTTGCATGTGCTTGAAATTCTGTCAATATATTTAAAAAACATTTTTGATCATGACCAATGACTACACAGTTGTAAACAATTAAAGTGACATCAAATACATGTTATTTGTACTTGTGAGGCACTCTGGTACTTTCTATTTTATTCTTTCTTATTCTATTTTATTTAAAAAAAAAACATAATGATAAACCACTAAATTTGTTTTAGCTAATGAGCCATGGAAAACACTGTTTTATACAATGAAATAATTCTCCATGTGTTAATTTCCCCCTGTCCAATGTACACTCTATGAGTTTTCTACATTTCATATTAAATACCAACCTTCTCATAGGGCTCCCAGACTTTTAAGCATCTCATCTCCCTGATGTTGCTCTAATTTTGTCGGGGGGCATATTAAAATTATGTTCTCGAGTATATATTCCAACAGAAACATTACTTTAAATAAAACAGTGTTGTTCCAAGTGATGAAATTGTATCTTTTATTCAAACTTGACCCTAGGATAAAAGGAGAGTACTCCTGAACATACACTCTTCTCTATGTTCCACTCTGTATGTAAGCGTCTACTCTCGTTATACTGGTCTTTCTAGCATTAGGTTCTGATTATTCTTTAGCTCTGCAACCAAATAAATGTCCAGATTCATAGACTCTCCAGGCATCCAGTCATTCCTTAGCTTATGTTTGTACAGCCTATTTTTCAAATTTTTAAAAACTGAATGCCATTCTGTGGTTTTAAATACTTTCCCATTTACTAAGGTCATTTTCAATCTTATTTTCTATGGCATAAGCTAGGCCTCCTGGGATGGTGCCATCTATGAAAAAACAAATACTTTTTACATAGCAGCATTCAGCTGAATGATAAAGTTGAATACTATGCAGTCCCACTGAACCATCTTTTTTAACTGTCACTTCAAAACAGTGACACTTTATTTCAAGCCTCAAACCTATTGTAACTGATCAAATAAATGTAACAAATAAGGAACAACTGAGTACCACTAAGTTCTTGATAATAAGCCATATAGATTATCTAAAAAGTGGCAAACATAACAGTTTGGAGATGATTTAATAGATATTCATTTATAGTACTACATTTAAGAACCATAAGACTTGATAAAATGAATATATAAACTTACACATTGTGTTATAGTCTCTAGCCTTCTATAATTGTACTTATGTGTTTACATACTTTCCACAAATGTATGTTATAATCCTTAAGATCTGTACTTCATAATGTGTAAAATGGTGTTTGATGTGTGCTAGGTAATTTAATATTATGCATACTGAATTAAAGTCCAACTTACCCTATTTCATTATTACTCTGACATAGGAAGATATAAAGACAAATAATATCCAGGCATAGAAAAAATAATTTATTAAGTACTTGAAGAAATGTACCTACAAGTAATTTTTGGTGATTACATACAGAGTAATATGAAAAACAAAAACAAAAACAAAAAGCCTTGGGAAAAAAAAAGAAAATGTGAGTCAGAAGGAGTTGCAGACTAAACTGCAACATCTGGCTTTGGCGTGATCATGTTTCTGCAGTATTATCTCAACAGTGGGGAGATCAGGTCTATACAACGAAGAAGCTGGGCTGAACCTATGGGACAAGAGACCTCCTCGACTCATCCTGCTGGGTTCTCCCCAGATGACAAATACTCTTGACACTGAATCACCATCAAGAAACACTTCAAGGCACTCAAGACCCAGCAACCATGCCCTATCCTCTGAGCGTCCCTTACATTTCATGTCTCTTCTGCTGCCTTTTCCCCTCAGAGACTTTTCGAAACCAAGTTCTTCCATCTGTGAGCCCTGAAGCCTTCTTATCACCCTTGCTCTTTGGAACCCTGTTTCACTGTTGCCTTTGATCCACTGGTGTGAGGCAATCATGGTAGCAATCCCCCTTAAGGGAACCAGTTTGAATCTTCTTTCCATATTTTGAATCACTGCCAGGTTACTAAAATGATTTGAAAGAAAAAAAAAAAACTTGAATTTGGATAAGTCAATATGGAGCCTGATGTAGAAAAGTATATAACTAATCTAAAATCCGTAACTTAGTGTGGATAAGGATCATGGCTGTTCACCACACTTACTTTTTATTTTTTTAAAGATTTCATTTACTTAATTGAGAGAGAGAGAGAGGATGAGCGGTGGGGATGGGGCAGAGGGAGAGAGAGAAGCAGACTCCCTGCTGAGCAGAAAGCCTGATGCGGGACTCGATTCCAGGACCCTGGGATCATGACCTGGGCTGAAGGCAGACGCTTAACCGACTGAGCCACCCAGGCGCCCCCGGTTGCCACACTTTAAAAACACACTTTGCCACTAACCAAACTGAGGTGTATTGCTATTGTAGTAGATGGTCTGTGAGAATCCCAAACATTCTTAGGATTCCCTGACATGAGATAAAGACAACTTAAAACTGACTTCTCAGGTTCACTATACATTAAGAAATCCTCACAATCTCTAAAACCATTGTATTTAGGAATCCAATAAAAGTAAATGGGATTCTATCACTTTGACAAATGGAACAGCTCTTACTCCATGAAAGTCATGGAAAGGCTGGGCGGGAACATGTGTGGCAACATGATGCTGGAGAAGCACCTGCCTCCCACCTGCCTCCCACATGCTGCTCACCTGCCACCCACCAGCCTGCCCTGCCTCCCAGTCATTCTGCTCTAGCCAATCTGTAACCTCTGGTTTTCTATTTCTTGGAACTCACTCAGAAACACATTAAGCTAGATGACCTTTAAATATATGGAAATCAACCTTATTGTCCAACTTTGAACCCTGGAGAAAACTGCTAAGAGTTTAAAAATTATTACTGCCTTTATCCAAAAAAACACATTAAAAAAAATGCTGGTCCTACTATGCTAATATTTACCTTGTGCCCTTTTTTTAAAGGGAACTCACATCACAAGGTAAATGTCTTTAATATTCAAATATTTATATGAAGTACCAGATGTTATTATTTTCATGTATTACAAAGGGAATCAAGCACAAAGAAGTTCAGTGCCTGTAAGTGGTTTGTCAGAAGATAGTACATTCAGCTTTCCACTCTGTTCTTCCTTCTATTTTTATCTAATTTTATTTTAAAGCAACGCCTTTTATCTTATCATGACTAGAATGCAAAATATTCTCAAGTTTTTCCTCTGCAAATCAAATGTGATCAGCATTTTCAGTCCCTTCCCTGTGCCAAGCACTGTGACAGCACTTGATAGAACAAATGCTATTTAACTCCGAATCACATAAAACACATTTTAAAACATTCTTTGCAAAGCCCAATACACATTGTTTTATACTTGAATTAGCAAAATACCTAAGAGAATTTTCTTTTGTCTTTAAAAAAGCAGTATCATATTCTGCTTGGGGGAGAACAATAAAACATCAAACCAAGTTTAGACTCCCCTGTGCATGAAAACTGCAGCAGGTGACTGATGTCAGCCTTCTGTGAATGTCTCAAGCGACCTCAAGGAGATCTCAAAAACAGGTAGAACCAGAAAACCAGTTAAGGAGAGGCATGCAGGCAATATTTCTGAATAATCAGATATGACAAAAACCTAATGTATTAAGATGGCCTAAGGGTTTTTCTCGTGTCTATGTGGAAATCAGAAAACCCTAATTTTTTATAACTGTAACCAAGTATACCTTATGACACACAGGTATTTGGAGAATTGCTTGCCAGCATGTATCCCCTCTTCCCCTTTTTGTATATATAATCCCCTGTAGCTAACAAGCGTTGGAGCAATTCCTCAAAGCAGTCTGAAAGACTGCTTCCTGGGCAGTCGTCCTCAGTAAGACAGCTAATAAAGTATTTACTAACCTCTTTTGAGGTTGGCTTTCTTTCAGTTGACAGTCTGGCGACCACGAAAGGACCCCAAAAGAGGCCATTTTCTCATCTGGGCTCCACCAGGAAACGGACCCTTGGTACTGGTTCTTGTGCCCAATTGTCTCCTTACACGAAGTACAATGGACTGGGTGGGCTCTTCCTGGGATCCGGACCTCCCCGTTTGGTAGATGGTCCAGAGCTTTATTGATTGTTGTTTTCCTTTCTTCTGCAAAGTCAGGAAAAGGTGGCATTCTGTGTATGACCCAGGTTTCGGGCTTTAACCTTTATTTCTTTCCCCTGCAGTCAGGGAAGAGCGCCATTTTGTGCTTAACACAGGTTCTGGGTCCTATCCGTTGTCTCTTTCCTCCTGTGTAAGTCAGAAAGGGCGCCGGGCTGTATAGAGCACAGGTTGCAGGTCTGTTGGAGCGACAAATCTTCATCCCAGAAATTAAAAACTGTTCAGAATTTTGCCAGTGTGAATACTCGATGCTACCATGACATAAATGAGATTCTGAAGAAATCCGAAGACAAAGGACAGGAGCTCCTCTCATTGGAGAGTGCAGAGGCTAACCTTACACACTGCAACCGGTCTCCTAGGGATTCCCATTTACAGTACAGATAATTTAGTTGCTCTACTGAGGGATGCATGTAAGTTTTCTGCTCAGCATTCTGAGCACTTTTCATTTTTGCCAGGCTAAATGGAGAGAAACAGCAAGACACAAATACCATTAACCAACTCCAGGGGGAGACCCTGGAGGTGCAAGGTCATTCTAATCAGCACATCAGTCCACAACTAAAATCCCTTAGGTAGTGCCAAGCATTTAAACCCAGTAGGACTGAGATAAATCATCACAAATGGAAAAACAGGATGGGTAGCCCTTCCAACACTCCAGGGGGGATTCATGTTTAACACACACGGATCATATATTTGCAAGCTTCTAAATAAATGAGAAAATTATACTAAGGATGATTCTAACATTCAAATGGCCTAAACGGGATTCCCTTGAAATACCATGTATTTACCCACCCAACTCAAGAAAGGCAGCTATTAAATTAAACTGGAGTGGGATGCATATTTTGATTGGTATTTAGAAGCCCCTAAAAGAAATGCTGGTGCTTACTTGGCAGCACATGTACTAAAAATTAGAGCTGCTGGATGGCTCAGTTGGTTAAGCGTCTGCCTTCGGGCTCAGGTCATGATTCCAGGGTCCTGGGATTGAGCCCCACATCGGGCTCCCTGCTCAGTGGGGAGCCTGCTTCTTCCTCTCCCTCTGCCTGCCACTCTGCCTACTTGTGCTCTCTCTGTCAAATAAATAAATTATATAATCTTAAAAAAAAAAAAGGAAAAAGATGATAGCTGATAAGCATCTCAAATTTTTTATTAAGAACAAGGGGATTAAAATAGATTTAAGATAAAAGTTTATAGATTTGTCAGCAATATTTGTGTCTACTTAAGGTATTTTCCCCTAATTTTTTTTTTGTAAGTTAAAACGTTAGAGTTTTGCTAAGTTATGTGATGGATAGTCATTAAATACCTAGATCATTTTCAAATAAGATAAAATACTGAAACATTAATTACTAACATAGGTTTATCTACTTTGAACTTTCTATTACAGAGAAACTAAAGGTATTTGGGTCTATTAATAAACATATTTTGTGCCATGTTGAAACATTTACTACAAGAAGGCATATATTTCTAAAAATTACTAAATGTATTTGTAAATTTGCCCATCTAAAGAATACTGGTATAACAAACAGTTCACAGTTGCTTACTACTTTAGTTTTTACTAGAAACTAAGGTTTCTAAGAGTTCAGAACTCGAATAAATGTAATTAAGATTAATGGACAACTCTATGCAAGGAAAGTGAGATATATGTTTTTGGTTTTGGTATAAAAAAACAAAAAGCATGAGGAATGGGAATGCATTTTTGTTGAAGAAAATTATTTTGTCCTAAAGTGAGACTATTTAAAGAGGGAAAACTTAGGACAAATCTAAATGTAAAAAAAAGAAGAAAGACAAAAAAAGAAAGAAAAGAAAAAAGTTGTAGAAAGTTTGCAAAAAGGAAACCTTTGGAAAAGAATATGTATGGTTAGTAGTAGCTAAGATTAGAATAAATTTATATAAAATGATGTCAAATGTACACTGGTGTAAAATTGGAATTTGGTTTTTCTCTGTTAAAATGACAAAGTTTCCTTAGATTATTACTCTACTCTTAATGTGAAATTGTAAACAAGGTTGTTTATCTTTAATGTAATCACCTAGAAAAAAATTTCTGTTTTGTATTTATGAGATCTTTGATCACTTAAGAAAACTGAATCTTCTCAGTATTAAAAGAGCTAAGTTTTGCTAACAACTATGTAATTTCTTTATTTGCCTTTAGAATCTTTTATTGCTACGTTGGTTAAATAGATAAGTATTATTAAGTATTAAGTTTTGCTCTGTAATTCTATTTAGGCAAATCCTTTAAAACTTTGATATTTTTGACAACCTTCACAAAATTTTGAAGGACGTCTTTTTGACTAATTAGTCTTATTTGGTACATTAAACTACATGGGAAGCATTGTCAGATAAATGATGATAAACCTTCTTAGATTATATAGTATGGGTGAATGCTATTAATATAATTGCTCTAGAAATTCTATGAAATTTCTCAAGTTTTGATTTGTTTTGGTATAATGTTATCACTTGTAAGTCTAATTATTGAAATGGTGTGTGTCTCAGAAATAACCAACTTTGCCTTATAATGAACTCTCATCAGATCTTTAACCATGGCCATTTTTGAATCTTTTGTCATTTACCATTATTGTTTTTACTCTGATGCTCTTGCAAACATGTTTCAGATTCAAGAATATTCATGGAAAGGACTTACGACAAATACAAGTATCTGATACCCTCAAGGTCATAAAACTAAACTGGGTAAAGAATTGCCAGAACTAATGGGAATACTGGATTCAAACAGAGCAGGAATTAATAGCATGGTAGTGAATGGACTGAGGAAGATGATTATATTTTTTATGACTTTTGTTTGAAACATTTACTGGTTCTATAATGTTTGCTCTTTCAGATTTAAGGAAACTTTTTCTCTTAAGCTATCTTTGACTTAGAGAAATTTGGTAAAATATTCCTTTGTAAACAAATATGAAACATTTCTCTTTCTCCCTACCTGATCCCTCCAGAATTTGGAAACTCTCAGTAAGTATTCTTACTTCCAGGACAGTTATAATTATTTGCATAAGTGCAATAAGAATCTGTTCTCCTTGTAACAGGACATCATTGGAAACATCACTTATATTAGCAAGGCTTTGACCGGAATGCCATATTTGAGAGAGACATTCATAGACTCAGGGATGAGCAGACAGCTTTAAGCAACTAAGGTTGATTCTATGCAGCCAATGAAGCCCCTTGGAGAAATCAGCCTGATACTGCTTATAGGATTCCTGGGAACCTTACCAGGTGAGTAAGGAAGGTCACTTCCTGTCAGGCTTTGGAACCTCAGAATATTTTAGGGACTGCAAGAAGAAAGGAAGTAACCAAATCTACAGCTATTACAGCCAAGTCTGATGGCAGGTATTTGGCTTGGCTTCTTAGCCTCAAGGGGCCGTTAAAATTCTTGATAAAAATTTGCAGCAGAGCAGATTTGAAAGGACCTATATGGCCAATCCCTATTCTTGCTGGCATTGTGTAAATAATTAGGACAAGATTGTTAAAACTGGACTTATTTTATAAATTAGTCTTTGGCTAACTTTGATGGAAAGTAAGGGTGATTTCAGAAAAACTCTGTTTCAGTAACACAACTTTGTGGATGTTAGATTCTAGTCCTGATTAATTGTCTTTGAGTGTTTGTTGTTTGCCTATAAAATTGGGCTGGATCCTGAATTCCTCTGGTTTCCTCAAATATCTGGTTATTACTCTCCAAACTAAGATTTCCAATTTTCTTCTGTTCTTTTGACTTAGAGTCATTGAGAACTTAAACTGCCCATTTCCCTGAAGCCCTGCAGACTGAAGCTAGACAACTTGAGGTAAACTTCAGAGAAATTGCCACAGTGGCCATATTTAGACAATCTTCATATTTGTTGCTAAATGGGCCAATTAGAAAGATCACCAGAAATATTCAAACTGAACCAGAAAAATCTGTCAGACTGCACTGTCTGTTCTCACTCCATCTGAAGATGCTTTGAGCCCAACATCTAGAAATATTCTCACTGATAGTACTCAGGACTCAAACACTGGGTTTATAATTTGCTCCATTAACCCGTGTTTTTCTTTTCTTTCTATAAGAAATGCCTCTATTCATTACCTACATTGCTTGCACAATGCAGTCCTAACTCTGAGAGACCATCTGCAGGACCGCTCCTGAAACGAGACAACTGTATTTAAGTGAACTGACCTGTTCTCAAGACTAGGACTGGTTCATGAGATGCGAAACAGACTTCTTACCTAAGGTCCAGAACAGAACAGTTAAACTCCAGCTAAGAGGGAACAGTGTTGATAGGTGATGTTATTCTAAGAAAAAAAAAAAAAAAAAATCTTGTCAAAAGGGGAGAATGTTACTTTGTAACCACACCACAAGGACTTTTGGTGAAAATCTATTCCAGATACGTGTAGACGACTCTCAGTTAGGGTAGATTAAGTCAGAGGGCTCCACTCTGCTGGAACAAGCTAATCATACCAAATATCAGCCTTAAGTGACCCAACACCCAGTCTCAGGAAAATGTTAGCTCAATGGCTTGGTTCTGAAATTCTTGGTTAAAATCTATTCTAATGTTTCTAGCTAAGATATTAGCCTTTTACTGTTAATATATTTACTATACAAATTAACTTCTTGTTGTGTGCATTGGTGTACTCAGACTTGCCCTAAGCTAAAGATGGTCAAATGTCTGGATACTATAAATAATATATACAGTTCTGTATAAAGTTTGACAGTTTATACCTAGACACAACGAAACACTTCAGGCTATAAAATTCTTAAACTTTAGCAAATTTAGATGTTTACAGATAGTTATGCTTTTTAGGACATGTTTGCCTCATATATCAGAATAACTAGGAATCTACCTTCTAGTGCCCTGGGACAAAGAGATACTTGGTCACCATTGTCTCCTACAGGTTGCAATTTGCCAAAAAGGGGGACTGTGCATGAAAACTGCAGCAGGTGACTGATGTCAGGCTTCTGTGAATATCTCAAGTGACCTCAAGGAGATCTCAAAAACAGGAAGAACCAGAAAAGCAGTTAAGCAGAGGTATGCAACAATCAGCTCTGATTAAAACATAAGGTATTAAGATGACCTCAGGGTCTTTCTCCTGTGTGGAAATCAGAAAACCCTATATTTTACAACTGTTACAAGTTATACCTTGTGACACACATGCATTTGGAGAACATGTATCCCCTTGTCCCCATTTTGTATATATAACCTGTAGCTCATAAGCTTTGGAACAGTTAGTTCTTCAAAGCAATTTGAAAGATTTTACTGGGTGTTCATCCTCAGTAAGACAACTTATAAAGCATTTGCTAATTTACCATTTTGAGGTTGGCTTTCTTTCAATTGACACCCCAATTATGAAAACACATCTAAGTCTGAGCTTTCTGGCAGACTCTTATTAGCTAGAATGCTTATCTTGATTAAATGACTATCTAACTTATTTAGCCTTAGTAGTGAACTCAAAGAAAATTTTGCTAATTTGTAAAACAACCAAATAAACCAAAAATATGCCCCCTTCCCACAACCCAAAAGAACCTTCTTTAAAAAATGTGGTCTATTAAATCTAATTGAATGTGCCTGATAACTGAGACACAGAGAGATTGTGAAAAGGAAGTTTAGAGACAGAATGTGTTAATGTCAGGATATACCTTGAAAGTTGTTCTCTAAAATAAGTCCCTGATTTAAGGTTCTTGTTTTTGTTTTGTTTTGGGGGTTGTTGGTTTCTCCCCCCCATTACCTCTTTCTAATTCAAGCAAAATAGCAGAGACCATTCTGTCAAATTGATTATGTGAATTTTGTCACAACATTTTGTGTTTCCTTGTGGCTCTGTTACAGATGTGACATACTTCCCAAGCCAATGGAGTTCAGCAAGAATAAGGAAACTGTAAGTTCCCATCTAAACCTGTTCTGGTGGGGTGTCCACCTCTCCTCATTTCCTGCCACATATGTTCTAGGAGTCCCCAGAGGGATTTGCTAGCTTGGCTTCCTCATGGCACCTGTTCTTCTCTGCTCTGGCCCTCTGTGGTAATGCTGCCAAGGACCACTCACACCCAAAGTGCAGATGTACCTACTTGTGCCCAGAAGAGTCTGCAGTGGTTGCTGTAACATTTTAACATTAGCACAGAGGCTGCTGTTGAACATAGGAGGCTGTGCTGAGGATCATGGTGCGGACACCCTTGGTGGTGGCCCCTGACACCTGACTCTCCACGCACCGTCCATGGAGAGTTTAGAGAAGTCATTCTTCTGCTGCAGTCCCACAGAGTCGAACTACATTGGTTGACAATCCGAATGACCTTACGCACAGTCACCACTTCCTTCCCTTGTGTGTCAACTATCTTTGAACTGAATTTGAACAGCTCTCTTCCATTTTCCTTTAGAATGAATTCTTCATCAGGGGTTTTCTTTCCTTCAAAAAAAAATTATGTCCTCAGAAGACTAGCCCTGTTGGATCTATAAAGATGCCAAGATCCTAGGTAAATGTGACTGAAATTTATACTAGGACCCCTGCTGCATTAACTCATCCATGTTTTTTTTTTTTTTAATACAAATGGCTATTTAGGTATCTGTACATTTTAATATATCGATATTACTGGAATATATATTTACCTAACTATAGTTAAGGAAATGACTGGATTCACACACAGAATATTTATCAGGCATTTCTTCTGTGCACTTTGGTAGGCACTAGGAGTACAAAAAAACACAAATTTGGACAAACAGGCTGTGGGTAGCAAATTTTTGCTGTTAGTTTGGGCTATTCTTAAAACACTCATGGAAACTTGCTGCAGCTTCTGATTACCCATTCTTTTTTTCCTTACATCAAACGTTTACTATAACCTATATACTTGGAACAAAGTAGTTTCCCAGTATGAGTGTTAGATTCCAGTGGCAGAGCTGTGGATGACCCTGTGCCTGGTAAAATGGAGCTTGAGGCCATGAGCAGATACACCAGCCCAGTGAACCTGGCTGTCTTCCCCCATCTGACTGTGGTGCTGTTGATCATTGGCATGTTCTTCACTGCCTAGTTCTTTATTTATGAGGATATCGACACGTGCACTCGGGATATCTACAAAGAGCTCCTCATCTCCTTGGTGGCCTCACTCTTCATGGGCTTTGGAATCCTCTTCCTGTTGCTCTGGGTTGCATCTATGTATGAGCTTCCAAGGGTTCCAACCAGGTGGCTTCACTGAATCCCTGCTTTTGTAAATTAATTTTTTTTACTATTGTTGGAAGTGTCCTACCTGCTGCTCACAATAAAGGCAGATGTGTGACCCCCCCCCAAAAAAAATGAGCCAGACTGTTGAAACAGATTATGGGAGAATTGTCCAATTTGACATATTTTTCATCTATATGTCTCTTACTTCAGTTTCTTACTGCTTTCAGCTCAGGTAATTTCACCTCATGTAATACTTTCCCACAGGCAGGACATATGCTTACTCCTTTCAATCCCCTCTCATCTTAAACCCAGTTACCTCAGGTTGGTCTTTGACTCCTTAAATAACAGAGCCTAGTTAGGTGTTTCTTTTAGGTATGGTCACAAAAGCAAAACCTTACTTATTTTCCTTACTAGCCCATTGAACTAGGGTTTTCTTAAACATCTGTATTTACAGTAAATGGAAAAAAAAATCAAGGTTTTTACTGAAAATTATACTTATCTACTTAAAAATCACATTTGCCTTTAAAATGATACTATTTAAGTCCCAATACTCAGTATTTCAACTACATCGTAATCTGTGATAGAAGGGACAGGTTGTTTTTTTTTCCCCCTAGGAAAAATGCCTTTTGAATTTTAAATAACTTTCAGACTCTAGGTTATTTAACGTCACTAACTGATCTACTACAAATGCACCTTTAGAATATTTATTCAAACTAAATGCTACAACGTTATACAAAATTCAGCTATCAAGTTTTTAGCAAAATTGCCTGTATTTTTCAAAGTCTCAAGTTATTTAAAATAACTATATATTACAGTAGCAATAGAAATAGAGGGTATAGGATATCGTTGTTTAAGGGAAGAGTATTGTCACTGGGTATCAAATATGGATAAATTATTGTATGAAATATAACTGCTAACCAAAAATAAAATGAAGTGTTTAAGATATTTCAAAATTCATAAATATTTAAAAACGTGCACAAATATAAATGATATAAAACTAAGTAAAAGCATGTGTTTAAGTGGAGAAATGCAGGGTATGAAGATAAAACACAACTTACATTGATGTTTGTACAAAATTATTTAATATCCATTTATTAGATCTGAAACCAAGCTACTTAGGAAGAATATTTCTTTGATAACATTTATGTATGTAAAAATGGACTCTTTGGTTTATAATTTCATCCTTTTCATTCTAAATATCCTAGAACCAAACTAAATATTAAAATAAACATTTTTTTAAACAGTATGACACATGGTTAATGTGAAACAATGATTCTACTTTATATTCCTCAGCCATAGTCATATTACGTCATATTTGTCTTTCATGACAAATATCTTTTGAATAATAGGTGAATAACTGGATAATCTTGAGTAAAGTTAAAGTTGAATGTAGCCAGAGTTCAACTTCTTCCTTGCTTATCTGGATTACTCTAGATGTCATCTTGATTAAACAAGATATTTGCTTCCATAAAAGTAGATTGCCAATATATACCCATTACTCGATACACCACATTAGAATTATGGCTAATCCCAATCATTATAATAGACACCAGCGTGTTCAGGATACAGGCACTTAAACTATTCTGAAGATATCTGCCTAGAACTACTTTGAATTCATACCTATTTTCTTGAGTTTCTGCTTACACACTAAATGTACTATGTAGAGAGTAAAACCACCTTACCCATCTTTACTATGAAAGTACATCTAAGTGCCATTATCTTTCCACCAATATTAATATGGGGAGAAAAGGGAAGTATTTTGCTTGAAAGGATTAAATCCATGAAGTTTAGAAGTGTCTGTTGAGAACTTAAACTCTGAGCAAATTATTTGAAGTATTATGTGCTTGCTCAGCCTTCACCCCTGAGGAATTTCTCAGCCACAGAAATTTTGGAAAGTTACTACACCTAGATTCTGACACACAGATGTTTCTGGAGGGAAAAATAAATAAAGGAAAATAAAGACAAACGGCAGAGGAGAAAAAATCTGTGCAAAAGTCAAAGCTACCAGTCACAGGCCAATGAAACAAAGCCTCCTGCACTTCTCAATGCCATGAGGAGAGGAGGAATTCAGGAGCTATTATTTAAAAGCATGGAGCACTGGGTGTTACATGAAAATAATGAATTGCAGATCAGCACATCAAAAACTAATGATGTATTGTAGGTGACTAACTTAATAAAATAAAATTTAAAAAAATAATAAAAAAATAAATAAAAGCGACCTGTTTCCAGAAATGGCGGTTGCTGCACAAAAAGGCAACAGGCTTTTGCTTGTAATTAAAAATGATTAAAACTAGTTTATGTAATTTCACCTTCAGAGTTATCTTGCTCTACATTTTAGGACTTCCAATTTCAGAGTTGCCTAAAGACAATTAGCCCATTTTCCTCTTAGGCCTGAAAAATGCCCCATCTAACAAAGAATGGGTAATATTAAAGTCAATCTGGTTTGGGTAACTGTGGGTTCTGTCTTTGGTAAGTGGGTAAAGGACAATGGTCCAGAATTACAAAAGCGAATTTTTCTAAGAGCAAAATGAAAAATCTCTTGCATTCATTGGACTCCAATTCTAATGCTTTTTAATAATTTGATACTAATATATAAAGATTATACAATTTCCTTATCAGATTATAAGCCAATGCCCATTCCAGCCAATGTTATTTTTCTTTAAATGCAAAACTTTTGTAGATCAAGTGATTACTTTTCCTGTGAAGAATAACTGTTCTCTCTCAAAGTTTTATTTGTATGCTATTACCTCATTAGAAAGTCTGCAAAATTTCCAATCGATTACATGCAGCTTTCCAAAACAATAAAATCCCATGTTGCAGTAATTGGGAATTCCCTGTTATAATGGGAGTCGTAAAACCTGCTTTTATGAATAATGTTAAACTGGGCCCATATTCTGGATTTGTGTTTATAAAATGCCATAAACGGCTTAGGTTACTGCAATATTTCTGGTATATTCTGGTAGAGACAGAGCAAAGAGAGAGACAACATTCAGAAAAGTTGCCTCCATCATAATGGAGTAGAAGCCAGCAAGGTATGATGTGGTGTAGTATTGAAAGTACGGGCTTTTGCGTTCAAACCCAGTTCTACCAATGCAGAGCCATGTGACTCTTGGAAAGTTCTGTAACTTCTCGAAGGGTTAGTTTTCTCATTTGCAAAAAGGAACTATTTACTTTACAGCATTATTGTGAATACTTAACAAGGTAATATATTTAACATTGAGTTCCATCCCTTGCCTAGCTTCCTAAAGGACTGCTTTGCCTAGCACAGACACAAGTTAAACTTGTTTCCTTTCCCTTTTCATTGTCACAGGGCAGCCAGCACAAGATCAAAATGGTGGCCTAGCAATTAAAACTGTCCTGGTAAGTTACAATCAGAAAGTAATGTCACTTCCATTCCCTACCTCACCTACTACGATTATTTTGAGCCCTGCGTGTCCTTGTTGTCTGGTGGAATTCAACTAAAGCTTTCTTGGCTGATTACCATTGAGTCACAAAATATAAATATTCTCTCATTTAATTCTCAACAGTTTGGGCGAGGCAGATATTGAACACATTTGGGAGGTAATGGGATGTGACAATGTTACAGACACGTTAGTACAATTACTTATTTGTTGTTATGTGACTTGGAGCATTACCTGAGTCTCAAAGTCTCATTTATCACCTCAATCATCATCTACAAATAATGAGGACAAGGGTACCCACAAAATAATTCTTGTGGGAACTTTAGTTTCTAGCTCAAGACCTGGTCCATACGAGGGCTCACTAAATGTTAGATTTTCTTTTCCCTGCTGTCATGTTTTCTCTTGTCATGTTCTCATCGTGTTTTTTAAACACTATGGAATATTATCTTAATGACTGATATTTTAATACTCTCATTTTAACTTAATAGATATTATTTGACTGAATCTTGAATTTTTGAAACAACATACTTCCCCATATTACAACTTGGAAGGTGTTAATATATTTAAAGAGTTACAGAAATACCTCACACTTCTCAAATGGTGTGTTGTTTCTTGAATTCTGTCCTTTGTGGATGAAGTGCAGCCAAGTTAAAGTCTCTTTAATGGATGTGGGGCTTTAATTTCATTACTTTAAGAAAGGCAAAGAGTATCTTATGATCTAAATACTTGAGGATGATCCAGCTAAGACAGGAAAGATTTAAAACTTTCAACCAGGCTCTCTGGTCATGAAAGAATGAGGCCAGATACCACTTCTCATGTCCATCACGGTACTTTCATGAAAACACTATGCACTCACACTGCATTTGGCACAGCATAAAAAAGAGAAAGAACTTTTGCAAGCAAAACACCTAAGCATTGTTGGACTGCTCGAAGATAAAAATTTATGCAGAAGTTTACATCTCTAAAAGCTTTTTTATCTTAGAGGAGAGGTGTAATTCAGGTTTCCCAAATATCTGCTGGTTGCTCTAAGTTTCAAGGAAGGAAGGACTATATAAGTTCAGCAGCTGACTGGTGAGGGCAGCATGGGGTCCTCTGGTCCAGAGTGGAAAGATTTTTACAAAATGAGGAAAAGAAATTCCTACCATGTACCACATGAGGCTGATACTTTGCAAACACCTCAAAATGAAAGATGTGCTGAGCTACATAGTTTAAATTGCACTGTTCCCGCCCAACCAGTTGTGTATGCTCCACAGGAAAATTAATAAAATATAACAAGTTGTCCTGTAGAGTTTAAAGGTAATTAAAACCCAAAAAGGCTTTGTCCTATTTTTCTCATAATTTGGAAATATGAAAACCCATAAAGATATATTATAAAGGGCCGCTGATAGTATTAGGATCCTTTTTTAAAAGGAAAGACTTTGGAATGAATGCTTAAAATCCATACACCATCTCTCCACTAAAGTTTCTATTTGAGACTTAAGAAGATCCTCAGTCTGAAGAAGACAATTTACATTCTATTTACCATTACCATTTAAAAATCATGTGTACAGAGACATTTCATCTACACTGTAATTAAGCACAACTAACTTTATCACACAGAACAACTTTACTGTATATTAGTACACTGGTAAACATATACATCATACCCCAAACTCTCTCCCTACAGAAATCTATTGGCATGTTACAAAAACTGTCCACAAAGTTCTTTGGACAAATGCTTATAGCTATAGTCATTTGTATTTTAAAAACTATTTGAAATTACAGTATTTCATTTATTTTTGTGTATAAAGTTTCCAAACTTCTGCATAAATCCTCGGAACTTGTTTTCATTTGGCTGATATGAGTGATAAACACCAGTGTTGTAATTAAGCATCGGGCTGGACCTGCCATAACTATTGCCTATGGTTGTGGATTTTATTTCTGGGCGGTGCACACCAGTATTTGGTACGTTGCTTGCTGGATGAATAGAGCTTTCAATCTTATAAAATGGCTCAAAGCGACTGTAAATGCGCCTGTCGGTTGAATGAGATCTTAGAAGCTCATTGAGCTTTGGCTGTGGAGAAGAAGCTGGTTTTCTTTCAGGAGCAAGAACTGTATTAATCTCCTTCGAATCTCGGTATTGGATCTGTTCAGTGTTAAATCTCGGGGCAGAAGCATCTCCTGCTCTTTCCAAGAACTTGTTTTCAACTGGACCTGGAGCAGGTATTATTTTGCTACTTTCATCAGATGGAGAATTTATCCCCTGAGATGAGCTAACAGTTACATCTTCCTTACTCTTGTGAATACTGCCTTGAGAGTTTGATGACGAAGAACGCTTTCCTCTAGGAGATGAATCCATTTTTGGTTCTGATTTTTTTGGTTTTTGATTCTCTTCAGTCTCAGAAACTAAAGTGTCAGAACTACTACACATTCTATAAAAGGCAGGTGCTTTATTTTTGGATAGATTTTCTTTCTTCTCTGGGGTAAGGCTAAGTAATGACCTTAACTTCTGAGATCCCTTTTTCAAAAAACTCGGAGAGCCTTTAACTTCCTTCTTTGAAGTGAGTTCTTTGCCAGGTTCATCTTTATTCATGTCAAGCAAAGCAGCAACGGAAATTGACTTGGTCGTGGTGCCACTTGGAGGCTGTCTCTTTATGACCTCCCTGTTCTCTTCTGTGCTCTGGGTCACGTTGTGCATGCTTTTAGAACTTTTCAGCAAGTCCTCTTTGGGTTTTTCTGGTTGTCTAACTCGATTTCTGGTAAGCGTACTATATACATAATGCTTACTATGTCCATGATCTAGGTTGGCTTTTGAGTGGTCAAAGAATGGGAAACTTCGCCTTTTGAGCAGATTCTCATTTTGTTGATTCTTTAGATTTTCTGTCTGCTTATTTACACACAAGGATGTATATAAATAGTTGTTTGCCTCTGTTTGGCCATTTGTGGTTTGATTTACTACTGTGGAGTGGTTTTCGGGAACCTGCAAGGTGTGCATTTTTGGTGCCTCTGACTGCAACGGGAGCTTGGGGCTTGATTCTGGCACGGGTTTGTCTGTCACGTGCTGTCCACTTGTAGGGGTGTCCGGGACCTCCTTAGGTGTGTCACTTCCCTGGGAACCAATGACAGTTGAATTTGAGGAGCCAGTCGTACAACTGTTAACTTCCTGCTGTTCGGGTAAAGTTGGTTTAAACACAAAAGAGGAACGAAGCCGAGAATGAGTATAATGGGCATTGGCTTTCAAATTTTCCGAACTATCGTAGCCCTCAAACCGGTCACCTAGAGCCGATCCATTTGAGTCAGGTACAGCTTCTGAATGATCATTTAAGTAGGATTCAATTCTCCAGTTACGCAAGAAGGACTTCGTGGTATGTTCAAGGGTTGGCATTCTTTGTTGCAAAAAGCGAATATGATTATCTGTTCCGTTAAAAGACCTCCGCACATTTGAGTTCCTCTCTGCAAGATTTGCTGTTTTTCTCTGGGCAAGCCGATCAGCAAAACTCTGTGCAGGTGTGTTTTGGTGGCTCACGTAGCCTCCTCGCAATGAGGAGGTCACACTGAGGCTATCTGAAGGCTTTTTCCAGTTACCTGGAGGATTAATGTTTCGATTTAGAGCCCTGTTAAGCAGCAGGTATGGTGCTGTTTCTGGCTGTTCCCCAGCATAACTATGCCTCTTCCAATTTTCATTTATCTGACTGGATTGATACTGACGGACTGTATTTGGACCATTAAAGTTTGGAATAAAATGAGGCTTGTATCCATGATTTCTTATGCTGTATTTGTCATGTTCATTTAGAGTATATATCCCTCTGTTTTTGAAGTATCCAGATTCTAGTTTATGAATTTTGTCTTGTCTGCCAAAAAGGTTTCTTTGGCTGGAAATGGAAGCTAATGAAGAAAGTGACCGCTGGTAGGTGCCATTCTCCCAGAGTGCTTTGCCAGGCTTCACCCTTGCTGATTCTTCTTGAGCGAATGAACTGGGGACACAGGATCGGGCATAGAGAGTTCTAAATTCTTCATCAAAGGACTCAACAAGTTGTCCTGTGATTATCTGAACCATGCTGAGGTGAGCTTTTTCAAATGACCACATGTAGCTGAAAAAGAATCAAAATTGGAAAATTTTAATTTTTCTGTTAGAAGATTAATGACAATATATAACTCTACTAAGAAAAAATGTGTTGTTTAACATCAACAAGAGCATTTTTGTTCATTTTCCCTGCCTACCGTAATTTAGAACATCTTCAATCATTAAATGCTTGCAGAGCCTGTATCTCCCTACTCCCACATTTGTATCTTAAATAACAAAGCAACTCAAGTCCTGGCTTTGAATCCACCCATAATTTCTGACATTACTTTCTAGAAGTCCAAAGAAAAGCCTGCTGTGCATTTTGCATCTCTGCCTAAGATTTTATGGTGTAGAAAATATTATATTTCATAAACAGCAGCCTGGCAGAGGTCAGGCAAGCCAGTATGAGTGGAAAAGTTGAGAGACCTGGCTTTTGTTGAGCTATCTACCCACATGAGTGTGGACCTCAGTTTCCAAAATGCTAGCATAATCCTACCATTCCTTATAGTTCTAGCATGTTATAATGCAAGATAGGTCTTTGCTAATACATTTTATCTCTTTGGCTTACTCAGGAAGTGTACTTTGGGATGCTAGGGCTTGTGAACAGAGAGAGCATTTGTGGGCTGCAGTCTCAGTCCATAAAGGGCACCTTACTGCTTACTTTATGCACGCAGTGGACAGAGAACTGGTAAATTTAGCCTCAAAAGCCATGCCAGTCAGAATGCCAATTAAGATCTTTTCATATAGGGCGCCTGGGTGGCTCAGTTAGTTAAGCGACTGCCTTCGGCTCAGGTCATGATCCTGGAGTCCCTGGATCGAGTCCCACATCAGGCTCCCTGCTCGGCAGGGAGTCTGCTTCTCCCTCTGACCCTCCCCCATCTCATGTACTTGCTCTCTCTCATTCTCTCTCTCTCAAATAAATAAATAAAATCTTAAAAAAAAAAAAGATCTTTTCATATAAAATACAATTTCTAGGAAATTAAAGTTTGTAACTTCTTTATAGTACTTTGTGGAACTTCTACAGTTTAGAGGTGACAGTTGAAATGTCATGTAAAATTTTAAGTCAGATCTGTAAAAATTTAGATACTGTAACATACAGAGTCATTGAGCCAAAAAAGGAATTGCTAATATGCTATTTATCAAATACTGTTCCTGATATAATAGGGGTTAATAAGGGAAAAAGGATACAGACATTCTCCACAATGAAGGAGCTTGCTCTTTATAGAGGGGACACAATAACAAAGGCAGATGAAATACTAAAAGAATGTACAGAGTATGAATTTAAAATACACAAAATATCATAAACAAGAGAGTACAACTTAAGAGTCCTATTATTTTATCTAGTGTGTTTCCTGGATGCATGGTATGAAAAGAATAACTCACTAAGTGCTCTTTTTGTACAGACGTGTGGGCCACAGGTTGACTTAAAATAAGTGATACAAAGTGAATCACTACAGGAATTTTCAACCCCACTGAAGAACTGAATACAAAATTTGTGAGAAACAGCCAGTAGAGGAATGAATAGTCAACTATGACATATGAGAAAATCCCCAGAGACAAATGGAAGTTTAGCTGTATTTTGACAGAAAGTAGACAACCCAGAAGTTAAAACACAAAAGGTATGGAACAGCTTGTGTGGGAGGAGAGACATATGGGAGTAAGAAGGAAGTAAGAATGGCCATGTTTTGGTTGAACACAGAAAAGAAATTACATTTAGCGGAAGTAAAGAAGTTATATAAGAGACTGATGAATGGGTGGGGAAAATCTTGAAAGCTGTGACTGTGTACGATTTTTTTTTTGTCAAATTCAGATAAATTATCATAAAAAGATGTTTGAGGAGTGATTTTTTTCCAGTAGGTATTTGTACTATAGACTTGAAAGATGAGGGACTGAATTTACTGTGATGGGTAAAAGAATTGAAGTAAGGTGATAAGAGCCCACACGAGAGTAGAAATTGGAATAAAGAGTAAAAATGTTGAGGCAGTAACAAGAACTTGAACGTGTATAGGTTATTAAATAAAAATAAGCTCCAGGTGTTGACCTCAGGAAACTGAAAAGATAATGGTACTGGTGAATATATTGCAACTGGAGAACTTTCCCTGCTTTGGTCAATCAAAAACAATATTGTGATATCACTTCAGGCAACAGGAAGACATTCAATTATATATATTCAGTGTAGAGATTATTCTCTGGAAACACTAACAGCCCCAAATAAAAGAGCTATTTTACTGACATCCAGGAAACTTTCAATAAAACTGTCAAGACTCCAGCCAATCACTCTCCTGTAAACTCAGCTCTTGATAAACATTTCCCATGCAATTTCTAATAAGTGTTAGAGTCCCTCATTCTTTAACAATACACAGCAAAAGATCAGCAGACATTTGAAGACAGTTTAGAAGATGGTTTAGAAAGCTTAAAAGTTTAGATGCAAAACAGACCAAAATAAGCAGGAAACAGGCACCTGGAGGAAACAGAAATTGCACAGATAAGAATACGTATAAAAACAGAGCTACAAAAAAACTATAATTAATATCCTCAAAGAAATAGAGAAAATGATGCATCTATAAAACACAAACAGGATGCTTTGAAAATGGTCCAAGTAGGAGATATTAAAAATATTTGATAAATACCATTCTATAAGTCAAGTGAACGCCTAATTTTAATTAAAATTTCAATTAAAAACCCTGTAAAACCAAGTGGGTCTGAACAAATACATACACATATAATGAGTCTTTAAGAGGACTCGTTAATTTCAAGCACTGGTTGTAATTTCGGCTCTTAACAAGTTTTCCTTTATTTATTTATTTTTTTTAAAGATTTTATTTATTTATTTGAGACAGAGAGAATGAGAGAGAGAGAGCACATGAGAGGGGGGAGGGTCAGAGGCAGAAGCAGGTTCCCTGCCGAGCAGGGAGCCCGATGCAGGACTCAATCCAGGGACTCCAGGATCATGACCTGAGCCAAAGGCAGTCGCTTAACCAACTGAGCCACCCAGGCGCCCCAGGTTTTCCTTTAGAACTCTAAAAGGCACTTTCAAAAAAAGGTCCCAGAGCCTAGAGGGAAAATTAGCAGATAGTAACAGCTAAAGCATGCCTAGGTAATAGCTGACTTCAGGGGCTATGCTGCATTGACTCCTTTGATTCTTATGATGACACAAGGTAGGCTCTAGGATCATCGTTACTTTACAGAGGAGTAAACTGAAGTGCAACCAAGTTGAGTAACTTGCCCATGGCCAATCACTTCAACACGTTTCGTTGTCTCCTTATCGTGGACTTTTTCAGTTCTTAAGAGGGAGATGTTTCCTCTCATACTGTCCTGTTTACCCCCACAGCTCTCCTGGCTCCTTCCCACGGTCGTTAGTAATGAGTCTGTGCTGCCCTGGTGACTTAGCAGTTCGCAGGTGCTGGTTGGTATTTTCATCTGCCTGGTGATACGACCTTATTGTGTAACCCATTTAGGATTGATGGCCGGAATTTATCAGAGAGTATTAGAGAAGCGCTTGAACTCTGGAGCCAGCAGAATTTGGACTGGGCTGCCAGTCCTCGACTGCTTCTGACCTTTAGCTGTGGAGTTTTCAGATAAGTCACTTAGCCTTCTGGAACTTCACTTTCATCATTATAAATGTAGATGAGAACAAGTGCCCTTATACCCTGTATAAGTGGTAAGGATGGGGGATGATATACGTGGAAGAGCCAAGCTGGAACAGAGTAGGGATTCCAACCGGTGGTCGCCTTGAAAGATGTCAGGTAATAGTAACCCGAGTGACCTTGCCTAGTGTCTACCATGGCATTTTTTAATAGCCTGACTCTGAAATGCTTTTTTGAGTTAGTACTATATATAGTGGCTACATGATGATAACTATCAGATTCTTAATAATACTAAAATAAGAACAATCCAGAGGTCAGGTTGCTCCAACTGATAAAGCGCTTCTATTTTTATGAGCAACTGATATTATTAAGCCCATACTACGACTGTTTTCGTAAGGAGCAAAACCACTCCTAGCGTTACAGAACTGTAGGGAACCTGAAATATTAGTCAACACCCCACTCCCCATTTTGGGGACAGAGAACTTGGAACCCAAGGAAGTTTTATGACTTGCCCGATGTCTTAATGTTCTTTAGAGGCACAACCAGAACTGAAACCCAAGTCTCCAAGCTTCCATGCAAAGGTTCTTTTTTATTTCTAAGAAATAGCTAAATAGATTATATTAAAATTTAAAATTAATAAATTCTACAAATGACTGAAAATGCTGGAGGTAAACACAATGATCTTACCTGTAGGACCCATACATAACTTTCTGGCAGTCAATTAACAAAAATTTCTGTTCCAATTTTCCATGAAATTTTGCTCCCGTTTTGGAAAGATAATCTTGGCCTCTTACTGTCCGCACTCGAATATTCTATAATTACATGTAAATATAAAGTAAAATTATAACTAGAAAAGAGATATTTTGAAAGTGAAATACATGGCAATATAAAATCTTAGTACCAAAAATGTATGCTTGAAATAATCTTTTAAAACACGTAACAGCAACAACAAAAAATGGTAAAAGCAAATTTTAAGATGTCACCCAAAAAAGAAATACTCAAGAAAAACAGTCACTTTAAATATGTATTTTAACATAACATAAACAGGAGGCATTATTTCACATTTACACGGAATGGTTTCATAAATCACCTACGATCCTATTGCAAGAGAGCCTTTCAGGCTATAGTAGCATGATTTCACAATAACTACAATTAAAATCCATGCTCCTTTTTAAGAAGTCAAATGTAACTGAAGACACTATGCCTCATGTTTGTGATAAGCAACATCTGCTGAATCAAAGAATCACTCGAGTCAGTGGTTTCAAGGGTATTCATGGAGAAACCGAAGCATTTATTATGACTGAGCAAAGTTAACCCAGAAGCTTAAGCGCCCCATTATCAAGAAAAGCACCTTCTAAAACCATCATGAAGATGTGTGTTTTCAGTCACATTCCAAAAAAGTACAAGGGTACCCTTCTGTGATCAATCATTATACCATCTTAAATATATTTATGCATATATGTATATATTTTTATTTTTGGAGTGCTGTAGCTTAACTTGCCTTAAATTCAACTGAGATAAAAATGGTACACAAAATACTTGAAGAAAAAACAAACAAACATGGAATTCTTACCCTGAGTCGTTGAACTTGACAGCCCTGTTTTTCAGTCATATTTAGGAAATGATTAAAGTTGGACTCATCAAGCAGAATGTATACAGATATCCCTCGAGTTGATGCCTCCACTATTTCTTTGAAAATGTCCACATCTGTAAATATATCCATCACTAAAGCAATGACCTATTAAAGATAAAAATGTAAAACAATTATAGATACCCAGTAGGGAAAGGTTTAGAAATTGCTTGCTTTCAATAATAATTGGATAAAATAGAAAATAATCAAATACATAACACTTATAAATGTATACACAATGTGTGTGCAGTTTCTTAAAATAGGAGATGCAAAAGTATACTGAAAATAAACAAGTGACTACATACAGATTTGCAGAACTAAGTAATTTCATACTGGCTTTAAGTCATAGGGAATCTGCATTTCAGTAGGATGCTGAGCAAAGGACGAACCCAAATCATAGTCACAAGGATGCAAGTAGGGTAGTGGGAGGAGACGGGTAGACAGAAGGCGGAAACCAGTGTTACAATTTTTTGTGGGAAACATTTCTAGGGAAAACTAACTGTTAGTAATAAATGTTTTGGGGTACTGGGAAAGAGAAAAAAAATCTTATAGAAATATAGCTAGGAAGCAGCCAAAGCTGAGAAAGGATACAGACTTGAAGATCAGAAAATTAAATACATGTGCCTAAAAGAAGCTTAGCAGACAAAATAAGCAGAATAAGCAAAAGGCAGAATGATTAAGAAGATAAACACAGAAATTTCCTAAAGAACAGACCCCTAAAATGAAGAGAGTCCAAGTTAACTGTTGGCAACAGAACCATTATTGACTCTGAGAAGCAGTGGAGTGAAATAATGCTGAAAGCAGGGTGAAATCATTCAACTAATCACCTTCTATGTGCTAGACAAGAACACAAAATCCCTGCCCTTGGTGAAGATCATACTTTAGGTCAGGGAAGAAACCACAAGCAATAAATACAAGAAATAGATAAACTTGGTAATAAGCTATAAGGTTTTTTTGCATGCATGAGTGGGAGAGGGGTTAGGGGAGAGGGATAAACAGATTCCTTACTGAGCACAGAGCATGATGCAGGGCTCAATATCATGACCCTGAGATCATGACCTGAGCTGAAATCAAGAGTTGGATGCTTAACTGACTGAGCCACCCAGGCACCCCTGTAAGATGAGAAGCTTATTGGGGAAAAAATAGAAAAGAATAAGAGGGATCATGAGCCCCCAGAAATTGAGAAGGTAGGGTTTGGGACTTTCTAGGTAGGTCTCTTTGAGAAAGTGTCCTTTGAGCAAAGACATAAAAAGGAATTGAGTTAGTCATCAACATGGATATCCTGAGAAATTGTGTTCCTGGCAGGGGATACCAGCAGTGCAAAGGCCCAACATAACGAGTTTGCCTGGCATATTCAAGAGACAGCAAGTAGACAGTGGAAGTGACATGAAATCACAATGCCTTGAAGGTATTATAAAGCCTTCAGCCTTCTGTCCTGAATAAGACTGTAAGCTATGAGAAGTTTTTCAGTTGAGGGAATAATATGATCTGATTTATGTTTGAAAGGATTGTTTTGGCTACTTTGTTGATTCTAAGGGTGCGAACCAGGGTGGAAACAGGCAGCCAGTTAGAACTACTGGAGCAATTTAAGTGAGGGGTGATGGTGGCTAGGAGAAGGATAGTCCTGGTCCTAGTCACCACCAATGATGAAGACAAATGGCCAAATGCTGGATACCTTTGAGCCAAAAGATTTCTGAATGGATTGAACATAGCATGTGAGAGGAAAAGCAGGAACAGGGAGTGACTCTAAAATTTTTAGCCTCACCAACCTGAAGGACCAAGTTGTCATCAACTGAGATCGGGAAGAATGCAGCGACACAAAATTTTAGGTAGAAGATTAGAAAGGCTAGTTAAGTTTGAGGGGCCAAGTGGAATGCTAAGTAAAGAAGTCTTGGCCAGAGATATCAATTGGGTGTCAGTTGTGTGGAGATGACAATTAAATCCAAGTCACCAAGGGAGACTGGATAAAGGAAAGGAGATCAAAGACTGTGCCCTGGGACAAGAGAAGCTACCAGCAAAGGACGCTATAGTTTTAGTGGAGTGGTGAGAGCAAAAGCCCTACTGTAAGGGGTTTAAGAGGCAACGGGAAGACAGATACTAGAAATAGCAGGAATAGGCAACTCTTCTTGAGTAAGTTGGCTATAATAAGAAGCACAGAAATGAAGATGTAGCCATGGGGAAAGCTGGATCAAGTGGAGTTTTACTTTTTTGTTGTTTTAGGGTGACAGAAATAACGGCATGTCTGTATGCTAACTGAATGAGTAAAACTGAAAGATGTCGGAGATGGTAGGAGGTGGGTGGGGAAGGAAAGAATTTCTGGAGCAGTGTCTTTGAGTAGGAAATAAAAGAGCAAATCTAATGTAAAATAAAGTAATGAGAGCAGAGAGAATAAAGACCAGGAAAAGATCATCTTTAATATCAAGACAGAAGGCCAAGGGTGCAGATGCTGGAGGAAAGGCAGGTGTGGCGGTGGTGCTGGGCAAGCTCTCTTGTGAATGCTTCAGTGTTTTCCATAAACTGGGAAGCAAGGGCTTCAACTGAGAAGACCCTAGATTATGGGAGATGTGTTAGATAGAAGATGACAAAAGGGGTATTAAGCAATCATCTAGGATGGCAGGAAACAGAATGAACTACAGAAATACCATAAAATTACAGGGCTGTATTAAGGACTCACTAGATCATAAATTTAAAATGAGAACAGTCAATGTGGTTGTGAGTTATTCTCCAGCTTTAATGAGCTGCTCCAGCATGGAGCAGGCAGAGAGTTTGACTTAACCACAGATGTAGTTACGGCCATGAGAGTATAATGGAGTGAGAGAAGGAAACGGAACTGAAGGTGTAGGTAATGTGGAGTGGCTAGAGTGACTGGTCATGGGATTTAAACTAGACAAAGAGAGGAAAGAGTCATGGATGTGGGAGGCAGTGAAATGAGAGTGGAATCAATGAATCTGTGAGGTCTTGATGGGGTTAAAAAACAAATATTAAGAAATTACTTTTAACTTTTTGACAGTATATATGATAATAATAATAAAAAAAGTCTTATCCTTTAAATATACATAATAATATACATATTAATATAATTACAGTTGAAATAATAGGTTGCCTTGTATTTAGTTCACATGATAGTCAATGAAACAAAATTGGGAAAACATGAGCGTTCTACATACTTACTTTCTACTTTTGGAAACTTTCACAGCACAAAGTTTAAAAAATAAATAAATAAAGGAATACTGGATACTAGCAAGTACCAGAGAGAAGTGACAATCAGATGGGGATACCTGAGTTAGGTTCTAGAGGATCTGCAGTTACAGGCTATGCTGTTATCAAGGATATGACCAAGAGTCAATGGCTGAGGTATATGTAGGACAAAATCATGGGAGGCAAGGGATTGATCTTAGAAGCATCTCTTCATGGATAGTGGAGATGAGAGTAGCACTGGAAAGAGTGATGGAGACCAAGGAACAAAAACTGTCAAGAAACGAGAGGGGATGGAAGAGACACATGGCAACGATAACCAGGAAAATGTAATGAACATAACTGTGAATATGTTAGAAGATGAAGAAAGTCATGGATGATATGTAAACTTGTTTTTATTTACTCTAATGAGAGGTTGTAAGAAAAAACTGGACCATACCCAAATTATACAAGTCGATGACATTCTTCAAACTACCAATGAAACATACTTCATCAGATTTTTTCTAGGAAGAACAATTTCAATCATTCTAGCAGCTTTACATGACCCTTTTCTTATTTATGAATGGTATGAGGTGCCAGAACAATGAAAAAGATAGTGGTAACAAACTCATGCATGTCTTGTGCATAGTCTTTATAAAACTACATATGAGAAAAAACCTTCAAGTCACATCAAAATTATTAATCAATGCATTTACTCTGAAATGACAAGTGGAATGACGATGTAGAACTTTGAGATAAGGAAAAGAAAATGTCTGTATTATAAACTTATTTTACAGAATAACTTCTAAAAATTTAGGTCTGAAGCAGTCTGACACTATTTTTTTTAACTAGAATTTTTTTTTAAATAAGAAAACATTATTATACAACATGTATTGTTTAAGAAATTAATCAGCACATCTAAAGAATTTATCTCTTATTTGCTAGAGTCTCATGTAATAAATTAATTAAGACTTTGGAAATAAACAAAACACATTACCAGGATAAATAAAGGTCTCTGTTTGCAAAAAAGTAATTGAAGTCAGTCAGCCAATGGATGATTCTAGCATACTAAATGTAGAACAAATTACAGTCTCTCTTGCATGACAGATAATACAGTGGATCAGGATCCAAGAGACTAGATTATACATCTTTGACAAGCTTATCTGATGTCAACCGAGTCAGGTAGCTTATCAGGACTTCAGGTTTCCTGCATCCTCATGAGGTGGAAAATTATATAAAGTCTACAGAAAATTTCAGCTGTGCCAAGGAAGGCAAAATAAAATGTAGTGCTTTTTTTTTTCTTATGGGGGTTATATTCCTGGAAAGGAATAATAATTACTAAGGAGGTATGCCAACCTGATCTGAAAGTATAACAATTCCAAGTAGTTAAGTAAATCACACTGCGCTGTAGAAATGACAATGACTGACTATAATGAAAGAAAAATTATATACCTAATTAACATAAGGCTTTTCAAAAGGTACATCAATTGATTTTATAAGTCAATAAAGAAACCAGTCACATGAAATGGTACTCATTAAACTATCATGCTATATACTGTTTAAATTCTTATTTTGCTTCTTCATTAATTCCTGTGTTATTCTTGCTTTGTAAATTGAAAAACTAAACAAATAAATGCATTTATCAGCAACATGAGACTTAGAAAATTTTTAGAAAGATATCCTGGGTCATTTTTAAGATTTGACTGATACCTCACATCTTTTAGTAGTTTCAGAGAACCTGACTCAAGGTCATTGGTTTTCTCTCAGCTTACTCACAGTAGCAAATTCTCCCAAAGTGACCCAGGCACTGCAGGTCACACTAAGTTAAAATAATATGAATACTGACAATGAATTTCTCATATAAGGCCATTCAGGAGATTATATAATCAGTTGTTAAGTAATATACTGTAATTGTAATTCAGAGAAAGAAAAAACATGCTCTATATGTGTATGGTTATTAGGGGTGGGTCCACAGCAGAAGGAAAAAGACTAACAGAGCTTCATGGATAAGCCTTAAATAATGAGTAAAGATTACTTCTAGCTATCTAAGCTGGAGGACCAGCATTGCAAAGACAAAGAGACAAAGATCAGAATGAAGATGATAGTAATATTTTTAAAAATGTTTATTGAATTAACCTCAAATTAAACACAAAGGTCATTCCTTATGAATGTGGAATAGACTTAGGATTTATACAGGTTATGAAAGATCTTGAAAATCTGACACATGTTTAGATTTGATTTGGAGTGCAATATAAATCCTGAAAAAATAAATATCTGGTCAAAATAGTGTCCTGAGAAAATGAGTCTGATGGTAATACTCATATTGAAAGTATCTAAATTCCACTGAGTGATAATGACTGAAGATTATGAAGCCCCATTATTCTCATTGTAATGTTCATATTTATAAATGCACTAAAATACAAAAAAAAAAGTGAGGCAGAAACCAGTGATAAGATGAAAAGAGCTGAAAATTGAAGATAGATTTGATAGAAAATGTTTATCACAATGTTAATATTCAATACCTGCATTACCTTAGAAGCATGCTTCATAATCTTCAGAATTTTAATTTTGAACCCTATCTTATTTTTCTCATTGTAATCCATTAGGAAAGAAAGCCATTAGCAATATGCTTTTATATGACCTAGATACTTCATGAAATGTAAGTATACCTTGGGTTAATGTTCTGTAGTCACAGAACTGTCATTATCATCCTCAAAATTGAAAAACTGAGTATTATACCTTTTATGCTTCAAAATACTAAGCACCATTTGAAAGGGTTCGGACTTCCTTGGTAATTGCCTACATAGATACAGGAAGATTTACTTTTTCCAACAGAAGAAAAGCTAAGAAGGAGTTCAAATTAAAAAAAAAATAAATTAATGGAGTTCTATAATATGTTTTTAATAAAATTCAACATAGCTAGAAAACTTTGAATTGAGGAAATCAAGGGAAATGATCACTTAGGGAATATATATTTTTGAGTCTACAAAATCTGTCAAAAGCAACGAGCTAAGTGGATTTCAGAAAAAAAGAGAGGCTGATGTTATGAATAAATGCTTTTGGCCCTTATCCTTCTGCAGCCTAAGGAAAAGTGTTCATTTTGTATAAAATGTTACATACAATATATTGTGTGCACTATACTATTGTTTAGTATGACAGCTTTACCTTATGAAGGCCTTAATTTTTGCAGACTGTACTAATAGTTGTTACCAATATATCATTTGCTTGGTCTATCACAAGTGACCTTGGGGAAGCCGCTGAAACAATTCGGAGTCTCACTGACCTCTGTTATACATTAAATAAACCAGAGAAGATCTTGCATTTTATCAAGTTCTAAAACTCTATGTTTCAAGAACTGTTGATTTACTCCCGATTACCCAACATCTGGGGGAATGTTTGGGCTCTATTATGGCTGCGACATAAATTTGTTGAACTAGTATGCATGTCTGACAACTCAGAAGAGAAACTGCATAAATTATTTCCTGTATCTTTTACATTGTACTATATGATTGAAGGTACTTATACACCACTGTTATGGACTGAATGTCTGTGTCCTTTCAAACTTTGTTTGTTGAAATCCTAACCCCCAATGTGATGGTGTTTGGAGGTGGAGACTTTGGGAAGTAATTAGGTCATGAGGACAGAGCGCTCATGAATAGGAATAGTGACTTTATAAAGAAAGACCCCAGAGAGCTCTCCTGTACCTTCCACCATGTCAGGAGAGTGAGAAGACAGGTGTCTATAAAGCAGAAAGGGAGTTCCAGCAGACATTGAATCTGCCAGCATCTTGATCTTGGACTCCAGAACTGTGAGAAATAAATGTTTGCTATTTAAGCTACCAAGCTACTCAGTCTGTGATATTTTTGTTACAGTAGCCCGAACGGACTACGACAACTACAAAAATGGATTATGTTTTTATCTTTATAATTTAATCAAAGCCTTTTATCAGCTCTGTGCAAGTCGGATCTTTGCTTTTTCAAAGACTGATTGATTGATTTTTAAGATTTTATTTGTCAGAGAGAGAGAGAGCGAGTACAAGCAGGGGGAGTGGCAGGTAAAGGGAGAAGGAGACTCCCCGCTGAGCAGGGAGCCCGATGTGGGACTCGATCCCAGGACACTTGGACCATGACCTGAGACAAAGGCAGACACTTAACTGACTGAGCCACCCAGATATCCCATAAATACTTATTTGAGAGAGAGAGAGAGAGAGAGCATGAGTGAGACGGGCAGAGGAAGAGGGAGAATCTGAGGCATGCTCTGTGCTCAGCATGCATCCCAACATGGGGCTGGATCTCATGACCCTGAGATCATGACCTGAGCCAAAACCAAGAGTCAAACACTTAACCGACTACACCACCCCGGTGCCCCTCTTTGCTTTTTAAAATAGCTTTTACCCTAATACAGAAAGAGGAAAGGAATGAAAGGAAGGAAGGAAAGGGAAGGGAAGGAAGGGAGGAAGGGAGGGAGGGAGGGAGGGAGGGAGGGAGGGAGGGAGGGAGGGAGGGGAGGGAGAGAGGAAGAAAAAGGAAAGAAGAAAAAGGAGAAAGGAAGGAAGAAAGAAAGAAATGGGAGCAGGCCTAAAAGCCTGAAAGCAACTGCAAGGAAGAGCCATACTCCTTTCACTGATTTCACAGTTCAGTACTTCCCCTAAAGTGACTTTTCCTCAAATCTGGCCAGGCAAGGGTCTTCTAGCACGAGCCCCCAAAGCTGAGGCGTCACAGCATCTAGACAGAAGAGTCAGCAGTGGGAAAAAGGAGCTCAGGACTTCCCAGCCTCTGTGATCACAGCACAGTCCACCGGACTGCTGAAGCAGGAGCCCTACCAGGGAAGACGGGGAGAGCCTGAATGCGAGGAGGCAGCATGGAAGCCAATTCTGTTCAACCAACAACAGTTACCATACCACTGACTTTGTGCAAAGCCCAACTCAGTGTGTCAAAAGGATGCTCTCTAAAATAAAGATTTGTGCTCTGTCATCATAGCACTAGAAATGCTAGTTTATTCTGCTGCTATGGAAAAATCAGAGTCACATTTTAGTCAAATTCTGGCAACATTTATAAAAAAAAAAACAGAAGGAGAAAGTTAAATTTATATATTTATTTAAAAGTAATAACAGACTTTACTAGGAAACTATGAAGCATTCACAATTTCTAAAAGACACAGTACATGTTATATAGTAGCCTAATACTTCAAGGTATATAAGTATACAGCAATATAGATATATAGTAGCAGTACCTCCCTAGGACTGAATTAAAATGTAATATTTATATGTGACTTTTTTTTAAAACTTCATTCTTAACTTTTATTTTCAAAATTGTCAAACATGCAGTAAAGCTGAAAGAATATCAGAATGAATATCCATACTGACACCAATATTTAAGAAGTGTTAAAATGCTGTCATGTAAATGTATTAAGAAATTTGGGATCAAAATTCAGAATAAAAATTGAGATAAATTTGATTATGGCTGTAATTTTTACCCAGGGTGTAGAAAAAGGCTTGGGATGGATACATAAGGCACCTGACTAGAACAGAAGATTCACTTGAGACCAACAGCCATTCATTAGTAGTAATAAACATTTCTCTACTTAATTTCTTAACAGCTATTAACCTTTCAATTTTGCCCTAAAATTGTATGTGTAATTGGTTATTTTCACTGATGATGTTTAAAAGAAAACATTATGGGGAAAATGAGTTTATTAGAGTAATTATTATTTTAAATCATTAATTTAAACTAAACTATTCAAAATTCTGACCAAAGAGGTAAAACTATGGCAAAGGGTATGTCATTATATTTTTAAATTTTTTTGCTTTTTAATTTTCACCAATCATGAGTATTAGCATGGCATTAAAATGAGAAATAATTTTTTAAAAAATATTTTAAATTTAAGAGGAAGCCACTGGGAAAGAAAGAATTAGGAGCGGAAAATTCTTTAAAAATCATTTTATAGTCTTATAAAAACTGTAATTTTAAGTAAAACCTCTGTTTAGACTAACACATATTTAATTGTTCTGAGTAAGTGTGCTGTAATTATTGGGTTAGCTAAAACTTTCTGTAACTCCACAAAACTTGAATATATTTACATTGTTACCTAGCCCCCAAGGATAAGTATACCTGAAATAAATCAGGTGTTTAATTAATTTTTGTTGGGATGCAGTAGCTACACGATGCCTGCTCTCAAGGAGCACAGTTTTGTTTTTTTTATGAGGTTCATTTGTAGAACTATAAATCAATGTGATACTTGCCATAATAAAATTATGACCAAACTACTGTAAGAGAAAAATTTCTTCTAACTAAGAACTGTATGCCATTAGTACCTGGAGCCTAGCTGAGTGAAGTGTCTCCTTAGATCTTGTTAAATAAGGGAATGAGACTACCTTCTAAGAATTAAATGTCACTGAAGAGTGGATCAAAGCACTGGTACAAAGAGTCCCTTAGCAGAGAGAGAGAGAGAGGTCTGCCCAATATGAGGATAGTCAAATGAATCCGCATGAATGACAGTAACATAAATAAAAGTAGATGCTTCAACAGAAGAATATGGCAGTTGGTTAACTGTGGAAACAGAGTCACAGAGACAAATACTGCCCACGTTCATTTAAGTACTGTCCAGAGGGACAAGTGGGTGACCAAAGGCATGAACTTGAGCTTTCTGTAATATTGGCCAAGTAGACTTGGTTTAGTAACAGCATCTGAACCAGACACATTCTAAACCTCATGTAACAAGTCCCTCTTACTCTAATTTTGTGGCCTTCAAGTATACTGGGGCTTACTATCATATTGCCACAGGGAAAGAAGGAGACAGCTAGATAACTAAGGTCTGTCAGGACCGTGAGCCCTTACAACAGGCACTGTTAAAATGGCATTCTGATGTCAGACATCAGTGTTCAAAACATAGTCAAAATAGGTTTACTTTAAAGAAATGGATGAGGCTTTTAAGTCTAAGGTCCAGCGTTTAGATCTTGTTGAGTTGACGAAAGTTAACTTTTTTTCCTGAGACTCAGGAGGATCTTTTTATTCTAAAACATAATCATCCATGGGCTTGAAATACCTCATATGTGAATTTCTGCACTATAAAGGGGTGTCTGTCGTGAAGAAAGGAGTGAAGGGCATGCAGTCAGAAAGAGAAAGAGAAGAAAGAGTGGAAATCCAGGTATGTTAGGAACATTGCAGAATAGTGCCTGAGGAGGAGGAAGGGTTTGGGTAATAGGAGCTGAATCGTAAGGGAGGCTCAGGGACAGGGAAGCACTACAGTGGGAACAGCTCGTGATCCAGTTTTGCTGAGACATGGAAATCTGCTGAGGAGGAGCTAACCATAAGGTTAGAAAGACTAGAATGGTCAATTTGGCCCAGATTGGAGGGGGCAGTCCTTGAATGCCAGTCTAATCAGATGCCATAAGGCACAATAGGGAAACATTTAAAAGCTTTATACTCAAAGAATGATGTAATCAAAACAATACTTGAGAAGATTAATATGTTGGTATATATGGGATGAATTAGAAATTGGAACATCTATCAGCAGTAGAGGGGTTAGGGGGTTTCAATCCTAATGCAGCATAAATGTATAGGATCCCAATGTGGATAGTGGTAGCAGAAATAAAAAGAAGGGGTGGAGGTAAATTTGTAAAGGGTGTTTTGACAACATTCAATGGCTAAGTGCTTGAGGAACACAACACAGAGCAGCTAGTCTGGGATCATTAGGGATAAGAGACCCAAATTAAATGGGTAATTATAGCACCATTATAAGAAAACTTAAAATTCAAAAGTAGTATTTCACTTTTTTTGTATGTAGGAAAGCCAAAACTGTGATAAACAATGTGCTAAAAAAGTTGTATTCTTTGATTTTTCTATTTACCTATCCATCTATTTATCCATCCAATCATCTATCCATCCATCCACCCACCCATCCATGCAGTCATCTTCTTCTCCTTTTTTTAACCATTGTTTAGGCATTTTTAGGCATATGGGAAAAGTTGGGTGGACACCAAAAGAATAAAATGGGAAAGAGGTAATTAGGTTGATGGCATAAGATCTCAGTGGTGTTAGAATGGGATGGGGTGAGCACAGGAAGAAGAGTTTGTCTTCGAATTAGGCTACACAAAAGTGCTAAGACCACAAGGAAGAAGAGAACCAGTGGTAACTGAAAGAAATACCATACATTTCATGGTTAGAGTTAAAGTGTTCCCCTGGGTGTGTGGTAAGAGCCCAGATTATGGGCTTGCATGGGAATGAAAAAGGTCTGCTCTCACGAATACAGTAAAAAGTTAGGGGGAAATCAAGAGTTTATGGTGTAAAGTGAGAGACCAATTGGGATTAAAAAAATGTGAACTTGTTGTTGATTTTTAAGCAAGTTTTTGAGAAATTTTCCAGCAATGTTCTATAGCTATCAAAGACATTTTTGTAACAAATAGGGAAATTTTAATACTGACTGGATATTTAATATTAATGATTTTTTTTTAGGTTTGTAATGTATGTTTTTTTAAAAGCCCTTATTTTTTAGAGAATGAAAATGAAACAATTACCGATGAAATGAAATGATCTAATATATGTAGTTTTAATTCAGCACCAAAGGGGAATATGGAGGAAACAAAATTGACCACAAGTTGGTCATTACTGAAATGAGTGGTGGGTGCATGAGGTTTCATTATATTATCTTCTCTTTTATGTCTGTTTGAAAACTTCCCTAACAAGATTAAGTAATCAAGAAACGAGTTTGACTCATCTTATTACTTATCTTTTCTCTTCCTATTTTTATCTTTTTAACTCATGTCAAATTTTCCATTTATTTTTGTACTCATTCTTCCTAAGTCACTTTTTGAGGTTTCCTTTTCTTCTACAAATGTCTGTCTTTACATATCTATTTGAATCTGAGATCAGCCACTTTCTAACTAGGTAAAATCAAGTGAGGAAAATGAATCTCTTTAAGCCTCAAATTTCTCATCTATAAAATCAAGTAAATAACTCCTATCCTGCAGGATTGTTAGAGAAATTAAGATGACGTGTATCAAGTTGCTGGTAAGTGGCCCGTGAGAAATAATAATAAGCATTATAAGCACATGGCAAAGGATCATTAAATAGTTGTTATTACTAAAAAACAAATGTTGGTGATAATATAGCTTAAAGAACAGACATTTTTGGGCGCCTGGGTGGCTCAGTTGGTTAAGCGACTTCGGCTCAGGTCATGATCCTGGAGACCCGGGATTGAGTCCCGCATCGGGCTCCCTACTCGGCAGGGAGTCTGCTTCTCCCTCTGACCCTCCCCCCTCTCATGCTCTCTCTCTCATTCTCTCTCTAATAAATAAATAAAATCTTTAAAAAAAAATTTTTTTAAAAAGAATAGACATTTTTATTATACTGAGAACTTTATAGTCCCTAATTTAAAGAGAAGGTGAGTGAAGTGTTTCACATTTCTCACTTCATTATCCTCTTCATTTATAATGTTGGTCTTAAAGAAATATTCCTGAATCCTTAGAAGAACAACTACCACAAAACAGAACAAAACTTTCTATTCCTGCTTTAAGAGGCTGTAGTCTTTACTTGGGAAACAATTGTTCCACTTTAATGCCAACCATAAATAATTAATTAACATGACATAAAAAATAACAAACACACTGCATGGCAAAAATACCATAAATCCTATTTATTCTAGTAATTTCTATTGGAATAAGGAACTTCAGTATCAAGGAGTTAAAGTCTTGAAATAATTGCAGCAGCTTTTGTATTGAATTCAACACATTGCCATGCCTTTACCTTATAGTCAAATCATATGTATTTCATCCCCTGCTCATTTAACTCCAATACTCCTCTTTTCTCTCTTGGGTAATATCCACACTACTAACTTCTGTGAGTTGTGTATTATTTTTCACTTTGGTGCTTGAAAGTTGCAAGACAGCATTCCTTTGGTATAGGGAGCAGTGTTTCTAAAAGCTAGGAGATACGGATAATAATTTTCAGGAGACCATCAAGCTAAACTGAAAAACTTTAGCCGCATTAGACTACTTCCTGAATAATCCCTCTCCCACGCACTTCAGGTTTCTTAAGCATTTTGAACACCTAATGGCAGTCATTCTATACAGATAAACGATATACAGACACAAAACAGTAAATGTTTTTCAGTGGGGCTCTAATAAGAAGACACAGATTTTGTATTTTATTAGCAGCTATTTTATTTTCAAGTTTTCAATATTATTATTCAAATCCCATTGTGAAAATCTTCATTTTCTCTGAGAAAATGATAAAGTATAATTTATTTGTTTTCCTAAAGTAGGTTCATAGCAAGGGACGGGTCAGATGTCTACGTAAAGTCTGTTTCTGTTTATTACATATTTTGCATCTGAAAGTTGAGGTTTTATCAAAATGAGACCGTTATCAAGAGCTGAAATAATCACATTTATTCCAACCATTGCCATTACATTAAACCCAATTGTTTCATCTATAAAATTAAGAAAGTTCCATGTCCTCATATATCACCCTTGATTGATAATTCTCCATAAATACAACATTTGAAAAATAAAATGTGTCCCATATAATACATCCTCAAGCATCTAATCAAGCTGTAAATATAGGCAAAATGGAAGTTAATGATTAAAGAGGAGCAGAATGAGATGAGGACAAGAAGAAAAACAATACACAAATTCTCTTGGAATAATACATTAAATTTGTACTTCCCTTCTAACAAAATTTGGGCAAGTAAAATATTTTTTTAAAAAATTAAATATGTCTATAATTTAGGTTTCTTGAGACTTCATTTTTGGAAATAGATCAAATGGCAAAATAAACTTATACCAGATAGGCATTAAAACATTCAGATAATCACAGAAGAAAAAATTATCCAAATGATTAAAATGTGGAGCAACTCAGTAAGAAATCCAACCATAAGCTTTTATTACTGAGTTAATCACATGCAGCAGTAAGCCTGCCAACTGATAAGGGGTCCAAAGTAATTTGTCCTCTGAGAGGAGTGTAGAAGAGGGTTATGCAAAATGCTCTTGGGAATTTAAATAACTGATAGAATGTAGCATTTTAAATAACATATTCAGGTTTGGTTTTTTTTTTAAGATTTTATTTATTTATTTGACAGAGAGAGACACAGTGAGAGAGGGAACACAAGCAGGGGGAGTGGAAGAGGGAGAAGCAGGCTTCCTGCCGAGCAGGGAGCCCGATGCGGGGCTTGATCCCAGAACCCTGGGATCAAACATATTTAGTTTTAAGTTAAATTATAATTCATGAGCATCTAGAAAAGATTCCCAACCCTACCTTGTATATCCAGTTAAAAGATCACCTCACTATTTTTTTAGACTTAATGTTAGATCTGCCCTTTTTTACATTGAACTCAAACTTTCTAAGTAAAATTTAGGGGCATTTCTTTCAATTCTAGCATCTGGGTCAGAAAGTAAACAAACCAGCAGTTAGCAACATTGTTATAATATCAAAAAAAGTTATAAAATATTTGTCTATTATATAAATACACAGTTTGTCTAATTCTCTCCACCCCCAGAGTAAATATTAAACAAACAAACCCAGACCAAGTAAAGAAAAACAGCAATATTTTCACAGTTATGCCAGGGACAATGCCATCTCCCTTCCATACTGGAGTATGTACATTTTTTTTTTTTTTTTACAAAACTGAGATTATATTATTTATGTAATGCCACACATTGGTCATTACAGAATATTCTCCTATTATACAAACTGTCATAACATCACATGTTCAAAAAACATAGTTCTCCAAAGCAGTGTGAAGAATGCAGTCTGGACAGAGAAAGACCAGTTAGAATTCTGCTGCAAAAGTCCAGAACCCTAATTGGAAAAGGGGTTTCTATCTTTCAGAGTTCTGGCAGGAAAACAAATTTCCTGCAGGGTTTTAATGTTGACAAATTTATGAAAAGACTATTTACAGGAATGTGGGCACAGGTAAGGGTACCAAGAAGGGAGATGAAAGCCTGGAACTTAAGCAGGGAGTGTGCCAGGGAAAAAACAAAAAGAAAATGAACTTTTCTCTGTTCGGTCTTCACTCTCCTATTGGTGCCTCCCCCTGGGCACCCCTTACCCCCCAAGAGGAAAGCAGGCAGGAAGGACTCAGGTGATGCAGCCTACTGCAGCACCCTCCAAAAACCAAAGGGCAGAGAAATGTGGAAAAGATCTGACAAGCATGCGGCAAGAGGATAAAACGCTCACAGATGTAGAACACAAGCCAGATTTCAGAGATATTTAGGATGGAGGTGACAAAAACATATGACAGTCAACTGGATGGCAAAGTACATGAGGAGAGTGTACTTCTGGAAAACATCCAGATTTCTAGATTGTGTGACTTGATAAGTTGGTATCGTTGATGACAGACATAGGCGCAGATGGGAGGTTGGAAAGAATGAACTTGGCTTTGGGTCTGTTGAATTTCAGCCATCTATGACACAGTAGGTGGAAACCCATATAGTCTGCTGGTCTTCGGGGCTGAGATTCAGGAGAAAGCTTCTGGCTTCCAATTTCACATATTCTGTTCTATACTTCAGAATATTTGAAAATAATTTATGGAATCAAATGTGAATTTTTTATAATGGAATTCATCAATCTAACTTTTCTTCTTAGTTTCATACATCACCGCATATTCCATGCATCCCACTCTGATGGCCATGTTCTTTCACCATCTTTCATATTGTACTACTTGTGCAGTTCCTTTTGTTTAAAATCCCCATCCTTCCCTTTCTCTAGGAAAATCCAACTTACCTTTCAGGCCCTAGCCTACCTGCAGGCCCCTTTCACAAAGACTTTGCCAACTCCTGAGCCTAAATTAACTACATCCTAATTTATATTCCATCTGTAGTTTATTTATACTTTTAGCATTTATTTCACTCAGCTCTGCTGCTTATTTAGTCAAGGAAGAAATAAACTACCAGATGGTGGGAGGTATACCAGTCACTTTTGTGTCCCCATCAATTTACCAATAAAACTCAATAATATTACTGTTATTTCTCCAAAGCATCAAGTGTAGTTATTTTCAAATAGTAAACAACCAAATAATTTAAATGAATATTTACATTTCTTCTTTTGAACTCAAGATTCTTGTGATTTTCTAAATAAAGCACTGTCTTGGAAACTTCTCATGGTGCTTTTCATTTAAAACTGAGTACTCAAAAATAATAAATAAATAAATAAATAAATAAATAAATAAATAAATAAATAAATAAATAAATAAAACTGAGTTCCAGGAAGGAAGTAGAAGGGAGCACGTGGACTGCCGTTACTACTATGTTTACAGTCTTGCGTTTGTAGGCAATATTTTATGTATGTGCACCTCTCTGAGAAAACTAGAAGATTTCCAAAAGGTTATCTGCCTGCTATTCAAATAAAGTATGTCCTGAAATATACTGTAATTGCCACAGATAATAAATGTTAAAAATGTGTGTCGTAGTAAATTGGGAATACAAACATTTGCACTGTGGAAGGTATTAATAAGAATCATATTTCTCAAAACAGTTCTATGAGTTAGGCTGGACAAGTCGTATCACAGACCAATGACATCCGTGACAAAAAGCGAACGATCACAGAAACTAAGATATTTATTTAATATCACACAGTAAGCGATGAAGTTATAACTAGAACTAATTTTCTTCTAGCTCAGCACTCTAATATGATGCCATATGACCCCTTGTCTGAATCAGTGGAAAATGTGTTTACTTGAGGGGGTTCCAGAACATGGTGACCATCTCTTTTGGTAGAATCCAATTTGAGGGGTGCCTGGGTGGCTCAGTCGTTAAGCATCTGCCTTCGGCTCAGGTCATAATCCCAGGGTCCTGGGATCAAGCCCTGCATCGGGCTCCCTGCTCCGCAGGAGGCCTGCTTCTCCCTCTCCCACTCCCTCTGCTTGTATTCCCTCTCTCGCTGTGTCTCTCTCTGTCACATAAATAAAATCTTTAAAAAAAAAAAATCCAACTTGATCCCAGATGTATGGTTAATGCTTCACTGATAATAAGAGGCAAAGAATAGTTTGATGCAGAGTTGCATTCTTTTTTTTTTTTTAAAGATTTTATTTATTTATTTGAGAGAGAATGAGAGAGAGCACATGAGATGGGGGAGGGTCAGAGGGAGAAGCAGACTCCCTGCCGAGCAGGGAGCCCGATGTGGGACTCGATCCTGGGACTCCAGGATCATGACCTGAGCCGAAGGCAGTCACTTAACCAACTGAGCCACCCAGGCGCCCCAGAGTTGCATTCTTGAAATAAAAATGTATGCTACCTTCTGAATGTTGTCTAAAAAATTCTGACAATCCCCACGTTATTATCATTGGATTAAACTAGTATTGAATTCTACTTTCTCTCGATAGTCTATGTAGAGCCATATCTAAAGCCATTACAGGCAGAACCTTAGTCTGAAGGGTCTATTCCAAATGTATATAAAATCACTATGGGTGCTTTCCAATATATGCATAAGTTATATGAGATATGAAAATTACAGCTGGATTTTTTTCTTAAAAAGTATAGCTGAAAAGTGGTTGTTTGAAAAATCTATCTCATTAATTTAAAAATTAAAAATCAAGTAATCAAAATGAATCGTATGTTCATCCATGCTAAAATTCACAGAATATTTACCTAAGACAGGTTTCAGAATGTTTAAAGGAGCTCTTTTCTTCGGTGGTAGAGCTGTACCTTAGAAATATTTCTCAGAATGGAAGAACTATACCTATTAAAGGAGTCAAAGCTACAAAAGTATAAACAGAATGGCTCAAGAGAGAAACTGCTTAGTTTCTAATAAAGAAACGAAGGGGAAAAAAGTGGAATGAGATAATAAGGAATTTGAGAGTGAATGAAATCACTGACTACAACTTCTATTAGTGGAATATCTTTTCTCAGCATCTTTGCTAGCATTTGCTAGGCACTTTTTTTTTTTCCCCATGAAATGCCAAGAAGGTAATGCTCTCCACTGGGTCAACAAATGAGGTAGCAACAGCTGCCTTTTATTGCACAAATATCAAGTCCACTTACTTTTTTTCTTCCTCTAAATTTTGGTAAAAGAGAGCCTTAAATAAGTAGTGGTAATTTTTTTAACCCCTTGAGTGGATTTTCTTTCATAATGAGTTCTATATCACATCTGTTTAATGCCATTTCTTTGATAAAAATCATATGGTGACTCAAGCTAAATGTGTTACAACATTTATATTTGGTCCCTTTCCAAGCCATAATAAAAAACATGTTAGCTTTAGAAATTGAGATTCCTTCAATTTTTAATACATTCTCTGAAATTTGGTCAACACTATAGTGTTTAACTGGAATCCTGCACAGAATAGAAGAAATTCATTCATTTATCAAAGGCATAAATTAGGTCAATTCTGACCTCTGAAATTCTTTCAAACTCAGATTCTACGCTCCTTTTAAAAAAAACAAAAACTAAAACAAACACAAACTTCACAAAACACATCCCCTATGAAAATGTTACCAAGATTTCTATTTCCTTGGTCTCATGCCATCAGGAGGCTCTTTATGCTACAAGCTAACGAGATGTTAGGTATAGAAGTTGGAAGTAAAGATCTAATGAGAGCAAAGAGAGTAAGGAACTGAAGAGACACGGCACTCCCTTTATGAAAATGGTGACCAGTACTCAAACGTGTTAGCTGCACAAACATTTTACTTTTATATTTTAGCAACATTTTAACAATGCTTTGGAATTTGATGGTTTTCCACTATAACATTTCTAAACAATTGAGATCAGTAAATACAATTACACTAAGAAAAATAACACATTCTTAAATACTATTTGGTTGAATAATGATAGGAACAATCTTTAGTTTAATTAAAAATATGGTAAGACATCTTGATAATGGCTGTACACTACAGAAACAACAACAAAAGAGGCTGGAATATGTTTCTTTCTTTTTTTTTTTTTTTTTTTTTTTTTTACAGTTAACCAGCATTCAAGAAAGGGCACAGGGTAAAAATGGATACAAAGCACATATTAAAAAGTAGGCTTTCTCCATGTAACTGTAATGAGGTTTATATTTGATGGTACTGCTTACTCTAAATATGTTGCAGTAATAACATAAAATGGAAATGGGCACTTCATAAAACGGAATGAATTTTAATATAATCAAGAAAGGATGTCTAACCAAAAGGGTTCATGAATACATATTGGATGAAGGAGACTGCATCATACCTCCTGTACCTGTGGATGGATATTTCACCATGTCATGTAGTCACAGTATTTTACCAGGACTTAAAGATAATTCTTGGCAACATTATATCAAATCTCCATATTTTTAAAATCACCTAAGCAACTGTAGGAATAGTCAATAACTTGTTTTGCTTTGACAATGTAGTCTATAGTATAGACTTAGATTACTGAGTTCTGAGTCTAGGAAAATAAGGATGTTTTAAACATTTCAATTTAGATGATCAGACAGAATAGATTAAGTAGCAGCTCCATTCAGTCCGTGCGATACCTATATGGAATCACTATCACAGGTTATGTTGCTTTGATCAGTTCTTAATAGCATAAATGACCCCGTTTTTCTAAACTGAGCCAGACATTCTGTAAGTTGTGGCCCTTTGCAAGTGCCACTTAAATGGAGTCTAGGCTCTCTGCAGTGATGGAACAGGATGGGCAGCTGAAGCAAGATCGGACTCCACGTTCAGTCCCACCAGCATACTCACACACACTGATGCCTTTACATTGCAGCCATGGGGGGACCCGTTTCCTGAGGAGTGGACTCCTGGCCATGTGGTCAGTACGAGAGCAGCTCCGACAGGCACGGCTGGAGCCCACAGTGACCCCCAACCGCTCCAATGCCCGACACTGTCTCTGCAGCAGTTCCGCTTCCCCTCTGTCCTTTCTTCACCCTCTTCCTCTTACCTTGAGTGGAAGCAGAGAAGACTTTACACTGAGTAAGCGGCATGACTTTAGCCAGCAGCTCCTCCTCATCTCTGCCTACTCTATTCTTGCTTCCACATGGCTCCTGCCTCTGGGATTCCTCCCCAGGCCTTGCCAGAACATCCTTTCCTTTCCTTACGGGTAATCAATTCTCCCTCCCATCCTTTCTCCTCTCTCATTTTATTTCTCTGTCCCTCTGGATATATATTTTTTCTTTGCTTCTCTTGACCCCTTGGCTTCTCCAGAGTTAGTTTTTGCCTCCCACGCCCACTTGGCCAACTTTGGCTTGCGTGACGTTCCCGTAGACGGAGCTAAACTCTGGGTCTGACTATTGTTGGCCTCCCAGCTCTAGAGCTAATGTCATCTACAGTCCCATGTGCTGAATGTCTTAGTCTAATGTCTGGGCCAGAACCTCTTAAGCCCATCCATGAAACAAACACTAACGACTGAAATGGGCAGAGGTGGGGTCATGTCCATCTGTATATTTTTTATTTAAAACAAACAAACAAAACACTGTGTACTGAGCTTTCATTCTCTGCCAGGCACTGTGAGAGGTATTAAATTGGGGCCGGAGGGTGGGGGGTGGGAGGGTACCGTGGATGACTGTTTATCTTAAATTACCTCAGAAAAGTGTGGGGAGGCAATATCTAGGTTACAACAATATTCAATCTTTGGGCAATAGTACTTCTAGACAGACATGGTAGTATCTGTAAATTCACTTGACAGGGTGCCTTAGGACTTTGGGAAGATAATGCTATTCACTGCTTTAGAACAAATTTTTGTTTGTTCAGTGAACTTGTTGTTAACTGCCTTCATATCAACATATTTACTGATCATCACTCCCTAACACTGTTAAATATCTGAGAAGAACAACTACTTTGTAAAGTATCCCTAACACTGTTAAATATCTGAGAAGAACAACTACTTTGTAAAGTATTTTAGAAGAGAAATAGTCTTTCACTTATAATTTTTTTAAAACATTGACTCAATACTTAATAACTGAACACTGAACAATATGTAAACAAAAACTTTAAACTACTTGTGATTAGTCATGGGAGCCTTAAAAAGCAAATATCTTGGCCAAATGGTGTGGGTGCAGGACATTATTTTCACTCTAACGAAGAACTCTTCCCTTAGTCCTACTAGATAAGGTTGACACTAATTCCTTAATGAGGAAGAGCTGGGCAGTGCTATCAGAACCTACTCTGTATGTGCATGATCTGTAAATATATGGAGTCATGATTCTAATATTTGCCTGGAAAATGAAACATGAATATATAGAAAAATTCACAAAAATTTGAGTAAATGAAAGTGTAATATTTTGCTAGAATTAAATAGTATGCTTTTAACACATAAAAAAATAGATCAGTAGAAAGGAATGGAAAAAAAATAAAGGAAAGAAGAATGAGTCAAAAATATATTCAAGATGCTTTTTGATAAAGGTGATTTTAGAACAGTTGAAGAAAAACAATGTATTACATTAATGGAGTTAGGAAATAAGAAAATAAAGAGTAATACTTCTATAGAAAAATGATTAAAACCAATACACATATCCAATAAATGTATGGGAAGATGTACAAGACCTCAGTAATAGACAGGATTGCAAATTAAACTAGTTATTAGGTTTTACCTATCACCATGTCAAAAAATTGAAACGATTAACAACACACAATGTTGGCAGGTAAAGAGAGAAAACAGGTACTCATATGCAATCTCAGAGGGCGTACAAACTGAAATAATCTTCCAAGATGACAATCTGGCAATGTTCTTTACAGTTAATAGGTGACCAAACTATACCTTTTTACCATACCAGACCAATTCTCTGGACTTACCCTAAGGGGCAACATTACTCAAATGTAGAGATGTATGTATTTGCATGTTCAACACTGGATTCTCTATAATTACATAAATAACCTAAATGTCTGGAAAATAAAAGGGCATTGCAGTTACGGTACAATCATATAGTGGGGAAAAAAGTGGTGCAGATAAGCCAGATTCAAAGCAGTATGTAGGATAGAAACCCATTTACTGAAATATAGAGAAATATACATAGAAAAAAATCTACAACTATAATCACAAAATTATTTCAGGTTATTTTTATTGTCTTCTTTCCACCTCTGGTGTTGTATTTGTATTAATATTATGATAAGTAGAATTAGTTCCATTTTTTGGATTATCAAAATGTTTAAGTATTTATGAAATTAAATTATATAGATTTTACCTTACATAATTGGGAGTTCAGTCATTCTGAACAAATCGTTTTACCCTAAAGGCTGAAGTTAAAGAGTCCCTCAAGATTCCTGTCCATAGAAAATACAGTAAACCAGCACTCTAAAAAATTCTGTCTTAATGACAGTATTTATGAAATTTAAGTATTTATGAAAAGTATTTATGAAGTTAAATTATATGGATTTTACCTTACTTATGTATTTATGAAAGTATTTATGAAATTAAATTATATAGATTTTACCTTACATAACTGGAGTTCTTTTTTTTTTTTTTTTTAAGATTTTATTTATTTATTTATTTGAGAGAGAGAGAAACAGCATGAAAGGGGATAGGGTCAGAGGGAGAAGCAGGCTCCCTGCCGAGCCGGGAGCCCGATGCAGGACTCGATCCCAGGACTCCGGGATCATGACCTGAGCCGGAGGCAGTCGCTTAACCAACTGAGCCACCCAGGTGCCCTGGAGTTCAGTCATTCTGAACAAATCGTTTTATCCTAAAGGCTGAAGTTAAAGAGTCCCTCAAGATTCCTGTGCATAGAGAGAAAATACAGTAAACCAGCACTCTAAAAAATTCTGTCTTAATGAGACTTATTTCTGCCCGAGTGAACAATGGGTTACACGTATAAAAGGTTTTGGACATCACTAGTAAAGTAATAGAAGTAAAATGAAGAGAACAATCAAATCTTTTTTTTTTTTTAAAGATTTTATTTATTTATTTGACAGAGAGAGAGAGAGCGAGAGCAGGAACACAAGCAGGAGGAGTGGGAGAGCGAGAAGGAGGCTTCCTGCCAAGCAGGGAGCCCGATGTGGGACTCGATCCCAGGACCCTGGGATCATGACCTGAGCCGAAGGCAGACGCTTAACGACTGAGCCACCCAGGCGCCCGAGAACAATCTTAAATCTTACTCTTATACAATATAAGGGAGGTCTGCCTAGAATTCTGCAGTCTTTTTATCTTAAGACAAACGCAAAAGTATTGGAAATTGTCAAAAGCAAGATGACTGTAATTAAGAAGGGCATGTGTAGCCTCTCCGATAACCAAGACAAACTAATTAGAATTCTCAGAAATACTATTATCACAAGAGAGTTGAAGACTCTTGGGATAGACCTGGACAATTCCCACTAATGCGTCCCTAGATAAGACAAAATTCCATCTAGGGATCAGACTTCCAAAATTTCTACTTCTGGAAGTTAGTAGAGTCAAAACAATGGAAATATGATCCAAAATTACTAAAAGTGAATTCATGATTTATAGACTCACATATGCCTCTGAAATAGAAATGTAGGTGCATTTGGGGACACGGTCTTCCAATTTCAGAGTCAACATCACGAAACACAATTACTCTGCTATCTCACAACATGCAGTTTGATTTCAGTGTCAGAAGCAAAGCACAGAGATACAGAAAACAATGTTCAATCCCAAAAGGCAATCCCTTTGCCATGAGTGAGATGAAATAAACAACTGTCCTGAAAGTGATTCAGGCAAATGGTGGCACAATCACATATTACGAATGCAAATAAAGTCAGTCTTATCCTCCCTAAATAAGAAAGACCCAAGGATGGGAAGACAGCTGACCTCTGAAGACTGGAAAAGGAGGCAGGAGAGGGACTCCTGAAAAAAAAAATACAGTCTCAAATTAGCTACTTGCCATACAAATGACACACCTGTCACTAAACAACATCAACCTGTCAGCGTTAAAGTGCTTAATTACCTTAAATTACTTCTTTATCAAGTTGGTTAATAAAAATGATCTGAATGTAAAATACTGACTTCTCTTCAAAGTCATTCCAAGGTAAAACTTAGTATCACCTCAACAGCGTGACTTCAACCAGCAACTGTTCCTTCTTTTGTTTCAGTATTAAAAGAACGGATAAACGAAGCAAGGCTATTTTTATAAGAACCTATGTGTTATTTCATTAATTATCTCTATCATGGCAATGTTGTGTCACCACAGCCTTTTTAAAAGCTTCTTTCAGTGAGTATGTGATGTGTTACGTCTTCTTTCATTGGACAGGAAAGTCTTTAACATAATTGTTTCAGGGGATAAGACCATCACCTCTTTGCCTTATTGTAACAGGCTTTTACCATATTTGTTTCAAGTCATAATAATATACAATTTTTTATAAAGGTGAGCCACACTAAACCTGATACAATTTTGCTTACTGAGATACTGTGTTGAGTTAGGCATCTGCCAAATTCCCTAGTTCCTATGATGTTTCCAGTCTAGGAAAACATGGTTAATGTATTAAGAGGAGGGCAACAGATTTCAAGGATAACCTTAAAAAAAAAAAAAAGCAGGATCAATATAAATTATATTCTGAGACATTTATCATCTTTAACCTTCAGACTTGTTGTTTTTAGACTACTCAAGAATCCTGATTTGGCTAGATATATAGACAGATCCCCAGTTCTTTCTACATATGTGTCCATAATAGCTTTTGTTGCCAGCAACTCAGCAAAGTTGACTCGTGTCAAAGAACAGTCATGTTCTATTGAAGAAATTTAAATTCTGACCTATGATGCCCTTTAATGTCTGAATACACAATTAACATTCTTTTGAATGGTGAGTATATCGGTGCCTGGTGTTATTTAGCAGTTACACATGTAAACAGAGTTCCTGTGGTCTTGCATCCGTATTTCCCAGCCATTCTTACTAAGTAGAATGAGTGGTCTATCATGCTCACTTTTGGCATCTCTCACTTCCTTGTAAAAGGGACATATGTGAGGTTTACCACCATTTAGCTAGAAGCAGAGTCGGTTCAGCCTTCCTATGTCAAGCATTTTATTTACTATGTATATGTGTTACAGGTATTTATGCATATATTGTCAATGATATGTCCCTTTTTCTCCCCTTAGTCATCAATATTTACTTGATTAACAGAAAAGACAGAATCTGTAACACCAAAATTATTATTTTATAAATGCTTCATTTTGAGTATGTGAAAATATAAAAGGCAAATATGAAACAAAAGTGATATCAACCACTGACTCCTTTTTCAATAGTACTCTCATTTTTTCTGCCCTAATATTCTTCCAGAATAACAAACTCTCGTCAAGGAAAAGCTGTCTTTACACACGGCGATTCCTACTGTGTCCGAGAAGAATGAACAGTCTGAAAAGGCCCCCAGAGATTCTGATACGCTGCCATGGTGGGATGAGGTTGGGAGTGCCTCACTCTCTTCCGATCACTCCACCCCACTGAAAGGCAATGATCTAAAGATAGATAAATTCTACGTTCTTGCTTTCAAGTTGCCTTGTAATTTACATGAGGATACTAAGAGCTGCAAAGCCCCACCATTAAGCTGAAGTATGCTATAATAATTATTACATTAATACCTTCATGTACATAATTACATTTTGCACACAAGTACACATTTTCACAAAATTCTAGTCAATTTTAAATGTGATACTGCATTTTATAATCATTCATAAACTGTGCATCATGGAATAAACTATTTTAACCTGTTTCATGTATAGGTTTTATTTTTGTCTGTTTATACCTGAATCATTTCATTATGAATCATTTCATTATGATTAAAAAGTGTGCTCTGGGTCATTTGGCCCCTGGAGTTCAACTTATCTTCAGTCACCAATGAACCCTTGAAAAGCATTCAATTTGGCAATTTCCACTAGCTTTTGAACCAACTACTGACAGAACCAGGTAGAGTGCTGGAATACTGTGTATTTTGATTCAGGCACAGAGTTGCCGCATTTACTACTACATCCTAAAATCACAGTGTAAATCATATTTGCTTGTGGTTTTTAAAATGCTTAAGAGAGAAATATTTAGGAAAACCTGGAACCTATTCTCTCATTCACATAAATGCTGTACATAAGGTCTGTTTAAAATACAATAATAAGGCCACTTGTTCTAGTCATCATTTTGATTTAAGCAAGATGCTGGACATCTACTATGTGCTCAGAATTTTAAAGTATACCTTTAAAATTTCTTGAGGGCTTCCAAGTCTAGTTGGAGAAACAGAGGCATAAACAAAGATGTGGATCATGGCATGAGTAAGTGCTACAAAGATGTGCACGTGAGCATGGAAGGCAATACTGAACTAACGTGGGAAGTTTAGGAAATGCTTAGCAGAGAAGACATGTTAATTAAAACTTGAAGGTTAAGAAGAAATTAGCAGGAAGGAACACTGCAGGAGAACAGACAGATAAGAGGTTCTCAAAACAGTATGGGCAAGAGACCACGCAAGCCTGAAGTAGAGCAGATGGCACTCGGGACAGAAGAGATAAAACCAATTTAGCATACGTTGGTGAGACAATCAACAGGTCTTGATAAAAATTTTAAATGGGGGTAAAAGAAGGTATATGGGAGAGGGAAGAGTTAACAAAAACGGATTTCAAAAACGGAAAATAGGTTACTATTTTCAATTCATGTTAAGATGGTGATACCATTATCCTAGTGAGAAAATACAAATGCAATATCCAATTCGTAAGAAGGGTAGAGATAAAGAGTTCAGTTGGGCAAATACTAAGTTTGGGGTGCAGCAGGCACTCAGATGGAAATGTCCAGAAGACAGTGATTGTGAACTAATGATAGGCAGCAATTCATTCTTTCTGCTTCTGTCCCAATTCTCAACAAGTAACAAATGACCTACAAGACCAGCCATCTCCATGTTTGAGTCTCCGCACAAAGTATAGAGAATACCCAAGCCTGCTTCCCACCTGAACACAGCTAGTGATGAGTCTCCCAAGGATTCCTATTATTCCTGCAGAGTCTTGGCGTTGGCAGAAAATTCTTTTCTGAGCTATAGGCCGCTTTGGAGGAGAAGAGCAACTGAGGACAGCAATAGGCCAGTTAGAAAATGCCAGAACCTTCTTGTTCATCTCCGGCATTAATTCCCAGGGGATATATACAGAAATCCATGTTGGTTCCTTGGAAATGCTACTTAAGCAAAAAAAAAAAAAAAAAGTAGCTAAAACATCCAAAGGGGTAGGGAGAACATAACATAACATTAGCCACTCTAAGAAAGGCCAACCTGAATAGAAAAAGGAAAAGTATGTAAGGGATAGCATGATTTTGAGAATGTCTGATAAGGCTGGGTAAAAATGTATACTAATTCAGATATTTTCCCAGGTCTTCTCTTTGGCACAGACAATTGTTTTACTTGATTACACTACAACACTGAAATTGGACAGGCATTATTTCTATTTTATACATGCCTAATCCCTCCCTGCTTGCCAAAAGCATTGCTGTGAACTGAGCTGCTCAATTCTTCTTCGGTCAGATAGCTTAGTGTTACTTCCATGTCTTTTTTACTGTCATATTATCCTCCTAGTCCAGGAAAAAAAAAAAAAAAAGTTACTAAGAAGTTCCAGAATATAAATCTACCAAACAAAAGCTTAAACTCTTTGACCTGAATTTGACAGCTAACTTAACAGTTAGGTTTTTGTGTTCTTTTGTATTTTTCCAGACATCTGCAGAATTTTTCAGATGGAAATTATTAGGATTTCTGTCAAAAGTTCTAAGAAAATTTCCTTAACCCTCTGCCCCTCTATTCTATTCATAGAGAACGCAATATTACGTAAGTAAATGCCAGAAATTTTGACTTTACTTAAGAGCTTTCTAAGATTTAAACTACCCAGAATACATAATAATACAATCAAGGCTTTCATTATCAGCATTATAAATATTATTTTAGATTAATCATGGTACCCATAGCTGTGTCCCATCTGTGGGACTATCTACTATCCAGATTTTACTGTTGTGGTTTTCTCATTAGGTCACGTAGCAGGTTACTGCCACACCAGTGTAGAAGCAGAATTAGCAGGTAAAGCTATCCCAGGTCTGTTAGAGGGTAGTAAGTAGCCTAAAGGGTCTGAGGGAGAGGACATGCGAAGGAATGGATGCAGTGTTGAATAGAAAATTAAATGAAGTATTAATAACAACAGAGAAGACTCAAGTGAAGAAAATACAGAGACAACTTTGAACTAAATACTAACAGTCAGGATGGCATCAAATGTATTTTTATATTATTTTGCATTTCCTATTTTTTCCAACTGAATCTAGGCTTGACTATAATATTCAATTGTGTTTAATTTATAACAGATATACTTGATTTTTACTAAAGAGAAGTTCCTTCCAAGGATCCTGGCTAACATACACAGTAATTTTCCTGATAGTTGTAGAAATGTGACTTTAAGTACCAAAATATGTTTGTTGCTTTGTCCTATCAATTTTAAATGGAAAACATTCTTACATAGAGAACAATCTTCCTTGACTTTTCAAGCATAGTATACCGAATATAATTTAAATCTGGAATTATTTAAAGATTTCTAAGACAATGGCAATTTATTTTTTTTAATGTATAAACAGTTATTTTAATTTAATAAACAGTTAAATGTACCATAATCGTAAGAATATCGCAGAAGAGCCATAGTTTGGATCACTGGTCTCCCTTTTCACAGGGAGATAATAAATGTTCATGAGTCGAAAACAACTGGGTATAAGTCTCAGGACTGCCTGCCTGCCTTCCCCCCCCTCCTTTTTTTATTTCTTATCTTCTGTCTTTTGGATGTGTTATAGGGTACTTGCAGAATTCTTATAAAGGGATTCATTGTTTGCCTATCATAATATAGAGTAAATATTTTCAATGTCAATAAATATACATGATATATATATAATCTTAAAGCAATCAAAAATACTATTAGTGCTAATAAATGAATTCAGCAATGGTACAGGATAAAAAAAAATTACGGTGAAAATGTATATTTATTGACAATGGCAATTTAGAAGGTTGTTGACAGCGCCAGTCACTACATTTTAGGGCCTTAACTGCTAAGGCTCATGGTATTCTTGTTCTGCTTCCTACTGTTTTTCTCTTGCTATCAAGATATCAAACTAATCTTTCCTCTTCTTGTCAGTACGGCTCCTTGTATTCTAATTTAGTAGTTGTAACCTGATCTGGGTTGGGAAAGATTAGGGAGTTTAATTGTGTGTGAAATAAAGATAAATAGGCTCTGGAGGACGCCCAGGTGGTTGCTACACCAAAAAGCTGTAGTTTATGGTCATGTCTATACTGGCTATTTTAGGGCTGATTCATTGATTTCTTGGTTCTCTGAATCATTCTAGATGCTATAAACAGGCAGCCGAATCTTGAAAGGCAACACGTTAGGCATATACTTTTGGTTTAAGCAATTGATAAAGTATTTTTTTTTTAAGATTTTATTTATTTATTTGAGAGAGAGAATGAGAGAGAGAGAGCATGAGAGGGGGGAGGGTCAGAGGGAGAAGCAGACTCCCTGCTGAGCAGGGAGCCCAATGAGGGACTCGATCCCGGGACTCCAGGATCATGACCTGAGCCGAAGGCAGTCGCTTAACCAACTGAGCCACCCGGGTGCCCAAGCAATTGATAAAGTATTTTAACCAAAGATTTTTTAAAAAATATGCCACGTTATCGGTTATTGGTTTTAAAACCCATTTTCTCTAATTTAGTTGAAGTGTCTCTCAATAGAAACAACCATTATACACAATACATACAACCACACAACGTTAAAACTATGAACGTAAACTTCACATGCTTGCTGTTAGAACAGGTGTTGCTTGGGTTATGTGAGTGTGTATTAACATTCTCTGATGAAACAACTGTGTTTGAACACATACTGCTTGTGAAAGTAAAAGCCAGAACCACAAACTGGCACATCTACCTGAGGAAAGAAAAGGTACACATATGTTACAAAGGCAGTCTCAAGGAAGTAAAAAGACCCACGTATAATAGAATTTTATGCAAGGCTAAAATGAGAAGGACTGAAGGGGCCTTTTACCCTCCCCTTTACCTTCCCAAGAATAGGCTTGCTCCAGTCAAACCAAAACTTGTTCTCTCCCAGCTCAGGAGTGATCATTTCTTCAATAGCTCTTTGTAATGCTCATTCTCACCCTTCCAGTATTTGGAAATTACTGTTGTTATTGTTTTCCCAGATCCCTTCTGAGTTACAAAGTCTACAACAATAGAGTATTTGTAATCCTTTGGCTTTAAGTCATAGAGAGGTTCCAGTCTTCCATCTACCATGTGTATCAGCTGCTAATCTTGGTCAAATTACTTAACTTCTTGAAATCTCAGTTTATCTGAAAAAATGGAAAAATAAAACATGCCTATGGTGTTTTTGAGGATCCAATGAAATACTCTTTTAGTCACAGGGCACCAGACCTAGCACATGGTAAAAGCGAAGTCGGCAGAACTACAATTCAGAGCCAGTCTGGATCCAGAGTCCGTGCTCAAAACCGTTGCCTGAAGCCGCCACGGACACTTGCATGTTCTGAACTTTCTTTCTCTCCGAAAGGAAAATGTCAAATTTGTCCCTGCTCATTTCTAATACATTTCTGGCCAAACAAAACCATTCTCCACTAGAATCCTAAATTTCAAGGGCCTGTACCCCTTCCAAACTTAAGGAAGAGGCTTTGTATTTTATTCCAGTCAAAAACAAAAATGTTAATTCAAACACCAGATGGTTGAGGGCAAACCCCCGTAGAGTTCTGTTTCTTAGCTTCCCTAAGATGACACATATTCTTAATTAAAATCTCTTCAAGTATGTTCTCTCAAATATTAGATACCTGCATAAACCAGATTATATCTGTCCATTATTTTTTTGGTATATGTGGTTTTTTTAAAGATTTTATTTACTTATTTGACAGAGAGATAGCGAGAGCAGGAACACAAGCAGGGGGAGTGGGAGAGGGAGAACAGGCTTCCCGCCGAGCAGGGAGCCCGATGCGGGACTCGATCCCAGGACCCTGGGATCATGACCTGAGCCGAAGGCAGATGCTTAACGACTGAGCCACCCAGGCGCCCTTGGTATATGTGTTTTTTATTGGCAGACATCACACACATAAGTTACAGAAAGTGGATTGTCATCCTAAATAAAATCAAGACATTCATCAGAATCCAATAGACTACTTATACCATCTACTAATTATGAGATTTAAAAAAATGCTTCTAGGACTTGAGAGTTTGCAAATTCTTGGTAGATCCATTGCTTCCTGAATTTAAATATGGAACACCTGGGAGAGTCACTTAAAGCAGTGGACACCACAGTCATCGAAGGCCACCAGCTGCATATACTACAGAATTAATGTGGTTAAAGAGCAAAGGCCACACTGTTAAATACGAGCCTAGAAAGAACTCTTCTCCCTCACCCTTAAACTAACCCTCTACAAATATAAATGTCCAAATGGAAAAGAAGAGTTTCCTTGGTGGCATAATTAAAGAGGACTGTTCTCTGACCACCATAAAACATACTGATTCAGGTTAAAATAAGATGACAAAATACCAATTATCTTTTAGCACTTGTAACACTTAAAGTGATTAGACTGTCAAATCACTTCCAGAATGGAGAAGTAGGATGGCTATAGTCATAAATATTGAGGGCTCACACATATAAATGTCCACTACAAAGTACTTTTTAAGATTCCTTTTTATATTTCTTTGCATATAAGTGTTATCAAAGAAGAATCCTTGGTGCTAAACTTTACGTTTTTATAAAAAAGAATCACTTTCCATCTATATTACTCTGTGCAAGTATTCAACCTCAGAATTTAATTTAGAAATTGGCCCTGTAACTTGTAACTTGATTTAGTAGAATTACAGTATTTTAATTGGTTCATGGATGTTGAATATAACATAATTGGAAATATGAAACTTACGATGCTGAGAATGTCTTTTAAGAACCACCAGGTGATGGTAAACAATTATATCTAGAATCTCTTAAGACATAAAGTGTTGTTACTGAATTGATACAGAAATTTGGTTCATATCTTAAGCTCTATTTACATAGTTATTAAACAGTTCAGACTTGTAAAAATTTGCCCTAATTCACCAAAGTATAAAATTTGTTGATGAGTAACTACAATACAAATAAACAGTGTCAAGGAACACGTCAGTGGTATAAATGAAGAGAATTCTAAGGAGGACTCTCATCTCATTAGCAGACATCAGGCTTCCTGTGTTGGTTATCTATCACTGCATAGCAAATTACCCCCCAAATTTAGTGGCTTAAAGTAACATATGTTTATTATCTCATAGTTTATGTGGTTGAAAACTTTGAGAGCAGCTTAACTGAGTGGTTCTGACTCAAGAGTCAAAGGTTGTGGTCATCTGGAATTGGCTGGTACGGCGTATCTGCTTCCAAGACACTTCACTTACATGTCTGTTGGTAGGAGGTCTTATTTCCTCACCCCTTGGGCTTACCTATAAACTGCTGAGTGACCTCAAGTCACAGAAGCTGGCTTCCCCAGAGAAAGTATTAAAGGGAGCAAGGAATAAGCATTATGTCTTTTGTAACCTGGTCACATCATCACTTCAGCCATGTTGTTTTCATTAGAAGGGAGTCACTAAGTACAGTCCACACAGAACTGGGTAAGATGAGAGGGAGAAGAATCATATGTGATTCCAAAGTATGATGGCCTCAGTGTCTAAGAAAGTGATGATGCCTTTCACCGAGAGATGACAGGAGGGAAAGTATAGTGAAGTTCATAAATTTCTAGCTGTTACTTTGAACATATTGCGTCAGGAGTCCCATTGGCCACACAGGTAAAGATGCCGCCGGATGGTCAGCTAGAATTAAAGACCAATGTTCAGAAGACAGGCCAGCCCAGAGTCATAAATAGCAATGGTAGCCGAAGGTGTGAAGTAGAAGGCAGCACTAAGGAATAAAATGCACAGAGAGGACAGACCCAAGGAGAAAAATCTTTGAAACATTCCCTTTCAGGAAACATTAAGAAACAACAGTTAAAGGTACAGGAAAAGAATAGAGAAATATCATAGAAACTAATGGCAAGAGAATTAAAAGTTGACACTAGCTGACAGCAAAGCGGAAGAAACTGAGGGTGACTAAAAGGTCGCCAGTGTGTCTCAACCACACAGACAACAGCGACCTATAGAGGAGAAGAACGGAAGAGAAATCCAGACTGTAGGAATGGGAGGAAAGAAAAATAAGGAAGTACAGACACTTGATGGAAACTATTTCTTAAGGAAGTATAATGGTTAAAACATAAGAGATAAAAAAATGGTAGAAGAAATGATAGCAGGATGGAGGCAAGCAATTCGCTCTAGAGCAGTGCTATACTGGAAAGCAGAAAGGAAACACTCATAAATACAAATTAAAGGTATAAAAACCAAAGTAATAGCTTCTCCCATTCTGTAGGTTGCCTTTTCATTTTGTTGACTGTTTCCTTCACTGTGCAATAGCTTTTTATTTTGATGTAGTCCCGGTAGTTTAGTTTTTGCTTTTGTTTCCCTTGCCTGAGGAGACATATCCAGAAAGATGTTACTATGGCCAATGCCAAAGAAATAACTGCCTCTGCTCTCTTCTAGGAGTTTTATGGTTTCAGGTCATATACTGAGGTCTTTAATCCATGTTGAGTTTATGTTTGTGTATGGTGTAAGAAGGTGGGCCAGTTTCATTTGTTGGGTGTGTAGCTCTCCAGCTTTCCCAGCACCATTGATTTTAGAGACTGTCTTTTCCTTATTGCATATCCTTGCCTCCTTTGTTGTAGATTAATTAACCATATAAGTGTGGGTGTATTCCTGGGCTCTATTTTGTTCCACTGATCTATTTTTGTACCAGTACCTTACTGTTTGGATTACTACAGCTTTGTAGTGTATCTTGAAGTCTGAGATTGTGATACCCCAGCTTTGTTCTTCTTTCTCCATATTGCTTTGGCTATTCAGAATTTTTTGTGGTTCCATACAAATTTTAGCATTATTTTTTCTAGTGTTGTGGAAAATGTTATTGGTATTTTGATAGGTATTGCACTGAACCTATAGATCGCTTTGGGTACTATGAACATTTTAACAATATTAATTCTTCCAATCCACGAGCATGGAACACCTTTCCATTTGCTTGTATCACCTTCAATTTCTCTCATCAATGTTTTATAGTTTAGAGTACAGGCAGATCTTTCACCTCCTTGGCTAAGTTTATTATTTTTGGTGCAAATGTAAATAGAACGGTTTTCTTAATTTCTCCTTCTGCCACTTCATTACTACTGTATAGAAACACAACTGATTTCTAGGTACTAATTTTATATCCTGCAACTTTACTGAATTCATTTATTATTTCTAATAGTTTTTGCATATGATATATCCAATAAAGGGTTAGTACCCAAAATATATAAAGTAATATATAATAATAATCCAATTAAAAATGGGCCAGAGGACCTGAATAGACATTTTTACAAAAACAAAACAAAACAAAACACACACATAGCTAAGTGACACATGAAAAGATACTCAACACCACTAATCATCAGGGAAATGCAAATCAAAACCACAATGAGGTATCACCTCACATCTGTTAGAATGGCTAGAATCAAAAAGACAAGAAATAGCAAGTGATGGCAAGGATGTGGAGAAAAAGGAACCTTTCTGCACTCTTGGTAGGGATGTAAATTAGTACAGCCACTGTAGAAAACAGTATGAAGGTTCCTCAAAAAATTAAAAATAGAAATACCATAGGATCTAATCATTCCACTACTGGATATTTACCCAAAGAAAATGAAAACACTAATTTGAAAAGATATATGCATCCCTATGTTTATTGCAGCAGTATTTACAATTGCCAAGATATGCAATCAGCTCAAATGTCTGTCAATAAGGTAAATGGATAAAGATGTGGTATATATATATATATACAATGGAATATTACTCATCCATAAAAAAGGATGAGATGTTGCCATTTAGGACAACATGGATGGACCTAGAGGATATTATGCAAAGTAAAATAAATCAAAGAGAAAAGGACAAATATCATATGATGTTATCTATATGTGGAATCTAAAAAACAAATGAATAAAACACAAAGAAGAATCAGACCTATAAATACAGGGAACAAACTGATAGTTGGTGGGGGGTGCAAATGAGTGAAGGGGACTGGGAGATACAGGTTTCCAGTTATGGAATGAATAAGGGTCATGGAAATAAAAAGACACAGCAGGGGTGCCTGGGTGGCTCAGCTGGTTAAGTGTCTGCCTTCGGCTCAGGTCATGACCTTAGGGTCCTGGGATCGAGCCCCACATTGGGCTCGTTGCTCATTGGGGAGCCTGCTTCTCCCTCTCCCTCTGCTGCTCCCCCTGCTTGTTTTCTCTTTCTTTCTCTCAAATAAATAGATAAAATCTTAAAAAAAAAAAAAAAGACACAGCATAGAAAATATAGTCAGTGATGTAACCTGTATTGTGACTGATGGTAGCTACACTTCTTGTGGTGAGCATCACATGACGTACACAGTCCTTGATTCACTATGTTGTACACCTGAAACTAATCTAACATCATGTGTCAACTATAGTAAAAAACAAAAACAAAAATCAAAGTAATAGAATATCAGGGGTGTGGGTCAAGAGCAGAGATTTTTTTTTTTCCTCTGAAGAAAACAGATTAGAAGAGAGGGTAGCATTTGAGGTGGAAGAGCTGGAAACTCAAAGGCATTCACCTAGAAAGTCCCCAGTTGGGAAGGAAGCTTTGGGGATTTTATCAAAGCAGCCGTTGGCATTTGAGAACAAAGATATTCAGTCCAGTTTTAAATGTTAAGCCCCATGATAAATGCGTAATTTAAAAAAAAAATTGTTATCACTGTTTCTTCTCAGTTAATACGACCACATGAGTTGAGTATATTGTTACATAGTTATAGCAATCTGTACCAGTTTCTTCAGTAGTAACCAGGGGGAAAAAATGGACTTTTTTTACTTCTGGTGTTGAGGGGAGTAACACGAGTAACAAGTGAGTGCATTCTCTGGGTCACATTTCCTGAAATATTATTTTAAATAATTGTTTGACCTCTCAATTTCTTTGATATCACCTTTAAAAATAAAACAGTGTGCTCCATTCAATACGTGCCCTCTTTAATACCCATCACCAGGATGGAGCACTGGGTGTTATACGTAAACAATGAATCATGAACACTACATCAAAAACTAATGATGTAATGTATGGTGATTAACATAACATAACAAAATAAAATTAAAAAAAAAAACAGTGTGTTTACTATACTGGAATTATTAATTTAAATAAACCAAAAAATAATAAATAAATAAATAAATAAAACAGTGTGGACGCATATACTTATGTGAAACTAAGCTCTGGGAAATCTGTGACTTTGAGCTCCAGGGATTTTGCTACTGTGAAACTATGTAAATAAATCCTAAAACCTATGTTGATTGAATCAGAATTGGTCTACTTTTACAAAAACATAAAGTGGCAGCTGACAGGGCAATCTTTTATTTTAGGAATGAGCTGCATGTTTTTTTAAATTGGACTGTTAACTGAAATAAACTATTTGGAATGTAACTTACAAAGAGAGAAAGATTAGTATACTTGGCTCAATGAATACATTTACTGTTTGAATGTGGCAAATGTTTTTGGAAAAAAGATGAAGTAAACATACACTTGAAAAAAATTAATATTACAGTTTCCCAAACATGTTTTCTAGAACACAACTGTAAAGAACATAATGCTATAAAATTCTTGTTTTTGGTTTCACTCAGGGTTGCTTTCATCTTCATGTTTTGAACAGATTATGGCATTATATACTTCTGTTTAAAAAAATAAGTTTAACTGAAACAGTTAAAATATAAAAGTTATATATATAAAGTACTATTACTAAATTATATATGGCTGTATATGATATTTGTGACATATAGAGTTAATTTTTTAAGACTTTAAACCTAAGAGCATGTAAGCCCTATTAAGTTTCCCAGTTAAACATTTGTGTTTTTCAAGGACTTGCAGGTCTCTAATATTTTAAACATGCAAAACTGTACCTATCCCCTCATATATACACATGAATGTCCATCCTTACATAGGTAGCATATCTATACCTAACATATTCTTACATGTATACTATTTTGAGTAGTACTCTAAGCACAAGAATTTATCATCTATAGCTTATACAGACAAAATTTCTTTGGAATACTGGTTAAAATAATGAGTTTCATGACATGCCTTATACAGAGAAATGTTGACAAAGTAAGGGCATGAGAAGTTAAAATAAGACACAGGATGGTTTCCATTCATAAAAATATTGGAAATGCTCAAAAGAAGAATAAAATAAAACTAGGCTTTAACTGATTCACTGAATGGTTAATATCTATATTTTTGTACTAGACAGAAATTCTAAATATTTTTTTCTAAACATTTAAATAGTGATAGCTTATCATTTTTAAAAATTTTTATTTAAATTTTGGTTAGTTAACATACAGTGCAATATTGGTTTCAGGAGTAGAATTCAGTGATTCATCACTTACATATAACACCCCGGTGCTCATCACAACAAATGCCTTCCTTAAGACCCATCCCCCATCCAGCAAAATTATGGAATGCTTCATGAATCTACATGTCATTCTTGCACAGGGACCATGGTAATCTTCTCTGTATCATTCTAATTTTAGTATATGTGCTGCTGAAGTGAACACTATCAATGGTTTTTATTTTAAACTCCTTTAATATGTATCTGATATGTGTGCTATTTTTTTCTTAAATTCACCTACAGATTTTGTGATATTTAATCATCCTAATACATTCAAAATAAAATAAAAGGGATTTCTCTAATGATAATTTTATTAGACCAACTCTCCTACTGGAAATAAGGTCCAGAAAAGAATAATTAAGGCAGCCAGTATTTGTGGGGCCAAGATCAGAGATAGAAGAGAAATAACAAAGTAAGACAAATTTTTCCTGCCACTTTTTCACCTCACAGTTACACATTTGCCAATTCAGAGCAAGGCACTGGTAGCAAGGTAAGATATGGTGAAGACCTTCCAGTAATCTCAGAGGGATAGAGAAAACAAACAAAACTGGAGGCCAGTACCACAAAGGCAAAACGGACTCAATAACCCCTTATCACAGAGCAAAGGGAATCACAATAAAGTGAACTCAAGATTCCTTGTGGTATTGCCCTTAAGACACTTGCCAAATCCTAAATTTCTCACTGAGTAAAAGGGTAAGAAACCAAGCAGAAGGAAGTTGGTAAGAGGGGAAAAAGCTTAAGAATGTTTTTGACAATCACATTGGAGTTCAGATTCTTCTAAGAAAAAGGCCCCTGTAAACACCTTCAATGTTTAAAGGAAATTCCACAAGTGTTACCCTAAGAGTAAGGGAAAACTGGAGATAGACCACTATTCTGAAAGACTAAATCTCAGCCTCATTATATCTCAATCCCTATTTGGAATATGAGGATCTAATCTTACTTTAGCTGTCGACCCAAAGAAAACTAAATCCTGTCTAAAGGAGATTACCTCTGCAATTTTTTTACACTAAATATCCAGCATTCAATCAAAAAATACCAAGCACATGAGAAGACAGAACCAAATGAACAAACACCAAGAGAAAAAACAAACAACAGAAACAGACTTATAGGTGATCCAGATATTGGTATTATCATAAACAGACTTTAAAGTAACTGTTATTTAGGCATTCAAGAATTACATGACTGAAAAATACCAATACCAAAATTAAGAAATCAATGGACGAGTTTAATAGTAAATAATACTCAAATGAAGAAGGGACAGTAACTTAAGGATAACTATATAGAAAATACCCAGAATGAAGTACAAAGAAAGTTATGGAAATTACAAAAATGAGTATGAAATTTATATGGGATGTTTTAAATAAAGAAACAAAGATGTATGTCATACCTCTAATTAGAATTCCTAGAAGAGGAGAACTAGAATAAGGCAGAAGTAATATTTGAAGAGATGCCAGCTGAGATATTTAAACAACAGGAATACATTAAGACACAGACTCAAGAAGCTTTAATATGTCCAAGAGAAAAAAAAAAATGAAAAATACATACTCATGTAGTTACATCATATTAAAGCTACTGAAAATGAGAGAAGAAAATCTTAAAATAGAAAAAAACACATTATCTTTAAACAAACATTAAAAGTCAGTTGACTTTACAATTAAAATGAGTTTAAGAAAAAATTCCATAGGAAGCACTATTCATATTTCATGTTATATCCAACATTGTAATGGAAGACCTAGCAATGTAATAAGATAATCAAAAACTTTGAAAATTAAATGAGAAAATAAAACTCATTATTTATAGATCTGATGATACAGGTAGAAAATTCCAAATAATCTATATACAAAGTACTGGATTGAATAAGTCAATTTACCAAGTCATTGGACCCAAGTCAAAACACACACACACACACACACACACAATTCTATATACTAGTAAAGAAGACAAAAAAAAAATTAGAACAAAAAACTTTTAAGGTATCAAGAAGGGATATACCTTGTTCATGGATTGGATGATTCAATATTGTAAAGTCCAATTCTTTTCAAACTGTTCTACGTAATGTCAATGAAAATCTCAGATTTTTTTTTTTAATTGACAAGATGATTTTAAAATTCCTACAGAAAAGCAGAGGATTTAGAATAGCCAGGGTAATACTGGGAAAAAAAAACGAAAACAACAGAGGACTTACACTACTAAACAAAGAGATTTACTATAAAGCTATGGTAACTAAAATACTTTGGTCTTGGCACAAGGATAGAAAATAGATCAGAACAGAGACCAGAAATACACCAGTATATATAAGTGGTTACATGATTTAGGGCAATAGTGACACTGTAGTACAGCATGGAAAGGATGATTTGCCAATTAAAGGTGCTGGGTCAACTAGATCTTCGTACAAACATTAACATGGACCCTGACCTCACATCATACATGTAAGTCAATACTGGAAGGATTTGTATACCCAAATATGAAAGATAAAATAAAACTTCTAAAAGCCAATAAATCTTAGGATAGGCGAATATTTTCTCCAAGAAACTCTGAAATAGCTAACCTTAAAAGATTGGGCTATGTTAAAATGAAGAACTTCTGTTTATCAAAAAAATACCATTACCAGCGTGAAAAAGTAAGCCATAGAAGATATTTGCAATATAGGTATCTAACAAAGAATTCATATACAGCAAAGAAAAAGATTACAAATCAGTTTTAAAAAATAATGTTGCATTGTGATAGATGGTAACTACATTTGTCATGGTGAGCATTGAGCAATGTATAGAACTGTTGAATCAATATGTTGTATACCTGAAACAAAGACATTGTACGTTAATTATATTTCAATTAAAAATATGAATCTAATCTTAAAAAGAAAATAACCCAGTTGTTTTTTCTTTAAGAGAGAAAAGAATAATAATCCTGAACCCTATGACAGAATGGAGAATGCAGCTCATCTAAAATCAAAGGACAAGTACAAAGTGGCAATATCACAGGAGGTGACTCATCATTAAGAAGGGTTTTTAAACCTGAATAGGAGACAATACAGAAAAGAATTCTTCAAGTAGGGAAATAACCATTACAAGATTAAGAAGGAGTAAGTTACCATGGAATGTCCAGAAAATGGCAATTGAATAAAACTGGAGTTTAAGGTGACTGATGGAAGGAGGAAGAAGATAAAGCACAAAAGGACACAGGAAGAGCTTTATAAATGTGCCTACTGAGTTGGACTTTATCTGGTAGATAAGCAGGAATCAGATGTGACAGCACCTGCACAAAAGCATGGTGGGAGTTCAGCTGGTCTCCACAGTACCAGCACGGAATGGTCTATCAGAGGTAATACTGATCGCTGTGTGTTCTATTTGGACCCCCTGCCAGGGCTCAAATACCAGCATTGCCATTTCCTACTTCTAAATCCTAGCATAAGTTATTTAACCTCTTTGTTCTCACCTCGGAAAGGAGGCAACAGAGCTATCTATTTTAGAGAGCGGTTATGAATATGTTAATACATTTAAAGAGCCTAGAACCCTGCCTGGCACATGCCATTCAATGAACATTAGATATTATTGATATTGTTGAGAAATTTACTTCTCCTTCCCAGTAGAGAAGCAACATAACATAAAAAAGTCTGATTAATGGAGGGGCGCTTGGGTGGCTCAGTCAGTTGAGTGTCTAACTTGATTTGGCTCAGGTCATGATCTTGGGGTCATGGGGTAGGGCCCCACACTGAGCTCCTTGCTCAGTGCTGAGTCTATTTGTCCCTCTCCCTCTGCTCCCCTCCCCCCCACCCCTTCTCATGTGCACATGCTCTCTCTCTCTCTAATAAATAAATACATAAAATCTTAAAAAAAAAAAGTCTGGTAATGGAAATTGAGAAGCCTGAATACTATCTGTCCTAATAGTTACTAATCATTTGGGTGACTTCAGACTTTCAGATTTTCTCAATTTCCAACAGCCCATTTGTAAAAAGACTACATGGTTCATGATTATTTATTTATTTATTTATTATTTTTTTTCAGTAACTGCTCCAGGATTTCAGCAGGCTTTAATAGGACTACTATGACACAGATACTGATTTTTTTTTTCATGATTATGGATTTTCCAGTAGCACATATTGGATTGATATTTAGCCAAATGGCAATGTTTTTGCTTTTCACATTTATTTACTTGTTTAAAATATTTGTTTGAATTCTTAAGGGGGAAACTGAAAGGTGATTATTAATAAGAAATTAATACAGTCCAAAGGAAAGTGTTGGTTTGTGAAAAAAAAATGTGTACTGATTTTTTTCTGCTTTTAAAGCTTTGTGAGTCAACTAATTATGGAGTGTCTAATGATTACACAAAAACAGTTATGAAGCATTGTTCTTTTCTAAAGGAATATTACCATGAGACTCTCGTCATATCAGCGCTGGTGTACCAAGGAATGACAGAAGGGGTAAAGTTGGGTGGGGGGAGCAGGGATCTGTCCTGGTGAGGAGCAGCATATCATCAGTGACATTATTTACAACTGCCAGCATATGGTGTAATAAAAAAGCAGACTGCCTTTTAGTAAATCTTATGTTGTTTTAAATTCCCTAGAGATAATGAACTTCCTTACTACCTGCATCCAGGGCAGGCAGCTCCCACTGTTCCTGCTTTGTGATGCCATTGCTTATCAGTACAGGAAATCAATTATTTTATTATGGGAAAAATCCTAAGTGAAAAAAGTAGGAGACATTTTTATACATAATTTCAAGTAGGATCTCAAGTATATTACATATAAACATTCTATTTCAGAGATCTACAGAAGGTGTTAAAATGCATACACACACCCTTATGTGCACATATACTTCTCTATCCATCTATTTCTCTTACAGGGAAGAAAATATCTAGATTTTATTTCCTTATCTCTGTCCTGTATTTTTCCCTATTTCATGACCTCCTACCAGCCATAACCACTGAACTGATTTGAAAGACCTCCACAACTGGATCTCAATCTACCTCTCCCACCAACCCATGCCTTCCTTTTCTTCAAACCCACTCTCCTCACTCCACATCCCCTACTATGTGAAAATGCCAAATTTATCCACCCAAATGACCTGTGAAAATAGTGACCTCCCAAGTGACAACTTCCCAGTGTCTTATTCTGTCTTTCACTCACCTGACCCAGCATATGAGAGTTGCTAAATAATTGCCTTTGGGAGGTTCCACATCTCAGCAGGTTATGTAAGCTCCTGCTTTATCAGGTCCTGGGTCAGCATCCAGCCAGTCTTTTTTTTTTTTTTTTTTTTTTTTTTTAAGATTTTATTTATTTATTTGACAGAGAGAGACAGTGAGAGAGGGAACACAAGCAGGGGGAGTGGGAGAGGGAGAAGCAGGCTTCCCGCAGAGGAGAGAGCCCGATATGGGACTCGATCCCAGGACCCTGGGACCATGACCCGAGCCGAAGGCAGTTGCTTAACAACTGAGCCACCCAGGCGCCCCAGCCAGTCAGTCTTCTTATCTCTCACTCCATTCGCTCATTACTTTGTATCCGAATCTTATGTAAGTTACTTTCCATCCCTCACCTACGCCCTCAGGATCAGGACTGATCTCCAAGTCCAGTCTGTGTTTGGATTCAAATGTGATCCCTAATGTCTACTCAGACATGTCTGTAGGTCTTGGTGGCTAGGTTACTGGTCAACCATCCTGGGGAAGTGGTGAAAATAGGAACTTCCAGGCCTCTGTAACCTGGTCTCTGTGCTTCCTGATTCCAACTCTCTGATGACCGACGCCACCCTCAAATGACAATGCCATCGTTCCAATTGCTCAGGCCAAAAATTTTGGAGTAACTCTAACTTATTTCACACCGACATTTACTGTCTTCAAAATATGTCCAAAAACTAACCATCACTGCTGCCATCCCGACCATTTAATGTATCATCGTCTTGTACTTGAATTATTTTCAGAGCCTCTGATGTGCTTATTCTTGAGCCCTATAGTCAATTTTCAATATTGCAGCCAGATGTATCCTTTAATATAGCATATTTGAAATTGATTGTGTCTTTGTTTTGCTCAAAATTCTCCAGTGGCTCCCTATTTTACATAGAGTATATAAGCCAAGATCCTTATAATAGCTCATGCGGCCCTCCACGTTACTTCTCTGAACCCACCTATGCATCTCCCCTCTTTCCTGGGTCCAGCAACTGGCATCCTTAATGGCATCCTCTAACAAACAGGAAGTCATGTTCCTGCCCTAAAGCTTACCCTACGTCTAGCCTACTCTGCCGCAAAAAGATGCTGTCTCATTTCCTCTTTCCTCAACTGTCGCTTTCTTGATGAGGTATACTCTGAGCGCCCTATTTAAAATGCAGACTAACACCACCATCACTCTCAATCCTCCTGACCCAACCTATTTGTGCTTTGTTTTCTTTTTCTCCATACCACTCCTCATTTATTATGCTTATTATCTACCTCATTTGTATGTAAGCTCCATTCAAAGGCAGGGTTTCCTATGTACTTTACCCTCTTATGTATCCACAGAATTTAGAACAGTACGTGACATACAGTAGGCACTAAATATTTGCTTGAATGAATGAACACCCTGTCATATTTTTTACCCATAAGGTTGGCCAAAGATTGACTGATCCCCCCCTCACAGTTGAAGCCTGAAGAGACCAAAGGACAGCTTCGTTATCTGACTGCCCCTTCTCTTACTTCTTCAAATTTCCCCTGCATTTAAACTCGAGATTCCATTTCTTTTTAGTGCCTCCTGATGTAGTCTGCAACCTAGATGCTACATCTCATCAACTCAATCACAACCTTCTGTCAGTGGCAGAGAGGTTCCTGTGACCTCTAATAGCAAGCCCACAATGGCTTCCTACGTGGTTCATTTAGAAACCAGTGCTTCCACGTCTCCACCATCTAGTTTGAATCCTAGAGCCTCTCAATCGTATCTTCTAATACCTTCACTTAGGAATAGGCTGTCATCACTACTTTCCAATTACGATCATTTTGGAGGCTTGCCTATCACAAAAAAAGCAGATTATCCACCAGTAAAATATGGATGATAAAAAGTACATAAGTCACAGGGTAGTTGTGAAGGTCACTTTAAGGTCATGCATGTAAAGTACTTAGCACAGTGCCCGACACATACGCACTCAGTAAATATTACCTGATACTGTTACTAGATTACATAATATAAATCCATTACTCAAAACCAGATCCCACTTTTAGTCCTGATGATAAAAGCCAACAATTTTTTCTCAAGATAATTTGAAGAGTTACTAGTTTAAAAAAAAGAATAATTAATATAAATGTATACACCACATGATGAATCTGTGGCAACTATAGAAGGGCAGGCAGAACCCTTTAAATACAAAATGTCAGTCTGGTGTTACAGCCCTCATCATCTCAAAAAGGCTCCCGCAGCAAACCCCCATTACATTTTACATCTCATTAGAAGGACAGATAAGTAAAGGACAGTTATATCCTCTTATTCTCATGAAAGTTAACTTTTGATAAGATGCCTCAGTGTGCACTTGAGGTCCTAAATTTATCTCATTTAGCTGCAAGGTATGTTTCATTTATTAGATTTTTAAACAAGAATGCCTACAAAGTCAAGTTATCTTCCCTTTGCCCATGTTTTTTTCACTCCCTGCTGGAATACCACATGCCTTCTTCCCCTCTGCAGCGTTATTTTTCTAGCTTGGCTCTAAAGGGATCTGAGTCTGGGCACCTGGGTGGCTCAGTCGGTTAGGCGTCTGCCTTTGGCTCAGGTCCTGGGATCCTGAGATCCTGGGATGGAGTCCAGTATTGGGCTCCTTGCTGGGTGCGGAGTCTGCTTCTCCCTCTGCCTGCCACTCCCCCTGCTTGTGCTCTCTCTCTCTGACAAATCAATAAATCAATCAATAAATGTGTATGTGTCATGCTTGACATGTCAACTATCTCAACTCTATCCTCACAAGGAGCCCATGGAGTATTAGCATCGCCATTTTACAGATGGGAAAAATAAAGCTCAGAGAGGTTGTAGTATGATAGCTAATACAAACAGCTATTTGAACTGGGATTCAACCCAGCCCTAACTGACTCCAAGATTCAGAGCCTTCATACCATTCCCTGAAGCCTCTTTAAAAAAGAACATTATTTGAATTTGGGTAATTTAAAAAGAGAGCGAGAGAGAGAGAAGTTACAGTGTTTTGTCCATACACGTTTTCAAGTCAACTAAGGAAGCCCATAACCTGATCGTGCAATAAGGTCTGAGTCCCTGCATGGTGCCTTCTTTCCTCTCCCCTCCAGTAAGTAATTGTGTTAAAAACTGTATACTTAGTATCATCAGAGTTACTGCTAATAGTAGAAGAAGGGAGTAGGTAAATGAACTGGGAAGAATGTGCAATGTGTTACCTCCCTGTAGAGCACCAGGAGCTCAGTGGAGAAAGTGGATTCCCCTACAGACACAACAACAGTTAGCACAGCAATTTTAACAAGATACCGCTCTCTCTCTCACACATATACACAATGTGTGTGTGTGTGTGTATATATGTATATGTATGTATGTATATATATATATATATATATATATATATGAACATGTAATACATTTTAGAGAAGAGGTATTCAAATTAATGCCACAGGATAAAAAATGTCATTAAATCTGACTACACAAAAAAAAACATTTCCTGGAAAAAACTAATTTTTTTTTTAATTTTATTTTTTTATTTACTTGACAGAGAGAGAGATAGCAAGAGCAGGAATACAAGCAGAGGGAGTGAAAGAGGGAGAAGCAGGCCTCCTGCCCAGCAAGGAGCCCGATGCGGGACTCGATCCCAGGACCCTGGGATCATGACCTGAGCCGAAGGCAGACGCTTAACGACTGAGCCACCCAGGCGCCCCTGGAAAAAACTAATTTTGACTCAAGTTCAATGAAAGTATTCACAGTGAGAGTTGCAACAGGGGGGGCAGAGAGGAAATTCTTAATAAAAATCGGGAACATCAGGGCAGTGATGATCCTAGCCTAATAAAGGCACTGATAAATACATCAATATCACTTTGCTGGGAAGGATATGATCACAAAGTCATGCAGATGGAAGTGACACACTGTAACACAAAAAAATTATTCATATAATGGACTAATTCAGCAAGGAGTATAACATATTGAAATAATCTTGAATTGGGAAGCACTATTAGAGATCTGGACAGGAACATTAGATTCAAAAAAAAACACTGAAAGGCTTTGCTTCCTGTCTTTCACTACATAAATGAAGATACCTGGGGAGGTACAATGACCTGTTCAATCTCTAACTAGTTAGTGGTAGACCCCTGATAATAGAGCCTCTAGTCTAGTACTACCTTTATAATGCCAGGCAAATCCCAGGATAAGCCCCATCATCTGTTCACCTTCCCATCTGTGGCCATGGGCCAGTTGGTGGTTAATGTTTCTCAGTATTACTAATAGCTCCCCTGGCCATATCTGCCACACCCAACAGCAGTGACTCAGGAGAGGTAGTATAAAACACCTCAGGAACTACTCTGCCCTAATTCTCACTAGATTCATGCTTCTGTGTCTTCTTGAGTCCCTATTTCACAAGAGTAAGATTCATACCTCACAGAAGCAGCTAGCCTAGAATAAGGAAACAGATGAAAATAGCATTCTGGGTAAGCATTCACATATTCAAAACTATCAGAAATCATAACTTTATGGATAATCACCAAGAGGCCAGAAGAAAAATTACTTTAATGAAAGATGACTTTTTAAAGTAATTAGAGAGGATACTTTCATGAGAGGTGTTCACAGTAATTAGGAATACATGCATATATCATCTTGGGAACACCTCTTGAGAGACAAGTAATTACCTGGGAAAAGTCTTGCTAGACGCTATCAGATTATATAGAGTTCACCCAAATATAAGTATGGCAACCACATAGGGAAAAATAGGAAGGAGTTAGAAAAAAGAGCCAGTCAATAAAAATATGGCCCACTTAGGGCACAAGTAAGAAGTTATTTCTAACTGGATTTTCCCAATGGAAAATTCTCTAATAACAAAATAAGCATACAAAGAAAAAACAAACAAATGGAAAAAGCAAGAAAACAAATCGACAGATGACTGGATAAAGAAGATGTGGTATATATATACATTGGAATATTATGCAGCCATCAAAAGGAATGAGATCTTGCCATTTGCAACAACGTGGATGGAACTGGAGGGTATTATGTTGAGTGAAATAAGTCAAACAGAGAAAGACATGTATCATATGATCTCACTGATATGAGGAATTCTTAATCGCAGGAAACAAACTGAGTGTTGTTGGAGTGGGGGGTGGGGTGGGAGGGATGGGGTGACTGGGTGATAGACACTGGGGAGGGTGTGTGCTCTGGTAAGCGCTGTGAATTGTGCAAGACTGTTGAATCTCAGATCTGTACCTCTGAAACAAATAATGCAATATATGTTAAGAAAAAAAGAAGAAGAAGAAGGTAGCGGGAGGGGAAGAATGAAGGGGGGGAAATCGGAGGGGTGGACGAACCATGAGAGACGATGGACTCTGAAAAACAAACTAAGGGTTCTAGAGGGGAGGGGGGTGGGAGGATGGGTTAGCCTGGTGGTGGGTATTGAGGAGGGCACGTTCTGCATGGAGTACTGGGTGTTATGCACAAACCATGAATCATGGAACACTTCATCTAGAACTAATGATGTAATGTATGGGGATTAACATAAGAATAAAAAAAAAGATAACTATGGTTTAACATCATAAGTTTTGTTAATTAGAATAATAAATGTTAGAAGCTTTTATTTGAAATATTTAGTGCTTAATAATTAGCAAAATGATGGTTGTAATGGGTTTTCATTAGTGAAATTGATGTTATTGAAGATATGTAGATTGGTCTGAATGGTAGAAACATTCATACCCCTCTGTGGTATAAAATTATTTTTATTAAATTATTATTAATTGCAAACAAACAAACAAACAAAAAACCTCTATACAACTTAAGGTTTTTGTTTGTTTTTGACAGAGGGGGAGAGAGAGAGAGTGCGCGCAGCAGAGGGAGAGGGAGCAGCAGATTCCACTGAGCAAGGAGCCCAATGTGGGACTTGATCCCAGGACCCTGGGGTCATGACCTGAGTGAAGGCAGACCTTAACTGACTGAGCTACCCAGGTGCCCACTTTATACAATTTCTGAGTGACAACTGGCAAAAAAAAAAATGAGTAAATAAAAACAAATCTATGGATCTTTCAAATACTATAAAGATTATATTTTGCTTATAAAAGTAGAGTCATTCAGAGACTGTGTGACTTGAGATAGAAACAAGAGCATATAGGGGTGCCTGGGTGGCTCAGTCGTTAAGCGTCTGCCTTCGGCTCAGGTCATGATCCCAGGGTCCTGGGATCGAGCCCCGCATCCAGCTCTCTGCTCCGTGGGAAACCTGCTTCTCCCTCTCCAACTCCCCCGCTTGTGTTCCCTCTCTCGCTGTCTGTCTCTCTCTCTCTCTCTGTCAAATAAATAAATAAATAAATAAATCTTAAAAAAAAAAAAAGAGCATATAAATCAGTGAAATTTAAAAACAAAGTATTTCCAGTTACAGATAGATATGATATAGTATCATTTTTATTTCCTTTCTCAAGGGACTAGAAGGTTAATTTGGTGGTCAGACTTCCAATGCTTGGACCTCTAAGAAAAGTGCTTTTGGATTCTTTTCATTATTTTAAGATTTTTTCCATCATATGACTTTTTTTTTTTTTCATAAGTATCTTCTGTCAATTGCAAACAGAACAGTGAAAATGGACTTAAATTATTCTCCAAGATCACTTTTCTTGGGTTCTGCTTTGCTGGTTCTTAGCCCTACCTGTTTGGCTTCATATCTCAACAGTTTCATAATGTTGATTACCTAAAGAATCTCCCTAAGAAATCTGAAGGCAAGAAAATTCGTTCTATTCATTGAAATATACATTACTCAGAGGCACCTGGGTGGCTCAATCATTAAGCGTCTGCCTTCGGCTCAGGTCATGATCCCAGGGTTCTGGGATCGAGCCCCGCATCGGGCTCCCTGCTCGGCGGGAAGCCTGCTTCTCCCTCTCCCACTCCCCCTGCTTGTGTTCCCTCTCTCGCTGTGTCTCTCTCTGTCAAAGAAATAAATAAGATCTTTAAAAATAAATAAATAAATAAATAAAAATAAAAAAAATAAAATATACATTACTCAAACACTTTATGGAAAAAATGCCTTCCTCTTCATAATGCCATGACAATTCATTGAGTTATCCAATAAAGAGAATCCGTCTTCTGAAAATAGTTTGAAAACAGAAAGTTGACCCTGATAACTAATAAGCTTCCTTTGATTCCAAAGATTATAAGAACCTGACTTACCTGCTGAGTAATGATAGTCATGAAAATCACACTGAATCTACAATGTGTTCTGATTAGCTTTTACTTCAAAATAATATTTGCTCTTATTTTAAATTTTTTCATAAGACCTTGTCCAGTTGTGGGCTAAACAGTGTAACATTTTGTAAAAAATGGGTTCAATAACTTTTTCTTTTCTGGAGTACTGTATCCTTCTAAAATCTTTAAGTAGACATAGGACACTCAAAGATATTTCCAAAAGACTAGGGAATTATACATTACATATGTGTGTGTGTGTGTGTGGGTGTGTGTGTATACACACACCACTTGACCTCAATATTTAATGCATCCCAGTAGAAATTAAAACATTCTCCAACACTTTTGGAAAACAAAACACTATGTTATCTGGTTTGATTTATATTCAAATGCACAAGGTTCAAATAATTCTCTTTCTTTGAATTCAGCTTGGGTATGTACACACAAAACCCAATAAAGGTTTTCTTATTTCATGTCATTTTGATTTTGTGGAAGAGAAGCAGACCATTAGATCACTGTTTATAGTATGGACTTCACGTTCCTCATCTTGCCAGTGCAAGTGGGAGTTCCCAGCAGACAATGACCAGGCAGAGGATATTACTTTCAGAGGCTCACTAAATAAATAGTTGCCACATTAGAAAGAAAGAAAAACACACCAAACGGTCATGACGACTGTTCAGTTTCCAGTGAGTGCTAGCCCAAGAACTTATGATATTTCCTGAATTTCATTTTGCATCACAGAAATGCAATGCTCCAAAGGAAACTAGCTGTGATGTAGGCTCATGAATTCATAACTAAGTTTACCATAATACTAATCTTCACTGATGTTCTAAATTTTCAGTTACTATTATAGTTCAAAAACATACTGTCCCCTGAAACAAAAATGAGCAAATGTTATAGTACCTGATATTTGTTATTCTACCTTTACAAGGATTCATATATATTCTTGACTTTCGTTCTGTTATTTTACAAAATACAATTGTATGACGTGTCCACAGAGTAAACAGTAAAGTATTAAAAATACTTGGGGCGCCTGGGTGGCTCAGTCAGTTAAGCATCTGCCTTTGGTTAAGCATGACCCTGGTCAGTTAAGCATGACCCTGGTCATGAACCCAGGGTCCTGGGATTGAGACCTGTATGTTGGACTCCCAGTTCAGCGGGAAGCCTGCTTCTCCCTCTCCCTCTGCTGCACCCTCCTCCACTTCTGCTCTATTTCTCTCTCTGTTAAATAAATTAAATTTTAAAAATAAAATAAAATAAAAAATACTCATGGTTCAATCCAGAAAATTTAACTGGCAGTTTAATTCAATAAGTTTGGACACCTACCATGTGCCTGATTTTATAGCTAATTTTTAACAAATGGAATAGATTAGTACTTTCTCTCATGTAATACTGCTAAGTTCATGGCTAAAAGCCAGGTTATTTGAGTTCAAAAGGTATAGGGGGGGAAAAAAGTCACCTTACTTTTGCAAAGCCTACATTTAACATTAGCCTCAGAACACTGTGTTTCCCTAACATGATTGGGAGGCTTTTAGTTGCCTATCTTGCAAACTATAATGTCACTGAGAATTTCAAGGGTCTTATATTTCTGTACTCCATAAAAGCAAGCTCTGGAGCATTTCTGGGTCTTGGTGACATGAAACAAAGCAATGTCATGTATGTGTGGACCCTCAAGTCCCTTTTAGATTTACATTTCTATATTAAATGGCATCTGTAAGAAATAGACACTTTATAGTGAAAAATCATAACTCCTTATCCATTCATTTTTTTTTTTCTAAAGATTTTATTTTTTATTTTTTTGAGACAGAGAGCATGAGAGGGAGGAGGGTCAGAGGGAGAAGCAGACTCCCTGCCGAGCAGGGAGCCCGATGCGGGACTCGATGTGGGACTCGATCCTGGGACTCCAGGATCATGACCTGAGCCGAAGGCAGTCGCTTAACCAACTGAGCCACCCAGGCGCCCTATCCATTCATTTTTAAAACTGTAGACTGAGTTCAAAAAAGAGCTTAGGTAATTTTGTTGTAATCTCAAAATTGTCTATCATGGTACTGAGTACCTAGAAAACACTCAACAACTTTTATTTGATTGATTAAAAGAAAATTTCTAGGTTTTTTTTTGATCCCTAAAATAGAATTTCTGAGATTTATAAGCCAATATAAATATTTAATAAAGAACACAGAGGCCTTAAAATGCTAAGTAGCTCAGGACCTTACCTCAGAATTTTACATTGTCATGCCTGATTTTATACCATTTCCACACAACTGAGGAAATTAATAAGTAAATCTACGGTTTATTTAACAGCATAAACTATATCCAGAGCAAGAATTAGGGCTCAGTCCTTTTGAGTACAAAAAAAAATTTCACCAGATTTACCAATAACACATTTCCTTTCAGAGATTAAGGAAAATATAAGTGCTTTGAACTCAAGGAATGTATCACACATCATCTTGTTGCCAATTCATATACCTTAGCCTTCAAAGGGAGAAGAAGGTACATTAAAAGAAGGAAATCTCCTGTAGCAGGGACCTAACCACTCTGTTAAATACACACAAGATATGGGAAGTACAACCCTCCTATGTATTCATATGCATATTTCCTGAGAATAATAGGCATGGTCTACACATACAGAGATTCTTTTAACATACATATCTGTTATACTACTCTGGTGCATTTTCCACATTTTTCATATTTTTCACTTCGAGTGGAATGAATAAGTCACAGGGATGAAAGGTACAACATAGGGATTGTAGTCAATGGTATTATAATAGTGTTGTATGGTGACAGACGGTTACTACACTTGTGGTGAGCACCAGATAAGGTACTGACTTGTTGAATCCCTATGTTATACACATGAAACTAATGTAACATTGTGTGTCAACTCTACTTCGATGACAAAAAAAAAAATTTCACTTAAAAGAAAAATTTCATTTAGAAATGGAAAATATTACCTTTCTTGCTTCTTTGATCATCTTCCGAATAGTTTCCTTAATTGTAAGTAATTGTGCTCTCGGTGGATGGAAGAGGAGGTCTATATGGGTGCCCCCTAAGAGTCCCGGCATCAAATACGGCCAGCCTAAGTCAAGGTTTGGAGCTTCCACATCAGATTCAATGGGCCAGTAAGTCCCTGAAGAGGAGGTATCATCGTAGGAGTTATCAGTACCGTGTGCTGTACTTTGTGCAACTTTCTGGACATTTTTCAGAATATAATTAATTTCTTCCTCAGCTAGAAAGTCCGATACTCGTTCCTTGGCAAGAAATTCTTGGTATGCTTCTAACCCGTGTTCAATTAGTACATCAATGGCTACTCGATACCATTCCTTGTAGTGAGGCTCAATGTAATTGTCTGATTTACACTCATCATTCAATGAGGACAGCATTGATGAGGTTTCCATGATTGCAAGCGTCTGACAACAGCACTTTCAAATGTCCATTCGTGCAGTGATGAGAGGTATCTGGGTATTCGAAAGGAAGGAAATCAAGATCAGTTAGAATTCTGTAATGAAAATTTTTTATGATCCACATCAATCACCATTTTTGCATTTACTCATTTCCACTACCAGTAACTCAATATGACATACATTTCACGTCCAAAGTGGCATTAATTGCATCATAATTCACATACATATTACAAATAAGCTAAACAGATTTCCTTTTACAAGCCACTAGTTGGTTTTCCTTTTCCAAGGTACCTCTACTTTCAGTTTCTCACCTATGGAAAAACACTTTCCTTTCTCTGACATCCAGAAAGGTCACCCTTAATTTTAATCTGGGACTACAAATGGTCATACCAGTTTCTAGACGCTTTCTTGATTTGGGTTTTACAGTATCTTAAAATAGAGTACAATCAGTACCTGGCCATCCATTAATATAAGTTTTTACTAGGTACCTGTTACGCATATACTTGCATACTAATGGAATATAAAAAGCATGAAATACTTGCCTTCCAGAAATGTATTAATTAACTGAAGAAGCAAAACATACAAACTGTCTGTTACCACTTTGAACAAAGCCATATATTGCTAAGGGCCAAAATGCGTACTGCCTATAGTCAATGCTTTCAGGTTAAAGCAAGTAGAGATCATTACAGAATGAAGGATTTATGTATATCCCTATGTGCAGGACCTGGCTTCAGCTGAACCTAGGGTGATAAGAAAGAATATGATCAGTGGCAAGAAGGCATATTTTAACCCCACCCAAGAGAGAAAAACATAGCAAAAGCGCAAATAGGCATGAGCTTGATATATTCATGAATTAGTTAAAAACAAACAAACAAAAAAAACCTTGGTCTGCTGGAAAGCAGGTTCCTTTCACTAGGAATAGGAGGCAAATTTGAATAGACATGATGGAGCCAGGTGTGGAGGGACACAGGAGATTTTTGTGATTCAACAAAACCAGTCTTTAAAACAATTAGTCTGGCAGTATCAGGGGAATGGAGGAGAGACAAGTAGCTAAGTCTTTCAGTGTTCAAACACCCAGTCAAGAAGTGACAAGAATATTCAAGAGCTGGTTCAAAGTAAGAACTCTTGAGATTTGATAGTTTGACAGCATTTAGGTGATGAACAAATTTAAGATATCAAAGATAATTCAGGGATTTCTCTTAGGTATTCAAATCTGCCTAACCAAGCTCATACCCCAACCCCTCACAATGCCCACAAACTGTCACTCATTCAATCCTTTACTGTGTAAGATACCACACTACACTTTATCTCCATCAAATAAGGACCTTTCCAATCTTTTGAAGTCATGCTCTCCAATGTATAGATTCAAACAAAATTCAGCTCCATGAAGTGCTACAAACACTAAAGGACTAATTTGACCATAAACCTCTTTGTCAAGGGCCCCGTCCTAATTTAAAACTTTCCACTTAACCCAAGGTTTTCAGACTCAGGACTATCAAAACTCAAACCTGATTTGGGAGGGTAATCCACAAAACTATTATCATGTATTAACTCCTCAGCTCAAAAGATGTAACAAGTCACTAATCATACAGAGGAGTTGTGAAGAAATGGGAAACGGGGCCACAAGTTTTGCTGAAAGGGTGGGGAGATCAGAAAAGATTCAGCACACATACTAACGCAGAGCTAAGAAACAAGGAAGATACAGGATCGACCTGGCTCTTTGAGTGGAGACAATCCTGTCCCCATCCCTAGGCTCAAAATTCTTACCAACAAAGTCTAAAAGTACAGAGAGGCTAAAGATTAAATCTGATACAAGAAAAAAACAAAACAAAACATGTTTATCTCCTGGCATGTACTGTGTAGAAGCCAGGGATGCTGTTAAACCTACTTCAATACACAAGACAGCCACCTGCATTAAGGAATTATCTGGCCCAAAATGTCAATGGTGCCATGGTTGAGAAATCTTCATCAAGTTGCTCACCTAATATGCATGGTATTATACTACTAATTAATGACCTTTTTGATGTTCATTAAAGTTCTTTTTTGCACCTCATATTGGACTCATTTTTAACAAAGAAATAAAGTTTTTATTTACTTGACAGAATCAATCCATTGGATTACAGTATAGTTCCTAAGGTTTACTGAGGTGTGGTGTTCATTTGACAATTCCAGTTCATGAAGGGACAGCACCCAGTGATCCCATGAAAATCACATCTATTATTTGTAACTGCTTAAGACAGTAGTTAACTACTGGTTATTTATAAAAATCTTAAATTTTCTTAGCACTTATTTCTTAGTTTTTAAAATTTAACTTTTGAAGTTCTATAACATATGAAGTTAAACACCTATTATCTACTTAGAAGCTAAAATGCATAAAGTGCTTTAAAAAATGGTATTGATTCCCAAGCTTTATCTAGGTAAATATATACTCTGCAACTATTAAAAAATTCACTCTGTGAAATCACAGAGATCAAAAGGACCATGAAAGTAAAATAAAACCATGAAGACAAAGACAAAAAGTTAATTATGAGGGAAAAAACAACTGAAGATGAAAAAAGGTAAAACACTATAGGACTCATCGAATAGCAACGCCAGATACAATGTAGAAAAACCCATCACAGAAAAAAATGCAACAGCTATGAGCATGGAAGTTGAGATATTACGTAAAAGAGTTAAGATAAAAAAATAAATTTGCTTGAGATTTTGTCCTGCTAGAGAAGCTAGACCCTCTAACCACTGTCTAGAGACACACATTTATCACAAGAGCTGTTTACAAGGGATAATTGTTGAAGGAACCATTTACAAACAAATTTTAAGGGAGAATGGTAAGGTAATGGCACTTGCATAAATGGGTACTGCAATAAAACAGCACCTGTATTTAGTTACAGATTTAATATAGCACTCTCAGAAGCTCAATCACTGAACATTTTAAGGATTTAATTTGAGGACAAAATTAATTGGGTATGCCTTTAAACATGTAAAAGTGCATTGTTTTATTAAGAACCATTAAAAACTCCTAGAAAGTATATAAACATACATAATAGAGTTAATGAGTAGAGTAAAAGTTTCACTATGATGTAAAAGCTAAACCAACCACTAGGCTCATCTGCTAGTTAAGTGACTCATTCCAAAAAAAATAGGCTTATAAAATATGGGATTCAAATCCATGCCTCAAAAGCATTACAAATTTATTTGATATTGAATCTTTGGTGTCATCTGTGGAAAGTAAACATTGCAGAGGTATTAAACATTAGATTTCAATTCATGGGCTACTCTGGGAAAACAGTTTCATTATAAAACTAAACATGCAAATGACATACTTGTTTATGGTTTCTGATCTGAGAAGACTCATTGGAAAGACTTCTGAAAGAACAGGTCAATGGAAAAATGCTCAAAGAGAAACTACAATTTTCTTAAATCACAAATGGTCTGAGGTTATGATTACTAACATGAAAGCAGATGACCAACGTCAAGACTGAAAGAACACCAAAAAGGATCACAGATGCTGGTATCTCTGAGGTACACCTTTTCTAACTTCTGTCTTAGGCCGTTTCTTTTCCACTACTAAATGCCATTATGGATTAAATAATGTCTTCTAACAAGGTATGTTCAAGTACAAGCCCTCAGTACCAGTGAATGTGATCTTATTTGGAAATAGGGTCTTCTTTGCAGATGTAATCAAATTAAGAGAGGTCATATTTAATCCGTGGTCCACAACAGTTGAAAATTATATATCTCTTTTTTCCTTGAATTTTTAGTTACCAAGATTGTGTTTGACTATGAATTTGATTACCAGAAATTTAAGATGACAATTAAAACATTAAAGAAGATACTATTAAATTAAAAATTTTACTATAATTGTCAAGCTGCCAAGTGCAATTTGATATCAAATTTTGGCATATCCGAACTTATTAAAAAATTCTCAGCTGGTTTCATAATACTTACAACAAAATGGACCAACAGTACAGATTACAGTCTTCCACAGGGTCTGATTTCCAGCAGGCCAAGGAATCCATGAACACACAGCACACCCAGTCACAGGGTTCTGAATGCAAGTATCTCCATATGTAGATCACAAATAGAATCACCCACCTTATCAAGCTCATGAAAAGGAAACTAAATACCTCCAATTCATTTCACAAATCCCAAATAAAAATTCTACTTACTCAATATCTAAACATCAATTTCTTTAATTTCTTTTAATTGGGTGATGGTATGACATTATTGACTTCATATCAAAGTACTTAATTCCAGGGTTTGTTTGTATTACCTGTTATTCAATATATTTTCCATCCCCAGTTTAAACTATAATCACTTATTTGGAATCAGGGAGTAATTCCTGTAGAGAAATTCATAGGAAAAAAAAACAATAAACCCTTTTCTCGGACAGCATATATTAGATAGTCACACTTTAGAGGAATACTCTATGCATGGCTTAAAATGCAAGTGGAATTAAAGTAATTACTCTTTTACCAACACCTAAACGACTCCTGAATTGCATTCTATCATGACACAAGCATTCCAGAAGCTCCAATGAATGAGCTAAGGTCATCCTAATGGGGTTGAATCTTGTGCTGTAAAGTGTTCCATTTTGTCCTGATCCTGATCAATATACATAACAATCATTCAGATGAATCAATAGAAATACACTGATACAGGTGGCAGAAATAAACAATAGCATATATATTAGGTGCCAGAATTAATATTCAAAATGATCTTAAAGTGGTGAAATAATACAGCAACATGAATGAGTTTAAATCCAATACAGTAAGTGTAAAAGTTTTAATTTACATTAAAAATTAACCATACAAGTACAGGATTGAGCAGAGCTTGAGGCAGATTATATCACGAAGAATAGCTGAAAAATTAGAGGGTTTAATCCAAAGAGAACACTAAAAGAGACACAGAAGAGTAGTCTTTAACTGTATGAAGGGGGAAAGTAGGGTTGAGGGAAAAATCAGTGGTTAGCTCAGTGACTCAGAGGGGTGAGATGGCCCAAGTTCTGTCTTCTGCTCTGCCACATACTGGTCTTAAGATTTTGGTCACAAAATTTCAGGGCTCTAAGCTGCATGTCCCTCACTAGGAAAATGGGTAAAGGAACATTACTGACTGCAAAGGGACTAAAGGAGATAAAAGCCCTCAACTCTATCAGCCATAAAGACTGCTACATAAATTGTTAGGTAGTAACGAAAGATGACTTCAAATACTTCCATTTTGACCTCAGTGTGTACTTCCTAATTGATTAAATTCTTCTTTCCAGCTTATCTCTTCAGGCAGGGAAAAGACCCTTCAGGCAAAGCATCCTATGTTGCCAAGGAACTGAACTACCCCCTCAAGCAATGAGGACTGCCCTGAGCCAGCGAGACCCCTTGTGATTGACCCCAAGACAATAATGGGCCTGACCTTTCCTGCCCACCTGCAGGTACCCACTGACCTTTGCCCCACATTTTCCTTATATACACCTGGAAGTATTTTCGGCACTTTGGAGACAGTCTTTGAGGTGCTAGTCCACTGTCTCCCCGGCGGTGGCCTCACTGAAATAAACTCCTTTCACGTTTCCCCACCACTTGTCTCTCTGCCTTTGGGTTTTTGTCAGCAGCGAGTGGCTGAACCCGGTCTGTTTGGGATCCCGGAGTCAGGCACTCTTGCACCCCCACACCCTGGTTAGAGTAATATAGGAGAGAATTTTACTTAATAAGGTTCTATTTTTCTCTTACTTTCTTAATGAGTATCCTCTTTCTGTATGTAATCAAGCAGAGGACATACTTTTGAAAGAATCCTATAATGTGTAACCAAGTGGGCTCCAGGGCACCCTTGCCAAAATTCTAAGATGATATTCATTTTGCCTGCTGAAAAGATCTGTGATACCCACAAACTTGTTAACATTGTTTGGAGGGAGGGAGGTGGTTTAAAAAAAAGTGTTTCTAGTGTGACAAAGAACTGCCTCATGTCCTTCTCAGTTTCTCCTAAGTCAGCCTTCACAATTCAGCTTCATATTTTTTTTTTTTTTTGAGAGAAAGAGAGAATCTTAAGCAGGCTCCATCGATCTCACCACCCTGAGATCATGACCTAAGATGAAATCAAGAGTCAGACACTTAACCAACTGAGCCACCCAGGCACCCCTCAGCTTCATTTTTTTTGAAGTTAAATAAAGAATATTCTACATACTCACTTTCAAACGCAAAACAAACAAAAAGCCAAGAAAATCAAAAGCCTCCTTTAGTAGTTTTGATAGCATGCAAAAACGTTTATATTATGATGCTCTATGGATAACAATTAGGCTATCAAACTATGTAAGAGCAGAATTATAATTTAAAAAATTCGTCCAAAAACAAAAATAAAAACATACATAAAGATGAAAGTGACTGATTTGGAGAGGTGGTTTTATGGGTGATTTTTTAAAACTACTTTACACATTTCTGTATTTACCAAATGTTTACATATATATATATATATATATATATATATATATATATATATATATACACATATAGTTTGGAGGGAAAAAATGAATTTTTAAGAGAATTATTCCAATACTTATTTTTTACTTTAGAATACCCTCCTCTTTATCCATTCATGTACTAAGTTGATTGTCATAGGTAATTCAAAATGCTGCATATAAAACAGTTTAATAATTCTTACAGAGCAACATATGAACAAGTGCAGAATATGAGAAACTAAAGCTGTATGGATTTAAGGACCAACAAGGAAAAAAAATAAAAATAACAGCATACACTTAATGAGGTCTGAGTAAGTAGCTCACTGATGCGCAACGCTGTCCCTAACGCGCCGGGGCTAGGGACAGAGCCATTGCAAGCCCATAGCAATTTCTGTGCATATTATCACTTTCCATGCACTATTTAAATGCATTATTTTCTACCTTCTTCACTATAAGCTCTGTGATGGTGGAGATTATCTGTTTAGCACAATTATCAATGTCAGTACATAACTGTTACATAACAAGCTAATAATATACTGCTTTAATAACTCAGCATAACAGAATGAGAGTTGATTAAATATGATAGGCCAAAAGAAATCCTGAAGTATAATTTTTTTAAATGATAATATCCACGCAGAACTTTTTAAGACTGAAGCACATATTTGTTTCTATTAAATGGAAGTTAGTTTTTTGATAATACAAAATATTACCCACTGAAAAGGGCTTTTAGTAGACTAATTAGAAAAACCACTGAGCACTGTCAAAGTAATTAGATAAATCCCTAGATCTCTATTGAAAATAAACATAAATACTAATTTCAAATGAGCACTTTGTGAGATGGATAGAAATATTATCAAGTGTCCTTTGGGAATTCTCCCTAAGAACTGTATTTTGAAATGTTTAATTATGTTAAAGTCATTCTGAAAAGTTTCTGCGTATTTAAATTAATCTTCATGAAACAAAGTTCTAAGTCTTGTTTTTCAACATAGTGATACAAATTAGCTGTAAAGTAGGAATTATTTCTCTTCTGTTTTTGATACTAGTTCTGTTATTATATTTCAGCAGGAGGAAAGGATTCACTGGGTGTTTAAATGGATTATGATTATCGACGGTTAGTATACCATTAAGGTGAAATTAGAGTTAACTATATATCCCAGAGCAGTGCTGAGAAGTTTAAAAGTCCATATTTTCCAATGTAGTAAAACAGAGCTGTGCGCGGCTTAAGTTTATCCAACACATCATCCAGATTCTGGTTTCAGAAGTACGTAGATCACTCTGCCCTAAAGGTAGGAATAACTTGCAACAGGATCAGCATCTTTTTTCTTCCCCCCCTTGAGTGCTACAGTCGTAGGGGAAATGATTTTTAACAGTGACTGCTGTTACCGCCAATGGTATCTGAAAATCATTGCTGGGATACTGGGTTGTAGGACAGAAGGCTACGACTTTCCTTCAAATGCCATCAAAGCTCCTTATTTTCCTGCTGTCTGGGCTTGGACTTGGGAACTTGACTCAGCTGTACCTTCAGTCTTCCCTGTCAATATGCCTCCCAGGATAATGTCATCCAGTCTTACAGCAGGAAATATTCTATATCCACAGATGATTCGAACACCTCCAGACGTGACTGCTCCCCTAGGCTCCAGACTCATCTATTCGTCTGGTTTCTGGACACCTTCCGTGGTTTACTTTCTTTACACTGAACATGCGGAGTTAATTCCTGTTTTAGGATCTTTGCACTATTCATTCCAACAGCCTGGAATTATCTTTCTTTTCGTTCCTATCTTACTCATGTGGCACCTCCTTAGAGAGGTCTTCCAGACCTCCCATTTTAAAAAGGACCTACCCTCTTTGCTATGCTTAATTCTATTACTTGGTTTTATTTAACTTCTAGCACTTATTATTATGTAAAAATAATCAAGGTATTCGTTTACTTGCCATTGCCTGTATCCCCCTCACGAAAATGGAAGTTGATCAAGGCCATCAAGCTGTTTATTCTAATTTATCTGTGCCACTGTCATACTGGGTATTCCTTATTTTGAGTATCACTGCTGTCTTAGATAAGGCCTATTGTCTTAACATTTTAAGTATGTTGGGATCTATGTTCCATTCTTCCCTCACTTGTCCTCACAAAGGTGAAATAACTAGGGGTCTACCTATTTCCTCATTTGTTTGCCTTACCAACCCTCCCCAAGTTGTAACACCTAGATTCCCAGATTACGACAGGAAGTGGGTTCAGGATCTTTCAACCTCAGCTTCTAAACCTCTGTCTAATATAAAACAAGGACTTGATATATTTAGATGAGAGCACCGCAGGCAACAAGGGCCCCACTGAGCAAAATGTTGAATGTGTCTCATATGCCCTCTTGTCCCAGCTTCTGAGTCTACTTAAGACAACAGAGAGCCAATCTGGGTACACGCTGACATTTACAGAACAGGTGCTGTAGGAAAACATCATAAACATGTGCTCCAATACAAACCATGGAAGTGGCTTTCCAAATATGTGTAACAAAAGCAGTGTGCTTCATCTATGAAAAAGTGAAAGTTTGCAAATAAAATGTCTTAAGAAAATGTGTTTTCCCTACGCATGTTGGGAACGGCAATCAAAGTCAGTGTTTTAAGTATTTAGCAGCAACAAAAAAATCTTGGACTATTAAAAAGTAGAGGAGTGGGGTGCCTGGAAGGCTCAGTCAGTTAAGCACTGGACTCTTGATTTCGGCTCAGGTCACGATCTCAGGATCGGGAGATTGAGCCCTGCATCAGGCTCCGTGTCTGCTTGACCCCTCTATTCCTCTATGTGTGCACTCTAAAATAAATAAACAAAAATCTTTAAAAAAAATTAAAAGTAGAGGTTTAAAACAAATAACATTGTGGAAACTGTGCAAGTGGACACAAGTTTATTTTTTAACATGCCAAAAAATATTAAGTATTATTAATATATCTAGCCTGGAAAGATTTTAGTTTAATTTTTATAATTTAATTTGTTATAAAGAGCCACGTAAGTAAACTGAACATGTGTAAAGCAAGCCCAATGTCTAACAATCCTTTATTAGTCTTTTCCCTCAGGATTCACTTTTATTTAAGCCTGCTTAGGTAGCTATATCACAGATGAAATGAAGTGTTTCTTTTTTATTTTCTCCTCAGAAATTCCCCCAAAAATCTTACTGGAAAACTAGCCTGTCTTAGTGTAGACCTTGTATTGTTTTCTTCATTGGCTCCTCTCACTTGCTTATAGAACACTTGCACACCCAGAAGTTAACCAAAAAGATATAAATACATTTTTTTTAAATGTGTAAAATGCTGCTGGATTTGTAAAGATGGATTTGTAGGTCGTGTGGATTACGGGTGAACAGTGTTCCCCGATAACCATGCTACGTTCCTGTGCAGCGGTTCTACCCTGGGCAACGGTAACGACTGACTGAAGGCTGATGCTTCTAAAGTTCTAGTCATGGTTCCCTAAACCAGACCTGAGCCAGAAACTGCCCCTGGCAGCTCTTCCGTTTCACTCCCATTTGTCTGTAAGACCTGCATCCGTGTAACCGTGACAGAGAAGGCAGACGATACCCCAAATAAGGATATCCCTACGCTAGGATGTGAAAATCCAACATAATAACTAGTTTCTTTAACTCAAGTAATTCATGATTTTATCAAGTCATTTATTCTATGTGTGATACATGCACACACCTAATTAGGATGTTCATGGGCTCCTGTCCCACATTTTGCAGAACCGTATTTTGGGTCCAATGGCCTTAAGAGAGATTTTAATTTTCTTTAGTGTCATTTTCTTGAGATTTTTTTAAAAGAAAGTTTCAATTGTATGTATTAGTCCCCTACGTAGTGTTTTTGACCTTTGAACTTTTCTACATTAGACACTGACGCTAAAAGTACCTTTCCTGCGATGAATCCAGTTTTCAATCCATCAGTTAACAAATATTTCAACTTACTGCACAGAGGCTGTGGGCATGTCAATATCCAGTTTCAGTAACATCATGATCCTTCTTTTTTACTATCTTATTTGCACCCTTATTTGAATATTTGAAACTTTAACTTATTGTGTAAGTTTTAGGCAAATGGAAAAATGAAAGTCTTGATGTTAGTAAAATGCTTATCTAATAAGTTGAGTATAATAGAGGCAAAGATGGAAATTATTGAACATGCCAAAGAAGGCAAATCATGAGTTTTAATCAGATGATCATTGTACACATGTTCTACTGTGAAGGTAAAGAACGTGTTTTTTTAAAAGATTTTATTTATTATTTGACAGAGAGAGCACAAGTAGGGGGGGCAGCAGAGGGAGAAAGAGAAGCAGGCTCCCCGCCGAGCAGGGAACCCGATGCCGGGCTCGATCCCAGAACCCCGGGACCATGACCTAAGCCGAAGGCAGACGCTTAACTGACTGTGCCACCCAGAATCCCTAAAGAACATTTTTTAAAATGTATAAAATGCCAGAAATGTATTGTTGAATAGTATATCTAATATTTAAAGTATAACTGGCAATTTTATTTATATTTTAACTCTTACAGAACAAAATTACCTCTGCAATATGTTATTTGATTCTCATATTATCTGAATTTTATAGATTTTTAGAAACCTACAATGTACCAAAATAGAAAACTACTGATATTGAGAGATGACAGAAATAAAGACAAATAGGTGAACAGATGGAGAAATAGCCAAATAAATAGAAGTAGGGAATGGGTGAGAAGGAAAAAGAAAAGATGAGAGGTGGGACAGAAAAATAAAGATGAGCCTAAGGAGGAAAAGGGACGAGGAAAGAAGGGAAGGGAAGACAGAGGAAAAGAAAAGGAAGAGAAGCACAGAGGAGGAACAAAGAGGCCAGAAACCTAAAATCCTACAAAGGATCAGAGGGCCAATAAGAGATGAAGGAATGAAGAGATGAAGGAAAGGAAGGCATGAACCCGAAGCAAGCAAGGGATCACTGGGGGACGCGATCGCGGTCACTAGCTCCTTACTGTAAGAACATCTTGGCTTGATTTTGCCGTTCTCTAACAAATAATTCAGAAGTCACATTTATTCGAGAAAAAGACAATTATTTTAAAACATCAGGAAACAGCTGCCAAATGAGTCAGAGGAGACTAAGTAGTTAGAGCAATGTACTGTTAAGAATGAAAGCCGTCACTGCTTGCGCGTGGAAATAAACGACAGCCCGGACAAACAATCCGCTGGGTGACTGACTCCACTGTAGCCACTGAGGTGGCAGATGCCACTTTTTAGTGCTTTGAAAACTGCCTTTTCTTCCCCAAATGAGTAATGCTTAGACAACCAGAGAGGCAACCTGACAATAAATAGAGAACTAAAACCCTTGGAAATGAAAATTTGACAAAACAAGTGAAAATAATGAGCTGCCCAGTGACACCGCTACGGGGAGATGTCCGTTAGCATCATTTTACAGTACCCTCAACAAGAAGTGATCACAGAGAATTTCAGAGCAGGATGGGACAGGCCACTGAAAAACCAGAGAGGCCAAAAGAATTTAGGTACTTTGCCCAAAATCATGACTAAGTCAGGTCTGCTAATACTCAATTTTACAAATGATTAATGGACATATACAGTATCTGCTGGGACTTCCAGAGAATAGGAAGGAAATACTAAATAAGTGGACCAGATTCATTAATTCCGTTTGCACTTATAAATGTTATTAGGTCCCTAACTGTAAGCTTCCTGAGATCCAGGAACAGTAGCTTGCTACCTTCCTACCCAGAGTGGAACACATTGCTCAGCACAAAATAGTCAATACATGCGTGTTTAATGAGTGGATAGAGTATAAGAGCAAAAAGTCATAACTTTTAGATATCAGTACTGCATAACTTCTGCGTAAACTCTTCAAAATCGGCCACTGCCAGCATCATGGAGATTACACCCGACCCTATGCCAGTTCTCAAGAGGCTGACCATCACTAACTTACCTTCCCCAGATGCGGGTGCAGTCTACAGACTACTTGATACATAGCTCAAAATATAAAAGGCATATGCCTTTAGGGGACATCTGCCCTCACTCCTAAGGACAGTATGAAAATAAAACAAAATTACAAACTGAGTAGTAATTAGATGTCCCCAAGGAAAAGGTTCCTCGTATCAGCCATGATCACATGATTCAAACACTTCCCAACACAGATGTGCCCAGTGGGTGAATAATCCTTATGCTTGGATCAGTCTCATCTTCCTCACAGCATCAAAGCTGCTGAAAACATCATTTTGCCTCCCTGATCCCCCACCCCTACCTCCTATATATGTTAGCCTCCTGACTCCTTAATAAACCCTCCTTCACAATCCTGGAGCCAACCTGCTCCCACTCCATTTCACCTCCACATGAGCCCTTTCTACTGGAGCCCACCATTTCCCCAGTTCCTGTGTCAGCAGCCCACAGTACTCAGTTTCCAAGGATCGGCAGTACGGACAAACCCCCCCAACCCTACTCCACCCTTGGGGGCTGGGACAGACAGCACAAAACAATGCTAATGCCCAATGGCCTGCCTCAGTTAAGAAGGAGCTCCATCTGAAGGCTCCAGTACATTTTCTCAGAGAAGTGTTGGTGGATTTAATTTTTTGGTGGGGCTTAGGTGCCATGTGTATAAAATTTAATCCACAATATCTTAAAATCCATAACCATCGGTTCGAACACTATTTTTGGGGTGGTGCGGGGACTGTATTCTGATTTTCAAGCGATAAACCCACCAACAAAACTCTAAAATACATTCCACTTCCAGATTAGAAATTAAATAAACGAAAGTACATTTCAAAATTAGCAATAACATTGTATTTAGCAGACTCTGAATTGTGAAACATCCTTGGAACACTCATATTTTACAAGTTACAGAGAGACAGATGTGCAAACTTACCTAACTAGCAAAACAAGGACAACTTGTAATTTTACAAATAATTAGTTAAATTAAGCTAAGTGGGGCCTCTTCAAAAGCTCTCCTCCCAACTAGATAATTTTTATAGAAGAGGCCTGCTTTACTGGGATCACACTTTCACCCACAAGATTCTCAAGACTTAAACTATAATGTTACATCATGGAAACTCACTACTGTATAATATAATTGAACAGGAAACAGGTAGGTGAGTTGCTGCAGGATAGTCATAGTCAAGAAAATACTCAATGCATGAGCCTCCACCATAAACTTTAAGGGACATGGTAGCAGGAGGAGATATAATAGAATTAGAAAATTAACTAACCCATCCCAAAAGAGTTTAGTCAGTTATAGTTAAAGTAATAATTTCCAGAGAGTAATCACAAAAGACATCACTGAGTCAGCACCAGAGGTGTGGTTTGTCTCCATCTCTGCAATCCCTTTCAGCAGCTGTTCAATAGGCAAAGCTTCCCACAGTAAGTTCTGAGCATCTGTGGTCTAGAATGTGCCAGCTTTAAAGGCAGGAGCCACCCAGCCCCTCAGGCAGGCTCTGCAGGGCGCAGCCAGCACTCTTTAATAGGTACACACCTATTAAAGTACAACCACGTGTGTGCCCTAAACCCAAAGCCAGGGGGTGGAATTTGAAAGTGGAAGGTGTGAGAACTGCCATCATCCTGAGAAACAAAACGAAGACCGACCCCCAACCCCCACTTCATCCTGTTTGCCACCTTTCTCATCATTTTTTTTTTTAAAACCAGCCCAACAAACAAACAAAAAACCAGCTTTCTCTTCTAAGGCCCCTTCATCACTGCTCCCTTGTCCTATTTCTTGTCAGGACTGATTCAGCCTCAGTCACAGATTTCCCTGGGGCTCTTGCACTGGTTGGGGATGAGAAAGGGAAAGAGGGGAGGTGCCTGCCAGTAAACTGGCAAAATGTGTAGCAAGTGGGAATCTGGAAATGAGCTGCGGGCCATCATGGTCTACAGCCTCGACTGCCTGCGGCCAGCATGGCTTTTTCTTTGTGTTCTGGCCTCCTCTGAGTTCTCCACTTCTGGGTCAGAAACCCTAGAACCTAGAACCTCATCACTGCATGCAGTCAGCACAGTATCCTGTGTTCCCACAGCCTCCTCCCTATAAAGCACCATTGTCTCTTCACATACTCATGAATGCAACAACACATGCACATTCTCTGCCTCCTCACACACCTTCTAGAGGTATTAACTCTCCCACCGTGTCACAGAGAATAGGCCTAAAGTCTCCAAGCACCTTTCCAGAGGCTATCTCCTCTAGGCACACTGTCCCTTTAGAGCAGTGGTTCTCAGAATCTGGTATGTACCAGAATCTCCTAGCAGGCTAACCAAGGACACAGACCCAGGCCGACTGGAGTTTGGAAAACACCTGTGGACAGAAGCCCATGGGATACAAACAAGAGAAGAGATTTTGTTACAAATAACGTTACAAATAACGTCGTCTTCCTTTCCCAGTTCCACTCCCCACTAAAGATCTAAAGAACACACGCGCCCTTCTGCACCTTACGCTCCCCACCTTTTTGCCCTACGCCCCCCTCCGCTACCGGCCCCGCCCCCCGCCCGACCGCGTCCCCCCTTTACTTCCTCCCACAAGGCTCTTCCCAGACCCTTACCACCGCCCCCTCCCCCGGGGTCCGCGGCGGCCTCCTGGGGGCCTGAGAAAGCAAATCCCACGTCCAGGGTGGGCGGCGCCTGTTCCTGGGGCCCCGCCTGAGACCTAACTTTTCAAACTTCCCATCGCGCTCTCGGCCACACGACAATGAAAGAAAGTTGACCAAACAGAGGAAAGCGACCTCTGCACCCTGGCGAATTGCCGACCCCGCGCCGGCTCCCCTGGGGTGCTCCCCATCCCTCGCCCCCACCGGGCCGGCCCAAGGTGGGTGCAGCCTCGGGACCCCGCCGCACCCGGCTCGCGCGCCCGCCAGTCTCCCGCCCGCCGAGGCCGGGGAGGGGAGCCCGGAGCCCCACTTACGGCCAGAAGCGCCCCCGAGCCGCGCGCCGCCGCGCCCGCCACCGAACGTTTGCCGCCCGGGAAGCGGCGCGGCCGAGGGAGGCGAGGGAGTTACCTGCCGAGCGTCAGGTCGGCGGCGGGAAGCTGACTGCGGCTCGGACCGCGCCTCCCCGGGCCTGGGTGCCGGGCCGAGTGAGGGCGGGTCTGGGGACGAGTTGCAACAAGTCTGAAGTGGTGTCACACCAAACCCCGCGCAACCAGAAAGCGCCTCGGAACCTGTCTGAACTCAGAAACCCAACCCAGCCCTCTACCAGCAAAGTATAAAGCCTTCCTTCCCCGTCCGCCCCCGAGGCTCCCGGGTGATTACGCGTCCCGACACCTGGGCCAGGGCGAGCAGCAATCCGGGAGGACGGCGGCGCACACCTGGGAAGGGGGTGGACCTCGGAGGAGCGGGGTTGTGCTCCCACCCGCGGCCTTCCAGGGCTCTGGAATGCTTGGGGTGGGGAGGGGCGAAGGGGCCTCAGGGTTAGAGCGGGGGCGTGGGGGAGGGGGTTGTACCACCCTCGGGAGAGTGGGGCGGATTCCAGCCTGCAGGAGATAATGCCAATCAGCAGCCAGCAATGCAGACCCGTACCCAACCACCCGAGTGTTTGCTGGCTTGTGAAAGAGCAGGGGGTGGAAAGGTGGTAGAAACAGTGCTTGTGCATATACCTTTTTATGTGAAAGAGAAATTCTAAATATCATCAAGATTTGGTATCGACTTTGGATGACCCTGGCTGCTGACTTGAGATGAAAGGATACTGTTTAAAATAGGAATACCTGCGTGAAGAGCAGGTCATTCTAGGTGGGATACTCTGTAGCAATGTAGAAGGGGAGTAGAGGCGTTATCATTTGGTTTTAACATAAAATAATTACAGGGCGCCTGTGTGGCTCAGTTGGTTAAGCGACTGCCTTCAGCTCAGGTCATGATCCCAGGGTCCTGGGATCCAGTCCCGCATCAGGCTCCCTGCTCTGCGGGGAGCCTGCTTCTCCCTCTCCCACTCCCCCTGCTTGTGTTCCCTCTCGCTGTGTCTCTCTCTGTCAAATAAATAAATAAAATCTTAAAAAAAAAAAAAAACATAAAATAATTACAGCAATTAATAAAATTTATTTTAAAAATCTGTCTACATCTCAATAAATCTCTTAGGAATGTTTCTAATAATTGTATAATCATATAGGCTTTAAGATATAGCCACTTGCAGCAAACGTTAAAAATGCAGCCTAATATGGGAAAAATGAAACTTAGGGTAATAATAAGCATATTTTTAGCTTTTGGCATGATATGTAAATTATCATAAAATGGAATTGACCTTAAAAATGACTTCTTTGGATATTTTGCTCTGAATAAAATACTTGGGGAGAATGTTAAACTATAGGGATTTCATTTAGGTCTTGACTGATGAGTCGACTTAGGAGGATGAGATTTACATATTCTAGACACTAAAACAGAGCAAAGGACAATGTCAGAAAGTAAAAGCAAGTTCCAAGACAGAACAGATGTAGGCTTCCCAGATTGTGGTGTCTGTGATTTATAGTTTTTTTTTTTTCTTTATTTTGTTTTATATATATAACTTTTTTCTTCTGTCCCTCTAATTTCTGTGTCTAACCTTTTAATATTTTTGCAATCCTGGTCTTTATTTTGACATCTGACTCACTCAATTCATGTTATCTGTGTGATACTTCATTTACTCATTTGCTTTTACGATGTTCAAAAATAATTCTGGATATTTCTTATGAGCATTTGGGACTGCATTCATAAATATACTTACTTAAAAGTAGCAAGAATATTTAGACTAAACAAGTTAAAATGGGCCCATAGAAAGTCTGATTTTGTTAAGATATTCATTCATACATAACTCGAGGGAAATTTCAAAGAAGGATATTTACTAGAGTGTTAATTATTAAAAGCCAATGAAAGAGAGGAAAATGTAGGTGAAGAGAGAGAATCCATTAATGGTGCTATGCTAAAGGCTTTCTGTCCTTAGTGGGATGGGAAATTATGTAAAACTGATGTGACCCCTTAAGGAGCGTACAAGCCAGGTGAAGAGAGAGGACACACGAACAAGGAAAGGAAGCTAATAGTACAAGCCAGTATGAGGAACTAGAAGTGGAAAGCACACAGGTCTTTAAAAAAGGTAAGAGGAAGAAATGATTAACTGCTTAACTCATAAAGGGATGCTGATGGAACTTTACAGAACTGTAGGAATTTGAATTGAATAATGACAGAAGTCATTACTAGTAGACTAAGCTTGTGTCCCTTTAAGCGCTTTATAATATACATATTTTAATGCAGTTTAAGACAATGGCTTCCAGGCAGATAAAGCCATTGATACAGAAAGAATGTCACATGTAACAAAAAACTAGATGTGTTTATCTAAAACATTTTTCCAAAGTACTCTGAGGGAAGTTAAGAAGCAAAATTACTGATGGTGTTGGCAAAACCTACTGGCTGAATCAGCACACTAGTTTAATAATTTTAAGACATTTCATGTTAAGACTACCATGAAAATTATTGAAATGAGCTTCATGGGATGCCTGGGTGGCTCAGTCAGTTAAGCGGCTGCCTTCGGCTCAGGTCATGGTCCCGGGGTCCTGGGATCGAGCCCCGCATCAGGCTCCTTGCTCAGCGGGGAGCCTGCTTCTCCCTCTGTCTCTGCCTCTCCCCCTGCTTGTGCTCTGTCTCTCTCTCTCTCTCTCTGACAAATAAATAAAATCTTAAAAAAATAAAAAAAGAAATAAGCTTCATAATCATTTCATGTATCTGCCACATTTAAATTGTTACATAAAGTATTATGTAAGTGTCACTGTTTCAACACATAGTTATTGAGAGTTTTCTGTAGGAAAGACATTGTGCCAAGCACTGGGCAGAGGATGGAAAGATGAATAAAGCATAGAGATATAACTAGGAATCATCCATGTTTATCTGAATTCTTCACTTGTCTGTGTGTGCTTATTTATGTATGTGTCAAGATGGCACAACTTAAACACAATTTAAAGTCCACAAAGGTGTTAGAGTATTTGTGAAGAGAGGTGTGTGGAAACAAGTATAATTACATAAAATTAGATAGATACATAGATTAATAATTGTTTTATTCTCCATCACAAAATTTCTTCAGAAGGAATGAAATATACATTATATTCTGTGATTCCTTCATTTTCAAAATTATTATGTAGTACGGTGAAGTTTTTTTTTAATCTGTAAGCATCTAAAAGGTTAGATCATTTTAATATTATTTCAGGGAATGAGGTAGAGAAATAAAATGACAAAACAGGAGAAATCCTTTCTTTTTAAATAGCTATACTCATTAGATCCTACCCTCTCATGAAAACATCCCCTCTTCTCTTTCTTTTCAGCAGATCAAATACATGAAAATATAAGGTCATTTACATTTTTCATAACACACATAAATAATTTTTAAGCCCTTGCCAGTATTTACGGGTAAAATGAATAAACATGCAATTAAGTGGAGGGACAGAACAAGAAGCGATGCTAATAGAAGATATTTGATATAAAGTACTGATTATTGTAATTATTCAACGTTTAAATATTCATTATTAGTCTTTTGTTGCCAGTATTTGCTAAGAGATATGAAAATTGTCCAATTTAAATATCTGTTAAATTACTTCTCCTGAAAAGTCATAAGCTCTTTGTAATTGTTATGGATGAATATGAATGCCATCTTCCGAGGTATTTTATCATAACAATATGTAACAGTTATTATCACCAACATTATTAACACCATCACAGACATCCACTGCTATCCTATGTTGTATAAATTATGTAGAAATACATCAATAGTGGTCATTCTAGGTGTCCTCGGATGCAATCATTACCTGGACTAGATTTCACAGAGGTCAACTGAGGTCTGCAATATAAATTATACTTTTGTAGTGAAAAGAAAAAAAAAGAAAGAGGCAGGAAGAGAGAGAGAGAGGGGAGAGAAAGAATCAGTAAACTGGCAACTCCATGGGCCTTTTCTGGAAGATCTAATTTGCAGATGTCTGCAATTCTGTATCACTATCTCCCAGACATAGCATGTTTATTTATACTTCATGCCTTTGCCCATCTCTGCTCAGTAGATGTCGGCCTGTGATGCCTTTCTTGCTTCTTCCTGCCTCTCTGTAGGATAGACATCATTCAAGACTCATTTCTAATCCTTCATTGTCTAATTCTAGCTTTGGCTTGCATGGGCTCCTTAAAATGAATAAGCCTTAATCCCCTTTCTACTTCTCTACCAAAGATATGTGATTTTATAACACCCCTATTACTATTTGTATCGGGGGGGGGGGTGTTGCTTTGCTTTTTGTTTTTTGTTTTTTCTCCTGGGCTGTTGTTGAAGTTTTCTGGTATAATTTAACCTTCTCAGTGTCTTGTCTTATCTTCCAATCAGATCAGTAGTTCTCAGTACAAGGGCTACCAACCCACAGAGGACATGTGGAAAGTGCTATAATGACTGAGGGCTCTACAGGAACTTAGTGGGTGAGGATCCAGAATGATAAATGTCCAAAATATGTCCTTCACACTGGAAAATTACCCCATGTCTTGTACAAATAACAGCAGTTCTGCCAGATATAATGAAGATGAAAAAGCCATTAATAATTACCTAAGTCTAGAACTTCTCGGTTTTACACACAACAGAAATTTTTGCACAGTTTGAATATATATATCAAATTCCAGGAATCCAATTACAACATACTTTTTTAATCTAGACATTTGTTAAGAATTATTCTTTATTTTTTATTTTATATTTTAAGGTTTATTTCTTTCTTTTAGAGAGGAAGAGAGCAAGGGAGGGGCAGAGGGAGAGAGAGAATCACAAGCGGACACCCCACTGAGTGCAGAGCCCAATGCAGGGCTTGATCTCACAACCCTGAGATCATGACCCAAGCAGAAACCAAGAGTTGGACATTCAACCGACTGGACACCCCAATTCCTTATTTTTTAAATCACAGCACTAACAGAACTACATCAGAGTTACCAATAAAACTCATGAGTCTCCTTAAACATCTGTAGGTCAAGCATCTGACAACTTCATGTTTTCTGGTCTATTTTTGTGTGAGTATTTATACATAAACAAATAGCATTCTTTGTAAATTGCATATACTTATAATTAGGCATGACATTACTTTTTAAAAATATGTGCATAGGTTATTTTATCAAGAAATTTCATTTTGTTTTACTATAATAAGGGGACTTTAACCTTATTAACCTCATTTGTTCAAAAACATAGAGGGGCATTGGGTCTGAGTGGTGAGAACTACAGAGCCACATTATACCCTTTTATGGGAGAAGCAGGTCGGAAAGAAGTGGTAAGCAAAGGAGAAAACTGGGATTTATTGAGTAATTCCTTTGCACTAGGAATAATGCCTTAGATTCTAATATATACTCAATACTCTGCAGGACCAGCACAGTGACTGCATGCAACTGCTAAGTGATGAAAGAATAAATAATTCAAAAGAATAAAGCATTCACTGAATGATAACAGCAAAGTCCTTCACATGGCTTATTCTTGCATGGTCTGGCCTGTCTACTTCTCTGCTTCACCTGGCCTCTCCTCTTCCCTTCACATTCCCCCGCCCACCGCCCCCTCATTTTCTGAGATCTAACCCTATCATCCCCCTTTCAGTTAATCTGTTTTGGCAGATTCTCTTCTTCATCAGATCATTTGCAAATGCTGTTCCTTCTGCCTGGAAAGCTGTCTTCACCCTACTTCCCCTCTTTTTCCCTTGAGGAACCTACTCTGTAGAATTATTCCTGTTTGTTTGTTTCAATAAATATTCCTTTTCTTTTTTTTTAAGGATTTTATTTATTTATTTGACAGAGAGAGAGAAAGAGAGAGCACAAGCAGGGGGAGCGGCAGGCAGAGGGAGAAGCAGGCTCCCGGCTGAGCAGAGAGCCCCCCTCCATGTGGTGCTCCATCCCAGAACCCAGAGAGCACATGACCTGAGCCGAAGGCAGATGCTTAGCTGACTGAGCCACCCAGGTGCCCCTATAAATGTTCCCTTTCTTATGTAATATCACTTCATGGAAATCCCTCTGTGTCAAAAAGTAAAGCTTTCATTAATTTTTTAATGGGTGCATAATATCCTTTTGTGAGGATAGCTATTATACATATGGCCTTCCCCTACTCATTACAATTCTATGTTGATGATATTTTTCTACTATTCTCAATGCTGCATTAAATAACCTTGTGTATTTTTAAAAAATCTATGAACTCCTCCTTCAGAGTTAAATGCAATATTTCCATCCTCAGGAAAGCCTTCCTAGCTTCTCAGACCAGATGAATTCTAGGTTTATAAAATGTTATATGCTTTTTCTTCCTAAAAACCATCAAAATTATAATTTTAGGTTTATTTATGCAAAGCCCACCTCTTCTCATTCCCAGAGAACTCCCACTAGTTCCCAGAGAACAAGCATCCATCTGTTTCTGTCCATCATTTTATCCCTAGTGCATAGTAGGGGCTCAACAAATATATGAAGAATGAATGAGGGAATGAATGAAGAAAATGAATTCATAAAGTATTATAACTGAGTACGCCCTGGTTTTAACTCTTCTAAGTAATGCTGGCATACTCTCCCTTTCATCTCTTAACAACTCCTATAGCTCATATTTCCTCTTTCCTTCTGAGAATTGAAAATTGGTATAGGGGCGAAAAGGATAAATGGAAGAGACTGTGAGCTTCAAGGATTTGACTTCCAAATTCTTCAATATGAAACTTCCAATATCAAAATTCATCTCTTCATCATTGCTATAATCACTAGAGTGAAGTTATTCATATGTAAACACAAGCAGTCACACTTTTGAACAGTGACCTTCTCTGCCTTCACCACTCCCCATATGACAACCAAAAGTATATTTCCCTAGTGGAAATTAAAGTGGAATTTAATTTAAATACACTAAACTTCATTTAAGTAGATGTTCCCTACGGCTCCAATTCTGCTTACGAACATAGGCAAAATAAAACCCACCATCATTGTGATTGTTAGTTGGAAAAAAGGAATTAAGGGAGAAAATTTAACCAAGGAAAAAAAATTTACCAAAACACATAAAATACTATTGTTGGGGTGCCTGGGTAGCTCAGTCAGTTAAGCGTCTGCCTTCAGTTCAGGTCATGATCTCCCAGTCCTGACATGGAGCCCGGCATTGGGCTTCCTGCTCAGCAGGGAGTCTGCTTCTCTCTCTCTTTCTCTGTCTCAAATAAATAAATAAAATCTTTAGAAAATAAAATGGAACAAAATACTATTGTCATAGACAGATTACATTGCTATTTGTTATTATATGAAGACTACAGTTCTTTATTTTTTAAAAATCTATTATGAAAAGCAGTTGGGATTTTAGAGTAACCAGAATGGAAAAATGGTTAAGAAGAAAATAGAAATTCAGATGGAACAGAGATTGAAATCCAAGACCATTACCTAAATTTACTGAGCCCAAGTTTTAGAGCCACTTGATTTTTCATTCAAATCTTGGATGAGTCATGACTCTTTAGCATGGCATCTTAAATTCCTGTGTCATCTTAAATTCCTGTGTCTCCATATCCCCAGATCTGGTGTAATTATAGTAATACTGACAGACCTCAAATTGATGTTGCATAGCTTGGAAAACCTGCAATTATCATACAAAAGTCTGATATTACTGTGGTTATCATTACTGCAGACATTCTGCACGTACTACAAACATCAAAGCCAAGGTGAGCTCTAGGATAAATTAGAACAGAAACACAGTCTTAGTCTCTTTGTGACAGAACTCCATTCTGATGCTTCATCTAGGATGATCATGTTTTAAAGAGATCATCTGAGGTTTCAAAATAACCCCCCAAAATGAAGTTTTCATCTTGCACAACCTATGAAATAGGGGAAGGCATTTGTCTTAAATTAGGCCAATCAGATTTTCTCTTGGAATTTAGATACAACTTGAGCTTGGGGAGTCTGGAGCTATCAAATCAGTCTGTGGAGTAACCATATTTAGCCATGTAGACAAAAATAAATAAATAAAACTGGTTTGCAAAGAGGTTGGGGACACACAAAGGTATAGTGCAAAGTAGAGACAGAGGATGACACTGAGTCCTAGTTGTTTTCCACTTCCTAAATCCAGATTCTGTTGTGGGCTTGAATGCAATCCTGCCCTGGAACTCAGGGAATAGGTATCCATCCTCATAAAATACTTTCCATTCCTATATTTGTAAATACAAGCTGGTTTCTGTTGCTTGTGATCTAAAAATTCTAACTAATGACTCATTTCAGTATGAGGTGAAAGGCTGAGTATAATAGACCTTCAGAGAATGTGGAATTGACTAAGTCAGTAAAGGGTCAAGTCCAGGGAGGGTTTTCTCACCCTAGAGGAAGAAATTGGTAGTCCATACCATACCACAATGAAGTATTTGATTGAGCTATTATCTGTAGGCTCTTGAGACATAGTCTGAGTACTCACCAATAAGGAACATTAGGGGAAACAGTAGCAAATAACTGGATATGTGGGAGTGGGAGTGTGTTATTTGCACCTTGAAATTTTTAGTTTTAGTCCAGGATATGCTACAGTCCTGTATTCAGCAGCAAGCATATAACGAAAACCTGGGTCACTTATTTAAAATATTTGAGGTTGGGCGCCTGGGTGGCTCAGTTGGTCAAGCGACTGCCTTCGGCTCAGGTCATGATCCTGGAGTCCCAGGATCGAGTCCCGCATCGGGCTCCCTGCTTGGCAGGGAGTCTGCTTCTCCCTCTGACCCTCCTCCCTCTCATGCTCTCTGTCTCTCATTCTCTCTCTCGCAAATAAATAAAATCTTAAAAAACAAACAAACAAACAAACAAACATAAATAAATAAATAAATAAATAAATAAATAAATAATAAAATATTTGAGGTTTATAAAAAAAAAAATCACGAATCACATGAACTACAGTAGGTAGATTTACCAGGTACTGGCATGGATTAAGAAACTCCAGAATCTAAGTATTGGGTGTACATATATCAAACCTGACAACCCTCTCCCAATCCTATGTCTTTAAAGCAGTCTTCAAACATTTGTTTCTGATAGTAAAACTCTCTGCATTTCATTGAAAAGCTCATTCTATCACTACATGGTCAGGAAATAGCACCAGGATGGGGCCCTGGTGAGAAAGGCTTCTTCCTTATCCCATTGTTACCCACCCATGGTCTGTGGCTGAGGTCCATGAGCAGAGAATAATGGGGATGGTTGAGCATCGACAACAGCTCATGATCACAGGCAGGGAGTTTTTATGGTAAAATAGGGTTTGGAGAGTATCCTGACAGTGTCTTGTGGAAATGTTTTTTAAACAGATGGAGTTCCCCAAAATGAAGTCAAAATACAGTCCAGGAAGTTTCGGGGCAGTATGAAACTCTGAGGAACAGTGACCCACAAATAGTGTGGGGGGTATTATCCACTTGGGTCACCCTCAGATCCCAATCCAGCACCACCAGGAAGTAAGGGGTGTTTGCATACCTATGTGTGTGTGCTTACACACGCACCCACACAAAGAGGAGCCTTCATCATGTTCCTCTTGGGGGTGGCTCTGAAGGGCACTGCACAAGGAAAAGATTAAGATTTACTTCGTTAAAGACTCATCTTGTGTGTGTGTTTTTTTTTTTTTCTCCTCCATCATTGTGTATCAGGTATGTTGATGTATGTTGACCATGGTTAATGTTATACTTTCGGGTCATAGTATCTAAGGTGGTGAGAATCCATACCTGGACAGATTTCAAATGAACTAGAGAAGGAATGAGTTTCATTTAGGGAAAATTAACCCATTAAAAAGTCCCTCAATTGTTTTTGTCCAACCAATAACCCCCCTCTTTTGGAAAGCCATATTTTCCCTGTTCCTTTTTTATCTGATGGGCTGAGAACCACAAAACCGCTTCATTCTACCCACAGCCACCATGTCAGCATACAACCTAGCTTTCCACATTTTACTGGAAAAAAAGAAATGAGGGGACAGGCTGCTCAAATCATCCAGACAGGGCCAATCAGAGGTTGTCTCTGAAACCAAACTCCCAACATTAATAACAATTTTTTTTCTTTTTTAAATTATAAAATATCTTGGTCATACTGAAATGTATAATTATGGAATAATATAACAAGGACTCATGTAAACCAATACAGCTCAAGTCCCTAAAGTACTCCACCACAGCTCATTCCCCTGTGATCTCGCAGAGGTAATCATGCTCCCCAATTTGGTGTTTATCATTCTGATGTCTATCCTGACGCTTGTTCTCTTCACATATGTATGCATCCCTAAGTGACATATAGGATTATGTTGTAAAGTTTAAAACAATATCAATATATCACAATGCAATTAGAGAATTAGAAGCTTTCTGCTGAGATTATTAAGCTGAAGTGAAAGAGCCTGGAGGACTGGCTTCCTTCTTTCTTAGCTGAATGAAGGAATGTTGGAGGAGGGAATTAAGCCAATTTGTGAAGGAAAATAAACCATAAACAGGGGGGAGGGGGGAGGAACTTTACAAGATGACTGAGTCCTAGATACAGTCAAGTATAAAACAATCACCCCAGTTCCGTTTTAGATTTAATCCGAGTTGTGTTTTGACACTTGCACCTCAAAGAGTCCTCATATATAAAGTGGTATCTTGGGGCACCTGGTTGGCTCAGTCGGTTAAGCATCTGCCTTCAGCTCAGGCCCTGATCCCAGGGTAATGGGATGGAGTCCTGCATCCGGCTCCCTGCTCTGTGGGGAGCCTGCTTCTCCCTCTGCCTCTGCCTCTCTCTCCGTCTCTCATGAATAAATAAATAAAATCTTAAAAAAAAATAAAGTGGTATCTTGTAAAGGAATGCTGCAGGTAGCAAAACCCTGAAATAGAAAATTGTCTGAGGCAACATGTCATTGTGAGCAGCAATGATCTCTGTCTCTGCATAGGAAAGTTGGAAGTATTTGATGTCTCTGATGTACCCTAGAATTCAGACCCCCTGCCTTCCTTAGGTGGAACCTTTGGGGACCTAGCAAATATATGAGAATGTTAGCAAATATTGGTCATTTTTAGCAGCCTCCAGTGAGATCTGGCAAGAATGGGACAAGCTTAGATTCCCAAGTCAGAAATCTGCAAGCAGAAAGAGAACAATATTTAGATTTGTTTATATAGCACAACACAGGAATCTGAGGTGGCTGAGAGTCAGAAAACCAGTGCCTTGTTAATCATAAAACAAAACAAATTATTTGCCCCCCAAAAAGTTAGAACAAGTGAAAGCAGAGAGGTGAGAAAACACGATTGGCACCCCGAGTGGTTTAAGTCATAGACTTCATCTTCCAAATATCTCCTAATGTTTGTACCCAAACTGACAGTTAATACTCTCTCTCTAGGAGGTAGATAATGTAAAGTACTATCTTCTGGGATGAAGCAGGACAGGGCAGAGGTGGGCTCACCCTTCCTACCATTAGCTTAGGGCCAAGTAGAAGTCCTGTAGCAGTGACTTCGAGAGATCAGCACTTATTACAGTCACAATTATAGGGAGAAAACCTGTGGGTTGAAGATCCAGTGCTCTTGAGCTGGGATTTTTTTTTTTTTTAAGATTTTATTTACTTGAGATTGAAAGAGAGAGAGAGAGCATAAGCAGGGGGAGGATCAGGAGGAGAAGCAGGCTCCCCACTGAGCAGGGAGTCCCACTTGGGACTCGATCCCAGGACCCTGGGATCATGACCTGAGCTGAAGGCAGATACTTGACAGACTGAGCCACCCAGGTGCCCCTTGATCCAGGATTTCTACTGCTAATTATCATCCTGTGGAAATTTCAGAAATAAATGAACAAGTGGAAGAGTGGGCATTTCAGAAAATGTAATTTTCAGAGAATCTTCAAGCCTGGAAAACAGCGATCTATTCTATTGCTCAACCATTAATTCAACACTCAGGTCATTATAACCATATCTACAGGAAGTGGGTGGATTAAGCAATTACAGTCCTACTGAGGGAATCCTTCCATATGCTCCTTTCAGACATGGCCACTGAGGAAAATGGTCCCTTGAAATCCTTGCAGCAGTGGGAGTGAAGGGAGACATATCAGAATTTACTCCAGACCTACAATTCACTCCATGGTCAAAGAGGGGTTCCTTACTATCCCTTCCTATGGAATATAATTTATGCTAAGTTTCAGTAACAGCTATCTATCATTTCTTCTCCCCTTTTTCACAAATAGGAGGCTTATTAGAGTTACCTTTTTTCCCCATCCACCCCCCCATTGTGGGTTGTGTTAGGGTGGTTCAATACTTCAGAGAGACCCACATCTGGGCCTGATCCAGGGGGAGTACACATCAGTGGCTGTGCCATCTAAAGCTGATATTGATGTGTTGCCCTTTGGAGAGGGACTGAGTATATATTTGGTGACATTTATAATTATTATAGCATGTTAGGTGTAGACGTTTAATGAGTAGTCATAATGCCAATGATGGGCAACCATGGTTGGAATATAGGAATGGGCTGGGAAGTTTTTTTTTTTAAGATTTTTTAAAAATTTATTTATTCATTTGAAGCAGAGAGATACAGAGAGAGAGAGAGAGTATGAGCAGGGGGAGAGGCAGAGGGAGAGGGAGAAGCAGGCTCCCCACTGAGCCAGGAGCCCGACACAGGGCTCCATCCCAGGACCCTGGGATCAGGACCTGAGCCGAAAGCAGTTGCTTAACCATCTGAGCCACCCAGGTGCCCCTGGGCTGGGAAATATTTTATCAGTCCTTCTACCTTCGTGGATCCATTCTTTCCCCAATAACGAGGTCCTGTGTAGCTGTCAATTATATAGCATGTCCCTACCCCATATCTATGTCCAGCTTCAGAAGTAAACACATGATGCACACCTGGCCATAGGAAGAACTCCATTTTTCTTAAATAGAACAACTGATCCAGGATAGGCCTATGACCAAAACAAGATCAATCACAAGAGTCCTCCTCCGTATTGTGTATTTGATAGTGGAGAGAAAACTGGGGTAAAAAATCATGAATCTAATAGTGACCTGTCACCCCTAGACACATGGATAAAGTCCTTCTGAAGTAGAGGTAATGTGCAGAAGGAAGCAGTGGAGGTAGAGATACACATATGGAAAATTGTTTGGACTTTGCAATCTAATTGAGCCTAAATCTAAAATATCTTTTAAATGACTTAATAAATTTCCATTTTAGCTTTAAATTAATCTGAGTTGTTTCTCTCCTTAAAAGTCCTGATACATGCTCTGTGGCATGTCTCTGGGTTCAGTAACAGATTTTACTTCAGGTTTCCTCCATATGGAGCTGTTCAGTGTGTTGTTATGCATTAGGCAGTTGAAGCGTGGATAGAATATCTTTTGGATATATGGAAAGAAAGATATATATGTGCTAAGAAATCAAGAGCAGAATATGGTAGATCTTTTTTGTAGTGCTAACAATAATCCTCTATCCTCCAGAAACTGTCCGAAACATCATGAGGATGAGAAGACAGCCATTTTTAAATTGTATCAACTCTTTGATCCTAACAGAGTCAGAGGGAGATTAGTGAATCCAGTTGGACTGATCACATTTTCTCTCCTATTTTTGGAGAGAAACGGCTTTGAAAGCTAGGTAGTTAGTCCCAGCATGTGACTTGAACTACAACATGTGAACTCAGAGGCTGTGGCAATGCCTCTGAGTTCACATGTTGTAGTAACATGCAAACTCCTTTTTCAGAGAAAAGCAGGAAAGCCATTATGCAGAGGCAAAATGCTGATGCAGATGTGCAGGGATAAACAGCAGAGAGGGAAGGAGAAATTTGATGGCTCTTCTGGGCCTAATCCTATTGTCTTCTGAGGCTCAATGCCCATCCCACCCTTATGTCACTCTTTGATCTCTGCAAATTCGATTAAGCTTCATTGTGTTCTTGCCCTACTACTAGTTGGGTTCTCTTTACTTGCAACTGGATGTTTCAGAATAAAATGGTTATGACGTTATAATAATAATTGTGATGGTAATGATAATAATAATGCTAGTTAAAATTTATTAAGCATTTTTCATAACTTCACATGTATCATTTATTCTTCTCTATAACCTCATGAGATAGATGTTATTATCCCCAATTTAATGATGAAATGACTGTTAACATATATTGTTATATGCTTAATTGAAAAACTATTCAAGCAAGTTATTATTACAAATTAAAAAATCAATAACTATTGAATTCCTTTAAATAAACTGTGGTATTGACTTCCAACAGAAAATGTAAGGAATAATCACAGGAAGAGAGCAAGTTCTTTCTTGGTATTGGTAATTCACCAGCATGGTATGATAATTATTAAGAGGTAAATATCTGCCATCAGGTGGCATTATGAGTCACTTTGACAGATACTATTATTTGATCAAAAAAAATCCCCCCAAACAAACAAACAAAAAATGATATCCCACTGTTTTAAGTTCTCAGTAAAAATCTTGTGAATCTGTTCAGAAAGAGAGCACTTAGTGCATTTTCTCATCAGTATCCAATTTTGTTTTCCCCTGATATTTTTCTTAGCTGAAGTTCTGGCTTTAAATTTTAAACAAATGCTTACATGACTCAGACAATTTGATAGAACATGAAAAGACAATTTTGTCCTTGCTGAACTCACGTGACTGCCTAAATAAAATTATCTGGAAAAAAAGTTAACCATGGGAAGACTTACCTATGACATGACTCATCATAAAATAATTCAATATAAAGACAGAATTTGAATCTAATATATCATTGTATCTTCTACCGCACTTTGTATGCTTTTATGTAGTACTCACTAGATATTTTTGAGAAAATCAATGTAAGGTAGATCCAAATTTGAACTGCATCCAGGGATGACTTGTATATGATCCAAAAGGCTTTCATTTCAACAATTCACCATGATCACAATATCCTGTTAAAGTTCCACAGATTGCTGGGAGGCATTTTCACTGCATTACCATGTATTTTCAAGGTTATCTCCCCTATTAGAATGATTTCCTTAATACCAGAAACTGTGCCACCCTTATTTGCCTTTCCTTCTGTGGTGCCTAGTACATTGTGAGCCCTTGATAAAAACAGGTAAAATGAATTGTTATTATATTGAACACAAGATTATCTCACAGTTCCTGTGTATTCATGTACCTCGGACAGTTCAGCTTGAAGAGTCCATGAGTTGTTTGGCTACCTATCATCTCTCTGTGTTGCTGCCATCTCTGCCATTTACAGATTTCTTAGTCACACTCTACTTCCTTGAAGATTCTAGAACCTGGTTTGCTCTCTAATTCTTGGTGAATGAGGATCCACAGAGATCATCTTTCTAATACATGCTGGTGATTAAGGTTTTTATTCTCTTCTCCAACAATTTTAGCCTTCAATTTACCTCAAGTAACCACTTTCACGGTCATAACTTGGACTTTACCATTACTCTCAATGATGCTCCCTCCATAATATTGGTGTCAAACTTCACACACACTGACCACCACTTCATTCTTCTGTTTGTTCCCACTACTAAGACTCTAACTCTTGTAGACCTTCAGTTCATCAACTCCAACACCTTTCCCTTCTTTTTTGCCCCTTCATCCCTCATTTTTCTCCTCCCTGGCTTAGATTCCACAGTCCATCATTACAGTCATTCCTTATACATACTCTGAACTCCCTATCCCTCTTTCCCTCTATTGTATTATCCTGGCCAAGAGCCTGATCCTGAGTGTATATAATCCTCCATCTATTCTACACCTACACCCAAGGCAAGACCACAGCTGGAGAAAAACTCACCACTATGCTGACTGGTCCCAGTTTACATTTATGATTAGTAACTTCTAGAGACACCTAGAACAACCCCCATTACCCTTGTTTAATTCACCCCACACTGTACTTCCTATTTCCTATCTTCTCCTCTGTCCCTGAATCTCAAATATCTCCACCTTTCCACTCTTGGCTAATGATTTTTCTCTTATTTTACTGAGAAAACTGAAGAAATCTGAAGAAAATGTCCCAAAATTCCAGCAACCAAATATAAAAACTTGAAAATAAAGTCCTGCTCTAACCTTTGGATGAACTATTTTTACTCCTGTGAAAGGCCAATTCCAACAAATGTACACTAGATTTCCAACTCCTCACTCATTTCCACCCACTCAAAGGCAGGACATGCTTCCTCTCTCTCCTGCTTCATTCTTTCCACTGAATTCTCTCTACTGAATCTTTTCTGTGAACACACAAACACAATATAGTATTTCCCATCTAAAAGAAAATGAAAAAAAATTTATAAGTTACTTCCTCATCCCTGCTTTTCTCTTTACAACAAAGGTTCTAAAAAGAGTTGTCTGGGGCGCCTGGGTGGCTCAGTCGGTTAAGCGTCTGCCTTTGGCTCAGGTCATGATCCTGGGGTCCTGGGGTCGAGCCCCACATTGGACTCCTTGCTCAGTGGGGAGCCTGCTTCTCCCTCTGCCTCTGTCCCTCCCCCCGCCCCGCTCATGCTTGCTCTCTTGCTCTTTCTCTTTGGCAAATAAATAAATAAAATCTTTTAAAAATAAATAAATAAAATAAAAAGAGTTGTCTGTACTAGGAGTCTCTAATGTCTGTCTTCTTTTTGGAATCCATTCCAATGAACCACCCCCTTGACACCCCCATCCACCTAGTCAACTTAATAACAACAGCTCCTGACAAAATCATCCGTGTCCCTGTCATTCACATTGCCAGTTCTAATGGTCAACTCTTGGTTTACATTTAACTGGATCTGTCAACAGCATTTGTCACAGTTGGTCACTCTATTCTTAGAACACAGCCCCATACCCCATGCCTTTTGGCCTCTAAGACACCTCACTGGCTCTTCCTTCTGATTTTTCATTGCTAATTCATCCTCATCTTTTGGATTTATATACATGGATGCTTCTCAGTTCATCCTGTAATCATTTCTTTATACTTATTCCCTAGTGATTTCTGATGAGTCCATAATTTTATCTCCAGCCCAGTCTTCTCCCTTGAACTGCGGAATTATTTATCAGGTGCCCCTACCATATTTCAATTTGGAAATATAATAGCATCCTAAAACTAACATATCCAAAATAAAGTCTTGCTTATTTTAAGACTTCAAAAACAAAACAAAACAAAATTCTGCCCTACTTGTAATCTTCCCCGAATCAGTAAATAGTAATTCCATTTCTTTTCATTTCAGCTAAAAATATGGATGCATGTTTGATTGCTCCTTTTACAATATAATCTGCATTCAATCCACCAACAAATATTGGGTTGTTCTTTGAAATGTATCTTGAATCTCTCCACTTATTATTGTTCCATTGCCTCTTATTTCTGGTCATTTCTTACTTGGACTATTGCAGAAGCCTCCACATTTGTCAACCTGCATTCACTTTTGCTCCTATGATCATTAAGCTTAGATTCTGCTATATTTAATGGGAATACACAAGTAGTGGTATGAACAAGATAGAAACTTCCAGGAGGTTCCACAGTCATCAGGGACCTCTATCTCACTGTTCCACTGTATTAAGAGAATTGCCCCCAAATCTAAGATGTCTGCTCCAGCCTGGGCACCTGTCTGTATTCTGAGGAGCCAGGAGGGAGGAAAGCATAAAAAAGAGGTTACTCCCTCTCCTAAGGAGCCGTCACATAAAATTTCACTTATTATTCACCAGAACTTTGTCACTTGGCCATGCCTACCATAAGAGATATGGGGGAGTATATGAATCCTCCTGAAAGTGTTGAGCTAACTATTACCTATTACCAAAGAGTAAGGAGAAAGTAAATATCGAGAGGTATCTAGCAGTTTCTGCCACACTTTCCCATAGTGTATTCTTCAGAGCTTGTAGCTGTTTTTGGCAACAACAACCATCCAGATACCTAGTCACTGTATGACTGGAAAGAGACTATCACCTTAATTACTGGAAGAACCTCTTAGCCCATCTCCCTACTCTTACCCCATCATGGCTATTCTCACAGAGCAGCCAGAGTGAAATTTTAAAAATATATCTGATCATACCACTCGTCATTATAAGGCTCTCTAATGGCATCTCTTCCCACTCAGAGTAGAGCCAATGTTCTTGCAATAGCCTGAAAGGTCATACACAAATTTTCCTCTGGGTACCTCTCTGATTTAATTGCCATTGACTTTCCCCCTGTGCTCACTAGTCTATGGACACATTGTCCTCCTTGCTTTTACTATAACAGAGTCTCACTGCAGTGCCTTTGCACTTACCATTGCTTCTGGCTAGAATATGTTTTCCTCAAATTTTCACAAGGCTTCCTAGTGGTGATCTCATTTGTGAGGTCTTTCCCAACCACTCTACATAAGAGAACCATCTCCGGGCATTTACTAGTTCTTTTACCCTTCTTTATTTTTCTCTATAAACTTATATGACTTTTTTCTTGTTGCTTTATGATTTTTGTGATCTCTTCCTATTAGCATGTAGTCTTTTCAAGGGCAGGGATTTCATCACATTTGTGATGAATAGCACTTGGCACACAGAAGGAATTCAGGATATAATGAGGGAGTAAATTAAGTTTATTAATGGGAAGTGTGAAAAAGTTAATATCTATTGTAGAAAATAATTTTTTGAGTTCATTAACTTTGTTTTTCTGTATATGTCTAGAAAAATATTAATTACTCATTTAATAATGGCTTCATGGGTGAGATTAGAAGTGCTGCTATGTTAAAAAAAAAAAAAAAAAAAAGAAGTGCTGCTATGTGAATGTTTTTGATCATTCTGATCTCCTGGTGTGGAACATGACAATTAAACACATACCTCCCATATCAAATGTTTATGAAATTTAAATAGATTTTCCTCACCAAGAAGTTTTGCTCAAGGAGAAATCATTCTCAAAGTTAATTAAGCCTCTTAGAATTACACTTCAATAGTCAAAGACTCACTAAAGCCACATTTTAAGGTAGTCAAAGACTTTTAGAGATCTTCATGTATATGAATGATGTGATTAGGTATTTCAACCTCTGATGATGAAAGTGTTGAATGAAATTTTTGTAGTTCTTCCTCCCTCCAATAATTTTCTATTGCTAAAATCTAAAAGCTCAAGATTTCTTCCAGAAATAGATGTTTGGTTGAAAATTTCCCTATATTCTTTCTGTTCTGTAATTACAACTATACTGAAACTAATTTGACTTCATTGAATTCAATAATCTGGCTCATATTTTAATACCTTGTTTGTTGGTTGTCTCTTACCTTGCTTCTGAAGAAATTAATTTTTTTAGCTGAGTTCCAAGTTAAGAACCATTTTTTTTCTTGTGTCCTAGTCCTAAGTGGATTCCGTTGCTCTCTTTGCTGGAGACTCTAGATTGTTATTAAAACATACAAAATTTATTAATTGAGTACTTACTATATATTGAATCTATATATTAGCCTAATGCAGATAATATCATTAGCTCATCTTGAACTAGGTCACCTTAGACACATACTATCTTTTCATATATTTAAGATCCACTTGAATTTTCTATTCTGTTAACTTTTTATTTCTAATTTTTGTCCACTTTTCAATTAGGTGATGATTATTTACTTATCTTTAGGAGCTGGTTTTTGTTTTATTTTTTTGTAAATTAGGGAAATTAACTTTCTGTCTAAAAGTTGCAATTATTTTATAGTTTGTCTTTATAATGATTTTTCTTATGATGATTTTAGCCATGCAGTCATTACTTAAATTTGTATTTTCTTTTTTTTTTTAAAGATTTTATTTATTTATTTGAGAGAGAGAGTGAGAGAGAGAAAGAGCACAAGAGGGGGGAGCGGGAGAGGGAGAAGCAGACTCCCTGCTGAGCAGGGAGCCCGATGCGGGACTCAATCCCGGGACTCCAGGATCATGACCTGAGCCGAAGGCAGTCGCTTAACCAACTGAGCCACCCAGGCGCCCTTAAATTTGTATTTTCAACTAATGAAATTCATCAGTATGTTATTTCATGGCTTCTGTTTTTTATTATATTTGGAAAAATCTTCTTCATTCTGAGATTAAAAAAGACTTATCCTGAAACCACAATAAGATATCACCCCACAACTGTTAGAATGGCCATCAACAAAAAGACAGGTGATAACAAATGCTGGCATGGATGTGGAAAAAGGGAACTCTTGCGCACTGTTGGTAGGATTATAAACTGCTACAGCCACTATGGAAAACAGTATTAAGGGTCCTCAAAAAATTAAAAATAGAACTACCATATGATCCAGCAATTCCACTTCTGGGAATATATCCAAAGGAAATGAAAACACTAACTCAAAAAGATATTTGCTCCCTCATGTCCATAGTAGCATTATTTACAATAGCCAAGACATGGAAACAACCTGTGTCCATCAATGCATAAACAGATAAAGAAGTTATATATACATATGTTTATGTATACACACACACACACGGGATATTATTTAAGTACTAAAAAATGAGGAAATCCTACCATTTGTGACAACATGGATGGACCTGAAGGCCATTGAATGAAGTAAGGGTTGAGTGAAATAAGTGAGACAGAGAAAGACAAATACTGTATGATCTCAGAGGTGGAATCTAAAAAACAAAAAAGAAAGACAAACACATTGATAGAAAAAGAGATCAGACTGTGGTTACTAGAGATAGAGATAGAGGGCAGAGGGAGTTGGGGAAGAAGGTGGCCAAAAGGTATAAACTTCCAGTTATAAGATAAATAAGTAGTAGAGATGTAATGTATAACATGATGACTATAAGTGACACTGCTGTAGGATTTATAGCAAAGTTAAGACAGTTAATTTTGAGTTATCAAAGCAAAAATTATTTTTTCCTCTTTTGTTCCTTTTTCTACTGTATCTTTATGAAAAGATGGATGTTAGCTGAACCTATTGCAGTAATCATTTCACAATATATGTAAATCAAACCATAATATTGTACACCTTAAACTTATATAGTGATATATGTCAATTATTTCTTAATAAAACTGGATAGAAAACAGAATTACCCCACACCATTTAGGATGGCTATTAAAAAAAAAAAAAACAGAAGGCAATAAGTGTTGGAGATGATATGGAGTAACTGGAACCACTGTGCATTTGCACATGGGAATGTAAGATGGTACAGCTGCTGTAGTAAACAGTAGGTCAGTTCCACAAAAAATTAAGCAGAGAATTACCATGTAATCCAGCAAGTCCACTTCTAGGTATATACAACAAAGAAATTAAAAGCAAAAATTTGAATGATATTTAAGCAGCATTATTCACAAAGCCAAAAAGTGGGAAAAACTCAAATGTCTATCAACAGATGAATGGATAAACAAAATGTGGTACATCCATACAATGGAATATCATTCAGCATTAAAAAGGGATGAAATTTTGATATATGATACAACATGGATAAACCTTGAAAACATTGTACCAAGTGATATAAGCCAGGAATAAAAGGACAACTTTTATAGGATTCTACTTGTATGCAGTAATTAGAATAGGCAAATTCATAGGGGTGGGAAGTACAATAGTGTTTGCCAGGATCGTTGGGAAGATACTGTTTAGTGAGTATAATTTTGGTTGGGATGATAAAAAAAGTTCTGGGGGCACGTGGGTGTCTCAGCCTGTTGAGCGTCCAACTCTTGATTTCGGCTTAGGTCATGATTTCAGAGTTGTGAGATCAAGCCCTACGTCAGGCTCATGCACAGGGTATGAAGCCTACCTGGGATTCTCCTTCTTTCTCCCCTCCCCCCCAAAAAAGTTAAAAGGTTTTGAAAATGGTAGTGGCATTGGTTGCACAACAATGTGAATGCACTTAATTCCACTGAATTATACACTTAAAATTATTAAAATGGTAAAATTTATATAATGTATATTTTACCACAATTGAAAAAGAAGAGTGACTCCATTATGTCATTTAATACTTTTGTAGTTTCATTTTGTAGATTTCAATATTGGATCTATAGTTCAGTTGCAAGAAGCAGGCCAATTTTAAGTAAGGAAAGTTTATAGAATGACATTTATTTATTCAGTTTTATACTAGTTTGTTTAGCATTAAAATGGAATTTATTTTTTAAATGTTCAAAAAGAACCCATTATGGAGACCTTTCTGAAATGTGTATTTTAATAGAAGATAAAGCAAAATCAGCTTTTATTAGTTATAATAGTGATTTTACTTGAGAAAGGGAAAAGAAGGGGCTACCCCTAAGGCTCACTTTGTATTACTTTGTAATGCTTAGGTATTACCAGAAATCAGAGTGGATAATCATGTTAAAAGATAATTCAAGGTTGGAGTGCCTGGGTAGCTCAGTCAGTTAAGCATCTGCCTTTGGCTCAGGGCATGATCTTGGGGTACTGGAATCAAGCCCTGCCTCAAGCTCCCTGCTTGGTGGGGCATCTGCTTCTGCCCCTCCCCAAACCCCTCCCCTACTCATGCTCTCTCTCTCTCAAATAAATAAATAAAATCTTTAAAAAAAAAGATATTTCTTTTCATAAGTTTCTCTCCCTTCAGAAAATGTCAATTTATTAATATCTTTTGTGTTACATTCTTTCTTAATACATTATATCTAGCTAAAATATTCTTTTTCAAAATCTAGATGAGAATTTAAGGATGACCTTAATCCATTTTTTTTTAAATACAGAAGTGTATAAAAAACTATATTTCTTCAAAGACTACAACTTTAATTATAATGATGATTGTTTTTATCCCCAGAAATTTCAACTAATATTTTTATATAAAAACCAAGGTTTCCATCTTATTTTATCTTAACACTAGCATACAGGAGTTACACTATATTTTTAGAAATTGGTCCTAAATACACACCTACTAACAATACTATTTACTAATGTGACTAGTACAAAGTGATCAAACATAAGAGTGGAAAGAGGTCAGGTCAGAGAGATTGCTGGGGCCAGATTATGCAAGGCCTTGCACTCTCTGATAAGGCCTTTAGATTTTTATACAGTTGACAAAGGGAGATACTAGAGGGATTTTAACAGAGGAGTAATTTAAAGCAATATTTCCCCTGCAGTCTTCAAAAGATCCTACAGAAACATAAGGGCAGAAGCAGCTGAACCAGTTAGGCAGCTATGTCAATGGTCCAAATAAGATATGATAGTTACATGGTCTAGGGTGGTGGCAGTGAAGGTGTTGAAAAATGATCGGATTTGGGATATGTTTTTAAGTTAGAGTCAGTGGGATTTGCTGATAGATTGGCTATAAGGTATAAGAGAAAGAGAGGAGTCAAGGATGACTCAGGTTTTGGAATTACAAAATATGTGTTTCGAAGAAGTGGAAGATTAGATAAATACAATAGATCTGAATAATAAGAATCTTTAGTGCCAGGTGAGTAGTTTGGACTTGCTCCTGTAAGCATTACAAAGTCAATTTAGATTACTGGGTAGGAGAATAACATGATGTAAGAGGTGCTATGGGAGCACCTGACAGCATTATCTAGCTGGGCTGAAAGAAGGATGATGAGGCAGGATTAAGGAAACAGGACTCTGCTGGTTTGTGTCTGATGGTGGTAAGACTTGTTCCTCCACTTTCCTCTTTTGGTAATGGAGGCCCTCTCACCCAATGGGTCCTTGTCTCTATTAAATATGCCCTCCAATTCCCTGTGGAATCTGTTGGAGTGAGAACATATTAGAATTAGTATGATTGGCCACACAAAACCCCCCAAGACACAAATAGAGTTACTTGCCTCTCATAGAACTTTCCACACAGCATTGTGAGCAGGTTGGTGGAAACACTCAGCCTAGACTATCTGATTTTGAATTTTGGTTTTACTACTTATATTTGCCCAACCTTGGGCGAATTATTTAACTTCCTTATGTCTTAGTTTTCTCATCCGTGAAATGAGGTTAAAACAATACTTAACTCATAGGGCCAAGGTGAGAACTAAATGAGTTTTATATTTTAATGCATTTGGAATGTTGCCTAGGACATGCTAAAATGTTCAGTAAATGTAAGTTGATTTTTTTCCCTTAACCTTCAAATAAAAAATGTAGACTAATCCTTTAGATATGTTCTTATAGAAATCTTGGTATAGATTGATTAGGGTTTGTAGAAGGTAACTGTGACAATATCATTCCAAAAAAATAGAATTACAATTTGATATCTGGATAAAGGGAGCAGAAGTGTGCATGATGATGCTGAATGACTAGAAGAAGAGTGGTGTCCTCAACAAACAATGAGGAAGTTTGGAAAGAACCCACATTTTTTTTTTTAATGTCAAATGCTTTAGAGCTTAACATGTTTTTATTTATTTATTTATTTATTTAAAATAAGCTCTACACCCAACATGGGGCTTGAACTCATGACCCTCAGATCAAGAGTTACATGCTCTATGGACTAAGCCAGCCAGGCTCCCTGAACCCACATTTTTAAAAGGGTTTTTGGCAAATTTGCCAAATTTGGCAAATTTCTTTGGAAATGTATTTATTTCAATCAATATTTTTTGATGATCATATGATATGTTATATTTACAATTTAAAATAATTCTATGATTGCCTGTAACGAAGTTTCTCTCTAGCCTCAGTGAAGATATTTATTGACTAGAAAAAAAAGAACAAAGTCCTAAAGGCATATAAAGTATGTGTGATCACTTTCAAATACAATCTTATAAGAAAGGAGTTAGTCACCATTATTATAAGGCTGTGTTTTCTGTTTTAAAATTCCCAAACATTTTTCTCCTGGATTGAAATTTTATTTTTATTACCACGTAGATTCTATGTATGTATGCTGACTATCTGATATTGTTACCGGTCACATATAATTACATGATTTAATTTGTTGCATGTTTTCAGATAATTATCAGCCAGAAATATTTTCATCTTCTTTAATGATAAAAAATACTTAAGATACAAAAACTTTGATATTTAAAAATATTTTCTAAGTGATTAAAATGATATTTAGGCATGCTAAAAAGAAATTAGAACTTTTGAGATTAATAAGGTTAGTTATGGCAACAGTTTCCTATACCTACTACTCATTTGAGGGTCTTTATTTCTTTGCATCTGTGGTGGGCAGAATAATGGCCCTTCAAAGATGTCTATGTTCTAGTCCCTAAAATTTGGGAATATGTTACCTTACATGGCAAAGAAGTATTAAGGTATTAGATAGAATTAAAGTTGCTAATCACTTGGCCTTGAGATGGGGAGATTACCCAGATTATCTGGGTGGGGGTCGCTATGTAATGGCAAGGGTTACTATAGGTATGAGAGGGAAACAAAAGAGGGATAACCAGAAAGATAGCAATATGGAAATGACTAGACCAGCCATTGATGTATTTGAAGATGGAAGTGGACAATAAGCCAAGAAATGTGGGCAGCCTCTAGAAGCTGAAAAGGCAAGAAAACAGATTCTCCCCTAGAGACTCCAGAGGGAGCACAGCCCTGGCGACACTTTGCTTTTAGTCCAGTGAAACCCATTTTGGACTCCTGAGCTTCAGAGCTATAAGATCATAAATCTGTGTTGTTTTAAGCCACTAAATTTGTGGTAATTTGTTACAGCAGCAATAGAAAACTAATATATCATAACAGAGAGACATACTAAAACATGTACAGAATAGTTTAAGAAGTTCAACTGATAAAAAGGATGAAGAACAAATGTTTTAATTCAGGATTTATAAAATTCATGATGTCTTTCACCAAAGGATTCAAAGTTAGATGTTAAACTCACTGCTCATATTAGCACCTAGAGCATTTTCATTTTATTTTTTATTCATTTAAGTAATATCTACATCCAACATGTGGCTTGAACTCATGACCTTGAGATCAAGAGTTTCATAATCTTCCAACTGAGACATCTAGGCGCCCCACAAGCATTTTCACTTTAACTCTATTCCTGGATTACTATCTCATTCTGTCTGTAGAATTTTCAGATGTGGCACAACTACAAAAGCAGTGAATATCAAATACAAGAACTTTAAAAGAAAAAATGTCTTACAATACTCATTTAATACATTAGAGTGGCATTCTTTTCAACCCAAACCAGTCAGAAAAATCTAATTAAAACAATTAAGGAATTTTTTTGATTCTATTCAGATTTATACCAGTAAGTTTTATAATTATTAGGCTGAATTTCTAACACTGTGCCAAATTTACAATATTACTTTCAGCACATCAATTGACCTCATCATTTCTAGATTACAAATTTACAAAGAAATAATTAGAGACACTTAACCCAAGAAGTGAAGGGATGGTTAATTAGATTATATCTGTAAAATATTTTATACATCTCATAACATCTTTCATCTGAATATCCCAAAGCACAGTCTATAAATGTTAGTGAGTCTTATCTCAATTATCTGAGGGGGAAAAAGGCAGAGGGATTTACTACATCAAAAAATGTCATAAATTACTCACTGGTGGTGGTAGATTCTTAGGGCTATAGATGCTGTACTTCTATCTGCTTACCAGTATTTTAATCTCTATTTTATACCACTAGGCATTATCAATAAAACCAAGTATATCATAAGCCCTAAAACTCATGGAAAATGTTTCAGAGATCCGAGCCTTTGTTTAACATAATATGGAAAGGTTTAAAGTCAACTGATTTTTGACAAAGGTGACAAGAATAAACAATAGAGAAAGAATAGCCTCTTCAAAAAATGGTGTTAGGAAAACTGAATATTCACATGCAAAAGAATTAACTGGGCCTTGATCTTAACTGGCACACAAAAATCAACTCAAAATGGATTAAAGACTTAAACATAGTACCTGAAACTATAAAATTTCTGGAGAAACAGATGAGAAAACCTTCATGACACTGGTCTTGGCAATGATTTATTGGATCTAACATCAAAACACAGGAAATAAAAATAGACAATTGAGATTACATCAAACTAAAAACTTCTGCACCAATGCACAGAAATGGGATTACTGGATCATGTTTTTAATTTTTTTGAGGGACCTCTACATTGTTTTCCATAGTGACTGTACCATTTTACATTTGCAAAAATAGTATACAAAGAAAAAAAATAGTATGCAAGAGTTCCAATTTCTCCACATCTGCATCAACACTGTTATCTTTTGCTTTTTTGATAATAAATATCCTAAGAAATGTGAGTTGATATCTTTATAATTTTGACTCGCATTTCCCTGATGATTAGTGATGTTTAGTATGTTTTCATATACGTGCTGGCCATTTGTATATTTTTTTTGGAGAAATGTCTATTTAAGTCCTTTGTCCATTTGTGTGTGTATGTGTGTGTGCGTGCGCTATTGAGTTGAAGAAATTTTCTTTGGATATTAACCCCTTGTATGGTTAATATACCAGGCAATATACCATATATATCCTATTTATGGTTTGCAAATGTTTTCTCCCATTCCTTAAGTTGTCTTTTCAAGTTGTTGTTTCCTTTGCTGTGCAGAAGTTTTTAAATCTTGGGTAATGTGGACTCTCGCTTAACATATAAAGACAAATTAATAGAAAAAGTGACCAATTCAGGAAAGGTAAAATTAGTGTCGATCCAGTTTCACTTCTATGAATATAATTTTAGGTAAATGGAAAAATGTAAAGAAAATTAAAAAATGACATTATAAGAGCACTGCATTAAATATGACAGAGCTGATATCCCTGTCAGCTCTTACCACATTTCTTACAGACACATGAGAGTTACGGGCATGGAGGAAAATGAGCCAGTGATATACTGTTTCTGAAACCATGCTCTCTAACACACTGAGTCTCTGTCAAGGAACCATCTAGGTGAATAAGATTTAAAAATATTGATGGGAGAGGTCCAAGGGAGGCTGTGAAAAATGAGGGGGGCCCTAATTGGAATTTCTGTGATAGTTCCACCTTAGCAACCCAGAACATAAAATTATGTTTCAAAAAATACCACTTTCACCAAGGGTGTATAATAATACCAATTTCTTCTCATCATTATCAATATTAAATATTTTTATAAGTCTTTATTATTCTTGCCAATCTGATGGATAAAAAAATGTCATTTCATTTTCAATCATAATTTCAATCATAAATTACCTAATAACACTAAAAGAGCAAAAAAAGTTCTAGAGATCTACTGTACAAAATTGTATCTATAGTTAATAATACTGTATTGTACACTTGGAAATTTGTTAAGAGGGTAGATCTCATGTTAAGTGCGCTTACCACAAATAATAATAATAACAACAATAACAATAAAAGTGGTGTCACATGTTTTTTGTTTGCCCAAATTCAAGTCTAATGCAGCAGGCACTACCTCTATCAATATTTTTTCAGGAGCTCCTTCTCATCCCTGAGTTGATACAGCCATGCAGTTTCAAGTGCTTATTTGGTTCAGAAAAGAGTTCATGGTTTCCATAGCAACCTCAGTTCTTAGCGGATGCAGAATATCTTGGTGAGTCTGTTGTGTCTGTTCATTGCTGAAGTTGCATCTAGTGTGGGTTCTTTCCCAGCTTCCTGCCCAAACCAGTGGAACCCATTCAGTTGGACAGCTCCACCTGTGACTTATCCCCCAGGTCTAAACTTTACCATGGGGGCCCCTTGCTTGCGCTCTCAGCTTATGCTGCTTCTTTACCTCCCTCCACCCCACCCAGTGCTCACAGATACCCCCAAAGCTGTGCTTTTTGTTGTTGTTGTTGAGACCTTGATTCCTAAGAAAGAGACTGAAAATAAACTGTCTCTGGTCACTGTATCCCTCACAGAACTTTTACTCCTGGCACTCTTTCCTGTCCCTGGGTGGGTGTCCCTTCTTCTTAGGCCCGTCCTCATATACACACCTCATCTCTAAATACAAAGCTGCCATAACTTTCTCCTTCTGGATATTTGTTCCAAAGGTCAAAAAGAGTTACCATCAGGATTTCAATTTCCAGTCGTGGAACACAAAAAGACTATTTATTCTCTTTTTCCCTTGACATTTTCATGTGAAGGAGAATCTATACAAATAAAACCAGCTGCCCTCTTTAGAAGGTAACCCAGAATAACTATTATTCTTCTTAAGGGGCCCATAGCAATGAAAAGTAAAACCAAGCTATTTATTCGATGGTTTATTACATGAACTTGCTGTAAAATTCTTCATAAATCACTATACTCTAATAGTCCTATAAAAATGTGTGTGGCTTCCTGGTCTTGTATAATGGCACACTTATTTTCAGGTATCACTTCTATCATGAAATGAATTTCTCAGCAAAGGGACTAAACTTTTTTTTTTATACTGCAACACCTTCCCCTACTTTGTAGACTACAACTCAAGAGCTCTCTTCTCGGGCGCCTGGGGGCTCAGTCGTTAAGCATCTGCCTTCGGCTCAGGTCATGATTCCAGGGTCCTGGGATAGAGTCCCACATCGGGCTCCCTGCTCCGCAGGAAGCCTGCTTCTCCCTCTCCCACTCCCCCTGCTTGTGTTCCTGCTCTCACTATGTCTCTCTCTGTCAAATAAATAAATAAAATCTTAAAAAAAAAAAAAAGAGCTCTCTTCTCAGAGATACAGAGAACTGCAGCACCTGCAGCCACACCAGTATATGTCAGATCACTTTGGAGAGATGGAAAGACTTCTGAAGAAACCTGCTAACGAGTACTGATACTTTGAATAAATCCATTTAAAAATACAGATGTACAGGTCTGAAAAGAACTGACATACCTTGAAGAGACCAAGTGGCAAAAAGCAAGAATTATACGAGACATCCGGGAAAGGGAATTAAACCAGGTATGACTATCACTTCAGGTGAGACTTTTCTGAAGGCCTATTATAAGGAAACACTACAGACTGATAAAATAACCTATTCTATATTCAGTAGAATTTACTTTATGTATATAAGCTTCTCCTTACTAATGAGAAGAAATGAATAAAGCCACATAAATATTACTTTCAAAATATGGTAGCCTCCACCTTCATGAAAGCTGGGTTTCAATTCCACCTTTTAAGTCTCTACAAGTTATTTATGGGAGTTCCTAGGGTGGTGTCTGAGGATTACTTATATTCTGCTCAGTTGTTTTCACTGAATCTTTTTGTGATGTTTATAAGGTTCTAAGTTAAATAACTGGCCATTAAAAATGGATGTACCCTATCTGTCTACAAGAGTTAGGATTCAAGTCCTTGGAATGTGCAAACCAGACCAGGTAAATACCATCTCTAATGGGATACTGTCCTAATGAATACCATTTTTGTAGAGGTTTCAAATATTTTGGGTATGATCTGTCAGTATCTGTATTATGAAGATTTTGTAATATTTTCCTATACAAGGTGTCCTATTATTTTTTTATTTGACTGTGCTTCACCAACTCATTTGATAAATATTTCCTGAGCATCTTCTGTGTGCGAAACTTGCCTAAGTAGATGCATTTCTGAGCAAGACATAATCTCTGCTCTGATGTCTAATGGGAAAGGAGTACAAGCAATGCTAATTAGAAGAAAAAAAAAGACATGAGAAATTTCATATGAAAGGTATAAATATAAATACTTCATAGTTCAGAGAAGGAAAGTACTAGCCTATTCAGTTCTCGAAGAAGACTTCAAAGAGTAAGTAGCATTGTAATGAGCCTTAAAGAATGGGTAAAATGTTTTAAAATTACATTTTATGAATTTATTCTTTATCACAACTGTTTATTTAATCTAAATTAGAAAAAAAGTTTCAAATATATGAAAATAAAAATGCCTATAAGCCTGTCAGTCAAAATTAATTCTGTAATTGTAGAGGAATGAATTATTGGTCATATTTTTTAATCCTCTCTATCTATACTTGACCTTGCTATGTGATTTGCATTTCCTCCCACTAAAGGTTGTGTATACTTTGCTGTGTCTTGACTGTGGACTTAGCCATGTCACTTCCTTTGGCTGATGGGATATTAGCACATCTGACACAAGCAGTAGCTTGAAATGTGACTGCTGTCTTATACTTCGTCCATTGCCATGGGAAAAAAAAAAAAAAAGCTAGACTGCTGGACCCAGAGAATAAGAACTCATAAAGATGACCCACTGGACCCAACCAACAAGTTGGAGCTAAGTCTACCAGAGCCTTTCCTAGATTAAACCGATTCCTAGACAATAAATAGACATGCAACTGGAAGGAATTCATTATTTTTGTAAGCCACTGAGTTTTGGGGCTGGTTTCTTATGCAGGATAATTTTGTTAATAGTTAATATGGTGCTCTCTACACTTTCAGATCATACTATAAATGCTATTGTGTAAACTGATTGCATCACTGGATATATTTTGATTAATTTTCCATTCTGTTACATCATTTTAATGTCTGAAGGATTTTTTTTAACCAGTTCTCCCAAGCTGAAAGCTGCATTTGTTAGTTTTAGGTTTGGCGGCAAATCAAAGAAAACCAAAACTAAGAGTAGATTAAACAAGGCAGAATTTTCTTTCTTACATGCAAAAAAGAAATTCTGGGCTGGTATGGTGCCACATGATGTCAAATCCCAGGACCATCTTTTCTCAAGTTTTAGGATGATGTAGTAAAACTAAGCAGAGGCGAAGAACATTTCTCATAAGTGGCACATACCACTCTTACTTATATCCAAAGGATACAACTTAGTTACATGGCCACATCTACTGTGAGAAAATGTAAGAAAAGTATCCTGTATATCAGATAACCAAGACCCAACTAAAAACTAGAGGTTCCATTATCAAGTAAGAATTGGAGAAATCATAGTGGGTTATAATTGAAACTCTCTGTAATTGACACCCAACTTGTCTTTGAATATAATAAATAACATTTTGATTAAATTTATAGCTTTTGACGAGCAGAAATAAAAAGATATCAGAGAATGAAGTGCATGTAGGAAAACTTAGGGACTTGCTTAAGAACAATATAATTCTGGGATAGTATAAAAGTTGCATAGGGGAATAGATGGAAATAAAACTTGTTTTTCCCAAAGTATTTCTAATCTTGTGTGTCCAGAAAGACAACAAAATCCTGAGTTCCAACATAAGTGATATTAGACCCTCATTTTCAGATGGCTATCTAATCAGCATACAAAGCATTTATGTTCCCTAAGTGAACTAGTTAACCCAACAAATAAAGCCATCCTTGACACTTTAACGCCTAGTTAATTTTTTATATTGAATTAGAAAACCTTTCTTGGAATAACTAGTTATTTTTAAATGTGTGTGAAAAATATTCTATATTTTTATATATAGTTTACATTGCTTGTTATAATAAAATAATAACTTACATTTGTAGAATGTTCTATAGTTCACATTTTTTGCATAAATGATCTTGTATCATATTGGTAATATATCTGAAAAATGAGCAAAGATATATTATCTTTTATGCATGAGGAAACAAGAATCTCAAGAAATGTGTAATACCTTGCCAAAGATCACACAGCTAATTAGAATAAAATCTTGGCATTAAGGCTAGAATCTAGGACTTCTCATTCATATTACATCATATTACATTGCTTTTCTAGCCTGAAACTATAAATGCTTAATTTAAATTTAACTGGATTTAATATGATGCATTCAATGAGAAATAAATAGCAGATCCTTAATTAGGAAATATCAATAATTTAAAATTATTATTAAAAAAGTATTAATATCTAAGTGGTATCAATACTACTCAATTTACCATTACTGATTTGTTATATGATCTTAAATGAACAAGCTAGCTAATCAGTATCTCCTGATAAGAAATACTATTCTTTTAGTATTTTCTTAACGTATATGGCCAAATCATGTAGTCCATTGGTTAAAAAAACAAAATAAAACAAAACAAAAAACCAACAGAAATCCTGAAGTGACCAAGCATTCAGATGGAGTCCAGAAAGCTATGTTGAACCATCCTTTATCTCAAGTTCAAAACTTTTATTGTGATATATAGAGTCCTCATTGAGCAGAAATCAGGAGAGACTGTTATGACCCATCCAGCTCATTCCACTAGTAGCCTTTGTTATGACACTTTGAGTAGAAGTTCCTTTGACTGTCCCTCTCCAGATTTTTGAGAAGACTTTGTAATGACACTTTCTTTCTTCTCACATAAATGACCTTGCTTGCCTCCACACACGTGTTATCCTCATAGCCCAATTCAGACCTTTCACTTGGTATATCAACTGCTGTTTTTTTTTTAAATTTTACCCCAATGAGGTGGAAAGATCTTTAAATATATCTGATGAATGCCAGATACAATTAAAAGTAACTCTCAGGGTGAAGCATCAAGATAATCAGGTCTTTTATCTCAGTGAGAGTAAAAGTTTCTCACCCAATTACTTTATTCTAAAGTAGTTAGCCTATCTTTCTAAATTTTACTTGAATTATAAAAGCCTGTCAGTTACCCTAAATTATGGGTGTGACCTGTTGGAGAAAGAAATATTTCTCTACCTCTCAAAGTTCTTTTGTGTGGTCTAAGAATTAAATTGACATGAAACAGATTAACAGAAGAAAATCAAATTTAATTACCTACATATGGGGAATTAATATAAACATGAGAGATTTCAAAGACAGTTGGGAGAATGAAGTGTATGTATCATCCTGAAATAAGAGACAAGGGGGTAGGGGTCTGGGACTTCAAAGGGCAATTCATAGGAAGATGAAAAAGAGTAAATATTTGGTAAACAAATGTTTGCTGCCAGGCCCTACAGAAACAGTGGGACATAAAGCGGAATTTTAAGACTTTCCAAGAGTTCCTCTCTGTCTACCACACTTAGTTCATATTACAATTAACCCTTGAATAACATGGGTTTGAATAGCATGGGTCCGCTTATATGTGGATTTTTTACAGTGCAGTACTATAAATGTATTCTCTCTTCCTTATGATTTTCCTGATAACATTTTCTTTTCTGTAGCTTTATTGTAAAAATACAGTATATAATACATTTAATTTACAAAATATGTCTTAATTGACTGTTTATGGTATCGGTAAAGCTTTAAATCAACAGTAGTCTTAGTTAACATTCTTAGTTAAGAATGTTATATTCTTTACCAAAGATGAAGAGTCAAAATGCTGATTTTCCACTGCAAGGGATGGGGGACAGCACCCCTAACCTCTACATTGCTCAAGGGTCAACTGTATTAGTTGTTATCTATGGTGATAGCTTCCTTCCTGGAGCAGGTCCTCTATCTAAATTCTTTTAGGCAGTTGGGGGAAGGTCAAAGGTTTTTCCTGAGCCTCTATTTCTTAAAAAATAATAAGCCTAAAATAATCCATGTGCCAAAGAGACACATTTTGGGGTGGCAAGTTTTGCTCCCCTACAAGTCCTTACCCTAATTGGATAGGAAAGAAATGAGGTACTTTTTTTCCAAAAAATTAAAAATAGAAATACCATATGATCCAGTAATTCCACTATTGGGTGTTTACCCAAAGAAAATGGAAACACTATTTGGAAAGGATACACCACCCCTACGTTTATTGCAGCCTTATTCACAATAGCCAAGATATAGAACCAACCCAAGTGCCCCATCAGTAATAAATGGATAAAGAGGATGTGATGTTTACACACACACACAGACACACACACACACGTACACACACAATGAAATATTGCTCTGCTATAAAAAAGAATGAGATCTTGCAATTTGTGACAACATGGATGGACATGGAAGATATTATACCAGGTGAAATAAGTCAGACAGAGAAAGACAAACACAATATGATTTCATTTATATGTAGAATCTAAAAAATGTAACAAAACCAACAAAAAACCCCAAACGGACTCAAATGCAGAAAACAAACTGTGGTTGTCAGAGGGCAGGTGGGTAGGGGTATGGGTGAAATAGATAAAAAGGATTAAGAGGTATAAACTCCCAGTTATAAAATAAATAAATCATGGAGATTAAAAGTACAGGATAGGGAATATTGTCAGTAATATTGTAATAATGTTGTATGGTGACAGATGGAGATTACACTTACCATGTGAACACTGAGTAATGTATAGAATTGTTGAATCACTATGTTGTACATCTTAAACTAATATAACATTGTATGTCAACTGTACTTCAATAATAAATAAAACAAATAGGGATTCATTCTTTTTCTTAAAAGATTTTATTTATTTATTTTAGAGAGAGAGTGTGTGCAAGCAGGCTGAGGGGCAGAAGGAGAGGGAGAGAAAGAATCTCAAGCAGACTCCCTGCTGAGCGCAGAGTCCGATACAGGGCTTGATCTCACCACCCTGAGATTATCACCTGAGCCAAAATCAACAGTCAGACACTTATCAGACTGAGCCACCCAGGTGCCCCAGGAGATTCATACTTTGTTTTAAAGACTTTATTATTTATGGAGAAGTTTAGGTTTACAATAAAACTGAGGAGAATGTACAGAGATTCCCCATATACTCTCCGCTCTTACACATGCATAGACTCCCCAATTATCAATATTACTCACCAGAGTGTTATATTCTTTACCAAAGATGAACCTACATTGACACATCATAATTATTCAAGTCCATAGTTTGTCTAAGGACGACTCACTCTTGGTGTTGAACATTAAATGGTTTTGTACAAATATATAATGATATATATCCATAATTAGAATATCATACATTTTCATTCATAAAAATTCTCTCTGTTCTGCCAATTCATCTCTTCTGTCTCCCTCTGCTCCCCCTGCCCTGCCAGCCACTAACCTTTTCATTGTATCCATATTTTGCTTTTTCCAGAATGTCATATTTTGGTATAATATACTACATAACCTTCTCAGATTGGCTTCTTTCACTTAGTAATATGCATTTAAGTTTCCTCCACTTCTTTTCATGACTTGAGAGCTCATTTCTTTTTATTGCTGAATAATACTCCATTGTCTAGATGTACCACAGTTTATTTATCCATTTATCTTCTGAAGGAGAGCTTGGTTGCTTCCAAATTTGGGGAATTATGAATAAAGCTGCTGAAAACATCAATGTGTAGGTACTTATGTAAACAATAAGTTTTCAACTCCTCTGTGTAAATCCCAAGGAACAATTGCTGGATCATATGGTTTAGGTATATTTGGTTTTATAAGAAACTGATGAATTGTTTTTCAAAGTGGCTATACCATTTTGTATTTCCCTCAGCAACATATGAGAGTTCCTGTTGCTCCACATTCTCACTAGCATTTTGCTGTTGTCTGTCTTCTAGATTTTGGTCAAATAGGTATGTGGTGGTATCTCATTTTTTTTTTAAAGATTTTATTTATTTATTTGAGAGAGAGAGAGAGAACACAAGCAGAGGGAGAGGGAGAAGCTGGCTCCCTTGCGGAGCAGGGAGTCTGACACGGGGCTCGATCCCAGGACCCTGGGATCATGACCTGAGCCAAAGGCAGACACTTAACTGACTGAGCCACTCAGGTGCCCCAATGTCTCATTGTTTTAACTTGAATTTCCCTAATGACATGATGTGGAACATCAAAGGCTTATTTATCATATATGTATCTTCTTTGGTAAGGTGTCTACTAATGTTTTATGTCATTTTTAAGTGAGTTATTTGTTTTCTTATTGTTGAGCTGTAGGAATTCTCTGTATTTTAGATAACAGCCCTTTATTAGATGTGTTTTTTGAAATATTTGTTCCAGTCTACGACTTGTCTTCTAATTTTCTTGATTTTTTTTCCTAAGCAGAAGTTTTTAATTTTAATTTTAATGAAGTCCAAGTTTTATGAATATGGATTATGCTTTTGATGTTGTGCCTAAAAAGGCATCACCATACCCAAAGTCATCTAGATTTTCTCCTATTTCCTAGGCGCTTTATAGCTTTATGTTTTACATTTAGGTTATGATTATTTTTAGTTAATTTTTGTGATGAGTGTAGTATCTCTGTCTAGATTCAGTTTGTTCGCATGTGGATATCTGCTGGTTCCACCACTGTTTGTTGAAGAGACTATCTTTGATCCATTGTATCGCTTTTGCTCTTTTGCCAAACATCAGTGGACTATATTTATGGGGGTCTATTTTAGGATCTCTATTTTGCTCCATTTATCTATTTGTCTATTCTTTTGCCAGTACTACACTGGGTTGATTACTATAGTTTTATAGTAAGTCTTGAAATCAGGTTGCATCAATCCTCTAACTTTATTCTTCTCCCTACTCTGGGTCTTTTGCCTCTCTGATTAAATTTTAGAACCAAGTGTTTATATAGGTAAAATAATTTGCTGGGATTTTAATTGGGATTGCATTGAATCTATGGATCAATTTGGAAAGAATTGAATCTTGACCATATTTGACCTATCCATGATCATGGAATATCTCTTCATTTATTTAATTCTTTGATTTTATTCATCAGATTTTTATAGCTTTCCTCATATAGATCTTGTATGCATGCTGTTGGATTTATAGCTAATATTTCATTATGTATTGCTAATGTATATGGTACTGTGTTTTTAGTTTCAAATTCTATTTGTCCATTGTTTGTATATAGGAGAGATTTATTTTTACAGTTGAAAGGTTGCAAATATTTTTCTCCCAGATGGTAAGATTCTTTAGTAATAAAATTAAGTAAAATTGTGTATTGATAACTGTGGCAAAATCTGCCTGATGAATAAAAACTTTTATTCAGCAAATGTCTGCTATAAATGAGCCAATATGTTTAATTTATTAATATTTGGCTAATATAGAGAGTAAAATAAAAGTCAATGAAAAAGTTAATGATTTGTACCAATCTTGTTGGGACAAAGGAATGAATAACTTGGTCTAAACAGCTATTTCTACTTTACAAAACATAAACCAGTGTAATTGTACATGATCAACAATAAAGTTATACTATTGAGTGCTTTTTTAAAAAAAAGATTTATTTATTTTAGAGAGAGACAGTGTGTGTGTGAGCGGGGGAGGGGCTAAGGGAGAGGGAAAGAAGCAGACTCTCTGCTGAGCACAGAGCCTGACATGGGGCTTGATCTCAGGACCTGAGATCATGACCTGAGCCAAAATCAAGAGTTGGATGCTTAACTGACTAAGCCACCCAGGTGCTTTTATAGAGTGCCATTTTTACATAAAATCATGTAATACATTTGATGTTCTTATTGACTTTAAACCTTTGTAATAAAATCAATAATAAATGTTTATTGAGTGAGTATTCAGATACTGGTATAATTTTTATGAGTTTATAATACCAATCAAATATCTAAACTTCAAATTAAAGACCTTCCATTAAACAATATTACTCAGCTTGACTTTCCTGTTATTTCCCCCTCATAAATTATCTCCATATAGGACAATATTCTGAAGAAAAATATAGTAAACATACTTTACAGAGAGTCAAATGATGTAATCTTGGAATTAGGGTTCACAAAATTAGCAAATAATAATATAGGATCCCCACTTAAATATAAATTTCAGACAAACAACAAATAAATTTTAGGTCATGTCCCAAATATTGCATATGACACACTTATACTAAAAAAAATTATTTTTCATTTATCTGGTTTAATTTAACTGGATTTGCTATATTTTATGTAACTACTCTACTTGGCATAAAGTTCTCAGTTGGCTATGTTAATCCAGAGAAATATGTTACAATGTTGAAGGAATGAGTAGTAGACTGAATGGTCCATTTTTAATAGTTCATTTTCCTTCTCCTGCATATTAAAGGGAGCATTTCCTAGTGTCCATATATTAGCCATCTGCTATTTTCTGCATACATACTCAGCCTCAGAAATTCATTTCTACCCTCCCTCCCCTTGCACTGAAATGTAAGCTCCAAAAGGATAGTGCCATCCAGCCATATGTTTTCCAATGTACCCTTAACTGCTAGCACTGTACTTTTACATACAGAAGGCAATGAATAAAATTGTTGAATAAATAAATAAGTTGACCTTTAACTGTTTCTTCTCTGTGCATAAATCCTGAATCTAGATTTCTGTCCCTGGCCTCTCTCAAAAGCTCTTCAGAAATGGGTTTCCAAGCACTTACAGGGTATATACAAATGTGTGCCCAGAGACTGCTTCAAACTAAAATATCCTCAATTAACTTAAGTGATTCCATCAGTGATTTTCTATTTCCCTGAAGAAAACCTGAATTTTTAAAAAATTTCTCTCTCCTCTTTGTTGCCCAGAAGAGCAAACAAAATCTAGGAAGACAACCATGAATAAAAATAACTAAAATGCAACATGATAAATACAACTCTCGTACTATGTTCAGAATATTATAGGAAAAGAGTAGAGAAAACAATTAATTCTGAGGAATTCAGGGAAAATTTCAAAAGGGTGATAGTCAAGCAAGGTCTTGGAGATAAGTGATTTCACCAGGCAGGGAAGGGAAGACATCACTCTAGGAGACTGGTCTCAATGACTAAAAATCTATTTATAATGTTCTCAGAACCTTCAAGAATCCACTGCAGCCGGAACACAAGTATATAGGCATGTGTTGGGGGGAAGTGGTGGGAGTACATGAGGGACTGAAGATGAAGCTAGAAAACACTTTCAAATTTTCATTTATTTTCTTTAATATTATTGCTAATTAGACAAACTTACTTTTCTAATTATAAAGCAATGCATATTTACTGCAGAAGTCTTCATGATCTATCAGCTGGACTCACAGCAGCCCCTTCCTTGTCTCACTTGCCCCTAAACTGGATTACCCTCAATCCACTCTGCATACCATCCCATGTTTGCCCGTGCTAACTGACTCTTCATGGCATTCTCTTAAGTAATGTTACAGATGGGATGGATGCTGTGGGACAACCTGCAATTACCTTAGCTGATGTAGTTATTCACAACCCTGCTGCTTAATGAAAATGTCAATGCCCATAGGCTTAACTACCAGAGGTTTTAATGAATTGGTCTGAGGAAGGGGGCTGGTGTCAATGTAGATTTAAAAAACCTTCAGGTGATGCTGATGTGCAGACAGAATGAAAATCACTGAGTTAACTGATAGCTGCTTCTGGTCTCACAAACAACTGAACATCCACATTTGGCTTGAATATTTCCATCTCCATGAAGCAAGCTAAGCTGTTTTCATCCAATTCTATAAAATATTTCTTATCTAAAGCTAGAATTGGCCTACCCTGTGACACTGCAAATAAGTTGATCTTTTTTCACATGACAGCTTAATTTCTTGAACATTTGCTAACATGGTCTTCCTGAGGATTCTTTCCCCCCAGCTAAACATAGAGAATTAAAAAAAAAAAAAAGTAAAACCGATGGTTTGGTGTTAGCTTAGCCCATCCCTGGTTGGACATAGCACTTGTCACATTCTATAGCTCAGAAAGATGTATACTTCTAAATGACTTGCATTCCTGAAAGACATAGTTTACAAACAGACTCAGGGAGCCTCAGATCATTATATAAGCCAGAAAATTCCTTTTTCTTGTTATCAAACACAGGAATGCCTGGCCTATATCAAAATGACTGGAACAGAATCCAGCTGGAATTTTTTACATTAAATAATGATTTGAAGGGTAAATAAAGAGCAGAAGTACTATAATACACAATACTATAAGCTATAGTAAATATATATATAATATATATTCAACTTATTTGCAGTGTCACAGGGTAGGCCAATTCTAGCTTTAGATAAGAAATATTTTATAGAATTGGATGAAATGTATAATTTAATAAATTTATAAAATTTATAATTTATGTTGTAATATAAATATTATATGTTATACTATAAATACTTTGAATACTTCTCTTTTTATTTTTGGGACCCCCTTTATTCTGAAATCTGGATTTCCTTGCATTTTGCTATATAATCATAAGAAGAAGAAGAAAAAAAAACAAAACACCTTTGCTCAGCTCTCAAAAAATATCTATGAGCTTCTTCTTTGACAATACCCAAAACTTTCCATCTCTCCATGACAAAGGTTTCTGGTTTCTTAATTATGTGCATTCTTTTGTGGATGTGCTCCCCTACTTCAACTGTGGTCTGCTCAGTGAGGAATAGAATAGAACTCTCAATTCTCTTGCCCCAGAGAGAGTCTCTACCTAATTATGTAGGCTAAGTCTTTGATGACCCATTTAAAATGTCAGTGATGAGAACAGCCCTACAGATTATGACTACACATCTCTCTTCTGGTTGACACTGGTCCATTAATCATAACCCAGCTCATTATCAACTATTCACAGAGAAGAGCCCAAGGGCTGGCAGATACTTAAGATCATATAATTAGGTCCCAAGTTAACCTTTCCTATTTTATTACCCATATCTCCCTAACATGGATTCCCTATTAGGTCAGTCTACTCATTACGTCTTTAAATCATGTCAGGGATATTTCTGTCTGCACAATGCAGTTATACCATTCCCCCTTTAATAGAATGAAGTCTCCTCCCATTCACAGAATCCTTTCTGCCTGTACATAGTCTACTCAACATTCAAATACTGGCACAAACCCTGTCTCTACTGTGAAACTGTCCCAGGGTGCTGAAATTCATAGAACCTTATACTTTCTTTCAACACTTGTTGCCTTTATTGTCCATAGGGGCGGTTGTAGCAGCCACGACAACAGTCATCATTTACTATTTTATTGAGCACTGTGCTAAGCAAGTTCATATATATCTTTAATCCCGGTGGGTAGCTTTCATTTTAACTGTTTTACCAATGAGGAAACTGAGAAGCAAATAGGCTAAGAAACTTTCCCAATTTGATAAAGCTAGTAGGGAGTGGAACTAGGATTCAGTTCTTGGTCTGCCTGCTGCTATAACACCCACTCACCTTACTTCTATGACTTGCTTGGTCCTGAGTCATGCACTGACTTGTGTTATTATTTGACTTTGCCATATTTCACATTGTTTATGTTTAACTTCTAAGCTAATAATTTGCAGCGTATCAGCTTCATGGGAATACTTATATATTAAGTTTAGCTGTACAAAACTCAAGACTATTTTAAAAGCCTCCAAGAGCCCAAGGGACACTGTGACATTTGCTATTTGAAGTCAGGTTACACCTGTTTCTATTCAACTAGTGTCTCCCTTTCTTTGTTGGAATTTAATTACACCTGTTCCAATTAAGGGATTGCATCCAGAGGATATCTACACCCTTTAGAAAATGAGAATTTGACAGAAATGGGTGAAATGTTAGTTAGTCCTAATTCTCAGACAACTTCCAAAGAAGTTCTTTTTCCAGTGCCTTCTCTGAATGGTTGGGTTCTTTCTCCTTCCATTGTCTCCATATTAACTTCCTGCTTGCTATGGCCAACTTTCATTGGGCTTCTGGCAGTCTTACCTTCCCCATGTAGTATACTATATACCAGGCCATGCAATTGTAGTTCTGTGTCATGTTCACTCAGAGTTTCACTCTTTTTTAAAAATTGTGGTCAAAATGTATACTAATGAGTGCTCTTTCTCCAGGTCACTCATCTTCATCATAGCAACTTGCATGCATTTGATTAGAAGCCAGTTGGAAAGTGTGCTTGATCTAAAGAGTTGACCTGAATGCTAGCATCTTAGGCACTGTACAGGTATTTCCGGCAGCAAGATTTTTCAGCCCCCATAAATCAAACAACATATACAGCCCCTGTCAATGGTTCTACTGCAATTGACTTAGTTTCATGACTTTTGATAGTAAATAAAGAAAGGAGTATATCTCAGCAGTACTAAAGATGTGAAGAAAGCAGTAGAAAGGCACCAAGGATTGAGATGCCTTCAGAGTTGGAACATTCCACTTTAATACTTTGTAAAATATATAGGAGGGTAGAATCTTCTTTTTCCAATCCCTTGTCAAGAAAGTCAGAGTAGAAGATACTGGTCTTTATCACGATATATAAATATTATGTTGTGTGTGTGTGTGTATATATATATATATATAATATAAATTTTCCTGTGGTTTCTAAATTACATTAAGGTCATAGCCTCTTTTATTTGAAATATTAAATGCATTTTAGGACAAGTAATTAGCTAACCATCAAGCGCTCTTATAAGGCAGTGCCATATAATTAACCTCATTTTACCAAAAACAATGTTGGGTCAGAAAATGTTCTTATCCTTCAAGATTCTTTTGGCTTGTCTAAGAATTAAACTGACATGAGACAGATTAAGAAAAGAAAATACAGTTTAATTACGTACATACAGGGGCTCCATAAGAATTTGAGGCCTACAGGCAGTCAAGCAATTGAGGCTTATTGGCCATCCAGAGCTAAGCAGGAGATAGGGTTTTTGAGACTTCAAAAGGAAGACAATTCACAGGAAGATGAAAAAGAGTAAATGTTTGATAAATCAATATTTGCTGGGATATTCTAAAACAATGGACATAGAGAAGAATTTTAAGAAACAGACTTTGCATTATACTAGAGTTACCTAGTGATACCTCCCTTCCTGGAGCAAGTCCTTAGGCAGTTATGGGGAAAGTCAAAGATTTTTTTCCTGAACCTCTGTTTTTTTAAAAATAATCACGCTAAGGGCACCTAGGTGGCTCAGTTGATTAAGACTCCAACTCTTGGTTTCAGCTCAGATCATGATCTCAGGGTGGTGAGATTGAGCCCACATGGGGCTCCTCGCTCAGGGTAGAGTCGGCTTGAGTTTCTCTTTCCCTCTCCTTCCCCCTCTGCCTCTCCACCAGCTTATGCATGTTTTCTCTCTCTTTTGTGTTTTTTGCTTTTGTCATATGTACATCAAGTGCTTATAAATTATGTCTAATTCTATGTTCTAGACCCAATCAATGAATGTTAAGCAAAGGGGTAGTAAAACCATGCTATGGTATTTACTGGATTGCGTTTTTGTGAATAAAGACTTCTATCCATTGAGATATTAAATTGCATATGTGGTTTTAGTGGTTCACTGAGACATCATGGCTCAGTCACCACTAGATTATCTATTTTGTAGTTTATTCATACATGACTGGGAGTTCTTTCTTCCACCCAGGAGAAAAGAACCCCATCAGCTGATGACCATATACATCAGGGTTCAGGGCTCACTCCTGTGAGAGTCATTTTCTCCTGATCAGCAGCCACAGTCTCCAGTTTAAGTTTTAAAGCATTTGGAGGTCAATTCATAGAGTAATGAGCATTTAAATAATACCTATTATGAAAAATGGAGGCTGGGAAGAAGAGCAAAGACCGAGAAAAAGAAGAGAAGGAAAAGAAAATTGGCTCATATTCTCAAAGATTTTATAATCCAATAGTTTAAATGAATACACCTAGTCCAAACTAAAGGATTGTTAAAAATGAGAGATAGATCAAGGCACTGGGTGGTTCTTTTTATATTTGAAAATACGGAGATTTAGAGAGGATAACATTAGGGGTACAAGTTCTTATACTTACCTGTGTGACTTCAGATCTTTGGTCCAGATCCAGTAAGCTCTCATGTCTATACATTTAAGACATTTTATAATGCAATAAGATAGGTAACTAGACAGGGCAGCCATATCAAGTGAGGATTTTCAGAGTTGTAATTGAGCTAGAGGAGATGCTATGCTAAAAGGAACTTTGTTAATGAAAATGGAAAGAATGGTGACAATACAAGTTAAGAAGTGGGAGAAAAATAAAATCAGTATTTACTACAAGAAGTGAAATCTTTCTCTGTCCAGAGGGAAAAAATGAATATCTGTGTAGACAAAGAAGTACATTGGGCTAGAAGTAAGAGAAATATGGGAGCTCACTGCAGATGGATTTTGAAGGCATTAGCTGAGACACAGAGTTAACATGAGGGAGTAGAAGACTTGAGAGAGAAGAAAGTCTGGACAACCATTATGGTGTCTTCACTAAAGAATTACCAGGTGATCCATGAACTAATTGCACAGAAGTGGAAAGGAAGGACCCGGGTGAAATCTGGCCCATCATTTCTGCATTAGATCTAATACTGGTCAGGAGCTAGAGCAAAAGTAGAAGAAACACAGGTTGGAATTTTCCAGGACTGGGATTGACAGGACAGGCATGACAGGCATGAAGGAGTAAGCCTGGTCGGTAGAAGGGCAGCACTGGGGGCTGTCATGGAATGCTGTTGGAGAGTCCACTGTGAGTGCGGCTGCTTTTTATTTATCAGTAAGGCTAATCAAGGCTGCTTCAGTGTGTTCTCTCTGGTCTATCAGAAGATTAAAAAGGGACTAATTTCCTCACTCCTGAGCATAAGCTCAGGTTTATTGGGGGTTATCCTGTTTTTATTCATATAAGTTAACATCCTTTATATGAGTCACAAGAAAAGCAAAATGACCTAGCAGAACTCGAGGGTATAGAAAAAATTGCTCACATGCCCACAGTGTAAGAATAGCCAGGGTAGGTACTAACACTGATATAACGCAGTAATACAATGTAGCACTTTTAAAAAGCCTCTTAAGATACCAATTGCTGAGACAGCTAATTTGAAAAATTATTCTGAATCAGGCACATTATCAAGTGCTGTCTTTGACATGAAAGAGGTAAGTAAAGATTCAACAAGTTGACTTTTCAGAAACTTTCACCTATATGTGATGCTATCTTCCTGATCATGTGGGAACTGATCACTAAAGGGGGTGACTCAACATGACTCAAGTATTCTTATAACATCAGAGCATGTTGCTTCAGAGTTGATCTTTTTCCAATGGCATCTATCCTGAGGGCTTCTAATAACATTGTTCTTGAAAATGAATGCCCAGCCAGTCACATGACAATAGAAAATCTTCTGTAGGGAGTGTCACTAACATAAATATTCACCAAAAAATGCATCTGGTTAGCACCAATATAGGATATTATCTTCATGAATGTCCACCCCACTGAGAAAAGGAGAGCATTTAATGCTTGCTGATTTTATCTACAGCTTATTTACATTTGTATATATTAAGAGTAATCATAGTAAATAAAGTGTCAGATATATCCTCCTGCCTTTCTGTTTTCAAGGTGAATGAAAATTGTGAGCAGCTTCCTGCCTTCAAATTTCACCTGCAAAGATTTCATTGTTCTTTCATGTCTGGAGATAGTGTCATGGAAAAACATTCCGCTTGGAACAACATTTACCGGGTTCAATTCTGACAATGACTAACTAGCAAGCTTGGGCAAGTTATTTGAAGTTTCCCTTCTTTTATTCCTTCCTGGACTGAGCAGGTACAATAACTTTTTGTAGCACCTATTGCATATGGCTGTTAGAAGAATCAGGTAAGGTCATGGAAGGAAAGGGCTCTGAACCCGCAGTCGGTGTATGTTTGTGTGTGTGTGTGTATATATATGTATTATAATATATAATATGTTTTATATAATATATAATTAAATTATTTATTATATATACCTATCATTATTAGCAAATTAAATAAAAAGACAATAAGTACAAATTTCACAAGTGGGTTGACCTAAATATAATGATTTCCAGTATAGGTAAAATGCTCTGTATACATTGCAGTGAACTCCCCAGGCAATCCAGAGTCTACAGAAATATTGGAATTTTGCTATACCAAATGTTAGCTTTATCTTTTTTTAAAGATTTATTTATTTAGTTGAGAGAGAGTGAGAGCGAGAGAGAGTGCGAGTGGGGGGAGGGGCAGAGGAAGAGAAACTCAAGCAGACTCCATGCTGAGTGTGGAACCAAGCAGGGCTCGGTCCCACGACTCTGAGATCATGACATGAGCTGAAACCAAGAGTCTGTCCTTCAACAGACTGAGCCACCCAGACGCCCGTCAAATATGGCTTTAAATAAATAACCTGGAACATAACTTTTTTTGGTTTTGGTAAAGGTGACTTTTGTTGAGTAATTGATCTAAAAAATTGATACAACCCCACAAACAAAAAACATACACATAGGGACACCTGGGTGGCTCAGTTGGTTAAGTGTCTGCCTTTGACTAGGATCATGACCTTTGGGTCCTGAGATTGAGCCCTGCATTCTTGTCTTCGGGCTCCACATTTAGCGGGGAGTCTGCTTCTCTCTCTCTCTCCCTCTGCCCCTCCTCCCTGGTCCTGCACTCTCTCTTTCTCTCAGATGAATAAGTAGAATCTTAAAAAAAAAAAAAACTAAAAAATACACACAGTAGATTTTTTCCGTAATTAGTCATAAAAGATAGATATCACATCAGATATTTGTAGTTATAAAGTTTATTAGTCTGTCCAAATTTTTTACAACCCTATAAATATTTTAACAGACCTTTCTATGATTAAATCGGCACCACAGCAAATGGGCACTGAATTACTGAGATGATAAAGTGAATGTTGTTAGTTTTACCTTCTAAACTGAGTTTTCTGTCCTGGTTAATAAAGTGTTTAAAAATTTGTATATAAATTAATCAGTGTCTATGAAAATAAACAAATCAAATTTGAAGTCAAACAAATCATGAAGACTACAAGGATTTTATTTTATTATTTATTTATTTCAAAGAGCGAGCACCAGCAGGGGGAGAGGGGCAGAGCGAAAGGGAGAAGCAGACTCCTTGCTGAGCAGGGAGCACGATGTGGGACTCGATCCTAGGACCCTGGGATCATGATGTGAACCAAAGGCAGACACAACCGACTAAGCCACCCAGGCATGCCAACTACAAGTATTTTAAAGGTCTATTTCTACCTCTGCTATTTTACCATTTTCTACTGTGAGTGTAGTTTCTTGCTGTTCATTTTTTGTGGATTTGTTTGTTTGTTTGTGGATATTTCTTTTCAAATCAGGGCCCTCTTTTGGTACTGAGTTCCTAAACTGAAAAAAAAAAATTAAAAATTAAAATAAAAAATAAACAACAACAAAAACTCAGAAATTTATTTTGGGCTTCATCATAATAGAAAATAAAGTATTATTCAGTATATTTAATTGATACGCCAAAAGAATTATGGCCTTAATACAAAAATTGAACTGCTAAAAGGTTAAGATTAATCCTGTGTTGGAGAAGATAATTTGGATCTTTGTATTCTTATAGTTTTAAATGTGAAGATATTTTAAAAAGTAAAATAAAATCTAAGGAATAAAAATATACTGAAGATCTAATAAATCAGAGCAATTTACAATTGGGCCTTTGATACTAACAAAAGTAGAAATAAATTTGAATGGTGTTCAAATCACTTTTGCAATGCCTTTAGTAATTCCTAATTTTTTTTTTATATTCTCCTCATGACATAAATGTGAACATGTTCAAAATAAATAATAAATATAGAATACACTTTTCAGCACATTGAAAACAAAATATTCTGAGCATCAAGAGTGCGTGAAATCAGTTTAAAAGGTAAGAAATACCTTGACAACATGTTTTGATGGTTCAGACATTTAAAAATATAACATACTGGGTTATTCCAGGGTGTTAAATATCTAATTTATTGGGTACTAATTGACTCCTTTTTCCTTGACACATAATACATAATTTTGGTACCATTTTATCTTCATACATTAAGCATAAAATAAAGTCACCAATTTCTGAAAATTTTTTAAGTACAGTCTATCTAGTCTAAGTGCATAGTAAGAATATCTGTAAGTATCAGGTCATACTAGTAGTTTGCCCAATAGGAGAAAAATAATTTTTCATTTCAGAAGATTTTTTGGTATAATCCACTGTCCTGGATGGTGAGTGAACTTTAGGTCATCTACAGGGAAATCTGTGAATATGACAATTGTGTGCAAATTTTTATGCAAAGGTGTTTTTTCTGGAGAGATAATTCATGACTCTCATTCAGTAATGAGAAGGACTATGTATTAGACAAAGATGCAATAAAGAGGTTATTCTGCCAGAGTAGATGCCACTTTATGTATATTATTTAAATATTTGTTATGAATTTATCCAACAAATATGTATTGACCACCTAGTCTTTTGTACCTCACTAGCCCTCCCCCCATAATTAATTAAATGAAATTTAAAAAGATAAAAACTGCATTTCTTGCCTTCAAGAGTGGTATAGTCCAGTCAGGATATTGTCAAGTAAATGAATGTATATAGCAAAATAATTGTTAATTTTGAGGTTTGTATACAACACTTTGATCTGACAAATGAAATTGCATTTAAGCACAAATTTTAAGAAGAGCTTTAGTCTTTAAAGCTTTTAATCATCTCAGTAACAGAAGGATGAAAGGTTTGTGGCAGATGGATCAGGCATAAGGATACTTCCAGGCAGAGGACTTAGTGAGTGTAGAAATAGAGAAGACTCAATAGGCCTGGTGTGTTCAGAGAACTAGAACAGAGAATTCTTCTTATTAGAGCTCCCAGTTTGAGGCATGAAATGGAAGAAGGTGAAGCTGGGCTTGTAGGTAGAGCACAGATCCCTTAGAGCCCCTCATCCAAGAAGAAAACAGAGATTTTTAATTTCAGCCTGTATCAGAAGTTCCCAAAGTGCAAAATCACAGTTCTATGAAGATATTGATCTTTTCAGTCCTAAGGTGATAGGCTGGGAATCAGCGTCTCCTGAGAACAAGGACTGGTTCCCTAAGGCTACGAGTAACTGTATAGTCTCATGTGGCACATAAATATAATGTTCTTAGTGTTTTGTAATGTGTAAAAAAATTGGGAACTGCTGAGTATGAAGGAGATTCACTGTGAAAATAATGTTGAGCTGAAAGTTATTGGACATTTTCTGTCTCTTGATTGATACATATTTTCCTGTATCATTAAGTAGTGACTATATTTTATATACTACTTATTTTACTTTAAAAAATTTTTTTAAAGATTTATTTATTATTTATTTATTTGTCAGACAGAGACACAGTGAGAAGGGAACACAAGCAGGGGGAGAGGCAGAGGGAGAGGCAGGCTTCCCGCGGAGCCGGGAGCCGGATGCAGGACTCGACCCCAGTACGCTGGGATCATGACCTGAGCAAAGGCAGACGCTTAACCGACTGAGCTACCCAGATGTCCCTATACTACTTACTTTACTTAAATCAATATATGGAAATGTAATGGCTATTCTTTTGGGTGGGATTTATCTTCTTTTCAGCTGTCTCCAAATTTTATCTATTACAATGTCATCACACAAACACAAAGGAGAGATTTTAAAATAAAAAAAAATATAATGCAGATTTTCACTTCTTAAGCAATAGATGTTTCCTTGTACTTCAGTCATTTCTTGTTATCATATTTTCACTATGGTTTTAATTTCAGCTTACAATGTTTTTTTTTAAAAAAAAAAACCTATGTTTTAAATTTTGATGTAATTTTAGAATCACATACAGTTGTAAGAAATAATCTTATAAGAGGGATCTCATGTACACTTCACAATGTTTTCCCTCAATGGTAACATATTGCAAAAACTGTAGTATAATATCATAATCAAGATACTGACATTGTTACAATTCACCAGTATTATTCAGAATTCTCCAGTTTTACTTGCACTCATATGTGTGTGTACATGTATGTGGATTTAGGTCTATTCAATTTTATCACCTGTGCAGGTTCATGTAGCCCCCACCATAGCAAGATACTGAACACCTTTAAGATCCCTTGGGTTGTCCAGTTAGAACCACACTCATTTCCCTCCCACACCTCTGCCTTCCCCAGCCACCACCAATCCTAGTTGGTACCTCTGAGAATCACTAATCTTTCCTCTATTTCTCATATTATGTCATTTCAAAAATGCTATATAAATAAAAATTATATCCTATGTATCCATTTGGGATTGCTTTTCCACTCAGCGTAATTTCCTGCTGATTTGTCCAAGTTTTTGCATGTAGTAAGTTTGTTAATTTCTATTGTGGAGTAGTATTTCATGATATAGATGGACCACAGTTTGTTAAAGCTTCCCCAGGTAAAGAACATCTGTGCTGATCTAGATTTTTGCTATTACAATTAAAGTGCTAAGTGAAAATCCATGTACAAATTACTGTGTGAGTATAACTTTTCATTTCTCTGTAATAAATGCCCGTAGAGTGCAATTTCAGGGCTATATGTTAGTTTCATGTTAGTTTTTAAAGAAACCGCAAAAATGTTTCCAAAGTGACTGTACCATTATAATTCCTACCAGCAACGTATGAATGATCCAGTTTCATGACATCCTCAGCAGTGTTTAGCGTTATCACTATTTTTAAGTATAGCTATTCTGATAGGTGCTTAGTTATATCTCATTATTTTTTGTTGTGGTTCAGTTTGGGTTTTGGTTTTTTGCTTGTTTGTTTGTGAGGAATTAAGGGCTTGAAGCTGGAATGGCCCTCAATTGGGTAAGTTACTTTGCTTATTGGATCCTCAATTTTTCCATCTGTAAGCATTAGAAAAAGAAGACAAAATATAGAACATTTCACAAATTTGTGTATCTTCCTTGTGCAGAAGCCATGCTAATCTCCTCTGTATCATTCCAATTTTACTATATATGCTGCCAAAGCAAGAACTTTCATTGTAGTTTAAATTTGCATTTCCCTAACAGCTAATGATGTGGAATAACTTTTCATTTGTTTATACAACATCTGTATATCCTCTTAGGTGAAATGTTGTTCATCTCTTTTGCTTCTTTTCTAATTGGATTGTCTCTGTTTGTCTTCTTTGATTTCTTTCAATGGCTTTTTGTAGTAAGTTTCTGTGTATAGATCCTAAACAATGTTTTATTTTATTTTATTTGCATTGACTGTTAATGGTATTGTGTGTTTAATTTTGGTGTCCTTGGGCTCATTGTTATATAGTAATGCGATTGATTTTTGTGTGTTGATCTTGTATTCTGCAATCTTGCCAAACTCACATATTAATTCTAGGAACTTTTTTATAGATGTCTTGGGTTTTCTGCAAAGATAATCATGCCATCTGCAAATAAAGGAATTTTTACTTTATTTTTTTGTTTGATCTATATGCCCTTTGTTTCTTTTTCTTTCCTTATTGCACTAGCTAGAACTTTCAGTACTATATTGAATGAGTGATGAGAATGAGTATTTTTGCATGGTTTGAATTCTTAAGGGGAAGTGTTCACTATTAAGTATGATGTTAGCTGTATAGTTATTGTATTTTTCTAAATCAGGTTGAGATAATTCCTTCTATTCTTACCTTGCTGAGAGTTTCTACTGTGAATTGGTGTTGGATTTTATCAAATACTCTTTTCTGTGGCAGTTGATATGATCATATGATTTGTCTTCTAGCCTGTTGATATGGTGGATTGCTCTGATTGAATTCCAAATGTTGAACCAGGCTTGCATACCTGGAATAAAACTCATTTGGTCATGCTATCTAGTTCTTTTTAATACATTGTTGGATTCAGTGTACTAATATTTTGTCAATAATGTTTGTTTTTAAGTTCATGGCAGATATTGACCTGCAGTTTCTTTCTTTCTTTCTTTCTTTTTTTTGAATTATCTTTGTACTAGTCAGTATCAGGATAGTACTACCCTCATAAAATGAGTTTGGAAGTATTTCTTCCCCTTTCATCGTCTAGAAGAGGTTGTATAAAGTCATGAATTCCTCCATAAGTAATTTGATAGAATTCTCCAGTGAAACCAGCTGGGCCTAGAGATTTCTTTTTCAGGAGATTTTTAATTAAAAGTTCAATTTCTTTAGTGATTATAGGACTATTCAAATTACAGTTTCATATTAGGTAAATTTAGTTTATGGTTTTTGAGGAATTGGTCTCTTCTTTGTTTTAAGATTTTATTTATTTATTTGACAGAGAGAGAATGGAAGAGAGAGAGAGAGAGCACATGAGAAGGGGGAGGGTCAAAGGGAGAAGCAGGCTTTCTGCTGAGCAGGGAGCACAATGCAGGACTTGATCTCGGGACTCCAGGATCATGACCTGAGCCGAAGGCAGTCACTTAACCAAATGAGCCACCCAGGCGCCCTGGTCTCTCTCTTTTAAATTGTCAAATTTATAAGTAAAAAGGTGTTCATTCCATTTCCTTATTATCCTTTTCAAGGCTCTCAGATCTTTGGTGATATTTTCCATTTCATGCCTGGTATTGGTAATTTGCATCTTCTCTCTTCATTTCTGTCACACTAGCTAGAGGCTTATCAGTTGTACTGATTTTTCAAAGAATCATATTTTTGTCTCATTGATTTTCTCTGTTGTTTTTCTGTTTACATTTTATTGATTTCTGCTTTCATCTTTATTTTATTCTCTTTGCTTTGAATTTATCTTGCTCTTCTATTTCCAGTTTCTTGAGGTAGGATTTTTAATTTGAGATAGCTCCTCTTTTTTGGTATAAGCATTTATTGTTACAAACTTACCTCTCGACACCACTTTAACTATATCCCTCTTATTTTTATATGTTATATTTTCATTTTCATTCAGTTCTATATATTATGTAACTACTTTAAGACTTCTTTGGCTCGTGAATTTTTAGAAGTGTGTTGTTAAATTTCCTAGTGTGTAAGATATTTTCTTGCTATCTTTGTTATTAATTTCTAATTTCTTAAAAGCATACAATTTATTATTTAAATTCTTCTAAGTTTGTTGAGGTTTGTGTGATGGCCCAGGATATGATATATCTGGGTAAATATTCCATAGGCACTTGAAAAATGAATGTAGTATATTCTGATGTTTTAAAGTGGAGTGTTCAAACATGGTCTATTAGATTCTGTTGGTTAATGATGTTATCTAGCTCTTGTAAACACTTGTTGATTTTCTGTCTAGCAGTCATATCAGACTGAGAGGGAGGTGTTTATGTCCTCAACTACCATTACAGATTTGTTTGTTTTTCTTTCAACTCTTATTGGTATTTGCTTAATGTCTTTTGAGGCTCTGCTTTTTGGTACTAGTTTAGGATTATTCTGTCTTCTTGGTGGATTTGTCTTTCACATCATGCAGTGTCTTTCTTTGTCTCTAATAATTTTCTTTCTCTGAAGTCTACTTTATCTGATATAAATATACCCACTCCTTTTTTAAAATCAATGTTTGTGTGGTATATCTCTTTTCATCCTTTTACTTTCAACCTAACTATGTTATTCAATTTGATGTGGTTTTTTTTTTAAACAATATATAGTTGGATTGTTTCTTTTTCTCCATCCTTCTAATCTCTGCTTTTTGATTGTTATATTTAGATCATTTACATTTATGGTAATTATTCATATGTTAGTGCATATAATATGGTCATTATTATATGTAAGCTTGTCATTTATTATTTGTTTGCTGTTTATTCCATTTCTCATTTCCTATTTTTATTTTCTTTTGCCTTCCTGTGGATAACAAATATTTTTAAAAATTCCATCTTGATTTATTTATAGGGTTTTTGAGTATGCCTGTTTATATTGCTTTTTTAGTGTTTGCTCTGGGTCTTGGAATATGCATATGTCTTGTCGTAGTTACTTTTATCACTATTTTACCACTTCAAGTAAAATATTCAAATTTAGCTTCCATTTAGATCCTTCTATTTTCCCTACTTTTAAACATCATTTTCTTGAGTATTAGGTAGTGTTTTAATTTTTGTTTCAATCATCAAATAGGATTCATAAAACTCAAGAAAAGTACAATCAATTGTATGTACTCATATTTCTGCTTTTCTTCTGTTCTCTCTTCCCCCTTGATGTTCAGAAATTCCTTCCTTTATAATTTTCCTTCTGTTTGATGGACTTCCGATAACCAATTAAGAGTAGGTCTGTTAGCAAAGATTCTTTTCCTTTCCCAATATCTGAGAAAGTCTTTATTTCTCTTCATCCTGAAGTATAGTTTCACCAGATGTAGAATTCAGTTGACAGTTCTTTCCTGTCAGCACTTGAAAATGATGTCCCACTTTGTCCCGGCCTCCATGGTTTGAGACAAAAAATTTACCACCATTTGAGTTGATCTTCCACTCTAGATAATCTGTCATTTCCCTCTGACTGATTTTAAGATTTTTTCTTTGCCTTTAGATATTACAAGTTTAATTATGATGTGCTGTAACATGGATGTTTTTAGGGTTAATCCTACTCAGGGTTTACTCAGCTTCTTGAATTCATAGGCTTATATCTTTCACCAAATTTGGGACATTTCAGCCATTATTTCTTTAAATGCTCTTTCAGCCCCAATGTCTTGTAACCTTTTAGGATTACAATGATACAAATGATGAATCTTTTATTATTTCCCCTCAGGTCCCTAAGGCTCCTTTTCTCCTTCTCTCTTTCTGTCATTTCTTTCTTTCTTCTACTCTATTTTCTCCCTGTTGTACAGAGTAGGCAAAGTCTGTCAATTGTCTTCAAACTCACTGATTCTGCCCTCTGTTATCTCTATTCTGCTGTTGACCCATCCAGCAAGTTTTCATTTTCATTATTGGATCTTTCAGTTATGTTATTTACATTTGGATCTTTTTATTACTTCTAGTTCTTTGCTGAGGTTTTCTATTTTTTGTTTGTTTCAAGAATATTTGTAAAGGCTTCTAGAAGAATTTTTAATATGACTGCATTAAAACCCTTGTCATACAATTCCAACATCTGATTAATTTGTGTTGGCACTATTTGATTGTCTTTTCTGATTCAAGTTAAAATATTCCTGGTTCTTGTGATGATGAGTTTTTTTCTATTGTATCCTGGACATTTTGGATATAATGTTAGGGGATTTTAGGTCCTATTTAAACATTTTATTATAGTATGCTGTCTTCCTGTTCAGGTTTAGCCTGCAGGTCCATGTTATTTTGCTGACTGTGATTCCAAAGGTAGTTTAATTTTCAGAGGTTTTATCTTATTAGTTTGGTCTGCTTAGTTTATTTGGTGAGACTGAGACCCCTTGCTGTCCTTTCCTGGTGTGGCAAAAGGAGTTTCCTCTTGCTGGGTCACCTGGTGCATCTAGGCAGGGAAAGGGAGTCTCTGGCCTATAAGGACCAAAAGCACATCCCAGGCCAGGCAGCTTGTTGTGGTAGAATGCCTGACCACTTGGTGTCACTCAGTATGGGAGAGTAATCTCCATCTCATGGAAAAGGAGAGCACTGACCCTGGTCGTCCATTACTAGCATGGCTCTAGATCAATTCCCCTTGACAGTGGTGGTGGGCTTACCTGGTTTTGTTGGCAGGATTCTGATCCAAGAGAGAATGGGACTGCCTGGACCACTTTGTGTTGATAGTTTGGGCTCTGAGAAATGCTGTCCTCTGTTATTTTCTTCTGTTGGGTAGAGGGTAGTAAGATGCCCAGTCATTGCCCTATCCTGTTTCTCTCCTCCTGAGGTTCCTAACCAGTTTGACTTCTTTCCCATTTTTATAATTATCCTTTGGCTTCCTTTTGCAATTTTTCCAGGGCTTATAGATGTACTTAGCAGGTAAAAGCTGGATAAAATGAGTTTAAAAATCATGCCTTATTTTTCTTTAAAGAGATAATTTTGATAGTTGTATAGAGGTAAGGGGATTGTCAGTGAAACTAAAGAACCAATAAATAACTATTGTAATAATCAAGGGTTAAGATGTGGTGAGATGTCCCACTATAGATAAAAATAATATAACAGTCCAAGAGAAACTTTAATGGTTAAATGAAATGAACTGGTGCCCAGTAACCTAATGCTTCACTAATACATATTTAGAACTTTTTTGGAAAAGAAAAGCAAAACGCTTCTCCTTTAACTTTAAAATAATAATAGCAATATAATAATGATGATGATGTAATAAAATTATTAATAACTAAGATGTTACTTTGTGATCAACATTGTACTAATGCCTCAAATGAACACTAATCTAATAGTAATAATTGTATCAGGTGGTTATTTTTAGTAACAGTATTTTAAAATCGAGTCCGCCAAGGTTTACAGAAGTTAAGAAGCTTGCCTGTGTTCACCCAACTAGTAAGTAATGAGGCTGTGACTTGAAGTCAATTCCTACACTGTGTGGTTACCTGCCTCTGTGTTAAATCAACACATAATTTATTAAATCTAATTTGTTAGTGATTTGAGGCTCAATTTTTAAAACCAGAGAAAGTGTTTACTTACTAATATTTTGATATCTGCTGTTAGGGGTCAAATATATTTAAACTGTTTATGGGCACCTGGGTGGCTCAGCTGGTTAAATGTCTGCCTTTGGCTCAGGTCGTGATCCCGGGGTCCTGGGATTGAGCCAAACATCACCTGCTCAGTGGGGAGTCTGCTTCTCCCTCTCCCTCTGTTGCTCCTCCCCACTTGTGCTCTCTCTCTCTCTCTCACTCTCAAATAAATAAGTAAAATCTTTAAATAAATAAATAAAAACTTTTTAAATCTATAGGCCTACATTGAAATAAGATTTCTTTTTCTCATAATCTAAAACAAGAACATAATATCCATAAGAAACAATAAATTTGACCATGTTTTTATTATAACTCCTGTCATTGACTCTTGCATAACTAATAAGAGTGTTACTGGCCTAAGTAGAAGGGTTTTGTGCCCATAAAGAAGTTACATATACACCAATTTGCCCCTGCCCACAAACCAAGGAGGATCAGGAGGGAAAAAAGCACAGTAGTGTAATCACCGAACAACATAGTGCTACAAATTGGCAATTACTACTGTTCCCTCCTCTTCAATATTCTTCAGGCAAAACACGCTTGCAGATGTAAAGAAATGGCACAAAATTTTCCATTGTGTAAAATTTGGCAAAAATTAGCTTTTCTATGGTGTATGGTATAGCTTGAATTAGTCATTAAATTGCTTTGCTAGATATAATACATTTCTTATGGTGGTTAATGATGCCTAATGATGTCTCAAAATGAGACTCTGAAATTTCAGTTCCATTTGCATTATTCTGAAAAAATGTTTTTGGAATGTTAATAGTATGTTCCATTATTAGGTCTCAAAATCCGTTCCAGTTATTCTCATAGGGGAAGGGAAGGATAAAGAATCTTCAAGTAATCTGTCATAATATGACCAAAGAGAAAGCACGGCATTTTCGGGTCAGTGAATTTTTATTAATATGTTTCCAAAATGTTAATTTTTCTAGCTATAAAATAGAGCAAGTGTTAATTACACCATTTATTTTCTTTTAAAATTCCACAAAGGAGTGTTTGGAAAATATACCAAAAAAGTGGTCAGATTAAGCTCTTTTGTATAATTACATCTATAAGGGATCATTTGGTAATCATTACTTTAAATACATTAAGATATCATTTACATTGTTATAATTTATGTAAATAGAAAGTTATTTTGGGCATAAAATTTAATCTTATAAGAATTATTTCACTAGCTCATAATGCATCTTAAGTAATTTAAAACATATAACTAGTCTACATTTATCAGAATTATTAGGATTTAAAGGTTGAATTTAAAAATTAAACGGATTTATCAAGGGTTTGGAAGATTTGTTCAAGGTGAGGTTTGTGGTGCAAGTAGAACTGCACTTAATTATATGTTAATTAAATAAAAATATGATAGCAATAACACTTTCCTTCAATATCTTTCTTTAATCACCAGAGCACCTATTACTCCATCATGCACTAATTTATGATTATGTTTAGTGTTTCTGAAAGAGTAAAATCATTTGAGAGGATTTTTCCAGTCAGTAAATCATATAGATGTTTGAGATTCTAAGAATCAGACACCTGAATAATTTTTAAGGCAGCTACTTGTCATCAGCCTAAAGCACATCTTTATTGAGCATTCATAAGGTGCCAGGCATTGTAAGCAGACAAGGAAACAGGTAAGAAACTTGTCCTGAGTCTACAATTGGCAAACACCAGTGCAGAAGGCAATCTTCAGTTTATTGGGCTCCAACCCCACCAAACCTAGGGATCTTTCTGACCATTTTCCTTAAACTATATACATGTAGTAACCCTATATTTCATTATCTATCTTCACATTTGTTTGTGGGAAAGGCATTTTCATCATTTTTCAGATGAAGAAGTAAAGGTACAATGCAATTCAAGAACTTAGGTTGCTAGACAAGTCTTTGTTGAGGCAAAAATATTACAGCATCACAGGGGTAATAATAAACAGTAGCCTAAGGACCTGAATGTTCTTATTTACATAAGTCTGTGTCAGCAGAGAAGAGGGGAAAAACAAACAAACGAAACAAAACAAAACAAAAAAACCTTGGAATAGGAAACCAGGCTCTCTCGGTCCTTTGCTGTTCCACATTAGAGAATAGCTCGTGGTAAGAGTTTGTGACTTCTCTTGAGACTTTGGTTGCCTCATCTATGAAATGAGGATAGTAGATCAGGAGTCCTCATTCATCACCCAACTCCACATGTATACGATTCTATAACTTCAAGAAATACATGCATTGAAAAATGCGACTTCAACCACTGAGAAACATTTTACGTAAACATACTCATGACCCAACTTTTACTTGGAGAAGGCAGGGTTTTCTTATCCACATTTTTCATTTAAAGATTTGGATTTTCAATGCTTGTCAAACATATGAATATTGATGCATCTTTAGTGGTAATGAAATTTGCACTTATCAAATTATTAGTATTCCATATTCATAATTTAATCAGAAATGCATATAGCTTAAGGAATAAAATGATATTCTTATATGCTCACACTGTTTAATATCATAATACACATTTAAAAGATATCAATGATAATGATGAAATTAATAGTGAGAGGATTTATAATTGTATATGGCAGGCAAAAAATGGGTGAGATTTTGAGCCAAAAGTTAAATAAAATATATATACTGTAGAAACGACATAACTTTATTTTTAAAATTAGATGCCTAATTTCCAGTTACTAAGTTTTCTGGCTCCATTTTGATGAGAACCAAGAAACATACAAAAAGGGGCTTGGAGCTCCCAGTCAGGATGAAGTGTTCACACTGATATAAAAGTGAGTCAATATAAGTTCCAACTATTTTTCAATTTTGTCTTTCCTTTCCTGACTTTTTTGATGCCTTCTTGTTTCAGCATGACTGTTAAATTTATTCTACAAACTTTTTTTAAAGACACAAACAGGAGGATAGTGTAGGGAATATACATTGCTCTTTTTGTGAATATTTATCTCATAAGATTTTGTTCAATGGGAATGGTATCATATCCCTTATGTGTTAAATGTACCAGGAACGTGAATGAATAATCATACATCAACCTGAAACTGTTAAATCATCTTTTAGTTAAACCACTCCTTATTTTGTGAACTTTTAAAAACAATCTGTGATTCCTTAAGTACCGAGTATAGAATTGCTTCCATGTCCTAAGTTCACTACAATTCCTACCCTTCCCTGATACGTTTTAAAATTAGGAACTTGGGGCGCCTGGGTGGCTCAGTTGGTTAAGCAACTGCCTTCGGCTCAGGTCATGATCCCGGAGTCCCTGGATCGAGTCCCTGGATCAAGTCCCGCATCGGGCTCCCTGCTCGGCAGGGAGTCTGCTTCTCCCTCTGACCCTCCCCCTTCTCATGTGCTCTCTCTCATTCTCCCTCTCACAAATAAATAAATAAAATCTTTAAAAATATATAAATAAATAAAAATAAAAATAAAATTAGGAACTTGTTCTATACATGAGAGGAATAATAAGGACCTAATTTCTGCTTATTTCTTTTTAAATAACAGTTTTTGACTAATGGTGGCTAGGTCATTTGGTATCATAACAGGAGGGTAAATCAAAATGTCACATAGAATGTTTTCTTTTTAAAATGTTTCGTGACATATATTGAAACAACAATTTTTGTGAGCAAATCATGCCATATTGGAATCAGATAACCAGTTAGGCTATTCAAATTTTGTTTTACTCCTATTAGTTTTTCTTGAGTACATTTTCATTGTGGCACTTTTGTTGCTCAGAAACCTAAACGCCTTGCTCTCTCCTGGCACACTCAGTGACTAAATCTTTACAGTCAGGCTCCCTCATTTCTGAGCCCATCCATTTTCCGAATGGATAACTCCAGGATTGACTTCATCTCCATTCTGGTCTGGCTAGTCTCCCTATACTCATCACTCCTCACCCTACACACATATTTGGACTGTGGACAATTCTCATTACCGTGTTTGATCTTTTGTCCATACTCTCTTCCTTTTCTTTCTGTGCATAAGTGCAGATTGCTTGTGCTTGCACCACGACCCTCCTGGGAATCTATGTGGACTGTATTTATTCCCATTCCTTTCTCCCTCTTCTCAGTAAGTCCTAGGGGTTTTTAATTTGGTGTCTATAAATGCAGAAACATTCAGTTCTATGCATTTTATTCTATTTTACTTATGTAAAACTATTATCTTAGGAATAAAATGTTAAGAGCTCCTAAGTGACTGTTTCTAATCATCACAGTAATTATGACAAGTAACTGTCTCTCCAACTGGATTGGAAGACTGCAGTAGGTGGCTAGTACCTGTTATTAAACAAAAAATTCTTAGGTAATAAGGATAAACACAGAACAAGTCAGTATCTGCCTTAGAATCCCTTATGATTCAGTGTTTTATTATTCATGTGACCTTGTGCAAAGAATGTAGGGGGCAGGAGTTTATCAGTTGATAAGAAAGAAGATTGTTAGCCGACAAAAAGGAAATAGCTTGTGTAAAGTTAAAAGTATATGCACAGGTTTTGTGCTTTGTATAGGTGATAGTCCCTTAGGAGGAAAGATGTGAATGCAAACGTGTGTGTGTGTGTGTGTGTGTGTGTGTGATGTGTTTTTTGGTATGTGGCACAAGGAACAATATAGTTTGCTCCACATGTGTTCCATGAACCAGAATCATCATTATCACTTGGGAGCTTGTCAGAAATGAGAAACCTTCAGCCACACTCCAGACCTAATTGAATCAGAATTTTAACAGCACTCACACCCCACCCCCACTGCCTGCCCTACCACAACCATGTGATGCTTAAGCACATTAACATTTGAAAACCTCTCATCTATAATGTGTGTAGTATGGGTCAAGTGGTCAATGCTGCAGATAAGGCTAGATGTGTGACTGGAACAGAATATAAAGACATATTTGCTCTACTAAGCAATTTGATGAAGCTAGGGACCCAGAAAAAGCCTACACCCACACAATTTGACATAAAATTTCAGGGAATTTCAAAGACCTCCAAGAGCCCAGAAATGAAGTGCAACTGTTAGTTGTCACATAGGGAAGTGGCAAGATCAGATCTGTGTTACAGAAAAAGAAATGGCAGTGGTTTGAAGGAAGGACAAAATAGAGGCTGGCAAAAGTTGGAGGCTATCTCTAGGATCCAGATAAGGGGAGTGTAATTTCCCAACATGTATTAACTACCTTCCATATGCAAAATCCAGGAAAGAACATGCAGAGTTTAGACACTCAAATTGATGACTGGAGACCAGGAGGATCTAGCTAGCTGCAAAGCAGACATCTACATATTTGATCGAATCCTCTTTTCTTGCTCCAGATTTGAATAGAACACCTTCTCCTGACTCAAATCAAAAATCATCATGGGTTTTTGCCCTGCTCCAGAGATTTGTAGCTTCAGGTGATATCAGCCTCTCTGCAGCTGTGTTTACATCACAGGCGTCAACTCTGCCAACGCTACGGCCTGTTCATTCCTGCCTCCCCCCCCTCCCCCGCCTTCGCCCCACCCAATGCCCCTCTGCTTGACTCTGTGTTCCAACACCCCTGCACTCTTGAAGGTTGAAAAGCTGTCATTCCCACTGACAAGCCAGGGGGCTCTGCTTACTCATCTGAAAGATGCAATCACATGATTTTCCTTTTGTTTCCTCCAAAAAGTTTCTAGCCATTTTTCCTTTTCCTTCTGAAACTTTTGTAGGCAACCTATTTCCATCCTTTCCTGTGTAGCTACACAGTCTGATTAAAAAAAAAAAAAAGTCATTAAAAAATAAAAGTATAAAGTAACTCCTGAAAGTGACGTTTGAAGCCAAATCTTGTCATAAGGGCCACTGTCTCCTCAGGCAAATTTCCAGCCTGTACTGTGGCTGCAGTTGTGGGTTCTATCTTCCATCCTGACCGTCTCTTTTCTTCTAAATCCAGATTTAGAAATGGTTTTCAATGTCCACTCAATGTTCTTGGGTGCTTGGTCTGTGCCAGAGTCCTTAAATACTTTAAGTGAATTCACTCATGTAGTCCTGACAGTAACTCTGACAGGCATAATTACTATCTCCACTTTATAGGGGATACAGCTGAAACACAGGGAGGCTTGGTAACTTTTATGACAGCACACACATTTTTAAAATGTGGGAGGCAAGATCTCGATGAAAGCAACATGGTTCCAGAGCCGGGGTCTTAGCCCTCCCAGGACTGTCTCTCAGAGGATACACTCAGCGCTTCACTGGTTACCTTACTGTCTTTCTGCCCCACTGCCCCCCACACCCCCAAAATGGGCTCTTCCTTCTAGATTTCCTCTTTGTCTTAATGACACCACTGTCACCTAGTTATTCAAACCAAAAAGCACGGAGTCATCTTCAACTTTCCTCCCCAACCCCTTTCATCTTTACCTCAGCAACATTTACTCACTGTCTTTAATAACATTATTAAAATTTATTTTAATACGTTAACCTTTTAATATAAGAATGATCATAAAGAGCAAAGAAATAAGTGGAAAGTTTTAGAGTAGGTTTTAATTTTCTATCTTCTTAAGAAAGTTGCTTCATATAAGCAGTGAATGAAAAATCTGAGAATAAAACCTCAGGTCGCTAGATATTCCACATGGGTGGTGTAAGAAAGAACAAATGATGGTCACGTACTATTTCCTGGAGACTTCTTAATGGTAATAAAATATCTCCCAAGGTTTTGGCTACTTTGAATGGCAATACTTTCAAGTTCACAAGGTAAAGCAATCGAAGCTCATTCCATTCCTTAGGAATTTATGATGCAGGACAATGTCAAGCACTGAAGATTCACTTTATTTAAAAGAATCAGCAAGTTTCAGTAGATCTTAACATTACAGAAAATACTAAATTAAAGACCATGCTTCTCCTTGGAGTCACAGTTTTCTAAATCACAATGCAGTAGCTGAAAAGCATCTGCAAGTAAGAATAGCGTTGTGAATCTTATTTAAACTTTTAGGTCAGTTTTGCCATAATACATTGTTCACCATATGTAAGGGTGTGGGCATGTGAAAGGTCTCCAGGGAGTAAAGAATACTTGGCTGGAAACAGTCTCTCCTAATTTTCTCTTCAAATAATGACTTGGGTCAAAATCATTCTTACTAGGTCACTGGTAAATAATATTTCTGATATGTTTGACACATTACTGTGCATTACATCAAACCAAATTTTGATCTCACTTTGTAACACTTCCGCTATGTGTAATACAATGGCTTTCTCCCAGCAAGCACTCAGCTGCGGCAATTAATGATTCCTAGGACCCACTTGTCATTTTAGTCTGCTTTAAATTTTCCATGGTTAAAAATTTTTCTCTAGGCCTATTCATTGTTCCATAATTTACAAGTGAGTGTGGTCAGTTGCTTAGTTTCCTTATCTGTAAAATGAGAATACAATAGTACCTACATTACAGGTTTATAATGAAGATAAAATGAGTTCGTAAGTGTAGGGGCTTATAACAGTTTTACCACTAAAATATGAGGTTAAAAATAAATTTACTTCTCTGAATAGGACAGGAATGCTAACGTAAGGGATTTAAGTTTTTCCATACTTTAATCCACACATTTCAGGAAAGTATGAGCATGTTAAACTACCAGCATGACTAAATCCAATCCTCTTGATGGCCTCAGTAATGTGGGCAATTCTTCTGATACATTTTTTTCCTGTATTTATAGTTTGTTTCCTCTCCATATATTGCTTTACATTTGTTCACATCATACTTCTGCCTCTATGATATGCATTAAAAACATGAAGTTTTTTGTTCTTTCAAGCAATTAACTCCAACAAAAATTTTGTAATATGAAAAAGTAATAGGTAATCACTAAATATTTAGAGGCAAAGATATTAAACACCGTCAGGTATAGGCAGATCATTCACACCCTATCCTCTGTCCTCAAACAGGAGAAATAATCACCTTTCCTCTAATTCCATGTTCTTTTCCTCAAGTGGTAGAGTGTTCTAGATCGTATCAGTCCAGCTTGCTACTCTAATCTCCACCTGGAACAGAATCAATTCTTACTGAAGCCCAGAGAGATGACATCACAGGAATAAATTGTATTAGTCTAACATAACTGTTTTCCGTGTAATCTTTTTATTTATGGAGAGGGGAGATAGTTGCCATCAGTGCCCTAATCCAAGGCTCCCCACCTCCACCCTATGTAAAGAGCCGTACCTTGATGCACTGCATTAGTGATAGCTACCATATGCCTTACCCCAAATGATACAGCTCTTAAGTCACCCTCCTTTTCTCTTTGAAGGGGTTTTATTAAATGAAAACACCATGCTGCTTCTGCAGCTACAGTGGTTTCTAAAAGCCACATCTGGTCATGTTGTTTGCATCTTTAAAATCCTTCACTGCTTTCCTGCTGCTTCTAGGGTAAGGTCAAATCTCCCTTACATAGTACCCTAGCCCTCCCTGGGCTAACATGTGCCTGCCTGTCCAGCCTTATCCCACCTCTCCCTGACACACATCCTGGGCTCTACGGGAGTCATGGTGCTTGCATTGTCTGGAATGCAACATGCTTTCTGCATGTTCTTACTGTGGTTTTGTTTTGTGTGTTTGCTTGCTTTTATTGTTGGTGGGGTTTTTTTGTTTGTTTGTTTTTGTTGTTTTACCTCCCGAGTCTTTCTGGAGAAACAGCATAAATATCACTCCCCTTCACACTTCTAAGTAAGAAAACTTCATTGACATTTCAGGTCAGAGGATACTGTCATGTTTTGCTTGTCACTATTTGTTTCATGTCTCCTTCTGTGACTGGTACGAGCCCTGAAGAGAGGCTCTAGGTTCTTTGTCAGAGTCACTAATAATGGTAAATTATTTTTCTCTACAGATCACTTCAGAGAACAAAAGTTCTTGAAAATTTTAGAAATAAAGAAATGTACTTTTGGATTTTTATCATATTATGAAACAGAGCAAGGATAATAATGAACAAATCTGGGGAAATGCTAAGATGAATTAAGATATGATCTAAGGACACTAGTTGGCTAATTAACATTTATTGAGCACCTCTTATGTGTCAGGCATTTTACTGGAATCTTTTTTATGAGTCAACTCATACAATAAATAGGGTTGTAAAGAACTTCCAAAATAACAAAGTTTGACCATTAAATAAAAGAGAAAGTAGTTCTAGTCACTAATTTCTCAAGTGAAAAAATTGTAACTCTGTTATCTCTGTCCTCACCAGATATTCAAATTAATATAGAGAGAATGTGATTGTTAACATGTAAATCTTGTGTTTAATTTAGCTCCCAGGACTCAAGCCTAATGGTGTAGAACAGTTTGTTGATCGAGATAGAGGCACAGTTGAAACTACCTCAGTGTATATAAATTATGAAATCTTACATTATAATAAATTAAGATATATTATGGTTGGGCTCTAATGGAGGAAATTTAGTATTCTAAATAGTATTATGGATCATGTATTAATAACCATTAATCATTTTAGGCTTTGTGGTTTTTTGTTTTTTTTTTTTTTTGAGAGTGAGAGAGAGAATCTTAAGCAGGCTCCACACCCAGCGCAGAGCCTGACACGGGGCTCAATCTCACAACCCTGAGATCATGACCTGAGCCGCAGTCAAAAGTCAGATGCTTAACCGACTGAGCCTCTCAGGTCCCCCAGGTTTTGTGTCTTTTTGTGTGAACATAGTAATGATATAAATAGTGAATTCTCAATCGAAACTTAGCATTGTCAACTAATATCTAAAATGCATGCTAATTAATTATTTCAGGTTAATTATAATCTAAATATAATTGTAAATATAACTTGATGTAAAACAGATATGTATATGTATGTAATCAGGCTAATTATTTACATATTACGTATAAATTTTATAAATGTATCTTTGTGTATGTGTGGGCAAAGAATCCACCCAGCATTCAGCACAGTGTGAGCCACAGATACTTATCCCCTAGCGAAATGACTTGTAAGAATGATGAAGTACTGTTATTTAGCAGATCAGAAGAATAGCTATCTGTTGAAATTAAATATCCTGAGCTATAAGTATAGAATTATGTCTTAAGGTCTAAAAATGAATTATGTAGTTAGATGTCACCTTAGATTCAGAATCAGGACATCTTTTCAGGTAGAATTCAAGTCAGTGACATGCCTGTGGAAATTGATAAGACCTCATTTGCTCCATTTTGACTTGAGTGCTAAATACAATATGTAAATAATTATTCGAATGACCAGTTGTATGAGAAGATAGCAGAATGGTGGTGCTTCAGAGTTCTCTTGTTTGCATAGTTCTAAATAGTAATGTTTTTACTCAATAGATATTAAGCTACTATATACATTGCCATCTTCAAAGCATGTTTCCAGTCCCTTTATTCTACAATAAAAATATACAAAAATTTAGCAAATAATTATATCTCCAGCCCTGTAGTAAATATCACACAACGATTAATGTGTGACATCAGACCCTATGGATCAATTGCAATATTAACAAGAAGGAAAAATATTTTTACCTGAAGAAATAAAGATCATTTTTGAAATGAAATATTCTGTTCAATAAAATTTAATTAGATCCTTGCTTTTATGTAGAAAAACACTTGAATTTCGAGCCAAAGATGTGTATAAACTGAAGAATTTTAAATGAATTAACATATGCCATCTCAGTTTAATTCATCTGACACATATTAATAATCAGTTTATTTTTTTCCACTCTGGGCACATTCTCTAGAGCTAATGTTAATGAAGATAAGATTAAAGTAAATTGTGTACAGGTACAGAAATAGAGAATCCTATACGTCATTCATTATTTTGGAATGTATTTCTGCAGACACCAGTAACACAAGACTTTGCCTTTTTAATTTGATTGCCCAAAGACTGCTGGGGGAAAAACAACACATATTTGAACTAGGTCAAAATGTACAATGAAGCTCTGCCAATATCAAGTTGTCTAGAGCTTCAACGCCTGTGCAGACTTACATGAGGATGAAAATTTAAGAATCTAAAAATTGCATTATTAGTGTTCTAAAACGTTCACACAATTTCCACATTTCTACATGGATAAAATGCTGCTATTCTGAGTTCACTTTCATACTATGTATCCATACATTAAACATGGTTTCCATAGGCTACTGCTGTTGTTCATTCCATCCAAATGTTTGTTCTTCAATAAACTTCAATCAAATCATGTATTTTCATATGGAATTTCCATTCCTCCGCTCTCTATATGTATATCCTCACTATCATGCAGGTTTCCCTGAAGTCCCAAGATGGATGTAAACTCTTTCCTAATCTTGCAACAAGTATCTGAATATGTACATTGAACTTCTCTTTTTGCACTCACCACATTTTGACTAGCATTAGAAAATATTATGTGTATATCAGCACCTCTGATACAGGCTGACTCTCTTCATGTCCATACAAGTGCACATTTATGCTTGGTTATTTGTGCCTCAATTATACTCAAAAATATTAGTGAATATTGCAAAGGAGCTGCTCTATAGTTAATATAGATATTGTGATTGAGTTAAAATTGGATTTTGAAGGAAAATTGATAAATTATATTATTCATTTCAGAAAGGAAGCTGCAAGAAGTTCCTTAGGGAAATAAAGCTTTTAGCACTAAATTTTAGAGAAAATTTTAATATGGGCTATCATACACAATTTTGCAATGGACAACCACATTTGTTTTCCAGCAAATGTAGAAGATATGCCAGCCATTGTTCTACAGTAAAAATAGCATGGACTTGGATCTGACTTCTGGCTCTGGCATTTCTATACATCTAGAATAAACATTTAACTCTCTTTTTTATTCGACCTCAGTCTCACTCATTATAAAATAGGGATGCTTACCCAAAGACCTTAGATTTGAATGAGTAATGCATATCAGGCATCTGGCACATGATAAATTTAAGCAAATCTAAGTGAACATAAATTCTCTTTTTCAATAAAAATTGAGAGTGTACCATTAAGGTTACCTCAGTGAGGACAAGTCTACAATGGACAAATATCTTCAAGGTCTATACCCATAAACCAAAAAGAGAATTCACATCCCTGGAAGAGGGGATGGAAGAAAGTTAGAATATCTTTGTTGTTCTGTTAGTAATATTATGCTAAAATCTAGAGAGCAGTGTAAAAGGTTTTTACTAGTTTCTTAGGGCTGCCTTTACAAAGTAGCACAGGCTGGGTGGCTTAAAAAATAGAAATCTATTTCCTCACAATTCTGGATGCTAGAAATCCTAGATCAAGGTCTCAGCCATGTTGATTTCTTCTGAAGCCTCTCTTCTTGGCTTATAGATGACTATTGTTTCCCTGTTTCTTCACATAGTCTTTCTATGCCTGCCAGTGTCTTAATCTCCTCTTCTTATAAGAATACTCGTCGGGTGCCTGGGTGGCTCAGTTGGTTAAAGCGACTGCCTTCAGCTCAGGTCATGATCCTGGAGTCCCTGGATCAAGTCCCGCATCGGGCTCCCTGCTCGGCGGGGAGTCTGCCTCTCCCTCTGACCCTCCCCCCTCTCATGTGCTCTCTCTCATTCTCTCTCTCTCAAATAAATAAATAAAATCTTTAATAAAAAAAAAAGAAGAATACTCGTCATATTGGATTAAAACCCACACCATGTGACCACATTTTACCTTAATTACCTCTTTAAAGTCTCTATTTCCAAGTACAGTCATATTCTGAGATACTGAAGGGGTTAGGACTTCAACATATACATTTTAAGGTGACACAATTCAACCCATACAAGGTCATATTCACTAATAAGTACAGCTGATATTTAATCGCTGCTTACTTTGTGTAAAAAAACACCCCACTGTTCTAAGGATTTATATCATTTAATTCTTACAATGATTTATGAGAAAAATACTAATGTCATTCCTATTATACACATGGGAAGATTGAGGTCCAGAGAGGCAATTAACTTAGCTACTAAATGTAAAAGTCAGGACTTGAACCCAAGCAATCTATTCCCAAGTCTGTGCTCATAACCAGAACAATATATTGCCTTCTGATTATAGCCTGTGATGTTGGAATCTCCTTTATGGTAGGTAGGATCTTGATCCTATAACATCTTGTATATTATTCATTCTTATATTAATTCATCATCCATTCATTCATCAGCAAATATTTGGAGCAAATACTTAACACTTTCTATAGTAGCTACTTAAAATATATCCCATAAATTAACAAATAATAGGTATATAGCCATATAAGCCTTATCTGATATTATGGTACCTATGTCATACCTCACCCAAACCACAGCTTCAGGCATGGATTTCAGAGACAACAAAAAAGCAGGTGGGGACCTACTATTTTCTATCAGACAATAGAAACACAGTAGTAAACAAGATAGATTTAGCCCCTGTAATTTCATAGACCTTACAATTCAAGCAACAAGTAAAAAATAACACTAATGTATGGAACAGTTATAACTGCTCTGAAAACAAATAGGAATAGAGCTATGAGAGCTTCTAACAAAGAAATCTAACCTAGACTGCTGGCTCGGAAACATTTTGCCTGATGAAGTGCTATTTGCATTGAGATCTACTACAGAAAGAGCAGTGACAAATTTGAGTTCAGGGAGGAAGCGGGACTATGGATTTAACATTTTGTGCATATGGATAAGACAGTATCTACAAAGGCCATGTGACCAGTTTAAAACACTTAAGGAAAGTCTACGTGGTTGGAGTACAGAGAGGGAGGGAGAGAATACTGCAAAATGAGTTTGGAGAATTAGGACCCTGTATGCCATGTTGATTTTTTTTTTCCTTTTAAATCTTAGCAGCGGGCGCCTGGGTGGCTCAGTTGGTTAAGCGACTGCCTTCGGCTCAGGTCATGATCCTGGAGTCCCTGGATCGAGTCCCGCATCGGGCTCCCTGCTCGGCAGGGAGTCTGCTTCTCCCTCTGACCCTTCCCCCTCTCATGTGCTCTCTCTCATTCTCTCTCTCTCTCAAATAAATAAATAAAATCTTTAAAAAAAAAATCTTAGCAGCAATGGTAGATTTTTGAAGGGTTTCAGTGGTGATGACATGATCATATTTGCCCTTTTAAAGATCACTCTGACTGTGGTGTGGACAATAGATTAGGGGAGGGCAGAATGGGTAGAGAAAACTAGTTAAAGGCTGTTACAATAGTCCAGGGGAGACACTACTGTGGTTTGGAATTTTGATGGCAGTAAAATGAAAAAAAAAAAAAAAAGGATGGATTCAAGACACAAGAGTAAAAATGACAGATTTAGGGACAGGTTGGATATGGGTTTTGTGGAAAAGAGATAACTTAGAGATTCTAATATGTCTGGTTTGCATAATTTCATGGACACTGGTGTCACTGAGTGAGATAGGAGATTCTGGAAAAGGACCAGGTCAGGAAGGTGAATATCATAGATTTGATCTTGGGAACAATGAGTGTCATGTGATTTTAATAGCAGTTATGTGGACTAGGTAATCAGTCTAGATTGGAGTGGTCCAATCATAGTCATTGGTCCTACTATGCCCTCTGCTTGTTTGATATTACCTGGGAAAAGAGTATAAGGAAATAGTGACAAAGGAAGGGGAATTAGGATCAAAGTTTGAGGAACTCAGATAGTTAATGACTGAAATAGGAAAATAAATTTGCACAGGAGACTGAAGAAAGGGCCAGAAAAAGGATCAAAAAATCAAGAAAAAAGGGTGTTGTGCACATTAAGATAAGAGAATAGTATAGGAAGTAGAAAAAATTCCTCTGGGCCAGGTGTAGCAGACTGGCCGGTGAGATTAAGATAGAGGTAGGCTCTATCAAAGATGTATAGTACAACTCAGGTACAAATCTCAGCTCATGGTTGTAATCTACCTCCTCAAGAAAACGCAGATGATTAGAATTAGAATCAGAATATAAAGACTGGTTCTGCAATAAAAGTAAATGAATCACAGATGCCCAACAGAATGTGAAACTATTTCCTAATGTCTATAGCCATTGTTAATGGTACCAACTGTTGTTAGAAAGACAGAATCAGTGAGTCCAAGTAAAGGTCGATATTTAAGAGTCATGTAAGAAATAGTCATTGTTTTGGATACATACTTATTGCAGTAGTTAGTGTCCTGGAGTATGGGAAAAACAACAAGGAGAACTAAAAGGAGCTGAGTTGGGTGGTGGCAGAAGAGGCTGGCTACCGGCTAATGGGCTGATGTTGGGATGAAGATATCTTTTTGGTGTTCAAACTGTTCAGTTCTCAGTTATTGTTGAAATTCACTCTTTCCTTGTTTTCTGGTCAAATTATTTCTCTATGATCTTCTTAGCCTCTGTTTCTGACTACTAAGCCTCAGAATTTAATACCTACCATTCTCTGTCAGATATTTCCACCAATATTTCACAGACAACTAAAATAATATATACAACTTAAACCAATCCTCTTGTTTTCTCATTTCCTTTAAATGGCATGCACCAATTTCTTGCCATGAATGCTTGCCCAGAACTGGCACCCTTTACTTTTTCACCCTGTTGAACCAAATATCTATAATTATGAAAATTGTTTTTGAGCAAACACAAGTGTGAAGGTAGGGGAGGTTGGCTGTTTGAAACTTATTAAGAGGATATGTGAATTTTGGTCCTCTTTCTTTTATCAGCCTGAAACCATAATCAGCCTCCCTACCTTCTTGGTATCTCTTCCTTATTTATGCTGCCCTGTGTACATTTTTATTTTTTATCTCCCTCTTATTACTTTCATGATCTCTTACCAGCTGCCATTCCCCCATCCCTTCCAAAATGGTCTCCTTATTTGCAGACACAACCTATAGTATTTGTGGAGCCTAATAAGAAACCTCCGTATCTGTTATCAAAATGGAAAAGAGTCTGCATGTCTGCTCAAGTCAAAGTGTTTAAGGGCATCGGGAATTTTTATCTCTATTATTAGACATACAAATCAAATTTTGTAGAAATTTTCTTCTGGGTCATCAGAATTGAAGTATTATTCTATTGGCATTAACAAAGATGTTGATATCCTTTGTTGAACCATGTTCCAAAAATAAAGCTGGGACTCTGGGTGAACAAAACATGTCTTATTCTTTACATTCCTAACAGGAGTTCCTAAGGAAAATCAGTTAAATAACCCATTAAATGTGAGGAGCTATGGAGCATAAGTATTCTATTGCTAGTTTGCTGTGATTTTTTGTTGTTTTTAATAAATGCTCTTCTTCTTCCTTTTTTTGAAAAAGGTGGAATGATATATCATTACTTTCACTTTCAACAGTGCAAGTGAAAGACAGGAGAACGGGAAATGACCAGGATGCACTGGCTACAGTTTAGTCCCTTGACAATCACAACCTGGAGGAAGAATTGTACCTCTCTTTGTTGTATATTATGAAACAAGGTAAAACGCATCAGAGATGGAACCTAATTTCTCAACAGCAATACCTAGATTAACATTGCTATACTAGTTTTAAAACTATGGATTGAAGAAAAAACCCCATGTTTCTTCATTGTTCAGATCTCCTGGGTTTCTTAGTATTTCTGTCAGTTACACTAAAACTAACCTGCTCCCCTAAATTGTGAAGTTCCAATAGACCCCTCTAATTCTGAGTAGGACAGACTAGAAACCGAGTTGACTGCTTATGGTAGCAATCAGTACATATTACCAATCAGTAGGAGCTCTTTTCATCCTGAAAATGGCTAGTGAAACAGTGATTGCCAAGCCAGAAAAATGACTGTCATCATAGTTATTTTCCTTTGATTCTTGCACAACATCCTTCCATTTCCTTCCTAGTCAATCCTAAAATTAGTGAACAGGTGAACATGCAAAATTAGTGAACATGACATGTGTGTTGACGTCAAAGCAGACTGCGTTGTGCTCTAAACGCCTTTGGTATTTATTACTTCTTTTTCATCCTCCCTGATAAAACTATAAGGTTCTCATTTTCAGGTTCTTGTCATTTTTCATCTGAAGTATTTCAAAAGCCTCATAAATGTTCTCTCTAAATCTTATCTTGTCCTTGCATAACCCATTCTTCACACTGCCTTGTCAGATTGATCTTTCTAAAATATAAATTGGATCAATTACTGTTCTTCTTACAAACTTGTAGTGGCTCCACAATGCTTACAGAATAAAATTCAAACTCTATTTCATGGCCTAGACAATCTTTATGATACTGCAAACCATGTTCTCCAAAGTCACCTTTTATTATTCCTTTTCTTCTCACTCCTTATCAAACTACTCTTAGTTCACCAAATATGTTAAGTGATTTCCTACACTTAACAGCTTTGCTGTTTCTTCCACTTAGATAATTTTGCATTTCCCTCTTCCCTCCTAGTTTCTTTGACAAATTTCTACTCACCATTTCAGATAAAACTCAATTATTATACTCTTTTTGAAGCATGTGAGACCCTCACAGTTATGTATCTATTTTCTCCTCTGTTTCACCATGGAATACTGCACGTTATTAAATACAATAATCATTTGAACTTGATTCCTATTTTCAACCAAGATTTTGTTAAGGAAACTGAGGCACACAAGCACAAGCAAACTTGACACATAATCAATATTCAGTGTGTTATCCCACCATCATTTCCAACTTAATATGTCCAAATCAGAACTCCCTACCTCCCACCTAAGGTTGTCCAATCTCTTGCCGTCAGTGATGCTGCTATCATTCTTCTGTAATTCAGGATTGAAATCTTACAGTCTGCCCTAACTCAGGCTTCTCCTTCATCTGGGATGTCTACGCAGGAAATAAGCTCACTCTAAACAACAGAATTCAGAGCCTCCAGGGTTTCTCTCTCAAAGGACAGCCTCGTGATGGAGGCTCCAACTATCTCTGACTTTTATTTTCAGTAGCTTCAGTTACCAGACAACAAAATGCTGCTGGACACCGAGAGGGATGCACAGCTTCCTTTTAACAATGTGTCCTAAACATCACGTACATTCTTCTGTCTTCATTTAGAGCAATTTTCAAAAGATTCAGCTAGTTGCCAACTTAAACAACAAGAATAGACCTAGTAATTAGAAAACATACAAACACTGTATGATTTTCACAGCTCCTATTTCTGCTTTCCAACACATTTGCTCCCCATACCTGTCAGTTCTGTCATATTTTACAGTCAGTCTTAAAAGAGTTCTATCTACCCCAAAGGGTTGGTATCACTTTGTAGACAACTTGCTTCTGAGCTCCAGCATGCTTTGGGTGTAGGGTACCATCTTATCAACCACTGTTGAGGAGTTACTGTTAGTTATTTTGACCAAGAAATCTGCTCTACACTCCCTTTAGGTCTTTTTCTACATATTCCATCTTATCCATGGGGCCTCCATCCTCAGTCAACACAAATGGTAAATGCACTTTATGTGAGAATCCCACTCTTGTTCAAACATCACTTCTGCTCACATTTCATGATTCTAAACCAGTCATATGGTCTCATATTATTTCAAGGGCACCAGATGTCTAGGCTTCTTGTGTTCTCAGGAGAGAGAGAAGAATCACATATGAGTATACATTAGTAATTTCTCTAATTCGAACTGATTTGGTTTAGTGGGTTTAAAATATAGCTTCAGAAGCCAACAATTTTAATAATTGTGTTTCAATGGGGAAATGCAGTCAAGTCTGAAGTAAATGACTTATTCAACTCTTATAACTCAGTCTTTTGGGGGAAGGGCATCTTTTCTCCTAATAATTTTGTAAGTCTTTTAAAGACAAGGGCTTTTCTTATACTCCCATTACATTTAGAAAAGTTTTTTTGAAGCTGAAGATGTTCATTTATTAATTCATAAATCTATAAAGTCTAAATAAATAACTGCCTCACCACACACGTATATGAGAAGAGTTTACTGCTTCTTAAATATATTTGCAAACAGTTGTATAAAGATAAAGCAGTAATGGACAATTCGTTGACTTGTCAGCCCATTGAGTTAACAATCCAATAAAGTTGGGTATTTTTGTATAAGTTTAACTAATAATGTGATTCTACTCTTTTAGTAATTTAAAATTTTTTTTTTCTTAAGATTTTATTTATTTGCGAGAGAGACAATGAGAGACAGAGAACATGAGAGGGAGGAGGGTCAGAGGGAGAAGCAGACTCCCTGCCGAGCAGGGAGCCCGATGCGGGACTCGATCCCGGGACTCCAGGATCATGACCTGAGCCGAAGGCAGTCGCTTAACCAACTGAGCCACCCAGGCGCCCCTCTTTTAGTAATTTTAGTTGTATGTGCATAGCCAGTAATTGATTCTCCCCAGTGAGCATGGTTTCAAATTTACATATTATAATTAGACACCACTCATTCATGAATCAGTACAGGGCAAACCAAGGCATATTGCAGCCTGAGACAAAAGGAAAAATCAATAACACTATCCTATCTTTATTTTCATTTTGATATTTTTATCATCATGGGGTTTTGCATTAATTTTTATTCCTTAATATATTGCATTAAATATTATTTCTTGGGGTGCCTGGGTGGCTCAGTCGGTTAAGCATCTGCCTTCGGCTCAGGTCATGATCCCAGGGTCCTGGGATTGAGTCCTGCATTGGGCTCCCTGCTCAGCAGGGAGTCTGCTTCTCCCTCTGCCTTTCACCCAGCTCCTGCCCTTTGTCTCTCTCAAATAAATGAAATCTTTAAAAAAATATTATTTCTCTTGATTACTGAGTTTCTTTGGCACCTCCATTAACTTTCATGAGAGAAGTGAGTGCCTCCTTCACCTCACCCTAGTCCCAATCCTGTAGCCATATCTAACTTCTAAGTGCAATTCTGTGTTTTATACTAAAGAAAGAGAAATAAGAAATAAGGAAAAAAAGGTGAATGGTGCTAATGACTAATATATCCTGGTAAAGTAATTGGTTCTAATGCAGAATTGGCTGATTAAGGAAAAATGATGGAGCAAAACTCAGGGGATCATTTTATTCTTCATTCAAATAATAAAATATTCTTAATCAAATAATTAGCAAATATAATCATACAGATGTATAATAAACATCTTTTTCCCCCTAGAAATCTGAATGGATTATTTTACTCTGAAAAAATTCTCTCTATAAAAGTCAGAGTCAGATGCTTTTTTTTCTCAATCGAGATGTGATAATTGCATTGCTGTTACCTAAAAACTCCCTTAATGTTTAGTACTTTTAAAAATTGACTTCCTCCGGGGGCACCTGGGTGGCTCAGTTGGTTAAGCGACTGCCTTCAGCTCAGGTCATGATCCTGGAGTCCCGGGATCGAGTCCCGCATCGGGCTCCCTGCTCAACAGGGAGTCTGCTTCTCCCTCTGACCCTCCTCCCTCTCATGCTCTCTATCTCTCATTCTCTCTCTCGCAAATAAATAAAATCTTAAAAAAAAAAATGTAAAACAATGTTTTAAAAAAAAAAAATGACTTCCTCTGGTACTCAAAAATATTTACCTTAACTCTGTTTTGTGTTTATAGCATATTTTGATTTGTTATTCCTACCTCACCATGCTTTTTCTCTGACTAGCAAAAACTAACAGCCAAGGAATAGCAAAAAAAGAAGCACATAGAATTTATAAAATACCTGCGCTTTAAAAAACATCAACAATCATCTTAATAATGCCCATTCAATGTTCTCTAGGATTGTGTATCAAAATGCTCTAGATGTTTTTCATACCAGAATCTGCATGTAGTTTATCTCTGAAGAACTATCTTGGATGTGTGTTGTAAAGCATTTGTTTCAGCAATGCTAGTTATTACAAATTCTGTTTGGTTACCAAAAAATTTTTTAAAAATGGAAAAATGTTAATGAACACAGCCCTTACACATTTCATCAGCTTTATCAATATGGCTGGCTATTCTACATGAAACTTCAAGGTCTAGTCATAGCTTTAATGACAGAAAAGAAACAAAACAAAACAAAAAAACCCTCTCAACTATAAGCCAGCTTGATTCCCTGTAGAAAATACAAAATCTCAGACAACATTTTTCTGTGTAATCTTTGCTGCCTGTGTAACTGGGCAAACCGGTCTGGGTGTTGAGTTTCTTACTCTCCCACAGCCTTTACATCGGCAACAGCAGTTCCCACCAAAAGGCTAGAAAAATCTTAACTTTGTCATAACATTAATTTATTCTCTCAGCTTCTGACTCCAAAGCAGAAACATGAATGTTCAACCATAACTCATGTGGTCTTTTCTATTTGCTGGGAGGCTCTGCGAGAGAGATGGTGTCAAGGGAGATGCTTTTTTTGAACACTTTGAAATTCCGTGTCTTGACAGGCAACAGACCTGAGAAACACTCCCCTAAAGTAATTCTATTGCAACCTAAATGTTCATTCTGATTTGCACAGAACATTTATTTTTTGAGTGTGTTATGACTAGGATTAGGTCTTGAGATAGTTCAGAAAATATGTGAGGCACCCCCTTTGTTTTATTAATTTATCATATCATATGCATATAAATTAATTCATTCATTTTGTAAGTAAAATTTGAGATAATTTAGGACTATGTTGTCTTAGGACACCACATAAAAAATTTATCTACACTATGTTGTCCCGAACAATTATATTAACTCAGCATAATAAATGGAATATTTTTTATCCCATGATTCATTTTCTAAATGGAGTACAATGAACTTTTATCTGGCAGGAGGTCTAAAGGATATTGCTTGACCTGAAAGCCAGTGACTGGGGAGTATAAGATTTATTTGGGTGTTCACTTAATTTATTTTATGGACAAATAATAGTCAATATATTTTTAATTAACTGGTTTGGCATATCATCAAGGTAGTAGAATTATATATTTTTAATGCAAAATTGTGTGAATATGAGTTTCAAAAAGAAAAGCTAAGTTATTGTAAATGCTACAATAATTAAAGCAAAATATTTAAAGTATAATCCCAAATGATTTTACCCTTAAGAGAAAGAATGAAGGGCACCTGGGTGGCTCAGTTGGTTAAGCGACTGCCTTCGGCTCAGGTCATGGTCCCGGAGTCCTGGGATCGAGTCCCGCATCGGGCTCCCGGCTCGGCGGGGAGCCTGCTTCTCCCTCTGACCCTCTCCCCTCTCATGCTGTTTTTCTCTCTCTCTCTCTCTCTCAAATAAATAAATAAATAAAATCTTTAAAGAAAAAAGAGAGAAAGAATGAAATTCTACAATAGTGTAGGTCATTGTTTACAGAAGTTTTGTTTTTTTTTTTAAATACAGACTGACCCATAGACTTATCTGTTGGTATTCAAGCAAAAATATTTGAAATCTTGGGATAGGCTTTTTTTTTTCTATTAGATACTCATGGTAAATTATGTTTCAAGTCATTTTTTTAACTTTAAATTTGTATGTAATCACATTTCTTCCTGAAAAAAGAAGAAACAAGGAATCTCAATGGTTGTTCGCATTGGCATAGATAAAAGAAAGTTTTAATGAATTTACTTCTTTTTAGTTGATTTTTGACACTGCTTTAAAACGCAATCTCTGTTACCCAGTTTTTAATGCTTCCCATGGCATTAATGTAACACTTAGGTAAGAATGTTTTATTTAAGTAAAAATGGAAGAAGCAGAAGGCAAACAATGATCCAAAAGTGTTTCTACAATATGTAGTTCTTTGAAACTATAGCTTACCTCTACTATTTACCTTTTCTTTTCTTCTTGCTCTCTCTTTTGAATATGGTCAGCTAATGATAGAACAAAATGTAGACTGATAGAATGTAGGCAATAATGATACCAAGTATTTTATTGTGCTTTACGATTTACACTACATGGTTTATATGCATTATCCCTTTTCATCTTCATAACAACCTAGGAAGAGGTAATTGTTCCCATTTTATAAATGAGGACACAAAAGAACAAGTTACTCTTTCCTAAGAGCAATTAATGATTCAGTTTCTCAGGACAGTAGGGGTGAGGAAGTGCTAAGTTGGGGGCTAGAGCCCTGATATCCGGCTTGGAGAACATTGTCCTAAAACTGTAGCAGCATTTGAGATTTGATAAGGACATTACATTACTCTGTCAATTTATCTCAGTATTTTCTAAGCTTGAATGTGGAAATGTTTTTTTGGTACCTATGTTTTCCAGGAGAATTTTATTTTAGCGGACAAACAAATGAACCTCTTCTGGATGAGTTGTATGCTAGCTTTACGCAAAGCACTGTCCTGTGATGTCCGTGCTTTAGTTTGTGTTGCTGGTTACAACTGCAATGTCACCAATTAGTTCTTGTGTAATGGCCCCAGAGAAATTAAAGAAGTGTAAATAATGTTACTACTAAATGAAGGCCAAATGGCACTAAGGCACATTGTAGAAATGAAGGTTTTACCATAGTTCAAATGGAGATTAACAGATGATCATTGAGGCATCCTCAAGCACATGAAGGATAGCAGGTAAAACAGAATTTTCTCTGTAGCAGTCAGCACCATATATACATTGTGAACACTTAAAATCAGGAAAGCAACTTCTCTTGTATTTTTTAAAGGATTTTTAAATTTTATTTATTTATTTTACAGAGAGAGCATGCGTGTGCGCACAAGTATGGGGGAGGGCAAAGGGAGAGGGAGAGAGAATCCTCAAGCAGACTCCCTACTGAGCACAGAGCCCAACATGGGGTTTAATCCCACAACCCTAAGATCATGACCTGAGCCGAAATCAAGAGTCAGCTGCTCAACTGACTGACTCACCCAGGCGCCCCTCTATTGTACTAAATCAGGGTTGTACGTTTTAATTTTTCTAGATTTTTTGTTCTTAAATACAAATTTATATTGGCATTATATCTAAATAATACTTATAAACTTAAACCATTAGATTTATGCTCCCTCTACACACACACACACAAAATATGATATAAATAATTTAAGTAACCTCTGAGATATTTTATCACATTGTTAGGCAAATGGAGAAATTGAAATCACAAAATATTTTGTTCAAGGAAATTTGATAGTAATTGATCACCCTAATAGAATGCTTGTTTCCTGCTTCAAGTCAAGTATTCTTCAGATACCAACTCATTTATAGAGAGGGGTTGTATATAAAGAGGGACAGAAAAGTTAAGACCATAGGACAAACTATTGGCAGAGAAGGAATTATACTTGAGACCAAATCCTCTGATTCCCAATTCAATGACCAATTCAGGGGACTATTACTTTCCTTTCTTAATAACCATTGATACCCGGGCGCCTGGGTGGCTCAGTTGGTTAAGCGACTGCCTTCGGCTCAGGTCATGATCCTGGAGTCCCTGGATCGAGTCCCGCATCGGGCTCCCTGCTCGGCGGGGAGCCTGCTTCTCCCTCTGACCCTCCCCCCTCTCATGTGCTCTCTGTCTCTCTCATTCTCTCTGTCTCAAATAAATAAATAAAATCTTAAAAAAAAAATAACCATTGATACCCTAAGACATTATATCTAGGGAGGCATTGCCAGTTTAGAAGAATTCTAATAGTCAGTGTCAAGCTGAAGCAGAGGCTTTTCATTCTGTTGCTTGGAAGGACCTCCTCTCAGCTTTAGGGACCCCCTTGGGAAGTGTGGAGGAGAGCAACCAGTGGGTCAGTATCTGGTCCCCTTCAGCCAATCAGAGTAGCTTAACTTTATTTTCTTTATATGTTGAACTTATAGTTAAGATCTCATTTAATAAAAATATTTTGAAGCTTATTAATGTTTGCAAACTACTGACTTAGGGGAATATACCTGGTGGAGATATTTTGCATGAGGTAAAATAATTTAGATCATTCTATCTGTTATTGATATCTTCATCATAAAATCTTTGTTGCATATTTGATATACTGATATCAATGGACTTAGAAATGATGAGTCCTAATTAACTAAAAAGTAAAGGAAAATGGGATGCCTGGGTGGATCATTCAGTTAAGCATCTGCCTTTGGCTCAGGTCATGATCCTAGGGTCCTGGGATGGAGTCCTGCATCACGCTCCTTGCTCAAGTGAGGTGCCTCCTTCTCCTTCTGCCTCCCACTCCCCCCTGCTTGTGCACTCTCTCTGTCTCTCTGACAAATAAATAAGTAAAGTCTTAAAAAAAAAAAAAAGTAAAGAAAAAAGTAAGGAAAAATTGTACCTTGTACCTGCACAATAAACTGTGGGCTAAAAGAAACTGAAGATGCCTTTTTCTGGATTTCACATAACCTTTGTTTAGATTTACTTTGCTGGGAATTAAACTGGAAAGTCATGTAGTTAAATGATCTTAAGATGGGGTGCCTTGGTGGCTCAGTCGTTAAGTGTCTTCCTTCAGCTCAGGTCATGATCCCAGGGTCCTGGGATTGAGTCCCGCATCAGACTCCCTGCTCTGCGGGAGGCCTGCTTCTCCCTCTCCCACTCCCCCTGCTTGTGTTCCCTCTCTCACTGTCTCTCTGTTGGAAAAAATAAATAAAAACATTTTTTAAAAATGATCTTAAGATGGCTTAAAAATGAAAAAGTAATAACATGACAGGCTCAGATAGGAAATGATTCAGTGTATTATTATGACAACCATGTGAAAATTACTTGGAACTTTGCTGTTATTGACTGTAGAGACCTCTATCCTATAGTGAAGAAAATGGTCATGTAAAAATAGATCTTCACATTTTCTTATTATTTTTTTTAAAGATTTTAATTCACATTTTCTTATTTTTAATGAAAGTCATCATCTACTCTTTGCGATGTTTAGCGTAATATGAATGTTCAATGAACATGAAGCCATTCATCATAATTTTATGGAAAACAGAAATAACAACTGACAATCTATTAATTTTGTTTGTTTGTTTTTTGTTTTTAAAGATTTTATTTATTTATTTGACAGAGAGAGCACAAGCAGGGGGAGCTGCAGGCAGAGGGAGAGGGAGAAGCAGGCTCCCCACTGAGCAGGGAGCCCGATGCAGGGCTCGAGTCCAGGACCCTGGGATCATGACCTGAGCCAAAGGTAGACGCCTAACGAATGAGCCACCCAGGTGCCCCTATTTATTTTTTACTAAAAATATAGAAAAACAAAGCACAGTTCATACTTAAAATACATATATTACCATTACATATAATGAGATAACGTAATATTTGTATATGTTATTTTCACTAATTTTTATATATTTGAACTACAACATTGTTCAATTATTCCTAAAAAAGCAATGGAATTAACCAAATCTAAATTGATTGAAATAGGTATTCTTTCTAAGATCAGTGGATTATATAACACTGTTTGGTTCATATATCATCGCTCTACCTACACAGCTACTTTTAGGATTTTCCTACAAAAAGTTCCTAAACTCCAACATAAATCAGCAGTTTATTGGTATTTAAAATTACCTGTTGGGAACTTCAGATTTGGGTGAATTTCAGGTGGCAGTGCCATTTGTTATCATGACTTAAGCTTTTACAGAAATGTAATTGTGACTCAAAACACACTCACATCCAGTGCATTCACTATGTATATTTTTATATTGATATCATTAGCTGTGTATACTAGGAAATTGTATTTCTATTCTAATGAAACCTACAGCTGGACAAATATTTCTATAGTGTTTACTATCAAACAGTAATAAAATTAAATTTAAATGAAATTACAATGATTAATCAATTTTTCATTGTACATGAATTCATGGATTGAATAAAGTCTCTCTGCAATATCAGAAACACATATCAAGTACAAAGAAGTGTTTCCCTTCTTGTTAGTGAAATTCTGATATATCTTCTATAAATGACATCCTTTTCTTTAAAATTTTTTAATTGAGATAATAGGGAGAGGGTCATTAGGTCATGTATTTGTGACCACATCTGCCTCAGGCACAACAAGCTGCTGGACATAAGAGGGTCACAAAACAACTCTCATGCTCAGCCTAATTCATGGGTCTTCATCCAAAAGTGATCCCGCTGGTTAAAAGTGGACTGTTAAGCTATCCCTCTGTTGCCCTTGAATTGCCGTTATGCCCTGCAATTTGTTTTCCACTTAGAGCATTTGTTCCCAGGATGTAGCTTTTGGATTTGTCATGGATACTACTGGTGGCTGCTGATCTAATAAATAGTTGACAACACTGGCACCATTGCAGATTCTCCTCTATTCTAGCCAGTCTTGCATGAGTGCAATGCTCTACTTCTTTTGCGCTCTGTCCCTTCCCGGGACAAGACAGCACAGGGATTAAGAGCAAGGAAGTCAAACATACTTAGGATTAAATTTATCCCTTCATTCAACAAATAATGCAATATATGTTAAGAAAAAAAGAAGAAGAAGAAGGTAGCAGGAGGGGAAGAATGAAGCGGGGGAAATTGGAGGGGTAGACGAACCATGAGAGACGATGGACTCTGAAAAACAAACTGAGGGTTCTAGAGGGGAGGGGGGTGGGAGGATGGGTTAGCCTGGTAATGGGTATTGAGGAGGGCACATTCTGCATGGAGCACTGGGTGTTATGCACAAACAATGAATCATGGAACACTTCATCTAGAACTAATGATGTAATGTATGGGGATTAACATAAGAATAAAAAAAAATTTATCCCTTCATTCACCATTTGACCTCTAACAAGTTATACAACCTCTCCTAAGTCTGAAATTTGGGATATTAACATATATCTCATAAGATTGATAAAAATTAAATGAGAGAATGTACAATAACATTATGGCTCTCTCTGGAATATACTTATATGCTGCATAAATGGTGGTTATGATTATTTTCATGAATGTCAAAATCATATACTACCTTAAGAAGTCAATTTCCTTTTATTCCCCTAATAAGAGAGGTCTCAATTTTCCCTCTATCATAGTTTTTCTCTTTATCATAGTTTTTCTCTCTAGGCCCTTTGGAAAGAAATCCTAAGGGGGCTGGGCCAGAAAATTATTTGAGACTACTGTTTCTCTGCTCTAATTCTAAACATTGTCTCAACACCTTGATTCTCCCTTTATGCTAACAAATGTCTTCCCCATCAAGTACAAACAGTGACTTAAAAGCAGCCTTTAGCCTCAGAAATTTTTCTTACTATTTCTCTTTGAGGGTCCTAAGCCCTTCATATAAATAGTTCCCAGGTTATCTTGATTTCTGTGGACAGAATTGAGTCTCCTTAAAGTTCATATGTTGAAGTCTTAATCCCCCAGTGTGACTGTATTTGGAAACAGGACCTAGAAGGAGGTAATTAAAGTAAAGGAGGGCTGAAGGTGGAGGCCCAATCCACTAGGCCTGGTACCCTGAGAGGAAGAAGGTGACAAGGAAGGCCGTTCTTACCAGGAACTGAAAGAGCTGGTACCTTGAGCTTCAATTTCCCAGCTTCTAGAACAGGAAAGAGATGTCTGTTGTTTAAGCCACCCAGTCTATGGTATTTTGTTATAGCAGCCCCAGGGGACTAAGACATTGACCACACACCTCACTGAAAAGGCATTACATTTTTTAATTTAGCTTTGTTTAATGTAGCCAAAACCCTACTGTATAAACAAGCCGTGAGACAGGAAATTCAGGTCACATACAGTATCTTTAACATCACCAAATGTTCTCATCAACCTAAAAGCCATTGGTAAATTCAGGCTTATTTCCTGACTTTCATATCAGATTTCTTACCTTTCATATCCCCCTCCAGCATCTCTTTACTCCTGATCATCCTGTAAACTACTGCTAGATTAAATTTTCATAAAATGTCATTTTTGTTAATCATTATATTACCTCTAGTGAATCTTAAACATACATTGGTCATATCCAGATTCTTCACTTGGACACTCAAAGTTTGCTTTCAAATGGCCCTCCATAAAGAGGTAGCCTTATTTTTTATGCTTTTCTTTATATAGTTCTTCAACAAGGCTGATGGCCTCATCTTGAAACTAATATTTATTCTCACAATGATGCTTTGAAGATCTAATGAGATGTTGTATGTAGGACATTCATTACTGGTGTCTGGGTTATAAGACATTTCAGTTGTTATTCTAATTATTCATTCTGACCCTTGTACATGTATTATTTATTATTGTTTTCTAATTATAATAACAGACATTAGTACAATTTAATATGTACTAAATTTAGGGGCACCTGGGTGGCTCAGTCAGTTAAGCATCCGAGTCTTTGTTAGGGTACAGGTCATGATCTCAAGGTCATGAGATGAGGCCCCAGCTGGGCTCTGTGCTCAGCAGGGAATCTGCTTGAAGATTCTCTCCATTTACTCTTCCCCCCACTCACCCTCTCTCTCTTTCTCTTTAAACAAACAAACAAAAAATAAATCTTTTAAAACAATGTGCTAAAATTTAGTTCCAATTTTAATTCTGTCAAAAGGCAGTTAATAGTTACTTTTGCCTTCCCATTTTATACATTAGGAAACAAGCTGAAGAAAGGTTATGTAACTTGCCCAAGGTCACAGAAAACGAATAGCAGAGCAAAAATTTGAGTCTGAGCAGTGTGGTCCCAGAGTCTGTAAGCTTATTTACTACTTACACTGCCCCCTTCTTCTATATCCACTTATACTATGTTCTCTGTCACATTTTTTTTTCTGGAATATTCCTGAATATTCTGCCTTCTCTTTTTATAAAATCAAATTTTATATTTTCTTCAATGTTAGCTAAAACTCATCTCTTTCACCACATCTCAACACACTGGGTTTTTCCAATTGTCTTATACAGCATCTAAACCCTAGCACCATGCCAGACTTACCTGTATATCATATTCTTACAAATATATAATTAAGCTTCCTCAGTTTGGATGTAAACTCCTAATGGCACATACCACTTCATGTTTTTGAAGTTCCTGAAAGTCTAAACCACACAAAATTCCACTGGAGTACATCAAAATAAAGAATTTCTGTTTATCAAAAGATATCATCAAAAGAATAGATAAGGAAAGCCAGAGTGTAAGAAAATATTTTCAGCACATGTAATTGACAAAACAGCCACGTCTGGAATATTTAAAAACTATGCAAACCAATAAGAAAAATGCAAATAACTTAGGAAATTGAGAGACAGATTTCAATAGGCACTTTGCAAAAGAGGATATCCTACGGCCAACAAACATATGAAAAGCTGACCAACTCATTAGTCATCATGAAAATGCAAATTAAAACTACAATGAAATAGTACTACATGCCTGTCAGAATGGTCAAAAATTTAAAAGCTGATAAAATCAAATATTGCTGCGGATGTGGGACAAATAGAACTCTCAAAATCTTCTGGAAGCAATTTTATTTCTAGATGTATATATATTTTACACACACACACATACACATATTTTACATATAAATATGTGTGACAGCATCCATAAATGACACATACAAATAAAGCACAAAAGACATACAAGAATAATCGTAGCAGCATTATTCAAATAACACCAAATTAAAATCAACCTTACTGTCCATTAATAGTAGAATGGATAAATAATTTGTGGTATATTTAAGCTGCATATATTCACACAGAATGAAACACACTACAGGTATGTGTATGCGCAAAAAAACAGGAAAAATTTTAAAAATATAATATGAAATAAAAGAGACTGATTCAAAAGAAGATATGCTATATAACCCCATTTGTACAAACTAAATTTTTTAAAAGATTAAATCAATCTATTGTTGAGAGTCAAGAGCCTGCTCCCTTTGGGTGAGGAGAGTGAGTCATACCGAGATGGGACACTGGGGTTTCTGGGGGACTGGCAGTATTTTCTTTCATGATCTGGATAGTGCTTACATGGGTGTTTGCTCTATGAGCTGTGCATTTATACATTGTGTGCTTTTATGTATGTATATTTTACTTAAAATAGTTAAAAACTGGTACAAAAATAAAATTTAGCTAACGATGTAAAACAAAATTTACAACTCCAGAATGGCAGGTGATACAAAAGAAATGAAGTTGTGTAAAGAAGGAAACAAATTATAAATAATTCTTAGAAGTGTAGATTTACCTGCAAGCAGAAGTAACTAGAGTTCTATCATCACAGAATATTTTGTTAAGAATATAATAATTTAATTACAATTTGGGATTTAAGTACTCAACTGTATTAACCAAGATGTGGAGTTAGTCATAAAGGAGAAATTAAAAATATTCTACTTGCAAAATTCCTTATCCTACCTATCATGTGAGTGTGCATGTGAGGTGAGGTCAAAGTAGCTACTAATTGTTTAATTGGTTATTATGGACTAAAGGATGCTTCTGAGAAACATGCAGAAACATGGATTTTGCAGTAGAACTGTCCAACGTATATATATGATGAATTATTAGGGAAGATAAAATAAACAATAACCAAAAAACACTGTTCATATTAAAATAGACAAAGCTAAAAAAGAAATAAAAAAATGCTGAAAGGAGAAAAAGGGTGGGTAGGTGCGTGGGTGGGGCAAGAACAGGGAGAATAAACAGAATCCCCATTACCAATAACAAAAAGCAGCCCAAAGCAAAGTATGAAAGAATAAAGGGCAGACCGAGGCAAATATGTCTGCTAAGGCAGTGACTGCTATATGTAAGGCTAGATTCCTTCTATAAATGTAAAGATATTCAGATCACATAAAAAGTAAAAATACTGGGGTGCCTGGGTGGCTCAGTGGGTTAAGTGTCTGCTCAGGTCATAATCCCAGGGTCCTGGTATCGAGTCCTGCATCAGGCTCCTTGCTCAGCAGGGAATCTGCTTTTCCCTCTCTCACTCCCCCTGCTTGTGCTCTCTCTCTCTCTCTGTCAAATAAATAAATAAAATCTTTAAAAAAAAAGTAAAAATACCTAATTTGTTCTCTATTGACAAAACATAAACAGAGTAACAAATAAAACAATAACAGAAGAGTGAGAAACAGACAAAAATATTTAACATAAAGAAATGAAAATGAAGTTGGTGTGGTTATACCATTTTATACAAAATTACTCTCAGGATAAATGATTAAAAGGACTAAGAGAGTAATTTTAAATTAGTAAGATGAACCATGAGAGACTATGGACTGAGAAACAAATTAAGGGTTCTAGAGGGGCGGGGAGTGGGGGGATGGGTATTAAAGAGGGCACGCACTGCATGGAGCACTGGGTGTTATACGCAAACAATGAATCATGGGACACTACATCAAAAACTAATTATGTAATGTATGATGATTAACATAACATAATAAAAAAATTGTAAAAAATTGTAAAAAAAAAAAAAAAAAGAAGTATATGGAGGAGCAACCATGAGAAATTGCCTTAATGAAAACTTTAAAGAAACAGAGTGAATGTGTGAGACTTTACTTTTAATAATAAGAGAGCAGCAGAAGAGTATCTGAATAGTATAATTAATAAAGTTGGTGAATGGATATATAGCAAAGGATATGGAAAAAACACATAGAAAATCACATTACCAAAGATATCAAAGTGAGATCAAACTCCTCTGCCAAAAGGCAACATGCCTAGAGACTTTCAAAGTGAATTTTTACAAACCTCCATGGTAACCAATATTTTTTAAAATTCTTATTATTTGGAACAAAGACACATAAGAAAAATCAAAGATGAAACATATATATATGAATATTGAGTAATGTACTTGAAGATGGTTTGGCACAATATAAAGTTTTATTAGTTTTATTCTAGAAAGTCTACTAATGTAATACATCAGCAAAAATAAAATCTATACTCATTTATCATAAAAAAGGCCTTATTATAAAAACTTCACTGGATAACTCTACTTATAAAAAACATAAGTAATCATCATCCTCAATGGTAAAATTTTAGTCCCATTTTTTATTAAATTAAGGAATAAGACAAGAATGTCAATTAAAATCACTTCTATCCAACCTACTATCATGTGCCATAGCTAGTGAAATAAACAAGAAAATGAGTTATAAATCTCTCCATATTTGTAGATGATATAATTGTCCACTGATAAAAGATTCCATTTGAACTCACAGACAATTTATGGGAACTATAAAGAGCATTCATTAATATTACTACATACAAGAACGTTGTACAAAAATCCATGGATTTCTTTACATCAATTAGGACCACTTAAAAAATGTAAAATAGTCCAAGAAGATGTTATAACTGTACTTTTCCTGTGAAGTACAATTGTTCCTTCCACTAAGTACAACCAACAATTCTGGATATTATGTATAACACAAACATAGGAAGACACTGAAGGATGGAGGGAAGTCAGACTGACTCAGAAAGAACATCGTGACCTAAAGAAGAACATGGGGGTGAGTTCCCTGGAATTTCTTCTTGCCTCATTTATCCTAGACTTTGAGCTCAAGGAGCCAGTGGTCTGGAAAAGCTAAGAGGTGCAGACAAAACATTCCAAGAAAAATCTCTGTCCAGCTAAAAGACCAGGAAAGCAGCAGCCTAGCATGACGGAACACTTTTAAGCAACTGCTCTACTTCAGCCAAACACCACAGAAAAACTGGCTCCAACCCCAGCCATGCCAGCAATGACTGAGTAGGAAGCCTCAACTTAGATCTTTGCACGGTAGTAGCAAAGGGACTCAAAACTGTTGCTGGGATCATGTCAGAGAAGACCGAGTACTGAGTCAGGACTTTCATCCCTGCCTCCTGGTAACAAGGCCCCTCTCCCTGCTGTGGCCTTGGAGACCACATGGGAAATCCGAACTTCCATCCCCCATGATGAGGCACCCCTTCCCTTCCACACTGGCCTGTTGGAAGCGAAGACTTGTACCCGTGATAACGATAACCCCTGGGGTGGGAGTGGAGATCACGTAGGAAACTGGAAGGGCCCCCTCCACACCCTTGCCCCTGCAGGAGTAATGAGGTCATAATAAGCTGAATAGTAAAATCCATCAGGAAGAGCCAAAGCCAAAACAATCTGGAAAAAAGGAAACGGAGGGCAGGAGTTGAACTATCAGAGAATAAGCTTTTATTTTGAAGTTTTAATAACTGATGTAGTGCATGGTATCGAAAACAAGATAAATGAGGTAACCCCCCTTCCCAGTGATGTGCTACAATTCCCACTGATGCCACAGAATATTTCTAATGTTTGCAAGTTTTGGAAGCTTGATTTGTGTGAAAACTGAGTAATGGACACACTATTTTAAAAATAGTACTAAGAAAATAAGTTATCCATGGAAAAGTATAAAATTGATTCCAACATTATGCCATACCAAACAAAATCAATTCCATGTGGAACAAAGACTTAAACGTAAAGGGCACAACTTGGAATCTTGAAAAGAAATTATAGAATATCTATGACCTTGAGACAATAAAGAATTTCTCTTTTTTTAAATTTTATTATGTTATGTTAATCACCATGCATTACATCATTAGCTTTTGATGTAGTGTTCCATGATTCATTGTTTTCATATAACACCCAGTACTCCATTCAGTACATGCCCTCTTTAATACCCATCACCAGGCTAACTTATTCCCCCACCCGCCTCCCCTCCAGAACCTCCAGTTTGTTTCTCAGAGTTCATAGTCTCTCATGGTTCATCTCCCCCTCTGATTTGCCCCCCTTCATTTTTCCCTTCCTACTCTCTTCTTCTTCTTCTTCTTTTTTTTTTTTTTTTGACATATAATATATTATTTGTTTCAGAGGTGCAGGTCTGTGATTCAACAGTCTTGCACAATTCACAGCGCTCACCATAGCACATACCCTCCCCAATGTCTATCACCCAGCCACCCTCTCCCTCCCACCCCCCACCACTCCAGCAACCCTCAGTTTGTGTCCTGAGATTAAGAGTCTCTTATGATTTGTCTCCCTCTCTGGTTTCATCTTGTTTCCTTTTTTCCTCCCTTCCCCTATGATCCTCTGTCTTGTTTCTCAAATTCCTCATATCAGTGAGATCATATGATACATCTCTTTCTCTGATTGACTTATTTCACTTAGCATAATACCCTCTAGTTCCATCCATGTTATTGCAAATGGCAAGATTTCATTTTCTGATGGCTGCATAATATTCCATTGTATATACACACCACATCTTCTTTCTCCATTCATCTGCTGATGGACATCCAGGCTCTTTCCATAGTTTGGCTATTGTGGACATTGCTGCTATAAACATTGGGGTGCACATGCCCCTTCGGATCACTGCATTTGTATCTTTAGGGTAAATACCCAGTAGTGCATTTCCTGGGTCATACAGTAGCTCTATTTTCAACTTTTTGAGGAACCTCCATACTGTTTTTCAGAGTGGCTGCACCAGCTTGCATTCCCACCAACAGTGTAGGGGGGTTCCCCTTTCTCCGCATCCCCGCCAACATCTGTCATTTCCTGACTTGTTAATTTTAGCCATTCTGACTGGTGTGAGGTGGTATTGAGGTTTTGATTTGTATTTCCCTGATGCCAAGTGATGTCGAACACTTTTTCATGTGTCTGTTGGCCATTTGGATGTCTTCACAACAAAGAATTTCTTAATACAAATTGAATACACTGTATTTCTTTAAAAATTTAAATTTGAAATAATTCCTAAAATGCCTAAAACATTATAAAATTGTATAAAAATAAGCCATGCTCCTTTACGTAATTAACAAAAGCATTATATTCAAGAAGTATAAAGAACTCCAAAAACTCAGTAAGAAAAAGTACCATTACGCACTCATCAGATTAGCAAAAAATTAAAGGTTATACAATACCAACCTTGGTGATAATATGGAGAAATTACAACTCCCAAATATTACTGGTTGGGCTGTCAACTGAGATAACCACTTTAAAGAGGTATCTTATAAATTTAAAGACTGTAAACCCCAAAAGTATATACTCTAGGCCCACAAATTCATCTGTAGCCACGTAGCACTGCTTTTTCACCCTATATTGGAAACAAACTAAATTTCTGTCAGTAGGAAAATAAATAAATTGTAATATATTCAGACAAAAGACTACCCTAACAGCTAAAAAACTGAGTTAGAGCTACTTCTCTGACAACTGATACATAGCAAACATAATTTTGAGTGAGAAAGAACTTGTGTCAGTACTCTATATAAAGTTCAAAAGCATGTAAACCATTGCTAAAAACTACTATATTTGGTTTACAGAAATATACATATAAAGTACATTTACAAAAACGTGCATGGGAATGATAAATTTCAAACATAGGATAGTGATTATGTCTATAGAGAGAAGGAGGGAGGGTAATGAAATTGGGAAAGTATACTCAGTGGTCTTCAAATGAATCTCTAATGCTTCTTTCAGAATTAAAATATGTGAAACAAATTTGACAAATAACAAGTATCAAAACTAGTTGGTAGGTACATGTATGTTTATTATATTATTCCTTACACTTTACCATGCTTCGCCACTGGCATAATAAAAAAGTTAAAATGCTTAACAAGCAATGTTTATGATAAAACAGTGAAAAAAATAACTATTGTAAGTTGTGAATATTTTTAAAGTACTTCTCAAAAACATCTATTGTTTTCATGCTTCTCCAAATCCATTGCCAAACTAAAAAATTGCATCTAGGATTATTTTAAATGTCTTCTCTACACATAGTAATGCGACGTCACAGGGCATTTTAACACAATGTAATTAAGTGTTTAAATTTTACAACTATAAAAAACCCCTATTCACACTGTGGTGGGGTGTATGACTGAGCATACCATGTCAGAATTGTCTACACTTGGTCTGCACACAATAGGAGGCACTGACAAAAACGTAATGATAATACTTCAGAATCGTTTAAATACATTAGATTGTGTTGATTGATTTTAATGCTTGCTTTCCATATTTTCTAGCTAGATACATTATGTTTATAATCTATTTCCAGGTAGTGGTTGTTTTGAAAATTAGACGGTTTAATTATGTTAAATGTTTGTCCTTATTTTAAAGTAATAATATAATGTATGCAAAATTGTTTCAGATAAAAGTTCATTTTTAAAACCATATCAATATCTTAATACTGAATACCTGCTAATAAACATTGATGTTAATAAATACTTGGTGTTTAATAAATACTTAATAAAAAAAGTATGAGATATATATATTTTTTTACCTTAGCTGTTCTATTAGGTGTGTAGTGATAAATCATTATGGTTTGATCTGCATTTTCTGGATAGCTAATCATACTGAACATCTTTTTGTGTGCTCATCTGCTTGCTTATCTACCACCCATATCTCTTTTTTGGTAGAATGAATTTTGCTCATTTTTAAATTGGGACTTTTTTTTTTTACCATTGAGTTTTGAGAGTTCTTTATATATTAATATAAGACTGTTGGTTTGAAAACAGGCCCCCATACATGGAAGGCAAAGAGAGACCAAAGAGGCAGACTACCTCTGTTTGGTATTGGCAGGTGGTAGTTTTCATAAACAAGGGAAATTATATATAGGAGGATTGTCTAGGGTGGCTGGAAGACAAGTAGATCTCCATACCTGCCTACCAGAATCTTAGAAATTTATATAGAGATGTTAACAGTTCAGTCACATATACCATCCAGATGGCCTCAACCTCACCTTGCTTTCTCAAGACTGTGTCCTTAGAATGGGTCTCATGGCTGTAATGTGGGCAGAATGTACCTTCTAAGTATAGGGGAGAGGGCGAGGAGCCTCCAATTGCCCGGGTCCAGCTCCTGGGTCAACTAGCAGTCATGTCCTCTCAGTGACCTTCTCCAACCAAGAGTTTTCTTAGATATGTTATTTGCTAATATTTTCTTCCAAAGTGTGATTTGTCTTTTTATCCTGTTAATAGAATCTTTCCCATATCAGAAGTTTTTAATTTCAGTGAGGTCTAATTTATCAAGTTTTCCTTTTATGGATTATGCTTTTGGTGTCAAATCTGAGAACTCTGCTTCTATAGATTCCCCCCAAATTTCTTCTGTTCTTTTTTTTTCTAGAAGTTTTATAGTTTTGTATTTTATATTTAAGTTTATGATCCATTTTGAGTTAATTTTTTAGAAGGTGTGAATTTAGGTCAATTCCTTCTTTTTTGCTTATGAGTGTCCAATTATCTCATCACCATTTATTGAAAATGCTATTCTTCCTCCATTGGATTGCAGTAAAATCACAAAGATAATGATTTCCATGTTGATCAATCCAATGGTGATCTTTTGATCTTCATCTTACCTTTCAGGGGTATTTAACATGATTAAGCTTGTCCTTCCTGAAATACACTGTTCCTCTTTCTTCCACTAGTGTTATCATCCTCTGTAGATTTTACTGACCACTTTATTCTTTCAAACTGCTTCCAGTTTACCTTCCTTTACTTAGCCTTTAAATATTATCTCCCTCTCTACATGACGAAACATGTGGCTTCAGTTACCATCTATATACTGATGCTGTAGGAAAAATTTTTCTTCTAAAAGCCCTCTGCTCATACTGTCTTGTTATTTTTTAAAGATGTCAAGCTCATTCTTGCCTCCCTGCCTTTGCACTTGATGTTCCCTCTGCCTGGGATTCACTTTTAGCAGAGTCCTCGTCTCACTGCCTCATGACATTCAGATATTCTCTGAAATACCACCTCCTCATAGATGCCTTGATTAGCTCTTTCATAGATTACCCACCCTTAACCTTGTTGCTCTGTTTCCTTTGTATTTCTTCACAGCAGTTTTCTTTAACTCATATTTTATTATAGATTTGTTTACCTGCCTGTCTAGATGGTGGAACTCATGATGAGAGGGAGATCATTGCCTTGTTCAGTAGTGTGTTTCCAGCGCCTCGCACCTAGTAGGCATTCAGTAAATATTTGTTGACTAAGTACTTGTGACACAGCAGAGAAATAGGAGCACTAATATCTACAGACAGATCCCGGATTTGTTTCTTCATGCCCAGGTTGACTTGAATAAGTTTCTTATTTTCATATTTCACATCTGCAACAGAGTTACCATGAGGAATAAAGTAAATGACTTTTGTAAAAGTTCAGAGTGCCTAATACCCAGTAAGCACGTGATAATCCTTTTTTAAATTCTTCTCACTGAATAAACATTCATCCCTTCCTTCTATTAACAGCGATTCCAAGAAAAATGAAGTTATGGCTCCCTTTCTCATGGAGAGCATATTAGTTTTGATTCATAGTGGCATATGGCTCTTAATATTCTTCATGAACCTCTGAATGTTGTCAGTCTGTGCAACTCTGAGGGTGTAGAAAACTCTTTCAGACCAAGATTGTCTAATCCTAATCCTTTCTTATTAAGGCTTTCGTAGAGTACTCCAGGGATTGATTTCTGTATGCCAAGTAACAAACAAATCTTCAGGCATATTAGCCATGAACTTTAGAATTTCACGATTAAGCAGATTTTTTGATCCTTCATTTTCTGTGATTGAAGCTTTCTGCTCCCTTTCACTCATATTATTTGTCTTTTGTGGAAGTTACTTTTTTTTCTCTGCTTTGATATATATTTTTAGTGTTGGGACAGGAGCTTCATGGAACTTTCTGGTGTGGAAGCCTTTGTTTTATATCAGTTATTCTCAAATGGAAGTAGGGTAGAAGTGAGAGAAACAGCAGGGTATGGTTTTATTTTCTAAAAAATTGTTATAAATATGACCTCCTTCTACTTCTATAAATAGCCCCACTTCTACTTCCTTCTCTTTGAGAACACCTATTTCTGCAATAAAGGATTTCTTTTCTCCTTATGGGTAATCTCCCTGTCCCTTATCTGACAAATATTTGTGGAGAGTCTTTGAGCTGAAGCAGACTATTGCTTCATTGTCTTTCAAGTCACTTTCCCCAGATGGCAATGGGGAGCTCAGGGCTTCCATCAGATACATAGGGTTTGGATTATGTTCCTCATTGTAAAATTATCTATTTTTCTGTCCCACTCACAACCACATAATATCTTTCCACTGTTTAAATAGAGATCAGGCCCAAGCCTGTAGGTACTGACAGATGAATCCCTCTGATCTTTGCAAATGCATCATTTGGTTATCTCAACACTACGGTTTAAGAGGGGCAGTGGCTCTGCATTTTATTCTAGTTCAAGTGCAAATCAATAGGCTCATGTTCAAAACCTTCCACACCCAATTACAGACCAAACCGGCCACACTTAGGCCCTATATTCCACTCCATATTATTGGCTAAACAAGATTAGTATTTGCTCACGAACGATACTACATCCTCCTTCCGTTTTATACCTTTACGTGTTTTGCTAAACATCTGTTTTATTTTCCTTTGTCTTTACTTATTAGGGTCGTCTCCATCCTTTGAGGCCCAACCCAAGCACTACTGCCTCTAAATACTTCTTCTTATCTTAATATACTTTGTTATTTTGTAATTCCCTTCTGGTATTTATTATCCACACTGAAGTGTTTGGATAGCTTCTCTATTCAACTCTAAGTTTCTTGAGAAAATAGATGTATGGCACCTATATGGTAGATATTTGTTGAATGAATAAATGAAATAGCCCCTAGAGTTGGAATTCATTGTGTCAAAGAAAGAAGGGAAATAAAATAATATAGTGGCTTGATAATCATTTCTGATGGAACACCCATTTGACATTTGGTATATGGGCATCATACTTACAGCCATTGAGCACATGGTGGAGGGCTCGGATTGGTTGGTTGTCCAACAGCCTTGGCAGGAACCCTACCTATACAAACTTTACAAAAGGAAATACTTTCTTTAAGAATGACCAGCAATTTCAATCATATTTCTTCACTTTCCATGACTGCCATTTTCCATTTCCTTTGATATTTTCATGCAGAAACATAATTCCTCACATCTTGCCACTAGTATTTCAGTAAGTAACTTTTAATATAGACTACTAAAAATAATTTACAGACTAGGTCATAGCTCAAGTATGTCCAAGAGACTGTAATCCTTCCTGTTAGTAAGATAAAATCAATAGAAATATTGACATCATAATCTTTCATTCTGGAGGCCTCTCCTCCTTGTAATGTTCTTGATGTTGCTTTAAGAAATGTAGAGAAACTCTTCAAGATGTTCAGACAGGATATTAAAAGAAAACATCCCAACAGAGATATTTTTTGTTATTTTTAAGGGAAAATAAAACATTGAGTGAGAAGGTGAAATTTCCTAACAATAGAGGTGCTTTGGTATAAAAATTCTCCTTAAATTTATATTATATTATAGTGTCTAAAGCACTTTCACAAATATTATTTCATTTGAGTCAGGTAGGAAAATTATTGTCCTCACTTTGCAGCTGAAGAACTTGACATTATGAAATGCTTAACTAATTTTCAAATGCCACATGGTCACTTAGTTTAGTGGCAGGTCATACTTTGGTAAGAAGAATCATTTATAGATACCCACCCAAACATTAAAAATACTACCTGCAATCCTTCAAGATGTATGAGCTTTCTTCACCCTGTCTCTTCAGGTATAACACTGTATGATTCTCTTCCTCTGGCTGGCTACCCGATAAGTCCTAATGTGAGAGGAAACTTCCAGGGATCTGTAGACTCTCCGACCCCAAAGAATTGGCTGGGTAGCCATTCTCAGGTTAATGAAAACTATCACTCTTCGGTAATATCATTCAATGAGCAGTTATATATTTGTATAATCCCTACCCCATTTATGCAGACCTGTCATTCACACTTGGTCATCCCTTCAGGGGACAACCATCGGACAGCATTCTCTTTTCTGTTGATAATATATAATAATATATTCAGTGAATTATTTATTGAATGAAAAATCTAAGACCTTATAATCACCTCAAAGTCCAGATTAGGGAATATATATTCATCTGTTACATCAATTTCATTAAGAGTCTCAGATATTAGTCCCAGCCCTGCCACCAACTTTTCTGGGTTTCATTTTTCTCATGTGTAAAATAAGGAGTTTGACCCTACCAATAATTATGGAACTTTGCTATTTCTCAATGTTTTAGAAACATTATATCATGGGTTATCCATAATAATTCTATGAGGTAAATGAAATTTATTATAAATTGCACTTGACAGAGAAGAAAAATTAGACGTAGAGAGGTTATGTGACTACCCAAGGTCATGCAACTAATAAATGGAGACCCAAGGCCAGACCAGAGATTTCTAACACATATTTCTAACTCTAAAAATCCCAAATCTATTCAGCTTTGCAGTTTTCCGTCAATGCAATTACATAAAATATGAAACCTTCTATCCTCTTTAGAAACATTAGCTCATAAAAAAGCCACAACACACGGTGTATTAACTGAACACACTAAAGTATCGAACCAAGGATTTTCCACTTTTCTCACGTGTTGTCCTTGGAGCATATTTTCAAGTACATATGAAACAGCCTGGCAGGAACTGGATGAAGCAAGTAAGCTCCCTCAGAAGCTTTCCAGTAGAGAAGAATAACTTGATGCAGCCGGGGAAGGACTAGTCCTGATGAATTTGAGATAAAACTCTAAACATGTCTTTGCAGATCATCTCTAATAACATTCGTCTTGGAAAGTAATTACTTGCCCTCAAAAAAATGAGTCCACATAGTGAAAGTCCCTCTGGGTCAAGAATCTCTCATGTGAATACTTGTTTAAACAATTTCCCAAATAGGCATTATTTGTTCAGTGTCACGTAATTCTCTCCTGAGGTCACTGCTCATTATAAGTGGTATGATGGGACTGGTGAATGCCCTGGGATTAAGACAGCTTGCAACTCTTAAGGCAGAGATAGGTGGTCAATGTACATTCTGACTTAAGTAAGCAGGAATCAAAAGTGCTACCATTCAGCAGATGTTCTGCTAGCAGTTACCCATGCAAAATGCTACAGCTCATTTTGTGTGTGGGTTTGAAGGGCAAGTGTCCACAGCTGATAGAAATATTTTTTTCTGACAATCGGGGATGAAAGTCTAAAAATCATACGAATGTAGAAACTCAGACAGTGCTGAAGGAGGTCCCCTACGAATTGGGCTTGAGACACCTCAGTAGGATAGAGAACTGGAGGCTTAGCCACAGTTATACACGCTGGGTTTGTGTTATGGAAAAAGAACTTCAGCCTTCAATACATCGATTACATGCCAGCCACAATCACCCTACTCAGCTTGTGAAAAGCAGAGTTTTGATTCAAGAGACGTGAAAAAGCTTTTGAAGGAGCTTAATGTAGTAGCTGCTTTCTATTAGTGTATGAAGTTCAGTTTTGAGCTGAGAAGCAAGGAGAGAAAGCAAAATTGTATTGTGAATTGATAACCTGCTCTGGTTTCACTTACTCATAAAAGAAGTAATAATTCTCGCTGTCATCCACGTAGGAAACACTCTTTCCCAGAATTAGAGTGGCAGAGAATCCTGTGATGAGAATATCTGACAAATTTCAATTCAAGGCAAAGATACATAGAAGATAAGAACATTCAACAATGGAGAGTCTTTTTCCTTGAAAAAGGTTTAGAATGGATAACTCTGCATGATCTAAAAATGTTGTCCTTTAAAAATTTCAAATCCCAAATTTCCATAACATATCAGAGAAAGTAAGTTTAGTTTTCCTAAATTTATGAAACTACTGACATTAACATGAAGACATATTCTGTAAATGATGCTCTTTTAAAAAGAGGCAGACATTTGTAATGTGTTGTTTTGCAAGAATCCTTGGACTAAAATTCAATGAAATTGGCACGTCTCCCTAATTCCTTTAGAAGCAGGCAAGAAAGCCAGGCTGCAACGCTACACCTCTCTCTTGGCTCCAAACTCCAAAAATAATCATCAAAACCACACCCAGATCACTTGTTCATTCATGTAGAGAAGAACTTGAAAAGAAAAAAGAAAATGTTGGCTCCCATATTGTGCTCAAATGACCAGGAGAGTGGATTTCCAAATCTCACTTAAGTAGGTTATGATCATATGAACTCTATGTATCCCAGATCAGGTGGGGCAAACTTTCCTAAGACTAGACTTGAAGTTCTGGCCCCTCCTTCCCACAAGGAAACAGATAAGGTGTTGTTTTTGTTTGTTTTCATTTTTGTTTTTGCAGTAATGCCAAGAAAACCCAGGTGGAGTAGGCGTGGCAATTTAGATTGTAACTCCTCTCAGAAATTCGTCCACCTGCAGAGATCTTTTCTAATTATGTCACTGTTCGGCACACTCTCATGCTTAAGTAATGCAGTATTGAATTTATGGAAATAACTTTAAATCTTTAACATCTAGCAGGTTTTGTTGAGCCATTCTCATTCTTATAAAATGGGTGATCTGTATTCTGGATTTACATTTGGGGAAGCTCAGAAAAGAGAAGGTTCTTTCTCCCTTCACAACTTATCTCACCTTACAGATGGGAATGATAGTACATTTTTCTCTACTGGTGTCTTAGAGCATGTACATACCTGGATAAGGACTAAGACAAAGGAGAAGGCATCATATTGGAAGGCAGCAAAGGCACTAATGAAACTTAGTAAGAAAATGCCAAATTTAGGGGTAGATATTAATGATAAAGCATTTCAGTGCAACTCACTTCTAGCTCTGTGGCTTTTCAGTCACTAACCTCTTAAGCTTCAATTTCTTCATCTGAAAGATGGAATTAATACATTTTCCTTGCCACATTACTATGAGAATTAGACATTATATATGTTGAGTGCCAAAAATAGTGCCAGACCCAGAACATATATTTAGTAAATTGTAATTGCTTTCTACTTTAATCTCAGATTGCTCATAAAAGTATACTCACAGATTATTTGTAATGATCACAACTAATCTTTATTGAGCTCTTCATATAAGAAGAAAAATGTGTGGGGTGCCTGGGTGGCTCAGTTGGTTAAGCATTGGACTCTTGATTTCAGCTCAGTTCACAATCTCAGGGTCAAGAGATCAAGCCCTGTGTCAGACTCCCCACTGGGCGTGGAGCCTGCTTAAGATTCTCTCTCTCCCTCTGCCCCTCCCTGCCCCCCACTCGTGTATGCACTTGCTCTCTCTGTCTCTCTCTCAAAAAAAAAAAAAAGAAAGAAAAAGAAAAGACATGTGCAAAATACATGCTTTGTCTCATTTAATTCTTATCATATGGCCTGAATATTTCATATTATTCCAATGTTACATATATAAAAATTAGGACCTGTCCAGGTCAAGTAATTTGCCCATGGTCAAATAACTGAAAATAGATGAGTGCAAATTCAAACTCAATCTAACTCCAAATCATATGCTATCTACTAGTAATCCTATAAGGGCTTTGTGGTTAAGTGCAACCCAAGATATCTGCTAAATTTTAATGACCTAGTCCCATCAAGTAATAGAGTAAAACAAAGCATTCACTGTGCATTTGTTGATGGTGATTGATAATTTTGAAATGAGGATTTAAAAAGGCAAATCATAGAGAGGTGAGAAATGACAAAATGAGTAAAAGTCTATCATGGCACTTTGCTACCTTAGAAAACCCTTGTTCTCCTTCTCTTCCAGCCCCAGAGAGCCCTACTTTTGTCCTCTCTACCTTTGGGGTAATCTGGAGTTTTCCCTAAATTTTGTCCTGTGCCCCAAGAAGTCATTCTTTTTGGTTTTCATAAGACTTATGTTTCTACAGGATCCAGTCCTATATAATCACAATGTCTATCACCTAGGAGGCTAGTCCGAGTTTCTGAGCCAGTTCTACCTACGTGGCAGGAAGGCTATTCTTGGACTTAGGAGCATCATTCTGTAGGATCACGTTTGCAACTCAAGACCTGGTGTCCCGTCTGCCTAGTAAGCCTTGTGAAAAAGAGATTCCACTGATATTTAGTCTTTTCAAAAACTTACAGAATCTGCCAAATTCTTATCTTGCGTCTACTGTCATCATTTCTCTTTTTCCATTTGGATCTTTTCTGAGTGCTAAAGCAGCATTTCTCAAGGCGTCGATAGGCTAGGTCCTTGTTAAAATGCAAGGAGTCCTCTACATAATCAGAACTTACAGGGATGCCACTTGGGCATCTGAATTTTAACAAACTCACCCAGGTAATTCTTATGTACACGATACCTTGAAACCACTGCTTCAGATCCACAATGTCATTGTTTGTCTCACACTGAGCATCACCACTCTCTGGAGTCTCCCTCTGCTGAGGTCTATCAGCAGCGATCCATTGGATTTCATTTCTGCGTACTCATCAGAATCAATCCCAAATTAGCCACACCTCTGAATAATCTATTGTTCATCTGTCCACCCACTGTCTCCCCTGGGCCAGCCCTTCCTGCCCGCTCATCTGCACTATCAAAGCCTCTGTGGGCCCAAGTTTGAAACTCTTGATGCTCTTTTACCCGATCCACTCCTTTTCATCTTCCTTTCAATTCTCCTCTTTCTCTTGCTATTCTAATGTTTGGATTCCCTCTGTCTCTTGAATCTCTCCTTCAGTGTTCAGCAGCCAGATATTTGAAGTTTAGTGCTGCCCATTACCAAAAGGATCACACGGTGACATTTCTCCATTTCCACAGGGAAATTCACAACTGGTTCAGAAGTGTAGTCAAGAAATATCATGACAGAGAATTTTCTTCATTTCTATCATGAATTACTCACATCTAGGAGAAGACATCAAAGTGTAGTGAAGTGTAATGTAACTCTTTATACGTGTTTGGATCTTGATGTTATTTACCTTTTGGTATAAAACCAGCTTATTTCTCAAATGCAGGTTATAATGAAGTGGTAGTTTACGAAATCAATTTAAGTGCTTCTATAAGCACTTAAAATATAGAATAGACAAGAAATATCAAATTTTATCACATATAGTGAGAGTATGTATTATGTAATGAGAACATTTTCATAAATATGTGTGTATTTGTGTGAATATTTGGGCATGATGGAAAGTGTTTTAATTTTTAGTTGGGATCCATATTTATAAAAAAAAAAGCTACTTCTCTAAATTTCAGAGGATTAAAGTGGTCTTCTGAATGTTGTAAATTCAGTGTCTATTTCTATGAAAGTTATTTTTCCAGGGAATCAGACTTTTCTATTTTCTTTCCCAAATTAAGCTTATGTTCTCCCTGCTCTCTGCAAATCAATCAGAGTTTAAACTTTCCATCCTGAAGGTATTTCATTTAATTTATTAGAAAATGTTGATACATACTATATTTAATCTATTATTTACTTATCTCGGTCTCAATTTTGTGAACTGTGAAAGTAAAGATCACCAAGACAGGTTTTTTGAAAAGATTAAATAACTTACAGAAAGTACTGGGAATAAATGATTAAGCATATAGGAAGTCATCAGTAACTATCAGCCATTACTATTATCATATTCAATGACATAAATCAGATATAATTTTTAAGGTCAGATCAATGCAAATAGGAGAAAAAGAGGCATTTAGTGCCCAGGTATTGGAATCTAAAACTGCTGTAAATTTTTCTAGAAATTTTCAGAAGCCTGGGTCTTATGAGGCCTCAGAGAAAATACCAAGGAAAGAAGGTCTCTGTTCATGCTCTTACCAAACTGTTTAAGGCTAATCAGCTACTGAGCATCAACCAAAACAAACACTGATTTCTCTCTGAATTCAAAGAACACACTATCCCATAAATTGAATATTTGACGTTATTCTTCTTCTGGCAACCATGGAATAGAGAGGTGATAAAAGAAAGAGAGAAATCAGCAACTTTTTCAAAACTGATTTTACTTCATCAATCTATTGTTTATCTCTGTACATCTTTCTTCACCATTGAACCTGTGTGCAAAGAACGAACCAGTCTTCACGTGAAGGGACAAGTCAGTGTGCGTCTTCAGGTTCACTGTCCATGTTTGTTTGCTATAACTTGACCTTTTATTCAAAGTGCTATCAACCACCATCAGTGCAACTAAGCTTTAAGTATACAATAATGGTATGAATATAAAGAGCCATTCCAACGCCCCCACCCCCACACTGCTCTGTGTTCATTGTCGTGTTTCCCTGATGTGTGAGGCTTGGCAAAGTCTGGTACTACTCTCATAGCTTGGCCTCTCGGAGAGAGCATTGTTTTAAAATAAGTCATTTATATTGGTTAATGTTTAGAGAGTAAATTTCAATACTGTCTATGAAAGCCAGGTTGATTGACAGCTTTTGACTGCCCAGTGGTAGACTTATTAAACAATTACCCCATTGTGTTCTCAATAAGGCCATTAAACTGCCCAGGCTTGTCCCAGTCAGTTGGGAATCTCCCTCAAAGACTTCTGCTGATTGGACCATTCAGGTATAGAAAAGAGGAAATGAATGATTGTTTTATAATCAGTTCGGCTCAGTTTAATTAAATACTGGATGTGGAATTAAGGTGGGGGAGAAAGTAGAGTTGTAAAAAAGAAAGAGCTTAGAGAAAATGTACTACCTCAAGAAATTTGAGAAGATAGCTCAATTCTATTAACTTAGTGGTATTCTTCTATGTTCATAGGGAATAATGCTGGAAAGCATAACAGAGAGATACAGAGAGATGCAGATATCCAAATAAAGGGAACTATAGGAGATGTGAGTAGATAACGTAAGTTATAAAGGAATTCATGGTGACAACATCATTGGTTAAACAGTAAATTAGGGTAAACTGATAAACATGGTTGTTGTAGAACATGGTGTTCTAAATGAATAGGTAGTTTTTGGTTGGTACTTAATAGATACCATAAAGCAAATAAAAATGTGAAGTTTTGTGATTTTTTTTAAAGGAACAATAGGGTAACAGGATGTTTCGTAGTTTCTTAAAGGTACCTGCGTGACCCAAGACTGATCAGCTATAAATTACCAATAGTGCCACCTGGTGTTAGAATGCTCACACTGCAGCTATGGGTGGTAGGGGGTACAGGTTTTCTGCACACCCAACGTTGAGCCGCTGAGCTAACCCTCAGGAACAATTGTGGTAAGGTTATAAATACAAAGTTACAAACAATAAAATGTGCTTTGCGGGTAGAAATTATTAAAGATAAATGATGCTGCCTGGAATCTGCACAGCAATTTCTTTACTTCTTTCCTGGTTACTAGGTTAAAGCTACAATGACTCTGGGCTGAGACAATAGCTACCCATTAAATAAACAAAACTATAAAGATAAGATTAAGACACAAACATGTTCTAATTCACGAATCTGAGGTTCACTGATATTAGCCAATATGTATTCTTTACTTAGAATTAGAAACATAATCTGAAATTTTGTTAACACTAATAATAGCTTTGTGCTGTAGTCTAGTGAAAAAAAATGTGGAGAATATGACTGTAAGCATGAAGCAATTTGATCTCAATGCAGAAGAAACTAATAAATAAAAGGAACAAAGGCATAAAAATATTTCAGATAATGAGTAAGCATCTCTTATTAACAATTTAGGAATAGTGCATTACCCATTACAAAATAGGACCATCATAGAACTAAGGAACCAGGAAATACAGTTTATCTACAAGAATCAAAAGAAATTTTGTCCTCTGCTTAGTCATATTACTTTTTCCTGTAAAGTAGGAGCTAAGTTTATTAAATAGACCAAACTGGAAATTTTCCAAATTTTCTACTGGTGAAGTGAATACACAATGCTCCTTGCAGATAGAGGCCATATGTTGCTATTCACTCCATTACCCCTATGCATTGTATTTGCTCTCCTATTCTTCTCAGTCACAGGACTGCTTCTAGGACTGAAAATATCCACTTGTTTTGTATTCCTGGAGGCTGAAAGAAGAGGAAGCAGGAAGTAATGGTTGTCCAGCTAGAAAGATGAATAAACAGCCTCCCGATGGTGTAAAGAGTGAAGATAAGAACCTTAGCACCAGTCCACATAGCTAGAGGATGGCTGTGGAGATGAACCCAGGGACAGGAAGTGACAAGCACAGCGGAAAACGTGTGTGAAGACAGAAGTGTGAGCAGGCTGCAAATAGAAAACCACTTGACTGCAGAAGCAAGAAGAGCAGCCAGCCGGAGAAGGGAAAGTATGAAGGAATGTGAGCAATGTGTCACCAAGAAAAGAACTCAGGGAAGGACTCAGAGAAGCAGAGTTATAATCATATGTAGAGGAGATAGCAAAGCCTTAATAGAAATGATTGTTATTTGATGCTGAGTCAGAGGGCAGAGTCTAATGTCTCCTGAGGCATCCTTTAATAGGATGATAGGCAGAAAATGACAGTAAGTGATGGAAGCAGTAAATGAAGACACCTAATCATCCCCATGCAGAGACCTGGCTTGCTCAAGGATTTCTGGCTTAAATCTAGCTTGCATGAATTTGGTATGTCTTAAACTTGCTATAACTTTTGATGTTTAATATGTTGTGATGATTATAAACACATTTATATAGGATATTTTCAATTCTTAAAATTTTTACCCCAGTTGTTTAGTATGTATACTTAAATAATTGTCATTTTCAAGCAAATACATTATTGGCTCATAAATCTCTGTGTCAGACTTCAAGGATTGCAAACTCAAATGCCTCAGGGGCTAGGTAAGCTCTACAAATGCATGAAGTGGCTAGGGTGAAAATAGTGGGGAAGGAGAGATGTATGTCTAAATGAAGAGTCTGTTCCCTGCTGAAGCTACTCATATGAATTGAAAACAGGAGATTTCTACAAGCAGAACAGCACAACAAAACTTACGGTGCTGACCAAACAAACCACAACAGCCCCCTGCTTGGCTGCCCGCATGTGACCCCCACTCTGACCTTACTCCAAAGATGTTCAAGCCTCCATTGCTGAGCATCAGCAACACTGACCTAGTTTGTCAGTAACTCTAATGACCTGGTACAGAGGCGTTGAGATGAATTGGCAACCTGAGCAGGAAGAAACATAGGTAGAGCACCTTCCATGTTTCTCCGCAGGCCCATTCAAACATAAGCTGAAATCACATGCATGTTTAGGTGAACTTATTTTGCTTATATACATCACATACATTCAAAGGCAGAGTTGAGACTTCTCTTCCAAGCCTTCACTTAGGAGCCTATTAAAAAAAAAAAAAAAAAAAAAACTAAGTAGAGATGATCATGGCACCTCTAATTCCACTAAGCATTCCCTGGCTCTAACCTTTTCATTCTCATTTCATCCAGCTACTACTTCATAGTTTATTAGTAGCAAAAAATAGCCATAAAACCTAAATGACCTCTCATTATAATAGAGCTAGCTGCTCTGTGTAGCACAATTTTTCCCCCATTTCAGACATTGACCGGGGAAAATAAAGATCTAAATAAAACCTAAGTATCAAAATATGCCTTAAAAATGAACTTCTGATCAAATTGACCACCCATCATGCACCAAAGAGTAAGAGAAAGTTAAGTTTAGAGAAGAAAGTTCCCTAAAGTATAGCACTAGAAACTGCAACAGCAGAGATCACATATTTGGATTTGATTTTATGCCCTTCAGTTTCCCAAGTAAGGAATTGTTGGATTTGATATCTCCTGGCTGCTTTTAGCCCTGTATGGCTCTGTAAGATCAGTTTAGAACAATGTCCTTAACTTAGAATACTTTGAGATGAACTTGTTTTTGATGAACGGGATTCTTGAATCTCCCATTTATTTGTTGCATAATAAATACCTGACACATGCTGATTACACTATAAAAATGAATTATGGAAAAACTGTCACTTGCCCTTATTATTCCCTCGATTATTGATCTTCTGGCTATATCACTCAACAACATTTGGAATGGATATTACAACAATTGCTAAATACATTGAATTTGATGAACTTTTACAAAGAAGATCACACACACACACACACACACACACCTATTGCAATATACAGGAGGGATTGTTTTTCAATGTGCTTCACCATAAATTCACTAGGAAGACTTGTATTGTAATACTAATTGCCTGCCCTGAATTCTAGCATGCATCTACAGCTTCTTTTAAATGGAGTACATTTAGTCATGTTGTTCTTTACCACAGTGTTGACTTTGAAGGCTTAATTAATAAACTTGGTACAATTTCAATACTGCAAAGAGTGAATATCTCTCCTCAACTATGTAAAAGCAAAAAGGAAATTGTCTTAGTTTGCATAGTTTTATTCATACAGTTCATTACACAGAGTTCCAACTCATCAGTGCTAACAGAATTTTGCTATGATGGAAATGTTCTGTTTCTGTACTGTCCAATATGGGGCCCCTTAGCCACATGTCATTACTGAACTCCTAAATGTGGCTAGTATGATTGAGGAGTGAAATTTTACATATTATTTAATTTTAATTAATTTAAATTTAAATAATCACAGGTGACTAGCTGTTATCATATCAGACAGCGCAGGATCTTGAAGGATGAGCTCTTGTTCATTCTTGAATCTCCCATTTATTTGTTGCATAATAAATACCTGACACATGCTGATTACACTATAAAAATGAATTATGGAAAAACTGTCACTTGCCCTTATTATTCCCTCGATTATTGATCTTCTGGCTATATCACTCAACAACATTTGGAATGGATATTACAACAATTGCTAAATACATTGAATTTGTACCACACAGAGTTGGTTTCAGAGAGCATGGTCACTTACTAAATGTTTCACCTTGGGACAGTTACTTGGGAGTGTTTTGGTTGGGTCAGCAGCAAAATGCATTAAACAAAGGTTTCAGCTATTGTAGTGTTGTTATGACGCTTAAGTAAGATTGCCTGTAGAGAGTGTATGCCCGTCTCATGCTCACTTAACTGAGGTCCTGCTGTTCCTGACAGCACACTCTACCCTGCCACACAAACAGAACCTCCAACAGAAATGTGTTTGTTATGAACTGAAAGCTAAGTAAATGGAAATCACGGTAAAAGTTTCAAGCAGACTTACAGGAAAGTGGAAAAGTTATAGGGGGCCTTCTGAAGTTTGGGATTTACTTCGGGCCAATGTAACCACTTACATATTCAAAAGCTTAGCACTTAAAGCAAAACATAACAAGCTATTTTTAATAGTAGTTGTAACTTGTTTTGAAAGCTGCGTGAATAGCACTTGAAACAACCACAGCATAATTTGTTCCAAAAAGTCAGTTTACATTTTTTTCGTGGGTAAAGCTTGTTTACCCATTCTCAGTACTTGGGATGAGTCAAAAAAAAAAAAAAAAAAAAAAAAAGAGAAACTATCATTTTTGCAGATCACCTGTTTCCTGCAACCTAGTGTCCAGGGACAGAAAGTAGAGTGGTTGACGCTGATCTCCACTGTAGTACAGTCACCAGCCTTCCCCTCCTCTGCCCCCTTCAGCCTTACTACTGTAGAAGAGAACATCTTCTACACATGGGAGTATGACAGCAGACTTCCAGAAGATTTCAGCGCGTTTAGAATGCTGAAGGGAGGTGATCCCTGGGTGGCTCAGTTGGTTAAGCATCTGCCTTCGACTCAGGTCATGATCCCAGGGTCCTGGGATCAAGTCCTGCATCAGGCTACCCGCTCCAGGCTACCTGCTTCTCCCTCTGCCTGCCGCTCCCCCTGTTTGCTTGCTTTCTCTCTCAAATAAATAAATAAAATAAAAATAGAATGCTGAGGGTTCATGAGTACTGAAAAGAAGTGGCAGAACAATAGCTACCCTCTTCCAGTCCCATTTTAAGTAACTGCCTTTATGAATGGACTCACACATGTGAGTGTCTTTGGTCACTATTTTTTAAAACTCTCTAAGCCAAAATTAATTTCAATCCAGGGCACATAGCAATCTCCCCTAATCAAGGCAACGTAGCAGTGCAGTTTTTAAACTTTTGGGCAGAAAAAAAGTTATCAAATAAGATATTGCTTTAGAACCTTAATTCCCAAAACTGATAAGAGCTCCCTCGGCAATCGATATCTTTATTTCAGAAGCATGACGTATTTTCTCATTTGTGAATGTCCATGGGTTGCGGGTTAGGACAGAGAGGCATATTATTTGAAAAGCACTGATCTAGGAATCATTGTTGAGTTCCAATGTCTCTGTTCTAGACCTTGATTTGTTACCAGCTAAATGTGTGGCCCAAAGCAACGTTTCTGATCCTTACAGTGTCTACTATTTAAAAGTAGAATGTGGGGGTGGGGGGGGGCGGTGTAAGTATGCACATAAATTCATATATATAAAATAAGACTTATAAAATGTTACACATTATAAAATGGAAGATGGTCCTCTGAGAAATATTTACTTCCATATTCTCACTGATGGAACTATGTGCAGTGCAATCCTACATGTTAGTCCTTGGACATTACTTTCTCTTACTGTAAGTCAAAAAAGCGTTTTGTCTTCCTTCTTGGAAAAGAATTTTTTTGATGCAATGTTATAGTTTTGTTGTTAATTTTGGGCTGAGCCAATCAAATTAATCAATTGCTCTCATTCTTTTGGTTACCAGCTCTGATCCCGGTAGTGTATTAGAAACAATGTTGCAGCTCTGAGCCCTAGAACAACCCTATTAAGGGGTCCTGTTTTACTTTCTTTCTGCCTCCAGCACCTTGCTATCCCTGCCAGTGCCTGGACCATAGTGGGAAATAATAAATGTTTATCAAGAAATGACCAAAAGAATGAGTTAATAAATGTTTCTCTGTCAGGGGGTTCTCACTCTGACTGTTCATCAGAATCACCTGAAGGGCTTGTAAACCACAGACTGTTGAGCTGTGAGCCCCACTTTCAGAGTTTCTGATTCAGTATATTTGGTGTGAGGCTCAAGATTTGCATTTCTACCAAGTTCCCAAGAGCACACTTCGAGAGCCCCTGCTCTAGGCAATGCTAATTGGCTGGGGAAGGGTCAATCCTCCTTTTTTTTTTTTTTTTTACCATCGTACTAAAGTTAACTGAGTTAAAGACTCAGGCTCAAGGGTTTTTTCTCCCAGATGTATTGGCATGACATAGGGTTCGCCAGCAGAGTATTGAATTCAGGGCGGAAGTAGGGCAAATGCAGGTTGGCATGAACAGATAGACACGGTGAGGCACATTTTTTTTTATAATGGAACTCAGTGGTGATCTGCTGAACAAACAGCTAGGAAGACAGTCAATGAGCATTGGTTGAGTGCCTGGATGTTCCACTGGTCTTTCAGTAAACGGGCACAACCTGTCCTGCAGCAGATGTCACAAAATACTGTGTATTCCCACACATGTCAAGCAGTTGTACCCACTGCTTCTTCTTTAGACATGAGGAACAATAGTGTCTGTTATTGTATACAAACTGACAAGATAGAGAAGCCCTATTTGATAACAAATTTGCAAAAGGAAGTTTGAGAACACCTGTTGAAATTAATTAGAACACCTGGCTTGAGCGCCATGAATTCACTGGACACCACAGACAAGTGGAGACAGCAGGATTCAGTCCCAGTTACTTCATGTAAGTAACATTTTATGATGATCTGAGCCTCATTGTGAATCATGGTAAGGCTTAACATTATTTCAGACATAATGCCTAATAATCCAAATGAAGAATAGATTATTTTAAGGTAGTTTTCTTCTCCTCTTCTACATGAAATTTTATTTTATTTTATTTTATTTATTTATTTTTTAAAAGATTTTATTTATTTATTTGACAGAGAGAAACACAGCGAGAGAGGGAACACAAGCAGGGGGAGTGGGAGAGGGAGAAGCAGGCTTCCTGCTGAGCAGGGAGCCCAATGTGGGGCTCGATCCCGGGACCCTGGGATCATGACCTGAGCCGAAGGCAGATGCTTAATGACTGAGCCACTCAGGCGCCCCGAAATTTTATTTTTTATTAATGCTATCTTTAGATACTGTGATAGGGCAGTAATTATCTTTAAAATGGTAGAAACATTTTTACTCACTTATTTTAGACCAGACCACCTTTACAATCAAAATTTCATTCTCAGAGTTAGAGCAGAGGCCAGCCCATCCTTGTGGTAATAAGCAATAGTTGGACTGTACCACTATAATTTTTGTCAGCTTTCTCTCTGTGTCTAATTTCTCCTTTTTTAAAAAAACAATATCAGATATTATGTTTGGTTGCTCAGTGTTTGGCTAACAGGATAAAATAGAAGAGTCTCTTGATAATGGTCTTCAGATTTTGGAATCTGTCCTGAAAGGATATTCTTATCTACAGAATTGGAGAGATCAGTAGATACTAACCAGAGCTATGCTTTGGACTCACCTGGGCAATATTTTATTTTTAAATACAAATTCTAGGTTCTCTTCTCATATCAACTGAATTACTATCAGCAGGAGGAGCAAGTCTCAGGAATCTGGAGTTTCTTTAAAGACTCTAGCAGGGTAGTTCTCTGTCCTAGACCACCGCTGGTCACCAATTCCTCCTCCCATATAACAAAGTTGTCCCCAACTATGTAAAAATGCATTTACTAAATTTATTATGTCTGTAAAATTGTGCCAGACTATAAAATCCAGTTGTTGAATGTAAGATGTTTTCAGGTTGATCTTTTCTAACATATATAAAATAAATATATGAAGATTAAATGATGATTTGTTCTTAATTTACTTAGACAAGACAGAGACTTCAGAACTTCATTCTGAAAGTGATAACCAAGCTATGCTATAAAACAGTTAGTTTATATATATATAAAGAATAGATTGAGAAGAAGAGAAGATTGTTTTAAAAAGCAAAAAAGTAATGACCAAAAACAAGAGAACCATGAAATTTTGTATCGTGAAAGCCAAGTGAAGGAAACTTCCAGAAGAGAGTAATAATTCCGTTAAACACCAGAATGAAGTCAAGGAGTGTAAATCTGAAAGCTCTTTGAATTTGGTGAGAGAATGGGAAGGGAAAGAATTAGAAGGTGAACAATAAAACTTCCTAGAAGATTTTTCTCATCAAATTATTATTGGAATTCAGAAGGATAGGGAGCATATCATGAGCAAGATTTTGAATCCATGGTTATTCTAGTTATCAGTGACCAGAGAGATAGATTGGTGCCTCTGTTTCCTGTGTCTATTAAGGGATAAATGCATGGGATCATGACCAGAGGTTTAAGCTGTTGTCACATTCCACTGAACAGAACAGAGAATGGATTAATTTGTTCAATAAATATTTATTGAGCACCTTGCTATATGCCAGGAACCAGAGATAGAGCAATAAAAAAGAAATAGAATCATAGCGGTTTCAGACTGGGAAGGGCTAGTGAGATAATATAGCTCAAGGCAGGGCTTCTCAATCTCTCATGTGCATGCAAGAAAACCTGGCAACCTTGGTAAGAATGCAGATCCTGATTCAGTACTTCTGGAGCAGGGCCAAGTATTCTACATTTCCAGCAAGATTCCAGGGAGTGTCTATGCAGTTGGAAATTCACAGACCACACTTGGGAATACAAGAACCAGGAGATCCGAAAACCCAATGTCCAGATTTGCCTCACCTGAGTCACCTCACAGGGCACATGTGTGGGCCCCACTGCTGCAGATTTTGTTTCAGAGACTATCTTCTCAACTCCATGGAGACTTCTATGGCTTACTCTGGTTTGGAAGCCACTGGTTTCATCCAACCACCTGTCTCCTTTACAGAGAAGGAAATGCAGTTCCAGCAAATGAAGAGGTTTAATTATTAATGAACACGTGCACCAAGATTCCATCTGTTGGTAAGTGTTGGGATTACTGACGGCATCTAAATAATAGCATCATCTTCTCCACACCCAAGTGCTGAACACAATGTAAAACAAGACAACAAATAATCACCTTTTTACAAATAGTAGCTAAATTGCAGAATGTAGCTTCCCTAGAGCACTAGATAGGCCTCATAACTTCAGCCAGAATGAGGCGGGCTCAGGCCGCCAGTCAGAGGGGGACACAATGCTGGACCAGAGCACCTCTTCCCCAGGAGGGAAGGGTGGCCCCCTGGAGGAGAGCAGAGAACCCATGCTCCCTGTGGCCAGCTAGCTACCACAAGAAAGAAGGCAGAGACTAAACTAAGCACTCCTAGGGTGTGAAGGAGCAAAGAGAAGCCAGGAGAGTCTCCATGTGGAAAGAAAGACCAGGAATGGGGGAGACCCATTCTCCTCCATCTCAACTGCACAGCCTCCCTGCAAGGTGCCTGGCACTGCAGGCAAGTCTGTGGGTAATTGCTGAGAGATCTGGGAGTTGGACATACGAGCTAGAGGATCTAGGGCAGTGTTTCTCAAACATTATTCTGCACTCAGATCACCCGGGGATCTTGTTAGTATGCAGGTTCCGATTCTGTAAATCTGGGGGGAAGGCCCTGAGGTTGCATATTTCTATGAAGTTTCATGGGGATGCTGATGGCTATACTTGGAGTAGCATGGGAAGGGAATCCTTTACTTAAAACATTCAGTTATGCCTCAGATTTGAAAGCAAGAATAGTGGCAGACTGTACCTATTTTCCCTTTACCACAGTCGATATTTAAGCCACACTGCATGCATTGTCACCAGCAGATCCTGATTCAGTACTTCTGGAGCAGGGCCAATATTTAGAGGCAAAGAACTCTGTCACTAATAAGACTAGGCAAGTCCCTGCCCCTTTTCTGTGTTACCAATAAAAAAAGCTGAGAGTCAGAGGGGAGAAATTTACTAGCCCGAGGTCACTTGAGTAGTTGATGTGAAAGCATGGAATAAAATCACTTTCTTCTGAGTCCAAGACTAGTGTCTTCTTCATTCAGCTCTGTCCTTTGCCACCAGCTCACTGACTGTGACGCTCATTTCCACATGTATTCCACAATAATCTACTGATCATATTCTGTCTCTCCATTGCACTTGGATGTCTAGAGAGAAACGATGTGGTTGTTCAGTTGTTCCAAACCTCTCTCAAATGTTGCTGCCATTTAATTTAGCACATTGTCTCCTCTAGCATTACCCAGGTAAAGGGAGAGTTTCTTTCTTCTCTTCTTATTTATCCTTTTTGTATATGGACAGCTGTAGGTCAAGATATATTGAAATTTAACTTGGGTTTAACTCCTGCTTTCTTTCTCTCTCCATCTCTCTCTCTAGGTCTAAACTGCTAGGAAACTAATCTCTATAAATAACTAGCTGAAGTCAATGCCCGTCAGCCAATGACCACTAGGAATCCCCATCCCTGTGCAGTCAATAAAGGTGAGTTCATCAGTATGTCTTTCACTAAGGGAGGAAACGCACTATGTTGGTCTTTGGCTGGTGGGCTTTAACACCACCGTTCACCATGATCTGGGGGAATGCTTTTTAATCCACATTTTATGCATGCTGACTGGCCTTTAAAAGTCACCTTTTGTGGAACATTTTAGGTGGCAGCAGTTTTGCCCAGAGGTCTCCAAAGCCAACTAAGGAGGCATTCCCCTCATCTATTTATATAAAGGTAACTATACGTTTAAATATTTTCTCTCTGAAGAAAAAGATGGAGAAACTGTAGGGAAAGATACAGGAGATGTTTGCCTATTTCTGTTTTTAAGTAGACTCCACACTCAGTGGGGAGCCCTGTGTGGAGCCTGGAACTCATGACCCTGAGCTTGAGACCTGAGCTGAGGTCAAGAGGCAGATGCTTAACCAATTGAGCCAACCAGTCACCCCACCTGTTACTGTTTTAATCAGACTTTCAAACACCCTGTACAAAGAAAGAAAACAGCTCAGTTAAGAGTAAGTGTGTGCTATTCCTTATGTTCCACAAATAAGTGAAACCATATGATAATTGACTTTCTCTGCTTGACTTATTTCACTTAGCATAATCTCCTCCAGTCCCATCCATGTTGATGTAAAAGTTGGGTATTCATCCTTTCTGATGGCTGAGTAATATTCCATTGTATATATGGACCACATCTTCTTTATCCATTCATCTGTCGTAGGGCATCTCAGCTCTTTCCACAGTTTGGCTACTGCGGAACATAAGGAATAGCATGGAGGATATTAGGAGAAGGAGGGGAAAAATAAAGGGAGGAAATTGGAGGTAGAGATGAACCATGAGAGTCTATGGACTCTGAGAAACAAACTGAGGGTTCTAGAGGGGAAGGGGGTGGGGGGATTGGTTAGCCCAGTGATGGGTATTAAGGAGGGCACGTACTGCATGGAGCACTGAGTGTTATACGAAAACAATGAATCATGGATCACTACATCAAAAACTGATGATGTATTGTATGGTGAATAACATAATATAATAAAATTTTTAAAAAAGTAATTGTGTGCACTGTGGGACTATTGATTCATATAGCTATTTCGTATCTCTTATTGTTGAAGTGTTAACTGTAGACTAAATACTAATAGACTAATTTTCTGTATTATTTTTCAGAAGTTAATATTGAATAGGAAACCCAGTGACAATGTTAAGAAATTCAATGAAGGGTAATCTAATGGAAAAGAAAATGTATTTATATAATATTTATATAACAGATAATTGACTTCAGTGACTTGAAACTAGGCTCATAGAATTTTAACTAAAGGTTGAGCTTTTAGAGTACTAGGCTTAAAAATAACTATCACAAAATTCACATCTCTCAAAGTTTGGGCTACATTTCAAATTTATGATTTATAGTATGTCGGGTGTTCATCAAAGAAAAGTAAGATTATTTAATGTATCTCATCTATGTAAAGGGCACTTGTCTGTAATCATTTCAGCTATCTATAGTCATTTATTAAAAAAGAATAATTTTCAGGACATGCTGTCAAAGTCCAATGATTGTAGATCTATTTCTGGCCCTTGCTCACGGCTGGTGCTCAGCTTGTTAAAGGCAAACTTCCAAATAGTCACCATTCTAAACTGAAGTGAGTAATTGCTATTTTTTGCATAGCAAGATCATTCCTTTGCAAGTAAACGATCTTGTTTTCAGAGTTCAAATTCCTTATGTAATGTTAACAGCTCACAAACATTTTTGTATTCTTAAACCCTCCTGGTAACCATCTGAAAAAAAATCACGAATATTATTGTATATATTAGAGGGAGTCAGGTGGAAAAAAAGCGAATATCTGAAGGCCAACTTTCAATCTATTAACTAATACCTGAAGTACAGACTGGCCTCAAGGCCCAGGACAGCACGACCCCGTTTTACCACTTTTGCCTGATCTAGAACTTCTCTCCTGGAGGACTCTGTTCTTCCATGAAACCTGACTTCATGTAGCATTTTGGTCATGCCTGGGTGGCTGCTTCTTCACACATTTTCTCAGTCCATTTTTTTTTCCCATGTATTAGTTCACCTCTTCTTCTACATCACATTTATATTATTGGAATGTCTTTCATTTCAGAAAAATGTATGTGTCAAGGAAGCATTAATCATTACATCATTATTTAGCAAAAAGGAAAGACAAAAAAATGCCAATAATGAGAATTAAGATATTTCCATATAATGAATATTATGCTGCCATAAAATCATATTTTCTGTTTAGATATGTATGCTTTGTTCACTTGTCTCTTTTTGTTTTAAAGATTTTATTTATTTATTTGAGAGAGAGAGAGAGAGAGAGAGAACATGAACTGGAGGAGGGGCAGAGGGAGAGGGGCAAGCAGGGAGGAGGAGCAGAGAACCTGACACTGGGCTCAATCCCAGGACCCTGAGATCTTGATCTGAGCTGAAATTGGACACTTAACTGACTGAGCCACCCAGGCGCCCCCACTTGTCCCTTTTTAACTTTTACTTTCAAAATAATTTTAGGCTTACAAAAATGTTGCAAGAATATCACGTGGCATTTCTGTATATTTCTCACTCAGCTTCACTAATGTTAACATCTTATATAATTATGGTACTATTATCTAAATGAGGAAATTAACATTTGTATGACAATATTAAAAAAATATATAGACCATGTTTGAGTTTCACCAATTGTCCTGCTAATGTCCTTTTTCTGGCCCAGGATCTTTTCTGGAATCCCAAATTGTAGTTAGTTGTCATGACTCCTTAGTCTCCTCCAACCTAGGCCAATACCTTGATCTTTGAATTTGACTTTTAAAAAAGTATTGGCCAGTTATAATATAGACTGTTCCTTAATTTTGTTTTGTCTGATGTTTACTCACAATTAGATTAAGGATATGCATTTGGAGGTACAGGATGGGGTATGTCTTATTACTGGAGATATACACGAATAAAGGAAAAATACAGGTTGTAAAAAGCTCAACAATAGTTATCTCTGAATAGTAAGAATTATTTTTAATTACTTTAGAAAATATTTGTATGCATTTTCTAAAATCTATCTAATGAACACCCATTCTCTTTATAATCAGAAGCAGGAAAACATGATCTATCTTAAATACTGTCTTTTCTGTAATATTTCTAATCCCTATGGCTGGAAATCCTCTCTTCTATATCTCTACACCTCATGTATAATCTATATTGTGTATTTCATGCATATTGTTATCTGTTGTACCTCTTTGCTAGAATACAATCTTCTTGAGGGCAGCGAACATGACTCATTCAATGTTACATTGTCTACAGCATCTTACAAAGTGCCTTTCATTTCATGTATGGAACTGTTTACCTTTAACGCATGAACACATCAAGAACTATTCACTGAATAAATTACTCCCTTGTGTAATTTCTAATTGAAATATCTCTTCTGGTATCCTACCATACTCTAAGAAAAGCAATTGGGAAAGTTTTGCCTTTATTGGTATTTTCATTTTCTGTGAGCCGGTGAAAGTGTTTAAGGGGTAAAACAAAGAGAAAAACACTCCACCAGTTAACTAAATGTGTCCCCCCCTCCCCAACATCAAAGAATACAGGCTAACTTGAAGAAATGTGTGATTGTGCACACAAAGAGAAAAGATGAAGTTAACATTGACTCCTCTCATTGTTTGCAGCTCTTCTCTCCCTACTAACTCCTACCCTACCTCAACCTGCTCTAGGCTGCAGAGCTTGGAACTGGACCAGATTTAAAACATATAATTCTGTCATGAAATTAGGGAATTTGCATTAGATTCCAATGCCACAACTCAAGTTACCTGAATCACCTAACAGAAGATGAGCACTGGGGTGTTATATTCAACTAATGAATCATTGAACATTATATCAAAAACTAATGATGTACTATACCTTGGCTAATTGAAATTAAGTTAAAAAAAAGAAAAAAAAGAATTTAAACGTAAATTTTAAATCTAACGTAAAAAAATTCTATTACATTGAACCTTATCCCTCCATGTTGGTTTATTTTATAAACCCACTAACCAAATTTTGGCATATGTGTCATTGGGGTAGTAATGAAAACTAGGAGTAGGAGACTATCTACTGAGTACCTACTATGTAATAATGGCTTCATATACAGGATCACATTTAATCTTCATAAATCCCTGCCAAGTGGGATTATTATCCCCATTTACAGATAAGGAAACTGAGGGTCATATGAATTTATAGCAAGCAAAATAATAAAATGCAAAGCTGTATTCAGTATTTTTATAATTTAGACAGACAAAGCTAGAGAGATAGGGAGGAGCAAGATGGCGGAGGAGTAGGAGACCTGGATTTCATCTGCTCTCAGGAATTCAGCTGGATAGGGATCAAACCATTCTGAACACCTACAAACTCAACAGGAGATCGAAGAAAAGAAGAGCAACAACTCTCTCATCAGAAAAGCGACCACTTTCTGGAAGGTAGGATGTGCGGAGAAGTGAATCTGAGGCGATATTCGGGAAGATAGACAGCGGGGGAGGGGCCTCCGTCAGCCGCTTCTGGCAAGTGATAGAGCCACGGAGCACAAAATCAGAACTTTTAAAAGTCTGCTCCGCTGAGGGACGTCACTCTGGTGGCTGAGCGGGGGGTGGAACCCTCGTGGGACAGTGTGGTCTCAGGACCCTCAGGGTCACAGAAAGACTGGGGGTGCCTGAGTGTGGCAGAGCTCCCAGGTATTGGAGCGGGGAAGCCGGCTGCAGAAACGGAGCCGAGGCGCAGGCTCTCAGCTCAGGGTTGCCATAAACTGTGATCTGCGGCACAGTCGGGCCACTGCTCCTCCAGCAGGGACCCAACAAGCGGCAGATCCGGGGAGACTCACCTTCCTCCCCTGGGAGGAGCCGCGCGGGAGTGCACTGCAGGGATCTGCTGGGTTTGGAGACTCCACATGGGGTCGAGTGCCAGAGATAGAAATGCATGGTCACAGGCCGGGTGAGCATGGAGTGCGGCCAGAGACCAGGGAGACGGGAGTGATTGACTGCTTTTTTCTGGGGGCGCACTGAGGAGTGGGGCCCCAAGTCCTCGGCTCCTCTGGGGCGGAGATTGGGAGGCTGCCATTTTCACTCTCTTCCTCCAAAGCTGTGTGGAAAGCTTGCAAGGAACAAAAGCTCCTGAGAGCAAACCCGAGCAGATTACTTAGCCTGGACCCGGCAAGGGCAGGGCAATTCCATCTCTGGCAAAGACATTTGGGAACCATGGCAACAGGCCCCTCCCCCAGAAGATCAGCCAGAACAGCCAGCCAAGACCAAGTTTACCAATCAATGAGAATGGCAGAACTCCAGGGCTAGGGGAATACTGCACATAGAATCCATGGCTTTTTCCCCATGATTCTTTAGTCTTTCAAAGTTAATTTTTTTAACTTTTTTTTTTTATTTTTCTTTTTCCCTTTTTCAACCAACATCTTATCAATCCCTTTTTTAAAAACCTTTTTTATTTTTCATTTTTTAGAGTAATACTCTATCCCTTCATAGTAGTTAACCTTATTTTTGGTATATATATAAGTTGTTCTCTCTTTAAAATTTTGGGATAAAGTTCTTCTAACAGACCAAAATATTCCCTAAATCTCTAGTGTATGGCTTTGTTCTAGTCTCCTGCCTGATCACATTCCCTCCTTTCTTTTTTTTTTTTAATTTCTCTTTTTTCTTTTTTCAACCAACTTATTTCATCAATTCTTTTTATAAAATCTATTATAATTTTCATCTTTACATTCATATTCCATTCCTTCATCGTATTTACCTTTATTTTTTTACATATATAAGCTTTTTGTTCTTTAAAATTTTGGGAGGCACTTTCTTCTAACAGACCAAAATACACCCAAAATCTAGTGTGTGGCATTGATCTATGCACCAGCCTGATCATATCTGATCACATTCTTTTTTTTTATATATTTTTCTTTTTCTTTTTTTTTCTTTTTTCTCTCTTTCCCTTTCTTTTCCCCCAGTTTCAGGTCTCTTCTGATTTCTTTAGTGTATATTTTTCTGGGGTCGTTGTTACCCTTTTAGCATTTTGTTCTCTCATTCATCTATTCTCCTCTGGACAAAATGACAAGATGGACAAAATCACCTCAACAAAAAGAACAAGAGGCAGTACCAAATGCCAGGGACCTAATCAAAATGGACATTAGTAAGATGTCGTAACTAGAGTTCAGAATGATGATTTTAAAGATACTAGCTGGGCTTGAAGAAAGCATGGAAGATATTAGAGAAACCCTTTCTGGAGAAATAAAAGAACTAAAATCTAACCAAGTCGAAATCAAAAAGGCTATTAAGGAGGTGCAATCAAAAATGGAGGCTCTACCTGCTAGGATAAATGAGGCAGAAGAGAGAATCAGTAATATAGAAGACCAAATGATGGAAAATAAAGAAGCTGAGAAAAAGAGAGATAAACAACTACTGGATCACGAGGGCAGAATTTGAGAGATAAGCGATACCATAAGATGAAACAACATTAGAAAATTTGGGATCCCAGAAGATGAAGAAAGAGAGGGGGCAGAATGTATATTGGAGCAAATTATAGCAGAAAACTTCCCTAATTTGGGGAAGGAAACAGGCATCAAAATCCAGGAGACACAGAGAACCCCCCTCAAAATCAATAAAAATAGATCAACACCCCAACATCTAATAGTAAAACTTACGAGTCTCAGAGACAAAGAGAAAATCCTGAAAGCAGCTTGGGACAAGAGATCTGTAACCTATAATGGTAGAAACATTAGACTGGCAACAGACCTATCCACAGAGGCCTGGCAGGCCAGAAAGGACTGGCATGATATATTCAGAGCGCTAAATGAGAAAAATATGCAGCCAAGAATACTATATCCAGCTAGGCTGTCATTGAAAATTGAAGGAGAGATAAAAAGCTTCCAGGACAAACAAAAACTAAAGGAATTTGCAAACACAAAACCAGCCCTACAAGAAATCTTGAAAGCGGTCCTCTAAGCAAAGAGAGAGCCTAAAAGTATCATAGACCAGAAAGGAACACAGACAATATACAGTAACAGTCACCTTACAGGCAATACAATGGCACTAAATTCGTATCTTTCAATAGTTACCCTGAATGTAAATGGGCTAAATGCCCCAATCACAAGACACAGGCTATCAGATTGGATAAAAAAACAAGACCGATTGATATGCTGTCTGCAAGAGACTCATTTTAGATGCAAAGTCACCTCCAAATTTAAAGTGAGGGGGTGGAAAACCATTTACCATGCTAATGGACAACAAAAGAAAGCTGACGTGGCAATCCTTATATCAGACAAATTAGATTTTAAACCAAAGACTGTAATAAGAGATGAGGAAGGACACTATATCATGCTTAAAGGGTCTATCCAACAAGAAGATCTAACAATTGTAAATCTATGCCCCTAACATGGGAGCAGCCAATTATATAAGCCAATTAATAACAAAAGCAAAGAAACACATTCACAACAATACAATAATAGTAGGGGACTTTAACACCCCCTCACTGAAATGGACAGATCATCTAAGCAAAAGATCAACGAGGAAATAAAGACTTTAAATGACACACTGGACCAGACGGACTTCACAGATATATTCAGAACATTCCATCCCAAAGCAAGAGAATACACATTCTACTCTAGTGCCCATGGAACATTCTCCAGAATCGAGCACATTCTAGGTCACAAATCAGGTCTCAACAGGTACCAAAAGATTGGGATCATTCCCTGCATATTTTTGGACCACAGTGCTTTGAAACGAGAACTCAATCACAAGAGGAAAGTTGGAAAGAACTCAACTACATGGAGGCTAAAGCGCATCCTACTAAAGAATGAATGGGTCAACCAGGAAATTAAAGAAGAATTAAAAAACTACATGGAAACCAATGAAAATGAAAACACAACTGTTCAAAATCTTTGGGATGCAGCAAAGGCAGTCCTAAGAGGAAGTATAGCAATACAAGACTTTCTCAAGAAACAAGAAAGGTCTCAAGTACACAAGCTAACCCTACACCTAAAGGAGCTGGAGAAAGAATAGCAAATAAAGCCTAAACCCAGCAGGAGAAGAGAAATAATAAAGATCAGAGCAGAAATCAATGAAATAGAAACCAAAAGAACAGTAGAACAGATCAACGAAACTAGGAGCTGGTTCTTTGAAAGAATTAACAAGATTGATAAACCCCTGGCCAGACTTATCAAAAAGAAAAGAGAAAGGACCCAAATCAACAAAATCATGAATGAAAGAGGAGAGATCACAACCAACACCAAAGAAATACAAACAATTATAAGAACATATTATGAGCAACTCTATGCCAGCAAATTAGATAGCCTGGAAGAAATGGATGCATTCCTAGAGATGTATCAACTACCAAAACTGAACCAGGAAGAAATAGAAAACCTGAACAGACCTATAACCACTAAGGAAATTGAAGCAGTCATCAAAAATCTCCCAACAAACAAAAGTCCAGGGCCAGATGGCTTCCCAGGGGAATTCTACCAAACACTTAAAGAATAATTAATACCCATTCTTCTGAAACTGTTCCAAAAAATAGAAATGGAAGGAAAACTTCCAAACTTGTTTTATGAGGCCACCATTACCTTGATCCCCAAACCACACAAAGACCCCATTAAAAAGGAGAATTACAGACCAATATCCTTGATGAACATGGATGCAAAATTTCTCACCAAAATACTAGCCAAGAAGATCCAACAGTACATTAAAAGGATTATTCACCACGACCAAGTGGGATTTATCCCTGGGCTGCAAGGTTGGTTCAACATCCACAAGTCAATCAACCTGATACAATACATTAACAAAAGAAAGATCAGGAATCATATGATCCTCTCAATAGATGCAGAAAAAGCATTTGACAAAGTACAGCATCCTTTCTTGATCAAAACTCTTCACAGTGTAGGGATAGAGGGTACATACCTCAATATCATAAAAGCCATCTATGAAAAACCTACAGTGAGTATCATTCTCAATGGGGAAAAACTGAGAGATTCCCCCCTAAGGTCAGGAATGTGGCAGGGATGTCCACTATCACCACTGCTATTCAACATAGTATTGGAAGTCCTACCCTCAGCAATCAGATAACAAAAAGAAATCAAAGGCATCCAAATCGGCAAAGAAGAAGTCAAACTCTCACTGTTTGCAGATGATATGATACTTTATGTGGAAAACCCAAAAGACTCCACCCCAAAACTGCTAGAACTCATACAGGAATTCAGTAAAGTGGCAGCATATAAAATCAATGCACAAAAATCAGTGGCATTCCTATACACCACCACCAAGACAGAAGAAAGAGAAATTAAGGCTTCGATCTCATTTACAATTGCACCCAAAACCATAAGATACCTAGGAATAAATCTAACCAAAGAGGCAAAGGATCTGTACTCAGAAAACTATAGAATACTCATGAAAGAAATTGAGGAAGACACAAAGAAATGGAAAAACGTTCCATGCTCATGGATTGGAAGAACAAATATTGTGGAGATGTCAATGCTACCTAGAGCAATCTACACATTTAATGCAATCCTCATCAAAATACCACCCACTTTTTTCAAAGAAATGGAGCAAATAATCCTAAAATTTGTATGGAACCAGAAAAGACCCCGAATAGCCAGGAGAACCTTGAAAAAGAAAAGCAAAGCTGGCGGCATCACAATTCCAGACTTCCAGCTCTATTACAAAGCTGTCATCATCAAGACAGTATGATACTGGCACAAAAACAGACACATAGATCAATGGAACAGAATAGAGAGCCCAGAAATGAACCCTCAACTCTATGGTCAACTCATCTTCGACAAAGCAGGAAAGAATGTCCAAAGGAAAAAAGACAGTCTCTTCAACAAATGGTGTTGGGAAAATTGGACAGCCACATGCAGAAGAATGAAACGGGACTATTTCCTTACACCACACACTCAAAATGGTTGAAAGACCTCAATGTGAGACAGGAGTCCATCAAAATCCTAAAGGAGAACACGGGCAGCAACCTCTTCAACCTCAGCTGCAGCAACTTCTTCCTAGAAACATCGCCAAAGGCAAGGGAAGCAGGGGCAAAAATGAACTATTGGGACTTCATCAGGATAAAAAGCTTTTGCACAGCAAAGGAAACCATCAACAAAACCAAAAGACAACCTACAGAATGGGAGAAAATATTTGCAAATGACATATCAGATAAAGGGCTAGTATCCAAAATCTATAAAGAACTTATCAAACTCAACACCCAGAGAACAAATAATCCAATCAAGAAATGGGCAGAAGCCATGAATAGACATTTTTCCAAAGAAGACATCCAAATGGCCAACAGACACATGAAAAAGAGCTCAATATCGCTTGGCATCAGGGAAATCCAAATCAAAGCCTCAATGAGATACCACCTCACACCAGTCAGAATGGCTAAAATTAACAAGTCAGGAAACGACAGATGTTGGCGGGGATGTGGAGAAAGGGGAACCTTCCTACACTGTTGGTGGGAATGCAAGCTGGTGCAGCCACTCTGGAAAACAGTATGGAGGTTCCTCAAAAAGTTGAAAACAGAGCTACCGTCCGATCCATCAATTGCACTACTGGGTATTTACCCGAAAGATACAAATGTAATGATCCGAAGGGGTACGTGCACCCTGATGTTTATAGCAGCAATGTCCACAATAGCCAAACTATGGAAAGAGCCAAGATGTCCATTGACAGATGAATGGATAAAGATGTGGTATATACATACAATGGAATATTATGCAACCATCAAAAAGAATGAAATCTTGCCATTTGCAATGACGTGGATGGAACTGGAGGGTATTATGCTGAGCGAAATAAGTCAATCAGAGAAAGAGATGTATCATATGATCTCACTGATATGAGGAATTCTTAATCTCAGGAAACAAACTGAGGGTTGCTGGAGTGGTGGGGGGTGGGAGGGATGGAGTGGCTGGGTGATAGACATCTGGGAGGGTATGTGCTATGGTGATCACTGTTAATTGTGTAGCACTGTTGAATCACAGACCTGTACCTATGAAACAAATAATACATTATATGTTAAAAAAAAAAAAAAAGAAGATAGTAGAAAGGGAAAAATGAAGGGGGGGAAATTGGAGGGGGAGATGAACCATGAGGGACTATGGACCCTGAGAAACAAACTGAGGGTTCTAGAGGGGAGGGGGGTGGGGGGATGGGTTAGCCTGGTGATGGGTATTAAAGAGGGCACCTATTGAATGGAGCACTGTGTGTTATAAGCAAACAATGAATCATGGAACATTACATCAAAAACTAATGATGTAATGTATGGGGATTGACATAATAAAATTTAAAAAAAAGATAGATAAATGCATAACACAAAGATTGGAAGAATAGTCCTCAAAAGGGAAGCTGTTTCTAAGTGGAAGTTTTAGTCATCAAGATGGTCATTATGAGGGGCACCTGGCTAGCCCAGTCCATAGAACATGGGACTCTTGATCTTGGGGTTGTGAGTTCCAGCTGCGTATTGGACATAGAGATTAATTGCTAAAAATATTTTTTTAGTAAAGATGGTCATTATGTGACATGAGAGAGGTATTAACTAATGCTATAATGTACTTATTTTATAATTTATAGCTGTATCAAATCAATACATTGTATACCTTAAACTTAGGCAATGTTATATGTCAATTGTATCTCAAAGCTAGAAAAAAACAAAGATCTGTCTAAATTTTTAAAAAAAATTTTTTTTTTCTTCTAATATGGTTTCTACATAATGTGGTATACTCTGGGTAGAGTGCTATGTGCAAATTGCTAATATTAAAATCTGTTTGTTTCAACAGAGGAGTTACTATAATAGGGCTGTGGTTGCCAATTTAAATGCCACATGGCGAGGCAGGAAAATGAGTGAAGTGGGCCTCAGTGCAAGGCCACAGGGTGTGGTGGAGATGGTTGAGAACCAGAAAGTACATACTTGGTCCTATGAGAGAAGCCCCTGTGCAGTCTCCACTATTTTAGCATTTGGAATGGTGGGCTCAATGTTGCCTAAAGGGAAGTCAGAATTTAAGGTTTTTGGTGTAAAAAATATTACTCATCAACTTCAGAAACCAAATCAAAATATTTAAAGATACTATAGAAATCAAACATGGTGTTTATTGGTCACATCTGATTGACTATTTTGTATCCTCTGTAAATGATATGTACAAAATGCTTTACTCTGACTTATAAAACCTAATTGTTTATAAAAATAAAGATAAGTGAGATTAGCAGTCGCCCATATTAATTTAGCATAGTGTATTTTATTGTGAACAGGAAGAAGTTCTAATGGTTATTTGGAATTTCTTGTTCCTTAAATGTTTGGTAAGATTAATTTTTTTTCCTTGTCAGTGGGTTTTGTAATGCTAAGGCTATCCTTAAAATTCAACCAGTCAGGGTCAACCTTGGCTGTAAAGTTTTCTGAATTTATGAACATTAAATGTTTAATTGTACTGCTCACGATTAACTGAATCGTTGGCTCTGTTCCACACCATGTCAACCACACAAAGAATCGGCCTTTTCATTACTTCCCACCCAGACCTCAAACATAAACATCCAAATACCCAAACACACAAACTACTGACTTTATTGAAAATTGAGATAAATGAGAGATTTATGGAGTAAATAAAAATGTCGTATGTGAAATATTTGACATTCTTGGTTCTTAAAGGCTTTTGGCCATCTGTTGCTGAGCATTTTTCACTGGTGGCTTCATCCTGAGTAGTTCTGCTGCCCCAGTGGTATCATTGGACCTTACCCTCTCTATTTCCCTTCTCTGATTAGTATCTCTTTGTTTCTCCCCTTCCTCTAAAAACCCCAAACTCATTTAGTGTCATGCAGACTCCCGTAACTGTTTTTTTCTTTTGTCTTGACCATGTTCTTAGGCTCTGTCTTAATGAGGCTTATTAAGCTATATTACTAAAAAAATTTAAAACTTAAAGAGAGAGAGAGAGAGATTTCTCTAAGAGGAATTTTGGTGCCAAGAATAAAATTACCTCCCATCCTCCATCTCTTAATATTTAAGAACTAAAAGTTCATCAGGGTTTTGGTTTTGTTTTGTTTTTAGATTTCTTTATATACTGTTTGCCCATATTTAATTCATTGAAAAACAAAACACATGATTCCCAAGATCACTGAAACAAACAAGCAAACAAGCCTAATCCTTCTTTCTTCATATTAGATTTATTTTTTTTTAATTCTGGAATAATTTCAATTAACAGAAAATATACAAAGATACTCTTTGTCTTCCCCTGATGTTAACACCTTACCTGACTATGGCTTATTTATCAAAACAAAGAAAATGATGTTGTTATAATGCTATTAACTAAACTATAGACTTTAATTTGGATTTTTCCTTTTTTTTTTTTTTTTTTTTTACTAACGTCTTTGATCTATTTTAGGACCCAATTCAGGATACCATACTGTTTTTAGAGAGTCATTTTAAGGAAGCAGATGATTCATGATCTACATCAGCATAAGATCCTTAAAATGAAGTTCACCAGCATTTCTGCTTTATGACTGAAATGACTGCCACCATCGCTCATGAGTAGCATTTACAATAATAGGGTGTGTGGCTACCTTGACAAAATGACCCCTCCCTTCTCCCAGGTGCAGTGAGTCTGGGAAGGCAACAACACCCTCCCTCTGAGTAAAGCATTTAGTGGAGCCCCATACCAGCTCTCAGGAAGTTATGGGCTTTACAGTAAAGGATTTTGAATTATGTATCATAGTTCAGAAGATAAGTAATATATGGAATCTTATTCTAGCAGTAAGTCATGATAACTTGAAATATAAACACACACATTTTAAGAGCTGGTCTTGTGTTTTCTGACCACTGGAATTTAGCATGGAAAATATATATCATTAGGGCAATACATCATTCTAAAAACTTTATATTATATATCTGGTATCTTTACCAAGTTAAGGACAAGAACCTTGCAAAAAAACAAAGCAAAACAAAACAAAAACTTCCTCCTAAAAGCCTTGAAAATACTGCCCCCCAACCCCTGCAAAAAAAAAAAAAAAAAAAAAGCCAGTTCTGTGGTTAGAAACATTTGGAAAACATTTGGTTAAAATACAAGCCTACTCAAAAGATTTAACATTCTAATGTGCACCATATGTCTGAAAAAGGAATATGGCTTGCAGTGTTTCCCAAATATAAATTAACTAGAAATTGTTTTTTTAAGCATATTAACTTCTCACAGAGAATAAAACTTGAGAAATGTTGGACAACATATTTACTTATTGACTCCAAACTGGACAGAAATTTAGAAGTCCTTTAGTTCAATCCTACAGCAATCCTTCACAGAGGGTTCATCAGCTACTACTTCCAGAGACATGCAGAGTTTATCCTTCCACTGATTGCAAGCTCTAGTTCTAAGGAAGAAAGCTCCTTATTTCTCTGAGCCTGAATTGTCCTGCTTCATTCATCCTTCAGCCATTTCAAAGTCACTCCTCCAAGGTGACCTAAAAACCTTCCATATGATGGGAAGATGAGGCAAGATGAGGCTTTATTGGTCGGTATTTCTGAATTACCAGTTTGTTGCTCAAATATATCAGGACTTTTTTTATAATAATTTCTTCCTTGGCTTCCAGCAAAATTTCTACTGGTACTGAATATGGCCTTAGTCACCCTCTTGCCTTCTCAGATGATTTTTTTAAAGAGGGCGGAATGATGAGGTTAAGGAGAACGCCCTAAGCATGAGAATGTAGACAAGTATAGCAGGTCTGACAGCCGTCTCACTAATTCTGAGTCGAGGAAAGGAAATTCCTGCCCTACCCACGTCTGATGGGATCACAGATTTAGGAATACAGTTCTGAAGAGCTGCTTTGTCTTTGAAAAAAGTCCCCTGTTATTCACTAAGGGAAAAACCACAGCAAAAATGCTGATGCTCTGTATCCCTAGAATAATCATCTGCCCTGGGGAAGCCTATCAGGTGATTCAAGAGCTGTGATGACCAAGCATTTTGAGAACATATTTAAAGAGAAAGTAAAGAGAATTCCCTTACTTGCCATAGACTCTGAATGCCTTTCTGAGCCTAAAATATATTTTTAAATTCTATGCTCTGATAATACTTCGAAAATATACTAATCATATTTAATGTAATTAGAAATGCAAATAAATTTCTTTGAAAGTTAAAATGCTCTTATTCAATGCTAATCTCACTTTGGACTTACTTCCTTCTGCGGTGACATAAAAAACTATAAGTTAGGAAAAATACAACCCATGTACAGATATGTATGTCGCATGTATTAAAAGCAGATGGAGTTGATGTACTATTTATTCAGAACGTATACCATTTTTTAAACATTTACAAATGCCTAAGAGAGAAAATATGAAGCTATACTATGGAATATGTTCCTGGGGATACTGTTGTATGGAAGTTTTTGCTGAGTTGTGTGACTCTGGGGGTGGGAGGAGCCTAAGAACAGCAAGAGGTAGGGCCATGACAGGGGAGGCCCATTCCATCCTTCCCCAAGCAAGCCCCATGATAGCAAAACAGAAAGGAATGTCTACCTCTACCCCCACATACCCACACCACTCTCCCACACCACCCTCCCTCCAACCCGCTCAGGTTCTATAATTTCTTCACCTTTTCCAAAATTCCACTTGAGACAATTGTTAACTGTTTCCTTTTATACAGATGTGAGTTGAGGGCAAAGGAGGAGAAGCCACATGCGGGCATCTGCCCTAAGCCCACATCTGAGTAGGTATAGGCAGAAGTCAGTGTCTGGAGTCTAGGCATCAGTGAGGAGCCAACAGCTGACAGCCTTAGATGGCTGCTCAGCCCACACTGGCAACGCTTTACTTGGCCCTCTGGAACTCTGTGTCCATTCTCTTTCCTTCAGTTGGTTGTTGCATACCATTACCAATCCCTAAAACCCTGTACCTTACCTTTAGCTGCTTACCCTAAGAAGCCAAATAAATCTTTTAACGAAGGAAATAAAGAATGTTAACAGTGTTTTCTCTCCGTATGTTTCCTTCCCATATTTACATTCATCCTTTCCTCTCCAGAAGACGTGGCTACATCTCCTTTTGGGGCAGCTAGGCTTCTGGTCCCTCCATGTGACCCTTGGCCGTGGTTTATCTTCCATTCTTCCCTGATCTCATATCCTCACTGGTATTCTCTCTCCTGACGATTTCTTGTGAAGTTCAGCATACCCGAAAACTAGAGAAGACTTCCTTAACATTGCTTTTTTCTAAGAAACTCTGTCCTCAGGGCACCTGGGTGGTCCAGTCAATTAAACGTCCAACTCTTGATTTCAGCTCAGGTTGTGATCTCAGGGTTGTGTGGAACCTGCTTAAGATTCTCTCTCTCCCTCTCTTCTACCCCTCCACACCCCACCCCCACCCCCTGTCCCATGTGGGCATGTGCACTCTTTCTCTCTCTAAAAAAACAAAAACAAAAACAAAAATCACTTTTTCTGCCCTTTTAAATAATGCACTTTTATCATTCCACCCTCATTGTTTTCATATTTCCCACTTGCTACTTAGTCCACAGCAATCTGGTTTACATCAACACTTGACTTATCATCTACTCTGTCCAAATGATGATGCCCCCTAATGGTCAAATCTAACAGCCACTTTTCACTTTCACCCACATTTCAGAACATTGATATATTCGAATATTTATTCTGTGAGAAACCATCTCTTGTTGTTCACAAAACCATTGATATCAACTTCTTCCAATCTGTGGAAGAAGACACCGTTGCCTGCTCCAGCTTTTTTTTTTTTTTTTTTACTCACAACATATCCTTTAGAAGTGATCTCATTTCCTCCTATAGATTAGTTAGAAGTGTTCGCGTGCAAGAGAAAAAAAATCGACGGGGCTTTAATTAAATAGGGGTTTACTTCTTCATATGTAACAAGAGTAAGTCAGATTGTTAGTTGCTGGTGTTGTAGAAGAGATTTGAGATAGCAAGGAAAACTTCCCTAACTTTTCTAATGTTGGACCATATGGCTGATGCATCTTGGCCATTTTTCCTGCAGTCCAGACCAGAAGATGAATAAAGAAAACAAAAGTGGGAAAGAGGGCATAGCCTTAATCACGAGAACAAATTTATTTCCCATAAATTCCCATCAAACTCCCCCTTATGTCCCATTGGTTGTAATTGTGTTACTGGTCACACCAATTTAAAAGAGATTCTGGGAAAGTGGCATAAGAAAAAGGTATGGGAACGGGTACTAAGTGAATCAATCTGTGGTACATTTAATAACTTCCTCCTTAAAACTCCAATGAAAATGACACCTGCTATATGAGATATTACAGCTTCTTTATGTGCACAGATGTGACATTTGGGCTAACTCTGTTAGAGCATGTATCACATTACACTGTAGTTTCCATTTAGGTGTCCATCATCATGGTCCTACCCTCAACTCCCAATCAGATTATGATCTTCTTGACTGTAATCAGTATGAAGTCCATCACTGGATTTGTAACTCATCAGGGTCTAGCTAGCTCAATGAAAAAAAAAAAAATACACACACACACACACACACGCATTACTTTATATTTATATATTTTTTAATATTTATACATAAAATACACATATATAATTTTGAAATTAAAATTGAATATTGGATGATAAGCATCTGAATTCTAATTATAGCTCTTAGTCTTAGTTATTACTATTTTGACTATCCAGATCTAGACAAGATTTTCACTTAAACAGGAGCAATGTGTAAAATATCTGATATTAGAGTCTACTACTGGCCCTTCTTTCAACTTTGCTGCTGTTGTGATATTTCGGCCAGTTTGAGTATTTCTATTTTTTTCTGTTAATTTCTTATTTGACTTCTTTGTTCCTGTTCTCACCACAGCTGCTTTTGTCTTTTTGATCCACCCACTCTTTGAGCCTGCAACCATCTCACGGCAACTCCAGCACTTGCTGTCTGTGGTGTAAGAACTGTAATATCTGTGGCTTCTCTCCTGTCTTTGGCAGGAATGTGTTTCTGAACTCTTTTGCTATGGGCAGATGTTTGGAATCTCTTTATGGAGAGAAATGGAGATGAGTGAGCAGTTTTAGAAGGGGGGAAAAGGAAGTAGGGAAAGGAATAAGATATTCTGTAACCAGAAATTGGCAAAGCTGATAGTCTTTTCAATCCCATTTTTTTCCATTTCATTTATATATTTTTTGTATTCAGTCTACCAAATAGGTCTCTTTTCAGCATTGTCATTATGATGATGGGAAACCACCATCTAGTGACTTACAACATTTGCACCTATATTTCGTCTTTTTTTTTTTTTAAGATTTTATTTATTTACTTGACAGAGAGAGATACAGCGAGAGAGGGAACACAAGCAGGGGGAGTGGGACAGGGAGGAGCAGGCTTCCCGTGGAGCAGGAGCCTGATGCGGGGCTCGATCCCAGGACCCTGGAACCATGACCTGAGCCGAAGGCAGACACTTAACGACTGAGCCACCCAGGCGCCCATTTCATCTCTTTTATTATCAACATGACTTGAAAGTAAAGGGTCAGATACTTCACTCTGTGTTTTAGGTTTATGCCAATTTAAGATCTTATTCAGGAATATTCACTGCTCTTGCCTTTTTTCATTAGCTGGAGTGTTGTTGAAACAAGTGATTCTTTAGATTAGGAGGGTATGTGCTCTGGTAAGCGCTGTGAATTGTGCAAGACTGTTGAATCTCAGATCTGTACCTCTGAAACAAATAATGCAATATATGTTAAGAAAAAAAAAGAAGAAGAAGAAGGTAGCGGGACGGGAAGAATGAAGTGGGGGAAATCGGAGGGGTAGACGAACCATGAGAGATGATGGACTCTGAAAAACAAACTGAGGGTTCTAGAGGGGAGGGGGGTGGGGGGATGGGTTAGCCTGGTGGTGGGTATTGAGGAGGGCACATTCTGCATGGAGCACTGGGTGTTATGCACAAACAATGAATCATGGAACACTTCATCTAAAACTAATGATGTAATGTATGGGGATTAACATAAGAATAAAATAAATAAATAAATAAATAAATAAATAAATAAATAAATAAATAAATAAATAAATAAAAAATATTGGTAAAGCTTGAAATGTTCCTATTTTAGAGAAATAGAATAGTATTGTATATTGACAAAACTTATGTGAGTGGGCATTACAAGAAATCATTTTACATTAATAATTTTATATCCTATTTGCTCAGTTTTTTTGGAAAACCCTGACTGATGAAGAAGCTGGTCATAAAATTCTACAGTCTTTCCTTTGTCAACAAGTTTTAAATTTGCTATTGGCCTGACATTTTCTCCATGATTAAGACAGGAACCTTTTCCCCCAAATCTTTACTTGGTGTCTGATCGCTTGTAAGCTTTGGGTTTTTGTCCACATGCTTCCAGTTTTCTAATTTTCTTTCCTCTTCTTTTCTCTACATACACCCTTTGTCTATCCAGCACCGCCATTATAACATTTATTCTGATTTATTCTAATTAATCTGTTGAGATTTTCATCTTCCCAATCATGTTCTATACAGTGTGATGCCTGAGACACCATTCTCATTGTCTCTGATTCCTCTGGGCTCTACAAAGTTTTCTACAAAGCTTATCTTAACTCATTGTACAACCTCTAGAATGAGACTAGAAAAATAAGTATTTTGTGTTTTAGTGTGTTTTGTTTCCATGTCAAACTAATATGCTCTCTCCCAAGCTCAATATTCATAAATAATACACCTCATAGATAGCTGAAGTTCACAAAATTGAATGGCTGTTTTTATGGAATTGCCTCCATTAACTTTCCAAGAAATCATTTATAATCCTGATATGCCTACTTAAAAATTATCAATCTTAGCATTTACATCAGGGCAGAATACTCTTCATTAACTCTGCAAATGGTTACTTAGCCTTGTTCATTATTAAAGACAAATTCCCCTTTCTGGATACATATGGAATTTAATCTGAAATATTTAACTTCTTCAACAATTCTTTGGAAACCCCTATAAAGACAACATTTCTTCTTTCTATAATGCATTGACAGTATAAAATGCACTTCAGTTTCTATAGAGGAATAATGATGTCTTGAATACTCATGTAGCTTAAGTAACAGAAAAATGAATGCTGTAGCTTCAAACACACAAAAACAGTATATATATAAAAGGCAAGGGGCGTGCATTACTCATGTGTCACTGTTCCCTGACTGGTGAAGTACATAGTACAAAATAAATGTTTAATGATTTCCCTTCTGAACGAATGAAAATTGGTCAATTTTTATGATTTAGCTCCTTAATGAAGTCTTCCCTTTGTCAACCATCCAAACTGATAGTCGTTTCTTCTTTATCATAATACCATAGTATTTACATTTGGCATTTGATACCATTATAGATGCGCTAAATAAGTGTAGGGTAAAAGGAATGGTAATCCGTAAAATTCCACATTTAAAAAACTCAACTCAGTACATGTCTATTTTAGCTTTGATCATGGCAATTGGAAGTTTTAAAGCCAAGCCATACTTCAATGGCAAAGTGGTAGGATGACTTGTCATATTCTCAACTGTTTATGGGTCCAGCTGCTTCTAGCAGCTGTTAACAGAAGCTTCAGAGAGGCCAATTTCTGACAGATTTGTGTGAATTTATTCATTGGGAGTTGAAAATATACAAATGAAGACCCAGGTTTAAAAAGGCAACTGAATAAATGTCAAAGATCAGTCTTGGAGATACAAGAAAGCTAGAGAATTCAGAAGTGATCTTGCCAGTCTGCACTGCATTTCATTTAATAATCACTTGCAGTTGCTTTGTAGAGAAGCTCATCTCATCTGTAAATGGCGACATACCACACAAGCAATAAATCATAAGAAGAGCATGGTGAGTTTAGACAGCTGGTAAAATTCTATGCCATCAGTCCCCAGAGAAAGGGACATTCGTTGAGATCATATCCAATTTATTTCTCATTGGGCCTATGAGGCTATTCTTTGTATTCAGGATATAAAATTAAATATCCTAAATATTATTTTTGGCAAAAGCAATTAGCTTATAAAAAGATATAAAAATAAGCCATAGACAACATACACTATTTTTGGAACTTCTAATAAATGTTTCTGAAAGGCAGATAATTCACTGAGATATAAAACTGAAGAGTAAATTTTTCAATAGCCTTGAATGGATTTAGTGTCAGTAATAAGCCAAAGCTAAGAACGTCCCTGTGAGCCCATGAAAACACCCATTTAGTCTGAGTCTCTCAAGACCCCTGTCAGGGCTGCTCTAAAAAGACTCATCTGAATGATAATGCACAGAAAAGTTGTGAAAGGTAATTGAGAAGCATATTTTGGAAAACTAGAGTGAATTCACAATCTCCTCTCAGTTAAAAAAAAAAAAAAGAAACAAACAAACACCAATGATTTAAAGTGGTAAGTGAGCAAAATGGTATCACCCATAAAAGTATTTTGAGAGCTATTTAAAACTCACACCTTGTGCCAGAGTTCAGTTCAATAATGTAAAAATATATATATACTATTTATTGAGCTTCTCTTAGATACCAAGCACCATGCCAGGCACTGAGGTAATAAAAGGCAAGGAACACATCATCATAGAGCAGGAATAGAGATACAAAGATATAAAATACCATGCAATAATTTATATGCTAGCGGGAAGGATTAAGGAACCAAGGAACACGTAAGAGGAAGCCACTTTCTTTGAGAAATAAGAGAACAGATGGCCTTTGAGCTAGTTAAGCCGCAGAGTGACTATGATTTTGAGAAGAAAAGGAGATCAAGTATTCCTGGAACAGGGGAATAGGATCAAAGGCACAAAGCATCGAAAGTGTGTGCATTAGGAAAATAATTCAATGTGGTTTTTTTGGGTTTTTTTTTTTTGTTTTTTTTTTTTTTTTTTGGTGAATGCCAGAAGAGGGAGAAACCAAAGAATTGCTGAAAAGTGGGGTTGAAAAGGAGTTTGGGGCAGAACGCTAACAAATTTATTTCAGCAGTTATCTGACGAGGTAGGAGGTGTGGGATGTCAATGGAATCTCAGTGACTTTTGGTCCCTCTGACTCTCAGATACAGACAGTACGCTATTAGCCCAACACCCAAATGTGGGTCTCTGGTGCCTCCTCTGTGGACCATCACCCCCACCTTCCTCTCTAAACAGTTGTGGAGGCCAGAGGGCACGCCCCACACTGTTCATAAACTGGCTGTGCCTGTGAGCTGCTAATATTGACACGTGAAGACTCTGCAGGACATGAAAAATCCTCTGCTTCTGACAGTGATTTGTTTCCTGCTGTTCCCCTGCCTGGTAGCTGAGTGCTCCCATGGCACTGGGCAGCATATGCAGAGTGCTGTGGCATGCTAGGCAAACAGGGAATAAGGAAGGCTGACCTAGGTTTGGAGGAGGACAGGTGGCCAGGAAAAGTTCCCTGGGAACATGGATGCCTGACATAGGTCTTTTAAGAATAAAAAGGAGTTAGTAAGCTGGAGGGGAAGGAAAGAACATTTCAGACAGAGATCTGATTATTTAAGTCCTTGAACATCACACTAAAGAGCATGGATTTTATTTTCTAACCAAGGAGGAGCCACTGACATTTCTAAATAGATAATAAAATGATTAGCTCTAATCTTTGGAAAGAAAATTGTGGCAGCTCAAGGGAAAGAGAATTTAGCATGGGCCTGGCCTGGAATAGAGTCACTGTTGAAGACATTGCAATAATTCCATAAGTCTGACCAGGGCAAAGGCAGTGAAAAGGTTAAGACAATGGGTTGAAGGGAAACCAAGAAACAGAATTAAGAGGGAAGTCTGAGAAGGTGAGGGTAAAGGAGAATGAGCAAGATTGAAACTGAGATTTCTCTCTTGATTGGGAAGTGACACCTCTATGAGAGAAAACACAGGAGGACTGAAGCTCGCTTGGAAGCTTGCTTGGAAGGTCAGAGAATAAAGAGAGTGCATGCGATTAGCTAATAGAATGCCCTGGTAGACTCGTGCAAGGACAGATCACGGAGTGAAAAGAAATAATAGGGAAAAACAGTCAAACTAGTACAACTAGTTAAACTCATACACTGTGACACCTGCATTTCAGGGAGGGATTTTGACTAAAGCATTCATATCTTAATTAATGTACGATTTGTTATGCAAATGATTCGGTGACATTTTACTTACAAATTGGAATTAAAAATAAACAAAGTGTTTCCTTCACTATTGGTGAACGATAATCTTACCAGTAATTTTCATAGCCTTGGGAGACTTAGGTTTCCCTGGGATTTGGTGTCTATCTCTGGATGTAACACTGAGCCCAGACTCATATCATAAGACAACAGCAAGCTTCTGAGCCTAGGATCAGCAAACTCCTATGAAGGTCCATAAGTAAATATTTTAGGTTCTGTGGGCCATACAGTCTCTATGGCAACCACCCAATGCTGCTGTTAAGGGCAAAAAACAGCCACAGACAACACATGGTTGTATTTCCACGAAACTTCATTTACAAAAACATGTGACCGGCTGTATTTGACCCACAGCCTATCATTTGCTGAGCCCTGTTCTTAGCTAACAAGCTGTCTTTCTTTGCCCAATTCATTGCTAGACACAGATTTGGTTTAGAAAAGCGTTCATGTATATAATGTAGATATACAGGGTTTAATTTATACATAGTTGTTTTTTTTTTTTTTTTTTTTGCCTAGAGTCTTTCAAATTGATTGTTAAAAATTTGTTTAAAGAAATCTAACACCTTGATTTTCTTTTTTAGCTCCTCATAATTCCCAGTTGCATTTTTCAACTATCTCAATGAAGCTCTTAGACAAATACATTAGACTGGATCATAATGGAAAATAGAATCTTCTTTAACTGAAATCACAAGTGTGCCAAGAATTTAGGGAGTGACTATACTTCTGGGAAACTCGCAGCTTGTTGTCATCCTTATGACCGCCTTGGATAGGACACCAGTATCTCTCTAAGGCCTATTAATGCTCAAGGGTATTTCAGTCACTGAAGATGAATCGAAAGGCCACAGAGACCTAGAAACACAGAAGTCAGAGTTAGCTCCTACTGCCCAAACGTAATAGCACTTTGTGGCAGTTGCCTGGACTTCACTGACATCAAAGAATGAGGTCTTTTTAAATCAAGGCCAAAAGATGAACGAATACTCTATAAGAAATGTTAAGCTCGTTTAAAAAAAAAGGGGGGGGGGGCGCCTGGGTGGCTCAGCCGGTTAAGCGGCTGCCTTCAGCTCAGGTCATGATCCCAGGGTCCTGGGATCGAGCCCCGCATCGGGCTCCCTGCTCAGCGAGGAGCCTGCTTCTCCCTCTCCCTCTGGCTGCCTCTCTGCCTACTTGGTCTCTCTCTGTCAAATAAATAAATAAAATCTTAAATAAATAAATAAATAAATAAATAAATAAATAAATAAATAAATAAATAAATAAAGGGGGGGGACGCCTGGGTGGCTGAGTCGGTTAACTGTCTGACTCTTGGTTTCAGCTCAGGTCATGGTCTCAGGGCTGTAAGATCAAGCCCCACATCTGGCTCCGCACTCAGCCAGGAGTCTGCTTGGGATTCTCTCTCTTCCTCCTCCTCTGCCCTTCCCCTTGTTTGTGCTCTTTCTCTTTTGAAAATAAATAAATAAAATCTTCAAAAAAAATTGGAATATTAAAAAAAAAAGAATTGGGATGAAGACACAGTATGGGTTCTTGCAGTCTGAGGCCCCGTAATATGAGAAATTTTTAGTAGGTCACCAGTCGTAGGTCACCAGTCCTCACTAAAATATGCAATTGACATTGCAAAGCATATTTAGAGTTGAGAGAGATATTACAGATTATCTAATCCAATCAACCCATTTTACACTCAAGTAAACTGAGTCTTGGGCCTGCTAAATGACTTGAACAATTTCCTGGACAATTCAGTTAAGTGAAAGAGTTCTCATTAATACTCTCAGTTAAAAGATATTCATTTTGAGTTTTTACACTGCATTATAGTTCATGAATAAAGCAATACAAGGAAGGTATGAGCTTCTTTGAGTTCAATTCATGCACTTCAGTGTGAAGTACTGCTCTAGATTCAGGAACAAGTAATATGTAAAATAAAGTCCCTTCCCTTAAGAATCTTATACTGACAATAAACACCAATGCAGTGTTTACCATTTGCTAGGCATATTCCAGAAGGCGTTATGTATTACAATTCATGTAATTCTCAACAAAAACAGATATGTATAGAGACTTTCCAAGTTTGAAAGAATTAAACCAAAGAAATGGAAAAAGGAATTCCAAAATTAAAAAAAAATATAATGTGTTCCCCGAAGAGAATTATACCAAATGATTAAATTTTCAAAGGACTTTAGGTATTCATAGTCCTGTCACTTTTTAACTCAATAATACTAAGTTGATAGGAACTGGAGATTTTAACTACTTCATTCTTCCTCTGACAATACTCAGCTTTCACAAACAAGTTAAGTCAGGAAACAACAAATGTTGGCGAGGATGTGGAGAAAAGGGAACGCACTTACACTTTTGGTGGAAATGCAAGCTGATCCAGCCACTCTGGAAAACAGTATGGAGGTTCCTCAAGAAGTTAAAAATAGAGCTACCGTACGACCCAGCAATTGCACTACTAGGTATTTACCCCGAAGATGCAATTGTAGTGATCTGAAGGGGCACCTGCACCCCAATGTTTATAGCAGCAACGTCCACAATAGCCAAACTATGGAAAGAGCCCAGATGTCTATTGACAGATGAATGGATAAAGAAGATGTGGTATATATATATACACAATGGAATATTAATCAGCCATCAGAAAGGATGAATACTTACCATTTACATTGACATGGGTGGAACTGGAGGGTATTATGCTAAGTGAAATAAGTCAATCAGAGAAAGACAATTATCATATGGTTTCACTCATATGTGGAATGTAAGAAACAGCACAGAGGATCATAAGGGAAGGGAAGGAAAACTGACTGATTAGAAAGTCATCAGAGAGGGAGAAAAACCATGAGATACTCTTAACTCTAAGAAACAAACTGAGGGCCGCTGGAGGGGAGGTGGGTTGGGGGATCGGGTAAATGGGTGATGCACATTAAGGAAGGTACATGTTGTGATGAGGGGTGTTGTATGCAACTGATGAATTATTGAACACTACTTCTGAAACTAATGATGTACTATATGTTGGCTAATAGAATTTAAATTAAAAAAATTAAAAAATATGTCCTTTCCTCCACAAACTCACCACTATTTTCTAACAAAGTTTGTGGATGTTTTTAATAGCAAAAATTACTCATTTGTTTAAAGTGCACGTTCTGCTCATCACATTAAGTTTACATATGACAAATCTTAAAGAGACTAGGAGAATGGAGATCAAGCAAACTTCTGATTTCATTGTAGTGGGCTATTCCCTACCTAGAAATGAAGAGTTTGTTGAGCGTATGCTATGCGTTTTCTTCAAATACCAAATGATGTTTACTGACAACACTAAAACCATACATATATCATGTTTCCCTTTAAAAGCATGACTAGAAATTATAATAAAGGTATAACTAAGATTGTGGTTAGTCCTTTACAGCTCCCAAAACAACTGAAATGAAAGCTCTTTCTCCCATTTATAAAATAGGTGTGGAAACAGACAAACACAAACACTACTACAGTCAGAATGTATGTGTAGATTTCTTAGTAGAAAAATTATGCAATTCTATCATATAAAGTTTATATGTAGGTTTTATATACATTTGATACAACAGCATTCAATTAGCACATTTTCAAATGTTTGGGGACAAATATAACAATGTTTGAGGAAATACTAGAATTTCAACAACACTAATGTTGCACTGAATAAAATATTTTTGAAAGGATTTGAGCACTGCATGAATTCTAACTGCAATAATAGATGCACTTTTGTCAATGTAGTAGTTTGAAGTAATTAGAGCTTTTAACAGTGGACTCCCCTTTCCTGCTCTGAATTCAGCTTTCAGACTGATAATCAGATCAAACTATTATGCCAGTGGACTTGTTTTGAACAATCATTATTAGGGGTAAAATAATATAAAGCAAATCCTAATAAAAGCACATAAAGTTCTGGGAATGGGCTTCATCAATTTGCTTATGAAACAAGAGTGCTCTAGCCATTGAATAGCAATGCGCTCTGTCTTCTATTTTTTAATTTTTATTTTTTTAAAGATTTTATTTATTTATTTGAGAGAGAGAGAATGAGAGACAGAGAGCACGAGAGGGAAGAGGGCAGAGGGAGAAGCAGACCCCCTGCTGAGCAGGGAGCCCGATGTGGCACTCGATCCCGGGACTCCAGGATCATGACCTGAGCCGAAGGCAGTCGCTTAACCAGCTGAGCCACCCAGGCGCCCACAATGCGCTCTGTCTTCTTACTGCTATTTTAAATTGTTAGAAATTGTTTCATGCAATTTTGTGAGACAAAGCAAATTCTGAAAACTAAGAGATCCTAACAACAGTTTAAACATTTAAAAGATATTTTACATATTCCAACACTTTCAGGAATGGAAACATTAACGTGCAAAAAGTAACAACTACTGACCCAGCTCAGTCAACTGTATCTATTTGAGGCAACCTACTGGTGTGCTTGGTCACACATTTCTCTTTCTGTCTGGCCACTCTGTGCTGTTTTATGTGTTTGCTCTTGCAAATACCTTTTGAAGCACTTGGATTTTCTTGTTGTGGTGGTGGTTTGCTACTCTATTCTTCTCTTCCTGCTAAGTGATTTCATTTTGTTCATTTCTTTCACGGCCATTTCTTTCCCCCATTTCTCTACAAAGTTAAACTTTGACTTTTCTTCATCTCCCCTCCTTTTCTTGGAGAATCCATGCAATTTCATAGCTCTAACTAATTTTTAAAATAAAAGGTAAAGTTAAGATTTGGAGTAAGGACTGATTTCACAACAGATATGGAATTCAAATATTCATCAACAAGATTAGTTTATAGATGTTTCTCCAACCATACACACATCTTCCCACTAAAGTGGGGCTTAAGAGAATTATTTATTCATAGCAGCCACATCTGGCCACAGAAAAAGGGGAAGCTGCTTTGATGATCTTGTCCATGTATTGTCCTCCAAAGTTTTAATTTTCTACTTCTTTTGGGCAATATTTACCTTCAGGTGTTTCCAGAGCATAAGTCTCAATAGGATAACTCTCATCCAACATGGTCACGGTTTTAGCTTTAAAATTTTCTTGGCAGAATGATGCTATCCTTTAGTTTTCTGGATTCTTCTTTAGCTGCAATTATTTTTAACAAATTACCACATTTCTATGCTCGTCCTCTTGTAACTAACTCTATTCTTCCAGCTTTCACCCAATTATTTAATGTCCTGATTTATTGGCAAAATTTCCATGGCTAGATTATTGTTGGACTGTTTATAATGGCCTTTATAATTTCCCAGTACAGTAGCCATTGTTGCGATGTTCTTCAATTTTCACCATTACAGACCTATTGTAGTGATTTATACAAATACCCCTACTATGAGGATGACTTAAAAAAAAATCTGCATGTCTGACTCTAACTTGTTTTCTGTCTTATATCTACATTTTCATCAGTCTCCTAGACCTTTTATTTTCTTCCTTGGGGGGGGGGGACCCACATTTGAATTTCTTCTTTGTGAGTTGCCTATTCATATTCTTTGCACATTTTTCTAGCTTATGAATGCATATTACTTGCTGGATGTTTTCTAATGTATGTTCTAAGGCCACCATTGTCGGCTCTATCTCAACTGTGTCTAAACATGAATTCATCTTCCTGCATACCAGTTGACCCAATTTACTTCTCCATTTTTGTAATAGGTACCCTCATTTTTATCCCTTCCTTCAGCTCAGTACAGTATTTGTAAATATCACTCATTTGGCAAGAAATTCCTTTTTTTAAAGATTTTATTTATTTTTGAAAGAGAGAGAGAGAGAGGAACTGAGCACGAGGAGTGGGGAGTGTGAGAAGGAGAAGCAGACTTCCCACTAAGGGGGGAGATGCGGGGCTTGATTCCAGGACCCTGGGATCATGACCCGAGCCGAAGGCAGATGCTTAAACAACTGAGCCACCCAGGCATCCAAGAAATTCTCTTTTGAATCATGGCATTTCTTTATTGGTATTGAACATTTATCCATTGATAATTACTGCCTATAATGGTCTAATAAAATAATTATATTCACAAAAGTGTTTTGAGAATTACTAAGCATTGTGCAAAGGTATTACATTAGTATGAATATACTTAATTTTTATAGGTATCTTCATCCATCTATGTTATGCTTCTCGAGCTGTAGTATTAGTAACCAGAAAACAAAAGTGTGTCCCCCAAAATATCTAATTTATTGCCACATACAAGCACTTACAAATATTTGTTGATTGCATGAAAAAGTAAGAGTTAAGAAAAATAAAGAGAAACTTTATTTTTGAGAATATTTTCCAGTCAGATGGTAAAAGTACCATTTGATTTTTAAACTGCAATTTTCTATTGTCTCTAAACAATAAATGTCCAAAAAAATCCTGTGATTGATTAACAAAAATGAATATAAATTTTCTATGTTATCTATTCCCCTCAGTATTTTCTCTTGGATCATATTATTGGTAGGACTTCATTATTTAATTCTAGAAATGTAATCAACTAAATTACCTTTAGTGGAATTCAATATAGAAATACATTATATGGAATAATTTGCAATAGTAATTTGCATGAGTGAACTATTATAATTCTTAGAGTAGTGACAGGAGTCACTTAATGAAAAAATGCTACATGCTAGAATATCAAAGAATATTTCTACAGAGTGGTTTTGCAATTTATCATAAGTATAACATCATTCTTTGTAAAGAAAAAGGAGAAATACAAAATAAGCTGATGGTAGAACACTTTAGGATTTATCTGGCCACTTCACAATTCATGTTTAGAAAAAAAATAAACCACAAAAAATATGCTCTTTAAGCCCATCTATCAGTTATTTACTCTTGGGATCTAAATGCATTAATCTCAAACCATAGGAATTAGTGGTGAGGCATAAACAAAAAACACTCCAAAAACAATGAATCCCTTCCCTCCTATCTTAGTTTCTGTGTACAAGGCATAATAATTACATGCATTGAATGAACTGACCTAGAGATTATGTCTCCACATTGTGGGAGAAATAGCTACTTCATTTTTTTTATTATATCAAAATAGAAGTCTGGTAGTGATCAAATTATAAAAGAGTGATTTATAATTCTCAGGTCCCCCCCCTGCGTCTAAGGAAGGCAGAAGAGTTAATGTGTATATTGCGTAGTGGCTAAAAAACTGAGTAGGGATTGTAATCCTGCCAAGCAGGATTGGTTACCTGACTATACCCTTAACTAACACTCCCCTTGGTTAGGGCAAAGGTAATGTCTGAAAGAATCATGTGAAACACATGCAAAGAGAAAGTAAACCGGCATTTGAGTGTCATCTTACAGATTTTAAACTGATTTGACATATGTGATCTCATTTGAGCCACCCTATGCCCAGCTGGCATGACTATGTCCAATATAAAATTAAGGAAAGTGTGCCCTATGGAGGCGAGATCATTTTTCCAAGGTCACACGGACAGGAGGTGGAAATGTCAACGTTCATAACCAGTGACTGTAAATTCCATGTTCCTTCTTTTAGCAAGCTACTTCCTAAGGTAAGTGAGTATACACTCAGCAGAGATCATTCCTATTTTCTCGATCCAGCTATCCAAATTGTTTCTATAATTCATTGCTTGCTCTGGCTTCCCCGTATTTTGCATATTTTAGCTAATCAGATTTTCAGATAGACTATGCATTGATTTGTACTCATGGTTCTTTACCATTCTTCTTCACTTCAGCAACCCCAGTCATTCTGTATCTCTTGATTGCCTTATTTGGATCGTGTTTATTTCTAATTAGGTTGATGTTAACAATTGAAGCAATTACCTTGAATACAGTGTCAACCTTTTTCTTTCCAAAGCCAACAGCATTGACTGATGATACAAATGTATTTGCCATCCAAATTGCTCTACTAATTTGGCATTCCCACCCAATTTCAATTACACAGGTTTTGACACTACCTATTAATGTAGATCCTAGAATAACAATGTTAGAGTCATGGATGATTTGGGCAATATGAGATAAGAAGCATTTTGGAATGATTGTCTATTTCTTTTTTTTTTTTTTTTTAAAGATTTTATTTATTTATTTGACAGAGAGAGACACAGCGAGAGAGGGAACACAAGCAGGGGGAGTGGGAGAGGGAGAAGCAGGCTTCCCATGGAGCAGGAAGCCCGATGCAGGACTCGATCCCAGGACCCCGGGATCATGACCTGAGCCGAAGGCAGACGCTTAACGACTGAGCCTCCCAGGCGCCCCGTGATCGTCTATTTCTAATTGAGTAGTTTTTTCTGTAGCTTGTGAGATGTTAAGTCATGTATTTAATCAACTTCAATGCTATCTTATTCTATTGATTTTACCCTTGCATTGTGTTTTTTTTTTTTTAATATCAATGGTGTTATTTAGTGGTGTTACATTTAAATGTTTATTTTTAGTGGTGTTACATTTTAATTGTATTTAATGGTGTTACATTTTAATTAAACTTATTTATTGGACATTAGTTTTCTTATCAAATGAACTCATCTTGTGGTTTTCTTAAAGATTTATTTATTTTAGAGAGAGTTGGGGTGGAGGGGCAGAGGGAGAGAGAAATCCAAGCAGACTCCACACTGAGTACAGAGCCCAACTCAGGGCTCCATCTCATGATGCTGAGAGCAGGGTCTGAGCCAAAAACAAGAGTTAGACACTCAACCAACTGCACTACCCAGATGCCCCTCATCTTGTGTTTTCAAATGTTCTTTGATCTCCTGTGGTCAGATTTCTCTCTTCTCCTCTCCTCTCCTCTCCTCTCCTCTCCTCTCCTCTCCTCTCCTCTCCTCTTCTTTCAGTAGGCTCCACACCCAGCGTGGAACACAGCACTGGGCTTGAACTCATGACCCTGAGACCAAGACCTGAGCTGAGATCAAGAGTCAGATGCTTAACCAACTGAGCCACCCAGATTCCCCATGTGGTCAGATATCCAAATAGTACTAACACCATTCTATTAGGAAAGCTCTGTATGGATGCTTAAAGGATGCATTCAAATTCCTGTAAACAAAATCACATAGTAAAAAATTTAGGCTTGACTCACTAAATGGTTAAATGTGTATATCCATAAAAGTTGGATTTTTAAAAAGAATTATAATGACAGGGGCGCCTGGGTGGCTCAGTCAATTAAGCAGCTGTGTTCGGCTCAGGTCATGATCCCAGGGTCCTGAGATCCAGGCCCACGTCGTCAGCAGGGAGCCTGCTTCTCCCTCTCCCACTCCCCCTGCTTGTGTTCCCTCTTTCGCTGTCTCTCTCTTTCTGTCAAATAAATAAATAAAATCTTAAAAAAAAAAAAGAAAGAAAAGCTAAGATTTCAAATGCAGGGGCTGTCCTTGTTCGTGATCAGTATGGGAATAGAGTCTTAAAAAGCACTTATTTTGTATAATATTTCAAGTTTACGCAGAACCACCAAGAATGAAAGAAGATGCATTTTTACTTTTAAAATGCTATTCTAAAATACATTTTAAATTACTCCTCAGTGCATGTTGTAGTGTATTAATGTTATATGCAAACCTTGATCCCTTTGGGGGTTCAAATCCTTTTCTGAAAATACACATCATACTAATGGAATATGTGTTTGTATCTATTTATGTACCTATGTGTCTATTTAGTCACATATATCTATTTAAAGTCATTAGAAAAATATGCATACATGTGCACACACCCATGTACATACAGAAGGATCCTATGCCAGAGGATAGACATTATTTGGCAGTATTTTGAACTTTAAGGGAAACTAAATGATTTAGATGACACACTGATAAATTAAAGAACAGAACTAAATAAAATAGGAGATGAAACCCAGGAAGGTGAGGAGGATCTGAGATCCACATGTTATAAGGAAAGATGAAACAAACTGGAGATAGGCTAGCCTAAGGAAGGAAAGCTTTGTGGGTTACTTGATAGCTGTTTTCAAGTATTCTCAGAAAGAGTGGCTTGTTCTAGCTCCTTCCAGAAACAGAAAGGCAACATGTTAGAGAGAACACTTCAGTTCAATATAAGGAAGAACTTTCTGGCACTCATTAGCACCCCCTCCCCACCCCCCAGCCCCACCAAAAAAAAAAAAAAAAAAAAGTGTCCACTACTATGTTGAGTCAATCAGTTCTGCACCACTCTCTGGTAGGAATGCCGTACAAGGAAATTCTGCATGAGTAAAATGTCTGGGTTAGAGTTCTTTCCAATCACATGCTTCTAACTAGCAACTCTGGGAGATTTAACTGCTACTTGTATCAATAATTTGACACAAGTTTCTCCCAGTGGAATCACATTAATTCCAGCCAGGCTTACCTTTTATAATTATTGGATATAAAATGTCACTGGTCCTTCTGGCGGCAAATGACTCCTACGACACAGAGGACACAATTACATAAAGTGAAATGAGTCTCCCCTCACTTCCTACATGTCCTGACAGCCAGAACTGGGAAAAAGTGGTGCTGTTATTACTTCTCTTCAGAACATTTTCAAGAGTCCACATTAAGTTCCTTTTTAAAGAAACTATGCTTTAAAATGTCACAATTAGTGTTGTCTCTGTGAACGATGGATCGATCATACTTTAATTTTTTCTTTCCTTTAAGACTCATTGTTATCTAGCAACAACAACAGCAAAACAAGGAAGAAAAGAAAAATACATCTGCTACTCCACTCGAACTGTTACATTTTAAACACAATATGCCCCTAGGGGGAAAAAATGTGTGTATGTCTTTTTGTAATAGTGGGGGATTTTCATGGGATTTTCCATCTTTCCCCATCTCCATGGGGAACATATGCTATGATTTCCTAAGAGAGTAATCTGGAATGAGTATTTTAATCCTCCTCAGGGGGGCAGAATTTACAGCATTGCTGATAAAATAATCAGCATGTTAATACCATCAGTTTTTTCCTTTCTTTTATTTTTAACTTATAAAGTATGTCTCTAAAGACTTTTATGAATGCCTTAAAAGTTCTGCTTCTTGAGGAATTCATTAGAATGGAAAATTATACTCATCTGTCTAGTTAAGGAAAACTACCTATTGTCCCTTCATAAGAACCTCAATAACCAATTTTAATACTACAGTTCTCATAATATGGTTTACAGCTATATTGAGTTTTTAATTTAAAAATATTTTCTAGCAAATGACATATAGCACTTCTGGCTTATGGGAAATGCATATGCCATGCATAATTAATCACTATAAAAGAAGATTAATAACTTGATGCTCACTGCCACAATCTCTCTCACCTCATCCAAATATCTCTAGTCTGAAAGTGAAATCTAGAGCGGACAGGGATCAGGATGGCAATGAATGTTCCATGATGGCCTGGCCCATAGTAGGTAACACACACACACACACACACACGCACACTCTGAATGACTGAATTATCAACTCTGCTTCCTTTCCTGTTTTTCAGTGCAGCTCTCAGAGGACTCTGAAGATCTCAACCACATATGAAAAGCTGCCAATCCCTGGAACTAAACCTTCACTCAGGCCCATCAATGATGAAACCAATCACATCCTTTTTGTTGTCCTGATGGTGTATCTTTTTTTTTTTTTCAATCTCAGGAGCTGCACAAATTTAAGGACTGCTTCCATGTGCCCAAGGAAAGAGAGGGATAGATTTTCTCTAGGAATCATTCTCTGCTCCACCCTCCTGTAACAGTCTCTTTCTTTCAGGCTCCGCTAGCCCCAGCCTCAGAGGTCATTTATGGGTGGTACATCATATCTACCTTTCAAGCTGCCTCAAGAGTCCTCCGTCCACCAGCTGCGGCTCTGGTTCAGTCCCACAAGGTACTACTAGAAATGTGAAAACCCTCCTCATATCCACATCTCCTCCAGAGTTTGAGTTTTATTTGTACTTTCTTCTTCCTTTGAATATATTTCACAGAGGAAATGGAAGTGTAATGATTATGCGACACCTAAATATCTGGTTATATTTTCTGACTTCTACTTTTTGTAGCAATTACCTCATATCTAGGGGGGTCTTGGTAGCTCATAATTATTTTTGTATATACCATCTCATGTCATATTGTACTCAGTGGCTTTTCCAATTTTTCTTTTTCTTAAAAAAATGTAATGGCAATGAGGGAAATTTCAAAATTCAAATTTTATATTCTACACAACTAAACTCCTTTATTTCAAATCATGGACTTCTTTAACTTTTCAAACTAAGAAAAGTTAACTACAAGTAGAAAACAAAAGTTAACTACAAGTGCATCCTTCACTCAAGTCTGGAGTCTAACAGAAGGTATGATATGTAGTAGGTGCTGAATTTATGCTTCAAGTTAAAAAAACCTGAACTAATCTCTTTGATTCTCAGTTTTCTGATCTGTACAATGAGGATAAAGAAAGGTAACACATGTCGTAGTTTGGGGTTTGTGCACAGCAGCATGCAGTGAATGGGTAGCATGCACCAATTTCCTTTGCATAGACCACATTCTCTTGCCTGTGCACATCGGGGTCAAAGTTTTCTGTCTGGCTCTCTCCTAATTTCTTTTGCTCTTCTAGGTCCCCCTTTCTCCTTTCTCTATACTCCCTAAATGCTTTATTCAGGCTGCTGTTATAGTATGGATTGCTTGTTAATATAATTACAAGCATTTGTATAACAACAGTATGACCTAAGTGAGAATAGGGACTGTGTCTTCTTAGTTTTCATATCCCCTAAATGCCTTTCACAGGCAGACATGACTATTTTTTGGGACAATGACTGAATTAATAAATTAATTGTCCAGCAAGCTAACAAATATATCAACTTCAAATAAACTAGTATTCTCTAAATACCAAAGCCTTGAGCTCCTATTTATCCTCATTGCCAGATACAGTGTATATTTTTCATCAGTAAAATAAAGATACTGCTTTTAACTTCAAGTAAATGAAGGACCAAGATTTTTTCTGAATAAGATTATGTGTGTGTGCATGTGTGTGTATATACAGAGAGTGGGAGAGAGAAACAATTCCATGTAATTGGATGCCAAAAAAGAAACTCTTCTGTCTCATATATGGTTGAGTTTCAATACAATAGGTGCCAACAGTTCTATATGCAAAACAAAATGCTGACCACCTATGCAAGATTTGCTGAGAATTTTATTTAAATCATTCTTTTCAAACCTTGGTGGCTTATCCGTCTTTAGGGTATAAAAGTCTGGAGTTGTGGGAAAGTAGAGGAATATTTTAGAGAGAGTTAATCAGTGTCCTGGGCATGTTGCATCCTCTCCCTTGGGGAAAGGGCAGGACAACTTCTTCCTAAATTCAAAGACAATGAGAGAGGGAAGAGATTCAAGAGAATTTAGAGGATTTGACATATGGATTTGGGGGCAGAGTGTACAAATATCAGGCATATGCCTGGAAAAAAACAATGAGAGATCTAGAGCTCTCTACTGGTGACGAGATGAGGTGATCACATTAGGACCAGGGTGTACTCCCAGTGTTTGTCCAGATAAAGAAAACTTGTGGGATTCCTATGGACCAGATGTGAGCTATTCTGAGCCAGCCTAGGACCATCTTAAAGGGAATTTACCCAAGAAGAGCGATGGATCTCCATTGTCAAGACCAAATTTGTATGGGTTGTCTAAGCTAAGAGGAAACTAATTCCCATTAATCACTAATGCTTTGGGAGTTAAATACACACACATATAAATATATGTATGTATATATATATGCATATACATACATATACATAAATGTATATATATGTATATAATGTATATACAAACATATTTTACTGAGGACTTTCAATCTCTGTATGTGTGTGTTGTGCTAAGTCCTTTTCTTAAAACTTCGGTTCTAGATCTATCTCAAAATTTCAGATTTTTTAGATTTTGGAAGGGTAAAAACACAATATATGTTACATATTATAAACATACCTATAATCAAACACAGTATTATAATTATGTATCTTTTGCAATGAAACATAATATTTCACTAACAGGCTGCATCAGTTCCTAAGAGGGTTTGCATTTAAATGAATTTTGAAAAACTCAGTTTTCAGAATCACTGAAAAAATACTGTGGACCTGCACATATTAAACTCCAACTGAGCAGTGACAGTTAGTTCACTGGCGTTCTACCTCTCACTGTGCTCCATTTGGGTGTTCTTGAAAGACACTTGCTCTCTCTAGGTCTCGGTTACTATAATTGAAAAATAGGAGAGCTGGCCTCGATCAAGACTCGCAAACTCAAATAGCTTCAGCGGACAGCTTATACAAGTGAGAGAAGCACCTAGCTGGATGTGTCACTGTAGTTAGAGCTGATGAGGCTGGGAGGACTGGAGCATACTCATTCTGTCTAGAGAGGCATTCACATTCAGAAGGACTTCAAAGTCCTCTGAAGATCAAATTCAGCACATCTGTGGACAGCCAGTTTGTGGCCTCTGACCTAACTATCTTTACCATGGCTCCCAGTGTCAAGGTTCTGTAGCTCCCTATCGCCAGGGGCAGATAACCTGACTTGAGTAGTTCCCCATGTTGCATTCTTCAACGCTGCTCTCAAACTCCACCAGCAATGCCTGAATGTTACATAAAGTTATCATCCTCTGAAGCAATTTCCTACCTGCTTATTCCTCCTTCATTGTTTCCCTATTGAAATCATTACTGTCTTTCCTTCTTTGTTATTTTTTTTTCTATCCAGTGGGATTAAATGTTCAGAGTTTCTTTTTATTATGACATAAAATAGCTAGGAGTTTGATGAAAATATCCAAAGAATTCCAAAATGGGTCAAAGCAGATTCAAAGGGAAAAATAATTGAATCTAGAATTATTAAATCACTTTTCTCCACTCTATGCAATAGACTTGCTAGACCATAAAAAACAAGCTTTGATAAGTATCCATCTATTCAAAAACAATAAAGCATTCCATCATATATGCTGCAAACTCACCATTCATTTAAAGCATTCCTGCCAGGTACTTTCCTCTTCAATATTCGTAGTTTTCTATTGGAGAAAAAATTTGCTATTTCAGAGCTCACTGAAAGTTGCACCTTTCTTCTCTAGATTTTCTACACTTTGGGAGAGAAACTTCAGTTATGATGGCCCTAAGGAGTCCTGGTATGCAATGAATGTTCCCTTATTACTACTATTTCTCCCTGATATGTCCAGTTCTGCTTTACCTTTGCTTCAGATGTGAACTGCTGGGGAGAAGGCAGTTCTGAATCACATTATCAGGCCACATTCCCTTTTGGAAACTCCCCTCTGCAGTATGCATTCCCTCCCAGCACTGTGGTGGGTTTGGGTGTTGGCTTGCCCAAGCTTTTTGGTCTGTTTACATGCAACTGGCTATCAAGCCAAGTAGTGCAAGTCCTTTCCCTTTGCAATGCATACTGAATTAGTTTTTCTTTGTAGAAAGTGCAAAACAATTGCATGGCAGAGGGAGAGAAAACAGAGCAGAGGTTTGATGATTCTGAAAGAAAAGATACCATTTGTCTAAAGATATAAAATTACTTTGACTCTCCTCCATTCCCCATCCTTATGTTTGCCTGTCAGCAGAAATAAAATTTTATACTTAATACTTACGGGTTCAGTTTTTCATTCATATATTTATGAGCTAACTTAGTGCTTGGTATTAAGAAGGATCCAATAAGAAATCTAAAGCAGAGTCCATGATTAACATCACTTAAGTATCTAACACTGTATTTAACTGCACATAGAAACAAAGATAAAATTAAGGATTCTCAAAAGGCTTCTCAAATCCATATTTGAGGGGAGGAATAGAGGTGGCAAGAAGTGAACTTTCCATACGGTTCAGGCTGAGAAGAAAAGGAAACTGTGTGTGTGTGTGTGTGTGTGTGTGTAGTGAGAAAACAAAGAGCAATGCAATGATTTCCAGGATAGGAAGATACTTAAAATTTGCATACATTATGTATGTATTATATTAATAATATTGTGACCAGTGACCACGTAAAGCCCTGACCACATAAAGCCCTGATCATGTCTAAGTAGAAACTCATATTGTTAAATATTTTCTTCTCCACACCTTATAATTTGATTCTGGGAGAATGAGTTTATACACAGGAAGCTACATATCAATGTAGAGTGTAATACAGAGATTTCAAGAGGCACTATATGCATATGTGATTGAAGCCTTAAATTTTTAGATGCAGAAAAGAAGATCATAATGGGTCCTGCATACCTAGGACTTTGGCCCCAAGAGGTGCCAGCCTAATGACCCCCATCCTTATGTAAATCCCCAACACAAAATAACTAGAGGTCCTGAAGTATAAGTGTTTTATTTATGCACTCAGATTATTCTACAGCTCATGCTCAAGTCTGGGGTTTCCTTTGATCTCTTGTCCCCCACCCCCCGGAATCCTGAGTCCAGGGGAGGCCTGTGGCATCTCCTACCTAACCCTTGCCTCCGCAATTAGTCCTAATGCTTTAAAGATTTGCAAATACAGCCAGCACAAGAACTGCAAAGGAGATTCTTTCAGCCTTTTGGAATTAGGTCACAATTTCAGGGACTCTCCAAACTGTGCAGAAGAGGATGGGAAGAAATGGAAAAAATTTAGAAATAGGTAATTTGAGTTGTGGGAGAGCATATTCAAAGTGTTCATCCTCCATAACCTGGCAGCCAGTGGACTACTTTTTTTCTGATTCTATATAATCCAAGTAAGGTTTCCGTGGAGATGGAAAGGCAGGGGCCTACGCAGTGAAATTTGAAAGGCCTCAACAGGTCCTCCTGTCAGTCTGTCACTTTCCCTGGAGCACCAACTACTGTAGTCAGTCTTCTGAGATGAGGCACTGTGTCCTTAAGGGACCTTTACTAATCAGAAAAGGGACTGACAGGTTTATCCATTACAGCTCTATCTTAATTAAGGATACTCTAGTTGCAGGTAATGAAAACATACTTCAAATTTGCATCAAGTCATTTATTGTAAAGTAATTGAGCTATCTCTCAATCCAAGGAGAACGTGAATAACCAGCATCAGAGTGGGGGACCCTAGAGAGGAAAGCTATCAGAAACAGAAAACTTTTTTAAAAATTCTTTCTTCCTTTCTCTCTCTCGCTTTCTCTTTCTCTCCCCCCCCACCTCTCTTCCCCTCCCTCCCTCCTAAAAGGTATCTACAATGGGTCCACTAAAGCCCACTAAGGGGGAGGGTCTCAGGTTAGAAGAACATGACCTGGAGTAAAGGAAAGAAGATTGCATCTTTTGAAGGAATAAGAAAGTATGACAATGTTGGGGGGCTCAGGGTTGGCTTCACTTCAAAGGCAGCCAGTAATAGGGTAGCTGTAGCAAAGAAAGGTGGGACACACTGTGGGGAAGCAGAAAGCTCTGAACACTAACACGGTGTGGAGGAGTCCCTCTGGTCTCTAAAGACAGAGTCTCCAACCAAGTTGGGTAACTTTCCTTCTTGTGGTATTCTAATCACTGGGGGGAAAAATCAGCAGCCAAATCACTTTCTTGCTCAGGTTACTGGGTAACTTTTGGAGAACAATTTGAAAAGCCTTGGCTAAACCAGCAGCGTTTTATGCAAAATGTGAAGAATCATCATTCCATTAAATATTAACAGGGCTTTTTTTGAAAAAAAAAAAAAAAGTAGCAAAATATTTTTGAGAATCACAAGACTAGGCAAAACAGAGCAGGAAATTTTAACTTAGCCTTCTCAGAGCTTTTCAGATGGTTTTGCTCATGTTGTAACACTGCGCAGTAGTCTTTGACTGGGTCTCTGTGCTCTCCCAGCATTTTGGGGAACTGCTTTTCTATAGATCAAATTTTAAGAAACAATGGAGCTAAACAGAAATGGGAATGAGTCTTCTACATATTAAAAAGTGAAAGCCAGTTTGGATGTGTTATATATGACATGGAACATATCACAACCCCAGATAAAGGAAAAAATATTGCAAACAATTTCAGAAACATTTTCAGTCATTTGTAGGAGACGCAGCCAGTAATATACTACTTGATAATTGTTGCTTGCTCTCTTACCGGCACACTAATTACTGATAATTGTCATGACTGGCACAAGCCATCCTCATGCAAGACCATAGCCTGCCATAGCTTTTAAAAGAAAATGTGTATAAGTTAATTAGAACACTAAAGAACATACAGACATATTTTGTGGCTTTGTGCTTAACTATACTGCATTTCACAAATACTATGTTTTTTTACAAATTGAAGGGTGGTGGCAACCTTGCATTGAGCAAGTCTATGGGTGGCATTTTTCCAACAGCATTTGCTCACTTCATGTCTATGTCATGGCAATTCTCACAATATCTCAAACTTTTCATCTTTATTATATTTGTTATGGTGATTTGTGGTCAGTAATCTTTGATGTTACTATTATAATTGGTTTAGGGTGTCACAAACTATGCCCATACGTAGGTCAGTGAACTTAATCCATAAATGTTGTAAATTTTCTGACGGTCCACCGGCCAAGCCATTCCCCCTTCTCTCTTCCTCTCCTCAGGCCTCCCTATTCCCTGAGACACAATATTGAAATTAGGCTAATTAATAAACCTACAGTGGCTTGAGTGAAAGGAAGTATTGCACGTCTTACTTTAAATCAAAAGCTAGAAATGATTAAACTTTGTGAGGAAGGCATGTTGAAAACTGAGATAGGCCAAAAATCAGGCTTCTTATGCCAGTTGGCCAAGTTGTGAATGTAAAGGAAAAGTTCTTAAAGGAAGTAAAAGTGCTACTCCCGGGGTGCCTGGCTGGCTCGGTCAGTAGAGCATGTGACTTTTGATCTCGGGGTTGTAGGTTCAGGTCCCATGTTGGGTGTAGAGATTACCTTAAAAATAAATAAATAAATAAAAGTGCTACTCCAGTGAACACACGAATGATAAGAAAGCAAAACAGGGACACCTGGGTGGCTCAGTCGGTTAAGTGTCTGCCTTCAGCTCAGGTCATGATCCTGGGGTCCTGGGATTGAGTCCCACACTGGGTTCCTTGATCAGTGGGGAGTCTGCTTCTCCCTCTCCCACTCCCCCTGCTTGTACACGCTTTCTCTCTCTTTCTCTCGCATGTGCTCTCTCTGGCAAATAAATAAGTAAACTCTTAAAAAAAAAAAAAAGCAAGACAGACTTATTGCTTATATGGAGAAAGCTTTCATCGTCTATATAGAAGATCAAACTAGTCAAAACTTTCCCTTAATGGGGCGCCTGGATGGCTCAGTCGTTAGGCGTCTGCCTTCGGCTCAGGTCATGATCCCAGGGTCCTGGGATCGAGCCCAGCATCGGGCTCCCAGCTCAGCTGGAAGCCTGCTTCTCCCACTCCCCCTGCTTGTGTTCCCTCTCTGGCTGTCTCTCTCTGTCAAATAAATAAAATCTTTTAAAAAAATTCTTTTAAGTCAAAACCTAATTTAGAGCAAGGCTCTAACTCTCTTCAATTCTATGAAGGCTGAGTGAGACGAGGAAGTTATAGAAGAAAAGTTTGAAGCTAGCAGAGGTTGATTCATGTGGTTTAAGGAAAGAAGCCGTCTCCGTCTCTATAACATTGAAGTGCAAAGTGAAGCAGCAGGTGCTGATGTAGAAGTGGCAGCAAGTTATGCAGAAGATCTAGCCAAGAGAATTAATGAAGGTGGCTACATTAAACAACAGGTAACAGGTTTTCAATGTAGATCAAACAGTCTTACATTGAAGAAGATGCCATTTAGGGCTTCCATAGCTAGAGAAGAGAAGTCAATGAATGCCTGACTTCAAAGCTTCAAAGGACAAACTCTCTTGTTAGGGATTGATGTAGGTGGTGACTTTAAGTTGAAGACAAAGCTCATTTACTATTCTGAAAACAGGGCCCTTAGGAATTATGCTAAATCTACTCTTCCTGTGCTTTTAAATGGAACAACAAAGCCTGGATGACAGCATATCTGTTTGCAATATGGTTTACTGCACATTTAAAACCCACTGTTGAGACCTACTGCTCAGGAAAAAAGGTTTCTTTCAAAATGTTGCTGCTCATTGACAATGTACCTGGTCACCCAAGAGCTCTGATGGAGATGGACATTAAGATAAATGTTGTTTTCATGCCTGCTAACATAACATCCATTCTGCAGCTAATGGATCAAGAAGCAATTTCAACTTTCAAGTCTTATTAGGTAAGAAATACATTTCATAAGGCTATAGCTGCCATAGACAGTGATTCCTCTGATGGATCTGGGAAAGTAAATTGAAAACATTCTGGAAAGGATTCACCATTCCAGAGGACAATAAGAACACTTATGATTCATGGAAGGAGGTCAAATATCAACACTAACAGAGTTTGGAAGAAGGACTTTGAGGAGTTCTAGACTTCAGTGGAGGAAGTAAGAGCAGATGTGGTGAAAACAGCAAGAGAACTAGGATTAGACATGGAGCCTGAAGATGTGATTGAATTGCTATAATCTCATGATACAACTCGAACTGATGGGGAGCTGCTTCTTATGGATGAGCAAAGAAAGTGGTTTCTTGAGATGGTATCTACTCCTGGTGAAGATGCTGTAAAGACTGTTGAAATAACAACAAAGGATTTAGAATGTTACATAAACTGAGTTGATAAAACTGTGGCAGAGTTTTAGAGGACTGATGCAAATTTTGAAAGAAGTTCTATAATAAATAAAATGTTATGATTAGCATCACATGCTACAAAGAAATTGTTCATAAAAGAAAAAGTCAACTGATGCAGCAAACTTCATTGCTGTCTTATTTTAAGAAATTGCCACAGCACCCCAGCCTTCAGCAGCTACCACCCTGATCAGTCAGCAGCCACCAGTCCTGAGGCAAGACCCTCCACCAGGAAAGATTATGACTTACTGAAAGCTCAGATGATGGTTGGCATTTTTGCAATAAAGTCTTTTTTAACTAATATATGTACGTTGTTTTTTTAGACATCATGCTATTGCACAAATAGACAAACAGACTGCAATGTATTGTAAACACAACTTTTATATACACTGAGAAACCAAAAAAATTATTTGACTCACTTTCTTGTGATATTCACTTAATTGTGGTGGGGTGCAATATCTCCAAGGCATGCCTGAAAAGTATATATAAAAGAATAATGATAAATACATGTAATTGCATAAACCAATTTTACATATGATTTATCCTGGACTTATACAGAGTTTATAAGTTTTACTTAGCACTAAACCCCAAATTTTTCCATGTTCCTATGTAGCCTTTATAGTAAGTAGAAAATGTTCTATTATCTTCTATCATATATGATAAATCCATTCCCTTATTTATTTAATTAACTTTTAGTAATTATTATGTGTGAAATTCTGAGTTGCTTCATATATTACCCCTAATCCTCACAAAAACCTTATGAGATCAATATTATTATTATATCCATCTTATGGATTACAAAATAGAGGCTCTGAAAAGCTATATAACTTTCCCAAGATCACACAAGTAGAAACGGACAGAGCTGGAATCCAAATTAATGTCAGGTTAGACTTAAATTGTTTCTAATGTTACTACTTTAAATTTCTTTTATAAATGACTTTTCATATAGTTCTTTATTTCTTTCACCTTCTAGGATAAATTCCTGAAGATGGACTTATTGGTTCAAAAATGTATATTACTTTATATCTCTTATAGCATATTGCTATACTGTGATCAAATCACAAATCATTTTAATTCAAGATCTATGCAGCTTTTCATCAGTCTTGGTTTTCAATCTGTGAGTCATATATTTAATTCTCCTTCCCGAAGGTTACATAATCAAAGGAATGTTGACATTTTGTAGCCAGTAAAATCTCTATTACTGACATTTGAATGTTACCATAAAAATTTCACATATTCGGTCAACAAATATTTTGCGTACATACTGTGTGCGTGGCACCCATTTATGGAAAATTTCTTTATCCCTGGGCATTCTTGAATTTTAATGTTCCTTTTCAGTTAGATTACAATGTTTAAGCATCTTACTTTGTGAAATTTCCATCTTCCTGCCATTTTTTGTTTCTTCTACTCTGATTAAAGAATTTTTTTTGGGGGGGGGGAATTAGAGAGCAGCAGATAGTCTCCTCTACAAAGTAATTTGCATCTAATTAGAGGAGCGTTTCTCAATCTATTCTGTGGAAAACTAGTTCCAAGAAAAGCTCTTGAAGAAAATTCATTGCCAAAGTTTTGTAACTTTCCATAATGTATCTTCTCCTAGAGTCAATCAACAATTAGCACCTGAAAGCCTCTAAGAATGTCTTTAATAAATAGATATGGTTCCCTTTTTTAATCCAGAATTTCTCAAACCTATTTGACCATTAAATTCATTTTTAGGAATACCCAATTAATATTGTCTGACACAAGGACTGCCAGTGAATCCTTACAATAGCTGTAGCTACAGCCCATTGGTTTGAAAAGGCAGCTACCATTATGAATAACCTAGTTCTACCCTGTAGCAGTAATTGCTAGGAAATCTAGGAACATTCATTCAATTATACATGTAACCCAAATTTCTTTGGGCCTTACTAGCCTATGTGGCAAACCAGGGCACATTAATAAAAATAACTCAAATTTTATTGATGTACCCATTGTACTACATACAGCAGGACCTATTTGTGAGACATCCACATAAACACATATGAGTACGTGTGTGTGTGTGTGTGCACGTGTAACACACACACATTAGATTTGGGGGGAGAGAAAAAGCAGTTTTTAATAGATATTTCATATGCATTCACAAATAAGCCCACTTCCACTGCGTGCCTGCTGCTATCTATCTAGGCTCTGTGGTTACTACTACCGCTCCACGAGGATCCATTGTCTATGCTACTACCCAGTAACATCTCCATAGGATAACACTCTGATGTACCAGAACAGCCGTGCTGCCCACATTATATATCTAGCAGGTGAAAGGAAATGCCTCCCTTCACTCTGGGAACACTCCGTTAAAGTACTTTCTGAGCTTAGATATTTCAAGGTGTTTTACTGAAATAGCTCTTTTAATTGTAATTTTGTGCCCTGAATCACTACTTCCTCTGACCACTAACATTTTATAGTGTCTATTCATGATAATAGCTTTTTCACTTAGGATGTGTTCACTTCTAGAAGGCTCCTCTGTCTCGCAAAGAATTTTCTGTCAGCCCAGTAGTCCTACAAGCACACTTGATTATGTCTAAACTCCTACAGTTGTCAGTTTCGATGTTTTCCAGAAGTTGTTAAAACTTTCATTCAAATAGCCTTCTGTTGGCCACTTCTCCCAATTTCCTGGCCATGTACCTAGCTGTGGAGGAATCTTAGGCTGAAGCTGAGAGGACAAGCCAAAAACATGATAAAATTGGTGGTATTTCCTAGCCACAACAGTATTATCCACCTCCACCCAGATCAGGAATATGTCCTGAGGACTCTCTCCTTGCCCGAGCTTATGAGTACAAACTCCCTTTAAAACTGACCTCTGCTTTCAGGCTGTTCTCTCCGCTCTGTTCAAGCCCTCTTGTATTCATCTGGCACCACTGGTTCTCTTCTGCCTGCTACCTGAATTCTCCCCTTCACTTCATCAGATTAGAGGGAAAATTCCAATAGATTAGCCTGCCCAAAATTGCTTTTGAAACACTTATTCTGGCTCCACATACTCCCCAGCAGTCCAGGCTTCTTGCTTATCTCATAGAAGAAAATCAGGTGACCGTTACTTACAATTTAATGGCTATAATTTCAGTTTCCCTCTTCCTCAACAACACTTTGAGTGTTTTCCATTGTTAATCAGCTGCTTAGTCCTGAAATCCTCCCTGGCAATAGTGACTCTGTTTGTCTCATTCTACTTTACATGACCTACTTCTTTAGCTTTCACTTCTCGTAGATTGCCTTTAGGCTCCTTCAGCCACAGTTTTCCCTTGGAAATTACTTTCATCCTTAATGATTCAGCTCTCACTGCCTGCAGAAGACTTTAAGACTTGCATCTTCAATTTTAACTTTTGCTTTATGTTCCAGGACTTGAAAACTTACTACCCATTGAGTATCTCTAGATGGATGTCTGATGCCCCAAAAACTCAGCATGCCAAAAAACAACTCTTCACCCTCATTTCCAAGTGGCCTCTCCTTGAGTATTCTTGCTAACACCCTATTTCTGAGTCAAACTCTCAGGTATCTTTGAACCCTCCCCTTTGGTTCATCCTCTATGTGATTTCAGTTTCTAAGACTCATTGTTATTACCTCTATTTTCTTTATCTTCCATTTTTGTCACTGCTAAAACCGTAGTTCAAACTCTCTTGCCTCTCAGATTAGGACATTCAGCTATTTGGCCACCCTGCCACCAGTCTTTCCCCCACACAAGCCACCTTACCTACCATTGTTGACCAATTTTCCTGAATTGCAGTATTTTTCCTTTGACAATAAAGTCCAAACTGGCTCCTACTATGATATACTATATACCAACATACTTTTCCAAGTTATTTAGAGATCCTTCTACTTAAAGGCTATAATCTAAATTACTTCTTGCTGTGCCATATATAGAGCCAGTTTTCAGCTTTGATAGTTTTACTTATAAGTTTTACTTATGATGCTTCTCTGTATTGGAATGCTCTTTCTCCTCCCAGATCATGTTATGATGTTCAAAATTAATTTCCCTCATTATATTTATTATTTACATTAAATATTCTTACTATAGGTCCTTATTTCCTTATGTTTTCCTCCTCACACACTACACTTCAATGCTTCTTTCCACAGTGCAACTCTTCAGAAATATTTGTTGCTTCATCGAATCTCACATAGTACTTTGTGGAAACTTGCCTTTAGTTACCTATTTCTTCCACCTTTTATTTATGCTGTAAGTATGGTTATATATTTTTCCTTCTAGAGGTTATGGGTTTTGAGGAAAAATTCTGTATGCCTTATTTATCTTTGTTTCCTTCACTGCACTTAATGAATTATTCACATTGTCCTTATATGAAAACTAGTAATTTTTGAATTTTTGAATAGACTGACATGCTAAAAAGGTATCATGTTTCTAGAAACCTTATTAATTATTAACCAAACTTACAACTTTTTGCTATCACAAAGTTTCTGCTATGGGTATTGGATTCATGTTGCCTCTAAGGATAAAGCTTGACTTAAAGTATTCAATTATCTGAATCTGTTAGATGTGATACAAGAATGAGTATTGACCCTGTCAACTGTTTTACAAATTAAATTGCTTTCATGATGGGCAAACAATAAGATGAACTGAAGAATTGGGTTTAGCAAAGAGGAAACCAGATTCTTCTAAAGTATCTATATCATAATCAAGTAAATAAAAGGGAGAGTGTCAAACATAAGGATCTGCTGAAATTCTTGATAACAAGAGTAGGAGTTATAATAACTTCAATTATAAATGCCCAGGGCCCAACCAGAGAGAAAGTCCAGGAAAAAGAAGAAAGAAAGAGAGAGAGAGAAAAACTTTGTCCTCTCTTTCAACTAGGGATTTAATACTGCATGTCTGTAACCACCAGTATGATGTAGGAGAATTAGAATAATACAAATTAAGAGGAAATGATAACTAATATCTACCTAATGCTTACTAAGTATCAGACACTGCTCTAAGTGCTATGGATTATTCCCCATTTAATTCTCACAACTCTGTGTATAGGTACCACTATTAAGCCCTTTTTTACAATGGAAGAAAACTAAGGCACAAACAAGTAATTATTCAAGATCACACAAGATCACATCTGCAGGAGACTGGATTTTAGTTTGGGCAGTTGGGCTCCAGAACATACAATATCAATCACTATATAATACTCTATTGCATTACAGATAAAAGTCTCTCCCACAACATATCAAAGGAGAGAACATAAAAGAAAATTAGCAATATCCATTCTTACTCATTCATTTATTGAACCAATATCTATTGGGCACTTACATTGTATTAGGCACCATTCTGGACACTTGCGTATACAGTTAAGAAGAAGGTAGAAAAAGTTTTTGCCTTGATAAAGCCCCCATGCTGCTCAGGCATATATAGACAATAAGAAAGTGAAATACAAAACTGGTAATAGTTAAGATAATAGTTCAAAGGAACAAAACAAAGTAAAAGAAGTAGAAATGAAATGGAGGAAGGGATCCTACTTCAAATAGTTTGGTCTGAAAAGACATGCCTGAAGAAGAGTCATTTGACCAGAGAATAGAAGGAACACACCACATGAAGATATAGATGAAATGTGTGCAGATGATAGATGTCCCATGGTGTGTTACCAGAAGACAAGAAAGTCATTATACTTAAAGTTGAGTAAGCAATAGGAGAGGGGTAAGGTGGAGAGGAGCTAGATTATGTACTTTTTGTTTGTTTTCTTGTTTATCACATAGAAGAAAATCAGGTGATTGTTACTTATAAATTAAGGGCTATATTTTCAGTTCCCCTCTTCCTCAACAACGAGTTTGCATTTTATTCTAAGTATGGGAAACTGTTAAAAAGTTTTGAACTGGGGAACTGAACTGATCTGATTTACATTGTAAAATGGTTACTGTGGCTACAATGCAGAAAGTAAGCTATAAAGATTGGGGAATACATGAATAGAAAAAAAGGGGGCTATTTAGGAAGGCTTTAACAGTCTTCTAATCCAGAAAAGATGGAAAAATGGTGGTGGAAATGGGGAGAGATTATTGGATTCTGTATATGTGTTAAAAGCAGAGTCAAAGGACTCTTTCTGACCCTTTCTTCCTCCCTTCTTCTGGAACTCCTGGATGGCACAAACTGTTTCTCTTAATAATATCCCACAGTTCACATAGGCTTTCTTCATTTTTTCATTTCTTTGCTTTGTTTTCCTCTTATGGGATAATTTCAAATGAAGTATCTTCAAGTTCATGGATTCTTTCTTATTCTTTTTCAAGTCTACTCTTTATACAATCATATTTTTCATTTCATTTACAGTATTCTTCAGCTCCAGAATTTGTTTAGTTCTTTTTTATAATTTCTATTTCTCTGGTAAACTTCTCATTTTGTTCATGCCTGGTTTTCTTGATTTCATTTAATTGTCTTTCTATGCTTTCTTGTAGTTCACTGAGTTGACTTAAAAACACCTATTTTTTTTTAAAGATTTCATTTATTTATTTGAGAGTGAGAGAGAGAGACAGAGCATGAGATGAGGAAGGGTCAGAGGGAGAAGCAGACTCCCTGCTAAGTGGGGAGCCCGATGCAGGGCTCGATCCCAGGACTCAGGGATCATGACCTGAGCCAAAGGCAGACATTTAACCAAATGAGCCACCCGGGCGCCCCTAAAAACAACTATTTTGAAGTGCTTTTTAAGCCAATTGCACGTCTCCATTTCTTTGGGGTCAATTACTAGAAAACCATTGTGTTCCCTTGGTGGTGTTATGTTTCCTTGATTTTTCATGTTCCTTGAGGTCTTGTATTGCTGTTTTCTCATATGAAGAATGATTCATCTTCTCCAGTCTTTACTGACTGGTTTTAGGAAAGAAATGCCATTTGTCAGCCCTGCTAAGAGTTCTAAGGCTTTTTCAGGTCTTTTCTCTGGATATGCCTGCTCCACATTTGTTCTCTCTTGTGAGGAAATTCTTAAGCTGGTGTGCTTTCTTTCAATCTTGCAAAGACTGGTAAATGATGACAGCCTCCTGTTTGCTGAATGCTCAAATTTATGTGCTTTCTCCAAATCCCAGAGTCAGGGTAGCTTTCTGTGTGCTCTCACCAGCCATTTGCAAATCACAGTCACCACCCTCAGAAGCATGCACAGGGAGCCAGTCATATGGTGAAAGTGTGTGTGTGTGTGTGTGTGAGTGTGTGTTACACAGAATGTTGTGGGTGCCTATGAGTTTGCTGGGGGGATGCATAGGCAAGACATCCCCAGTAGCTGCAGAAAAATTTTCACCTTTAGCCCAGAAGGCTGACCTATACCCTGCATAGTTTTGATAAGGATTGAATATGTGCTGGTTGCTACATTCTTGAAGGGTCTCATGACTGCCTGTACATCTCAGGGATAGTTAATATTGAGCTGAATGATAAGCACCAGAGAAATCTTACAAAAGTAGCTTTATGAGTAGAAATTCAAAGAAAATATTTATGATCTAATACTACCTGCATATCCCCTCTTTTTTGTGCTAAGCATATAACCACCAGCTTCATACAGCAAAATGTAGTTCTTTCTGCCCAGGGGTCCTGTCCCCATGCTACTTAAATAAACTTACTAAGTTACACTGTAAAATGTCTCAAGAATTCTTTCTTGACTGTCACAGTCAATGATCCCACAACAGTAGGATCTTCTTCCTTCTGATGTCCCCCAGGAACTCTGGCTGCCATTTTCCTAACCTCTTTTTGACACCTCCCCCACTTCCCAGTCATGTAGCATATCTCCATATTCTCGATGGTGCGAGAAAGACGTAGGTATCTTTGGCAATATTCCACACAGCTGGAGAAGCCGAACAGTCAATCACATGTTCTCATTTTCCCAACGTGGGAGAAATTATGGGCTAACACAGTCTCTTTTGGTACTGAATTGTGCTGCTTTGGGGGAAGGGTGGATGTGAGTAAAACAGAACTGTTCCTCTTAACTTTGTCAATGCATCAAATCTCAGACCTTTTTTTTGCTCCAACAATATGCTTAAACTTCTCTCCTTGACTCCCATACTTCCACAAAGGTACTGTCACTTGTGGTTGATTGTCAAAATCAGTGTTCTTTGGGAGGAAGATGGTAGAAAACTCCTATTCCCCCATCTTGCTGATGTCACTCCTCTATGTGCTCATGAATTTTTATGCTCACAAATTTATTGATTAAAATAAAATTAAGATCTTCAACTCATGGAAAGAGATTAGTAAGAGAGTAAAAAGGCAATCAACAGAGTGGGAAAAGATATTTGCAATTTCTATATTTAACAAAGGACTCTTACTCAGAATTCAAAATTAATACGAAAAAGGAATATAAAGCAATGGAAAAAATGGGCAATAGACTGACTCAAAGAGGTACTTCAGAAAAATATGCTCAAGGGTGCCTGGGCGGCTCAGTTGGTTAAGCGACTGCCTTCGTCTGAGGTCGTGATCCTGGAGTCCTGGTATCTAGTCCCGCATGGGGCTCCCTGCTCAGCAGGGAGTCTGTTTCTCCCTCTAACCCTCCCCCCCTCATGCTCTCTCTCTCTCATTCTCTCTCTTTCAAATAAATAAATAAAATCTTTTAAAAAAAGATAATCAAATATCTAATAATAAGATGAAAAGATGTTCAGAATCATCAATCAGGGAAATGCAAATCAAAATCCATAAGTTAACACCACACACCCAAAAGAAAGGCTAATAAAAAGACTGATAAAGAGACTTCATTCCAAGTGTTGCTGAGGATGTGGGGCAACAGAAACTCTTGTTTACTGCAGAGTGTAAATTAGTATAACCATTTTGAAAAACTGACAGTATCACATAACACTGAATATAGGCATCATCTCTAACACAGTAATTCTATTTGGGTATATGTCAAACAGAATGCATAACCATTTATACTGAAGAGTATGTAAAGAATGTTCCTATTAGCAATACTCATAATAGCTCCAAAGTGTAAATACTCAAATGTCCATCAAAGTGAAATGGATAAGTAAATTGTGGTATAATCATGCAGTAGAGTATTGCACAACAGTGAGAATAAACAAATTGCTGCTGTATACAAAAAACATTTATGAATCTTATAAACAGAATGTTGAACAAGAATACCCCTAGAAACAAATAATACATACATATGATTGAATTTATATAAACTTTAAACCAAGGCAAATCTAAGATTTAGTGGTGGAAGACAGGAGGAAGGCAGTGACCAGGAAGAGACCACATACAGAAGGATTTGGAGCTGTAAGTGATGACCCATCTCTTGATCTGGGTGATACGTAATATTTTTTACTGAGATATAATTGACATATAATGCTGTGTAAGTTTAAGGGTACTGGGTGATGTTTATATGGTTATGTTCAACACGTGCACACAAATGATTTGTACAATTTTCAGTATTTGAGAAATAAAAACTCAATAAAACATTCAGGAAAATGAGGTCTGGGAGTAAGTAAAACGCCTGATGCAAGTGAGTGAGCAGTATGATCACAAACTGCAACAAAATCTGGCTGATTCTGATGCCCATGTTCTTACCCAGTGCTCTGCATGCCTTTCTCTCTCACGCATGTCCATTTTAAACCATTTCCAATGCCCAGCCTTCCACTGACTTCCAAATACCCTATAGTCTGATGTGTGCTTTCGCTCTCTGCTCATGCCCACTGATTGCTTGATAGCATTAGCATTTTTTTCTTTTCAGATTTCTTCTCATTTTTGTATTATTTTCTCTTCCTTCACTGCAACTCTTCCCTATTTTCTCTAAGATCTATTCCTTGGTCTCTATTCATTCCTTTTCTTTCTTTTTTTTTTTTTTTTGAATATTGTATTGCATTTTTATTCAAATTACTAAAGCAAATATTCTTGCTGCAACCAACAGGCAACTGAGAGGTGTAACCATAGCATCCAAAAAGATTCTCTCTCCTTCCCTCAGAATAAATCCTACTATTTCTCAAAATAATCACTATTAGCCATGTGGTATGTAGGCTTTGATATCATTCTCCATGCTAAGATAAAAAGAACAAAGCAGGTGCACCTGGGTGGCTCAGTTGATTAAACCACTGCCTTCAGCTCAGGTCATAATCCCAGGGTCCTGGGATCCAGCCCCATGTTGGGCTCCCTGCTCAGTGGGGAGCCTGCTTCTCCCTCTCCCTCTGCCCTTCCCCTGCTCATGCACTGGCTCGCTCTCTCTCTCTCAAATAAATAAAATCTTAAAAAAGAGAAAAAAAAAAGCATAGAGATGGACACATGTTTCTCTTTTGTCTTCTAATATTGGGATCATAACATGATTTGTCTCTAGCATCCCTCTGATCAATACATATGGATTTTGATGAGTAAGCTGATAATCCTTCCTGACCCCAATGAACAACACTGCAAAAATATTCATATATATATATATATTCTTGTGGATAATTCATTCCCAAAGTGGGATTGTTGGAATAAGTATTTGTGTATCTAAATTGTATTAGATATTGTCAGATAACTTAGTAAAGAGACATAACAATTCTCTCCTCTACCAGTTATATGTGAGTCTCTCCCATTCCCCACACCTTCACCAGGAGTTATGAACCTTTTTTTTTTTTAAAGATTTTATTTATTTATTTTAGAAAGTGAGTGAAAGAGCATGAGCGGGGGAGGGGCAGAGGGAGAAGCAGACCCCCCACTGATCGGGGAGCCTGATGTGGGGTTCCATCCCAGGACCCCAACATCATGACCTGAGCCGAAGGCAGATGCTTAACCGACTGAGCCACCCAGGCACCCCAAGGACTTATGAACCTTTTAAAACATTGTCTAATATGATGGATGAAAAATGGCATCTCATTGTTATAATTTTAATTTCTCTGATTACTTTTGTGGTTGGACAATTTTATATATGATGTAACAATTCTGATATTATTTTCTGTGAGCTACCTGTCCATTGTGCTATCAGGTTATTTGCATTATTGTTTTCTGAATATCTAGTAGGCCTTTCGTGCTTAATGTTGTAGGCTTTCACTACTTGTATGTTGATCTTCAGTTGTTTGTTTATTTTTAAAAATGAGATTGAAAGTCTTACTGGTATGTTTGGCTGCCCTATTTCTCCCTAGTTTGATTTCCTTTGATTTGGAAACTCCCAACAATTTAAAAGGGGAAAAGTGCCTTACTATAAGCCAATCAGTATGTGTCATCTTTAAGTAACCCTTCAGCCCTATTTCTCACCCCATCTCTATAGTGCCAGTAGTCTCAGATTCTGGGGTTTCTGCTTGGTTCACCAGGCTAGATAGGCCCCTCTACTCACATTTCAGACTGAGAGCCCCTCTGCTCTTCCCCATCAGACACTATTCCTCCATCCACTTTCTTATTCCAAGGACTGTTGTGAAATTTCTCAGCTGCTGATAGTTTCCCATCTTATTATCTTCTTGTGAGTTTTATAACCTATTAGTTTACTTTCTAAATGTTAATCTTCCTGAGAGACTAAGAGGTCAATGATTTTAATACAACTATTTAATAAGACATTGGACCAAAAGCCCTATGACTTTTTTTTTCATTTTTTTTCCTGGTCTCTTAAATTGTACACTTAATTAACTTATTTTTTTCTTTTTATAAAATATAAAATTGTATTCTTATTGGAGTATTAGCTTTCATGTGAAATGTTTCCATTTTTATAATTCCTACATGATTTAGAATTTCAGTTTTCATTGCCTTTTTAATGGAAGATTTTGTTAGGTTGACTCACATGGATTACATTTTGTAAAATGGCAAAATACCAGCAATTTCATAGAATTCAACTTAGGTGAGATGTTTCCAAGTTGTTCTATTTTTGGTTTTTTTTTAGTATTTTGTTTGCTAAATTCTGGCTTATTGGATTTGGTTAGAGAATATGACTGACAAAATGTATGATTTTAGGTACAACTAAGGCTTTAAAAATCATGTGCAAGTATATAAAAACTTTTTTATCAATGATAAACAAATGTATATTCTTTCTTTGGAGGGAACAAGTACTTTGTGTGTGTGCATGTACGTGAACTACAGTTATTCAAATCCTTTTTATGGGTTTCTTAAAAGGGTGATATACTGGGATGCCTGAGTGGCTCAGTCAGTTAAGAGTCTGCCTTTGGCTCAGGTCATGATCCTGGGGTCCTGGAATCAAGTCCTGCATCAGGCTCCTTGCTCAGCAGGGAGCCTCCTCCCTCTGCCTGCCACTCCCCCTGCTTGTGTGCTCTCTCTGTCTCTCTGACAAATAAATAAATAAAATCTTTTTTAAAAAGGAGGGGTGATATACTCTACATATTCCTGTTGAATGTTTTGGCCTATCAAGTGTTTAAAATTTTTGTTTGACTCTCTCTAAAACAGGACGTGGACTCTTCATTTCAACCACAGTCTATACGACTCCCTTTTGTCTTCTTATTAACCTAACCTACATGATTATATTATATACCAAGATCCCATAGGCATTTGAGTCTTCTTCCCTCCTCTATATCTTTTCTCTTGTGATTTCCACTTTTTTTTTTTTGCATCTTTTTATCTTGTTAGATCTTCAATTCTTCTTTCTGATCACTAAAGCAACCATCCTTTCTTTTTTCCTGTACTAAATTTTATAATTCAAACACCATGTTTATCTGGCTTAGAAAGCCCTTTTTATGTTCTAATTGCATCTCTAATTGCATCTCTAAATGCATCTGCTGCAATTTTTTTTTTTGCTTAAGCTTTTTTCCTTCTTTTTCATTTATTTTGCCTCAAATGGAACCACCTGTTCATATTATTCAACTTAGCCTCTTTCCCTGTTTTTATAGGGTCTTTTTTTTTAAAGATTTTATTTATTTATTTGAGAGAGAGAGAATGAGAGAGAGCAAGCACATGAGAGGGGGGAGGGTCAGAGGGAGAAGCAGACTCCCTGCCGAGCAGGAAGCCCGATGCGGGACTCGATCCAGGGACTCCAGGATCATGACCTGAGCCGAAGGCAGTCGCTTAACCAACTGAGCCACCCAGGCGCCCTTTATAGGGTCTTTTAAAAATGGATCTTGTTGCCCTCTTATGAGTTTAGGTCATCTCCACATCCTCCTGTGGCAGGATGGTGGGATCTCTTACACGTTGGCAAAACTGCAATGCCTGGGAGACCCCCACAGTCCTTTCCCTGTAAAGCAGTATATAAAGTCAGCTGGCATTACTAAATCACATGATGAAGACTGCTTAGTCTTTGAGTCTTCCTCAAATATTCTTGAGAAGGAGTATCTTTTTCCCAGCACTTAAAATGTTGTGTAGCCTACTAGGAGAGACCCTTTCCTGAGCTACTGACACCAAGAGGGTTGTGCAGCCTTCTTCAGGACCTGACATGAGAGGTGAGAAGGTGCACTTTCCTCTTGCCCCAACTGATGTCATAGAGGTGCTGTAATTCCGTGGTCTTCATTCCAGGCTCTGCTCTATCCACAAATATTGAAAGCCTTTCCTTTCACTTCTGAGAAGCTCAAGTCCTGGTAGCAAAGTGATTTCCTCCAGTTTCATTTAACAGGGTTATTTTATTTGTTGGGATGCCCAGCAAAGAGCTGGCAAAGAAAAGTGGTCAGGAATGTGAATTTAAGTCATCACCTTTCCTGAAAAGCCACCTATCCTTTTTAAATTATGTTCACTGATTTTTTTCTAATCCCATAAATTTTCATATTCTCGAGGATCTGCAGTCTTCTCATCTTATACATTAGCTCTGGACAACCACATTACTCCCCCATTCCATCACCACCTGTAGTCTAAGGACTCCCTCACCTATTTATCTAGCTTTAATCTCACTCCAATCTCTAGTCACACATTTCCAACTGCCTTCAGGCCTCTTCTCATGGAGGTTCCATTAACACAGCAATTCAGTATGTTGAAGATTGAATGCATCATCCCTTCTCATATAGTTCTCCTTTTTCTGTATTCCATAAGAATTCATTAAATCATATCAACATTTTTCTAGCTTTTGACCAAATAGAAGTTAAAAATAATTCTCGGCTCCTCTCTTTCTAACTTTGATATTAAGTAAATACTCCATTGTCAATTTCACATTTAGAATATTCTGAATGATCAATTTCCCCATTTTTTATGACCACCATCCATTATGGATTCCTTTTATCTTTAATAGGCACTATTATAAGATGTTCCTAACAGGTATCTCCAGCTTTTCTCTTTTATAATCCATTCATCAACCTGTTTTTTTCTTTTTCCTAATTGTTATGTTCCCAGAATTTCCTTCAAAAACAGAACAGTATTCTCATCATTAAATCTAAACTCTTCAATGGTTACATTTCCATAAAATAGAGGATTTCACCCTAGAAATCCATCTTTATCTACATTTAAAGCCTCATCTTCAATTACTACTCTAACACAGAGACACTTCCTGCTCTAGCTTTGTCAAATTATTCACCGTTCTCCCAAATATACAATGTACTTTCGCACCCTCATGCCCATGTGTTTGCGTTCACTTACTCATAATGCTCTTCTACCTTGTTTTACCCACCTTACAATTTTTTTTTACATAATCTCTACACCTAATGTGGGGCTTAAACTCATGACCCCAAGATCAAGAGTTGCATGCTCTACCAACTCAACCAGCCAAGTGCCTCCCCATCTTCTAACTTCTTTAAAATTGAGCACCAATATCATAGTTTCTTTAAAGTCTCTGATTCTGGGCGCCTGGGTGGCTCAGTTGGTTGAGCGACTGCCTTCGGCTCAGGTCATGATCCTGGAGTCCCAGGATTGAGTCCCGCATTGGGCTCCCTGCTTGGCAGGGAGTCTGCTTCTCCCTCTGACCCTCCCCCCTCTCATGCTCTATCTCATTCTCTCTCTCAAATAAATAAATAAATAAATAATTTAAAAAAAAAAGAATTTAAAGTCTCTGATTCTGCTGAAAATTGCCCCTTCTTTTGGTATCTCACAGCATTTAAGACACCATATTTTGCACTAGAGTTACTTTAATGTGTTTATGTCCTTGGATAAGTCATAAGTTCTAGCACTAGATTTTGTTTAACACTAACTATAACAAATTTTAAATAAATGTCTTGTTAAATGAGTTATGAACCACAATATTCTGCTTTTGGAACTATTTTTGATTAAAAGGACAGAAAAATTAATTTAATGAAATAGGGAAATGTTGACTAGCATAAACAAATGATGACAAAGGAAGGGATCTTATTCCTTCTTTCCTCTCTGCTGTGCTCTGTGGGGTAATTTTTCTCAAGATGGCTATCCCTAGGGACTTAGAATCTTACTCCAATCATCACTACAATCACAACCTCATGTCAGAAAGAAAATGAAGTTCGATTTCTTGAGCTTTAATTAGAAAAAACAAGTGGAGAACTCCAAGTTATCCCATTTTAATATGTATACAAGCCAGAGACTAGAGGGAAGGGGTTGTGATTGGGCTTTCACAATAAGATTGCATGGACAGAAAAAAAAAAAAAAAAAAAAAAAAAAAGATTGCATGGACAGAATGTGAAACAAATTGTTCCTCCAAATAGACTGCATTCCTAGCATGAGAAAGAATCAGTGTCCTCCAACCATCAACTTAGGCATAAATATTATGTGTAAATATCAAATATTTGGTGGTCCAAAAAGTATTAGCCTGTTCCACCAAAACTGGTTTTATACGTGCTTAAGTTTTCTGTAGCCTGAGAATTTTCCTCTTTTTAAATAGGAAAACATTTTATTTACATTTTTTTGTCCCTTGAATAGCATGACTAATAGCATAATTAATAGGACTTTCAGTTTTACTATTATTCCATTGCTATGGCACAGAGAGAGAGATAATTCCTAAGCATCAACTTTTTCCCATCTCTTCTTAAAAGAACATTGCCAGGGACATTAAAAATAAGTCTCTGGGAGGAATAACTGGTTCCTTAGTGTAACAGAATTTTAGAAGTGTGTTAACTTCTGAGATTTCAAATAACTGAACAAAAAAATCAAGATTCCTGATTGAATGCACATGCATTATTGATTATACCTGCATCTATTTTTAATCAAATATTCTAAGAGAATCACACAGCATTTCAAATCTTGATTGACCCATAACTTAATGCTCTTCACATAGCATCAAATGTAACCTGAATTTTAAAATGTTGTACAAATTATATATTTGAATTTTTAAAGTGTTCATAGTCAGCTAAATGTTATCTATTTTGGTAAAGAAGATTGGAACAGAGAGTTTGAAAAATTAACTTTTCTTGTACTTTGGAATTCATGTGCTTATTATGGAAAGAGAGTTACCTCCTCAATTTTATTGATTAAGCAAAAATTAAATTTTACCTTGTATTGCCTGAGTGTGCAGAGTCTGGGGAATCATGCATTTCACTTGCATTGAGTAAGTGTCTAGGAAAAGAATTGCATTTGACTTCACAGAGCAGAAAAACAACTCCAAGGGTTTGACTCCAAGGGTTTGACTATGTGTGTGTGTGGGTGTGTGTGTGTGCATGTGTGTGTGTGTGCGCGCGCTTCTGTGTGTTTTCCAAGCAACAAATCTGAATGATACACAGATCAGGGTGGGCGCCAAGGTACTATCAGAGACCCAGGTTTCTACTCCCACTCTTAGAATATAGCATTCATGTTTATGATTTCAAAATACTACATAACCTTCAGGAAGAAGAAGGTAGTGATAAAGGGGTGATGCCTATCTCAAGAAAGTAAAACTTGCCAGAAATTCTCAATAGATGGCTACTTACATATTACTGGCCAGAATTTTGTAACATATCCACCATTAGCTTCAAGGATTGTTTAGAAATATATTTTTTTAAGATTAGACACATACAATCAGGGTTCTCTTAATTAAAAAAAAAAAAGGATGGGTATGGAATGTGAATAATGACAGAAAATTTTCAGTGTCCAGCACAGTGTACTATGAGTTATGATTGTGTTAATCATCAGACAAATGGAACCGAAGGAAAAGCCTACAAACTTACCAGAGCTTTGTGGTTTATAATCATACTTCAAGGAGGGGTGCCTGGGTGGCTCAATCAGTTAAGCATCTGCCTTTGGCTCATGTCATGATCCCAGAGTCCTGGGATGGAGCCCTGCATCTGGCTCCCTACTCAATGGGGAGCCTGCTTCTCCCTCTGCCTGCCACTCCCCCTGCTTGTGCTCTCTCTCTGTCAAATGAATGAATGAATGAATGAATGAATGAATGAATGAATGAATAAATAAATAAATAAATAAATAATCCTTCATCTATCTTTAAAAAAATCATACTTCAAGGAATCCACAGAGCTGATGTTCCTCTAATAGAGGCAAAACAATGATCAAATACAATTCAGCCAAAATTTTATGTCAGAAGTAGCCAGATATACATGTATCTTTAAGAAACCTAAGGTGAAGGAGATGGTTTCTATATGCTATGATTTATGCAGACTGAATCTGTCTCCTGTGGAGCCACTGTGAACCACAGAAAAGACTCTCCAGGGCACCTGGGTGGCTCAATCAGTTAAATGTCTGACTTCAGCTCAAGTCATGATCCTGGGGTCCTAGGTCGAGCCCTTCATTGGGCTCACTGCTCAGCGGAAAGTCTGCTTCTCTCTCTGTCCTTCACCCTGCTCCTGCTCTCTCTCTCTCTCAAATAAATAAATAAAATCTTAAAAAAGAAAAAGACCTCTCCTCCTGCTTGGATGATGAAAAGTCTCTACTTCTTAGTCTGTCCTCTGAGTTGTCAAAGTAATATTTTCTTCAGAAAACCATCAAACCTACCTTTCCTTGGAAATAAGTTACAGCCCCTAGGAATTTTCACTCAGGGCATTATCATGGATTTGTTCACCTACACAGCCACACATGGCCTCAGAGTGGCTGAAGAAGTGGTCTTCTGAGGCAAGTGTGGGAGAGCTCCAGTCACTGCATTGAGTGAGTAGCAGGCCCAGAGAGTAGGACAGAACTCTGCCTTCCTTTTTTATAAGCATTTATTTATTTGAGAGAGAGAGAGAGAACGTGAGAGAGCACAAGCAGGGGGAGAGGGAGAGGGAGAAGCAAACTCCCCGCTGAGCAGGGAGCCCAATGCAGGGCTTGATCCCAGGACCCTGAGATCATGACCTGAGCTGAAGGCAGATGCTTAACCGACTGAGCCACCCAGGTGCCCCAGAACTCTGCCTTCCTAACAGCTTGCCTAGACTTCTTTTGTAGCAAACATCCGATTGCAAACAAGATGGGAATGAAAGGAGGAGTCAGTGTCAGGTTTCTTAGAAACTTCATATAAATTGGTCCTATGTCTTAAGCAAAATTTCAGTCTTGTAAATGCAGGGATCAAGAATGCTGACCCTCAAGTCAAATCTTCACAAGTCAGTTGTCAAAGCAAGACAGAAAATTGAGGGATTGGATTCCTACATCCTGTTTTTCTTACAGGCGTATGGTAAGAATAAATGATGTGTTTGCCCCCTTCTCTGAAGGTCTCAAAGGCAAATACCATAAGATTATGACTTACAAAATCATGTTTTACAGTTACCAGAAAAAAAAAGGGATCCTGCTAGGGTATCTATGAAATACAAAATGTTTTCGTAAAAGTATATGTATGTGTATGTTGACACCATATAAAATATGAAATGATATGAATTAAAGTATAAATAATGTTATTTTTTGTTGAGTATTATGGACAATTCACTTGTCTCCTTAAACTGTTGCATATTTTATCATCTAAAAATGAATATATTTATAAAAAAGAATTAGGAAACAAAATCATCAAGAAAATACATAGAGAGCACCGCCTTAAAAAACTTTTCTTGGAATAAATGAACCCCATAAAGATAAAGTAATTCATTTCAAGAGAAAGAAAACACTCTAATCTCTTATTTAAGGATATCTACAAATAAAAATAACTGGGAAAGAAATTTCATTTTAAATGATGTTTTTATATTTAATAATATTATGCCAATATTATTTTGTATTAATTACTAACTTTAGTCTCACAAACATCCGCAGGAAGACCAGTTTTATCATTCTATTTCAACTGAAAATATTTAGATTTTAGTTATAAAAGGGAAATTTTTCTTAAAAAAGAATTCTAAGCTTAAAGATAAGTAGACTAGTAGACAAGATAAGTAGACAAGATTGATTTATACAGTGAGAATAAAAAAGCTGCCCACGTCTCTCTTATGGCCAAATTAGACCCACTATCTAAATAAAAACAAACAAAAGAACTTTTTCCAACAAGGACTGCTAATCAAAGAGGTAGAGACATTTTTTTTCCAGTAATTCTCCACACCTCCACATTGGGATTCCCCAATCCTAGTCTGTTCTAACTTGCAAGGATGACTTATTTTTTAAACTCCTTTTCCAAGAATCCATCAAAATTTATTTATCCTACTGTATTAGTTTCCCGGGGCTACCATTAAAAAGTGCTATAAACTGGATGACTTAAAAAAACAGAAAATTTATTCTCTTACAGTTCTGCAGCTAGAATTCTCAAATCAAAGTCATGGCAGGGCTTTGGCCATGTTCCCTCTGAAGCCTCCAGGGGAGAATCCTACCTTGCCACTTCTAGCATTGGGTAGCCCCAGGTGTTCCTTGGGGTGTGTCCCCAGTCTCTGCTTCTATCTTCATGTAGCCATCTTCCTTCTGTGTGTCACTGTATCTGTCTCTTGTCTTCTTCCTATAAGGACAACAGTCCTCTTGGATGACTGGCCACCCTAATGACCTCATCTTAAGTTAATTACAGCTTCAAAGACTACTTTCAAAAGGTCACACTCAAAGGTACTTGGGGTAGCAAAGATCCAAATGTAGGGATCCGAAGGGGTACATGCACCCTGATGTTTATAGCAGCAATGTCCACAATAGCCAAACTGTGGAAAGAGCCAAGATGTCCATCGACAGAGGAATGGATAAAGAAGATGTGGTGTGTGTATATATATATATATAATGGAATATTATGCAGCCATCAAAAGGAATGACATCTTGCCATTTGCAATGACATGGATGGAACTGGAGGGTGTTATGCTGAGCGAAATAAGTCAAAGAGAAAGACATGTATCATATGACCTCACTGATATGAGGAATTCTTAATCTCAGGAAACAAACTGAGGGTTGCTGGAGTTGTGGGGGGTGGGATGGATGGGGTGGCTGGGTGATAGACATTGGGGAGGGTATGTGCTATGGTGATCACTGTGAATTGTTTAAGACTGTTGAATCACAGATCTGTACCTCTGAAACAAATAATACATTATATGTTAAAGAAAAAAAGGAGGCAGGAGGGGAAGAATGAAGGGGGGCAAATCGGAGGGGGAGATGAACCATGACAGACGATGGACTCTGAAAAACAAACTGAGGGTTCTAGAGGGGAGGGGGGTGGGAGGATGGGTTAGCCTGGTGATTGGGTATTAAAGCGGGCACGTTCTGCATGGAGCACTGGGTGTTATATGCGAACAATGAAGTATGGAACACTACATCAAAAACTAATGATGTAATGTATGGTGATTAACATAATATAATAATTAAAAAAAAGGTACTTGGGGTAGGATTTCAATATATCTTGGTGGGGGACACAATTTAACCCATAACACCTACTTTCATTCTCTTATGTTTATTCAGAGGAGAGGGTGAATGGCAACATAAAGAGATGAGCTCATCTGTGCTACCATATTAGCTAATACGGACTATGAGGCCTACACTGTTATGTGCCCTGGGCTAATAGAAACCTTAGAATGGCAATCCTCAGATTTTCCCCTGAAGACACCCAAGGACAAAGGGGAGTGAATGCCACCCCCAGCTGCCTAGGAACATAATACAGAGCAGCTTGGCAAAGACCCAACATTTCTTAGAAGCCTTGTGAATTACTTTTAATAATATCTGTTTCATACCTGTTTCACACGGTATGCTTATTTCAATAGAAAAATATTTTAAGTTACAAACAAAACATTTGCAAATGTCTTAGTAGACAATGAGAATAATGCTATTACAATAAAACACCATGGATTAATGAGAAAAATCCTCTTGATGGAAGCACAGTGCATGAGAATCATGGTTTTGAATTTGGCTCCATCTCTTTCCACTCATCTGGACAAGTTACTTAACTTCTCATTGTCTCCCTACCTGTAAAATAAGAGTAATACCTGTCTAATGCATTGTAAGAGATTTAACTGAAGTGATATATGTAAGGTACTTGTCGCATCTCCTGATAGTTAAATCATACTCCAACATGGTAACAATAACTATTAACATTATTGGAGTCATAATGAATTGAAAAGAGCTAACGTTGCATATTAGACTCAGAATCCTGGATCTTTCTTTGATGTCACAATACTACAAGTGCCCAGACTCCCACCAATATGTGAGTATCAATGATAGCTTTGTTACTTTATCACATAGGACTCTCTCACAAGGGATTTCCTTGCTGAGACAGGGATCATTTCATTCTTTTAACAGTCTGAAAGATTCTCCAAAGCTCATTTAGCATTGTAGCAAAATTCTTGCCAAAGGATTAATAGTGAAGAAAATTAATTGATTATGTAATTATTTACTTTGCTATCAAGATTTTTATTTTTAACAAAGTCTCAACCAAATGTTCATGACCAATTCATGTTATACTGCTGTCCAAAAATCTGTCTTCTTTTCTCATAATGTTACATTCTTACTTTTTACTTTTTAAGTCTCTTTATTTCCTTGATCATTTTAAATATTTAATAAGCCTATGTCCCTTATTTCCTGGTGTTCAAATTCTCCTGTTGGTTATGCCTTACAGCTCTCCTTTAGAAAGCTTTATGTCTTGAATCTTTTGGAATCTTTGTGATTTCATCATGCTTCCCATAGAAATCCCATAGATTGTATGCTATAGAAATACTGTCCCCTTTCAGCTGTTTAGGGCAGGGTCCCTATGGATTTATTGATTCTAGACATTCTTGTATTAATTTCTTGGCTTGGGGATACCCACATCACATGAGTAGTATGAAATTGGATCTCATGTCCACATACAGTATAGGCCTGAAAGCCCAATTGTTTGTGAGCTATACTTTTTTCCAATGAGAATCCAGATAGCCTGCAATTTTTTTTGCAACTTCTTTGGTTTCCTATCACCAGGCTATACCACTCCCATACAGATTTCCAAGATCTTAAGCATGGAAGCCCTTCCAATCTGCTGGGTCTACTGTGAATAACAGCTCTCTTCTATGTAGTATTTGCCTATTCTTTCTCCTTCATTGGAAGATAAACTCCCTTGAGGCTGATCTTGGTGGTCTTAACCTCTTTTGAGCTAAACATATTATAAAATTAAAGGAATAAATAAACAAATATTAAGCTGACAGATTTGAATCGCTTCTTGACCTTTCCACTAAGATCAAATGAAGTTGACAGATTTGAGTGCTCCATGCCCCAGTGCTTTTATATCTAGGGGGTATGTTTACCCTAGTGTGGTAAGCGGAGGTGAAAGTGGATATCCCAGCCATTATGATACATTGGTAAGGAAGATACTTTTAAACAGAAAAGGAGAACTGATACTTTCTTGTAAATAAGAATTGGAGACGTTAGTTTCTTGACAATAGCAGAACAACATTCTGTATCTATAGAGGCTAAATATTCAGTTTACAACAGGAAGAATTTATTGCTTTCCTAGATTCAGGTGAGCATAAAAGAGAAAGCATAGTTCTGGAAAACTGATGTCGGCAAGTTGCTCCCTCCCATTCATGGTATTTCTTTGAGATTCATTCATTTTTAAGAATATTATGTTCTAGAAATCCTTTTTGCCTTCACAAACAACATATTAACTGTTAATTTTTCAGTGATGCTTCCTTTCCTGTGTCAGGTTTTTCTGTCTGTCTTGGACTTAGCTCCATACACATTCAAGCACATACACATATTTCCTCCCTTAGAACACTTCAGGATTGATTTCTTAACAAGTAATTGTTATGGTAGAGACTTTAAATATAATGAATACATTTACTGGCATTTTTTTTATATTATCAGTTTGATTTAAAAGTCAAGGATATATTGTATCTTTGTTTTGTTTTTAGTGAAACTTAAGTAAAAAATAAGGGGGGGAATCAGAGGGGGAGACAAACTATGAGAGACTATGGACTCTGAGAAACACACTGAGAGTTCTAGAGGGGAAGGGGTTGGGGGGATGGGTTAGCCTGGTGATGGGTATTAAAGAGGGAATGTACTAAATGGAGCACTGGGTGTTATATGCAAACAATGAATCATGGAACACTATATCAAAAACTAATGATGTAATGGATGGTGATTAACACAACATAATAAAATTTAAAAAAACAATTAAAACTAAAAAAAATACAAAATACATGAAGACATAAATAATTACATAATTATCACTTGGATATTCACCATGTATTTTAAGGGGAAAAAAAGCCTTTTCATTAACTTATAAATCCCTTTTGTGTCATTTCCTGATTCCATTGTGTTCTGTTCTCTCCCAGAAGGAATAATCATCATGAAATTTTTTGTTTATTATATCCTTGTTGTTCTTTATAATTGCATTTGTACTTAATCCTATTTACTTGTACTATATACTGTGTAATATGTGTATTATATACACATAAATATCTATAATATACTGTTTAGTTTGTAAATTCTTCTACAACTTGCTTCTTTGCTCTGTATTATGCTCTTCACCTATACTTTGGCATGTGGTTATAATTTATTCATTTTCAATGAAGTAGAGTATTCCACGGTCTTGTTTTTTTTTAAACTTTGTTGGACATTTTGTTGGTTTCCTGTGTTTTTTGATTTTACAAAATCACTTCAATGTATGTTATTTTGTGTACATGTGCCTGGTGCACATGTGAAAGAATTTCTCTATGATAGCTATTTCAAGAGGCATGCCATTATTAGATCATAGATTGTGCTACAAATTATTGATTGACTCCATCCTGAGGTTACCTAGGGAAGTCTAGGTTGGCTGGTGCCCCTGGGCATTTGCTTCCAACACTAGCACCACCTCTCATTCTCCTTATGGGGTGGCCAGAATAAAATGGAACCTGATACTTGACTCTATATCTCCCTTTGGTTATGAGCACACACTAAAAAATGTCCTCATTATCATGTCCTCAGATTCTCTGTGCCTGGTCACAAAGTGCTCTATCATCTGGACATCTACTTTAAGCATTGACTGCCAAGGGAGCCATTGTCCATCATAAATGAGGGTCCTTGTAGCTGCTTGGAGCTCTGGTTCCAGGTGGCCAAGGAGCACAGCCTCCAGCTTATGAGAGATTAGTTAAGAGTAGGGGACTGTGGGGAATCTGAGTGGTGTGCTGAAATCAAAGTTTTCAAATATCAGGTAGTTTTGTTTATTTATCGCTGATGTACACTTTTACTAGCATGGAGGCTTGTTACAAGTATTCCTGAATATTAGGGCTTCTGCATTATTTTGAAATATGTGATGTTTAAGTAAGAATTCTCTAAAAAGATAAAACCAATACTATACCCAGACATACTTCAGAGATATTGTGTATTTGGTTCCAGAACACAATAAAGTGAGTACTGTAATAAAATGAGTCACATGAATTTTGTGGGCACATAAAAGTTGTTTGTACTATAGTCTATTAAGTGTGCAATGGACTTATGCCTAAAAGACACTGTACATATTTAATTAAAAAATACTTTGTTAAAAACATTATCATATGATCACCATAAGAAATAGAACAGTGATGAGGGCACCTGGGTGGCTCAGTTGGTTAAGTGACTGCCTTCGGCTCAGGTCATGATCCTGGAGTCCCGGGATCGAGTCCCGCATCAGGCTCCCTGCTCGGCAGGGAGTCTGCTTCTCCCTCTGACCCTCCTCCCTCTCATGCTCTCTGTATCTCATTCTCTCTGTCTCAAATAAATAAATAAAATCTTTAAAAAAAAAAAAAGAAATAGAACAGTGATGAAAAAGTTTGAAATATTGCAAGAATTACCAAAGTGTGACAGAGACTCCAAGAGAGCAAATGCTGTTAGAAAAATGACATTAGACTTGCTTGATGTAGGAATGCCATAAACCTTTATTATTTTGAAAAAAAAAAAAAGCGGAATCTGTAAAGCACAATAAAGTGCAGTAAAATGAGGTATGCCTGTATATACATATAATGAGATTTATTTTAAGGAATTAGCTAATGCAGTTACAGAGGCTGATAAGTTTCAAGATACACAGTTGGCAAGTTGGGGACCCAGGAGAGCCAATGGTAGCCAATGGTATAGATTCAGTCCAAGTCTGAAGACTTGACACCCAGAAGAACGATGATGGTGTAAGTTCCAGTTCAGTGGTTGACACACTCAAAACCCAAGAAGAGCTGATGTCTCAGCTCAAGTCCCAAGGGCAGGAAAATACTGATATTCTAGCTAAAACATTCAGCCAGAAGGAACTCTTACTTGGGAAAGGGTCAGCCTTTTTGTTCTCACCAGGACTTCAACTGATTAGATGGGGGCCACCCACATTAGGGAAGGTAATCTGCTTTCCTCAGTCTACCAATTTATGCTCAACTCATCCAAAAACACTGTCACAGACACACCCAGAATCACGTGTGACCAATTATCTGAGGCCTCGTCAAATTGACACATAAAATTAACCATTGTAATCCATATAAACAAGACCAATTAAATTCAAAATGTATTTATATTATTGAAAGAATGTGCAACTTTACCAATGGAATAAAAAGATCTGAGTTTTTTTTTTTTTACTCTAAATATAGTTTCAGCTGTTGTACAAGGATATTGTTTTTGAGAAATTAATTTTAAACTTACATTACATACTTGAGTGAACAAAGTTCTTTGTTTATGCTGACTTTTGAGTATGTGAAGAATTCATTATGCAAGAGTCATGATCAAGAACTGATATGGCAAGTGCAAGTATAAGGCAGATAAAATTATATTCATGGAAACAAATTCAACAACTTCATAAATAATTTAAAGACATTATTTGGAAGTTTTAGGTAAATTTAATATTAAATTTGTTCCAAAATACTTTTTATTTTACTTTAAAAATATTACATAAAAAGGGGGAATCTAATGAACTTTTAAAAATCTAAGCCTTGGGGGAGAGGGAAAAGATGGCGGAGGAGTAGGGGACCCTACTCCAACTGGCCCCTGGAATTGAGCTGGATATCTAACAAACCACTCTGAACACCCACGAAATCAGCCTGAGAGGGAAGAAGATATATCTGGATCTTTACAAACAGAATATCACAGGCGGTTGGTTTGGAGGTACAAAGTGGGGAGCTGTGATTCTGGGGGCACATATCGGAAGATAAATGGAAGGGGGAGGGAGCTGTGGCAATCCTATACCACCAGTGAGTGATAGCCTCCCACACTGGGGACGGGGCACAGACTCGCAGACTGGTAGCAGTGGGGAAAGGACATTAGGGCAGCCCCCTGGGCAGAAACCCAGAGCGGCAGGGCTGCATGTGTGAACTGGCGGTGGCTGGCGGTTTTAGAAGCACAAAGGGCAGAGATGTGCCCTGACCTGGAGGCAAGGACTGGGAGTGCTGCTGAGGGGTGCACAACCAAGGACGCTGCAGTTTATAGCAGCACAGACAGAAACGGAGAGAGTGTGGCCTGGAAAGCTCACTGAAGAACAGACTGCGATCTCTCTGCTCTGAGGCAGAGGGTTGGAAATGGTCTCTTCTGCTCTGACTCTTGGAAGAGACCATAAAGCAACTAGGGAAAGCTGCCAGAGAACAAAAGCCCCAAAAAACTGGTTTCCACTGAGTGCATCCTCCCCCACCCCACAGGGAGCAGGGCAACTCTGCCCAAACAGGGTTGCCTAAGTAACAGCACGGCAGGCCCCTCCCCCAGAAGACAGGCTGGGAGAACAAGAGGCCAGCAACCCTAAGGTCCCTATAAAACAGGTGCATCTTGTTGGGTTGTGGTCAATAATTTGGACTCTGTACATTCCCTCAACCACCCCTCAACAGAATGACTAGGAGGAGGAACCCCCAAAACAGGAAAGACTCAGAGACTGTGACTTCTGCCACAGATTTACAAATGGATACAGATATAACCGAGATGTCAGAGATGGAATCCAGGGTAGCAATTGTGAAGACAATAGCTAGAATGGAGAAATCGATTAATGGCAACATAGAGTCTCTAAGGGCAGAAATGAAAGCTGAACTGGCAGAACTTAAAAACGCTATCAATGAGATACAATCTAATCTAGATGATCTAACAGCTAGGGTGAGTGAGGCAGAAGAATGAATTAGTGATCTAGAAGACTAATTAATAGACAAGAAGGAAAAAGAGGACGCCAGGGAAAAACAACTCAAAATCCATGAAAATAGAATCAGAGAAATAAGTGACACCATAAAACGTTCCAATGTCAGAATTACTGGGATCCCTGAGGGGTAGAGAGAGGGAGAGAGGAGTAGAAGATATATTTGAGCAAACTGTAGCTGAGAACTTCCCTAATCTGGGGAATGTATCAAACATTCATGTCCTAGAGGTAGAGAAGACCCCTCCCAAGATCAGGGAAAACAGGCCAACCCCCGGCATGTAATAGTAAAACTTGCAAATCTTAGAACCAAGGAAACCATCTTAAGGGCAGCTAGGAGGAAGAGATTTCTTATGTACAGAGGGAGGAACATCAGAATAATGTCAGACCTATCCACAGAGACCTGGCAAGCCAGAAAGGCCTGGCAAGACATATTCAGGGTACTAAACAAGAAGAACATGCAGTCAAGAATACTTTATCCAGCAAGGCTGTCATTTAGAATGGATGGAGAGATGCAGAGCTTCCAAGACCCAAAGAAACTGGAAGAACTTCCAAGACCCGAAGAAACTGGAAGGATATGTGACCACTAAGCCATCCCTGAAAGAAATATTAAGGGGGTTCTTTTTTTATTTTTATTTTTTGAGAGAGAGAGAATGAGAGACAGAGAGCATGAGAGGGAGGAGGGTCAGAGGGAGAAGCAGACTCCCTGCCGAGCAGGGAGCCCGATGTGGGACTCGAACCCGGGACTCCAGGATCATGACCTGAGCCGAAGGCAGTCGCTTAACCAACTGAGCCACCCAGGTGCCCTAAGGGGGTTCTATAAAAGAAGAAAGACCCCAAGAGTAATATAGAACAGAAATTTACAGAGACAATCTATAGAAACAAGGACTTCACAGGCAACGTGATGACAATAAATTCATGTCTTTCAATAATCACTCTCAACATGAATGGCCTAAATGCTCCCATAAAACGGCACAGGGTTGCAGATTGGCTAATAAGACAGGACCCATCCATATGCTGTCTACAAGAGACTCATTTTGAACCTAAAGATACATCCAGACTGAAAGTGAAGGGATGGAAATCCATCTTCCATGCCAGTGGACCTCAAGAGAAAGCTGGGGTAGCAACTCTTATACCACACAAATCTGATTTTAAGCTAAAGACTGTAGTTAGAGACACAGAAGGACACTATATCATTCTTAAAGGGTCTACCCAACAAGAAGATCTAACAATTAAAAATATCTATGCCCCCAACGTGGGAGCAGACATCTATATAAGCCAACTGTTAACCAAAATAAAGAGTCATATTGATAACAATACGTTAATTGTAGGAGACCTCAATACTCCACTCTCAGCAATGGACAGATCATCTAAGCAGAAAATCAACAAAGAAACAAGAGCTTTGAATGACACACTGGACCAGATGGACCTCACAGATATATACAGAACATTCCATACTAAAGCAACAGAATACCCATTTTTCTCGAGTGCACATGGAACTTTCTCCACAATACACCACATACTGGGTCACAAATCAGGTCTCAAGCAATACCAAAAGATTGAGGTTGTTCCCTGCATATTCTCAGACCATAATGCTTTAAAACTGGAATTTAGTCACAAGAAAAAATTTGGCAGAAATTCAAACACTTGGAAGCTAAAGACCACTTTGCTCAATAATGTTTGGGTCAACCAAGAAATCAAAGAAGAACCTAAACAATTCATGGAAACCAATGAGAATGAAAACATATCGGTCCAAAACCTTTGGGATAGTGCAAAGGCAGTCCTAAGGGGGACATACATAGCCATCCAAGCCTCACTCAAAAAAACAGAAAAATCCCAAATTCACCAACTAACTTTACACCTTAAAGAACTAGAGAAAAAGCAACAACTGAAGCCTAAGCCACACATTAGAAGAGAAATAATTAAGATTATAGCAGATATCAATGAATTAGAAACCAGAAACACAGATTAGATCAATGAAACTAGAAACTGGTTCTTTGAAAGAATTAATAAGATCAATAAACTACTGGTCAGACTTACCCAAAAGAAAAGAGAAAGGACCCAAATTAATAAAATTATGAATGAAAGGGGAGAGATCACGACTAACACCAAAGAAATAGAAACAATTATTAGAAATTATTATCAACAACTATATGCCAATAAATTAAGCAACCTGGAAGAAATGGATGCCTTCCTGGAAACCTATAAACTGCCAAGACTGAAACAGGAAGAAATTGACAATCTGAAGAGGCCAATAACCAGTAGATTGAAGCAGTGATCAAAAACCTCCCAAAAAAACAGGAGTCCAGGGCCTGATGGATTCCCTGGGGAATTCTGCCAAACATTCAAAGAAGAAATAATACCTATTCTCCTGAAGCTGTTTCAAAAAATAGAAACAGAAAGAAAGCTCCAGACTCATTCTATGAGGCCAGCATTACCTTAATCCCCAAACCAGGCAAAGACCCCATCAAAAAGGAGAATTTCAGACCGATATCCCTGATGAATATGGATTCCAAAATCCTCAACAAAATCCTAGCTAAAAGGATTCAACAATACATTAAAAGGATCATCCACCATGACCAAGTGGGATTTATTCCCAGGATGCAAGGATAGTTCAACATTTGCAAATCAATCAATATGATAGAACACATTAATAAGAGGAGAAAGAAGAACCATATGGTCCTCTCAATTGATGCAGAAAAAGCATTTGACAAAATACAGCATCCTTTCCTGATTAAAACTCTTCAGATTATAGGGATAGAGGGAACATTCCTCAAGTTCATAAAATCCATCTATGAAAACCCACAGCGAATATCATCATCAATGGGGAAAAGCTGAGAGCCTTTCTCTTAAGATCAGGAACACGTCAAGGATGCCCACTCTCACCACTATTGTTCAACATAGTACTAGAGGTCCTAGCAACAGCAATCAGACAACAGAAAGAAATAAAACGTATTCAAATTGGCAAAGAAGAAGTCAAATTCTCTTTCTTCACAGATGACATGATACTTTATGTGGAAAACCCAAAAGACTCCACCCCCAAATTACTAGAACTCATACAGCAATTCAGTAATGTGGCAGGATGCAAAATCAATGCACAGAAATCAGTTGCTTTCTTATACACTAACAATGCAACTGTAAAAAGAGAAATTAGAGAAACGATTCCATTTACAATAGCACCAAAAACCATAAGATACCTCAGAATAAACCTAACCAAAGAGGTAAAGGATCTATACTCTAGGAACTACAGAACACTCATGAAAGAAATTGAAGAAGACACAAAAAGATGGAAAAACATTCTATGTTCATGGATTGGAAGAATAAACATTGTTAAAATGTCTATGTTACCCAGAGCAATCTATACCTTCAATGTCATCCCGATTAAAGTTCCAATGACATTTTTCAAAGTGCTGGAAAAAACAATCCTAAAATGTGTATGGAATCAGAGAAGACCCCAAATCACCAAGGAAATGTTGAAAAAGAAAAACAAAGCTGGGGGCATCACATTGCTGGATTTCAAGCTATATGACAAAGCAGTGATCACCAGGATAGCATGGTACTGGCACAGAAACAGACATATAGACCAATGGGACAGAATAGAGAGCCCAGATATGGACCCTCAATTCTATGGTCAAATAATCTTTGACAAAGCAGGAAAAATATGCAATGGAAAAAAGACAGTCTCTTCAATAAATGATGCTGGGAGAGCTATATACAGAAGAATGAAACTCAACCATTCTCTAACAGCATACACAAAGATAAACGCAAAATGGATGAAAGACCTCAATGTGAGACAGGAATCCTTCAAAATCCTAGAGGAGAACATAGGCAGTAATCTCTTCAACATCGGCCACAGCAACTTCTTTCAAGATACATCTCCAAAGGCTAGTAAAACAAAAGCAAAAATAAACTTTTGGGACTTCATCAAGATAAAAAGCTTCTGCACAGCAAAGGAAACAGTCAACAAAACCAAGAGGCAAACCGACAGAATAGGAGAAGATATTTGCAAATGACACTATAGACAAAGCGCTTATTTCTAAGATCTATAAAGAACTCCTCAAACTCAACACCCAAAAAACAAATAAGCAAGTCAAAAAATGGGCAGAAGACATGAACAGACACTTATCCAAAGAAGACATATAAATGGCTAACAGACACATGAAAATATGTTCATCATCATTAGCCATCAGGGAAATTCAAATCAAAACCACATTGAGATACCACCTTACACCAGTTAGAATGGCAAAATGGACAGGGAAAGAAACAACAAATGTTGGAGAGGTTGTGGAGAAAGGGGAACCCTCTTACACTGTTGGTGGGAATGCAAGTTGGTACAGCCACTTTGGAAAACAGTGTGGAGGTTCCTCAAAAAAATAAAAATAGAGCTACCCTATGACCCAGCAACTGCACTACTGGGTATTTACCCCAAAGACACACATGTAGTGAAAAGAAGGGCCATATGCACCCCAATGTTCATAGTAGCAATGTCTGCAATAGCCAAACTGTGGAAAGAGCCGAGATGCCCTTCAACAGATGAATGGATAAAGAAGATGTGGTATATATATACAATGGAATATTATGCAGCCATCAGAAAGGATGAATATCCAACTTTTACATCAAGGTGGATGGGACTGGAGGAGATTATGCTAAGTGAAATAAGTCAAGCAGAGAAAGTCAATTATCATATGGTTTCACTTATTTGTGGAACATAAGAAGTAGCATGAAGGACATTAGTAAAAGGAAGGGAAAAATGAAGGGGTGTGGAAATCAGAGGGGGAGACGAACCATGAGAGACTATGGACCCTGAGAAACAAACTGAAGGTTTTAAAGGGGAGGGGGGTGGGGGGATGGGTTAGCCTGGTGATGGGTATTAAGGAGGGCACATACTGCATGGAGCACTGGGTGTTATACGAAAACAATTAATCGTGGGTCACCACATCAAAAACTAATGATGTATTGTATGGTGACTTAAATAACATAATAAAATTAAATTAAATTAAATTAAAAAAAACTAAGCCTCATTACAGATGCTCTGATGCCTAAAATTTAGTATATACCATATGTATATTTTCATTGTTTACATGTATCATATTTCAAAAATTCTGGAAAGCACTGCTCTGAATATATATTTAAGAATAGAAATTTTGGGGCGCCTGGGTGGCTCAGTTGGTTAAGTGACTGCCTTTGGCTCAGGTCATGATCCTGGAGTCCCGGGATCAAGTCCCACATCGGGCTCCCTGCTCAGTGGGGGGTCTGCTTCTCCCTTTGACCCTCTTCCCTCTCGTGCTCTCTGTCTCTCACTCTCTCTCTCTCTCAAATAAATAAATAAAATCTTCAAAAAAAAAAAAAGAATAGAAATTCTATGTTACATGGTATGAGCCTAGTCTTTACTAGGCGGTGCCTAATTGTTTTCCAATTTACACTCCAAATAGCAAAGTACAAGTATTCTTGTTCCAAATCCTCACCAACACTTGACATTTTCATGGGTTTTAATTTTGGCAATCTTGTAAGTGTGCTTTTTAATTTGCATCTCCCTAGTTACCAATAAGTTTAGTCATCTTGTATTAACCACTCTTGCTCTGTTAAACATTCATCCAAATATTTTACCCACTTTTATTGCTTATCTTTTTCTTATTGATGTGTAGTTGTTTATCTTAGATAATAATCCTCTGTAAATTATTTGCACTGTAACCATCTTTACTCAGGATATTAGTTGACTTCTGATTCTCTTTCTGATATCTTAACGAGTAATTTTTAAAAACTTTAATTTTATTAATCATTTCCTTTCTGTTTTGTATTTTTATGTCTTGCTTAAGGTATTTTTCTTGTCCTCAGATTCTTCTTCTTCTGTATGCCTTCCAAAAGTTTTATGGTTTTGCTCTTCACATTTAGGCTTCAATCCATCATGGATTTATTTTAAGTAATTAGATGGGGCTCAATTTGTTTTGGTATGTAATAAAAATATTTTCATTACTGATCTACAGTATAATTCTTTCATAAGTCAAATTTCTATATATTTAGAGCACTGTTTTGAGACTCCTCAGTCCATTTATAAATGTTGATATCTCTTCACACATATTCTACAGTGTTCATTGTTAGAGTATTGAAAGAATTCTAAGGATTTTGTTTGCAATTGCATTGATTCTGTATGGAGAACAGATCTTTCACCATTTATTTTTCAATGTGTGAACTTGTTATATCTCTTTATTATTTAGGCATTTTTGAATGCCTTGTAGCAAATTTTTTTTCCATGAAGGTCTGAAAATATTTTTAGATTTGTTCCTATTTTATATTTTAATGGTAATGTAAATGATATATTTTAATGAGTATATTTTCTACCTGTTGGAGGTAGAGAAATTCAGGTGATTCTTGTAGAATTATAATATATTAACAAAACTTGTACTCTCCCATAGATGCTAAAAATTATCTGTAGATTCTTTGGAGTATTTTATATAAAAATCATATCATCCAAAATAATGAGAATTACGATTCTTCCATTCCAAACTGTATCTGTTTTGTTTCAATTACTGCTTTTATAGTGGTGGTCAGACCTCTGATTTCATTTTGTATTTTTTCTGCTTATTCTCTTTCATGATGTCGTTTTTCCTGGTGTGTGTGGGGGGTGTGTGTGTGTGTGTGTGTGTGTGATTTGTGATGATGAAATCATATTTTTGACATTATTATGCAAAACACTTTGAGGCCCATGTGAAGGAAAGTTACTTTTGGGAGGAGGCTACATTTTTTTTTTCTACCAGGCACTTCAGTTTACTTTAAATTTTTAATTTGAAATATATTCAATACACCAAGCTAAGGTGAATTTGGACTAAAAATCTGCTTAAGAATCATCTAATAAATATTCTAAGTTTTTGTACTCTTTCTACTCAGCAGCAGAGTTTGAGACAATTTTTCTTATAGTCTTCCAGAGTTGGTGGTTTAATTCTAGTTTACTCTAACTCAGAGGGAATAGCCCTGTTCCACAGAGGAATCTCATCTTTGTGTGAAGTTTCTTATTAGACATGCCATCCTGGAGGCCCTGGCATTGTCTCCTGTCCCTCAAGCCCCTGGGGTCGATGCTGTCTTCATGCAAACACTAACATCAGTGCTCAGCTTCCCATCCTGGGTATCTATTTTTAGTCTTAGGCCTTTGAGTATTTCTTGCTAAGTTTCTAGCTTATTGATGCACTGGAGATATTTTAAAATTATATTTAGCATTTTTTAGATTTCTTTTTAGTTTTGGGGGGCATTTGGAGATTAGTCAGGGTAGCCATACAACCAGAAATAGAATGACAAAGATTTTTCTCAGGGCTGTTGTTATTTGCCGTTTATCACATTTACTTCAGCTTTCAAATAGTTACCCTGATCTAGGTGAATTTTTATAGTTCAAGCACCTCAATTGGCAGCACTGGCTGCTCTTTTCAGATCAAGATGTTAAAGAAGCTATGGGGTAGGCAGAATTCTGAGATGACCCCATGATTCCCACCCTTTAGTGTCCATGCTCTGTATCACCCCCCCTCCCCGAGTGAGGACAAGACTATGAATTTGATAGACTTCATTCTCATGACTAGGTCACACTATATGACAAAGGTGAAGAAATTTTGCCCATGTAATTAAGGTCCCAAATCAGGTGACTTTGAGTTAGTTAAAAGGGATATTTTTGGGGGTGAGCTTGACCTAATCATGTGACCCCTTAAAAAGGTGTGGCTCCTTCCTGAGAGAAGTAGTTCAAAGCATGAGACACACTGCCCTGCTTGTCTTGAAGGAGCAAACTGCCATGTTGTGGAGGCATCCATGTGGCAAGGACCCGATCACAGTCTCTGGATGTTGAGCATGATCCCTGGCAGCCAACCAGTGAGACAGCAGGACCTTAGTTGTAAAACCACAGGAAATGAATTCTGCCCAAACCCAAGAAACCTTGGAAGAGGATCTTTCCCTAGTCAAGTCTCCAAAATGAGGAGGAAGTCATCTGACACTTTGACTTAGTCTTAGGAGACACGAAGCAGAGGACCAGCTAAAATACTAGACTCTGGATGCATGGAAACAGTGATATAATACATTCATATTTTTAAGCTGCTAAGTGTGTGGCAATTTGTTACACAGCATTAGAGACCTAACACAGAAGCAATCAGACCTAAAGCGTCAGCACCCTCTGCTTGTTCCTTTGCATTCCTATGTCTCACATCCCATTTCCTTTTTTCTGGAGGACTCTCTCTATACTATTCCTTGGTACTAAAAATAGAGTTATAGAACAAAATCTTTCCAGCTTCTCTTTTTCATCAGGAGAATAGGGTTGATTTTGGGGGGAGAAACCGCATTCCCCTTTGTAAATTTAGATCAAGTCTTCAAATTAACACCATAGCTTAAAGAATGCTTATTTTGTGTCATTTACAGGGCATTCTTAGCATTTCAAAGTATGGAACAAATGCCATGTAGAAAACAATAATCATATTTTTAAAAGAAAAATAAGATAAAAAAGAAGAAAAAATTTAAAGCCCATAAAAAATAAATAGGATAAAATTATAATGATGTTGGTTTATGTCATCACTTTATTGTAGGAAATATGATGTGTGTCTAGGGCACACCCTGGTGACTCATTCAGTAAAGAAGCACCCAGTTTCTTCCTCGTTATTTTTTTTTCTTCCTCATTTTTTTTTTTTTAAGATTTTATTTATTTTTATTTGACAGAGAGAGGCACAGCGAGAGAGGGAACACAAGCAGGGGGAGTAGGAGAGGGAGAAGCAGGCTTCCTGCCGAGCAGGGAGCCCGATGTGGGGCTCGATCCCAGGACCCTGGGATCATGACCTGAGCCGAAGGCAGACACTTAACGACTGAGCCACCCAGGCGCCCCTTCCTCGTTATTTTAAAATGCAATATAGAGAGCCTCAAAACTCACAAAGTGGTATAATTTTGTTTTCAAACTCACAGTTGACAGGAAAATATGCATGTAAATTACAATAGTTGTACTTTGACATAGAGAATTAGTTTTGACCATTATGAGCCATCAATATGTGCTTTCAAAAATAAGGTCTTATACCTTGAATGTCTTGTAAAAGTACACTGCCCCGAGATCTATCCTTACCTGTTCCACTTCATCAGAGGGATCTGAGGAATTGATTTATAGTGAAGTGCAGTTTCATTTCAGCTAAAAGCCAGACTCCAGCCAGACAGATGAAGGTGGCATCACATCTGACCAGATGAAACAACAAAATCATGTCTTATGCCACTTGATCACTTGTTAGCTCTCAAAAATTTAGTAATTCTAAATTTCAGTCGAAATTCTAGGGAAAGTCATGTATTAGAACCATCCCAGGATGACTCCCTGTGCCAAAGCATTTGTTTCTTACTACCCCACAGACTTATACGTGTCATAAAGGGCCTGTGGGTCCAAGGCTAACCTGAGACAAGAAAAATGACTGACAGTCTTAGCAGAAATACAAATTATAGCCCAGGGCACCAGCGCTGACATGAGGAAGAAGCTGACCACTTGTTCTTTCTCCTGCAAGCACACAAAGGCTCTTCAGTGCCTCTAGTCATCAAATGGCTATGTTTTTCTATTAAGAAGAGACAAAACAAAACAAAAACAAGTAAAAATAAATCAGTCTTCACTGATAAACCAGCTATGATGGAATGAGGAAGATTTTCAATATCCAATTAATGCTACCAAAAGTTGATGTGTTTCAATGTCACCGTGTCATGTCTGAGCATGACAGAATAAAAAAGAAGTTAGAGGCAGCCTGCTCTCGCCCCACCCTACACCTGCCCGGATGTTCCTGTTCCCATCTAGCATGCTGTCTGCTCTCCTCTAGCACTGATGCTCCATGCCCAGTATGTTCTGACTGCTCCCTTGCAGTCCAGGCCAATCCCGTGGCAGCCCTTAAGTACAGCAATGAACACACAAGAGACAATTCCATTTGCTGTGGAAGTAATGAAACAATTGGAGTCCCTGGATCCAGTTCTACCCTAATCCAACCTCTCTATTGGTTTTATCTTCTTGACCTTGAGCCACCAACTAGATTCCTGCTTTTTGTCCCACCACCTCTTACTTTGCATCTTTAGTATTTGATCCTTCTGTTATACATCCAACTGATCTGTAGCTCTTATTCCAAGTTTCTGGGGTTGTTTCCGGTAGAAGTGTACACATCCGGGTTTGGTGCTACAGAATGCAGCACTTGGCCAGCATCTGAGACGTTTTGTTCTTTTATTTTTTTTAATTCCCAAGGAAAAATTTAGAGATTCATCTCTCTAAATGTTTCCCTAAAGATTTCCCTAGAGATATTATCCTGTTAGTAGAGACTGATCACAGTCTATAGCATACCCTCTACATCCAGAGAAGCTGGTTAGACAGGATGCGGCTGAATGCAGAGGAGAACGTGAGCTTTCCTTTGGACAGAATCCCAATGCTGCCACTTCCTAGTTGTATCCTGCTGGGAAAATGACTTCATATGGTGGAAGCTCAGTTTTCTTATTTATAAAAGGAGGAAAATATTCTTATTTTGCAGAATCATTGAGAATATTAGAACAGGGTTATGCATAGCAGTTCCTTTTTATATTGTAGCTGAACAGTATAGAACAAGGAAGAAAATGAAGTACAGCTAAAGCCTCCAAGTACAGCTAAAAAAAATGGCTTTAAGAGCAAGAAAACACTGACAAACAGGTCCAATCAAATATTGCAAGTGCAAATTGCGTCTGTCCTCTAGCAGGGTGGAAGAGCAGAGAAGCTGTATGGGGAATCTGAAAACAGCCCTGAAATTCTTCTGAGCAGACAATAGATATCTTAAACACATGTGCATTTCATAGTTCCTAGGATGTTCATATCCTGTAGTTCATATCCCTGTCATAGGATAGTTCCTAAGATCAACATTCAGAACCTATCTACTCTTATTTCACCAAAAATTTCATCAAGCTTCACTTCCTAATTTCCCAGTTCACAGCAAATTAGAAATAACAAATTAAGTGGGGAGAAAAAGTCTGGATGGAAAGAAAGGAACTGACAATTTTATTATCCAACGATTCATTCCAACGATTTTATATGGGATTTTGTGTTGAAATACTAATTGTTAGCCTTGTATTTTATAAATTTTATCATGCTCTTTGCATATAATATGGCATGACTACCATTAGGTCTTGGAATTCTAAATATTAAACCCCACCCAAAGAATGAAGACATGTGAACAAGCTTTTTAAACAAGAAGAGGACTAATATAAATGATGTGACATTTTGTTTTTATCCTGAACAAAAAATGTACCTTTCTGAGAGCCTGTTTGAGTCAAATGGAACAATATGTTAAGTAAGGTCACCTTTTCAATGACTCTCAGGACTTTTCTCCAATAATGCGAGACCGGGCTTTATTTTCCTGCAAATGTTTGTTAAAAAATCTGTTTTAAGGTCCTTTTATAAACAAGACAATTTAAAATATCCACTTAGGATGAATAAGTAAATTGCTACCAAACAGGATATCAATTTTCATATTTATATAATGTGGTAATATGCCAGGGAGTATTTTTATTTAAAACATTGAAATTAGCCACATTTCTGTTTGGATAGCCTCACATGACGGAGAAGTGATAATGCCCTACACTCAGGTTAGAATTTCTTTTTAAACTTTTCCATGTCATATCCAGCCTTTCTAACCAAGATCTTTGTGGGTGTGGGTGTGTGTGTGGGGGTGTGTGTGTTTAAAAATAGTGCTTGTGTGTGAGCTGGTGGGATGGGGAGTTGATTGGGCAGGTAGGGGAAGAGGGCGAGAGAGAGAGAGAATCTTAAGCAGGCTCCATGCCCAGTGCAGAGCCCGATGCAGGGCTCGACAAGGGGTTTGATCTCACTACCCTGAGATCATTATCTGAGCCAAATCAAGAGTGGGACATTTAACCACTGTGCCACCCAGGCGCCCCTAACCAAGATCCTTTCTAATTCCAAGTACTGCCAGCTAGAGTTCTTCGTATTTTGTCTTGGAACTTGACTTGGTCTTATTCCACTTGTTAAACATATTATATTGAATTTGGATGCCTGCTTTTCCCACCTGACAGGCATTCCTAACTAGCTGGGCAGCCAGGCCTACACCATTTATAATAATATAATTATGCAAATTTATAAAAAAGAGCAGCATTTAAAAAATGACCAAGAGTCATTTGGGAGTGATTATTGATTAGAAAATAAGTATTGGAATGTTCATGTATCATAAAGCCAATTTAGAAATGATCACTGATTTAAATCCAATTAAAGAATCAGATGGGTTTTAATTAAAATGGAACTTAGAAATTACAGTGACTCCATGACTGAAAGATACTTGGGGGGGTCCAGCCACTAAAAATTAAAACGAGCTTGTGTGACACAGTCTTATACATTACATGGCAAAAGTCTACAGAGTCCATCAGTACAAAATCATAGCGAATATGTGACAAATATTCATAATCATCAGTTAAAATAAAACTTGATATCCTCAATAAATAAATATGAATGTTTCAATAGGCAACATTTCAATGGGATGCCTGGATGGCTCAGTCGGTTAAACGTCTGCATTCAGCTCAGGGCATGATCCCAGTGTCTTGGGATGGAGTCCCCCATCGGGCACCCTGCTCAGCAGGGAGTCTGCTTCTCCCTCTGCTGCTGCTCCCCCTGCTTGTGCTCTCTCTCTCTCTCTCTCTCTGGCAAATAAATAAATAAAATTAAAAATAAATAAATAAAATAAAAAGATTGGCTTTGATGGAGTGGCCCTTCTTCCCAATTCTCTGCACTTACACATGCCCACAGGCTCCATTTCCATGCGTGCCTTACTCCACCCACACTGCTTGCAAACATAAACATAGGGTCTCCAGATTACCAAGGTAAAAGTGTTCCTTTAGCCTTCAGAGTCTCTATTTCTAGAATCCTGTCTCTTCTGGGGCGCCTGGGTGGCTCAGTCGTTTAGCGTCTGCCTTCCGCTAGGGTCATGATCCCGCGGTTCTGGGATCGAGCCCCGCATCGGGTTCCCTGCTCAGCGGGAGGCCTGCTTCTCCCTCTCCCACTCCCCCTGCTTGTGTTCCCTCTCTCGCTGTGTCTCTGTCAAATAAATAAACAAAATCTTTAAAAAAAAAAATCCTGTCTCTTCATTTCTAAACATCTCACACACATGGAAAATTAACTCATTCTTGGCACAATTCATTCTTGGACCTCGGCTTCTAAGTTAAGAATGATCTCTGCCTGGATGGTTTCATGTGGCAGCTTTCTGTCCCTCATCCTGTGGACCCATGCCCAATCTGACCCAACCAACCCATTTGCTACAAATGCGATCTTTCTTCGATCAGTGTTAAATACGTATATTGACTACTGGGAAGGCAATGAAAGTGGAGAAAACATTTTTCTAATCATAAATTTCTATTTAAAGAAAAAATTCATTGACAATAAATTTCTTGAAAGTGAAATGTTGCCTAAACAGTCATGTTGTTACAATGACTTTATTCCACCTGCTCTTAATACATAAATCTAAAAAGTTTAACACCACCTTTCCAGGAATATATGTAAAATGTGTGGGGCGCCTGGGTGGCTCAGTCGTTAAGCATCTACCTTCACTTCTGGTCATGATCCCAGGGTCATGGGATCGAGCCCCACGTCCAGCTCCCTGCTCCATGGGAAGCCTGCTTCTCCCTCTCCCACTCCCCCTGCTTGTGTTTCCTCTCTTGCTGTGTCTCTCTGTCAAAAAATAAAATCTTAAAAAATAATAAAATAAAATGTGTGTGTGTAATTTTATATCCTTTTATTCATTCCTCTATTTCACAATGATTTATTTATTTTGAACCCTGAGAGTGTCTGAAGTGCATTTTATGGCAAAAGCAAACAAACAATAAATAAAATGCATGAATAAAAGAAACATTGCTTAAAGGTGTAGGTGGAGGAATTTATATCCAAACTTATGTCTGAAAAAAGTATATCTTCTGATTCAGACATATTTTATTCTTCTCATAATTTTCTACCTCCTTTTTGGATATTTTTGCCATAATATGGGACTATGATAGGGTTGGAATTATCCAAGCAATAATGTTTGGTTTCCACAATCCTCAGTCTCCGTTAAATGGATTCTGACTTCTACTTACTAAATACAGAGGCTACATGTACTGATGCAGTGAACAGGAATAAATGTTATTGGTAACTTCATTTATTGGCCTAATACCAGATATATTTTAAGCCAAACATTTCTTCTATAGTTCATATAGGAAAACAAAAATTGCTTGGTATAATAGCAAATGAAAAATCTGAAAGAAAAAGAAGCATAACTAGGAAGTTTGGCTCTAAAAACTATTAAAAATGCTTAGAAAATATTGGAATTAAAACATTTAGGGTCAGAATAGAAAATACAACAACAATAAAAAGAAGCCTAGTGCATACATTTTAAGCGAAAGTCCACATTTTGGCATTCAATGGAAAAATACTATTTCATAAAGATGTTGAAAAAATTTGATAGCCAAAGGGGGGAAAAATAAACAGAGTGAACTAGCTTACTAACCTATACCCAAATAAATTCCAACAGGTCAATGATATGTTTTGGCCTCTTAATTTTTTTCTCTAAATTACAAAAAGGAAAAATTACTTTGTGGTAAATAGCTTAATGGACCTCAATAAATGCAGAGTCATGTAACCCCAGGTAAGCCTATCACCACAATCAAGAATCCTGTCCCCTTCAAAAATGCCCTTGGGTTGCCCTTTATAGTCACTCTCCCAGCTTTTAACCCAGAGAAACCAATAATCTGTTATCACTGTACCTTTTCCAGAATGTCATATAGATAGAATCATATATTCTGTTGCCTTGTGAGTGTGGATTCTTTGAACAGAACATAGTGGAGATTCATTGCATTTATAAATAATTCATTCTTTTTATTGCTGAGTACTATTCCACTGTATGAATATAGCTTAGTCTGTTTAACGCTTCCGGAACTGAAGAACATTGGGTTGTTTGCAGGCTTTCTTTTTTGTTATTAAAAAAATAGTTTCATATGATTTCACTCATATGTGGAATTTAAGAAACAAAACAGATGAAAATAGCAGGGGTGGGGAGAGAGGCAAACCATAAAACAGACTCTTAATTCTAGAGAACAAACGGATGGTTACTGGAGGAGAGGTGGGCAGGAGGATGAGTGAAAGAGGTGATGGGGATTAAGGAGTGCACTTCTTGTGATGAGTACTGGGTGTAATATACGTGATGAATCACTAAATTCTACACCTGAAACTAATATTACACTATATGTTAACGGAAATTTTAAATAAAAACTTGAAAAGTTTTATTCCATTCTATTCTTCCTTTTCCAAAATGGCTTTCTCTACTTTCTTAAGCTTTTTCAGTTCCACAGCTAGTTCCCAATATTTAAGATAGAGCCACATGAGTTGCCCATTTTGGTGTTTGTTGGGATTTCAGACATTACCACGATATGGATCATGCTTAAATATGTTGGTCAAGCCTGCTGCCGGCTCTAGGTCAGCAAGGCCAGGGTCAGTAAGCTCTTTGCTATTTCTAGTTGCTTGCTTATTCATCTTGCTTACTTGAAACTTCATGCCTCTTGATTAGTGACTCCCCAATTCCTCTTCTTAGCTCTTAGTAAACATTAGTCTACTCTGATTTTACCAATTTGACTATTTTAGATACCTCATATAAGTGGAATCATGCAATATTTGTCTCTTTGTGATTGGCTTATTAAACTTAACATAATGTCAAGGTTCATCCATGTTGCCACATATAACAGGATATTTTTATTTTTATTTTTTTTAAGATTTTATTTATTTATTTATTTATTTATAGGACAGAGAGAGACACAGCGAGAGAGGGAACACCAGCAGGGGGAGTGGGAGAGGGAAAAGCAGGCTCGCCGCAGAGCAGGGAGCCCGATGCAGCACTCCATCCCAGGACCCTGAGATCAGGACCTGAGCTGAAGGCAGACGCTTAACGCCTGAGCCACCCAGGCACCCCCAGAATATTCTTTTTAAAGGCTAAATAGTATTCCATTGTGTATATATACTACATTTTCTTTATCCATTTATCTGTTGGTGGAAATTTAAGTTGCTTTCACATCTAGGCTATTATAAGGCTGAAATGGCATGGCAGTGCTCATACTTCTTTGAGATCCTGATTTCAATTTTTTTTTTGATAAATCCTCAGAAGTGGGATTGCTAGATCATAAAGTAGTTTTAGTTTTAATTCTTTGAGAAACCCTCCTAATGTTTTCTATAGTAGCTGCCTAGCTGCACCATTATATACATTCCCACCACGAGTGCGTAAAGTTTGCAATTTCTCCATATTCTCGGCAATACTTGTCTTTTGTTTTTTGATAGTAGCAACCCTGATAGGTGTGAGATGATATCTCATTATGGTTTTGATTTTAATTTCCTGATAATTTGTAATGTTGGAGCAGTTTTTCATACACCTATTTTTTTCCTCTCGAGTTTTTTACTTTATTTTATTGTTATATTAATCATTAGGTTATTACATTTTTCTTTATTGAGTCATAAGGAGTTCCTTACATATTTTGAAGATTAACCCCTTATCAGATTTATGGTTTGCACCTATCTTCTCTCATTCCATAGTTTGCCTTTTCATTCTGTTGCTGATTTCCTCTGCTGTGCAGAGCTTTTTGGTTTCATGTAATGCCACCTGTTTGGTTTTGCTCTGGTTTTCCTGTGCCTTTAGTGTTATATCCAGGAAATCATTGTGAAGACCAACATCATGAAGTTCTTCCCTTATGTTTTTTTTCCTAAAAGTTTTACAGTCTTAGGTCTTAACATTTAAATCTTCAATCCATTTTGAGTTGCATATGATGACATGATTCCAATTTCACCTTTTTATATATGTACATCCAGGTGTCCCATCCATTTGTTGAAGAGACTATCATTTCCCTGTTGTGTGGTGTTGGCACTTTTGTCAAAGATCAGTTGACCATATATGCATGGATTTATTTGCGGGCTCTCTATTTTCTTCCTTTGGTTAATATATTTGTCTTTATGCCAGTGCTATGCTTTTGTGTCTTCTCCATAGCTTTTAGTAACAATCAGTGGGGGAAATAGGCTGTGGTGAGCTCACTTCATCTTGGCTGTCAACTTAAGTTTCTGGTAAGTGATATATGTTTAAAAAAGGAAACCACAAAAACACCAGAGGAAAATGTAAGAGAATATATTTCATAAGAATAAGAGAAACCATTTCTAAGTGATATGAAAATTTGATGCCATAAAGAAAAGATAACTTGACTTTATAAAACTTAAAATATCTACATGACACAAATAATATACACAAAGTGAAGAGAGAAACACAAATTGGCCAAAAATATTTGCCTTTGGCAAATATGTTAAAGTCCTTAATCTTTAAAGAGCTCTTGTAAATTAATGTGTAAAAGACAAGAATCCAACAAAGGTCAAGAGCAGACAGTTCATAGCAAGAAGATATTTTAAATCTGTATAAAGTTGCCCAGCCTCACTCAAAATTAATGAACTGTAAATTAAGGCAAAATAGTCATTTTTCTTCATAGAGGCAAATAGAAAAGTTCTGGTTATATTCTGTATTCACAAGAACCTCTCATATACTGTTACTGGCCATATTAATTGCTATTGTCCCATTGGAACACATTTTACATTATCAAAGGCATTAGGATTTAATGTTTACAAACTTATTTCACACATATTACTAACTAAACTTATCTTCCCAATATCCATGAGGGTTTGTTATTTTATATGTCCATTTTAAAAATAAAACCGAAGTTCAAGGAGACGCCATGTCAAGTTATGTCATACAACTAGTAAGTGGCGTAGCCAGGCTTAAAGCCAACATCTTTGGATTTCAAGTTCAGTTATACTTCCATTAATCAGCGTTGATTTACCTTGAAACACAAGTGTTTTGTACAGCAAGATAGGTCACTATTTGATACAATGAATATGAAAGATGCTGCATTTTATTACCATGAAGACAGCTAATGTACTGGTGTCATTCCTATTCCTGAGTTGGTAGAAATGCTATAGTAAGAGAAGTATCAGGAAAGTGGGGACATTTTTCTTTTTCCTTATTAACACCTTGAAGAGGTGTTTCTATTTTTATGTATTTTGTTTTATTTTAAGGATATGTCTCTAAATGTATCATTTGGAAGCTTTGGGTTAATAATTCTTATTTGGATATTTCAAAGAATAGACTCAGAAATACTTTATTAGCATGACAAATGATTAAATAAAATACATGGAAAAAATAAGAGTAGTTTTGAAATAATTTATTATCTGGCATTGAACCAGCTTTTGAGAAAGATAATTATTTTGAGTTGTTAAAGTTTACTGCAATTTTCTTTTTTTTTTTTTAAAGATTTTATTTACTTATTTGACAGAGAGATACACAGTGAGAGAGGGAACACAAGCAGGGGGAGAGGGAGAGGGAGAAGCAGGCTTCCCGCCCAACAGGGAGCCCGATGTGGGGCTCAATCCCAGGACCCCAGAACCATGACCCAAGCCAAAGGCAGATGCCTAACCATCTGAGCCACCCAGGTGCCCCTTACTGCAATTTTCACATGGAAATATTTCCTCTCCCATTTCCTTGTGTTATGGAAGACATATTATGAAAGCCATAATATATTGGAAGCTTGCACTTTGGAACTCATTTGATTTAACTGATAAGAATCTTTTTCATTTCATAAAACATAACTTCCCTCAGAAATATAAAACTGCTCTGCTGTATTAAACAGCTGTATTAAACAGCTGTATTAAACAGCAATGTTAATTGGCTTTTGGACTGTATTTGAATCAGCCTCTTCCTCGTTATTTTTCCATTAGACTTTGCTTGAATTACTCCAAAAAACCAAGGTATTTATCCTGATTGTAACACTGTGTAATATTTTTTTATTATTATTTTAGCAATTTTTGAAATTCTCTGCACTATAGAAGACATGCTAAAGCTACTCCAGAATGTGTTTGGCTGAATGGCCATTAAACATTTGTTCATTATTCAATGATGACCTTCAAGTCAAAAATATCAGGGTGTTTAGTAACATTGTGATAAATGGGGAGGGATGTTTGTGAGCTAACCCTATTTAATTTTGGACTCTGACTTGTTTCACTGTCTCTCCTCTTGGGGGTACCAGTTAATGATGTGAACCCTGCACTCAAGCAGCTCTTCTTGGCCACCCTCTGGCTGTGTGATTTGGGGCAAACAATCCAGCTCTTCTGAACTTTAGTTTTCTCATGTGTAGAATAATGTAACCACTTAAACATATAGAGTTGTAATAGTTAAATTAGACAATTAAGAGAATGTCTAATCCAGTGCCTGGAACATAATTATTCAATAATCATTAATTGTCTTTTCTCCCCACTCCTTTACCTTTCTGTCACTAGTGGGGGCTTTTTGTGGAACCTGTGATGTGCCCAGATTCCCTCTCAAGGAGGGACTTGTTGTCCCAGCTGTGAGGAGGGCTGTTGGCTGGCAGCTTGCAGCCCCTGGCCCCTACAGGGATTACCTCAGCTGGTGCTAGCTGATTTCAGTAAAGTCATGCACTTCCCAGGATAGTCCACAAACACTGATGGACCAATCCTTGGATAAAGAGGTCTGGCTATGTCCATGCAAATCCTAACATCTCTGAAAGGTCAAATAGCTCCAGATCTTCTCTGGGGGTCTCTGAATCTCTCATGAAGTCTGATTTCCAGTTCATCTTCTCCCACTGCCCATTGCTGCTGCCTTTCCCTCCTTTCCAGAGAACCTGGTCCTAGGGACACTTCAATAAGCATTTTTCAGTTAAGCTCCAACTCAGAGTTTGCTCTCCAGCGAACCTGCAACCTGGCATTTTATAAGTAAGTCTTCAATGAACATTCTTCTCAGAGCATTGCCAAGGACACTCACTCTACTCCCTCATTTGACTTCCCCTACTTGCTCTACACCGCTGCGAGCACACCCCCAGCCCAGGTGAGAAAAGACCCAGCAATAACCGAGTATACTGACTCCTGATAAAAAGACCTCGGCTTTAGTAGTAATTATGTCTTTTGGGCTGGAAAACGTCATTTCATGCTGGTTAGACTCTTTCATTCTACAGATATGAACTAAAGAGACCTTACAACATTGGTATTAAAATCAAATTAACCTCAGTGTTATATTTTGTCCAGGCTGATTTTTTTTTTAAAATGACATGATCTTATTTGAACAAAACAAGACATTTAGTACCATTGTTCTACTGTCAGTCATTCCTACCACTATTACTAACAAAAGCAACAATGGTAATAATAATACCTAAAATTTCACACAACTTATTAGAGTTTGGAAAATCCAATATGTAAAAATAATACAGGAAGGTTAATAGTATTACCTCAAAACTGTATATAAAGAACTTAATGGTTCATAGAAGTTCACAGAGCTCATGGGTAAAATTGAGGCTAAATTCCGACTTCTGACCATAGACTTACTGTTTTTTTCTCCTACATTGTGATAAACCCCATATCATTTACAAAAGTCTAGTTTAAGAATATAAATACAACAGAGTCTTAATTCTTCATGTTAGGCCACGGCAAATATGTATATTACTTGAAGTGCTTGTCCATAAAACAGTTTTGCAGCATGTTTGTCCCAAAGAGCAGAACTTGCCGGCACATAACAATGAGCGAATTATCTTATCAGTGTACATGCACATGACATTAATTATTAACCCCAATTACTAACAGAGACATTATAGCACAAATGGGTAATGTGGCTTTCCTTCCCAAAAGTATGAAAGCAACAGAGCATATGATAGAGCCATAGTTTGGGAAGAAGTTTAGCTGTGTCTTCTAAATAAAGACACCTTGCCAGGCTGGAAATGGAAGCTTGGAATTGGAGACTGGGTTTCTTTGTTTTATCTTGTGTTGACCTCTGGATAAAGAACATAAAGGGGCTACACAGTGTTTTGAATGGCAAGGGCTTTAGAGAGTGTTCTACATTTGGAAGTCCCGTGGTAGACACTGTCAAAAACACAATGGCCTGATATACCTTGTGGCTTTAATTTCCTAAGAGTTTCTAATGATTATTTAGTTGACATATATTAGATATCTAATCTGGCATAGGTTTAACATTAATAACAAGAGCATGCAAGATTCCTATTTCATTCACATAAATCATTTTGATCACATAAACCATTTTCTCAACATTACCAGTTAGTCATTCATGTTGTTTGCTGTGATTCATTTGTAAGATATCAAGAGAGTCCAAGGGATTGAATAAAAAAATTTTTTGTTCAAAATCAGTGAAGAGAGTTCTTTATCAATTTAAAAATGGAAATGTATAAAGCCAAATTGGGGAAGGAAAATCTCACTTCAGCATGCTTATTGTCAGATGATAGCAGGTGTTGTTCAGAACAGAACTATTTCTTATTGTCAGTATCCCATGTGGGAGCACATACAACAATTATGGTCTGCTGGGGACTGAGATGCAGACTTCTGTGCTGTGCTTCCCAAGGCACAATGATAGCTAAAGTGAGATGAAGTAATATATCTTCCCTGAATGAACAATTTGGTATTTCCTTGAGATGAGTACCTGCTTTGTTTTGAAACATAGAATAGAGAATTTCTTTATAAAATCTTACATAATTTCACAATTCTATAAAACCTCTCCAACCTATACAAACAAGGAGTAAAATTTCATCAAATTGAGTACTTTGATATATCTTCTGCCATAAGAGAAAAGAAGGAAATGGTTTTATCATTTTGGGTCCTCATGGCATATCTAATTTATAATTTTTTTGTGTTCTAATTTATTAGCTTTTTTAACACATTTTTTCTTTGTCCTATAATTAAAAATATATTTTATCTATTTCCTACCTTCTTAGTCGAGTATGAAATGCACTTATTTTTTTTCTTGACATGTGATAAAAATGTGACTACCCATTTTTCCTCTCAGTAAATTCTGCATTTTATTTCATAAACTTAATATATATGCTCTTAATATTTAATTTTTCTATATATTGCTCATTGCAATTTTAGTTTTGCCTCTGAGTCTAGTTTTCTCCAGAAAAAAATTTAAATTTCCAGTGGTTTAAAGATTTTTCTTACAACTTTTGTTATTTTGACTTTATAAAGTTGTGGTGCAAATGATCTTTTTCTAGTTTGAGATATTGTTTTATACATTTATAAATATGACTAATATAAATTCACGCTCTGTGTATCCCATGTGTCTTTTTTTCCAGGATACATATCTATGAGGTCATCAGTTAAAATATTCAGAACTCCCTTCTATTGCTGATTTATCTACTTAGTTCATTAAAAATTAAGAAGAAAATGATAAAAAAAATTTCCATTAATGTTGCTTTTACTAAATTCTTCTTGTATTTTTAGTAGTTTGTAATCTATATTTCAGTGTTATGTCAAACAGTACATAAAAGGTCAGGATACTTATAATTTTTGCAGTCATCTCAGAATCATTCTAAAATAGTTTTATCCTTAAAAAAAGCTTTATCCTAGTTGATATTGTCTTATATACAGCATATATTAAATATCATCATATATTATACATATATATCCTTTGCTTATTCTTTTGTCTCTACATATTTAAATTTCTGCAGTGTGGTTATTACATATAAGTTTTCTTTTTGAGTCAAACTGAGTAATTTTATGGGCTACTTTCCTATTATATTTATTGTTAAAGCAGTTGGGCTTTTTGTATTGTAATTTAATGTCAAACTTTTGGCTTAATGCTTCCTTGTTTTTGTTTTTGTTTTTTCTATTTTTCAAAAATCTGACCCATTTCTGACCCCTGATCTGAGCTCCTCAAACCCTGCAGTAATTTAGAAAGTACATAGCCTGTTTTTAAATCATATTTGCTTTTACTTGTCTTCTCTTAAAATAATCATTAAACATATTTTTCACCTGAACAGAATAAGTTACGTTTTTCCTCACTACCATTTTACTAATCTACTGATATTTGTTGGTTGGGTCTGTAATTGCTTCCCCATTCTATTAAAAGTGATTATTATTTGACATTATGAAGCCTTTTATAAAAAGTTTTAACATTTGTATTCAATGTAGTAACCATAATCATTTCATTTATTTATTATTCAAATAGATTCAATGTTTACCGCCAATCCTTTCATGCCATAGCTTTATCATTCATGAGTTTCTCTTTTTAATTCATATTGCATATGGATGATTGGTATATCTTACTGAGGTCTTGCTTATTTGGAAAACTGTATTTATTCACGTTCACGTATGACTAATAATTTGGTGTATGTGACAGACACTGTTTGTTGCCTCACCATTATCAATTCCCCCTTCTTACTTGCTCCCAAAAGTGCAGGGTTTTTTTAGAACAGCACTGCACTGAGCTAAATATGAATTCGTCCAACTTCCCTAGACAATAGTATATAAGTACTCTGATAAAAGGGTACACTTGCAGGTTGACTGGCACTCCCAACCTCCTCTTGAATGTGGACACTGGAAGCTGATTTAGCAATTGTGGGCCATGATGCTATAAGCTTAAAGACAAAAACTAACAGGTTAGGAGTGTTGGAGAAGAAACCTAGCATCTGTGCATCTGAGGTCATTGTTAATCAGGGACTAAACATCAGCACTGCCTGTCTCTGACCCACTTGTTATTTGAGGAGTGGAAAGAAACTTATTTGTTTAAGCCACAGTCATTGGGTTTTCAATTGCTCACAGCTGAAGGCTTTCTTAATTGATAGTTTGACAAAGAAAACAGACCTAAACTGGTCCACTATTTGAGCAAAATAGTGTAAATGGAATCTCTAAGAATAACAGTTATCCTAGCAGTCTTCAAGCTAATTTCAAACTTCTGGAGATGTTTTCATTATGCTGATAGTCATATAACCTGATCCTCCACATTTATTCTTAGCTACTGATCCTTGCTTGAACATGTGGCTGGTCTTAAGAATCACTGGTCTAGACCTCTGTTATTGAACACAGTAGCCTCTAGCTTTATATGTCTAACTAAATTTGCATTTCCTAACATTAAATAAAAATTTAAAAGTCAGTTCCTCAGTTACACTAGCCACATTCCAATAGCCACATATGGTCAGTAGCTACCATATTAGAAATAGCAGATATAAATAGAGCATTTCATCATTACAGAAAGTTCTTTAGGACAGCACTCGCCTAGACTTTGCTCCATAAAAAGTGGTCTTTGGACCAGAAACCTCCAGCATTATCTGGGCTTGGTAGAAATTCAGGATTTCAGGTCTCACTGCAGATCTCTGAATCAAATTCTGAATTTTAAGGAGTCCCAGGGTGATTCATAAAAATCCTAATGTTTGAAGTACATGCTGCATATGTTTTGGTCCTGTAAATACCTTGGTTTCAACATTTAATAATGATCTAACATTTATTGATCTCTAGCAAGTTACTAAAAATTATACCAAGAACTCTACAAAAATCTCAATACTCACAATAGCCCTATAACTTTTTTTGAGAGAGAGAGAGAGAAAGCATGAGCAGAGGGGATGGTGGGAGGGGCAGAAGGAGAGGGAGAGAGAGAATACCAAGCAGGCTCCAGGCTAAGCACAGAGTCTGACGTGAGGCTGGATCTCACAACTCTGAGATCATGACTTGAGTTGAAACCAAGGGTTGGATGCTTAACCGACTGAGCCACAGAGGCAGCCCTAAAAGATCGTATTTTTAAAGTAATCTTTCACCCAACGTGGGGCTTGAACTCACAACCCCGAGATCAAGAGTCACATGCTCTACTGACTGTACCACCCACGCGCCCCTCGCCCTATAACATTTCTATTATTTTCCCTTTACATATAAGGAAACAAAGGCACAAAGAAGCTACATAACTTTTACTCAGATCACTCTGAATATGTCAAAAAGCCAAAATTAAAATTCAAGTCATTCTCAAAAAAGAGCTCACAGTGCTGGCTCCCCAGAATGCTCCATTATAATTCTCCTCTTCAAATATTAGGTCATAGACTCTTGGAGGGAGGAAACTGTCTTGTTTATTTTTTAAGTTTAGAGCATAGTATGATATTTGTCATACGACAAGCACTTGGTTGCTATTTGTGCAATAAAGCATGCATGAATGAATAGAGAGATCAAGGCTTCTTTTGTCTAATATCAGGTGGAGCTCCTGTCAACCTCATAACAAAGCCCAACCTGGTCATTTGAATTAAAGGAAACTGTCTCTATTTAGCTAGGTAAAAAGAACACCCCAAAACTACTCCACATAGCTATCACTTTTAAGTATGTAATAGGTGGAGCAAAGGGCCCTATGTCAAGCCCTGTGAAAAATGAGGGGACAGAATGTGGTCAGCGATGACCATCCACTGAAGTAATAAAGTGTGCACAGCATGACAATATTTTGAGGACCAAATCAGTGTGGCGACAGCTACCATAACAAATCAACCACAGGATGTATAATGGCTTAAACAGATAGAAGTTTCTTATTAATGGAAAACCCCACTGGAGCCTAGCTCCCCTCCAAGTGTTTTTTCAGGACCAGTTTTCCTTGACTTTGGTGACTCTGCTATGTTTTCCATGCAGCTTATAAGTTCACTATACCTGTAACAAGCCAGGAAAAATCGTCCAAAAACAAGTGTGGAGAAAGCAAACTTTCTTTTTAATCCTCTTGGCCTGCAGGTCCCATATTTCTTCTATTCAGATTCAACTGGCATGAGGTAGGCATGGAGCTCCATCTAGATGCAGGGCTGGGAAAGTGCTAGAGAAATACTGGCATCATTATAAATACTGTTATCGGAATGAAGCCACCTAATTATCAAGGTTCTGCCGTTACCAGCTAAGTCAATCAACACCCTCCCTACTGCCTGACAGGTAGGGCAAGATAACACCCACAAAACACACACACACACACACACAGCAAACACTAAGTAAACTTAACTGTGTAAGAACCATTAATTTCACAAATAAAAAGAATTATATTTAAAAAAGGCTTTAAAGTCAGGTAAATATGAACCCGTTATTTAACAGCACTGTGAACTTGGGCTGATGGGTGACTTAACCCTTCTAAATCTAAGTCTCCAGGATGGGCTAACAACTAACCCCGAAGTGTCCTATGCTAGTGTTTTATGCTACCCTGCCTGCTATAAAAGGCAAGCCAGAAACCTATTTAATATTGAGCCCAAAAGTAAATCAATGGCAGATACTGAAGAGAACAAACCAACTGCGATAAAGATACTATCAGAATTTCAGAAGAGAGTATGTAGAAACTTAACATTCAGCTTTGGCTGGCAAAGAAATTATCCCCATTACTATTACTGAGTTGGCTTTATATATTAGTACCACATTAGTAAGAAAAGTGCCTATGGGTGTTAGTAATGTTTGTGAGGTCTATTAATTTCAGAACTAACACTTTCTGCACTATTCAAGTTTAGATCAGTTTTTATTCTTCCTGGCATTGATCTGTCTTCATGACTTGCTCTAAAAAAGTCAATCACAGTTCCTAGCTGGTCTATTCTTTGGAGGAGGAACTGGAAGCAAGTCAAGCAGACTTGGAGTTTGTTTTTGTTACCGGATAGGCACAATAGAGGATGTCCTGGACATCTGCAGCATCACTGATGAATTATTTATTTCTGATTATTCTGAGCACACAGACTGGTTTGCAGTAATATGTCACACATATAGTATCTTGGTTACTAAGGTTTACTTAAGTTAGACAATGAAGTAGGAGAAAGTGATGTACTCACATTTTCAGGACCACAATAATTCCGTAACATTTAGAAAATTTAATTGTGGTCTTTAATTTTAAAAAAAGTCATTTTTATCAAGCTGTCTTCTAATAATACATTACTCCTGTGCTTATATTTCTATTTTATTTATCAACCTCTTAGTAGTTCTACTACATAAGATCTGCCAATATTAACTTTAACAATATTATTTTGGGGATATTCTGGAGGATAAATCTTCTTAACTATGGCTACTCATTACTAACGACTTCAACTGACAACTACATTTCCAATAAAGGGTGGAAAATAGCAATATAATAAAACTCATTTTTCATTTTGTCTGAATACATATGAATCAAAATTGAGACGCTTGGTAAAGAGAAAGGTCACTTTTTCCTTATGGATACAATGCTAATTTGGTCTTCATGTACCCTAAGATTTGTGTTGCAGTTCATTCTAATGGAAATAACAATCAAGAATCACTTTTTATTTAACTGAATTTTATGTCAGTTAAGATGAATGTGGTACTGGCACATTTTTTCTTTTTTCTTTTTTTTTAAGTTTTATTTATTTGACAGAGAGAGCTCAAGTAGGCAGAGCAGTAGATAAAGGGAGAGGGAGAAGCAGGCTCCCCACTGAGCAGGGAGCCCAAAGCGGGGCTCGATCCCAGGACCTGGGGATCATGACCTGAGCTGAAGGCAGAGGCTTAACCAACTGAGCCACCCAGACACCCCGACATTTTTTCTTTATTAATTACAGGTAGCTGTTTTTGAAATCCTGTGTATTGTTTACTAAAACATGCCACTTCCTATTTAATCCACACCACGCCCACTCAATGTCTCCACCATCACCACTGGTGATTGAGAGTCAGTGTTGACACCTGCTCATGGCTTTGCTCTCTTGATTTTATCTGGAAGAATTTATTGGCACCCTGCTCTAGTGAACTGATGAATAACTGCCACAATCCTTCCATGGGGGAACATTTTTTATAAACCTACCACAGATGGGTCTCAAGGAATTTGTTAGTTGACACATTGGTTGGTATCAATAAGGTTTCATTTCTAAATTGGTGTTCTATTTTTTTTCAATATTCACTTTTTATATGCTCTCTTAGAAAATAGTTTTGTTATTCATAAGAAATTTAGAAAACACTGATTGTGAAAAAAGAAAAAATCAAAAGCGACCCTGAGAGAATGAGAGAACTCTGGATTCATTTTGCCATACTTCCTTCAAGTATGTTTCTTTCTGTGTCTGTGCATTACACATGTATGTAGGCTTTTTTTTTGGAATCGTGTACCCATATTATATTGGTAAGCTCACTTTTTCACTATAACATCTTCAATATCTTTTCATTCTACTGAATAGTCTATCACAACATAATTTAAATGGTTACATGGTATCAATTGTATGGTGTACCATAGTTTCTTCCTTACTTTCTAATTTGTCCTCCATTAGACATTTATGTTGTTCCAAATTTTTGGCTTTATAAATAGTATTGATGAACATCACTGTAGCTAAACTTTGCCCAAAACCCTGATTATTTTGGCAATAAATTTCCAGAACAGTAATTTCTGGATCAATGTGTAAGAACAATTTAAACATTTTTAACACCTACAGACAAATTGCCCTTCAGGAAAAAAGTATCAGCTTACACTTCCACTAAGTATGTTTAAAAGTCCTTTTTATCTTGAACCCTCATCAGCACATACCATGTACTATATGTGTAAAAGAAAAGGAAGGGGAAAATGAATAATCAGGGATGGAGGGCAAGGGGAGAATGCAAATAGGGAGAAAAGGAGTCTACAACTTGCAAATGTTGGATACATCACATCATTGAAGTCACTGCTGAACAAACAAGGGGTTCCTTTGAGAGACCAATCTCCAATGTCACTTCACTGCATGTGTCCCTAAAAGTCTCCTTCTGGACTTTCCAGCAAATTTCCCATCATGCGTTCTCTAGGGAACTTTACACTAACACAATTTTGAAGTGTTAGGGCTGATTTTTTTCCCCAAGAGCCTGACTGCAAAAGCACTTTAAGGCTATGAAAATCTATGCAAAGATAGGTAATATTACATATAATAATTGTTCCTAATGTATCTCCCATTTGGTTTCTTGAGATTACTTCTCCTCCCACTTGTCCACAGCAGAGCAGAAGGCACACTTATTCTATTGTTACTAGATTGCAAAATAATTTATAGAATACAGATTAGATAATTTATAAAAACAGTCACCTGTTGCTAAGTTTACTGGGCACAGGTTGAAAACATTGTTCATATGGGGAGAAAGAGAGAGAGAATGTGTCATTTTCCAACTCTTGTTCTTATAGGGAGAACTGTCTCTGTTAGCTCTTTTATAAAGAGATTTGGGTTCACTTCTTAGTCTCAGATGGAAACTATTCCTCTCCATACATTAAAACTCAGACCAGCCTCTGTACTTAGCAATTCTCTGAACTAAATTCTTCTCTCTCCTAGACACACTGCATTTCTTTTTTCTCCTAAATCAGTTTTCAAATCCTAATTATTACATCCGATTTTAGCTTATGTCCTTTTTAATCCATAAATTATTACATATTAATCTTACATTGTTCCATTCTAGGCCTCCCAACATTCCTCAAGAATTCTAAATTCATGCTTTTATGCTAATCAGACCATATGGCTTATTTTTCCTTGGAATAAAACCTCTGGAAGCTTAAGTTCCTTAAATATTCCTTCAACCACATTCTATTTGACCATGACTTAGGAAGGAGTTCTTTTGGATAGAACCTCAAATTATAAAAGCTACATATTTTTATTTACCAATATTTATTAATAATAAGGTTTTGATACTATAATACCATTTGATAAGAGGCTTGGTGAAATGACTTCACTATACATTGTATGAATGAAATTCATCTGATTGCTTACTTTTTATGTAAATATAATTATACGACATTTTTACAGGATGAATTGCCCAGAAGACACATTAAACAAATCCTGGCAATTATTGGATGCCCATGTTGAAATTTGCTTTCGTTAACCTTTGCATTCTATATACTAATAATTGAGATTCGTCAATGTTGGTGAAGAAATAGATTTAACATTATAAAATTCCTTCTTTCAAGACTTACAGACTTTTATTTCTCTATTCTTTGTAAACAGTCTTCAATATGAAACTCATAGAATCTTGGAATAAAATTAGCTTGGTTAATAAAGATATCAGTGCTTTAAACATCTTGCATGAATCCAAAACCCTTACATGATTTCATTTATACATAAACAATGCATTCTGCACAAGAATTTTTTCAAAAGTATTATTTTACTAATTTTTTATAATTATTAATTGATCTTTTATTTTGAATATCACTTTCTTTCAGTTTTATCAAGAGAAAGTCAAGATTGTTTCTTGAATGTCCACGTTTGTATATTTAGCCTAGGACAGAATGATCAAAATCTATTCATTTGTTGGTATGAAAGGCAAAATAATTGTCCCCAATGATATCCATATCCTAATTCCTGGTCTTCTTGTGAATATGTTGGTTAGTTGGCAAAAAAAGAAATTAAGGTTGTAGATAGAATTAAAGTCATTAATTAGCTGATGTTAAGATATCAAGATTATCCTGAGCTATCTAGAAGGGCCTTAAGAGTGGAAGAGTTAGAAGAGGGAGAATCAGAAGATGACAGTGTGAGGACTCACTCCCTGTTGATGGAGAAAAAGAGCCATGAGCCAGGAAACTGGATGATCTCTAGAAGCTGGAAAAGACAAGGGAATGGGTTCTCCCCTAGAGCCTCCAGAAAGGAACACAACCTTGTTGATGCCTTAGTCTTAGCCCACTGAGATCCATGTTAGATTTTTGATCTACAGATCTATTTTATAAGACAATAAAATTGTGTTGCTTAAAACTACCAGATATGTAGTAATTTATGGTAATTTATTTCAGCAGCAATAGACTACTAATACAGTTGGTATTTTATCTGCATAAATGTTTAGATTTCAATTCTACATTATTTAAATGAGTTTAAATATACTTCCTCTAGGTTTTTCTAATTCTGATTCTTGACTCTAAAATTTTTCTCCATTTACACAGTTCCAGTTCAATTTCTAGTGAGTGTTTGCTTCCCTCTTCCCTGTTGCAATTTTAATTTCATCACTTTTCTTATAACCTTTCAACTTCTTTGTCAATCTAATCACAATCTTTGATTATGGGTTCTCATTCCACTATCAACTAAACTCAACCTTTAGGAAAATACACATGTCACCTACTTAGGGCTCCAACCCTTCCATGCACTTTGGTTTAGTTGCATACCTCTATCTGCCCCAGTAGACTACCAGCTCTTTGGAAGATCAGTGTGTCGTATGGAACATAAAGACAACCAGTGGATGCTTAGTGAATACATGAATGATTTCTAGTAAGAATATTTATGGGGTGTCTGGGTGGCTCAGTCAGTTAAGTGTGCGACTCGATTTTGGTTCAGCATGATCTCAGGGTCCTGGGATGGACCCCCACATCAGGCTCTGTTCTCAGTGGGGATTCTTCTTGAGCTTCTCTCTCTCTCTCTCTCACAAATAAATAAATCTTTAAAAAAGAATGCTTTTTTGTATCACAGTTATACCAGCTACACTCTGTATTGCTTCTGATTTCCTTGTATATTCCACTGTCACTGCACTACACAAAAAGCATGTTCTTATTTGTCTTTAGATGAATGAATTCCTTCAAAACTTAGTCTCTTTTGACTCCAGAAAACACCCATTGCAAATCCTAATATATGCCAATGGCTGTTATATGCTACTTTTAAGATTATGAGTGAGGGAACTTTTGTGTCTGTGTATTTTTCAAGTTGGGGGTGTTGTCAACTGCATTGGTGTATGAGTCTGAGAGCGTGTTTCTTTTTTCCATCTGCTCACCATCCCACTTGCTTTATTCAGCCTAAGGACTGATGAAAGGAAACTGATTGCCTCCTCCTCCAAATTACTGACTTAACAAACTGGTATATTCAGGAGGGATGCCAGGATGTGAAAATATGCTGAAATCATGTTATAGGAGAAATTGTTAAAGAGCCTGTGTTTATTTAAACTGCAGTTAAGAGAAAGAAGAAACCATTTAAAAATTCATCAAGAGCTTGAAAGATTATCATATAATTCTATTCATTATTGTTCCAGACACCAGAACATAGATGAATAGGTGAGATTAGAAGGAGGAGGATCTAGAGCGCCTGGGTGGCTCAGATGGTTAAGCGTCTGCCTTCGGCTCAGGTCATGATCCCAGGGTCCTGGGATCGAGTCCCACATCGGGCTCCCTGCTCCTTGGGAGCCTGCTTCTCCCTCTGCCTCTCTCTCTCTCTCTCTCTGTCTGTCTCTCATGAATAAATAAATAAAATCTTAAAAAATATATAAATATATTAAAAAAAAAAAAAGGAGGAGGATCTAGCTTAACACTATGAACAATTAAACCTATCAGTCTTACCATGTGACTAAGTAGGTAGGCTCTAGTTTCCTGCAAATTTTCTAACAAAGACTTTGCAATCATCTGAATAAAAGATTCTTCTCTGGGGTGGGGAAAGGATACCTCTTCTTTTTATATAATAAAATATGATTTTCTTTTCTATTCACTCTTAGTACAAAGTATTCTTAATATCATTCTGAGATGTTAAGAGTAGGAACTCTTGGGAGAGGGAGGAGTAGGAGACCTAAATTCCATCTGGTCCCAGGAATTCAGCTAGTTACCAAACCATTCTGAACACCTACAAACTCAACAGGAGATCAAAGAAAAGAATAGCAGCCATTCTATGAACAGAAAAGCAACCACTTTCTGAAAGGTAGGACATGCAGAGAAGTGAATCCAAGGCAATATTTAGGAAGATAGACAGCGGGGGGAGGGAGCCTCCATTAGCTGGCTACCAGCAAGTGATAGAGCAGATGAGCACAAAATCAGAACTTTTAGAAGTTGGCTCTGCTAAGGGATGTCACTCCAGTGGCTAAGGTGGGGGGTAGAACCCTCCCTGGGACAGTGTGGTCTCCGGACCCTCAGGGTTACAAAAAGACCAGGGGTGCCTGAGTGTGGCAGAGCTCCCAGGTATTGGACCGGGGAAGCCAACTGCAAAGACAGAGATGAGGAGTGGGCTCTTAGCTTGGGGTTACCATAAACCATGATCCGTGGCACAGTCGGGCCACTGCTCCTCCAGCAGGGACCCAACAAGCCGCAGATCCGGGGAGACTCCCCTTCCTCCCCTGGGAGGAGTGGTGTGGGAGAGCACTGCAGGGATCTGCTGGGTTTGGAAACTCCACACGGGGTCATGTGCCAGAGATAGAAGTGCTTGGTCACAGGCCAGGTGAGCACTGAGTGCAGCCGAGGCTGGGGAGACAGGAGTGATTGACTGCTTTTTTCTGGGGGCGCACTGAGGAGTGGGGCCCAAACTCTGGGCTCCTCTGGGGCAGAGATTGGGAGGCCACCATTTTCACTTTCCTCCTCCAAAGCTGTACAGAAAGCTCACAGGGAACAAAAGCTACGGAGAGCAAACCCGAGCTGATTACATAGCCCGGCCCCCAGCAAGGGCGGGGCAATTCCACCTCCAGCAAAGACATTTGAGAAGCACGGCAACAGGCCCCTCCCCCAGAAGATCAGCAAGAACAGCCAACCAAGTCCAAGTTTATCAATCAATGAGAAATGCAAAACTCCAGAGCTATGGGAATACAGCACATAGAATTCATGGCTTTTTTCCCATAATTCTTTAGTCTTTCAAAGTAATTTTTTAAATTTTCTTTATTTTTTTCTTTTCTATTTCTTTTTTTAAATTTTTCTTCCTTCTTTTTTCAACCAACATCTTATCAATTCCTTTTTTAAAATCTTTTTTAGGGCGCCTGGGTGGCTCAGTTGGTTAAGCAACTGCCTTCGGCTCAGGTCATGATCCTGGAGTCCCGGGATCGAGTCCCGCACTGGGCTCCCTGCTCAGCAGGGAGTCTGCTTCTCCCTCTGACCTTCCTCCTTCTCATGCTCTCTGTCTCTCTTTCTCTCTCAAATAAATAAATAAAATCTTTAAAAAAAAAAAAAACTTTTTTAACTTTCATTTTCACAGTCATATTCTATCCCTTCATTGTATTTAAATATATATATATATGTTTTTCTTTCTTTAAAATTTTGTGATACAGGTTCTTCTAACAGACCAAAATATACCCTAAATCTAGTAAATGGCTTTGTTCTAGTCTCCTGCCTGATCACATTCTCTGCCACCCCCTTTTTTTTTTAATTTTTCTTCTTTCTTTTTTCAATGAACTTCTTATCAATTCCTTTTTTAAAATCCTTTTTAATTTTCATCTTTACAGTCATATTCCATTCCTTCATCATATTTACCCTTATTTTTGTATATATATGTTTTTCTTTCTTTAAAATTTTGGGAGGCATTTTCTTTTTTTTTTTTTTTTTTTTTTTTTAAAGATTTTATTTATTTATTTATTAGAGAGTGAGCGAGAGAGAAACAGCATGAGAGAGGAGAGGGTCAGAGGGAGAAGCAGGCTCCCCGCTGAGCCGGGAGCCCGATGCGGGACTCGATCCCAGGACCCTGGGATCATGACCTGAGCCGAAGGCAGTCGCTTAACCAACTGAGCCACCCAGGCGCCCGGGAGGCATTTTCTTCTAACAGACCAAAATACACCCAAAACCTAATGTGTGGTTCTGTTCTACTCACCAGCCTGATTATATTCTTTTTTTTTTTTCTTTCTTTCTTTTCACCTTGGTTTCAGGTCTCTTCTGATTTGTTTAATCTATATTTTTCTGGGGTCACTGTTACCCTTTTAGCATTTTGTTCTCTCATTCATCTATTCTTCTCTGGACAAAATGACAAGATGTAACAACTCACCTCAAAAAAAATAACAAGAGGCAGTACCGACTGCCAGGGACCTAATCAATATGGACATTAGTAAGATGTAGGAACTAGAGTTCAGAATGATGATTATAAAAACACTAGCAGGGCTTGAAAAAAAAATCACAGAAGATACTAGAGAATCCCTTTCTGGAGAAATAAAAGAACTAAAATTTAACCAAGTCAAAATAAAAAAGATTATTAATGAGGTGAAATTAAAAAAAATGGAGGTTCTAACTGCTAGGATAGATGAGGCAGAAGAGAGAATTAGTGATATAGAAGACTAAATGATGGAGAATAAAGAAACAGAGAAAGAGAGATAAACAACTACTGGATCACAAGGGAAGAATTTGAGAGATAGGTGATACCATAAGATGAAACAATATTAGAATAATTGGGATCCCAGAAGATGAATAAAGAGAGGGGCAGAAGGTATATTGGAGCAAACTATAGCACAGAACTTCCCTAATTTGGGGAAGGAAACAGGCATCAAAATCCAGGAGGCACAAAGAACCCCCTTCAAAATCAATAAAAATAGGTCAACAACCCAACATCTAACTAGTAAAACTTACAAGTCTCTGGGACAAAGAGAAAATCCTGAAGCAGCTCGGGACAAGAGGTATGTACCCTACAGTGTAGAAATATTAGATTGGCAGCAGACCTATCCACAGAGACCTGGCAGGCCAGAAAGGATTGGCAGGATATATTCAGAGCTATAAATGAGAAAAATATGCAGCCAAGAATCCTATATCCAGCTAGGCTGTCATTGAAAATTGAAGGAGAGATAAAAAGCTTCCAGGACAAACAAAAACTAAAGGAATTTGCAAACACAAAACCAGCCCTACAAGAAATCTTGAAAGCGGTCCTCTAAGCAAAGAGAGAGCCTAAAAGTATCATAGACCAGAAAGGAACACAGACAATATACGGTAACAGTCACCTTACAGGCAATACAATGGCACTAAATTCGTATCTTTCAATAGTTACCCTGAATGTAAATGGGCTAAATGCCCCAATCACAAGACACAGGCTATCAGATTGGATAAAAAAACAAGACCGATTGATATGCTGTCTGCAAGAGACTCATTTTAGATGCAAAGACACCTCCAAATTTAAAGTGAGGGGGTGGAAAACCATTTACCATGCTAATGGACACCAAAAGAAAGCTGGGGTGGCAATCCTTATATCAGACAAATTAGATTTTAAACCAAAGACTGTAATAAGAGATGAGGAAGGACACTATATCATGCTTAAAGGGTCTATCCAACAAGAAGATCTAACAATTGTAAATCTATGCCCCTAACATGGGAGCAGCCAATTATATAAGCCAATTAATAACAAAAGCAAAGAAACACATCGACAACAATACAATAATAGTGGGGGACTTTAACACCCCCCTCACTGAAATGGACAGATTGTCTAAGCAAAAGATCAAAAAGGAAATAAGGACTTTAAATGACACACTGGACCAGATGGACTTCACAGATATAGTCAGAACATTCCATCCCAAAGCAAGAGAATACACATTCTTATCTAGTGCATATGGAACATTCTCCAGAATCGAGCACATCCTGGGTCACAAATCAGGTCTCAACCAGTACCAAAAGATTGGGATCATTCCCTGCATATTTTCAGACCACAATGCTTTGAAACTAGAACTCAATCACAAGAGGAAATTTGTAAAGAACTCAATTACATGGAGGCTAAAGAGCATCCTACTAAAGAATGAATGGGTCAACCAGGAAATTAAAGAAGAATTTTAAAAATTCATGGAAACCAATGAAAATGACAACACAACTGTTCAAAATCTTTGGGATGCAGCAAAGGCAGACCTAACAGGAAATATAGCAATACAAGCTTTCCTCAAGAAACAAGAAAGATCTCAAGTACACAACCTAACCCTACACCTATAGGAGCTGGAGAAAGAATAGCAAATAAAGCCTAAACCCAGGAGGAGAAGAGAAATAATAAAGATCAGAGCAGAAATCAATGAAATAGAAACTAAAAGAACAGTAGAACGGATCAATGAAACTAGGAGCTGGTTCTTTGAAAGAATTAACAAGATTGATAAACCCCTGGCCAGACTTATCAAAAAGAAAAGAGAAACAACCCAAATAAATAAAATCATGAATGAAAGAGGAGAGATCACAACCAACACCAAAGAAATACAAACAATTATAAGAACATATTATGAGCAACTATATGCCAGCAAATTAGACAATCTGGAAGAAATGGATGCATTCCTAGAGATGTAAAACTACTAAAACTAAACCAGGAAGAAATAGAAAACCTGAACAGACCCATAACCAGTAAGGAAATTGAAGCAATAATCACAAATCTCCCAACAAACAAGAGACCAGGACCAGATGGCTTCCCAGGGGATTCTGCCAAACATTTAAAGAAGAATTAATTACTTTTCTTCTGAAACTGTTCAAAAAAATAGAAATGGAAGGAAAACTTCCAAACTCATTTTATGAGGCCAGTATTACCTTGATCCCAAAACCAGACAAAGACCCCATCAAAAAGGAGAATTACAGACCAATATACCTGATGAACACGGATGCAAAAATTCTCACCAAAATCCAATAGGATCTAACAGTACATTAAAAGGATTATTCACCACGACCAAGTGGGATTTATTCCTGGGCTGCAAAGTTGGTTCAATATCCACAAATCAATCAATGTGATACATTAATAGAAGAAAGAACAAGAATCATATGATCTTCTCAATAGATACAGAAAAAGCATTTGACAAAGTACAGCACCCTTTCTTGATTAAAACTCTTCACAGTGTAGGGATAGAGGGTACATACCTCAATATCATAAAAGCCATCTATGAAAAACCCACAGTGAATATCATTCTCAATGGGGAGAAACTGAGAGCTTTTCCCCTAAGGTCAGGAATGCGGCAGGGATGTCCACTATCACCACTGCTATTCAACATAGTATTAGAAGTCCTACCCTCAGCAATCAAACAAAAAGAAATAAAAGGTATCCAAATCAGCAAAGAAGTCAAACTCTCACTCTTTGCAAATGATATGATACTTTATGTGGAAAACGCAAAAGACTCCACCCCAAAACTGCTAGAACTCATACAAGAATTCACTAAAGTGGCAGGATATAAAATCAATGCACAGAAATCAGTGGCATTTCTATACACCAACAACAAGACAGAAGAAAGATTAAGGAGTTGATCCCACTTCCAACTGCACCCAAAACCATAAGATACCTAGGAATAAATCTAACCAAAGAGGCAAAGGATCTGTACTCAGAAAACTATAGAATACTCATGAAAGAAATTGAGGAAGACACAAAGAAATGGAAAAACGTTCCATGCTCATGGATCAGAAGAACAAATATTGTGAAGATGTCTATGCTACCTAGAGCAATCTACACATTTAATGCAATCCCCATCAAAATACCATCCACTTTTTTCAAAAAAATGGAACAAATAATCCTAAAATTTATATGGAACCAGAAAAGACCGAATAGCCAGAGGAATATTGAAAATGAAAAGCAAAGCTGGTGGCATTTCCAGACTTCAAGCTGTATTACAAAGCTGTAATCATCAAGACAGTATGGTACTGGCATGAAAACAGACACATTGATCAATGGAACAGAATAGAGAGCCCAGAAGTGGACCTTCAACTCTATGGTCAACTAATTTTCAACAAAGCAGGAAAGAATGTCCAATGGAAAAAAGTCTCTTCAACAAATGGTGTTGGGAAAATTGGACAGCCACATGCAGAAGAATGAAAATGGACAATTTCCTTATACCACACACTCAAAATGGTTGAAAGACCTCAATGTGAGACAGGAGTCCATCAAAATCCTAAAGGAGAACACAGGCAGCAACCTCTTCGACCTCAGCCACAGCAACTTCTTCCTAGAAACATTGCCAAAGACAAGGGAAGCAGGGGCAAAAATGAACTATTGGGACTTCATCAAAATAAAAAGCTTTTGCACAGCAAAAGAAACCATCAACAAAACCAAAAGACAACCAACAGAATGGGAGAAAATATTTGCAAATGACATAGCAGATAAAGGGATAGTATCCAAAATCTATAAAGAACTTATCAAGCTCAACACCCAGAGAACAAATAATCCAATCAAGAAATGGGCAGAAGACATGAACAGACATTTCTGCCACAAAGACATCCAAATGGCCAAAAGACACATGAAAAAGTGCTCAATATCGCTCGGCATCAGGGAAATCCAAATCAAAACCTCAATGAGATACCACCTCACACCAGTCAGAATGGCTAAAATTTACAAGTCAGGAAATGACAGATATTGATGGGGATATGGAGAAAGGGGAACCCTCCTACACTATTGGTGGGAATGCAAGCTGGTGCAGCCACTCTGGAAAACAGTATGGAGGTTCCTCAAAAAGTTAAAATAGATCTACCCTATGACCAAGCAATTGCATTACTGGGTATTTGCCCCAAAGATACAAATGTAGTGATCCAAAGGAGTATGTGCACCCCAGTGTTTATAGCAGCAATGTCCACAATAGCCAAACTATGGAAAGAGCCTAGATGTCCATCAACAGATGAATGGATAAAGAAGAGGAGGTGTATATATATATACAATGGAATATTATGCAACCATCAAAAAATGAATCTTCCACTTACAATGACATGGATGGAACTAGACGGTATTATGCTAAGTGAAGTAAGTCAATCAGAGAAAGACAATTATCATTTGATCTTGCTGATATGTGGAATTTGAGAAACAAGACAGAGGATCATAGGAGAAGGGAGGGAAAAATGAAACAAGATGAAACCAGAGAGGGAGACAAACCATAAGAGACTCTTAATCTCAGGAAACAAACTGAGAGCTGCTGGAATGGAGGAAGGTGGGAGGAATGGGGTGGCTGGGTGATGGACACTGGGGAGGGTATGTGCTATGGTGAGCGCTGTGAATTGTGTAAGACTGATGAATCACAGACCTGTACCCTTGAAACAAATAATACATTATATGTTAATAATAAATAAAGACAAGTTAGCACACACACATACACACACATACACACACACACAAAAGGGTAGGAACTCTTGGGTCAAACTACCTGGTTTTGAATCCTGGCTCTCTTAACCTTACAGCTGTCTCTCTAAGCTAGCTTTTAAACTTTTGCTTGACTCAGCTTCCTCATCTGAAGTGTAGGGAGTTTTCTCACAGTATGACTGTGAGGAGTGAATTCGATTAGGCATGCAAAACACTTGAGATGCATATTTGGCAATCAGATATCAGTATATATTAACTAACGTTCTCAACAGTTTTGCATTAATTAGTCAAAAATAAGGTTCATGTCCCAATAATAGGAATTTTTAATTGTTCTTAGTTCGCTATTAAAAAATTTAAAACATTTTATAAAAATAAATATGTAATGCATACCTGCAAATCCCAATAGAAATTATTTCCAATTTAATAGATACCCTTCTAGAGTTTTATGCATGTAAATACGTTGAGACATATGTATATAGATTCATGTATATGAATATATGTAATCACATACACTGTTCTGCACCTTGCTTTTTGCCTATTTGTTGTGCACATCTCTCCCATTATGTATATATGGCACACAAGTACTTTATTTTTTTCACTGCTGCAGATTAATCCATTTTAAGGATATATCATAAATTGTTTAATTCTTATTTGATGGGTATTTCAATTTACTATCATAATCACTGCCACAATGAATAATCCTGAACCTTTTGGACCTATTTTGGGAGTATCTCTGTAAGAGAAATTCCTAGATCTATAATTGATTAGTCACATTTTTTAATTTTATATACTCATCAGAATTGTCCTCTAAAATTTTTTTTAGCCAATTTACACCCCCACCGTGTATGAGTGCTCATTTACCATTACCTAGGCTTAAAAGTATTGTCTATTTTTGCCAATTTTGTAGACTAAAATCAGATTTCATTGCTTTTGTACTTTTCTAATTATAACTTCACATGTTTACTTGCTATTTATATTTAATTTTTGTTATTTTTACTCATTTGTAAAAAAAAAAAAAAAAAGACAAACATCCCAAAGGTAAAATTCTTTGTACATTTTGCTATTTGTCATTCTTTTTCAAATTTGCAGAGACTCTTCATATTTTGAGAGTCACACTTTATCATCCTCAGAACAAAAGTTTTCTTTAATCTGTCATTGGTTTTTCAACTTTATTCAAAATGTCTTCAGGGCGCCTGGGTGGCTCAGTCGGTTAAGTGTCATGATCCCAGGATCCTGGGATCAAGCCCCATGTCAGGCTCCTTGCTCAGTGGGGAGCCTGCTTCTCCTTCTCCCTCTGCTGCTCCCCCTGCTTGTACTCTCTCTCTCTCTCTCTCAAATAAATAAAATCTTCAAAAAAAGAATATAATTTGGGGTCACCTGGGTGGCTCAGTCGTTAAGCATCTGCCTTCGGCTCAGGTCATGATCCCAGGGTCCTGGGATCGAGCCCCTCATCAGGCTCCCTGCTCCGCGGGAAGCCTGCTTCTCCCTCTCCCACTCCCTCTGCTTGTGTTCCCTCTCTCTCTCTCTCTCTCTCTCTCTGTCAAATAAATAAATAAAATCTTAAAAAATATATATATATAATTTTAAAATGTGAAACTAGTCTTTTTTTTTTAATGCTTACTCACCTCAAAGACATGCTTAAAAAGGCCTTTTCTAATATTAGATTATAAAAATACCCTTCAACATTCCCTTCTTTTATATTTACAGCTCTATTTCTGTCTTCCAAGTTTTAATTGACCTGAAATTTATTTTTCTCTTTTGTATTTGGCTGGATGCTTTTCCCCCCTCACTGGATAGTCAAATACCCCAATGACATTTATTCAATAATCCATCTGTACCTCCCAGATTTGTAATGTCACATATATCCAACATTACATTTCCACATTTATATTGGATGTTTCCAGACTTTGCATTTTATTTCTTAATGTTTTTCTTGTTTTATGTCAGTGTGCCATAATTATTTATTTGCTAGCACTTTATAATGATACCTTTCTCAAAATCATCTTGGTTATTCAATAAATATACTCAACCAGATAAACTGAATAATTATTTTGTCACATCTTTCACCTCAAAAGAAGCAAAGAGACAATGAATAAATGAGTGAACGAATGAACAAACAAATGAATGAAAGAAAAGGAAAATGAACTAACCTCTACAATCATTTGGGATAAATTTCATTTGGTTTACATTTTGGAAACAGTCTGCATGTTTACAGTCTTGAAACTCCCATTCTGTAACATTAATTTCATCTTTCTATGACTTTGTTATCTCTTACTCTCTTTTTTTACTGTATTGACATTGGTGTTATATTAAAACTATAGCTTAATTTCAGGAAATTTGATCTCATACACAATGCTTCTTCGTCTCCTTACCTTTTAATTTTTTATCTGTCCACAACTGCCTTCTTTTATGCTTTTTCAGAAAACTTGATTTTTAAAATATCATCCTAGCACATTTCTGGTTATTTTAATCCTAGGCAATTGACTGTTGTGGTTGGTTTTTTTTGTTTGTTTGTTTTTTACAGTTTGCTTTTATAATAGTTTTTTCTATTTTATCTCCTAATTTGTTACTGTTGGCATTGTTTTGTAATTTTTTGATCTTGCATTTTTTAATTGAATTTCCACTTGAGAATGGAATACTGCTGACACCTAAATCTATGACTTTTGTAGGTGGGAGAGTGGCCCCATTCAGTCACATGGCCACTTAACGTCTCACACTCAAGCAATTGGCTTCTACTGAGGTTTAGTATCAAGCCACGAGCTAGGTCTCAAAAGTAGAATAGTTACCTACAAATAACTCATGGCTTTTTTCCATAACCCTTGGGCCTGCCTTACGTTCTCCTAATGGGACTTGCCACAGTTGAGCTCCATACCATGTAAGCCATCACTAAGTGCAGGCTTCAGTCACCAACCGCACCCAGAGCCACTTTCAGCAACCTGGAATAGCACAATAACTCCAGATAAATCTGGCTATGGCTTCAATACTAATTCAACTTAATTTAAATTACGTTCCTTTTTCTAGGTCTAGCATCCTTAGAATCTATCTCACTCACAGTTGCCAAGTTTCTAATGATACAAATTAGCAAACTCTTACAATTCTTTTTTGGGTCAAACTTTGTATTTGGTCTCTGAGGTGAGTGTGGGGGCTTGTTTGAGGCAATGACATGTAAGTGTATGGGCCAAGAGTAGGCCACCCCAAGATGGGACACTTTAGCATAAATATTATTTTGAGTTAAAAAGCAATCAAACCCTAGCAGATTCCGGAAAAGCTCTTTCCTTCTCCCTCCACTGCCTAAAAGAATTTAGATAGAGGACCTGCTCCAGAAAGAGATCTATCACCATAGATAACTACCTTATGATATGAACTAGATATGGTAGACAGGGACTAACCTAGCAAGGCCCTTTTGATCAAAGTCCTCTATGTCTTACTGTTTCTAAGTGGCCCAGCAAATATTTGTTTACCAAACATTTACTCTTTTTCATCTGCCTGTGAATTAGATTCCTTCCCTTTGAAGTCCCAGACCCTTATCCCTTTTCTCCTTAATTCTTCAGAATGATATATATACCTCATTTAGTCTATCTTTGGAATTTCATATGGGAATCCACATATGTACCAAACTAAATTTGATGTTCTCCTGTTTATCTGTCTCATGTCTGTTTAATTCTTAGTCCAGCTAGAAGGATCTTGAAGGGCAGAGGTATTCCTTCCTCCACAACAGAAGGAATTGGTATGAGGAAAATTCATGTCTCATTAAATAAACATAGCCCTTAATGTCATCGATGAGTCTTTAAGTAAGGCAGGACTAGCTAGCATGCTAAGAAAAAGGGAAAACAAACAAACAACAACAAAAAAGGATGACTCAATATGGTTTTTGAGTTCATAGTACTCAAATCTATTTAAATTCATAAAAATATTCAAATTCCATTACTCAGCATTTTTATCCTCCCCCATTGATATCCCAACTTTCAGTAAAAGATCTAGTGAAATTATGAATTCAAATGACATTTCATTAATCCATAGAATCAGACTCTGTATCTCATTTGCAGAAATATTAGCTCTGAAACTCTCTTAGGCCAGTGATAGAAACTCCCTAGTCCTCTGATCATGCCTACAGATAAGAATTTATTTATTACTTGTTTTATTATTTTTAACATAATTTTTACAGTAGTTTAGATTTACAGCAAATAGAGTAGAAAGTAGAGAGAACTCCTATATTCCCCTTGCTCCCAGACATACACAACATCCCCCATTAGGAACAACCTGCACCAGAATGGTACATTTGTCCCAATCAACATACACTGATATATTAATATCACTCAAAGGTCATAGTTTACATTAGAGTTCACACTTACTGTTGTGTATTTTGGGTTTTCACAAATGTATAGTGATGTGAATCCACTATTATAGTATCATGTAGTTTCACTGTCCCGAAAAAGCTCTGTGCTTCACCTATTCATTCCTCTTTCCCTTCTACTGAACTTTTCAAGGTCTGCACAGCTTTACCTTTTATTTATTTTTTATTTTTTAATTTTTTTTAGATTTTATTTGAGAGAGAATGAGAGAGAGAGAGAGAGCACATGAGAGGGGGGAGGGTCAGAGGGAGAAGCAGACTCCCTGCTGAGCAGGGAGCCCAATGAGGGACTCGATCCAGGGACTCCAGGATCATGACCTGAGCCGAAGGGAGTCGCTTAACCAACTGAGCCACCCAGGCGCCCCCCTTTTATTTTTCAAGATGTCTGTACCATTTTGCATTCCCACCAGCAATAAATCAGCCTATTTACCAGCATTTAGTATTGTCAGTGTTTTGAATTTTGGCCATTTTAATAGATGTGTAGTGGTATCTCATTGTTGTTTTAATTTGCAATTCTCTAATGATCAAGAATGTTGAGAATCTTTTCATATGCCTATTTGCCATCAGTGTATCTTTTTTGTTGAGATACCTGTTCAAAATTTTGATCATTTTTTAATTGGGTTGTTCAGTTTCTTACTGTAAAAATTTATTATATATTTTGGACAACACTCCTTTATTCAGATATATCTTTTGGAAGTATTTTCTTCCAATTTGTGGTTTGTTTTCTTATTCTCTTGAGGGAGTTTAAGTACTTTATAATGCAGCCAGTACTGTCAGAATTAGTCTGCCCATTCCACGGTGTCTGTAATCCTCATTTATACTGTGTCCTATTTTTGCCACCACTTGATCCACCAAGTCCTGCCTTCCATGGACATGTTGTTGGAGGCAATCACTATGTAATGATAATTTAAGTAAATCTTTTTGCTTTTGCCATCTGTGGACTGCCAATACTGTATTATTGTTGTTAGACCTAATGCTACTGCACACTTAATATAGTATACTGTAAATATAGCTTTTATATACACTAAGAAACCAAAAAATTCATTTTGTTCATTTTATTGCAAAATTCTTTTTATTGTGGTAGTCTGGAAGTGAACCTGCAATATCTCTGAGGTATGCTTATATTTCATTTTCCAACCATAAGCAGATTGTTGTTTTCTTCAGATCCTACCAGGTAAAATAACAATTACAGATTTCTGGGGCGCCTGGGTGGCTCAGTCGTTAAACATCTGCCTTCGGCTCAGGTCATGATCCCAGGGTCCTGGGATCGAGCCCCGCATCGGCTCCCTGCTCAGTGGGGAGCCTGCTTCTCCCTCTCCCACTCCCCGTTTGTGTTCCCTCTCTCGCTATGTCTCTCTCTGTCAAATAAATTAATAAAATCTTTAAAAAAAATGACAGATTTCTCTCCTTGTAGGTCTATCATATGTAGGCATTTATGGTTTTAAATATGGTATTGTTGAAGTTCCAGTTAAAGAAGCAGAAGCCACTTGAAATTTTTAAGAAAAAAGGAACTTAATACAAAGAATAAATTGCTTGTATTTGCAAGACTGAAGGAGTATGGATCAGGAGGGTACCACTGGAATTGCTTAATTCCACGGTGTATCATTGTAAAAACAGTTCAGGTATCAAAGGAACAACTGTCGTCAATATCCACATCCCCAAAACTGGTTTGATTGTAGAAAAAGTAACAGAAATAAGGTTTCAGCCTCATTTATGTCTTTCCAGTTTAATAGGAATGTATCTATGGAAGTTAGTTGTGGAAGTTAGTTCTCATCTAAAACTTTGGCTATAGGCGTATGGGAAATGTAGTTCTTAGCTTTCTGGGCTCTGCAATACAGAAAAGCACTAAAAGGGAGTGGGATGGATGCTGACCATATCAATCATAGTCATGCTGTATGAGTAGTTACACTCCAAATACTTTTTTAAAAATCTCTAATTTTTTCGTGCTAGAACACTGCTTGACCCATAGTAATAGCTATATAAGTGTTAGACATTATATATATATATCTTCCTAGACCAACATATATATGAATTATTACCATTAACATAGATGAGTTCCTTTAGCACATCTTTAGGTCTTTGTAAATCCCTAAAATGTCTAGAAGAGACTGGGGTTCTGGAAGAGATTATCAGCAGGTAGGCAGGTGAAATCCACATGTCCCCACTTTATAGTGGCAGTGAAGGCTCATCATGAACCCCCAGTCAAGGTGAGCAGTGACAAGCAGTGAGGAGGCAGATGTGCTTCCTACTCTTCACCTGCTCTGGCTCCAGGGAAGCCCTTAGTTTCTTTGTGTGTTGCAATGTTGAGAAAAAGTGCAGCTGAGTGTCCTTAGAGAGCGTTGTGACACAGAAGGAATTGAATATGTGCCTTCAGATCTTCTTATTAAGTTTCCATCTCCAGAGAGACATAGCTTTAATCCTGTCAGTGGACTGGGTTGGAAGTGGGAGTTGTGAAAGAGAAGTTCAATGCCTGTTTTTGGATGTCATCTTACCTTTCTTGCCAAGTCTGTAATTTTTTATTTTAAATTATAATAGCAGAAATTAGGACCGAGCAAGTATACTGCAACATAGACTGTTTTAAGGGAGACTTATGAAAACATAAAGGTTATCAGTTATTATTTTTATGATCTTTATTAGACCAGAATTAACTGCCATTGGTGAAAATTAATTGCTTTAAAATGCAGATGTTATGAATTCAGAAAGGAAAAGATGCACTTCTCATCTTTATTTCTCAGTTCCCTTTTGAAAATCTGACAATGAAAATAGCTTCTGTAGCACATTCAAAGCCTCTTCTAATATGTCCTTCTTTATAATTTAATTTCAGTTATACTAATAGAGATATTTCAAGACTTAATGAAAGAGGATATTAAATAAGTAGCTAACATAGATTAGTCAGCAATGAAAAATGAGAACATTCCCTTTAAATTACACATATATCCTGGTTTCTATTAAAGTCAGTAATTCTTTTCATTCGTGCTATCTCTTACATCATGCCTGCTCAAAGTTAATTTGGCAGAAAAAATATGAAAAAAATATGAGTCTTATCTTTTGAAATTCATTAGATAATACTACGTCCTCATAAATTTTCCATCAAACACTATCTCTAAATTATCAACCTAACACTGACTGTTGATAAGCTCGCCAAGAGTGAGAGCCCATCCTGAGGATCCCTGTCAGCTTTTGCACTTTAACCTGCTAGCCCCAGACTCTACACTCTTACTGCTAATCTTCTTTGAGAAGAAAAGACTTTTCTTAGAGAAAACCTTCCTCTTAAGTAGAAATAGGTGAGGATTCCTGATCAAAAAGGCAGGGAATATAGAACTTATATTTACTTCTGTTCATCTTCAAAGTCCTTTACAAGCTGTCACAGCAAATGAAGAGAGACTAGGTCTACACCTCTTGCACTGAATATATTACTTTACCCACTGTGTGACTGTTAAAATTGAGACAGGAAGAAGTTCTGAAAATGTATTGCAGACCTTCCCTATAAAAATGCCTGTTGGTGAACTGACCCCTCAATATGCCTTTCTTGGAAGCATTAATAACTGTCATTTTCAGGGATTTTTTTTCTTTTCCGGGAACATCAATAGGGTATGGAGGTTAGAAGTTTAAAGTAAATGGATTTGTTAATTCTCTTCACCAAATCTTCACGGACTGAAATAGCAAAAAAATGACCTCCAGAAATTACACTTTACCTTATAACTGGATTTAGAAACAGGGGCTTAAAAATGATACATATCCATACTAAATCTGCCACTGTTGGAAGTTCAGACTGAAGGCACCTTTTAAAATTACTTAAAGAGGAGAAAAAGATTTCTGAAGAAATAGTGCTCTATTAAAAGTTATGATCTTTCAGCAAAAGGCATGGGGATCTCTCTCTTTCTGGACTTTTTTCTCATTATTGTGCATTTACATCTCAATATAGTTGTACTTGGTCCTATTCAATAGATGAAATTTTACCTGAGATCAGGATCCAGCTTACAGTGCAGGGGAAGCAAAAGGGTCAAACAGGACATTCTTAGCATAGCACAGACTCAAATGTTATCCTTTTATAGCTAAGCAGCTTCTCGAATGAAGTGGGTTATAGGAAACAACAAATAAAGTGGTATTGGCTCAAGGGATTCCTCTTCAATTTTAAATAAATCTCTTTGAAAGTATTTATCAAATATGATTTTATCATATGAGTCTAACTGACAAAAATGTATTTGGTGTACAAAGCACAATGCCAGACACTAAGGGAACACAGGAAAGAGTATCCTAATATATAAGCAGTAGAGGTATGATTGTGCTCTGGAGTCCAACAGACCTGAATTTAACATAACTTCCTTGTTGTTTATCTTAATCTGTATTCAAGCTGTTAAGAAAAAAGGAGAAATTTATTGAAAAGTTCACATACTTCTAGAACTGTTTCTTGCGGACTTCTAGGTTTTACTCAATTAGATTGGCTTGTGCCATATGGCTGAAAACATTGCCCCAGAGGATGCTGTTGCTTCATTTTCTTTGGTCCCTAATTTAAAAATTCTGGAAAGGGTTTATCATTGCTTGGTTTTAAGTCAGACAATGAACTCATGTCCCGGAGTCCTGGGATCGAGTCCCTCATCGGGCTTGGCGGGGAGCCTGCTTCTCCCTCTGACCCTATCCCCTCTCATGCTGTTTCTCTCTCTCTCTCTCTCTCTCTCTCTCTCAATAAATAAATAATAAATAAATAAATAAATAAATAAATAAATAAATAAATAAATAAATGAAAAGGAAACCCTGCCTTTTGCAACAACATGGGTGGACCTTGAGGGCATCATGGTAAAGGAAATAAATGAGAAAGAGAAAGACAAATGTCATACGGTATCCCTTATATGTGGAAATAATAAAACAAACAAACTCATAGATACAGAAAACAGAAGCAGGAGGTAAGGGGTGAACAAAATGGGTCAAAAGGGTCAAAAGGTACAAATCTCTAGTTATAAAATAAGTCCCAGGATCTAATGTATGGCATGGTGACTATAGTTAATAATAACGTATTGTATATTTGAAAGTTGCTAAGAGAGTAAATTGTAGAAGTTCTCATCACAAGAAAAAAAAAATCTATGTGTGGTGAAATATATATACATATATGGCATTTTCAATTTGCACTTCTTGTTTAAAATGACTTTGGTATTAGAAATTATCCCATGTATTCATGCCTAAGCCCATTTCAGTTAGCTCCCTTTGTTGCAAGTAAGAGAATTCCAAACCCAAATTGACTCACACAAGAAAAAAAAAAAAAGGTATGCATTGCCTGACATAACTGAGAGATCCAACAACTGTCAGGCTTTAGGCTCAGCTGTACAAAGAGTTTAACATGTTATCATCAGTTCTCATTTTCCCTCTACCTCTTTGCTTGATTTCTTCTTCTTCTTCTTTTTCGGGGGTGGGGGGTAGGGGAGCTTCCTTTTTCTTAAATAAAAACTTGCATCCTGATACTAAAATGGCTTCATGAGTTCCATCCTTTTAATTGAAGTACACTGAACATAGTGAGCTTCTTTTCTAATAGTCACCATGTAAATCTAAATGTTCATTTTGATTAGATTGACTTCAGTAACTTTTCAACACATGAAATAAATGGTTTAGATTGACATAGGCTTAAGTCGGGTGTTCAACCATGGAGCAGAAGTATGAAGGCTCACTCAGGAAACACAGAAAGGTTTTTGAGGCATGGATCTTCATCTAAAAACTGGGGTTACAATCAAAATGGTGGAATGGAGGCTAGGGAAACAATAAATATCTATGAATAATACCTCATGGAGAAGAAGTAATAGGCAGAAGGTGGAGTAGCTGCTCTATTAGGGAAATTTTTTATTTTTTTTAATATTTTATTTATTTTTATTTATTTTAGAGAGAGAGCATGTGTGTGAGCAGAGAGAGGGGCAGACGGAGAAGGAGAAAGACAATCTCAAGCAGACTGCACAAAGCACAGAACCTGACATGGGGCTATTTCTCAAGACCCTGAGCTCATGATCTGAGCTGAAATCAAGAGTCTGACACTTAACCAACTGATCCACCCAGATGCCCCATAATAGGCCACTTTTTTAGAAGCAAAAGCAGTGCTATTTTAGTGTCAAGTGACAAGGTGGGTTCTAACAGGTAGAGTAGAACATATTCTCCACTCATCTTCTCAGAATTCATTTAGCTTCACCACATTGAGGGATTGAGAAATGCAGCCTTATATTGGCAAAACAAAGATTTGTGGCTTGAGTAGAATCAGGAAATGAAAGTTTCTGGAAACATCTCTAGTAGAAAGGTGTCCCTAAAAAGCTTCACAGAAAATAATAGAAGAGAACATGAGAGGACTATTAAAAAGTCCTCTTCTTTGCTGATACTACCAGAAATTAGTGATTTTAATCAGATAGTGGTAAGAGCCAGTGAAAAATGATTTATCAACTTAAAGTTTCTCAGGTTGTATGGAATGGGGAAAATATCTACAAACCATCTATATGATAAGGGATTTATATCTAAAATATATAAGGAACTCATACAACTCAATAGCAAAACCACAAATAACCCAATTTAAAAAATGGACAAAAGACCACAACAAACATTTCTCCAAAGAAGATACAGAAAAGGCCAACAGTTACAAGAGGTTTGAAATCATGAATTACTAGAAAAATACAAATTAAAACCACAATGAGATATCAACTCATGCTCGTCAGAATGGCCATAATTTAAAAAGACAAGAGATAATGAATTCTGGACTAGACGTGGCAAGAAAGGAACCCTTGTGCACTATTGGTGGGAGTGGAAATTGGTGCAGCCATTATGGAAAACAGTATGGAGGATTCTCAAAAAATTAAACATAGAACTACCACATGATCCAGTAATTCAACTTCTGGGACTATATCCCAAAGAAACAAAAACATTAATCTGAAAAGATATCTGTACTTATGTTCACAGTGGCATTATTTACAACAGCCACATCATGGAAATAACCTAAGAGTCCAGTGATGGATGACTGGACAAAGAAGTTGTGCATAAACATACAATGAAATGTTATTCAGCCACAAAAAAAGAGGAAATCCTGTCATTTGCAACAATGTGAGTGGACCCTGAAGGAATAATGTTAAGTAAAATAAGTCAGGCAGAGAAAGACAAATATTGCATGCTCTCACTTATATGTGGAATCTTAGAAACGAAAATAAAACCTCATAGAAAAATCAATCAGACTTGTGGTTACCAGAGTTGGAGGGTTAAGGGAAGGGAAACTGGAAGAAGGTGGTCAAAAGGTACAAACTTCCAGTTACAAGATAAATAAGTACTAGGGATACAATGTACAACATGATGTCTACAGCTCACATTGCTGTATGATGTATAGGAAAGTTGTTCAGAAAGTAAATTCTAAGAGTTCTCATCACAAGGAAAATTTGTTTTTCCTTTTTTCTTCTTTTTTTTTCTTTTTATTGTATCTTTATGAGAAGACAGATGTCATCTGAACCTATTGTGGCAGTCATTTCACAATATATGTAAATCAGACCATTGTGCTATAGGCCTTTAACTTACACAGCGATGCATGTTAATTTTTTCTCAATAAAACTGAAAAAAATTTTCTCAGGTTGCATCTATAGGTAGCATCCTGTGACACCACAGGAAACTTTGATTATAATTAACAACACCCACAAATGGTAAATGTGTTAGGGATAGAGGAAAAAATTATACAGGGAGAGAGAGAAAGCAAAAAGAAGGAAAGAAAAAGAGGAAGAAAAGTTAAATTCAGTTCAGGATGTTGCAAGGTATGATGATGAGGAGGAAAAAAAAAATGAACTTGACCTGAATCCTACTTTTGAAGAATCAATAATTAAAGACATTTACTTAACTAATGAAAATATGATATAAAAAGCATTAAGAGTACCTTGTATTCTCTTTTTTAAAGATTTATTTATTTATTTATTTGAGAGAGAGAGAGTGAGCAGAGTGAGGGACAGAGGGAGACGGAGAGATAATCTCAAGCAAACTCTCTGCTGAGCATGGAGCCCGATGCTGGGCTTGATCCAGGATCCTAAGATCATGACCTGAGCTGAAATCAAGAGTCAGATGCTTAACTAACTGAGCCACCCAGGTGTCCCAATTCTTTTGAGACTGTAATAATAAAACTGTGTGAAGCATTTGGTATATTACCTACACATACATGAAGCTCAGTAAATGTGATCATTGTTCAAAAAAACAGTGAAAGCCATAAATAAGCCATGAACATTTAAAAATACCATGGAGTTTTTTAGAAGAGGAATACACAAGGGAAATAACACTTTTGGTATAAGATGACAGCACAGGTAGAAATGCAATGGTAAAATTCCAGAACATTTGCATCATCAAGTTGATGAGTTTAACTAGAGTAAAGGGATGGGTAGAAGTGCCTGGGTGTAGTTTGTAACAAAATGAGTAGTGACAAATTAACTCAATGACACTGGGTTCCTAGAATACAGAAAAGTGTGTTGTGATACATAACACCTGCTTTGGGCAGTGAAAATTAAAACTGATGACAGGCATTCCAAGAATGTTCCATTGCTAACAGGGAACAGAACACTGGGTGGTGGATGAGCCTGAAAATGGGTATACGCAAGATGACAAAGGACATAATGCTCATGCTCAGAAACTTGGCTTTTTTTTCTGTAACATAGAGCTAGCAAAGATTTTTGTGTGAAGAGATATTATAAATCTATTTTAGAAGCATAACTCTGGCAGCATGTGGAAGATGGAGTTACAAATTTATTTAGGAAATTATTGCTATGATCCTGCTGGGAGTAGTGATAAAGCTTCAAATATAATTATGTCCCTAGGAATGGAAAGAGAAAGGATTAAAAAATAATTCAAAATACAATGAATAAATCATACTGTAAGAGGGGAGGAAATTAAAAAAAAGATTCTATGATTTCTAATTTGAGTTTTGAGGGAGAGGTAATAGAAATCACAGGAGGAAAGATAATTTTGGAGAGTGGAAAGAACAAATTTTGGTTTTGGACTTTTAACTTAAATGTGCCAGTAGAACTCATTCAGCATATTTAGAAATCTCCATCTGCAGCTCTAGAGAAAGGTGCAATCTAGAGATAAACACTTGTGAATTTTCTAATTATTAGCTCTAGTTAAAAACAGGGAATTGCTTCTACTTGCTTCTAGCCAAAGGAAATATTCAAAATTATTGCATTGATCAGAAGAATGAAAGAATTAGAAATACCCTCTTGACAAATACTCTATATGGTGGCCCTTCTTGATGGATAAGTACAGGTTATAAAAAGCAAAGTAAATTTATTTTATGGCTTCGCAAACAGTTTAACTTTGCCACCACCCATGTATGAAACAAAGAGATCAAAAGCAGTCCTTTGACTTGTAGGGAAGGGAAAAAATGAAAATAACGCAACTTAAGAAAGTGATCATTATTGAGAAGCTTTGTGAAGAAGATGAACTTTCAGTTTTAAGTCTCCAAGGCAAAGATGAATTTAAATTATAATTTTAGTTTTTAGATAAACAGTATATGCCAGAGAACTATGGCTAGGATGAGCAAGACAAGTCCAATAGACACTAAGTTGTTTTATAAGTGTGCTTGTAATGGATGCTCCTGGAAGCCTAGTTGCTTTCCTCTGGAGTTTCCATTTGCAATTAGAGCACTGATTCACTTAAAAGGTTAAAAATGTTTATCAACGTCTATCTCTCACCAGAATGAAGTAACTGGTTAAGGACTTATTCTTACAGTGTTAAAAAGCAAAAAACTGGACAGAGTATATGAGGCACTAGTTTTCAGGCACTGAATGTGGGCAGTTTAGTTTCTGAGAGAATGAAAATAAAAGAAAGAAACCCCACATTCATCCAAGCTTTCTACCTGGGGACAGTTTCCCAAACTGCACAAAGGGTGTCAGCCTCAAGCAGTGAGTAGAGTCCTTCCTTTGGAGGAGGAGGCACTGATCAGAGCTCAGGGCTTGGGAGAGTGCCTAGACTATGTGGAATATAAACCAAAGATTGCTCATAGAGAGTGCTCTAGAAATGTGGATGTGAGTCCCTTGTGAGTTCTGAGAGCCAGTTGCACATATTCAGAGCAAGATTCTGCAATGCCTAGCACAGGGTGATTGCAGTTGATCTGAGAGCTGACCAGGATACCAAAAGACTTATAGGACTAAAAGACATCAGAGTCTGAACTCAGTGTTAGGAGACCTCACTGATCAGCTTGGGCACCTAACTGAAAAACCTGAAAAAAACATGCCTTAAAGAATCACACCCTGAAGAAAGGGCTACACCCTAGGAGTAAGAAGAATTAAAAGAGATTTACTTTAACAAAGAGTACAATCAAAGAGAATCAAAAGCATTTTTTAGTAATTAAACTGCCTATAAGAGCAAACTTTAAAACTGAAGACAACATAATGCTCTCTTCGGTGAATCAGCTGCAAAGTTTAGTCTACAATAAAAATTACTAGACATTCAAAGAAACATGGAAAGGTGACCCATAATTAGAGAAATTAGGTGTTAATGAAAAGAGATGACATAGATGTCAGAAGTAGCAGGCAAGAAAAGAAAAAAGTAGCAGACAAGTATTTTCAAAAAGCTATTATATTTTTCGGTACATAAAAAGAAGAAAATAATAAATGAAAGGGTGAGCAATCAGCAGAGAAAAGAAATCTTTAAAAAAAAAAAACAACTAACTAAAACAATTCTAATAAAAGAGGATCGGAGTTGGAAGAATCACATTTCCTGATTTCCAGGCTTACTATACATCTAGAGTAAGCAAGACATTGCAGTGCTGGCAAAATACATAATAGGTATATAGATTCATGGAAGAGGGGAAAAAAAAAAAAACATGATTAATTGGTTTTCAACAAAAGCAGTGACCCAAATTCATTTAACAAATGGTATAGGATCAAGTAGATTTCCTTAACTCATACCATCCACAAAGTTAATTCAGTATAAAGCATAGACCCAAAGATAAAAGTGGAAGTTATAATTATTCCAAAAGAAAGCATAGAATAACTTTATGATATTTTTAGAGAGGATACAAAAAGAACTATAATCAGTGAAAAATAATGTTAAATTAGACTTTATCAAAAATAAAGTCTCATGGGGCTCCTGAGTGACTCAGTCTGTCGAGCATCGGACTCTTCATTTTGGCTCAGGTCATGATCTCAGGGTCCTGGGAGTGAGCCCCACATTGGGCTCTGTGTGCAGCAGGGAATCTGCTTGAGAGTCTTTCTCTCCTTCTCCCTCTGCCCCTCCTCCCCACTCTCTCTCTCAAATAAATAAATCTTAAAAAAAAAAAAAACCTCTGCTTAATAAAAATTACCATTAAGAAAATTTTTAAAAAGGCACATATAGGAAAAAATATCCTAAATACAAATATTTGACAAAAGACTGGTTTCTTGAATATATAAGGAAGTTTTACAGCTCAGTAACAAGAAGATAAACAACCTAATTAGAAGATGATTTAAAAAGACACTTAACAAAGCAATGTTTTTGAAATGGCCACTAAGCACATGAAAAGGTACTCAATATCCTTATCATCATGGGTTTGAAAAATAATACCACAAATAATAAAATAATACCACAATGAAGTATTATTTCATAACCTCTAGAATGGCCAAAATTAAAAAATAAAGTTAGCAAGGATGTGGAGAATTCAGAACTCTCTTGCATTGTTAGTGGGAATGTAAAATGGTACCACTGTTTTGGAAGACTCTTTGGAAGTTTCTTACAAAATTAAACATAGACCTACCCTACCACCTAGTAATTCCAATCATAGCTATCTACCAAGGGGAAGTGAAACTATGTGTTAGCATACACAAAATACAAGAATATTACAGCAGCTTTATTTCAAATGATCCAGAACTGGGAAGAAACTGCTGAACTGATAGCCATCAACAAGCCATGAAAAGACAAATTGTAGTATATTCATACAACAAAATTTTACTCAGCAATAAAATACAAGGAACCAATAAAACCAATCACAGGGATGTAGCTCAAAAACCTATGAGTGAAAAAAAGCCAAAAAATACTAAAAACTCCATTTAGATGATGCTCAAAAACAGGCAGAATTAATCTATGGTTATGGAAATCAGAACAGTGGTTCTTGCCTATGGATAGTGATGAATGACTAGAAAGGGGACAGGAAGGAACTTGCTTGTTGATGAAGTTGCTCTATATTTTTGGAGTGTTGGTCACACGGGGGTATGCATCTGAGAACTCACTGAATTGTATGTTTAAGATCTGTACATATATGTCACTGTATGTCAAGTTTACATATATGTGTATATGTATATATATAAAAGAATGTGCACTGGGACTCTGCTATGTGTAAAGCACTATAACAAGCATTGTGGGGCAGGGGAGGGGACCCAAGCAACAATGAGATGTCAACTAGAATAAAGATATGATGCTATTTGTTAAAACATGGAAGTCTTGGGGCACCTGGGTGGCTCAGATGGTTAAGCGTCTGCCTTCAGCTCGGGTCATGATCCCAGGGTTCTGGGATCGAGCCCCACATTGGGCTCCTGGCTCAGCGGGGAGTCTGCTTCTCCCTCTCCCTTGCCTCTCCCCCTGCTCATGCTCTCTCTGTATCTCTGTGTCTCAAATGAATAAATGAAAATCTTAAAAAAAAAAAAATCAATCAATCAATTATGGAAGTCTAAGTAGCCAAGGTGTCAGGAGCCTTAGTAAATCATTCTTCTGCCTTTAGTAGAGGTAGCCTTTTTGTTGTTTTTATTACAACAGTTAGACATTTATTGACTAGAACAATTACTCATTTTTTAAACAGGTAACATAACAACACTAATAAGTTTTGTAAAAATATATACACTTCAGTACTCTCTGCATTTCACTAACTTATTTTTTTTTTAGTTTTTTTTAAAGATTTTATTTATTTATTTGACAGAGAGAGAGACAGCGAGAGAGGGAACACAAGTAGAGGGAGGGGGAGAGGGAGAGGGAGAAGCAGGCTCTCTGCGGAGCAGGGAGCCCAATGTGGGGCTCGATCCCAGGACCCTGGGATCATGACCTGAGCTGAAGGCAGACGCTTAACAACTGAGCCACCCAGGCACCCCTTTACTCATTTATTTTTAAACCACATTGTTTCTGTTCATGTTTAAGTGCATTGACTTTTAAAATGTATTCTCCCTTCTTAATACTTCCTCTGCCTGACTTCTTCCAGGTCTCCAGAACCTCTTTTCAACTTCCTAAAGGTAGCTTCCCTTCCTTCTTTACTCTTCACTGGAAGGAGAGAACAGATCAGTTCCATCTTAATCAGAGAGGAGGCAAGAACTTGTCTCTTTAGCATTCTCAATTAGATTGCTGAATACCAAGCACCCCTGCTGTGTTCCTTCTGATGTCCTTGTTTCTTTCCCTCTCCTCTTGGCAAAACAGAAAGAGAGAAGAATTATGTAGCAGCATGAAGCCTCTGGTCTGAATGAAAACTCTGTGACTGCCTTTTTCCAAGCAATGAGTTCTCTGAGCAGTTTCTAAATTGCCTTAAGCTTCCTTCCCAGTAGATATGCTAGATGCTTACTAATTAATTTGAACTGAATGGGCCCTAAGCAACTCTCATTCACAGAATTCACTTCTCAGTGCTCTGTAGATTTGAAAGGACTATACCTTCCAAGAGTGTAACATTTTATAACCTAGATAAGGCCAGTGAGCAGGTATAAAATAATTGCCAGAGGCAGCGAGTTAAGCCTTGCTATTGTAGAACATATTACAAAGGAAAGAATGGGAAACATCAGTTGGTGAGAACTTGGGATATTAAACCAACTCACTTCATTTTAATAGATTTTTAGATACCTATTATATGTAGCAACATAGTGATGAGAACATTTAACCACCGTATGTGCATCTTTTCTGAAATCTGGAGTATTCATTAATTACTTTTCTGTAGGTGATCTTCAGGTCTGGAGGAATAAAATCAGATTCTAAAAGAAGAAAAGCTGAAAAATTCATATTTCAGAAGCTGATAAAAATTTTAGAAGTGGGTGAATATTATGAAAGAATGGAATGATAGTCGATCCATAATGTTTGGACTCATAAAAGTTCTGTCATGCTTACTGGAAAAGAAATTATAGAAAGCACCCACCTGTCATTTATCTTCATCTTTATTGAAAATAATTTTTAGGCAAAGGAATGCCAGTAATGGCTTATGATACTGCAACTTACATATCTCCTGTGGTAAGTGTGGAGTACCTATCACTTGAAAATATATCTTTCTTCAGCTTTACATACATCATCACTTACTGACCCGGCCATGGTAGCACACTCCATAGAGGCTGTTTGGTCTCCATGTCTGCAAGTGAGTTAGCGGACACCCAGTCCTATAGACTGAATCTTTGTGGTCCCCCACAATTCATATGTGAAATCCTAAAGCCCAGTGATATTTGGAGGTAGAGACTTTGGGAACTGATTTGGTCATGAACGTAGAGCTCTTATGAACGGGATTAGTGCCTCCATACTTAATTCTGATGAGAAACCAGAGTTGAGAATGCCCAGATACTGCAGAAACCTTAGGTGTGGCCTGGTGTCTTAGCTGCTTTGGACTGCTAGAACAGAATACCACAGACTGGGTAGTTTATAAACAACAGAAATGTATGGCTTACAATTTTCGAAGCTGGGAATTTCATTGTCAAGGCAACAGCAGATGTGAGGTTTGATGAGAGCTCACTTCTTAGTTCATAGATCACCAGCTGCAGCATCTGGATATTCTCAACTGTGGTTGTTCATCAGAATTAAGTATGGAGGTTTTTAAGCATACAGAAGTCGTATCCAGACTTACTGAATCACAATCTTACAGAAGAGTCTTTACACCTATACGTTATTTTGAGTGGCACAGATGATTCTAAAGTGTAGACCAACTTTCCTACTCAGGAATCAAGTGAGAACTAAAACCAACATAATTTTTTCTTCCTGTGTTAAATTATATTGGGACCAGGCATACTTTCCTATCCCTATGCTAAAGGATACTGGGATTAAGCAAAAATAATTTAGCTATTTAGGAAGAATCTATCTTAGAAGATAAGTCTATGAATGAACTGAAAAAGCTTACTTTTCAATACTAACAGTTTACTCATCAAAAGTGACTTCAAGATCCTTGCCTCATTGTGCCCACAAGTTCAAAGCTATTATGTGATAAAATCTGCTAAATCCTGAGTTCTTACCTTGTAAACTGACCTTTGTATGTCCCAGCCAAGGCCCTAATATCCTCCTTCACTCTCCTTTCCTTGAAAAATGTCTCAGACTCTGTCAAGATGGTGTTCTCCCTGATGGCAGTATGTCTGATAAACTTAGCTTTGCTTGATCAACAAGTATTTTTTGATGAGTTGGAAGTCATAGTTAAATCAGCATCAGTCAGTTGCATAAATTATATAACAATCACTACATTTTATAAAATAAAATACAGAATTTGACTGAAAGGCATAAACTACTTAGCTACAGACTGATGACTTGAATTAATTTGGCATTTTTGCAAATGTTCCCTCATTTTTTCCTGTCCACAGGTGATTTTATTCTTGAGGGAGCTCTAGCAATGCAGCAAGCTTTGATATCCCAGAACATCCTAGTTTAAAACTCTCACGTGTCAAAAACTTCTAAGCTGCATTTTCTCCCCAAAACCTTAACTTTTCAAGCATCATATTACTGCCAAGAATATACAATCCCTGATTATTTTCCTTTTTAGGGGTCATTCTGGAGCTGTTCCCATATATTAATATATGTTCTAAGCTGATTAGGAAAATATTACATATGGAAATTAGGTAATTACAACATTTACTTCACCTTAATCTTTTTTTTCCCTTTGAAATAAACTATTTATTTTACACCAAAATAGCTTAATATTATTCTATCTCAATTCTAAGCCTATGCCTGACTTTAGATACAAATTTCAAAAATTCCTGAGAAAGTATGTCTGATCCCATGACTGAGGTTCCAAAAGGGAAAATATTTAAGAAGATATAGAGCTTACCCAAACAAAAAAGAGGGAGGTGTGGGAAAATTCAGTCAAGAATGGTCCGAGAGGAAGAAACACTGGTGTAAATACCCAAAAGACAAATGGGGATATTTGTGACTGATAAGCTTGGATTTTTAAAAAGCACATATGGAAGATGACCAGGAGTGAATGTAATATAATCAGATGACAGAAGAGTCCAGAAAGGAAATACAGAACTCAGAATAAGCCTAAATTTGCCTCCCAAAATTAAAAAAAAATTTTTTTAATTGAAACTTAGCCAAAAAGATCTTTCAAATTACATGGACAGTATGAAGAAGACAAGCCAGTGAGCTGGAAAACTGGACAGGGCAGTTATGTCCATCTGTGGGGGGTATGTGATTAAAGGTAGCAATCCTTAAAATCTTCTGACTCAACCTCAAACTCCCATAGCTAAGATAAAGAAAGATAGACTTTAAAAATAAAGTTCACTATATGTGCTTGTGATCCACTTTTGAGTGGACCATGGGGCCCTGGGGCATGTCTGGTTTGAGGCAATAAAAGTAAGAATTAGAGAAAGTCACATAGCAGTTGAGCTCAGGTGGGTTCTGACTCCAGCTGTAAGGGCCTGGAGTCAAACTGCAAGTTCAAATGCAACTATAATATATGACATAGCACAGGCTAGGACTCTGGCATACTTTTAATATAATCCATTACAACTTTTTTCTGGTTTTATGATCTTGTTGGAGTCAGTAGTAAAAGCAGTAAAGATGTGCAGTGAGTTTGGACACTCAAATCTCAACATAAGATAAAAACATTTGCTAGTATTTTAGTATATAGGCCTCCAGATTTTGTGTATGTAGATATGGATACATAACAAGATTGGTATAATACAATATTTAGTGTTTTATAACCTTTTTAACTTTATTAATGTTTTTCAAAAATATTCATCAATAATCTCTAATGTCTTTATAGAGCGTGGATTGGATAATTGACTTAACTATCAAACTACTGTTCAGATTTTAATGTTTTAGCCCCAAAACTTTCTTGTAGTTATAATATTTTCATATATTACTATTTTCTTCAATTAAACCTGGAGAAGTACAAATTCTGGGTCCCAGGCTATGCACATTTTTAAGACTTTTTTCTCATCACTTAAGCTGTTAAAGTTTTGTTTGTAGGAATTTATTGATGAGAAAGTATAAGAAATTATATATTTTTTAAGAAGTAAAGGTAAATGGCAGTGACTACTATTTCACAATACAGTATTTTAATATATTAGGTTTATCAAGTTGGCAATAGATGAGGAAGTACTGCAATTAAGGTCAGATGATCTGGATCAAAATTCCTGCCATGTCATCTATCACTAGAGTCTCTCAAATTGATCTCTACCAACCATTTACATCTTTAAAGTTGGATAAATAATACCTGTCAGAGAAGCCTCTCATGTTTATTTCAAGGATCAATATGTAACAAAATGTGCCAAGTACTTAGAAACATATATCAGAGATTTTCAGTAAGGTCGGAGCCAAAGGGAAGTCACAGCCAGGCCTCACAGGGTGTCTACAACAGGATCCGTGGGAGCCCAAATGCAACTGACTAGGTCAAGAAGCTACATGGTGCTCTGGCCAGCCAAAGCCTTCCAGACGTCTATCAGTCAGAGAAGCAGCTACTACTGAGAAGTAAGGGAGCATGTAGTTGGGTTTTTTTTTTTTTCCCTTTATTTCCACATCACAAATTTTTCTCTAGTTTAAACAATAATCATTCATTGTCTTTTCACAGTTTCTGAGGGTTAGAATTCAAAAAAGGCACAGAAGGCATAATTGCTCGCGTTGTCTGCAGCCTTAGCTGAAAGCTAACCCTTGAGGCTAGAGGATGTAATCTTCAGAAGGCTCCTGTATGTATATGCCTGGGCAGTTGATGTTAGTTGTGAGCTGAAGGCTCAGTTGGACTGTCACTTTGAAGATCTGTATGTGACCTTTATGTGGGCTCTGGATTTCTTTATAACCTGGCTAGGTTCTATGGACTGGACAAGCATCAGGAGAAAGAGACAGAGAGAACTCCACAGAACCCACCTTGCCTTTATGAACTAGCAACTCACTGTGCAAGTCACATGGTATTATGTCCAACACAATTGGTCAAGACAATTTCAAAGGCCCACTCTGGTTCAAGAAGAGTGAACATTATAAGAACGCCACATGGGATGGAATATATCATGGTGAGGCCATCTTTGGAAAATACAATGTGATACAGGGCCAGAATATAGGAATCCCTGAACTGTTACTTCTCCCTTCCTCCATGAAGTTGTAAAAGCTACATTCTTCTTCCCAATAGCTATCTTGTTGGAGGTACAAGGAGTGGTAATGTGGGGTGGAAGATATAAGAAATCTGAGAGATTAAAAAGGCTGAACACTATAAAAAGCTACAAAAACCTTGAAAACTATTACTATTAACTAGGTTGTAAGCTGAATTGGATTAATGACTAATATTTATATACATATTCACTACCCAGAGTGAGGGGCTTGGAAGAAAGAATTATTCAGTTATTCATAAAATTAAAAATATTTCCTCAACACCTTAATTCTAGTATAAGTTAAAATTTATTATTCTGTTTTTATTGAATTAGGTTTGTAAAAAAATTTACCCCTAGTTTAGAGACTATATTATAAAGAGTTGATGGCTTATATTTAACATAGCAAGTTGCCTGATTAGGATTGAATATTAAAATGGTTGAAGTTGGAAAAGTCTCATTTCAGATTCAAGGCATACACTTTTGAACTAGGAAAATGGTTGTACTTTAAATTTTTATAAACATACACCTATTAAACAGGTACCTTCCAAATATTCTTATGAAAGTTCTAAACCTATGAGTGTTGATGCCCCAGAGTAAATCCTGAATATGGTAGATTTGGGGGAAATTTACTGTCAGGTATTAGAATTGTCTTAAAGGATCTGTGCATGCCAGAATGAAGGGACTGTGGGTTCTCAATATCAATACGTCTACTAAGAAAAGGAGGCAAGCTTTGGACACAGACAGATAAAGTAGCTTCTTTATCCTCAGGCTGAGACATCCTGGAGATTCTTTTTTTTTTTTTTCCTTTGAGCTTGAATAAGAATTCATGACTAGGCCTCTTCTACTGTTCAGAACTTTGTCTTCTGTTTTTGTTCTAATCTCTTGATTTGTTCTACTTTCTTGCTCACTTAATTTTGTCTCTCATTTTCTCTACTCAATTCCTTATTTTGGATATTATTTTTATAATTTTTAGTTTTTATAATTATTCCTTTTTTATACCATCTTTTTCAAATGGATGCAGTATTCTCTCTCATCTCTCAAGGTACTGATTAAAGTTAAACTGATTGGGGCGCCTGAGTGGCTCAGTTGGTTAAGCAACTGCCTTTGGCTCAGGTCATGATCCTGGAGTCCCAGGATGAAGTCCCGACATCAGGCTCCCTGCTCAGCAGGGAGTCTGCTTCTCCATCTGACCCTCCTCCCTCTCATGCTCTCTATCATTCTCTCTCTCTCAATTAATAAATAAAAATCTTTTAAAAAAAAGTTAAATTGATTTACATTTTCTTCAAGCACTTTTTCTGTTTACTTATTTTGTAGCTATCTTTGATGCTGGAGGACTTCCTCAACCACCTGGTTATATGGAGTTTGTTATACTAACAAGTGAGACACCAGAGTTAATCAGTAGCTCTGTATCAGTGGATAAGGTTCATGGATTACAAGTCTTCCCTGGAGGCTGACAGGGGCAACAGCTAGCTTTTTTCTACCTTCCCATGTAACTATTTGTAAGTCCTTTGGTTGATTTTTCAGACAAAGACCTAGTGTTATCACAGGAAATTTTAAAGATCGTTTAGGAACAAGAGAGGAAAATTTCTCATAATTTTGTATGCACATCTTCACCTAATCTGTGTACAACTTTGCTCTTTGCCCTCCTGTGTGCTTATCTCTTTATGTCTGGATTTATATCAGGTGTGTGTGCGGGAGGGTGTTAAGGGGGTTAATTATGTTTAGAGTGGAAGCCTGAAGGTCCCTAAATGCTCTTATATTGTGCATTGCATGTTCTATCAACCTCTTGTGGCTTTCTGGGATTCCATGGGGTAGATGCCTTGCTTCTCACCAAACCACCCCAGCAATTGCAGGAATTTTGATAAATCGTGTATCTTCCCCCACCTATCTTTCATCATCATACATTGGGATAAGAGGATTATAGAAGTCTCTCAGTTTCATCTGAATTCAGTATTGATATTTCTGTTCTCCTTGATGCTTTGGGATAATTTTTTAAAGAGAAGGGGAAAGATACGTTGCCTTTTCGAAATTGTAATTCTGGTTTATATATAAAGTACATTTTTAGTAACATTAATATATTTGAGCTAAAACATCTAGACTTTCAAGAATAGAAATAAAATTTTAAAAAAATAACATCTAGAAGCCAATCACTCTGAAGTAATCACTCTTAAAGTACATATTTTTAATTGACATATTTGTTCTCATTTTATCCTGCTGACCTAAAGTTAATTGCTAAAATACCCAGGGCCTCAAGATTTTATCCAGCACAATAAAGTGGTTACACCAAAGGAATTGAAAGGTAAAATACACCTTCCAAAGCCAGTTTACCATTTAATGGAATGAAGCTTCCTATTAGAGCGCCAAGTATCTCTCTTTAATTGTTGCTCCTATTTTTCCAGAAGGTGCTTACAGAGAGCACTACATAAAGACTTGAACTCTAAAAATTGTTACTTGTTGTCTATACAAATAAATAGCTTAATAGAGTTAAAAACAAAAACTCCCAAACAATGGAGAAAATGAAAAGTGTTATTGATTGCTTCCCTGCAGTTTCACTTTCCACAGCTCAGAAACAATAACGCTCGGGAAGCTCTCGTGAGCTACCTAATTAACCAATCAGGATTCATGACATTGAAAAAAATCCCTTCACAACAAAGGCTGTGTCTTATTTACCCTTATCTCTTTCATGGTGCCTGGATAACAACTTTGCATGTATTTCACTCTTAAGAAAAGGATATTAAATACCTGAAAAAATCCCTCTGAAAACATTTAATAGACTACATTTTTGCATACAGGGTTTTTTTCCCCTCTTCGCTGAGATCAATTTCAATTTAGACTAAGATATGAGATATTGTGCAGATGGCATTTGCAAGTCAAAATAAAACGTAGTTTGCTTGGCTTTCCTCTGAGTAAGGGTGCTTCTCTTTCTCTTTCAAGCAAAAAAACATTATTTTGCCGGAAATCTGTGAAAGATTTCTAACTCTTGGGGAAAAAAAACAAAAACCCTGGTATATTTGGAGTATAGCAAATTTGGTTAATTTTTTAATTTAATGATTTATAACTAGCCAGTATATATTGATTAAATAAAAAATACAAATACAAATGAGCAAAAACAAAGAAACAGAGAAACTTAGAACCATAATTCTAATAGTCAAAGATAGCCACTGTTTACATTTCTATTCTACTTTTTATGCATAATATGTTTAAGCAAAGAATTGCATGACTTGATCAGATAAATAAGCAGAAATGAGCTCTATTTTTCTTAGCATTCTGAGTAAACCTGAGGATTAAAGGCATGCCGAGGCCTCCCATACAGTTGATCAAAATAAGCACTCAAATACCTGGGTTCACCACAAAGCCCTGTATTACAGATGGAGGGGGTGAATGATAAGCAGTGGAAACTACCTGTTTCCTTCAATTCCCCATCTTGCTTCCACAACATTTTTCTCTGGAAAGGATGCAAGTGGGTATGAACGGGAAACCAGCGACTCATCTTGGACAAATAATGAGCATATCTCAAACTCTAACTATCTTTTCAAGTTAGGAAAGTCATCCAAACAAGTAAGATGTGCAGTCATTCTCAGCCTGAGACCATCCATGGTTTAATTGGGTTGGCAAACTACAGCCGGTAGGGCTTATTCAGACTGCTGCCTATTTTCTCATTACCTGTTAGCTAAAAATTGTTTTGCAATTTCTACATGGTTGGATAGCAATCAAAAGACTAATATTTTATAATACATGAAAGTTATATGAAATTCAAATTTCAGTGTCATAAGTAAAATTTTATTGAAATAGCCAAACCCATTCATTTATATAGCAAATATGGCTATTTTCATGCTACACAAATTTAAGTCACTGAGACAAAAATTGGATGGCCTGGAAAGTCTAAAATACTTGCTCTCTGGCTCTTTACAGAAAAAGATTGCTGGACTCTTAGTTTCATCTCTTCATCTCACTTCTGATACCAGCATCATGGGCTGGTCTTCCCAGGTCCATCTCCCCTAGGGGTTGATATTTTGGAATGGGAAGTGTAATCCTCTTTGGCTTACCCAACCTAAAATTAACTTACTAGAATTCAGCTGCTCTATCTTAAATAATAAAGGAAAATTCAGCAAAACTAAAGCTAATAGGGAGGTAACTGCTAAAAAGTAAAACATTTTTTCCATCGCCTTTACTCAAAAGAGTGTTCTAGCCACAAGCATCATTAACTTTCCATGATCCCTTTGTCCCAAGGTGAGATCATCACTGCAATAACAGGGTTTTTTTTTTTAATCCTTTTTTCAATTGGTCTATTTATCTTTAAGGCTGACTCATTAGAAGCTAGTAACTGCTTCTTATTGTCTCACTGATTTATCTTTTTTTTTTCACTGATTTATCTTAATGAGATAAAGTTTAGAGGCCCTAGTTATTGCCAGCAATCCCTGATGACCAGCTTTTTTTTTTTATCCCAGTACTTGCAATATATAAACAATTGTAAAATTCACATTTCTTCACCTCCCTAGGCAAGATCATCACCAACAGAACTTTAATAAACTCCTTTAGCTTTCCAAAATTGTGGGAGATTCTGGTGTGATAAGGAGGGAATGCATCAAAATCAGTCATTTAAAACTCTACTTAACATAATCTGGAGACTATCTTGAGAATATCTTCAAGTTTCGAAGAGACACACTTGGTTTATTGTCAGTATTAGGTATTTATTACCAAGATACATATATAATGCAGTAAAGTACATACTTTTTTGGTGTGTTCATTCTGGTAACATCATCATAGACCCTGTTTCTAAGACTGAGGTATACAACAGGCTCCATGGGTAATTAAAAGACTAATTTGGAGATACTTAGGTTACTACCAGAGATCTCAAAAAAAAAAAATTTTTTTTTTTTTTTTGTTCACCTACTACTTCAACTTTCAGGGCAGATAATTTAACTGGATTTTTTTTTTTTTTTTTTAACCAGCCCATTTGGAGTAACAGCATGAAGTAAAGTTTCATTCAAGTTACCTTAAATATAGTTAACCTTCATAGATTGCATAGGTGTTTGTTTGCCCACATCCTTTCTTTGGTGTGTCATTCCTCCCACTCCTCCATAATAACATCATTCTGTGTGCTTGGTTTGGTTATAATTGGCCCTGTCACGCCAATGCCAGAAGTAGTCATGTGATCCAGGCCCAGCCAGTATCCCTGTCTTTGATTAGTTCAGAGATGACCATGTGGCTATATCCCAGGAATTGGAATCCTTGAAAGGAATTTTACTATCAGAAAGGCACAGTCCTTTTGGGGGGAGATTTCAGGCTCTTCATTAAATAGTTCATTCCTTAAACAAATGTTATTGAGTATCTTTATGTGTCAGGCACTGCTCTGGCCTGTTGAAATAAATCAGTGAAACCAAACAGGACAAAATATTACTACTCTTGGAGTGTACCTTCTAACTGGGGAAGGAGATGGATAATACACAATAAATAAAATGTATAAGTAACATTGGGTATGGAATAAGAGCCATGGACACAAGGAAAAAATAGAGCAAGGTAAGTGCCAGGGTTGATAGGATACAGTATTAAGTGGGATGGTCAGGATGGCTCTTATTAAGAAGGTGACATTTGAGCAATGACTTGAAAGAGGTGAAGGAGTTTGCCATAAAGATACCTGGGTGTCAAGTGTCTCAGCTATGAGACCAAAATGATATTATGAAAAAGGGAGGAAGGACAAACAGCTGAGTTTTTAATCCTTCAACAATAAGAGCTTAAGAAGACATAGAAGAAAAAGTAAAAAGATAAGGAAGGAGCCACCAAAGAGGTAGGAAGCAAATCAGAAAATTGTGGTGTCATGGAGGAAGGTATGGTCAACTCCTAGCCACCTTACTTGTTAGGTAAAGAGAACCTGTATGATATTAAAGCCAAGCAATGCAGAGAAACTGTGTTGAATCAAATTTGTTTGAATCAACTCTAATTTCACTCTGATGCCCCTCTTAATCACTTTTGCCTAGCACCATGACTTTAGATTCATTCAACATGACAAGAATCATAGTTGCTTAAACAAAGAAGTTCCATTTTGAAGTTTTTCCTAAAAATGGAGCAGCGTAATTGTCAGATATTTCATTTTTCTTTTACATGAAAAACTTCACTTGCTGGACTGAGCAACTTTCTAAGTGTACACCTCCAAAGATGCCATCAATTTATTATAATATAGCTAGTTCACATACAGCCAACATCACGACTATCCCCAAATAAGTGACAACCAAAACTGTCACTTATTTCTACAACTGAAGATGGTATCTTCAAATTATTTTTTAAGCTAATTTATAATGTCACAATCTACTCCACTGACATTCATTTACTTTCTAATTTTCTGGATAATACCAATTTATGTAACCTGTTACCACAGGGCCATTTTTTAGTATTAGACGTTTATTCTCATTCTTTTGCCTTTAGCTAGATTTTTAGTTGGCTTGGGATCCTCACCCTCATGGGATAGCATGAACCATCATTTCTAAGAGGTCTAGAGATATCATATTTTCTCAATGACATTCAACAGGAAATAAAAAGAGGTGCCCCCAAAGTCCCCTAGTTCATCTGTAGTTTTTCCAAACTCGATTTTAGGGTAGCAAACTTACTGCTCCTGCCAATATGGTGATGATCCTTTTCACTATTCTTATGACATGAGATGTCCAAGATTGCCACATGCCTACCACAGTGTACAATTCAGTGGAACCATTTTTTTTTTAAAGATTTTATTTATTTATTTGACAGAGAGAGACACAGCAAGAGAGGGAACACAAGAAGGGAGAGTAGGAGAAGGAGAAGCAGGCTTCCTGCCGAGCAGGGAGCCCGACGTGGGGCTCGATCCCAGGACCCTGGGATCATGACCTGAGCCGAAGGCAGACGCATAATGACTGAGCCACCCAGGCGCCCCTAGTGGAACCATTTTTATAGCTTACATAAAGTATAAATCTAAGTGTGCCTTCTTTGGATATTATCAGTTTCATGTCCATGAGCCCATAATGCAGAGATTAGAAGAATATTTTGAAAGTGAGGCATCAGGTAAGATTTTAAAAAATATCATTCCTGCTACTCTTTGGATATTATCAGTCTCATGTCCATGAGCCCATAATGCAGAGATTAGAAGAATACTCTGAAAGTGAGGCATCAGGTAAGATTCTAAAAAATATCATTCCTACTACTCTGTAATTAACTATGGCAGAGACAGCATTATATATAAGTTGTCTCCGATCATGTACCACTCAACATAAGACAAGGCAATCTTTAGCCCATTATGGTCAATGAAGGAACAGGTAAATGAGTTTTCAATAGATCAAGTTACCATTATTTAAGGCCAGCTACATATACATGGTGTGCTCATGATAGGAGTAGTTCCTTTCATGGGCTTCAAGTTATGGCTTCTATTCCTGGGAAGTGAGTGCCATGGACAGAAGCCATATTGATGGAAGAAATTGGTGGTACATGAAATACTCAGTAAGCCCATGTCATACACAGAAGATGGCCGCAGGAAGCAAACTTAGATTTCAAATAGGGTTTTTCAGTGAGGGTAAACAATTGTCATATTAAAGTTACAAAGACCTTATGTAATCAACATGCTATCAGTGGCTAGCTATTTTTGACTAGAGTATAACACTTTATTAGAATTGCAAAGCTTGTTATTGCTGGCAAATTTGATTCTCAGTAGTGGCTATAGTCAAATTACCTTAGTAAGGAGAGGACAAGTAACGAGACCCAAACATAGTCTCTATTCTTTTCTGGTGAAATAACTAGGTTCAGACCTCTCTCTTAAGAGAGAGATTGATCCACACAGTCTTTGTCCAAAACCCTAGGGCACAAATCCTCCAACTGTACTTCTCCCAAGTCTTTGACAACTCAGCCAAAAAGCTTCTACTCTCCCCAAATCAAGGTAAATTTGGATCTTAATCTAGACTTCCTTCCAGGCATAACAAACTTCAAAATGTCTTACTTGAAGTTCTGTTGAATGGGAGGATTTTCTCATTCCATTATCTTGCAATCTCACTCTTAACAAGCTCTCTAATGCTGTAGCAATCAATTTTTGGGTAGTGTTTTCATACCCTGCAGAATTCCCGATAAGTATCTCTTAAGACTTTTATCCTAAGTTGGACAGAGAATTTTCTATGATGCCATAGGTATAAGTTGAACAAGGAAGAATGGGAATGTGACCTACACAGAGTCAATGAATATTGAATGAATATAGGGAGAATTTATTCACTTAGTGTACACAGGGGCTTGATCCTAAATAGACCACTTCCATTTAATAATGGACTTTATCTGGGCATACTCAAACTTATAATTTGGTAGACCATATGACAATAGATCACAGTGTTCAATTCCTGTCTCAAGGTCACTTGTTATGTGTATGCATATCTTGCAGCATATACACACACACTTCAGGGACCACATTAAAATGTCCTTTGAGGTTTTACCACTTAAGAATTCTGCTCTGTTAGAGACTTCAGACCTCTGAAAATCAGCAGTATCATATGAACCAACTGGAAGGGCAGTTCATAATAGACCAGGCTTAAATTCTTCAATGGTTCTACAAGGTATACAGAATGAAGTATGGTAGAACAGCTAAAATAAATTATTAAGTAGTGAGGGCTATCTAGGATGAAAACTAAGATACCTTCAAAATAAGAAGTCAATTAAATGCTATACCTCTTTCCAAATTAAAATAAAAGCCATCCTTAACCTTGGAGGGGATTATAATTAACTCATATCTTTAGACTGATAAAAACTTCACTAAGATATATATTACTATAAGCTTCATTTCTAACATCTATCACTCATTTTTTTAAAAATTTAGAATACTTACAACTTTCAGTTCTCTAGGGCCAAGTATAACATCATCACACTGATAGAGAAGCATGATGGCCTAGGGAGGAGAGGTGGTCCATATTTTTGATGACTAATTTATGATAGAGCACTTTCCCTGCCATATATGGCTTTGGTATTTAACATTGTCCAAAAAAGAAGTGTCTAAAAACACCTGTATAAAGAAATACACATAAGTATTTGTGAAACTGAGGTTAACATTCTAGAACTCAATATGTTTGCCCAGGCCAAACTAGAGAAATAAAAGAGAGCTAATAGAATCACAGTACCTAGGAAATCTTTGGTAGTGACTGAAATCTCAAGGATATTTCTGGAGATAGAATGTGACTGGTTTATAAATAGAGTAAATAAGAGAAGAACTAATGGCTCCTCCTGCTCAACTACATCATAACTCCAACACCATTTACTCCATGGGCTAGGGAAATAGACTGGATTCAAATATTGTCCCCCCCCCCTTTTTTTAAATTACTAAATACATTTCTCAAGTATATACTCCTAAATTTGGAACATAACTGTCCCACCTACTGTGGGATAAACTCAGTCACAATCATTGATCACTTGATACTGTAAGCCTTCAGTGGACTACTGGGGCAATGTTTGAAAACTTTTAAAGTATCCCTTCTCTAAATAATAATCCTGTGTCTTTACAATTTTTTTTGAGTTTCTGAAGAAGAGTAAAGTGGCATAGTTTGTATAAAGCAATTATAGCAGCCTTTACCAGATGTTCTTTATTTTCTGTTTTTTTCTAATTGTTGTTAGTCTTGTTATAACAAAGAATACCAAGTATCCCTGTCTTAATGAAATTTAATATTTACTATTTCCAGAACTCTCCTGAATATTTTATATATATTATATTTATTCTTATAATAACCATACTGAGTCTTATTCTTATCCCCATTTTGCATTTTTTAAGAGACTGAGGCCCTAAATCACACAAGTATAAGGGGGCCCCAATATTTGAATCTAGGCTGCTTGAATTACACTGTTGATATAATGTCTTGTTGGTATTAAAGAAGCAGTTTCCATTCTTATCAGGCCAGTGCAATTTTCTTAGTTATAGATATCAAATAAAATCTTAGGAAATACTTCAATATTTCATCCTCTACTATCTAAATCATAACCAAGAATCTCCAGTATTATTGTTTCCTAAGTACCACACCCAGTTCTTGCTCTTGCTGATGGTCACTACCTGTGCCTACCAGCTTTGACCCTTCCCATTAGAGGCTATAACCACCCTCTCCCACCAGCGGAGAAAGGACAAAAGGTCCTTTTAGGCCTCCTTTCCTTTATCAGCCTCTCCTGGCCACTAACAGCAAGGAAGCACTGGGTAGGAAGCATCATGTGGGCTCCAGCAATAGGTTATAGATATACTATGTAAGTCATTTCTCCCCAAACCATTGAATTTCTTTGCCTAACTTATGTCAAACACTGCCTCTTCACAGTAGTCAACACAAATCAGGGCTTGGTATAATTGCACATCAGTTAAAATGGCAAGCTGTTAAACCTCTTGAGAGCTGTCCATGACTGTGCCTTAATGTGCCTTCCTGATGGGCCCAAAAAACACAAAGGAAGCATATTTCAAGTATGTGCTCTTGTCCCCTGGACAAAGTATCTCTAAAACCAAAGACCACTTCATCTCTTCTACCTTCTGTCAGTGCCCTGGCAACTTGTACAACTCCTGGGTACCTTTCCACTCTTTCTGAGTCTGGTTTTGCATAGTGAGTCAGTGACAGATTCTAACTCCAGTTAATGAATAGGTCTTATAATTGGGAAGTTCATTTTAACTGGGAAAAAAAAAAAAGGGGAAGGTATAGGAAAGGGTTCTGATGGTAGGGAAATAATTAGAAATGTCCTGGTATGTTTCAGGTACTCAAGCCTAGAGTCCCCTTAATCCTTATAAAAGTCCACATGTCAATGAAAACAAAAATCCTAATTTTTACCAACCAGAACCCTAAATTTAACCATAAAAACTTAATGCAACTGGGAATTTGGCTTTCCCTTATATTATCCTCTGTGCCCTAAGCCATTGCTCACCTGGACAAGAGTAGTGCAAGCACTGAATTCAAGCTGAGAGTGTTTCCTTCTGCCTGGTTAGACACAGTTAGGATACCTTTCAATACAAAGGACAATTGACCTAACTAAATGAGCTTCAATAATGGGGTTTTGTTTTCTTATACACAAAAACCTGAAGTCAGGGAGTTCCACTGTCATTCCAAGAGCTCAACTGCATTGCCAAGGACTGAGGCTTCTTTCATCTTCCTTCTCTACCATACTCAGCATATTGACTCGGCTTTACTTTTTACTCCGTAGGGCCAGAAGATGGCTACTGCAGTTCTAAGCATCGTGATAGCCAATATAGTCTCCATTTAAAGGAAAGAGGTATTTTTCCAAAATTTATATTTTTATGGATGAGAATATAAGCCAAGCTGACTATCCTTCAGGTCCAAACCAGGCTGTAGCTTCAGTGGGCAGAGATGCTTGGCTATGACCTAGTCGCAGATAAAGTAGGAAAAATAAGTATTTGGCATTTTAATCTTTGGTCAAAAAAGTCTTAAAAATGAAGAAAGGGAGAGGTTGTTAGTTGGGTGAGCAATCCAGTGTATTTGACACAACACTGGAACTCAGTTTTATAAGTTGTCTACAATCAGACTGAGTATACTGCTTTCTCCATATAGAAAACATAGGGTCAGCAGAATGGCTTGCTTATCCTATTATTCTTCCATATCACAATCCCTCCAAACTACTTTAATATGGTGCCTACTATGTGACCTTAAGCCTTGACTTTGTTGGCTATGTCATCCTGAAACAACAGCATAATGGGTTGATACCTTAATTTCTGATTTACTCCTCAAACCCAAATGAATGGGAACACCTCATGCTCCCTATTTTTTCTACCCAATTCCATTTCAAGTCTGAAGTCTATTCCTTGAAAATCTCACTATTGGATACTACCAATACATTGCAGAAACACTGTATGGAAGAGATAAAACTTGGGTGCCTCTGGCATGGGAGATTTATTATAAGAGTGTTCAAGAATGTTCATAGGTCTCTCTAGCTGTGTTACTATTCTCAGTTTTCCTCCCAGTTTTTATGAGTTAAGATGTACACTGGACTATTCAGAGTGACATCAAGTGGCCTGCCTTCTCTGTGTTCAGTAAATAGTTATATTTCCTAAAAAGGATCATTTTGACACATTCAATATGGAGTATATTACTAAGCAGAATTTCATTTTGGCTGCCACCGGAGGAATTGCCCTCTTTTTTTTTTTTTTAAAGATATTATTTATTTATTTGAGACAGAGAGACAGAGAGAGAGCACATGAGAGGGGGGAGGGTCAGAGGGAAAAGCAGACTCCCCGCTGAGCAGGGAGCCCGATGCGGGACTGGATCCAGGGACTCCAGGATCATGACCTGAGCCGAAGGCAGTCGCTTAACCAACCAAGCCACCCAGGCGCCCCGGAATTGCCCTTTTTCAAGAGTAGATGCCAGTGGCCATCTTTGAATGAGGTACTATAATCCTAATCCTATCATTTGTGGCTAGGCCAGCAGGGTTAGTTTCCTTGCAACACAGGTGGCATAATCCTCAACCGTTTATTATTAAAATTAAAAAAAATTTACTAGAAAGATACAGTGATTTTCAAATGCTCTTTAGACTTTCTTTTTTTAAAAAAGATTTTATTTATTTGAGAGGGAGAGTGCATGAGTTGGGGGGGAGAGGCAGAGGGAGAGGAAGAAGTAAACTCTCCACTGAGCAGGGAGCCTGACGCAGGCTCAATCCCAAAAGCCCCATGTGGGCTCAATCCCAAGACCCTGAGATCATGACCTGAGCGAAAGGCAGATGCTTAACCAACTGAGCCACCCAGGCATCCCTAGGCTTTATTTCTGAACCAATTCAAAGCACCAAATTCAGTCATTTAGAGAACACTTGTTTCATGCCAGTCAACATACTACATGTGTTACATACTTAATCAGCATCGCGGCAGTACTATCCCCATTCTACAGATGAAGATATATGCTCAGGAAGTGACTTCCCCAGTATTAGGCAAAAGAGAAGCCTAACTATACTGACTGAATTATCTGACTTTGAATAGCTTGAAGGAAGACAATGAAAAGTTAGAAGAAAGCCATTTAAAATTGGTTGCCTTTCACATCAGGTGCATGTAAAATAAATAAACCTAAGGAGACAGTAAAATATTAATCAGGTGTTCAATGTTTATGGCTAATATTTTTTCAAGCTGTCTTTAATTATTAAGTAAAATAAAGTGAGTGTAAGATATGCCTAAACTTGAGGTAATAAACTTCATCCTAATAGAACTCAGAGTCTCAGCTTCTTAAACACATTTTGTAGTTGAGTTTGTTTTCGATGATTTTTATTATTTAGTTAGTTACTTTTAGATGATTTTTAAATGTTGCTCTTCCCATCTGTCAAACTAGAAGGAAACTAACTTTATTGTGACTACTGCATGCCAGGCATGAGTTCAGGTGTTTTATGCACACCAGGTCACTGAATTTATTAATAGTCTTAACATTTCTCATAGTTGAAATAAGTACTTCCCCGCTGATTAAAGAAATAGGTTACAATGACATCTATCTTATGAAACTTCCTTAATATATACATTTAAGTATTACATTATATCATTTACCTGAGAACTTTAAGCCACCTCTGAAATCTCTCCAAATTTATAAATTATGGTTTTTCAAAAGTGATTACAGGTGTTTGTCATTGTTCCCAAGAGTACATGTAGTTTTTTTCCCTGATTATACATGCTCTAAATGGAACATTACAAACTAACCTGGGTAATGATTTTGATCTATATTCTGATGTTGTGTACATGCCCTTCATTTTTAATTTGTATTCAGATATTCACATCAGGAGGCAAGAGTCTAATTGATTGTTCTGAAGACAGAGTGCCTACTGCATCAAAATAATCGGAAATTTGCGACTCAGCCTTGTATACATAATGCATTTCTCCCTAGTTAAGATTTCCTTTGAATTTGCAGTTGTGCAGTCAAAATGCAAACATTTTGAAAATTATTAAACTGGCAGTTTATTATTATGGACACTCTGCAGTTCATAAGCACATGCATTTAAAACACCAAGAAAGTCAAATATTGGGGACTTGCTTTATGGTATTAGGCTAAATTAAACTTTATTCAAAATTTACATTTTCCTTTGTTAGGTAAATGCTGATGACCTGTGTTCAAATTCTCCTCCTATGGGCTTGTTTAACCTCATGCTCAGGCTCTTTAAGCCTCTTTTCTGATCTAGAAAATCCCATAATAATTCAGAGTATTTTTTGTGGGGATTATAAGATAACAGATGTGAAAGTACCAAGCCCCAGATAGGCTTGTTTGGCAAATGTTTCCATGTTTTGTTTCTGCAAAGCGTTAACCTGTCTAAATGCTATACAAGCTATGTAAACCACCAAGATCAAGGGAACTTCGAGTTCATGAAAAAATAATAGATCCTAACCATTTTCTTTTCACTATGTGGAAAAATGCTGGATTTCAAGGTAAAGAAGGATCCTAGTAACCAAGTGGCAAGATGTGTTACTCTGCTTTCTCTTTAATTACTTAATCAAGTATTGAAGTCTCTAAGGTGTGGAAGGACTTTTCATCTGCCACTCAGGACTCTCTCCCCTTCCTGTTGCTCCCCCAGTCCTTGCCTCCTATCCATTGTCTCCCTCAGGGTCCAAGTTTTATAACTGTAACATGCCATGTTGGCACCCCCGCGCTTCTGCAATATTATTGCCTTTGCCTTGAATCATATACTCTCCTGTTACCTAATTCCTCCACCTTCCATCTCAACCTAAATAATATCTGCCCTAGTAGGTCTTACCTGAACATCATGCCCTCCCAAACAAAATAAACTTACAATTCTATCTTCTACTCTTTCATCATTGGGTAGAGTAGATGCTTGGTAAAGAGGAGCACATGTGAGCTTGTTAACTGAATCCATCCCCACGTCACTATTGACTGTTATCTATCATCTGTTATCAGCAAAGGGAATGTGCTGAGTCAGCAACCCAATTTGAAGACTTCTGAGGATTAACCAATGTGATATTACAAGCTCATCTTTGTATTTTGCAGTCTAACCTAATTGTCAAGTCCATGGGTACAAAGATGTGCAGAGTAGCCAAGAGAAAAGTTGGGCAAAACAGTATGGTCTACATTATGAATTTATCTAGGCCTGATGATGAGCTTGAGTGGAAAAGATGATGGCATGAGTAGCTGCAAAGGATAATGGGCTACTGGAATTTCTGTAACTAGAACCTTCTAGATCAGTTCCCATCACAATTCTGGTGTGTTATTTGGCACCAGCCCTTGACAATGACTCTAGAATAATCTCAGGAAATTCTGACTGAACAATTTAAAGCCTTTCTCCTATAAGTCTAATAATAAGAAACAAATACAATGATAATTTTAAAAAATACTGGATAGTATAATTATAATATTATAATCACATCAAAAATAAATATTAACTTGAAAAGCACATGTAATAATATCCCACATTTATTCATACTAAGAAGCACAAAGAAAAATTTTCTTTATTTTCACTTAACAGATATTTTCACCTTCAGCTGAGTCCCACCCTCCTGGGGGACTGGGAATGGGCAGATTATCAAGGCAAAGTAGATAATAGATTTATTTCACTGTAACACTGGTCCATTATAATAAATTGAAAGTATTTTAAATTTATATATTCTTTTTTAGATCATTCTGTTCTCTCAGATTACCTTTTCCTGCCCCTCTGCAAATCTGTGGACTCCTCATCAAGCTAGACCTGCAGTGACTATAAAAGCCACCAAGCTTACACGCTGGAGTCCCTCCCTTCCACAGGTGCCTTCCAGGCCTCTGGAAGCTATTCACAACATAATGCATTTTGCGAAATGTGCAATAGTAATACATATTAACCACAACTGATGAAGAAACTAGCTGTTACTACCTTGATTCCTTCTCTGTTGGGGACCCCCTTTTGTTTAGTAGGCTGTCATGGCTGTGGGAAGTTTTGGAATCAGCCTATGGGGACATTTAACTGAAAATACAGATAGCCTAAATTTATAGTAAAAATTTTCATAGTTTGCAGTCATTTCTGTGTAAATTATTGCCTCTATTCTTGAAAGGCTTCTAGGAATAATGTAGTCAATTTAAAGAGTATTTAAGGAGACTTGAAATGTCCTGAAATCTTAAAGTGCATATATGACAGAACCTTGACAGAGAGCTTCCCAGATTTGACAGCAGTGGTAAAACCTATACGGCATTACTAATTATAAGTTGTGAAGCCAAAGGAACTTTCCTTAAACAGATACTATTTTTTAAGAAATTAATTTTAAATTGTTACTTTTTTAAAAGCCAATTTCTATTAACCATGCCAGAGGACAGAGTTCTTTTTCTCATCTGTGTGGAGGGGTGCTACAAATGCCTATGAAGAAGCGATTAAAGTATAAGCAGTCGACAATGTAGGGATGGAATATTTTACAGAGGTGGGTCAGGTAGCTAAGTGATAGAAGTTATATCCTGTTCCTCTTATAGTTGAGGCTCTAAAAGATAAATACATCTTCTGAAAACTGATATGAAGACAGTTGAAATTGCCACATGACTCCCGGTCCTCACTTTTATATTACACAATAGCCTCCCTCTGCATTTGGCTACAAACAACTGCACCATCTCCATTTTACATGAGGTTGGCCTGGTAGAGTCATAGAATTTTTGGTCTTGAGAGATACCTAGTGAAAATTCTGTTTAATGTCTATATTTTTTTCAAATGAAGAAACCAAAATCCATAAAAGTTAAATAACCTACTCAAAATCACACACCTACACGGGGACAGGTTCAAGACTCCCATGTCAGATCATTGAAATATGGACTAAAAAACATAATGTAGGATAACGGAAAAAAGCTTGTATTTGTTATTGGATAAAGAAAATATTTAAACTTAAGAGCATTTTGATTTTGTATAGTACATAGAGAAAAAATATTGCTTTGTACAAATTTTCATTTATTAAAATATGTTCAGGAAAATCACCTTTAAAAAGGGTCTCAAATTGCAGATGAACAGAAGAGTAAATTTTAAATGTAACAAAAACTAAAATTTTAAAAAGTAGAAAACAGAAATTAATAATTTTAAATCTCTAAATAAAGTAGGACTTTCTAACTCTAAAATCAATTGATAAAGAAAAAATAAATTTGACCACAAAAAATATAAAACACCTTTGAGTAAAACATATACAAACAAGATAGCAAAGTAACAATAAAACAAAATAATTGCCAAACACAAAGAGAATTAAAAAATCATACAAGCCTGGAAAATATATTTGTGAAACTATTACTGATAGTTAATATCTTTAATATTTATAAAGAAAAGAGAAACTGCTGACTCTGTTCTTCATTGAATGATGTCCCTCTAAAAAAATATGTTGGGGGTGCCGGAGTTGTTCAGTTAAGTGTCTGCCTTCCGCTCAGGTCATGATCCCAGGGTCCTGGGATCGAGCCCCACATTAGGCTCCCTGCTTGGCGGGAAGCCTGCTTCTCCCTCTCCCTGTTTGGGTTCCCTCTCTCGCTATGTCTGTTAAATAAATAAATAAAATCTTTAAAAAAAAATATGTCAGAACCCTAACTCCTATTAGCTCAGAATAATACTATTTGGATATGGGGTCTTTATGGAGGTAATCAAGTTAAAATAAGATCATTAGGGTGTGCTGTAATCCAATATTATTGGTGCCCTTATGAAAAAGGGAAATTTGGACACAGAGGCAGATACGCCTACAAGCAGAAGGCCTTATGAACATGTAGTCATGCATCAAGGTGATGCTTCTACAAGCCAAGGAACACCAAAGATCGCCAGCAAATCACTGGAAGCTACAAGGGAGGCATGGGACAGATTCTCCCTCACAGTCTTCAGAAGGAACTAACCTGCCAACAACTTGATCTTGGACTTCAAGCCTTCAGAACTATGAGTCAATAATTTCTGCTGTTCAAACCATCCAGTCTATGATACTTTGTTGGGGCAGTAAACAGATACAAACCCCAAATCACAAATGGGCAAGGAACACAAGCAGATCAATTTTAAAAATAGCCATACAAATAATTAATAAGTCTTTAAATGATTAAAATTTTCTAATAATTTTAAATGCATATTTAAGTAACAATTTTCTTTTCATAAAATAAATTGGCAATTAAAATGCTAATATTGAATGCTTTTTATATATACAAGGGGATAGTTTTTCATTATGAATCAAGAGACTGGAAAAAAAAAATGTTCTTACTTCTTGACTGGGTATTTTCCATTTCTCTAAATATCCCTTTAAGGAAATAGGCAGAGAAAGGTCAATGTAGACCAATGTCAACACCAAGGTACTCTGGAGATTTGGAGTCTAAAAGTCATTGGTGACCCATAGCTAGCCAATGTCTTTTTGCCGAAAAAACTCTGTTCTGAGCTCCTCCGTCCAGGAGAAAGCCAAAGTCCTCTACCTGCCTGGTAAGAGGGGAGAAAACTGCGGTGGTGAGGTGAATATTTTCACATGGTTGCTGAAAATCTCATGCTGCAGTGAAATACTACATAGCTGGGGTTGACAAACTACAGCCCACAGGCCAGATCCAGCCTGATGCCGACCTTTGTAAGTAGAGTTTCATTGGAAGGAACATGCACACCACACACATACACACCTCAAAGAGCCTTGGTGAAACTTCATATTAATAGGCAATATTAGAATAAGACTGCTGATTTAAATACCAAACTGGTTAAATTTCCGAGGGCCATAAACTCTAACCTTTGGGATTTGCTGTTCTACCAGACAGAAATTATCTCTATGGGATAAAAATCTTGAAGTTCACATGTAATTCCCCTAAGTCTCAGGCCTGGAATCAACAGTAAGCAGTGAATTGAACTAAATGCATCCCCCCCTCATACCTGTATGATAAAGTTGCATAATGAAAAGAAATACATTTTTAAAAAAGGAAAAACATTATATTATGCACTGAACATCTCAAAAAGTTAGTTTTAATTATATTCTCAAGAAATAGTTCATTAAATAGCTAAGAGATATGACTGCCAGTATTTATTATTCATTTTAAATAAACTAATGATCTCATGTAATTTTAGTTACAAGAGTCTTATGAGCTTGGTGTATTAGACTAAAACTCTTGAGATTATTTTGAGTAACAAAAATGTATTATGAATTATTAATTTCTATTCAACAGAACTAGATCCAAACTCATTTACACACCAGGTCTTTTTGTTTTAAATAACTCAATTATAACTAAAATGGAAATGTCATCTATATAATTCCTGAATTAACTATATAAAAAATAGAACCATTAATATATGTATAATATTCTTCTGCTGTTACATACATATATTTGTATATAGTTTATTTGCACATATATAACTGTATAATTTTTAAAACTCTATGTAGTTTTAAGGCTATAGATTTTTTTTTTAAAAGAAGATGGGACAGACTTTTTAAATTTTTAAGAAGTTTATATACTCAATAGCACCAAGTAGAAAGTATATTTTTTTAACAACCCAAAGTAGCCATGGAATACTTTTAAAATAATCTTAGATACATTCATGTGTTTCACTGAAGGCTACAAGAGCTTTCTCAGATAAACAAAAAATGTTAGAATCTTCTGTTTTCCAAAGAATATCTATGTGATTTTTTTAAATAAAATGTTTATCTGGCTTTATTACAATTGTATTCGCCCATAATGCTAATTTTATATAACCAGATCAGGGTGACATATGCATTGTCTATCCCTTAAATATATCTTAAATATCAAGTATGAGTCACAGGTAGAGATCCAGAATCAAGCCAAAAAAATTATTTCAAAGAAACTCACTGGTCTATGTGTTGAAAACATTTTAAAACTTCTAAATATTAACTACTTTATTTAAATGCAACCAAATGATAGTTGAGTTCCTCCTCTGAGCCTGGTATGTTGCTGGATGCTTTAGGAGACACAAAAAAAGTCACTTTTAGAGCTCTCAGTTTCCCCTACTGGAAAATTCCCATATCCTGAAAGAGCTGGTATTTGCAATGTCTTCTCTGTATATCAACTGAAAATGTGTGTTTATTTCTTTGTTGGTTCATAATCTGAGACAACCCTACTGATATGTGAGGACTCATGCATCATCAAGGCTGACATTATAAAGAAAGAATAATGCACATTCACCCATTTAGTAAATAATTACGGAGTGCCTATGAGGTGCCAGACACACTGAGAAGCAATTGAAGCCAATCCCATTAAGACCTTTATTTCAAGATGCTGGCTATGATACTGGAGATAAAATTCCATTCATGTGAAACAATCTGAAAAATATTAAAGAGAGTACATAACCAAGCACGGTTTGTAATGTGGTGCTAAAACACAGAGCAATCCTTGGCATCTTTTTTTTCCCACATTTCATGTCTGATCCATCAAGAAATCCCGCATGTTCTTCCTTCAAAACATCCCAAATCCAAATAAATGCCTCTCATGACCTCCCTTGTCTGAGCCACCACGATCTCTAACCATAGTAGTTAAGTACCTATATTGTCACCTGGCTTCTCTCTTTGCCTTTCCATAGCCTATTCTCAGTACAGCTATGGGAGTGGTCTGCTTAAAATTTAAATTAGGTCATATACCTCCCCTGATAAAAATCAGCCAACAACTTCCCACTTCATTCACAATAAAAGCCAACATTTGTACATGGCCTACAAAACCCTACCTAGTCTAAATTAAAAGAGAAGCAAAAGGAACTATGTTAAGAGGTCTGAATTTCATCCTAACTGCAATGGGTGGTTTACATGTTTAATTCACAAGGTATGAATTGTGTTATTGAAAAAGCACTTGACCGTGTGGAAAAAGGATTGTGGTGGAGTGTGTTGGGTATTTTCTGACACTCCTTATCCACTTCCTTCCTGGTCTATCCTTGGAGGTTTATCTTTACAGACAGTATCAATCAGACCCTCTGGCCTTTTGGACTCCCATTAGATTTAGCCAATTGAAGAGTTCAGGGGGTGGAAGGAGAGAGAAATTGAGGGAGCTTTTCTCTGAAACAGCATACCAGCTGAGCTGAGGTTTGCATTCCTCAGTTCTTTCCCAAAGGCCTCAGCTGCTGTGGGGGTACCCCTCCTACAGTAACTGCTCACAGCAGGTTCAAGAAACCACTCCCTTGCCTTGCACAGTATGACTTTGGTCTTGCCCAGACATGTTTTTCCATCCCTTGTTTATTCCTTAACCATATTCACACCTTGTTACATTCAGGTTGTATGTAACATACAGGTTGCATGTAACATACAGGTTGTATGTAACACAGACCCTGACAGCAATTAAGTTGACAATGAATGAAGGAGCAACTATGGCAGTCCAGAAGAGAGGCGGCTTGGACTAGCATCCTGCCAGCAGAGATATAGATAGATAGGAGATGTATTTTGAAGGTAGATTTGGAGTCTGTTAGAGCTGGACTGCCATTAGGAGATGAGAAAAAGGAATAAATAAGAACTTCTATATTTGTGCTCAAACTTCCAGCTGGATTGTGAGTCGGGTAAACAGAGAAAAAACCAGGATAGTGGAGAACAGTATGGAGGAGGAAGATATCCAAAGTTCCTTTTTGAAAAGTGGAGTCTCTTTGGCACTGAACTTGATTAGGAGATTGGATGCCAGGGAGACACTAGGGCTTCATAAAAGTATGGAAGTTGTGTGCACTGAGGTAGTATTTAACTGGATCAGATAACTGAATAAAGGGGTAACCTTAGAATAAAGAATAGAATTAAGGGAAAAAACTGTCATTTCCCTTCCAAAGGTGGGAAACTCAAACACTTAGAAATTGGATAGAGAAGAAGAAATCAGCAAAGATGACTGAGAAATTTGCTCTGTGTGTGTGTGTGTGTGTGTGTGTGTGTGTGTGTAGAGGAGGACTGGGGTGAAAATACAGAGTCAGAGTGTAGTGTTCCAAATGCAGGAAGGCTTGAGAGTGATTGCATTGAAAGGAATTTTAGTTTAAGCATGGGGTGGCATAGAAGTAAAACTGAACAAAGACTTTTCATTAGGATCTGGTCTAGCTCATTCGAGGTCTGTCCTGAGAATAAAGAATAGAATATAACCTAGTAATAAAATGTTCCTTTGTCTGTCTGTATGAACTATTTATTTATGTTTGACAGCTGAGGATATATTTTTCTTGGCACCGTTTAGGTAGACTGTGCTACTCACTGGTAGAATTCAGGTGATCAGAGCCTTGCCCCAGTCACTATATGCCTACTTCTACTTATCCATTACCACCTCGTCTTAATTGCATTATATGGCAAATTATGCTTTACAAGCAGAACAATGACCACCACAAAAATTCAATGAATGCACTGTCAGCCAAAATCCTACTTACAAGGTTTTGAGGGTATCTAAAACCCTTTATTACTTCTTCCACTGAGTAACTTTAAAAGTGACTATTCCAAATTTCAATTTATAAAATAAAACTATACTAATTACACAGCCTTTTTCATTGATGGGTTCCATGACTATTTTGATTAGAAAAAGAGTTCCATCACAAGTAACTGTACAGATCATTTTGGAAAAAGCGGCACATTTATTCTTCAAGAAGTCTTTTCTTTTTGCAATTGTATTAAATCATTCCAAATATTTTTCCATGTTAATACTTCCATTGCCTCTTTGGTTGTAAATATCACATGTACTAACAAATAGAAGAGCCTTATATCAGTTTTAAGATAGAATCTAACTGTATCATCAATAAAAGCCTGGTAAAAACTAAAAAGATTTGAGTTTCAGAATACATTTTTTAATTTTAAACTGGATTTTATTATCAATATACCAGATTTTCTTTCTAGTTATCCTATGTTTCAGATGAAATTTTTAAAATGATATTCCTCAAAGCATTATAAATAAGAACACAATATATGTAAAATCATGTGTGAGCTAATTCTCTTTTTCCCCGTCCCCATATTTTAAGAATTTTTGATGTGCCAACTGCCTCAGTCTTTAAAAGAATCAAACAAAATTAGAATGCAAACTAACTGATTAAGATTTTTTATTTAATATGAAAATGAATGCTTTGAGCCAAGACATGGACAGATGGCTAATGTAGTAATTAATGAAAACATGGATTTTTTTTATATTTAGATAAACAACATCCAAAAATAAACCCTTTTTATTTAAAGATACCTGCATCTTTCAAACTTCCTTCCCAGTTTTAAAACTGTATTTAAATAAACCACAACATAAACATTAAAAATGGATACCTCCAACCGAGATATAGGTTATTATATTCAAAATAGGACACTGAAATAGAACAAAACTACTTTTAGAACAAGAACACAAAAATAAGAGATTTAACGACAAGCTTTACCTATTCCTGGAAAAGTCAAATTTTGCTTATGTTACTTGATGAGTCAAATGAATGGGAAACCGCTTCTTTCTATTTCAAGGAGAACTTTTCTGAGAAAGGAGATTTTGTTTTGTTTTTTTGTTTAGCAAACCTGCTGTGGAAATAAGAAATGTAAGTAGAGTTTAAATTCGTAAGACATGTGATTATATTTGAATAAACACCTCCTTAAAAGATCCAGGCTTGGGCTCCTGGGTGGCTCAGTTGGTTAAGCGACTGCCTTCGGCTCAGGTCATGATCCTGGAGTCCCTGGATCGAGTCCCGCATCGGGCTCCCTGCTCAGCAGGGAGTCTGCTTCTCCCTCTGACCCTCCCGACCCTCCCCCCTCTCATGCTCTCTCTCTCTCTCAAATAAATAAAAATCTTTAAAAAAAAAATCCAGGCTTGATGGATTATATACCTTAATTTTAATAAAATGTCAAATTTCCACTGTATGGATTCAGTTCCTCCATGAGGGAAAATTAATTAATTGATATTACTTGATATAAATATAAACTGTGTGGATAACTGTTATAGTAACTTATTTTTGAATAATTCATCCACTTATACACAAGGTTAGAGAAATTTTCCAATGTGTTATCACTTTAGTGACAGAGCCTAGAAATGACATCTACTTGGTATCAGTATTTTATTTATTTATTTTTGTAATCTAAATGTAACTTTATTTTTGTCTTCTACCATGTATTTAAAATCTATTCAATGGAGAGTTTTCTCTGCTAGAGGAAAAAAACCCTGGCAAGATTTATGACTTTCCCGGTAACTTGGAGGGAATAGAAAATCCTATGGTCACTTTAAGTTGTAAACAATCTTGACTCAAGTTACATTGTCAAGAATAATATGTTGAACAATATTTCAATCTGTGTTCAGAGAATGGACTCTCCCCAATATCCCAGCAAGGACCTGTAGGAGGCAGGCTGCCTGCCTTCAGGGGAGAACTGTGGAAGACTGTATTTGCTCTCCTTTTTATCTTTTCACTTTTTTTTTTTTTTTTGACACATCAGATTTATAGAAAGATGACCAGAATACAAAAAGAAATTTTCTTTTTTTTTTTTTAAGATTTTATTTATTTATTTAACAGAGAGAGACAATGAGAGAGGGAACACAAGCAGGGGGAGTGGGAGAGGGAGAAGCAGGCTTCCCATGGAGCAGGGAGCCCGATGCGGGGCTCAATCCCAGGAATCTGGGATCATGACCTGAGCCGAAGACAGACACTTAATGACTGAGCCACCCAGGCGCCCCCAAAAAGAAATTTTCTTACGCCCTTCACTCAGGTTAAACAAATGCTAAAATGAATATTTTACCATATGTTTTATTCTACTTTGTCTCTATACAATTTCCTCCTGAATGATTTGAGAATAACTAGCAGCCAAAATGCCTCTTTCTTCTTAAACATCTCAGTGTCTATTTCCTAAAATACAGGCTGTTCTCCTATAACTTCAGTATTATTTTTGAAATCAGGATAAAATTATGGATACAACACTATGACCTACTCTGCAGACCTTCAGGTTTTGTTCATTGTCCCCGTAACATCCTTTATGGCAAAAGAAACTCCCAGGTCACACATTCCCCTTGGTTGCCGTGCTTCTTTAGTCTCCATTCATCTCAAAACAGTTCCTCAGACATCCAGTGCGTTTCAAGACACGCGCCAGGAATTTTGTAGAATGTACTTCCATTTGAGTTTGTCTGATGTTTCCCTGTGAGTCAGGTCTTGGGCAGGTGTCCCGTAGAAGGGATCTTATGCTCTGTGCGTTCTATCAAGAGGCACATAGTGCTGATTTGTCCCATTTCTGCGGCTGTTAACTCTGGTCATGTGGTTAAAGTGGTGTTTGCCAGGTGTGTTCTCTATAATGGTACTACTTTTCCTTTTGTAACTCCCAAGTATTTTGTGGGAAGATAATCTGAGATTAAGTATGTATCTGTTACTACACACACTGTAGTAACCTTGTTTCAACCTTGTTTTACCATCCACTGATGATTCTTCCCTGGATAAGTTATTGTTATAATGTTTGCAAAATGGTGATTTTTAAAATTCTATTATTTCTGTCCTACTCTTTGGCACTATTATTTGGCATTCTCCTGTAAGAAAAGGTTTTTGTCTTCTTTTCTCCCTTCCTCCCCTTCTTCCTCCCTCTCTCCCTTCCTATGTGGGCTCATGGACCCTTGTTGTATTTCATGGGTTTTATTTCTTTAGTATCATTATTTATTTTGGTGCTCTTATCTTAGGTGTGGCAAGTGTGAGTCCCCTGAAACTAGCTCCAGAATCCTTTTGACATTTTTTCACCATTTTTTTAATATTTTGTTACATTCTGGCAAATTAAAATATTCCAGGCTCATCATGAACTTCCTGCTATCCAGCAGTGGAATCTATCATTTCTCCCAAGAGACCTAGTCTTTTTTCTTATGGAAAAGCTATTTAGAAACCAAGGTCTGAGATCTAGGTGAGATGTGTTCATTCCTCCTTGAATGTCATTGTTTCTAGATCCTCTCAGCAGAGCAACTCAGAAATACAAACATGCAAGATGTAAATGTTCACCCTTATCTATTTCTGTATTTGTCTAGTTAAAAAACATGAGATTCTGTTATCTCCAGTTTTAACCCACCACCACAGAGGGTTCATTATATTCCTCCCCTTTCCATATCCATAAACCCTTTCACCAACAGTGAGAAACCTCTTACTATCCACAATATACCTAGTTATTTGCTCAATCCTAAAATATTCAAAAAATAGTTCCAGAATTTCTAACCCATGCTTCTGGGAAAAAAAAAAAAAAAGTCTACCAACTAGAGTTCAATATTTATCCAGAGTTCTTTTGTGTCTTTAACCTGGGAGTGTATACTATGTCTAAATTTCCCAAAGGTTAATGCTTTTTTTCCCCTCGTCAGTGTGGTTAGGCTGTTCATTCATTAATAGAGCTCAGTTCATTTATTTCTATTTATAGTCCAAATTAGGATTTTTCCTTATTCTTGTTGATTTATTGTCCCTTGTTGATTTCTGAAACATAAACATGGTTCCAAATATCAGAGCTGTACAAGAGGTATACTCAGGAGAGGTCTTTCTTCATGGTTCCTGTCTTTTCCATCCTATCCCTCAATTATCTCCTATAGGTAACCAATCTCATTACTCTCCACTTTATTCTCCTTGTACTTTATTTTGCACACATTAGTCAATATGTGCAAAATGTCTTATTTCCTCCTCTTTCTTACACAAAAACTGAATTATTTCTATGTTATTGTAAATGTTTTTCTTTTTTTTCTGTCTCAAGTGTTCACAAACTATGGCCTGAAGGCCAAATAGGCCCAGTGCCTGTTTTTGTAAATGCAATTTTATTGGAATGTAGCTGAGCTCATTTATTTATATATTGTGACTACTCTCATACTATAATCACATAACTGAATAATTGCAATAAAGAATATATGGCCTTCAGAGCCTAAATTATTTACTATCAGATCTGTTATAGAAAAGCCTCCATTTGGTCCTTTAGAGAAAATATCTGGTTACTGTTTTGTATATGAAGGCTATAAATTTCTGTATGTTAACTTTAGGTATTACTAATTTACTGAATTTCTTTATACTCTGAGTTAGTTTTATCAATTCTCTAGGGCTTTCCAGGTACATAATCATATAATCAGTAAATAGATATATTTCTGTTTTGTTTTTTTCCCCAGCTCTTCTGCCATTTTTTTTCCTTTTGTCTGATTATGTTAACTAATATCTTTGGTAAAATGTTGAATAGTAGTGGAAATAGTTCTTGTCATTAACCTGATCTTAGTGGAAATACCCCTAGTGTTTCCCCATTAAGATACTAACTTTGGAACTAATAACTTTTTAGTAAGGAATTTTTATTATTATTATGGTAAGAACATATCCATCATTGGGCTAAGAAATAAACAGGTCAATAAAAGAGAATACAGAGTTCTGATACAGAAGACACATACATGTATAATAAATCAACTTCAACAAAAGTGTCAAGGCAGTATGATGGAGAAAGTACATTCTTTGAACAAGTGGTGCTAGAGAAACCGAATGTTTGTGTGCAAAGACCACAAGCTTTGGCCCTAATTTCACATCTCAGGCAAAAATTCAAAATGAATCATAATCCATAAAACTAAGTTTAAGAGTTAAAACTATATGTTATGTAGAAGAAAACGTAGGAGAAACTCTTTGTGACTTTAAAATAGGCAAAGATTTCTTACCGAGGACCCAAAAAGGAGAAAGGATAAAAGAAAATGTTGATAAATTCGACATCATAAAATTTTGTAAACTACTGCTTTTCAAAAGTCACTGTAATAGAAAGACAAGCCTAAGACTAGAAGAAAATATTTGCAAATGACTTACCTAATAAAGGGCTTATATCCAGAGTATATAAATAAGTCTTACCACTCAATATAACAAAACCAAAATAAAAATGAGCAAATCAACAGGTTACATCCACACATATATGTATACATTCAGGCATATGTAAACACCAATGGCTAATAAGCATGTAAAGTGGTGCTTAGTATCAAGTCATTAGGGAAATGCAAATTAAAACCACTATAAACTCATCAGAACTGCTGTAAAAATGACTGACAATATCAAGTTTTGACAAGAATGTGGGACAGAGAAGCGGTGAATGGCAAACTTTTCTTGTAAAAGACCATATAGCAAATATTTTAGGTTTTATAGCTCTCAAACTCAGGGTCATAGCTACTAAACTCTGCCACTGTAGTTCAAAAAAAGGCATTGTCAAGAAATAAATGAAGGGCGCCTGGGTGGCTCAGTTGGTTGAGCGACTGCCTTCGGCTCAGGTCATGATCCTGGAGTCCCGGGATCGAGTCCCGTATTGGGCTCCCTGCTCAGCGGGGAGTCTGCTTCTCCCTCTGACCCCCCCCCCTCATGTGCTCTCTCTCTCTCTCAAATAAATAAATAAATAAATCTTTAAAAAAAAAAAAAAGAAAGAAATGAATAGGTATGACTGTGTTTTATTAACACTTTAGTTACAAGGACTGAAACTCAGATTTCATAAAATTTTTAGGTATCATGTTCTTTTGATTTTTCCAACCATTTAAATTATAGAAGTATATTATTTTATTACATAAACATATAAAAAGCCAGAAACCAAGACTGCATATTGTGTGATTCCATTTATGTAAAATGTCTAAAAAAGGGAGCTAGAGAAAAAGAAAGCATGTCAGTGATTACCTAGGGCTATGGGTGTGAACAGGAAATTAACAGCAAATTGTCATAATGGAATTTCCCAATATGATGTTAGTGTTACTAAACCACATTATGGTGATGATCGAGAAGTGTGAATTTATTAACACTGTTTGCTCACAAGGCATTAATATCATATTATGTAAAATATGCCTCAGTATCTTTAAAAATAGATACCATTAAGAAAACGTAAAGGCAAGCAACAGACTAAACTGCAAAATATTTAAGACTGTATCCAGCATATGTAACAAAGTCTTAAGGTAGACAACTGAATTTTAAAAGTGGGCAAAAGACTTTACCAAAAATGACATACATGGCCAATAAGAAAAAGATGTTTATCATCATTAATCATTATGACTATGCAAATTGAAATCATAATGAGATACTATTATGTAAGCTTTAGAATAGTTGACATCAAAATGATAGATAATACCAAGTAGTAGAGAGGATGTGGAGAAACTTGAACTTCTAATTCACTACTGGTGTGATTGTAAAAAGCAACAGCCTCTTTGGAGAACAATTTGGCAGTTTCTTACCAAGTTAAAAAATATACTTACCATATGACCTAGCAAATTTACTCTTATGGAATTATCCAAGAGAAAGGAAAAAATATACAAGAGAACACTTATACAAGCAGCTTTATCCATAACAACCCCCAACTAGAAAAAACTCAAATGCTCATAAAGTAAATGTATAAACAAGTTTAATACATACAATAGAGTACTATTCGGCAATAAATATGAAGTACCAGTATATGCATCATTACACTAAACGAGAGAAGAAAAGAAGCCAGACACATGGGACTATATATAATAAGATACCCACTTATATAAAATTCTAGTAAAATACAAAATTGTAGAGCAGTGGTTGCCAGGGCCAAGAGGTAGGTATGGCATTAACTGCAAAGAAACAAAGGAAATTTCCAGTGTGCTGGAAATGTACTATATGATGAATGTGGTGGTGTTTTAGGACTTGTACATACTTGTCAAAACTGATCAAATAACATCTATAAAATTGGCAAATTTTATTGCAAGCGGTGTCTTTGAAAACGTTGTCTCACTTTGGCTTTGTTTGTACATTCTTTTTTGGAAATCTGATGCCTCTTTAATTCTCTTGCTCTTGTAAGTTATTTGATTATAACCCCAGTGGCCCTGAGAATTTTTTTAAAATCTTCAAAGTCTAATTGTTCTGCTACAATAGGTCTCAGATTACCCTGAATCAGTTTTCACCAGTCCCCAGTGAATCCTGCCAATATGTAGATTTAGGTCATTTTTTCATTCAGAATTTCTTTTGGATTACAGTGTGAAACATTAGATCTGATCCATTGTTTTGTCATTCTTTGTAAGAGACTCCAAATATATATATAAACTGAATTTTCTTTGCTGTCTATTTTAGCCACATTTTTCTCTCACCTTTTTACTTCTTTTCCTAGCTCATCTCCAGTATCTTAACTATTTCCTGTTTTCTTTCCTTTTTGTTATACCAGCTTTGACATACAGTTCACATACCTCATAATTTACCCATTGAAAGTGTACAATTCAGTGACTTTTGGTATATTCACAGTCATACATCCATCACTACTATTTTAGAACATTTTCATTACCCCAAAAGGAAACCCTGTACCTTGGCCATCAGCTCCCTGGCTCCCAGACCCGGTAACCACTAAATGTTGTCTCTGTAGATTTGCCTACCCTGGACATCTCCTGCAAATGGAATCCTACAATGGGAGGCCCTTTGTGACTGGCTTCTTTCATTCAGCATAGTGTTTTCAAGGTCCATCTATGTTTAGCATGTATCAGGACTTCAATTCTTTATATTGCTGAATATTCTATTGTATCGATGCATTCATTTTATTTATCCATTCATGAGTTGATAGGCATCTGAGTCTTTCCAGTTTGGGGCTATTGCAAATAAGGCAGCTATGAACATTCTCACACAAATTTTTGCATGAACATAGACTTTTGTTTCTCCTGGGCTTACACTTAGAAGAGGACTTATGTGGTAATTCTATGTTTAATCATTTGAGAAACTACCAGACTGTCTCCAAAGTGGCTGAACCGCTTTACATGTCCAATACCAGTCTCTAGGGGTTCCAGTTTCTTCACATCTTTGCCAACATATTATCTCTTTTTATTATACTGTGTCTGAAATGGTATCTCACAGTCATTTTAATTTGCCTAGTGGCTAGTATTTCTCTAAAGGTCTATTTTCATGTGCTGAACATTTGTACATCTTCTTTGAAAAAGGTCTATTCAAGTCCTTCTCCATTTGTCTGCTTACTGTTGAGTTGTAGATGTGATTTACATATACTGGATGTTCAACACTTACCAGACATCTGATTTGCAAATATGTTCCCTCATTCTGCAGGTTGTTTTTGCGGGTTTTTTTTTATAAGATTTTATTTGATAGAGACACAGCAAGAGAGGGAACAAAAGCAGAGGGAGTGGGAGAGGGAGAAGCAGGCTTCCCACCAAGCAGGTGGACCTGAGCCACCATCGTGACCTGAGCCAAAGGCAGACGCTTAACAACTGAGCCACCCAGGCGCCCCCCCCCTTTTTTTTAAGATTTGTGAGCACGAGCAGGGGGAGAAGGAGAAGCAGACTCCCCACTGAGCAAGGACCCCGACATAGGGCTCCATCCCAGAACCCCAGGATTATAACCTGAGCTGAAGGCAGATGCTTAACCAACTGAGCCACCCAGGTGCCCTTCTTTGCAGTCTTTTGATAGTGTCCTTTACTGCCCAAAAATGTTCACTTTTCATGATGCCAGTTCACTGATTGGTCTTTTGTTACCCACGCTTTTGTTATATCTAAGAAATCATTGCCTAACCCAAGGTCACAGAGATTTATACCCGTTTTCTTCTAAGATTTTTATGCGTTACCTCTTATTTAAGTCTTTTATCTATTTTGAATTTTTATATGTGGTGCAATGTAGGGATCCAACTTCATTCTTTTACACGTGGATATCCAATCACCCCAACATCATTTATTGAAAAGACTATTCTTTCCCCATTTAACTGTCCTAATCTTAAATAATGTTTACATTTGAATCTATGCTTCCTTAAAGCCCTTATTATTTTTCATTCTATAATTTTTTTCTGAGTTTAATACTCATTTTCTTTCCTATGTTTCTCTAGTTTTTGAATTTTCAACTTTCATAATACAACTCTTGGGCCTTGGAGTTGTTTGGATGCTAAAATAGTTGAATGTTTTGTTGTTTTGCTTAGGCTTGTGGTTTCTGCAGCAAACCAATTCTTTTAAAAATGTCGTAGGCATCTGCTCTATTAGTTTCCAGTTTCTGGTACCAGTAGACACAGTGAAATATTCTGTAGACATGATTTGCAAATCTGATTTATCCATTTGCTTCCTTGCCCCATAGCTCTTTTTCACAACATAATTGTGGCTGCTTTGGGACCACCACTATGAAACACTATTTCACAATTAGATTGCAAACAAATCACTGAGTCCATGTTTTCCTCCTGCATGTCTACTAATAAGTTGTCCCTCCATATACAGAGAGATTGCAAGAACCATATTTCTATCTTTGCATATTAATGAAATCCTTGGAGTGTTAAATGTCACCTCATGAAGGCATTTTTTTTCTAATTAATAACTTAAAAGAGGATCATAGGGCAAATGGAGTGGGCACCTATTTATCTTTCTCAGCATGTACAAACTCTGGGATTTTTATTTATTCATTTTTAGTCTTGCAAGTTTTCTGCTTCTTTACAAAATATAAGGAGCATGAAAGAAGTACAAGCACAGTGTCCAGCACATAAGAGGCATTCAGTGATTATGTACTTCATTAAAATGTAAATAAGAATATACCTGTTAAAACATTTGGTACCATGTTTTAGAATTCTCCTGTTTAATGCCTCTTGAGCCGTTTCTTTTTAATGGTTCATAAGCATATTACTTGCAAAAAATGGTAAGAGAATTTTCACAATCTTCAAGTTCTACATTTATTTTCTGAATCATGCTGGAACACTTGACATGGAACACAACACCCTCCCTGTAAAGCTAAGTCATTACACTGATGAGTAACTGGCCCCCACAATTTACCTGGTAAACTAATTCCCAGTAGAGCTCATGACTCTCCTTAGCTTGCTCCTTCTGGTTTGCCATGCCTCCCTCTAAATTGAGTGGCATCTGAAATAGTGCTTCACTGTCAACAATACGAGATATCTAGGAGTGGCCTTCCTTCATATGGAAAGTTGGAAAAAAAAAAATATATATATAGTACTTTTATAAGGATGCCAATAGCTACAGAGACATGTAACACTTGAGCAAGTTGAGCGGAACAGAAATGTTGACATATAAAAATGTGAAGTATCAGAAACATTATCTGATACATTGTTCTGACAAATCCACATCTGATCTCAAGACTACAAGTTTTATTACAAGAACAATATAAATAGGAGATCTTCCGGACCTTCATTCATGGTGTTAAATATTTTCCATACTAACACACTCTTACCCCACAAGGAAGATACTTAAATTTTACTAAGCCATGAAATGTAAAGCTAGTTCAAGGTTAAGGAAGCTTGCCTTTTGCAAAAGGACACCAATTCTGACCATTTAATCCATTTCTGGTTGTTAAGTTGTCACAGAGAAAAGCCTGAAGTGAGCATGAGAAGTATTCATCAGGAGGCTTTTAGGTTCCATCTATATCTATATATCCATACATCAAACTATATATCAGATACCCTACATATAAAAACAGATATAATTTATATATCATATATTCTATTTAATATTTCACATATTCCTCTAATTAGAAATATTTATTTGCATAGTAATGTTGGCATACCCTTATTGTTTTTAGGGATTCAGATAATCTCTGAAATGATAGTTTATCAATCGTTCACTCCTCTGTGTAATATTACTGCTAAATTTTCATAGAAAATAACCTAAAAATATATGGAAAAGATGTGTTTACATGTGTGTTTTGTGAGGGTGTGTGATTTTTAACTAAAGAGCCACTTTCTAACAATAGAAGATACTCCCCAATTCTGTTAACATTTATGCTTCCCCTAATCTCTTGCAAATTGGAGCATGTGCCTATGTTTGCAATGAACCAGTTCAGTATTCCACCTCACCAAGTTCCCAAGAGAACCATCACCATCAGTAAAATGTATAGTTTTCTGGGTGATGGACATTGGGGAGTGTATGTGCTATGGTGAGAGCTGTGAATTGTATAAGACTGATGAATCATAGACCTGTACCCCTGACAGAAATAATACATTATATGTTAATTTTTAAAAAGGCACAGTTTTTCCCTCAGCATCAAAGCCAGTACCTTCTCCAGCCTGGATTCAGATGGCAGATGAGGTCAGGGAGGACTTTCCCAAGCCTCCTCTATCCATATAAGAAATTGCTCATTCTGAGGATGAATTGCAGGTAAGTTCAAGACACTGGTAACTATAAGAAAACATGTTAGAAAGTGGAATAAGAGTCCATTCTACTAACATGTTCAAGTCATTTCTACATACACGAAATTTGGGTTGTTGTAGGATCTGTGTTAAAACTTGCTTCCTCCATCCTGCTGCTTAGAGTCTGAAGGAGGCTCAAATAGTGAAGTAGAAGGAAATCGCCCCAGAGAAGACTTTGCAGAGCTACAATTCCAGCTTTGGATTGTGTACCTATAGACTTGTGTATGGGAGGAAAATAAACTTCTAATTGTTTGAGCCATGGATATTTAGATTTGTATCACTTGGAGAAAAATCTATTTCCAAGTGAAACATCATCCTGCTCAATAAAATCGAAAGACTTACATGACAACTCATTATCTGGCCCCTGGCTTAAATCACTCTGACTCCATGCACTTCCCATCTCTGCCTGCCCTGCAGCCTTCCAAATAGACGTGGCTGGCTCAGGTCCTTTGACATCTCCTTGGGCTAGATCACTTTTCCCCCCGGAAAATTACATGGTTCCTTACTGATGCTTCTATTCAAATGTTTTATTAGAGTGGCCTTCCCTGATTCACATCAAGTAGTCATCCTTCCTCTCCCTTCCCCACCCCCCATGCTGTTTTTTCTCCTTTGTGCTTCCTCCTGGCACTTATAATCTAAAATACCATCTATTCATGTGTTTCTTTATTGCCTGTCTCACTTCACAAGGATGTAAGTTTCAGGAGTTCAGGATGACTTTTTAACCACAGCTTTATCTCCACTGCCTTGACTATTGCCTGACTTGCTATATTTGCATTCTTGAATGAATGAATTAGTGTGGGTGTACATTAAACAGAGCGTAAGAATACAAGTGAATTGACACTACCCCAAAACTGAAAGCAAAAGAGTATTATAGGGTTCCTGTTTTCAAAAATTATCAAGCCTTACATGGGGCTTACAAGTATCAGAACTCCTTTCTGCCAACAACCAATCATTTCTCTTTAAACAATGCAGCCAACATGGGAAAATGATGAATATCAAAGAGCCCACAGAGTAAAAATGTTGTTGCTAAGGAATAATCAGCTTCAGCTAGGAGTAGGCAAAAACATTTAGGTCTTTAATCTATCTCAAGTGAATTTTTGTGAGTCATGTAAGATAGGGATCTAATTTCATTGTTTTGCATATAAATATAAACTTTGCCACCACTATTAAAGAGACATACAGAAAACAGTTGCTTACATGTCTATACACTAACAAAATATTTTAAAAAGAAATAATCTCATTTACAATATTATAAAAAAACCACACACAACAAAATACTTAGGAATAACATAACCACGGAGGTGAAAGAGCTCTCCACTGAAAAGTAGAAGACTTTGATGAAAGGAATTGAAGAGATAATGTAAAGATATTCTGTGCTCATGGATTGGAAGAACTAGTATTATTAGAATATCCATACTTGGCATTCTCTAGCAATGTAATCTCTATCAATATTCCAATAGCATTTTCAAAGAAATAGGTAAAACAATACTAAAATTTGTATGGAACCGCAAAAGACTCCAAATAGCGAAAGTAATCTTGAGAAAAAAGAACAAAGCTGGAGGGATCATACTTCCTGATTTCTGTCTGTATTACAAAGCTACAGTAATTAAAACAGTATGGTATGGACCTAAAAACATAGATCAGTAGACCAGAGCCCAGAAATAAACCTGTGAATATATGGTAAATTAATTTACAACAAAAAAAGCCAACAATATATAACAAGGAACTTATTATCAATTCAATAAATGGTGGTGGAAAAATTGGATATTCACATGTGAAAGAATGAAAATGGACTTCTATCTTGCACTATACACAAAACTCAACTCAGAATAGATTGAAAAATTCAATTTTGGACTTGTAATCTTTAACGTATCCCTTAGATCTGAAATCTAAACAAAGCCAACCTACTGAAACCTAGAAGAAAATAGAGGGTAAGCTTCTTGACATTGGTCTTGATGATTTTTTGGATTTGACACCAAAAGCAAAGGCAATCAAGGAAAAATAAGCAGGAATATGACATCAAACTAGAAACTTCTGCACAATAAAGCAAACCAACAAAGTGAAAAGACAACCTACTGAATGAGAAGATATTTGCATATGCTGTATCTGATAAGGGGTTTTCAAAACATATAAAGAATGCACACAACTCAATAGCAAAAAGACAATCTGATTGAAATACGGGCAGAGGGACTGAATAAACACTTTTCTGAAGAAAGCACACAAATGGCCAGCAGGTACATGAAAAGTTACTCAACATCACTAGTCAATAGGGAAATTCAAATCAAAATTGCAGTGACACATCACTTAAACCTGTTCGAATGGCTATCGTCAAAAAGAAAAGTATTGGCAAGCATGTAGAGAAAAGAAAACCCTTGTGCACTGTTGTTGGGAATATGAATTGATATAGCCACTATGGAAAACAGTTTAAAGTTTCCTCAAAACATTAAAAATTGAGCTATCATATGATCCATTGTTCCCACTTCTGGGTATAGGTCCAAAGGAAATGAAAACAAAATATTCTGCACCTCCCTGTTTATTGCAGCATTATTTACAATAGCCAAGGTATGGAAACAACCTAAGTGTTCAGCAGATGTGCAGATAAAGAGGTGGCATACATACAATGAAATATTCTTTCATGAGTGAGGAAATTTTCCAATTTGTGACAGTATGGATGGACTTTGAGGGCGTTATGCTAAATGAAATAAGCCAAAGACTAATACTGCATATTATTTGTATGTGAAACTAAAACAAAACAAAACAGGAAAAAAAAAAAAAAAAGCCCAGCCTATATTAAGAACAGTAAAGTGGTAGTCAGGGGCTGGGTGGGGGAAATAGGGGAAGTTCGACCAAAGAGTACAAGCTTTCAGCTAGAAGATAAATAAGTTCTGAAGATCTAACATATAACACGGTAACTATAGTTGATGTATTGTATACCTGGAATTTATTAGAAGAGAACTTAAATGTTCTCACCAGTTAATTCATAACATACAAAAACTAGAAATACCATCTAGATCAAAATGGATATATAGTTGCACAAATGAAAACTACAGGACAATTATAAATTAAAAAAAAAAGGAATGAACCACCACTATATGCAAAAAACATGGACAAATCTCACAGAAGTTATTTTAACCAAAGAAGCCAGAAACAAGAATACTTACGTGAAATTCAAATACAAGCAACACAAATCTATGGTGCTAGTAGTTGGAGTATTTGGAGTTATTTGGAGTATTTGCAGTTATGGACTAGGAAGCATAAGAGGGAATGTTCTGTAGTAATGGTCCATAAATTAACCTGAAGGTACTATTCACCGAGCTGTACATTTATGCACATTGCTGTAGATAGGATATACTTTAATAAAAAATATATTTTAATTTATGGACAATGAAGTTTGTGCTAACTAAAAAATTTCCTGTTAATGCTGTCTTCAGGCTAATTTGTATTGCCCTAAGTCCTTTCTATCCATATTTCATAAACACTATCATCTTCTCCTCTATCTACTTGCGTGTAGGAAAGCTTACTAATTTTGGTCATTCTGCTATTTCATTAGCCAGTTGTTTTCTCTGGGAACTGCTTTCCAATTCTGAACAACCTAACAAGCACTTAGAGTTTTAAATAGTTTGAATAAATCTGCCTCAACCAAAGCATCACTTTAAAATTCAAAAATCCATTTGAATGACCAAGCATTTTTGTGCCAACCCAAGAACATTATTTAAATTACAGTGGAAACAGTAATCAAATTCATAGTAAAGCTATGTGATAGAAAATGAATCTAATAATGTCTTATCTTTGCTTTTTCCAGAAGAACCAGATTAAATAATCTCGAATGCACTTATGACTCAGATACGTCCATACTCCAAGGAGTTAAGGAAACCAAGAAAGTTGGCACAGACTTTTCTTAATGAGAGTATTGTGTGCCTTTTGCCTTTACTTACTTAATTGAAGACAAATATATAGAAACCAGAAATAGGCTAAGACTGTTCAAAGTATTTACAAAAAAAATACAGTTTTGAAGTATACATTAAAATATAATCTGCAAAAAAATATATATATATAATCTGCATTTTAAGGCAAAATAGTTGTCAATAAGATTGGGCTCCCATAACAAAATACCATAGACTCTGTGGCTTTAAAAAATAAATCTATTGTTTCACAAACCTTGGAGACCAGAAGTTTGATACCAGAGCACCATCATGGTCAAGGTCTTCGCCTTACAGCCCTGCCTTTGTGGAGATTCAGAGATCTCTCTCCCTCCTAATATAAAGCCACCAATTCTACCAGATAAGGATCCTACCCAGCCTTAACTATCTCCTACAAACCGTATCTCTAAATATAGTTCATTAAGATGGGGGGGTAAGGCTTCAACATATGAATTTTAGGGAGACATAATTCAGTCCATAGAAATAGTCTAGTAGTTAAAAGTCAGAGCTCTAGAATTAGTATTCAAATTCAAACGTCTAATCCACCACATCCTAACTGTGTGGCCTTAAACTCTAAAATATACTTTTCTTACCTGTCAATTAGATAATAGTACTAACCTCAGATTATTGTGATAAATGAATACATGGATATTTAGAAAACTGCATAGCAGATGGTTTTTTCAAATGAGATAAGAGATACATATTTTTAAGTATACAACATGATTTATGTACATATTGCAAAATGACTACCACAACTTTAGTTAACATCCATCTTTATACTTTTTTCTTGAGATGATAACTTTAAGATCTACTTTCTTAGCAACTTCCAGATATGCGATAAAATATTGTTAACTATTATCACTATGCTGTACATTATATCCGCAGGACTTATTTATCTTGTAACTGGTAGTATCTTTTAACCACCTTCACCCATTTCACCTTCCCTAACCCCTACCCTCTACCCCTGGCAACTACCCATCTGTTCTGACTTTTGTTTTGTTTTGTTTCTTCTAAGTTTCCACATGAGATTATATAGTATTTGTATTTCTGACTTATTTCATTTAGCATATTGCCCTCAAGGTCCATTTATGTTTTACAAATGGCAGGATTTCCTTCTTTTAATGGCTGAATAATATTCCATTGTGTGTGTATGCACACACACATGCACGCACCACACTTTTACCCCATCCATTCATCTATCAGTGGACACTTAAGTTGTTTCCATGTATTGCCTATTATAAATAATGCTGCAATGAACATGGTGGGTGCAGATATCTTTTAGATGGTAATTTTATTTTTTTGTCCATATTAAAATTTTTAATTGAAATGTAGTTTACAGGCAGTGTTACATTAGTTTCAGGCACACAACATAGTAATAAAACAAGTTTATACATTATGCTATGCTTACCAAAAATGTAGCTAAAATAGATGGTAATTTCAAAATAAATATTAGCTATTATTATTACTAGGTCATATCACAAGAGTAATTCTCTCCCATACAGGATCATCTTCTTAAAAATAGATTTAATTAGTCAATGTACTGTTGAGTAGAATTTGTTTTCAAAATATTACCTTGGAGAAGTACAGGGAAGCTAACGTAGTCATGGTTCTCAATTTCACATCAGACCATCAGTGGCAGCAGCACCTGAAATTTGTTATAAATGCAAATTCCTGAGCTCCACCCCAGACCAAATGAAGCAGCTCTCTAGGGGTGAGGCCAGTAGTCAGGGTTTTAACAAGATTTCTAAGTTATTTTTCTACACACTCATGTTTGGGAATCACTATAAAAAGGTAAGGCAGAACTGTGAAGGAGGTAAACTTCATAAAGAGGTAAACTTTGGTGAATCTTTGGCATGGAACATTGAAGCCTTCTGCTACTTAGTAATTCAATTTATTATGTAAATCCAATGAAAATGGACTTTTTTTTTTTACAGTAAATACAGAAATAACCTATAAAATTGGCATTCAATTTTATGCCAGTGCTGAACAGGAGAAACATAGAAGTCTATAGGCAAATAAAATAACATCAGTTTATTTAGCATAAAGGATTTTGTTTAAGTTAAATCTACTTCAGAGACAATAGTGTAAATTCTGGTCTCTGCCCTGAAATCCCTATGATTTTTTTTTTTTTTTTTCTGAAAGAGGAAAGGTCATATGAGGAACTATACTGCTCTAAGATTTATGTAAACCATTCATATTCTAGGCTAAGCCCTCACTTAAGAACAACCTCATTTGAGGACAATTGTGAAAAGTACTTGCTTGAGAACTAGAAACCATTTTTGCATAATCTTACTTTATCTCTACATTTGGCTGTGCAAATGAGCCTCACTTTCTTTTAAAACGGCATTATGGCATTTCATTTGGAGAGTTAACATTGATTGACTGGGAAGTATTAAATGAGAAAGACCTGGCCAGAGTCCAAGCTAGCACCCACACCAACATCTTTAAGGCATTAAAAATGACTAAAAAGAAGACAAGGCCATGATTCTGTTTCACAGATGAGGAGATAAAATAGACCAAAGATTTCAGTGGCCTGAGATAACACGGTAGAACACGGAAGTCAAAAAGTGGTCCACTGTGCACGTTAAGTCCTACAGAATTATTCAACAAACAGCCCTCTCATGGCCAGCATATCAAGAGGCCTCATTGGCGTCTTCAAGTGATGTGCTGGAGAAAACTCTACACCATTAACTCAACTTCGGCATTTAGTTCCTTATTCACTACTCATACCTAACATAGAGCCATGGTAGCCAAAGAACAATGTCCCACAAATTAGGAGTGTGGAAGAAATGAGTGAGTGGCCAAAAGGAGGGAAGAAAAGTTGAAGGAGAAGAGTGAAGGAAATCATTAACACTGACCATCCTTAATATTCTAGAATTCATGACAATGATTTATTCTGTGTACCTATGATAGATCTTCTTGCTATAAACTAATTGAACTACTAGTTTATACAGTTTCTACTCATTCCAATGAGGCTGTGCAAAGAAGCCAAATATAATGCTACGCAGAGAGCAAATCTTTTTTAAAAACTTGGTTGTTAATTTGATAAACAAGATATCAAGACAAATGCTCTTTATCATCATATTATTTCCCTCCCCTGATGTCTAAGGGACATCTAATTGTGTTCCTATAGTATTGCAGAAAATTGCCCAGTTGCTTGACTTACAGGCTTATTATTACAATTCATTTGGGGACTTCTTTATAATGACCATTTGTTTGAAGTAATGAGGTACTCCACAAGTGTTTAGTGTTTTATAGCATGTGGAACAGAAGTTAGTGGCTTATCAAAAGGGTATTAATCAGTAACTAGAGCACAACTTGAAACATATCTGCCTTATAACAAAACGTTTGTGCCCATATCTTGGAGTTATTTTGTCATACCAGTGGGCTTACCCAAGCTATCCTAGTGCTCAAGTCTAGTCCTTGAAACATTAGATTATTTTTCAGTTTCACTAACCATAATTGTCACATAAAATCAAAACGGCCTGCTTTAATTAACAGGTCAGCACAAAAACTTTAGATATTGACTCACAAGAAAGCTATTTATAAAGTTAAATTGCTCACAGCCTATCAGTTTACAACACATTAAATTTTAATTAAGACTTTTAGTAACATACCAAAGGACTTAAAAATAGGTCTTTCAATTTTTAGATATGAAGGAATCTTAAACGTCAAGAACAATCCCTTGTGAAACTCAAGTTCCTTTTGAAAATTTTACTATTTAAAAATACATCCATTGTAACTAGCTCTTTCATTCCCAAAGAAACCATTTTTCTCCTTAATATTGCAAATTCCACTTTAAATATTTCTATTTTGAAAATTTATATTTCTACTTTTTTATATTTCTATTTTATTATCAAATATAATTTAAGCAAAAATTTTGCTTTTATTAAGACCGTTGAATGAGATTGTATATATGGAAAGAAAAGCATTTGGAGAAAAAGACATTTTAATAATTTAATTAACAATTGATTTTCAGACTATTCTACTTTAAATCACAATAGTCTGCAATCAGAAAAATCTTAACTCTACTGCTCAAATCGACTTATTAGAAAATGAGTCCATTTTTCCTTAATAATTTGGCTTTATTGGAAGGCTTTTACTATTTGATAAACAGTTCTTAATATGTGCTATACATTCAATTTTATCTGTTTCATGTGGCTGCTCATGTTGCCTGGGAGTCTTCGGTCAAGTTTTTAGAAATGATAGCAAAGTGGTTGTCCATGCAGCTCTGGATTAGGGCTGCCTGGGACTGATTCATGGTTTCCTACTGAACTAGCTACAGTGAAGAACAAATTAGTCCTTTAGTTTCCTTATCTGTAAATGAGATTATTAATATTCTATTGGTATGTAACAAGTCACCACAAACCTGGCAGCATCGATCAGGCTCCATTCTCCTCTGGAGTCATCAGCACAGCTTTATTCAAGCTGTTGGCAGAATTCAGTTTCTTAATGTTGTAAGATGGAAACCCTCCGTTCTTAAGACTGCCTCTCTCCACAGGCAGTACACAGAGGGCTGCTTGCTTGAAGGCAAGCAGGAGCGTCTCTCCTACTTCCCGTCTCTTCTCTCAGGCCCAGGACGGAACCTCTTTTGAAGGACTCACCTGATATAGTCAGGCCTACCAAGCATATTCTCCCTTCTAACTTAATGTCAGCTAATTAGGGGTCTTAATTTCACCTGCAAAATCCCTTCACCTTTGCCATATTCTTCATTAGAAATAAGTCACAGGTTCCACCTGTATTCAGTGAGAGGGGCTTATGCATAAATGTGAACACCAGGGAAAGGGAATTATAGGGAATGTCTTATAACTCTGCCCACTGCATTGCAATAATAAGAGTGCATACTCCTTTGGGTTTTTTTTAAACGTATTTGTATAAAGTACTTCTAATAGTGCATGACACAATAAATAATATTTATTACTTTTTTTTGTCTGAGAGTCACTTTTGCTGAGGCTTTGAGTGACTAAAATGGTGGTATTTCTGGCAAAAGATATAAGCTGATGTGAAAGTGGTATGTTGAATATTTTTTGATATTGAGATACCAAGTGAGACTTGAGGAGAAGTAGATAGGTTATTATAAGGGTTATTGTATAGTCTCCACAACCACATTCTCCTCATGGCTTTGAGGTAAGATCCAGAAATTCTTCCAAAGGAAATAACTTCTGCTCACATGAATGGTCAACAGTACTTCATTAACCAAAGAAAGTGTAATTTCAAAAGTATTTCTGATGATACCTGTCCTCTACATTCCACAAAAAATCTTCTAATCATCCACAGAAGTGATTTATTTAAGTGAACACTATGAGCAAGCTATGGTAGTGTTACTTTTTTTGCTTTAAAAAAAAAAAGAAAAGTTCTTTTCCTTCACTAGAAGCCACAGACTCAGATGAGGTGGCGGGAGAGGGAGAGTGGAGAGTGACCTCCTGTTGCTGTGTGAATTTAGGGTAAATAGAATTGTTATTTTCCTGAACATGCTTGAAAAGAAAACCCTCATTTATCTGCTCTCACGTTACCCATTTCCCATCCGATCCCTAGCGAACTCAGAGGGAACTAGGTGTATGCTGAAACACAGTCCCTATTACTTTGTAATAACAGTCGCCACAACCACTTCTCAGCTTTTTCTCATTAATCCTCAGAAAACCCCAGTGGGAAAAGGCAATTTTTAAAAACAAATTGCAGAGAGTGTAATGATTTTAAAATGTAATTAGATAGAAAATACATTTTCCTTGTTTTGGTAAGTCATTGATATTTTAACTTAATTTATACACTGTTTTATGGGAATTTTAAGAATATTCCCACTTAAATATGCAACACCAGAACAACTCATGTACTTCTTCTGGTATCTAAGTAACTTGTGGCCCCCTTACCCCCCTTTGACATTTCCCACAAGGCTTCCTTTCCTAAGATTACTTGAGGAATTACTTGTTTGCATATGCTGTGAAAGCAATTGATTATTTCATATTCTGGTCAAAAATATTATGAATAAGTTCAGTTTCTAAGTTTCAAACAGGCAATGTTGATTGAAGGAACAAAGAAGCTGTGGTTTTCTCTTTTCTCATTGAATTTTGTGGTATCAAATCTTATCTCAGGTTTTTTAATCATTCCAGTTTTTTTATTACATAATATCTGCTAATAGTTTTCATTTTGTTTTTTGATTGTATAATTTTAATAATCATTTTCTTGATTTGATTGTTTCTGGATGTAGGGAAATACTATAAAAGAAAGAATTAGTTTATACAAGCATGAATACCCTTATATACACAAAGCCACACAATATTAAATTTTCAGGATGGATGTATATGTGTATGTAACCACCCATGTGGTATATTTTCAGATCTTTTGAGACCACCCTATCTCATACTTACAACTCTCCATCTGTTTTTTATGTGTATAATTACATAATCAGAGTCTCGGCTTTTTAGCTTAAAATGTTTCCACTGAAAAGCAGGTCCCAGGTGAGAATTCCAATTTGATGTTTGTTTGATGGGCAGTGATACACAAATCCTGCAATGTTTCCCTGAAGTGCTTAAGTTACACACACACACACACACACACATTCACACTCACACACTCACACAATCTGAAAGCTGACCCCTATATTAAGTGGGGCTGATCATCCACTAAATCACAGAATCATGGCAATATTTCTACAAAATTTAAAGTCAATGGAACTGGATTAATAAATAGAAGAACCTGTGATATGATGCCAGTCAATCTATTGCTTTAAAATACTTTGAAAGATACTGTTTCTCTCTTTTTTGAACTCTTGTTTAGATAAGCCAAAGAAAAGACAGCCATTTTCTCACCTCACAGCTACATGTTGAAGGCAACTAATGGACTCTTCCTTTTTATATTTCCATCAGTCTTCTCTTTCTATACCACTTAGAGAAGAAATGCTTGAAAACAAAACAACAAAACCAGGAGACTGAACTTGGCGGGGAGTAGATTAGAACAGGCACATTACTTCATGGGAGTCACAGTTCCCATAGAGCAGGGTAGATATAGCAGGAAGAGGAAAAGTTTCTAAATGTAGCCCATTCTGAGAATTCAAGTTATTCATATACTTCTTTCTTTAGAGTATCATGGTTCCAGAAAATGAGAATAAATGAAGGTCCCATTTTAGTCCAACACACATGCCCTAGAAGATGGCCTTTTGGACACAGGGAATTGGCTGGGTCAGCACTTCCCTATGTAAAAATGTTTTAAATTACTACCATAGATACTAGATACTGCACAAAAGCAAGCAAATAAAATATAAGGGCCTGTGCTTGAGTGACTGAAAAAATAGGTTAATTTTAAGAAGCAGTATTTTAACGCTATCTTTCTCAGAATTCTGTATTATGCTGGTGTTCATTGTAATGAGGATCACAGGGGTAGCAAGCTGTAAAATTTTCAGCACCTACAAAAAAATATGTGCCAAAACCATACCCTTCCCAGACCAGGACAGCTTGTGAGATTGGCATTCCCAAAAGAAGATACGAGTATTAGAAACTATATATGTCAATTACCCTTATTCCATAAATATGAGAACCTATATAAGTCAGACTCTAAAAACAAGGATTTATTGCAAGGATGAAAGGCAACATGCAAGCCTTTGTTAAAGAGGCAGACTGGGAACAAACCAAGTTTCATGGCCGGCGTAGTATTTCTTTTGGTAACCCACTCTCCTCTCACTACTAACCAGCTAACTCCTTCCCAACAGACTTGTCAGTCCTCTTTATTTTCTGGTCTAAATCCAAGAGAGGCCAGTATGTGTATCTGGTTTAAATAGAATTAAATTATGCTATAAATTATGCTAATTATGTGATTATACCTCCATATTGGACAGAGCTCTTTGAACTTTGCGAGTTAATGGTTCTCTGACATCTATATGGGGTCACCTTTTGCACAAGGGCCTAGCCAATGTGCATTCAGAGTGTATCTTATCCTATTATGTTTCCCTGACCTAGGGGCTATTGAAATAAAAAAAAAAAAAGAAAAAACTGAGCAGGACCGAAACCCTGAGGGACAATTCCATACTTATGGAATGACCTTACAGAATTAAGGGAAAAAATAAGCATCATTCTGAAAATAGAAGCCAATCTCTGAAAATTATCTTCTGAAAGAAGCACAAGACAAGTATAGAAAAACATTGGGTACTCTCAATGGGATTCCACAACATAGTACTTGTTGGTAAAAGCAGAAATCCTTGGGGCGCCTGGGTGGCTCAGTTGGTTAAGCGTCTGCCTTCGACCCAGGTCATGATCCCAGGATCCTGGGATTGAGCCCCAGGTCAGGCTCCCAGCTCAGTGGGGAGCCTGCTTCTCCCTCTCTCTCTGCAGCTCCCCCTGCTTGTGCACTCTCTCTCTGTCTGTCAAATAAATAAAATAAAACCTTTTTTTTTAAAAAAAAAAAAAAGCAGAAATCCTTAAAAATGCCAAAATGCAGGGGGATGGGGTGGGGAGGGTAGGAAATAAAAGGAGAGAGATTTCCAAGGAATAAAAAAATACAAGAGCATAGATTAAAAAATACAATAATATAAATCTACACTACAAGGAGCGAAAAACAGAATTAATGCTATAGAAATATAAATATTTGATGTGAAAATCAAAAGTACAAAGTAATGAAAACAGGAAAAGACAGAAAGACAGAAAGCACCAGCTCAAGCCCAAAGCCTCTCAAATCTTCCCAGCACGCCGTTTGGGATTCATGGTCAGTCAGCAGCATCTTCACTAAAACTGACGTTTTTCCTGGGAATGACACCTAACATAACTTATGATGGGGCTGCTTTTTATTTCATATACCATGCACCCCAGTGCACAGAGATAAGCCAAGTTTCTCTTTGTTCCCCATTGCCATCTGCAAATCATTTTTAAGCCTTTTACTTTCACAAATCTCAACTTTTTTGAGTTAGTTTCTGCCACTCTGCCATTTGCTATCCTCTCTTAGTGTCATTTACATACTTTTCGCACCAGGCAGTATCTCCCTCTCTACTAGTATTTCTGAAATTATTCTTGATGGTATCAACACTCATTTAGATCATTTCTTTTGACCTTTTATTTATTTGACTTTCCTAGTTCCTGTGATAATTTTTTTTTCATCCCATAGGGGCCAAATGCATGGTCATAACCTTGATTTTGTTAAAATCTTCAAAATCGCAATCGGTATGCCTTTTTCTGATTACCACCTCTCCATTCTTTCAGTTCACCCAACCTAGAATCTCCATGTCATCAATCCTTCAAGATGCTGGGGGCTCCAAGGTATTAACCAACTGCATTTTCAATAATGCTTCTTTTGTCCTCTTACCACTCCACTCCACACTCTGCCCAGATTCCAGAACTCTTTATTCTCCATTGACCCAAACTTTTCCCTCCTCTAGTCTCTTTGTACAAATAAACAACCAAGTAGCAGTTTATAAAATTTCTTTTCCTCAATTGCCATAGTAAATCCATCAGCAAGTCTTGTCAGTCCTACTACCAAAATAATGTCCTCAAATCCATCCACTGCTCTCTTGCCTACCATCACCCTGGTGCTACCCACCACTACTTGTCACCTGAACTGCTACATAGATCCCTAACTGCCTTTCCTGCTTCTATTCTTGCCTCTTTATAAACATTCATGACATACTAACAAGGGTGAATATTTGGAAAATGTGGCGTGAGTTGCATCTCTCCACTTTGTAAAACTCTTCAGTGGCTTTCCATTTCAAACTCTGTTTCCAAGTCCTGTTAGATCCTTTGTGATCCTACCTCTCAGACCTCAGCTTCTACCATGTTATGCCTCATTTACTGTACCCAAGATATTCTGTATTTCTTTCATTTCTTTGAACAGTCCACCACACCTTCATTCATTCAAATGCTACCTTTTCAGAGAGGCTTTTTCTTGTGACTCTCTTTATAATTGACCACCTCCTTCTTCATCTCTCATCAGCACTTTCTACCAATTTACCCTATATCCCCCCTTGTTTATTTTCCATCTCCTCCTGATAGAATAAATGTAAGATCTACTAAAACAAGGATCTTCCCATCTTGCACACTGTCATCTCCAATAGCTAGAACAGTGCCTGCTACACAGTGACTACCAGAAAACGTATAATAGAAACTGTAAGGAAATAAATTATATAATTATATAATTTTTTAAAAATTAAAAAAAATTTTCAGAACTGAAAAATGATCTGATCCATATTTGAAGTGTTCAATTAAGAAAAATCCTTGATATCATAAGAACAAATTTTTTAAAAGTTTGCCTATAAAAAGTAAAGACAGAATTGCTCAGATTTTTCAACTGCAAAAATAGGAGCCCAAGGACAGTGGAACTATGGAAAAGGACGGTTGTTATTTCAAGAAGTGTATAACCAGCTTGATTTTCTTTCACATGGAATGCTACTAAAACACACGCTCAGGTTATGGCTTAGGAAGTTGACAACCAACTCTCTTTGGATTAAAATCAAATAATAAAGTAACATAAAGACAAGGAATAAATTTTAAAAATCAGGAACCAAAAATAAAATACTTTTTTTTTTTTTTGTAACTTTAGGAGCTCACTGCAACTACATGTTGTTAGGTACATTTTATAGACTTACAAAATATGGCTCAGAGTGCTTATATTAGCATTTTATCTTTTCCAACAACCTCTTTTACATACCAGGAATTATGTTTATCACCTCATATGCTTTGTTCAAATGAAATACCTTGTTAATCATGATAACCAATTAAAATAATAATTGATTCTATTCAGTTCCAAACTTTAAGTATTTTTGCCATTGTGACACTATGCTGGGTGAGTTGTACAGTAAAATTAATCTCTCTCTCCCTCCTGCCCCGTAAGAAGAGATTCATAGAGCTCTAAAATGGCAATTTTCATTACCTAAAAACTTAAGTAATAATTTTCATTGTCTTTGAATGACCTCAAGCAATAAGTCATTGTTATTTTAACTGGGGAAGAATAATAAATCACTCTGTGCCTGATATTGTCATCAACAAGCCTTTCTTCACGTCACTTGCTATGTCATTGACTATCAATGTTCCTTCATTAACAATACTGAATGGAAAATGATCTCAGCTGTATTAAATGTATGCAAAGACAAAAAGGCTGCAAGGAAATTAACCAACATTTTGGTGTTAACTACTGAATGAGAATATTATAAATGATTTTCTCTTTAAAATTTTCTGAGTTTTTATAATATGATATTACTGTCATTGTGTTTATGATCAGTTGAAAATCCTAATATATGGTATAGTATTACATATATACTATTTAATCTTAATCAAGTAGAAAATGCATAGCAAGAGACTTGAGAGAAAAGAAACCATGTGTTAATGCTAGTCATCTCTGGTTGTATACAAAGAACTGATCTTTTTTTCTTCCTAGTAATCTATTTTTTTTTTTACTCTTTTCCAAAATAAATATGTGTTAACTTTTTAATAGGTATGGATAAACCTTGATTTTAAAATCCATGTATTCTCTGGAAAAGTTAACATATCAAGGTGCAATCAGCTGCTTTATATCCCAGTGTGAATAAAGAGATAACTAAGGGATTGATAAGAGTAGAAGTGGGGTAGTAGGGAGGGAGAAGACAGGAAAGGAGGGAGAGTGTATTAAGTGACAGGAGATTTCTGTAAATTTGGGATGGGGGTAGGGAAGGAACTATAATAAATATTTACATATTTACCATAAGGCTTTACTTTTCTTTGCACACTTTTAAACCCAGTTGAGCTCTTTACCTACTTTTTAATTTTGCTTAAGGCTGACTTGACTTTGCTTGAGTCAAAACAGCATAAGCTGCAACACTGTTAGATTGATATATTTGATATTGGAGATAAATTTTACAACAATCCATTAATTCATTCATTCATTCCCCAAGTATTTATTTCCTATCTACTACTAGATGTTACACTGGAGTACAACACTGAACAAGATAGATGCCGATTTTAAATACCAGGGCAAATGTGTGAGTGGGGATGGATAATAAAAGATAAACATATAATCAAGATGATTTTAGATATTGATGAATGCTATGAAGAAAATAAAATAGGTTAATATTATAGAGGGAAATGGAGGAAATTGGAATTTGACATGAAGGTATGAATCTACATAACACTTGCGTTAAATGTTTAACAAATACGGGTTTACTGAGAGTTTGTTGTATTTAATAATTGTGTTTGATGAGATGAAGAATGATAAGAAAATGTTACTACGCCTTTGGAGCCCACAGTCAAGTGGTTCTGCAGGGTACTGATTCTGAATGCAATGGTTCTCAAAATGTGGTCTTCAGACCAGCAGCCTCAGAACCACCTGGAACTTGTAAGTAACACAATTCCTTGGGTTTCACCCTAGACCTGATGAGTTTGGGAGATGGCTCAGCCTCCTGTGTTTTAAAAACCCTCCTGTTGGTTCTGATGCATGCCAAAGTTTGAAATCACCCCCTTATTTCCTACTCCACTAAATCTGCTAATTAGAACCAATTTTCTAAGCTACCTGAGAATTACCTACAATTTAAATATGTTCCTTTTTCTACCTCCTTATCTAAGACTTCTCAGAAAGTCATGGATATTGTATATTGAGTGAAATAGTCTAAAAAACATAGTCTCTTCTCTGAATGTAAGGAAAAGAACTTCCTTTTACAAGTAACTATCAAGTGACTGATTACCATGCTGCCAGGAGAGGCGAGTGATCCCACTTATTTTCAACACACTGGCTGCTCAAAAAAAAAAGGAAAAAATATCTTTTATAAAGTTCCTAACCAAAAGGAGATTTAGATGCTTTCTGTTCCTCAGGGAAAACATGGCTCCTCTGTATGATGTAGATGAATCGATATCATGACAAACAGTTCATCCTGTAGTTTGTTAGATTTTAGTGAATAACTGTGGAAAGGAAAAAAGTAAGCAAGTATATAATTTTTATGCCCACAAGTAACTATACCAGAAAAATCACTAAGATGTTGACACAGCAAACTCTAGTATTCAATATTTGTTAAATATTCAATATATATTGCACTTCCTCTGAAGAGACTTCTACATGCTTTATACTGTTATGTTTGGAACAGGTGTGAAGCTGGTAGTTTTTCTCTTCAACTGTAGAAATTCTCTTTACAACACTTACTTGTTGGTAGTGTTTCCATCAATTTTCTATATCATAAACAAAGTTAGGGTGGTATGCCATTTTCCCCAGCAATATGTCTTACTTTTTTAAGAAAGGAGAGAGAGGAAAAGGGAGGAAGGAGAGAGAGAATATGAGGTCATCCTCACAGGTCTAAGACCTAATAAAACTTAACTTATATCAAAGCAAAATGAAATTCAAGTTAAATGCACTTCCCAGTAAAGAAAATAAGGACAAATCTCAGGATTTTCTTGTTCTAGGTTTTCATATCTGAAAAGACATTTAAGCTAAAAGGGCTACAAATAATACAACTCTAAGAAATTCTATACACCAGATAAAACCCCTTTTGCTGAATTTGTAAACCAACCATTTGTCCTCCAGAAAAATGCTTTGAAATTTATTTGTAAGTCACACTTAGCATTATGCTAGTTGCTTATTCTGTTATTTTCAACATCCATGTAATTGTGAGATTTCATGTTTCATTCCAGTTTTTAATATTATACCCACTGTGCTTCCAAGTGGTCTAGAAGAGGACACTTAGCCAGAATTATCTTTGTCTGCCCAACTGACAGGGCTGTCACGGACTCATTATTACTCTTGGTGAGTTCTGTTCTTTCATGTCTAAAACGTGTTTGTGATGAAGCCAAACTAATTACACAATTTCAATCCCAAACTGTTTCAAGTTTCTGGTAAATTAAAGCGTAGAGAGTACAAGTTTTATTCATCAACTCATAGAGGTAGGATGTATTGCTTATACTACATGAAATATAGTTATTCAATCAATATACAGAAAATAAAAGTCCTTTGACCTATAAAATATATGTAATATGTAAAACGTTTCATTCCTTTTGGGAAATATATCTGTGAAAGAATGCATTAGTATATATAGCAATTTGGGACAACTTAACAATTACTATAATTTCATATTTTATAACATCTCACTGAACTATCTTGATTCTTTGATAAAGATATATAAAAATGGAACATAATAGAGAAAAAACAAAAATTACAAAAGATGGAATTTCTTTAGTAAATACAATAGAGTATATAAAAATTGTCAACGAATAAGGATTATAAAAAGAAGGAAATATAATTAAAGTTTGGGTGAGGAGATAAAAATTTCAATAGGTATTTTGTAAAGAGAGTAAATAGAAAACTGTTATCTTACAACAAAGAAAGAAGGGTATAGGAAGACCACTACAAAATTGGAAACATTATGAACTCATGATTTAAAAAAAAAATAAATCTTGTTTACAGCTCTCTCACTAAAGTACCCTGATAAAATGTCATATTGGCTACCTACCAGTGGTACAACTAAGGCAATTCTAAGTGCATCCCTAACACCACTAAAAGAGAGGAAACAAGGAAAGAAGCTGATTCCATGTCTCAAGACAGGGAAAACTCAAGGTGGACCAGGACTATCTTGAGAAAAGGCAAGAATCTTTTCACAAGTTTTAGAAGTAGTGCTGAAAGGCAAAAAGAGTCACACCGGACTTTCAGATGGTGACGCTCAATGAAAAAACAGATATAATTAAATGGAACAAATTGAATTTGTGAAAAACCATAAATACAAAAGGATACTCAAAATAAGAAAATAAACATCATGTTTTAAGTAATTATTTATAATGCAAAAGAATGGCAACTCTAGTAATATATAATTATACTGATTTTTAATAAGTGGTGGTATTTGAGTATTCTGTTTTTGTACATTTCACTCATAAAGTATAAACCTTATTCCATCAATTAAAGGAATGATAAGAGGAAACTCTAAGCTGTATACTCCTGGGAAAGAACAGAGAGGACTGTTCAACAGGGTAATCACATGTCATAACCATAACCCATGGCTGTTCAGCCCTACAGGTCACACAACAACCAAATAAAAGAGAAGCTAGCAATGTGTCCCCAAATGATGGCTTGGACAAATGTTCTCAAGAGGAGAGGTAATTTTACACTCAACCTTTTGTCTTCTGGAGGTAAACTCCCTGAATTATTAGTAATGAGATGTTACCTAGTCAAGCATAAGTTTTCAATTATACTAACAGTCCAGGTCAATAGAAACAATAAGACAGTGCATATGTAATGCAGGATAAAGAAAATTTCTCAGCATAATTGTAGGAAAGGGAACGGGATCTGCAAGTCTAAACCTCAATGGAAATGTTTGGGCTTACAGAGTCCCTTAGTTGAGCACTGAAGTGAAGTCATAAAAAAGTGCAATTGCCCAGCCTGAAGCACTCTTGCTAAGGTTTGGAAAGTACAATTAGCCCTAGATGCCAACCAGGAATCAATTGATCATCCAGAACTTGCAACCTTAGCTTCAGCGAGACAATCTTTTCTTTTTTTCTAGTTTGGAAGATGGCTATATCCTAAGGAAAATACAGAAATGTGTCTGATGAAATTACTATAACCTAAGCAGGCATAAGAAGCAGTTTAAGAATGAGCATGTTTGGGTGCCTGGGTAGTTCAGATGGTTAAGCATCTGCCTTCGGCTCAGGTCATGCTCCCAGGGTCCTGGGATCAAGTCCCACATCGGGCTTCTTGCTCAGCAGGGAGCCTGCTTTTCTCTCTCTCTCTTTCACTCTCTCTCTCGTGCGTGCTCTCTCTGGCAAATAAATAAAATCTTAAAAAAAAGAATGAGTATTTTTCTCAAGAATGAGAATAAAAATAAAAAAGGTAAGTAGAAAACAGATCTTCAGTGGGTGGGGAATGGGCTAGATGGATGATGGATATTAATGAGGGCACTTGTTATGATGAGCACTGGGTGTTGTATGTAAGTGATGAACCACTAAATTCTACTCCTGAAACCAAAATTATACTATATGTTAACTAACTAGAATTTAAATAAAAATCTGAAAAAAAAAAAAACCCAGATCTGCATGCACTGTACTGATCATTTTTAAACTAGGTTAAATATAAATTAATATCTTTAAAATTTTATTTTAAAAATGTAAACTTTAAACTGTCTGCTTTTTTAAGTGGATATAACAATTAAATCTGTTATAGTATACTTTTAATTTTAATTACATGTTTGGGAAATCTGATTAAAAATGTAATCAATACTTAGGTAACTGAAAAATTTTGCTTTTTTCAACTTATGATAGTTTTCTAAGTATTTAAGCATTCAGAATAATATCATTTAATAAATATACAATATTAAAACATTGAACATTAAGAAAATTACAAATAAATAAAAACCATATGGTGCTAGAATAAAAAGGCATTTGGACCCATGGGACAGAATGAAAAGTCCAGACACAAACTCATGGATATATGGTCAACTAACTTGACAAGGGCACCAAGATCACACAATGGGAAAATAATAGTCTGTTCAATAAATGGTGCTAAGAAATTAAATATCCACATCCTAAAAATGTAAAATGGACCCCTTTATTACACCACTCAAATGATTAAGTCAAAATGAATCAAAGACTTAAATGTAAGACCTGAAACTGTAGAACTTCTAGAATAAAACACAGGGTCAAATACCCTTGACATTGGTCATGGGAAAGATTTCTTGGATAAGACATCAAAAGTACAGGCAACAAAAGTTAAAATTAATAAGTGGAACTCTACCAAACTAGAGAACTTATGCACAACAAAGGAACTATCAACACATTGAATGGAATACATTTGCAAACCATATATCTGTTAGGGGGTAAATAAAATATATAAAGAACTCCTATAACTCAATAACAAAAAAAGCAGATAATGCAATTTAAAAATGGACAAAGAACCTGAAAAGACATTTTTACAAAGAAGACAAACAAATGACTGATGGGTATATAAAAGTTGTGCAGCATCACTAATCATCAGAGGAATCCAAATCAAAACTACAATGTGATATTACCTAATACATGTTAGGTTGGCTATAATCAAAAAGACAAGTGGTAATAAATGTTTCCGAGTATATGAAGAAAAGTGAACCCTTATACACTGATGGTGTGAATATAAATTGATGAATCTATTATGTGTAAAACTGTATTATGTTTCCTTAAGAAATTAAAAATTGAGCGATCATATAATCCAACAATCTCACTCCTGGATATATAACCAAAGGATTTGAAATCTGTATCTCAAAGAGGTATCTGTATACCCATGCTCATTTTAGCATTATTCATAACCTTCAAGATATGAAAGCAACCTATGTGTCTTATGATGGATGAATGGATAATGAAAATGTGGTATAGGAAAAGATCCTGTAATTTCATGGATAAATATGGATGAAACTTGAGGGCATTATGCTAAGGGAAATAAAACAGAGAATGACAAATACCATACAGTATACAGGTGGAGTCTAAAAAAATTTTTTTAATGATTTCACAGGAACACAGACTAGAATGGTGGTTGCAGGTACTATGGGGGAGGGAGATGGGGTGATGGAGATCAGAGGGTATAAAAAATTACAAATAGTTTTAAAATATCTCTCATAAGGTATTATATAAGAGCCTATTGGGCATTAAAGTTAATAAGAACAACTACTGAGTACATGTATGTGCTAGGTACTGTTTCCAGTGCCTTATCTTGTCTTCTCCTTCAGTTTACCCATATCACAGCACTATGAGCTTATATTGTTGTATTTTGTAGATGAGGAAACTCCAGCACAAAGAAATGAACTTGTTCTGGGTTACACATCACGCAGTCCCAGGCAGGGCAATTTCACTTGTTTCCAATTTTATCTACTGTGATGTGATGCTTAGCCCCCCACCAAATCACACCTGCATGCAGTGAATGGCACTGAGTCACTGTCACATCTAAGTTGAGTGTGAATTCTCTGTAGAGCCAAGTTTATATAGATCACAAGTTGGTCAGTCTGCATCAAGGTAGGGCATTTACACAAGGGACAATGGATCTTATAGTAAGATGTTCTCTTAGTGCCTCACACTTCTCTGCTGACAAAAAGAAAGCAAGGCTTCATTTAAAATTCAAATCTTTGGGAGGAAATTTCTGAAGAAACGTGCCTGCCCAATCCCGTAATTCATATTTTGAATGACAGTCACAATGTGTGAAATAAACAAAATTTAGAGTTCAAAATCATTTCAACACATTAAAAAATGTTTTTACCTTCATTCAAAATACCAAGAAATACACATATGTAGTTTTGAATCATTTAATGTTCTTTCCAGAATTCAACTCCTTCCATTTAATTTTACTTTTACAATTGCAAACAAGGTGAAAAGGGCTATGAATGAGCCACAACGATAATTCTGGAAAGGACCAGTTTCGCCCTGCCTCTCAGCATCAGCCAAGAGCATGAGTTTCCATCTTATTGTTACAGTCCTGTCGGCACTTAATGATCAGCTGCAGTAAAACTCACTTATGACTCCAGTGACAGTGAGAAAACTAGAAAACATTTAAATATTGTTGCCTAAATATCTGGGCTGCTGTATGATAGAGCTATTTTGTTGTCCTTCTAAGGAGTGATATCCTATTAGAGATCAATGCATAACCTAAATGGCTTTAACATCTAAACCAGTCTCCTGGACTAATGATTTCATTAACTGGTCACTGTAACAGGTATGTCCAAATTGCCCAGAATTAACCCAAAAGGCTTTCTAGGATAGATGAGGATAAAAGTGTCTCTATTTCAACTCTTATATTGTCAAATTGCCCTCCAGTCCCAGAGAGATAAACGTCATCCTTCTTTCCTATGCCGTTCTCAGCTTCTATTTCTGTACCTTGATCTCACCCAGTATCGCTTTTGACCTTCTTTCCTCAATTTCTCCCTCTCTGCATTTGATTAACTTACATAAGGGTATATAACCCACTGTTGGCAAATGTTTTCGCAATGTTGAGTCCTCTTAGCAATTCTGAAGGTAGAAATAACACTAGGCTCCCATATTCTAAATCAGGCTTGATTGTACATTTCCTATCACCGAGCTCTACAGAGACCGGAAGCCAACAAAATGGAAATCTAGTTCTCTTCTTGCTCTTCCAATTCTAAACCTCTTCGAGGCTCTTGTCTGACAGAATCACCATTGTCTTCTTTTTTTGTTGCTATTGTCTACCAACCTTCTGCACCAGAACACAAGTTCTGCACGTAGCCTGGGTCACCCACTCCTCTTCTGTTCTCACAGTCATCCTGGGTGATGTCAAAGTCCATGGGCAGGGCTTATTCAGCAGCCTACGTTCATCTGCCATGACCTCTTTTCAGTCTACTTTCCCAGTCACGCCCTGGATCTTTATCACACCTCAAATCAGCCCTACTTGTAAAATCTCTTACTCCTATTTGCCTGGCTCTATCTGCAGCCTCTCTTTTCTAAGTCATTCTACCAAGAGTTGTAGCAGACTCTGCAGTTTCTCAGCTACATCATTTATTACAGATCTATCAGCTCAGTTCTGGACTCTCTGCCTTTCCTATTCAATCTTGGCCCAACACCCAGATCATTAAGCTCCACAACCCTTTTCTCTGTACTATTTTCTATCCATCACACACTTGTAAAATCTCATCTCCAGAGCAAGCTATGTCCTAGTTATTCATGTTGCTGCTGCAGAAAAGTACCTAATAGGGAGGACATATGCCCCAAGAAATTCATGGTTTCTACCCCAGCTGGATCTTGAAAGCCCCCCAGGCAACCTCCTAAGTATCACTAAGTAGCACATACTCCATTCTCCTCAGTTGTTAGTCTCAACTTTTGCATTTCTCAGAAAACCATTACTCAGCCACATCCCCCCACAACCTCAGCACATCAATTTGCCTTATATTTAACCAAGAACATTTAGCTGAAACAAAAGTCATTTTCCCCTTTACAAAATTACCATGGCTATAGTCTTCCTTTTCACCTAGGTATTTGTCTTAGAAAAATGTACACTTCTCCTGTATGTGTCTCCTTTACTCTCACACGATACTTCCAACACCAGATGTGGGGTTTTATCCTACACCAAGCATTTTTATGATACCAGCTGGGTGCCCAACAATTCAACTCAATGCTGACACTCTACTTGGAGATAGCCTTAGATCCCACAGATTAAGGGTTCAGTCCTATAAAACTGCCCCTTCCCACTTCAGATGTCAATAGCAAGTCTAGGTTGTCACTTGTGCTTCTGACAGACTCCCTATAGACTCGAATGAATGCTTCCTAATATTTGATTAATTTGCTAGATTTGCTCAGAGGAAGATTTTACTTTAGATTACCAGTTTATTATAAAAGAATATGAACCCAAGTACAGTCAGATGGAAGAGCTGCGTAAGGCAAGATAGGGGGAAAGTATGTGGAGCTCCCATGCCTTCTCCAGACACACCACTCTTCTAGCACTGCCAGATGTTCACCAACCCAGAAACTCTCCAAATCCCATACTTTGAGGTTTTTATGGAGGCTTCCTTACATAGGCATGAGTGACTGAATCCTTGACCATTGGTGACAGATTCAACTTCCAGCCCCACCTACTTCACACCAGACACTGGGAGAGGGGAGGGGACTGAAAGTTCCAACTCCAATCACTTGGTTGGGTCTCCAGGCAACCAGTCCCTATTTTAGGTACGGTCTAAAAGTCACCTCATTAACATAACAGAAGACATCTTTATTAGCTCTCACCACTTAGGAAATTCCAAGGGTTTTAGGACTTTTGTGTCAGAAATGGGGACAAAGACAAAATATTTTTTTTTTTTAGTATAGATCACAATAGTACACGGAGAAAAGGATTGTGTACAGGTAGCTTATTGGGAATGTGATCCCAGAGAGAGGGTATAAGGAACAGGAACAGATGGATGAAACAGAAAATAAGGGAAAACAAATGCAAGGATTAGCTTTTGAGTTGACCACATGGACAAGCAACTGTTTCTTGTTCACCTGCAACCTTCTCAGAAGCCTTAAGAATTATAAGAAATGTCTATTCAGGAGACAAAAATAAAAAATATTTCTTAATCAGCTCCTATCACTAGTTGGGCAAGTGTGGTCCCCTGGACAACAGCTCCCTAATATACATTTCTAGATTTTCTCCAGGGTGTCTGATTGAGTGATCAGTAGTCTACTTAGCATCTCCTCTTAGAATTTCCACAGATATCTGAAATCCAGCCTGCCAAAACCAACCTGCCATTATGTACTCTCCACTAATAAACACACACACAGATATACACAAACACACACCTGCTCCTGCTATAACCTCTCCATTATCATCTACCTACTTGTCTAAAACATAGAACCTTAAGTCATGCCCAATTCCTACTTCTCTTTTGGTATTTTAATCCTGTATTTCACAATTTCTCTTTGAACCTTACCTCCTGAATAGCTTTCAGATTAATTTCTTCCTTTGTATTCCTACTGCCACTATCTTATTTCAGGTTCTCTTTGCTTTTCACTCTGATTACTTTAATTCCTGCATAAACAGTTTCACAGGCTTCTGCCTGATTACTCTTTAGTTACCTCTAGTATGAGGTTTTCAAAGTCTAAAAGCTGAGACCCTGAGACAGGTACTTAGGTGCATTTAGTTTATTCAGAATGTTACCCCAGAAGGCACAAATAAGGGAGCAGGAAAAGTGAGGAGGGAGCAATGTCATCAAAGGATGCACACCTCTGTTGTTGTTGTGTTTTTTTTTTCTTTTTCTAATGACCCCCTGGACATTTATTTTAAATGTCACACTCCTGTGTTCTCACAACACCCTATTCAAATCTGTATTGTTAATCTTAACTCTATAATCTAATTGCTAACTTATTTTTCATCCTCTTCTCTAAATTATTAATCCTGAAGACCATATCCTAATCCTTAACACCATGTCTGATATACTGATTGCTTAATTAACACTTCATGAGTAAATAAATGGATGGGTATTTTTATTTTATTTTTATAGATATGGAAATTAAGACCTAAAAGTAGTCAAAGAGCTTGTTCAGTATCTCAAGGCTTGTAAATTAGAGAACTAATTGTCACACAGCTGTCCTTTATTCCCTGTCCAGGGAAGCAGATCTTGCTCTAATTATTATTTCTACCACTGTTACCACTGTTACTACTGTTGCTGCTATTCTGTTTCACCTCCCCATACTCTTTGCCCCATACATAAATAAGCTAAAGTGTCCTGTAATTTGAGAGACTTGAAGGTGGGAAGAAGGAATTTCATCTGATGATGTTCTTCTAGGTTACATATTCATCTTAATTTGCTTGTTATTCCCAAATATGCCTAATTTTAGGATTATCATTTCCTGACAGTTTCCTTTTCATTTTCCATGCTTTGGCTTTCATCTTGAACATTTTGCTGACAGCCTTGCTAAATTGTCTAGTGGTTTTTTGCATGTGTGTCGTTGCTGTTGTTTGCGTATTTCTTTTGCATTTCATCTAACTCTGGTTAACTCTTTCTTTTTTAAGATTTTATTTATTTATTTGAGAGAGAAAGAGAGAATGAATGGGGAGGAGGAGCAGAGGGAGAGGGAGAAGCAGACTCCCCACTGAGCAGGGAGCCTGACACAGGGCTCCATCCTAGGACACAGAGATCATGACCTGAGCCCAAGGCAGATACTTAACCCACTGAGCCACCCAGGCACCCTAACTCTGGTTAGCTCTTGACTTTCCTTCCTAAAATACTGTCTTCTGTTACTGTTAAGGTTCATACTCTTACCACCTCTCCAGCCACCACCCTCTTCCTCTCCTACTATCGCACGCTTCTCATTTAACTATACACCTTTTCCAAGACTCAGTCCTCAAGCTGTTTTCATCTCATTTCATAGCACAAACTGGATTTTTTAATGGTGATTTCTTGATTTATATTTCCAAAACACACCTCATTTCAAAATTTGATTATATATTTACATTTATATAAAGATTTACTTGAATATCCTATTATCAACTTAAACCCAACTCCATTCTCTCATTTCTTTCAACTTTTATTTTACCCATAATCCTGACTCCTATAGCAGTCAACAGTCTTGGTTCCACTCTGCCTAGGACATAAAGCACTTGTTTGTGCCCTAACCAATTTGAGTCTGATCGTATTGTATCCTGCAATCTTGCATATGCAACCTTTAAAAACTTGTGACAGTCAACTTTTCCTAAATAATTTGTCACTCTCTTAATAAGCGTCAGTGGTTTATAAGTTTACATAAGATAACATCCACATTTCTGGGCCTGTCACTCAAAGTAGGCTTATCAAAACCTGTGATGACAGTGGCAATACTGTGGTTAGGATTTGGGATCTGAAGACTGATTCCCTTATCTCATATCACAGTGAGATGTGTGAAGTGGACAACCCTGCTTCACTCCTCTAAGCCTCAATGTTCTTACCTGTACAGCAGGGAAAATGGACTCCAATTCCTGCAAGGATGGCCACATCAAGTGAGATAAAGTACATATCTGGCATATAGGAACTACAGCAACTGCTCAATAAATTCTAAAATGCAGCTTTGGGGTGACCACAGTGGCCCAGTCAATTAGGCATCAGACTCTTGATTTCAGCTCAGGTTGTGATCTCAAGGTCGTGAGACCAAGGCCCATGTCAGACTCTACCCTAAGTATGGAGTCTGCTTAAGTTTCTCTCTCCCTCTGCCCACGCCTCCCCCGCCAAAACACACTCTCTCCAAAACAAATGAATAAATCTTTAAAAATAAATAAATAAAATTAAATTAAATGCAGTTTCCACTCCAGCAGTCAGGTCTACTCACTCTCCTATAAATTTACCTAGCACACTTAAGCCTCAGTAACTTTTCCTACATAACTACCTACTCTTTATATGACTGCTCATCCCTTTAAATAATCAAATTCTAATCATTCGTCAAAGTCATAATCTGAGTCTAACCTCCCCTGGAAGGCTTTTTTTTTTTTTTTTTTTTTTTTACGGTGAATGAGTTCTTCTTACTCAGTTGACTCTTACCAGATTCTGCACTTTGTTGCTTATGGTTCCAGAATATACCAGAATCTAAATCTAAGCTTCTTGACAACAGGAGGTGTGCCTTCCCTTCATTCCTTTCTGCACTTTATACATATTAGTTGGTTAACTCATTGAAGTTCAACAACAGGCTATAAACATAGAGAGGATGCTTTACTTGTACCCAGGGCACATGTTCATATATTTTTTCAAGATTTATGTATTTATTTTAGAGAGAGAGCAAGAGCGCAAACAGGGGAAGGGACAGAGGGACAGGGAGATAGAGAATCTCAAGCAGATTCTCCCCACCTGCCCTGATGAGATGGAGTCTGATGTAGGGTTTGATCCCATGACCCTGAGACCAGGACATGAGCTGAAATCAAGAGTCGGAAGCTTAACCAACTGAGCTACCCAAGTGCCCCTCGTGTTCGTATTTCTGATATCAGCTATGTTATTACATACTTTATATATATGTATATATTTCCAAATTTCTGTAATTTATTAAGATATCCAGGGACTGGAGTGCCTGGGTGGCTCAGTTGGGTAAGCACCTACCTTCGGGTCAGGTCATGATCTCAGGGTCCTGGGATCGAGACCTACATCAGGCTCCCTGCTCCCTTCTCCCTCTCCCACTGCAGCTCCCCCTGCTTGTGCTCTCTCTCTCTCTCACTCTCTCTCTTAAATAAATAAATAAAATATTTTAAAAAAAGATATCGAGGGACAAATAACAGTTACTTTTCCTTGTGACATGATGTTCCTAAAAACATTATTTTTCCATAGAACTAGACATGACAACAGGTGTAACTGTGACCTTTACTTCCTTATGTCCAGGAAGTGTTCAACTTGCTTCCTGATTTAAAGTCAGCAAATTTAGTGTCAACACAAATAAAAAGCATGTGCATACACACGCTCACAGATACAATCAGAACTAACTCATAGGCAGCAATTAGTTTTGAGCCTTCTGTTTTATTCTAAGAGTTGTCCTTTTGATATCCCTGAATCTGATCACTAGTAAGCTTAAATTGAAAGAGCACCTTTCAAATGTAGGGAAAAATATAACTGTTGACCATGTTACCATTTTTCTCTTTCATACTATTATGTCCCAAAATACGGCTTCAATGTTGTTTTGTTTTGTTTTTGTGTTTGTTTTGAGAGAGAGAGGAGAGGGGGGGCAGTGGGAGAGGGAGAGAGAGAATCTTAAGCAGGCTCCATGCCCAGTGTGAAATCTGCTGCAAGGTTCAATCTCACAACCCTGAGATCACAACCTGAGCTGAAACTAAGGTGCTTAAGCAACTGAACCACCCAGGCGCCCCTCATTATTTATTATATGTTTCTTTTAGTCCACTTCAAGTTTATCTGACCAGGTTATAAAAATGAAAAGATTATCTGAAACAGTGAGGAATGTGCTGACAATTGGATACACTTGAATGTCAAATATTAATATTATGAATAATTATCTTAGGTTATTTTAGTATATTTTGCTAGGTTTCACTTTTTTGGAGATGTGTCCATGGGAATTATTTTATTTTATTTTTTAAAGATTTTATTTATTTATTCGACAGAGAGAGACACAGCGAGAGAGGAAACTCAAGCAGGGGAGAGTGGGAAAGGGAGAAGCAGGCTTCCCGCTGAGCAGGGAGCCCGAAGTGGGGTTCGATCCCAGGACCCTGGGACCATGACCTGAGCTGAAGGCAGATGCTTAACTACTGAGCCACCCAGGCACCCCATCCATGGGAATTATTTTAAAGTTGTACAGGGAGCTCTATAAAGTCCCTAAATCAAGTAAATAACAAAAATAAAATGAATTATTTTACATGGAACTTAACTCCTTACAATCAAATTTGTTATTTCCTTACAGTTTCTAACCTATCATAAAATAAGTTGGGTATAAATAACAGTAGTCAATACTTATAGAGTCTGCTCTGCAGTAGGCATTGTTCTACAAGTACTTCATGTACTAACATAGTTAATAGTCATTATTATGTTCCTAGTGTTACAAATAAAAAAACGTTAAATGACATGTTTAATACCATAACGCTATTTGTATTGCCTCAATTTTATTGTTTCATATATTTAATAAATATTTAGGAACAGTGACCATGTATGAGCCACTATCTTTTTTTTTTTTAAGATTTTATTTACTTACTTGACAGACAGAGACACAGCAAGAGAGGGAACACAAGCAGGGGGAGCAGGAAAGGGAGAAGCAGGCTTCCCGCAGAGCAGGGAGCCCGATGCGGGGCTCGATCCCAGGACCCTGGGATCATGACCTGAGCCGGAGGCAGACACTTAACGACTGAGCCACCCAGTCGCCCCATGAGCCACTATCTTTACCAATATTTTTCCTTTGCCCTGATTCTCTCAATTATTTTTTTCTTGTTCATTTTTATTGAATATATGTTGGAAGCTCTAAACAATTTGGAATGTGACATCTATATGCACAAACATGTATATATTTGGATGTATGCATACACACACATGCATTCACTAAACAAAACACTCCATGGTTGATTTTGAAATCAGACAATTTATGTGTTTTATTTCCCACTTCCTCCCACCTGCTACAAATGCTCCAGTCATTGTCATTTCCTCAGCATCACTGCTAGGACCTACATAGTTATTTGCTCATGGTGATCCTGTAACGCCTTTCCTTCTCTATTCATTTGAACCCTGTCCTTTAGGTCCCATCTTCTTCATGAAATCTACTCAAATATTTTCACCCTGCTATCCTCTGTCCTCTGAAATCCTGCATTTATTATTCTTACATGATTCCTGCAGGGGCTGTAATATATACCTCTAAATCCTATGAGGCACTTAACACTGTCTAGGACTTAATAATGAATACCAGTTGGTTGATTGATTAATAAGCACAATTGTCCTTTTATTACCTCATATTTCCATTTCATAAAAATACAGCTTAAGAACATGTAAATGATTACCATAAAGAATAGTATGAAAGAAAAGACCATGACCTGTGGTAAATAGTGTTAGTATACCCTTATTAAACACCAAATTAACTTATAATTATTTGTTAAAAAATATGCAGCCAAAATATATATTGAGTGGGTAAAATACTTCACTGATGCTATATAAATTATTTCCTCCACATATACCCAAGATACTTAACAGGCTATATAAATGTTCATTTTACTTTAAAAGAAAATGTTTTCTCAAATTGCACCTTTACAGAGGATGTACTTTCCTCCTAGGTGAATCATCTCTTCATAATGATTCATAATCTCCTTCTACAGAGTACCTTAAAATCACAATCTCTTTCATAAGGATAATTTTGAGGGGGAAAAACACTTTAGTGCATTTCCATCAATTGTAAATAGATTCAAAATGGTTGTTGAGATATATGAGTTTGACCTCATCCATAGAGATAGAAGTATCCAACAAAACAGACAAACAAAAAAATTGTGTAATGGTCCTGCATGTACTTACAGGTGCTACACAGCACTGTCTTAATGTGAATAGGTTCTGAAGGTATCCTTTTATAGGAAGACACTCTAGAACTATTAGAAAGGGAAGAATTGAAGTTCTTTACATTGAGCATCAAGCAAAGGCCAAATACTCCCCTATGCCAAACAGCATCCAGAACATCTGATTCTTTGTTGGTACAATGGCAGGACTATGTAGCTTATGTTTCCATTCTTGGCTTGACCTTTGTGGTACAAAGAGGTTGGCAAACTGAGGCCCACAGGCCAAATTCCTACCTCTCTCACCTGATTTTATACAGTTTTAACACAGACACATCCATTCATTTCCATAGTGTCTTGGCCCCATTTCAAGGTACAGCAGCAGAGTCGAGTGATTGCGACAGACACCATATGGCCTACATCTAAAATTTTTACTATATGTTTTTTACAGGAAAGGGTTGCAAAGCTCTAGTCTAAACTGTATGATTTAAAATTCTTAATCTCATGTTTACCCAATAAATACATGCCATTTCAATCCTTATCAATGGATTTGAAAAATCAGTGAAAAGGACAAGGGGACTGAAAACGTAATGAGTTAACCAGTAAATCTAGTCAAGCACACATAGTTGCAATTATAATTTCCACTGTTATTATATTATTATTGATGAAGGCTATTGAGCATTTATGATGTGCCAAGCACCTTACGTGTCACATCTCATTTATTCCACACAAATGACCTTGTGAGATAGATACTACCACAATCTCAGTTTGGGAAACAATGAAACTGAAGAGTGGAGAGCTTGGGTAATGTGGGAAACAGAATGCCACAAGGACCACTGGTGCATGTTCGCTCAGACTCCGAGATCTCTGAGAAAACTTGAGATTGCAGGGCTAAAAATAACCCATAAGGATCAGAGTGAAATGCCCTTGGGACGTGTGTGGTCTGTTCTAAAGTACACAGCAGAAGATAGGAAGCCAGCTGTAAACAGCACACTGTGCACTCCCTTCTTTGTTCTCTTCTCCTGTGTTAAGGTCCGAGTACAATGGTGTTTACAATTAATTGATCACAGCCAGTTACAGATCTCTTTACTCCTTCTCCACTCTCACTGCTTCACTTAACTAACCCTGTGTACGTGGAAGAATGTGCCTTACTAAGCCCTGCTGTAAATCATTATAGACCTCTGTCATTGTAGAAGGTATGTTGGACTATGGAAAATAAACCTCGGGGCCTCGGGCTGTTTGCTCGGGGTCCCCTGTGCCTCACTCTACTGTCGTCTCTTTTTCTCAGTTCCTTCGCCGCCCCAGGTCCCCGACTCTCTGAGGTCGACAGGGTAACTTGCCCAAAGGAGCAGGCAAGAATAAGGACAGACAGGACAGGAGTTGGAAATAGATCTATTCAACTCTACAACTCATATTCTCAACCACCACATTCACTGAACAACTCCATGGCCTAGGGAGGGAAATAAAAAAAGATAGAAGATCCAGCCCCACCTACCCCTCAACAAGCTTCTAAATGTGTTGCAGACAAAATACATACATCATAAACATCTATACAGTGTTTGTGGTAGGCACTATTCTCAGAACTTTATACTTATCATTCCATTTGATCTCCAAAACAATCTTTTGGACTCAGCTTTATTATCTACCACTTTCCAGGTGAGGAGAAGAAAGGTTAGGCTACTTGTTCAAGGCCACAGAGAAAATAACGGTGGGGTCTTTACTTAATCAGTCTGCACTGTTCCACCCTATAGTAAACAAACAATACCCACATAATTGAAGCTTTCAAATGATTTTTAAGTCCCTTACTCTTAGATATAACCAGGTATCAGGAAATACTGGACATTAAGGAGACATTCTAACATGGAAATAAGCAAACATAAAGGAAGTAATCAGAGATTGAAGAAAACTTTTAAAAATACCTATAACTCTTACATTGGAAAAACTTTTTAAAAAGATGTTTTATCTATGAAACACTGATAGAATGCTAATATTTAAAAGGAGGGATATTCAAACCACAAAAAAATAGGTTTTGGAAGATCAGACTATGAGGGCACAAAAAAATCAGTAGAAGTACAGAAAATAAACAAAAATAACATGGCAATAATAGAAAATGGTAATAATATGGAAAGATTAAAAAACTCAACATGTATCAGAAGAGTCAAAATTTTTCAAATGAGTAAGACAATTTTTCAGAACTGAAGGGCATAAATTTCCAAATGAACAAATCCCCCAGTGACCAGCACATTGAAAAAGACCCATACCAATAAACATTATCATTAAAATTGACAAAACCAGCATAAAGATAATTCAAACACTTTCAGAAAGAGAAAAAAAGTAGTTCACATTTAAATACTTTACACCAGAACAACTTAGGACTTCTCAGCAGCATCAGAAGCTTGAAGAAAGGGGTACCTGGATGGCTCAGTCGTTTAAGCATCTGCCTTCGGCTCAGGTCATGGTCCCAGGGTCCTGGGATCAAACCCCACATCAGGCTCCCTGCTTGGCAAGAAGCCTGCTTTTCCCTTTCCCACTCCCCCCTGCTTGTGTTCCCTCTTTCGCTGTGTCTCTCTCTGTCAAATAAATAAATAAATTCTTTAAAAAGGAGCTTGAAGAAGATGGAGCAAGATATTCTTTATTTTTCTACATGAATTGTAAATTCTAAGGGAAGAGTTAAAACTTTCCTCTAGGATTTTCATATTGTCAGTTTCTCTTTGTGCATATAACAATTTTGCCTTGGCTATTTTCTTTGAGTCCCTAATCAAAAATCACCCAATAAATAAAAGTCCAGGGCCAGAGGGCTTCCCAGGGGAATCTACCAGACATTTAAAAAAGAGTTAAAACCTATCCTCAAATTGCTCCAAAAAATGGAAAAGGAAGAAAACCTTCCAAACTCTTTCTACAAGGCCAGCATTACCTTGATTCCAAAACCAAACAAAGACCCCACTATAAAGTGGAATCACAGGCCAATATCCCTGATGAACATGGATACAAAAATTCTCAATAAGATACTAACAAATCAAATCCAACAATACATTAAAGAATAATTCATCACAATCAGGTGGGATTTATTCTTGGGCTATAGGGGTGGTTTGATATTTCTAAATCAATTAACATAGTACACCACATTAATAAAAGAAAGGACAAGAACCATATGATCCTCTTGACAGATGCAGAAAAGCATTTGACAAAATTCAGTATCCATTCTTGATAAAAACTTTCAACAAAGTAGGGATAGAGGGAACATACCTCGACATCATAAAGGCCATATACGAAAGACCCACAGTGGATATCATCCTCAATGGGGAAAAACTGAGAGCTTTTCTTCTATGGTCAAGAATAAGACAGGGATGTCCACTTTCATCATTACTATTTAACATAGTATTGGAAGTCTTAGCCTCAGCAATCAGATAACAAAAAGAAATATTGTATTGGGAACTGTGTTTAGAGGGTGAGACAATTCTTGCTAAGGAGCTATTGTAATAGTTTAAAGGAGGGATGATAATTACTTGATCCAAGGCAGTTAGAGCGGGGATTGAGAAATGATTAATTGAATAAGATGCCCAAGGCCGTAGAGGCTGGGAGGCTGTTCAAGATGTTGGGGCTCTGATTTGGGATAACTGGAGGATGATAGTGATACTAACTATACTGGAAGTGAAAGAGAAAGAGGTATGTCTACATATGGATTTGAAGCATCTCAGGAACCAGAACTCTACCTCGGAGTTGCAAACTGAGGCTAGTAATGACTCAGTCTTAAAGTAAAACTGTCTCCTAATCCAGCCTTGACTTAATAGCTGGATTCTATAATTAGCCTTCTACCTAATGGATCCTGTTACCAAGTACCCACCTGTAACACCAGTTTCTCTCAGATTTCTCTCCAGTTCCAAGGACTGAGATGCTTTCTCTAATGCCCACAGTCCATTGAAATGTGTTTCCTTCCTGTTATTCCCCTAATCCTAACTCCTCATTTCTATGGCTCTCTTATCTCCTGTCTGAAATCAGTTAAAATTCTGGGGTGCAGGCAACAGAAACAAGCTTTGGCTAACTTCTTCAATAAAATAATAATAGTGGGTACCACAAAGACCCAATGGAAAAGTTAGAAGACCAAATTTAAACATGTGTCAGACCCAAAGGAAGGACAGACTGTGAGAAACACAACCCAAGGCCAAGAAAAGGGGTTAAGGCATAGCTGCTGGTCTTGCTACCATGATCCTGGGCAGGACTGTCAGGCCACCGAAACAGATACTTGAAACTATCACTCAGACCTTTGATGCCCGACTGCCATTGTGAATAATATCTAAACTGATGAGCATTGTTTTCTCCAGGTTCAAACTCCTTGTCAGGCGTGTTCTCTGGCTGTACTTGGGGTAAGGACAAGTACCTGCTGGTGTTCTTGATGTCAGGGATGGAAACAGACATTGTCACCCCTCTTTGGCTTCCCTAGTGAGGGGAACCATTGTGTCTTATGAAATTATTCAATACATATTTATTGAGTATGTACCGTGGGCCAATTCTAGGCACTGGGATACAGTAGTATACAAACAAGCAGATATCCTTGCTCTCATAGACTTGTAGGGTAAAGGTATAAGAAAGTTTCTGGCATGCCTTTGCATGAAGCTTTTTTCCCCCAGTCTTTAGGATTAGTTTCACAAAGATCCAAACTCTAGATAAATGATTGAATGATTTTCTGAAATTTATGTTTCCTTAAGAATTTAGGTCAGCTGCAGGGTTGGAGATACTATCTAATAATAGATACATCCTAAGAGTTTGAAAAGACAGCTATACCTCCATTTCCTTTTACAACTCTGCACTTTGAACAAACTTAGCCCCCTCATCTTCCTACTTCTTGTTTCCCCCCAGTCTCATGCTTCTGTTTAACGTGTATGACACAATGAAAATTGACAATTTTTTGGCTCTAAGTGTATATGCATAGGCAAGTCCTTGAATATTATACAAACGACTAATCCTTATCTATGTAGGTTCAAATCTAGACCTCCCCACAGGAGAAACTCCCACCTGAAACCGTCTCTCACCCCATCTCCCAACAGGAGGTAGGGGAGAGAAATGCAGCTGGCTTATTAATTAATTCAGAACACCCAGATATAAGGGATAAAGACCTAAAATGTTTTATGCAAGTGTTTCTAATCCCAGCCCCCTGAAGCCCAAATGGGGGAAGCTGAAGAGTTTAATTCTGAAGTATATAATTAGCAATGAAATATCCTACAGAAACAATATGATGAATAGTGTCAAGTATAAATTAAACAATAGCAATGATATTTCAGGTACCTAAGGGTTAGACAGCTTCACTGGGCTGGGAAACTAATCAGCACATATGTCTTGTCTACCTGGGAGAAAGTATCCCAACTTTGAAACAATTCAATTTACAAATGAATTTTGGGAAGGCAGTGTTTTACAATGCTATCATTTTTGTTTGTTTCAAGACTGGTTTCATAAAAGTTCTTACCCTTATCATCATTCCTTTTAGATTTTAAGATTCATGGGCTTTATGGAGGCAAAGATTAGGAAAAAATATACAGCCAAAACCATTATCATGTTTTCATTAGTATTAGCATTCCTTAGTTCCTCACAGTCGAGAAGGACTTGACTTCCAAAACCTCAAAACCTTCAGAAGGAGAAAACAAGCATTTCCCAGGTCTAGATGTCAAAATGACAGCAGAAGTTCGAATTGTGACTCAACCATGTTGCTGAACAAAATATCAGTCTCCTAGGAAACCTACATGAACCAGAATTGTGGCACTCTTTAACTGCCGGAGATGTTTTCATACAACTTACAAATTATCACCTTGAGGAAAATTTCACTTTGAAAATCTTTACCAACTACTAAGAAAGAAGGTGAAATGTAAAGCTAATTCATTTATTTACTCAACAAATAATCATAGAGAGCCAACTCCAGACTAGGAATTGTTCTGTTAGCTGGGTGTACAGCACTAAAATATTTGATAAAGCCCTTGCTTCTCTAGAGCTGACAAACTTACTCATGGGAGAGCATCGATTAAAAGAAAAATTATATAGATTATAATGTCATATATTTCAGTCTGTGGCAGGGGGGAAATAAAGCAGATTTCAGGATAAGGAACCATGAGTTGGGGGTGCCACATTAAATAAGACAGACACAGAGGGGACTCGGAGGAGATGAAACTGGAGCGGAGACTCATGCAATGAAGAAGGAAGCAAGGGAGCAAGCCAAGTACATATGTCAGGGGAACAAGGAATAGGGCATGTGAACACTTTATGGCAGCCACATGTTTGGTGGGTGTGACACTGGGAGGTGTTGAGAGCCAGCTGATACAGTTCTAGCAGAAAGAGCGAGTGAACAGGAGGGAGGCAGAAGCTTCAGCTGGAAAAGTAACAAGGCCAGACCATTCCAGGATGTGTAGGCCACAGTAAGGACTTGGGATATATTCTAAAGTGTGATGAGAATTGAGACAGGGAAATTTTAAAAGGTGGGTAAGCAGTCACTTTATTTTAAAATGGACTATTCTGATGAATCTGTGCAGGAATGTGAAAAATCCCTTAAGATACAGGAATATGATACATATCGTATGATAGCATCTATATGTGGAATCTAAAACAGAAAGTAGAGGGTGGTTACCAGAAGCTGGGGGTGGAGAGGGAATTAGGGAAATGTGGGTCAAAGGTACAAACTTGCCATTAGAAGATGAGTAAATTCTGGGGATCTGATGAACAGGGTTGAGATTATAGTCAACAAAACTGCATTATATATTTCAGTGTTGCTAAGAGATCATCTTAAATGTTCTCACCACACAAAAAAAGTAATAATTATATGACGTGATGAAAGTGTTAGCTAAGGCTAGGGTAGTCATCATATTATAATATATAAATGTATCAAAATTCAACAGTGGTAAACCTTAAATCTATACAATGTTATAAGTCAAGTATATGTCAATTAAAAAAAAGATGCAAGAATAGGCTCATAAAACAATTTTATTCTTGGCACATTAAGTGAGTTATCCTTATTTCTGATTATTTAGTTAATTTTGTTGGTCTCCTCTTATAGATTTTTGACAGGAGAGATTCTACAGCTTTCACTATAGTCTACTGATTCCAACAATATTGGATTTTTTTCAAAGTGCCACTGATGTAATTATTTTCTACCCTTCCAAAATTCTCACATTCAAACTCTAGTTCTGATTATATTTTAAGTAAGCATAGCAGAAAAAAATAATCAAAAAATTGTTACATGAAAAATTTATCTCTAAATATTATATATCTTCTAAATCTTGATGATAACAAGGAGCGTTTCTTTCTTTTTTTTTTTTTTTTTTGCATTCTAAAAAAATGAGGGGGATCAGAAATATTGATGACTTACGGTCTGAGACAGAAAGAATGAAGGATCAGGACGTAAAAAGGAGGTTTTAAAACCTTTAGCCATCCTCTGATTAGTATACAAGGGAGGGACACCTCTATCTTTTGTGTGGGATTCATTCATCAGCAATCAGTTTGTCAGGTGGTATCACTGGATCTCTTCCTAGTTCAGCAACTGGGATGGACTCTCAGGCCTGACTCATTGGCATTAATGAGTCCTTGGCATTCTGCTGTCCACGGTGGCCACAGCAGTTGGCAGAGGTGAGCACATGACCTCAGTCAGGCCATTTGGAGAAGATTTCAGGGTCTTGGGGAAACAGAGAAAGAGCATGCTCTCTTTCCACTGAACATGGAAGTGTGAATTTATATGGCTAGACTTCCTGCAATAAGTCAGAGTTCCCTGAGAAAAGAATGAACCAGAAGAAGTGGAACTAAAAAACTCAGAGAGAAACCAGAACTTGGTGTTAGGACTTCAAACTTTGACTTCAATTTCACCTGAAGCCATTCTTTCTCTTAATTTCTCCCTTGATGTGAGCCATAAAATTAATCTTTAAGTTAGAGTTGGGGGGTGGGCGCCTGGGTGGCTCCGTCATTAAGCATCTGCCTTTGGCTCAGGTCATGATCCCAGCGTCCTGGGATCCAGCCCCGCTTCCAGCTCCCTGCTCGGCGGGAAGCCTGTTTCTCCCTCTCCCACTCCCCCGCCTGTATTCCCTCTCTCGCTGTGTCTCTTTCTGTCAAATAAATAAATAAAATCTTTAAAAAAAATTTAAAGTGGGCTTGGTTTTCTATCACTTGAAACTGAAAATGTGGTAATGGATATATATTGAGTTCAAACAATCTTGAAAATATATGCTAATGTAATTGCAATAATGTGTAACACTAGATAATAGAATTTTATTCTCCTAAACAGTAGGCAACACATCTCTCCTAGCAAATGGAGAGTTACATGTTAACATGTATAAAATAAAATTAGCAAGCTCTATCAAAACCCACAGAGAAATAGACACCTAGAGGCCTGGACTTCGGGTAGAGTGCTGGGACCTGAGCTGGACAGGGAGGAATGGGATGGACATGGGCTTCAGAGCACAGAACCAAGGGGAAAGCTGAATGTCAGAGCCAAGTAGACAGTTCAACAGAAGCATCAAGTCACAGAGAGAGGCCAGTTAGTAAGTCAGAATACAAGCAAGAGGCAAAAGATCACAAGGACACCCAAATGTGAAGAAGGTTTGAAGTGGATATTAAAAAGGCCAGACTTGAAGGGGGTGTCTGATAATTTAGGAATTAGCTGCAGTGCTCTTAAGAGGTCACCTCTGGAGTCAGCATAGGTAGAGAGAGAATCACTTAAGGCACTGAATAGACACAAATATGCTTCACAAAATAAATTATTCAGTTATGTATCCAGGCCAAGTAAAATAGTCAGAATTCAGTAGACCTTCAAATCCCCAAGGCAACATTACTTTGAAAGGAGGAATATCTTCATGTAGAAAAACACTCCCTATTGATGAAATGGTAATTCTCTATGACCTGCAAGTGAATCACTGAAAGCAATCAAACTACAAGATGAAAGTTGTATTTCCCTGCTTCTCTCCTACCTACCCACTCCCTCCTAACATAAAATGTGTTGAGCACTGACTGCTTCACAATAAAAAATAAAGACATGACTTAAATTTATTGTAAATGTATGAGCGATTAAGGAAAAAGGTGAATACTTTAAAAGTATTGCTTCATAGACAGAACCTGGAGAGTACATTTGCCCCACAACTAGAGGTCAAACTGAGACCCAGACAGAATTGTGAGATGAAACTCCTTACCTAAGCAGTTCTTAGAGTATATCCTAGACCGGCAACAGCAGCACCAAGGAACTTGCTGGGCGGACCTGCCGAAACAGAAACTCCAGGGAGGGGCCTCAGCACGCTGTAGTTTATCAAGACCCCCAGATGCTTCTGATTTATACTCAAGTGTATGACCTGCTGCATTAGTCTTCTGACTAATGGGAGTCACTGAAGTCTTCTGACAACTCAACCATAATCATTTTCTGAACACATACTGATCACAGAAAAAAAGAGAAAAGCTTCTTGCTATTATAGCAAATGCCCTCAAGCATTTAGAAATGCAAAAAAAAAAAAAAAATGAAGCATTAACACATGAGAAAAAAAAAAAAGAAAAAGATGGAAGAAAAAAAATTAAGTTTTTTTTTCCCCCCGGGTATATTTTTTTCTCCCTGAAAAGCAGTTGTTACTGATAGCCAACCACAAAAGCGTTTGGCAAGGTGGTTGCTACATAGATGACTACATTATGTGAAGATTCAAATGTGAATTTGTTAACATTTTTTATTTGTTTTTAATTTTAAGCAGAAATCTATTTGAAGTATGAATTAGCCATTTACACTAGAAAGTGAATAGTAATTGTACTGAAACCACAATACTAACCATAGATAGATAGATTCTTCATATTGGGAGGGAAATTATTGGTTGTGGATTTTAATCTCTGCCAATGCAGAAACCCCTTTTCCAGTATCCATAGTAAGCAATCCAAAGGGCCTCTGGTTGAATATTTATAGGGAGAAGAGACAGTTTCAGTAAGACTCAACAATGATCAGAAACTTTTTTAACTTGAACTGATAAAGCTATCTTGATATACTATTTTGTTGACAATCACCCCCATTTTAGGCTCTCAAAGCCTGGTAACAAGAATTTCCTACAATAAGATATTAAAAGAAGGATCCTGTTTGCATATATCCCATTGCTTATTCAATTTACCTTCATATAATTTAGCCACAAATGTTCATAACTTTTGGGTGTATATGTAGCTACTTGAGGGTTCCTAGTATTTTGAAAGCTCTAATAAATCTCTTGATATTCTCTTTCTTGAAACATTATTTTAATGCAGCAGCCAACTAGCCTAATTAAATGTGGGATATTAGTCATATATGAAATCTCCAGATAAATAAAAATTTCCCTATTATGAATAACACTAAAAAAGGTTTAGTGCAAATTTTCACAGGTGGAAATGAGCAGACCTCTTACAAAAAACCTTTGGTGTACAGAGCTGATCTTGGGGGCGGGGGAGAGATGGACCAATTTGCTTAAGGCATTTTGGAAGAGAAAAGTTCAAGACCTTGAGTCATGTTCCATTAAGATTCAATATCAGTGAGAGCTGAGTGAATTCATCCATCTTTCCATTCATTCATTCATTCATTCATTCATTCATTCATGCATCTATTCATGCATCCATTCATACATCTATTAAGGACTAAGCACAGATCTAGGTGCCAGGGACACAGCAGTTAACAATGTTCCTCTCCTCATCTCCTAGCCAAGTCTGCTGTCAGAGAAGAATTCCAATAATGTACTTGAATGGCAGCAAGTCTGACACTCTAAAGACCAAAGAACACAGTAGGAGAGATTATATTAGCACACCAGCATCCCTGGCATAGTGGCTGTGTTTTGTGAAGCAATAACTGAGCATGGGAGTATGAACAGAAAGAGTTGCATTCTTGGTGCTCATTGTGAAACATCACTATGGTGCTGGCAGGGGCAGAGACCAGCAGGAATATCCCTGCTGCTATGGAGAAACATCATCCCACATCCTATGCCATCCATCAGCTTCCATGCTGTTTGAAAAAAAAGGAACTGATGGCAACAATGGATCAATTATTTTTCTGTCTGCTTAGTGTCTGAAAATAGTACTAACCTCCTTTTGATGGGATAAGCTGGGTATTTTTAACAATGGGAGTCAATAGGCAGATGTTTCGAGAGAGAGATAGTGGAGTCACTGCTAATAAATAAGCAAAGTATTGAATAGCTAACTGAAAAAAAATTAAGGGGTTATATATGTATAAAAGCAGATGAATTGGTAAGGTTGATCGTGGAGGTTATTCCTACATCAATGCCTGCTATGTATGTCACTGTGCTATGAGCTACATATGCATTATATCTAAGCCTCCCAGCAACTCTACATGATAGATCATACTTCTCTTTAATTAATAACTTATACAATATCACACAACTATCTAATAGAAAATACATAATATTATAAGCTGCTGTTGGTATATACTAACAGCTCAGGGCGTCCTCTTATTAAGTCAAGAGGTTTCTATTACAAATAGTGCTGCCATATTAAATAGCTAGCTAAAAGAAATTAAAGTCTTTTTTCAGTGACGTGGGTCTTCCCATTGTGAAAGCTATTAATATTATGGCAGCATAATATTACTATATGGTGTTCCCATGCTTAAAACAATTTGAAATTCTTGGGCGCCTGGGTGGCTCAGTCGTTAAGCGTCTGCCTTCGGCTCAGGTCATGATCCCAGGGTCCTGGGATCGAGTCCCACATCGGGCTCCCTGCTCTGCGGGAAGCCTGCTCCTCCCTCTCCCACTCCCCCTGCTTGTGTTCCTGCTCTCGCTGTGTCTCTCTCTGTCAAAAAAATAAATAAAATCTTTAAAAAAAAAAAAAAAAAAAAAAAAAAAAAAAAAAAAAAACAATTTGAAATTCTTTATGTTGATGGGCAGAAGATATAAGGCTCTACTCACAAAAAAAGTTTCTCTACTTCTGTGTCTTAATCAGGAATCTGCAGGAAGCTGAATAGACCAAGGTAATCCACCATTTGCATAATGTCCATCTTTGGTTTCACCACATTCTGCATTTCTTCTTATCTGTAATATTTACTGCTCTCTGGAGAAGAAATTTAATTTTTCCCTAGTATTTTTGATGAACAGCTGCTGGAGTCCAGGAGGATATACATAAAATTAAAATATAAAGTAGGGAAAGCTTGGAATATTGGAAGACCTTTATAATCCAGAAGACTCCTTGATATGCTGTAGTCCTGAAATGTCAAAAAGAAGGTTGGGCCCCAAAATGACAACATTAGAAGCTTCCCTTATGGCATTTTGTCCTGGTGAATCTACTCAAATCTTACGATATGATTTTTGATGAAAATTGTAAATAACACAGAAAATATTTGTTTTATTATATTAAGTTAGCCACCATAGAGTACATCATTAGTTTTTGATGTAGTGTTCAATGATTCATTAGTTGCATATAATACCCAGTGCTCATCACAACACATGCCCTCCTTAATACCCATCACCCTGTTACCCCCTCTCCTTCTCCCCTCCCCCCTGAAACCCTCAGCTTGTTTCCCAGGGTCCTTAGTCTCTCATGGTTCATCTCCCTCTCTGATTTCTTTCCCTTCAGATTTCCCTCCCTTCCCCTATGGTCTTCTGTGCTATTGCTTATGTTCCAAATATGAGTGAAACCATATGATAATTGTCTTTCTCTGCTTGACTTATTTCACTTAGCATAATCCCCTCTAGTTCCATCCATGTCGATGCAAATGGTGGGTATTCATCCTTTCTGATGGCTGAGTAATATTCCATTGTATATATGAACCACATCTTTATCCATTCATCTGTTGAAGGGTATGTTGGCTCTTTCCACATTTGGGCTATTGTGCACATTGCTGCTATGAACATTGGGGTGCATGCGCCCCTTCTTTTCACTATGTCTGTATCTTTGGGATAAATACCTACTAGTGCAATTGCTGGGTCATAGCGTAGCTCTATTTTTAACTTTTTGAGGGAACCTCCATACTGTTTTCCAAAGTGGCTGTACCAGCTTGCATTCCCACCAACAGTGTTAGAGGGTTCCCCTTTCTCCACATCCTCGCCAACATTTGTTGTTTCCTGCCTTGTTCATTTTTGCCATTCTAACTGGTGTAAGGTGGTATCTCAATGTGGTGTTCATATAGAAAGGGAATTGTGTAAAATTCTTTGTGAAAGATTATTTCCTTGAATTAATCTTGAAAAAGACTTGTATCTATTCTTATATAATAGCTGGCCATCATTAGGATAACAAAGTCCAAAACTCTAAAATTTAAAGGTACCTCATTCAATTCCTACTCTAGACCCTAAATGGTCATTACTATGGAGAGGATACCAGCAAAAGTTACAAAACAAAAACACAACAAAAAACCACCCACCAACCTCCAACTTTTGTGCTACACTATTTTTGAATATATTATAACTCTTAGTTTTTCTTTGATATCTCTTTTTGCCGATATGACCAGACATTTCTACATCTGTCTGTATTAGTCTCTTGTACAAGTGCCTTCTTATCTCAATCCAGCCTTCACTCCCACCAGATAAATCAATGACTTTATATAGCATAGGATTCTAGTTCAAAACATTTTAGTCAAGACCCTCAAGTAACTTCATATTTTATCTGCAAAATAAACTTTACGGGCTATATGATAGCTATTTCTTTAGTTTTTCTATTTAGTTCTGAGAATACAAATAAATGGACAGTGGTTGAGAATTTTCTGAATTCCAACCACCAGCTAGATAGCATGGTAGTATAAGCTGTATCATAACACTTCACATCAAGAGTCCTTCTAGACTGTAAATGAGGCCTGCTAAACTAAACCAATAGACCTAAACTAGATCAAATACTGACATCCTTATAAGTAACCTGTATTTCTATAAACTCCAAGAAGACATAGGCCGGTTGGTCTAATTGAAATATATTACTTTAGGATTTTAGGAGGCTTCAGCTGAATTTTATAAAAATGTTCTTCAACAAGTATAATTTAAAACAGCATATATATATGCAACGAAAACTAATATATATTTCATTCTTTCCATAAATGTTGAAAACTGAGTATCTATCAGGCATTTTCTGTGGTTCTGAGGGTAGTGAATCAACAAGAAAGACAATGTTCTTGATCTCAAGAAATTTACATTCTTGTGGGAGGAAAATCCAATAAAAAATAAATTGATTTTAAAAATTCAGAGTATGATGAAATCTACAAAGGAAATAAAAATGGATATCAGTATAGAGGGGGACTGGACCTTGAGTCTACCATGAATAGAAATGTCAGAGAAGGCCTCTCTCAGGAAGTACACTTTAGCTAAGACCTGATTAAATTTTAAACTTTAAATATTAAGCAAGCATTCGATGTAAACTAAAAATATTTTTGTATAAAAAGTTTAGAAAGAAATGAAACACAAATGAGAGTGGTAAAACTCAAAGGAAATAAAGGTAATTTAAAGGACACACTTGTGTTATGGAATAGTGAAAGTTCAGGATTTGTTTTTTAAAGCAGACTTCATTGTATTGATAAACATTCAGTGGATGTGATTGAAAGTTCTACTGAGTAAGTTATTACAGGAAGATACACTCTGTGCACATTAAAATGATGGAAGGGAGATAAAAAGCAGGAGTCTTATTAAAAATCACCTATCTATATTTTTGCTCAGGATGACCCATATTTTCTGTTCAAATCACCTCCATGTAGGAAAATAGGATTTGTCATGGTGGATTAGAGCATTGCCCTATTACATGTGCAATGGTGATCCCATCAAGTCAAATAGCTATTGCATTATATGAAAGCAAAAACTTCTAAAATAGGTTGTCATACTTGCTGTGCTTCCAACAGCAGCCAAAATTCCATATGGAGCTCACTGGACTTTCATTTTAGATACAAGATATTTTATTCAAGAACTTTCAGACACCTTATTTTATAGAGGCCTGTGTAAATGTTAATATGATCACATCTTCCAGTCTTCTTTCTCCCCTTCTAAAATAATTTTTCTTTATATAATGTCTGTACTCAAGTTGAGAGTCATGGAAGGTAGGGGAAACATGAAGGTGAAGAGCTAGAGAGTTCTATGAAGTGTGGTTGAGACAACAACAGTGTTCATCTTTTAGACTGCCCTATAGAGGTTTTCTTTCTGTTTCAAAGAAGAAATCTGTTTTTCAACTATGTATTTTAATACAAAGGACACACAGTGTGATTTTCTGTGGTCCATGAGCTCACAGAAGTGGCTCCATTATCATTCGTTAGAACTTTTCTGGCTGACATGCCATAAGACACATGGTGGACCCTACTCATATAAAAAGATGGTTAATTGTGGATAAAATTTTTTATGCCTTATTTAGGGATTATATCTTATACCTCTATACATGCCAGCCATGCTTGCTTTACTTCCATATTTTCTTGCACAAGTAGGCATTCAGTAAACTTTCTTTATAACAGCCTGTCAAATTTGATTTTTCAATTGAAAAAATTAGGCCATTTATTAAGAAAACCAATATATCGGGTTCCTGGGTGGCTCAGTTGGTTAAGCAACTGCCTTCAGCTCAGGTCATGATCCTGGAGTCCCAGGATCGAGTCCCGCATCGGGCTCCCTGCTCGGTGGGAAGCCTGCTTCTCCCTCTGACCCTCCCCCCTCTCATGCTCTCTCTCTCTCATTCTCTCTCTCAAATAAATAAATAAAATCTTTAAAAAAAAAAAAGAAAACCAATATATTTGATTTTGTTATTTCATCTTATATTACATTTTTTATTTTTTCTGCTTTTACTATGTCATTTCCCGTTCCTATTTGCCTTTTTTCTATAATTACATTCATTTTTTTCACCTTTTTACAGGTTTGCAAGTTATAAAATACATTTCCATATGTTAGTGTTAACTTGGTATTTTTAATATGTATATTTAAGTCAACAAAATTAAAGTCAGTCAACATATTTACCTACAATCGAAACAATTCACCAGAAAGTTTAACTCCACTCACCCATTCCCCACTATATTCAAGTAACTATTATTTTAGGTTTATCTTGTTTAAACTTAACTTCAGAAATTAGATACAATTATTTAATTTATATAGTCATTGTTTGTATTTATTCATATAGATACCGGTTTTTGCTCACCATCCCTTCCTGAATTATAAGCCTGCCTTCTGAAATCATTTTTATTTTCTCTGAGGTATTTCCTTAGTAAGAGTATGTGGATCACTAACTCATTTTTGATTTCTGAAAATCTTTATTTTACTCCCATTTTTAACATATGATTTCACTTGTATAGAACTCTAGCCTTTCTAGGTTATTGGGGTTTTCTCTCAGTGTTTTGAAGTTATTATTCATAGTTTTTTAGTTTCTATTATTTTGTTAAAGAGACCACATCAGTCTAATTGCTTCTCCTTTGTAGGTAATGTCTTTTCTCTCTGGCAGCCTTTAAGATCTTCTCTTTGTGTATGATATTGGCAGGCTCACTCTGATGTATCTACATTTGAGTGTCCTTGTATATATCTTGTTTGGAATTTCTTGGACTGCCTGCATCTGATTGAATCTTCATTCAGTTCAGGCATTTTTTGAGCCATTATCACTCTGGATATTATTTTTTTTCTTCATCTGCTTCTTCTGGAATTGAGATTAAATAATTATCAAAATTTTTCATTCTATTATTAATTTGATTTAATCTCTCCTTTTTAAAGATTTTATTTATTTATTTGACAGAGAGAGACACAGCGAGAGAGGGAACACAAGCAGGGGGAGTGGGCGAGGGAGAAGCAGGCTTCCTGCCGAGCAAGGAGCCTGATGTGGGACTTGATCCCAGGACCCCAGGATCATGACACTGAGCCAAAGGCAGATGCTTAAACAACTGAGCCACCCAGGCATCCCTGATTTAACCTCTTTTAAATATCCCATCTCTTTTTCTCTCTTTTCTGAGTATTTTCTTCAGATCTTGCATCCAATTTGTTAATATTTTCTTCAATTGTGTCTAACTTGTTTTTTTAACTTATCTATTCTTCTATATTATGTCATAATTACATATTTAATTTTTTAGTTACTTCTCAAAACTGTCAAGTCAATATTGATAATCTCATATTTTAATCATGTATTTAATATTTACCTTTATGTCTTTATATATTGTAAACATAATTATTTTTTGTCTCTGATTATTTTCTATCTAATAATTATCTAAGTTACCTGATTATTATAAATTATTTGACTTTCTGTTTTAGGTTCTCAAGCGTACTTGGCTTCTACCTCTTCCACAGTCCTTTATAACATATTCTTAGCAGCCGCTTTCTCCACTTGTTTCATTGGTCAATGTATTCCCACTTGATTTTAATCTTCTTGTAATTTTTTAAAATCTGTTATTCACTGATGATATTCATCTTATTTTCTTTGCCTCTAGGAGTTTATTTCCTTTTGTATATCTATACATTGTTGAGGGGGATAAGAAGAGTGAAAAGGCAAATGTTTTTGTTCAAACATCTGAGGTGCTCTCATTGCATACTATTTAAATGCTTTTTATAATGGATTGATCTGCCTTATCATCTTTGTAAGTGCTCTATGTTATAAATATGTTTAATCATCAAATATTATTATGTATCTCATTAGTGTTTGTTATGAACACACATAACTTCAGAGAGTAAGAAAACATTTACCCCAGATTCTTAGAAATAAAGATTATATTCCATTTTTTTCTACTGTATAATACAAGTTATTTACTCCTCTGAAATTTTGATTCTTTATCTGTTAAAAGAGTTAATCCATATTCTTTTAACTAAATTTTCTCTTAAAAATTTAAATTTTGTAAATATTGGAAATACTTGTATTATAATCTATTGATGTAGGCATGGGAGGTCATAGATAATTTTTTTAAAGATTTTATTTATTTATTTGACAGAGAGAGACACAGCAAGAGAGGGAACACAAGCAGAGGGAGTGGGAGAGGGAGAAGCAGGCTTCCTGCTGAGCAGGGAGCCCAATGCAGGACTCAATCCCAGGACCCTGGGATCATGACCTGAGCAGATGTTTAACGACTGAGCCACCTAGGCACCCCCATAGATAATTTTTTTGATGGTAGTTTTTCTTTTGTCTTTCCATCTTTAGCTTTTTATGGAATATAAGATTTATCACACATTTTTTTCCTTCATTCTAAGACTTACTTTCATAAGGTTGAATGTTTGCCTAATGGTGAACTTGTCAGAGTGGAAGCTAGACTGCACTAAATTGAAGACTGAATAGTGGAAACCATGAATATAAATAAATTTTTCATGCAATTTGTTAAGGAAAGGTGAGAAGAAAGAGAAGTAAGTGGAAGGGGACACGGAATCAAGTGGGGTTACAGTTTTAGGATGAAACATACTTGAGCATGTTAAAATGCAGATAGTGATTCACTTTTAGAAAGGGCAACATTGGAGATACAAAAGATGCTCTGACAACATCTAGAAAAAGGTTCCAGAGAAGGTTGAAGAAAATGATATTTAGAGCACAAACAGAAAGATAAAACTTAGAAGAGGAAATATCTCATTTATTTTAATAAAAATTTAATAGTAATAAATGATCAAAGGGTTGGTGATTGATTGATTGATTGAGGTACCTGGATATTGAAGGAAGACTATATCATAACTCAGTGGCTAAAATAACTGCATTTATTTAGCTCACAAATCTGAAAATTAGCTAGGGGTTGGCTGGGATTAAGTTTAAAATCAATTACAAAAACACCTGAAAAATAACAAACATTTGGAAATTGACTAACACTTCTAAAGAAGTCATGGATCAAAGAGGAAAAAAAAAAAGATTAGAAATTATTTCAAATGAAATAAAAAAGAAAACTCCAGAAAACACAATTGGTGGGATGTACCTAAAACTCTTTAAAAGAAAATAAAAGTCCTTAAATGCTTATATTAGAAAAGAACAAAGTTCTAATATCATAGATTATGCTTCCACTTTAAGAAGTTAGAAACGAAGTGCAAATTAAATCCAAAATATGAAGAAAGGAAATAACGATGAGTGAAAATAAACTATGTAGAAAATAACAATAGAGAAAAATAAATGAAACGTAAATTTGTTTTTTAAAGATTAGTAAAATTTATAAACCTCTGAAAAGATTTATCATGAAAAAATAAAACATAATATCAAGATATAAATAATACCAATATCAAAAATGAATGAGGGTGCCTGGCTGGCTCAGTCAGTTAAGCATCTGCCTTCAGCTCAAGTCCTGATCCCAGGATTCTGGGATAGAGTTCTGCATCAGGGTCCCTGCTCCATGGGAGTCTGCTTCTCCCTCTGCCTCTCTCTCTGTCTCTCATGAATAAATAAGTAAAAATAAAATCTTTTAAAAAAAAGAATGATGAAGCTACATGGCCAAAAAGGCCAAAAATAATAAAAGGATAAAAAGGAAATACAATGGGGGCGCCTGGGTGGCTCAGTCGTTAAGCGTCTGCCTTCGGCTCAGGTCATGATCCCAGAGTCCTGGGATAGAGCCCCGCATCAGGCTCCCTGCTCGGCGGGAAGCCTGCTTCTCCTTTCCCACTCCCCCTGCTTGTGTCCCCTCTCTCGCTGTGTCTTTCTCTCTCTGTCAAATGAATAAATAAAATCTTTAAAAAAAAAAAAAGGAAATACAATGAACAACTTTATACCAATAAAATTGATAACTTAAATGAAATGGACAAACCTTTAAAAGACACCAATTTCTAAAACTGACACCGAAAGAAATAGAACATATGAATATCCCTCTATTATTGAAGAAATAAGACTATAATTGAAATTCCTCTCAAAAAGAAAAAAAAAGAGAAAACTGCAAGTCTGGATGGTCTCACTGTTAATTCTATCACAAATCTAAGAAAGCTTTAACAGTCCAAAAACTCTTTCAGAAAGAAGAAAAGGTGGGAATGCTTTCTAATCTGTTTTTTTTTTTTTAACTTTATTATGTTATGTTAGTCACCATATAATACATCATTAGTTTTTTTTTTTAATTTTTTTATTTTTTTTATTCTTATGTTAATCCCCATACATTACATCATTAGTTTTAGATGAAGTGTCCCATGATTCATTGTTTGTGCACAACACCCAGTGCTCCATGCAGAATGTGCCCTCCTTAATACCCATCACCAGGCTAACCCATCCCCCCACCCTTCCTCCCCTCTAAAACCCTGTTTGTTTCTGAGAGTCCATAGTCTTTCATGGTTCATCTCTCCCTCTGATTTCCCTCCCTTCATTTTTCCCTTCCTTCTCCTAATGTCCTCCATGATATTCCTTATGTTCCACAAATAAGTGAAACCATACGATAACTGACTTTCTCTGCTTGACTTATTTCCTTAGCATAATCTCCTCGAGTCCCATCCATGTTGATGTAAAAGTTGGGTATTCATCCTTTCTGATGGCTGAGTAATATTCCATTGTATATATGGACCACATCTTCTTTATCCATTCATCTGTTGAAGGGCATTTCGGCTCTTTCCACAGTTTAGCTATTGCAAACATTGCTGCTATGAACATTGGGGTGCATATGGCCCTTCTTTTCACTATATCTATGTCTTTGGGGTAAATACCCAGGAGTGCAATTGCTGGGTCATAGGGTAGCTCAATTTTTAATTTTTTGAGGAACCTCCACACTGTTTTCCAAAGTGGCTGTACCAACTTGCATTCCCACCAACAGTGTAAGAGGGTTCCCCTTTCTCCACAACCTCTCCAACATTTGTTGTTTCTTTCCCTGTCCATTTTTGCCATTCTAACTGGTGTACGGTGGTATCTCAATGTGGTTTTGATTTGCATTTCCCTGATGGCTAATGATGATGAACATTTTTTCATGTGGCTGTTAGCCATTTGTATGTCTTCTTCAGAGAAGTGTCTTTTCATATCTTCTGCCCACTTTTTGACTTGATTATTTGTTTTTTGGGTGTTGAGTTTGAAAGTTCTTTATAGATCTTGGATACCAGCCCTTTATCTGTAGTGTCATTTGCAAATATCTTCTCCCATTCTGTGGGTTGCCTCTTTGTTTTGTTGACTGTTTCCTTTGCTGTGCAGAAGCTTTTTATCTTGATGAAGTCCCAAAAGTTCATTTTTGCTTTTGTTTCACTAGCTTTTGGAGATGTATCTTGAAAGAAGTTGCTGTGGCTGATGTCAAAGAGGTTACTGCCTATGTTCTCCTCTAGGATTTTGAAGGATTCCTGTCTCACATTGAGGTCTTTCATCCATTTTGCGTTTATCTTTGTGTATGGTGTTAGAGAATGGTCGAGTTTCATTCTTCTGCATGTGGTTGTCCAATTTTCCCTGCACCATTTATTGAAGAGACTTTTTTCCATTGCATGTTTTTTCCTGCTTTGTCAAAGATTATTTGTCCATAGAGTTGAGGGTCCATATCTGGGTTCTCTATTCCATTCCATTGGTCTATATGTCTGTTTTTGTGCCAGTACCATGCTGTCTTGGTGATCACAGCTTTGTAATATAGCTTGAAATCAGGCAATGTGATGCCCCCAGCTTTGTTTTTCTTTTTCAACATTTCCTTGGCGATTCGGGGTCTTTTCTGATTCCATACAAATTCTAGGGTTGTTTGTTCCAGCACTTCGAAAAATGTCATGGGAATTTTGATCAGGATGGCATTGAAGGTATAGATTGCTCTGGGTAGCATAGACATTTTAACAATGTTTATTCTTCCGATCCATGAGCATGGAATATTTTTCCATCTTTTTGTGTCTTCTTCAATTTCTTTCATGTGTGTTCTGTAGTTCCTAGAGTATAGATCCTTTACGTCTTTGGTTAGGTTTATCCTGAGGTATCTTATGGTTTTTGGTGCTATTGTAAATGGAATTGTTTCTCTAATTTCTCTTTCTACAGTTGCGTTGTTAGTGTATAAGAAAGCAACTGATTTCTGTGCATTGATTTTGTATCCTGCCACATTACTGAATTGCTCTATGAGTTCTAGTAATTTGGGGGTGGGGTCTTTTGGGTTTTCCACATAAAGTATCATGTTGTCTGCAAAAAGAGAGAGTTTGACTTCTTCTTTGCCAATTTGAATACCTTTTATTTCTTTTTGTTGTCTGACTGCTGTTGCTAGGACTTCTAGTACTATGTTGAACAATAGTGGTGAGAGTGGGCATCCTTGACGTGTTCCTGATCTTAAGGGAAAGGCTTTCAGGTTTTCCCCATTAAGGATGATATTCGCTGTGGGTTTTTCATAGATGGATTTTATGAACTTGAGGAATGTTCCCTCTATCCCTACACTCTGAAGAGTTTTAATCAGGAAAGGATGTTGTATTTTGTCAAATGCTTTTTCTGCATCAATTGAGAGGACCATATGGTTCTTCTCTCTCCTTGATTGATTTGCGAATGTTGAACCACCATTGCATCCCGGGGATAAATCCCACTTGGTCGTGGTGGATGATCCTTTTAATGTATTGTTGGATCCTATTAGCTAGGATTTTGTTGAGGATTTTGGAATCCATATTCATCAGGGATATTGGTCTGAAATTCTCCTTTTTGATAGGGTCTTTGTCTGGTTTGGGGATTAAGGTAATACTGGCCTCATAGAATGAGTTTGGAAGTTTTCCTTCTGTTTCTATTTTTTGAAACAGCTTCAGTAGAATAAGTATTATTTCTTCTTTGAATGTTTGGTAGAATTCTCCAAGGAATCCATCAGACTCTTGTTTTTTGGGAGGTTTTTGATCACTGCTTCAATCTCTGTACTGGTTATTGGCCTATTCAGGTTGTCAGTTTCTTCCTGTTTCAGTCTTGGCAGCTTATAGGTTTCCAGGAAGGCCTCCATTTCATCCAGATTACTCAGTTTACTGGCATATAGTTGTTGATAATAATTTCTAATAATTGTTTCTATTTCCTTGGTGTTAGTCATGATCTCTCCCCGTTCATGCATAATTTTATTAATTAGGGTCCTTTCTCTTTTCTTTTGGATAAATCTAGCCAGTGGTTTATTGATCTTATTAATTCTTTCAAAGAACCAACTTCTAGTTTCGTTGATCTGATCTACTGTGTTTCTGGTTTCTAATTCATTGATTTCTGCTCTAATTTTAATTATTTCTCTTCTAATGTCTGGCTTAGGCATAGTTTGTTGCTTTTTCTCTAGTTCTTTAAGGTGTAGAGTTAGTTGGTGAATTCAGGATTTTTCTATTTTTTTTGAGTGAGGCTTGGATGGCTATGTATTTCCCCTTTAGGACCGCCTTTGCAGTATCCCATAGGTTTTGGACTGATGTGTTTTCATTCTCATTGATTTCCATGAATTGTTTAAGTTCTTCTTTGATTTCCTTGTTGACCCAAACATTCTTGAGCAGTGGTCTTTAGCTTCCAAGTGTTTGAATCTCTTCCAATTTTTTTCTTGTGATTGAGTTCCAGTTTTAAAGCGTTGTGGTCTGAGAATATGCAGGAAATAATCTCAATCTTTTGGTATCGGTTGAGACCTGATTTGTGACCCAGTATGTGGTCTATTCTGGAGAAAGTTCCATGTGCTCTCGAGAAGAATGAGTATTCTGTTGTTTTAGGGTGGAATGTTCTGTATATATCTATGAGGTCCATCTGGTCCAGTGTATCATTCAAAGCTCTTGTTTCCTTGTTGATTTTCTGCTTAGACGATCTGTCCATTGCAGAGAGTGGAGTATTGAGGCCTCCTACAATTAACGTATTGTTATCAATATGACTCTTTATTTTGGTTAACAGTTGGCTTATGCAGATGGCTGCTCCCATGTTGGGGGCATAGATATTTACAATTGTTAGATCTTCTTGTTGGATAGACCCTTTAAGAATGCTATAGTGTCCTTCTGTGTCTCTAATTACAGACTTTAGTTTAAAATCTAATTTGTCTGATAGAAGAATTGCTACCCCAGCTTTCTTTTGAGGTCCACTGGCATGGAAGATGGATCTCCCTCCCTTCACTTTCAGTCTGGACATATCTTTAGGTTCAAAATGAGTCTCTTGTAGGCAGCATAGGGATGGGTCCTGTCTTTTTATCCAATCTGCAACCCTGTGCCATTTTATGGGAGCGTTTAGGCCATTCACGTTGAGAGTGATTATTGAAAGATATGAATTAATTGTCATCATGTTGCCTGTGAAGACCTTGTTTTTATAGATTGTCCCTGTAAATTTGTTGTAGATCACTCTTGGGGTCTTTCTCCTTTTGTAGAACCCCCCTTAATATTTCTTGCAGGGCCAGCTTAGTGGTCACATATTCTGGCTGCATGTTCTTCTCATTTAGTACCCTGAATATGTCTTGCCAGGCCTTTCTGCCTTGCCAGGTCTCTGTGGATATGTCTGACATTATTCTGATGTTCCTCCCTCTGTACGTGAGGAATCTCTTCTCCCTAACTGCCCTTAAGATGGTTTCCTTGGTTCTAAGATTTGCAAGTTTTACTATTACATGCCGGGGTGTTGACCTGTTTTCCTTGATTTTGGGAGGGGTCCTCTCTGCCTCTAGGATGTGAATGTTTGTTTCATTCCCCAGATTAGGGAAGTTCTCAGCTACAATTTGCTCAAATACATCTTCTAGTCCTCTCTCTCTCTCCACTCTCTCCGGGACATTGGAATGCTTCATGGTGTCACTTATTTCTCTGATTCTATTTTCATGGATTCTGAGTTGTTTTTCCCTGGCCTCCTCTTTTCCCTTTTTATCTATTATATTGTCTTCCAGGTCACTTATTCATTCTTCTGCCTCACTTACCCGAGCTGTTAGATTATCTAGATTGGATTGGATCTCATTGATAGCATTTTTAAGTTCTGCCAATTCAGCTTTCATTTCTGCCCTTAGAGACTCTATGTTGCCATTAATTGATTTCTCCATTCTAGCTATTGTCTTCACAATTGCTAGCCTCTATTCCATCTCCGACATCTTGGTTATATCTGCATCCATTTGTAAATCTGCAGCATAAATCATAATCTCTGGGTCTTTTCTATTTGGGGGGTTCCTCCTCCTAGTCATTCTGTTGATGGGTGGTTGAGGGAGTGTATAGAGTCCAAATTATTGACCAGAACCCAAGCAAGATGAACCTGTTTTCTAGGGACCTTAGGGTTGCTGGCCTCTTGTTTTCCAAGCCTGTCTTCTGGGGGAGGGGCCTGCCGTGCTATTACTCGGGCAACCCTGTTTGGGCAGAGTTGCCCTGCCCCCCAGTGGCAGGGGGTGGGCTCAGTAGGAATCAGTTTTGGGGGCTTTTGTTCTCTGGCAGCTTTCCCTAGTGGCTTTCCACGTCTCTTATGTGAGTCAGGGCAGAAGAGACCATTTCCAACCCTCTGCCTCAGAGCAGAGAGATCACAGTCTGTTCTTCAGTGAGCTCTCCAGGCCACACTGTCTCCGTTTCTGTCTGTGCTGTTATAAACTGCAGCGGCCTTGGTTGTGCGCCCCTCCGCAGTGCTCCCAGTCCTGCCCCCAGGTCGGAGCATGTCTCTGTCCTTTGTGTTTCTAAAACCACCAGCCACTCCCAGTTCGAGCAGGCATGACCCCGGTGCTCCAGGTTTCTGCCCTGGGTGCTGCAGTTCGCAAGTGCGACCCCACCACTCCAGGTTTCCGCCCCGGGAGCTGCCCTAAAGTCCTTTCTCCCCCGCTACCAGTCTGCGAATCTGTGCCCATCCCCAGTGCACCAGGCTGTCGTTCACTGGAGGTGTAGGATCCCCATGGCCAGGCACCCTCCCACTGCCATTTATCCTCCAATATCTGCCCGCAGAATCATGGCTCCCCACTTTGAACCTCAACACCAACTGCCTGCGATATTCTGTTTGTAGAGATCCAGATCTTCTTACATCTCAGGCTGATTTCATGGGTGCTCAGAGTGGTCTGGTAGATATCCAGCTCAATTCCGGGGACCAGGTGAAATAGGGTCCCCTACCCCTCTGCCATCTTTCCTCTCCCCTATCTCTAATCTGTGTTTGAGGCCAGCATTACCCCAATACCAAAACCAAATGAAGACATCACAAGACAAAATAGTCACAAATTAATGTATCTTAGTAATCCCCCTTATTATTATTGTACCATTTAATGATATGGAAAGTATGGCTTAGAGTAACTTGCCCAGGATCATACAGCTTGTAAGTGACAGACTTGGGGCTAGAACTTAGGCAGCCGATGTTTTTAATTACTAAAAAAAAATTCTACCTGAAGCTGAGATTTCTACTTCTTATTAGATTCCAGATCTAACACCCTATAAAATTAGTATGTCTACAAATATCTGGTACCTGATACACTTTGCAGAATAATTGTCTCAATTGGGTATAGAAGTACATAGGATTCCCTAAAAACCAGAAGTCTTGCCATAAATATATGTATAATTTCCACTATAAATCTAACATTCTTTATTTTGGTTACTAGTTTTTAGGCAAGGGAAACAAAAACAAAAATAAACTATTCGGACTTCATCAAAGTAAAAAGCTTCTGCATAGTGAAGGAAACAATCAACAAAACTAAAAGGCAACCTATAGAATGGGAGAAAATATTCACAAATGATATATCTGATAAAGGGTTAGCATCCAAAATATATAAAGAACTTACAAAACTCAACACCCAGGGCACTGGGTGGCTCATTTGGTTATACATCTGCCTTCGGCTCAGGTCATGATCTCAGGGTCCTGGGATCTGGCCCCAAGTCCGGCTCCTTACTGGGAGCCTGCTTCTCCCTCTACCCCTCCCCCTCACTTGTGCGCTCTCTCTGTCTCTCTCAAATAAATAAATAAAATCTTAAAAAAAAAAAAAAACTCAACACCCCAAAAATGAATAATCCAATTAAAAAATGGGCAGAAGACATGAATAGACATTCTTCCAAAAAGATATCCAATGGTCAACAGATACATGAAAAGATGCTCAACATCACTCATCATCAGGGAATCAGGGAAATATAAATCAAAACTACAATGAGATATTACCTCACACTTGTCAGAATGGCTAAAGTCAGCAACACAAGAAACAGCAGGTATTGGTGAGGATGAAGAGAAAGGGGAACCTTCTTGAACTGTTGGTGGGAATGCAAACTGGTGCAGCCACTCTGAAAAACAGTATGAAGTTTCCTCAAAAAGTTAAAAATGGAACTATCCTATAATCCAGCAATTACACTACAAGGTTTTTAAATAAAAAATTAAAAAAAAAATACTAATTCAGAGGGATATGTGCACCCTGATGTTTAGAGGAGCATTACCTATAATAGCCAAATTATGGAAATGCCCAATTATCCATAGACTGAAGAATAGATAAAGAAGATGTGGTGTATATATGCAATGGAATATTACTCAGCCATAAAAAAGAAAAATCTTGCCATTTACAATGACATGGATAGAGCTAGAGAGTATTATGCTAAGTGAAATATGTCAGAGAAAGACAAATATGATATAATTTCACTCATATGTGGAACTTAAGAAACAAAACAAATGAACAAAGGGAGAAAAGAGAGAGAGGGAGGCAAACCAAGAAACAGACTGTTAACTATAGAGAACCAACTGATGGTTACCAGAGGGGAGGTGAGTGGCGGGATGGGTGAAATAGGTGATGGGGATGAAGGAGTGCACTTGTTGTGATGAGCACTGGTGATGTATGGAAGTGCTGAATCACTATACTGTACACCTGAAGCTAATATTACTCTGTATGTTAACTAATTGGAATTTAAATAAAAACTTAAAAAAACAAAGGAATTGAAAAATCATGAAGTTTTAAATGCAAAAACTTTGCCCATTTCTGTAAACCTTTAACAATACTTGGCAAGAACAATAGAAATCAGAGTTGGAAAAAAATTTAAAGAGCTCATCTACTCCATTCAATAAACCCTTCAGCCAATTCTATAACATCATTACAACTGATATTCTTTATAATCCAGGATATACTTACAGCTGTGGCAAACACCTAAGTATTCAGTGAAGGGGTAAATTTCTAGTCACTGCTCTTACATTTAGAAAAATTCTCATCTAAAATAATGCCTGCTCTCCTGCTGCACTTCTGATTTTTAGGGCTAGGAGCAAATTTTTCAGTTTGAGTTATGAGTAGTAGGTAGGTACTTTCTAAATGCCATGAACACTGAAGGTACAGATGTCTACTTTTGTTGTGTTTGTAAAGACATACACTAGGTGCATACATGCTGGCAAAGAATTCTCTATTATGTAAGAAGGGTTATAAAATAGAAATATCTCTGAAATATCCAGGTGCATGCGCAGAATATATTATTTCTATCTTCTACTTGAAGTTAAAGCTTCTGAATAGATTACAAAACATTATTTTAAAAAGATAATTTAACAAAAGCTCGCTAGCTGAACTTAGTTTTTTTGATACCCAGTCAAGGGGTTTCTGTTTTTGTTGTTGTTGTTGTTGTTGTTTGTTGTTTTTCTCTAATATCACTGGAAGCAAGCTAGGAGAACCTACCTAGTTGCGGCTGAATTTGTGAGCATACTCCCTCATAAATAACCAGTCAAGGAAATGGAGTCTTTTTTTGCAAATACAACCTATGCTGTAATGAATATTGACACATGAAACACTGACCACTGTTTTTGCATTCAAATTAGTAATTTGAAAACTATAAAGGTTTATTCAATAACTTGATTTAATTTTTCATTAATTATTAAAACAATAAAGGTATATTCATTTACATAACAAATATATATTCTTATTATTTATTTATTTGACAGAGAGAGCAAGTGAGCACAAGCAGAGGGCAGGCTTTGTACAGGGAGGGAGAAGCAGGCTCCCCGCTGAGCAGGGAGCCCAGTGAGGGGCTCAATCCTAGGACTCTGAGATCATGACCTGAGCTGAAGGCAGACGCTTAACTATCTGAGCCACTCAGGTGCCCCCCATAATAAATATTTTTGAGGACAGTTATATAGAAGGCCCTGTAAAAGAATCAAAGATATATAGGACATTTATTCTGGCCCCAAAAGAGTGTATAGAATAAGAGAGTTGTCAATATATGTCAATTACCATAACCTAAGACAAGATATGATTAGAATCCACGTGCAACAGGGGGAAGAGTCATGACAAATGATGAGCAGGGAGGCTTTGCTGGGAGAAGTGACATTTATGCTGGGTCTTGTAGAATAAGCAGACTTCATTAGGCAACAATCAAAGAGAATCCAGCAAATGGCATTTAAAAAAAAAAAAAAAAGGAGAGAGAGCCTGAAAAAGGTGGACAGCATAAGGTATTTTGGAAGAATGGTTAGCATAATAATGCCTGGACTGATCTTTCTGAGGTAATAAATATACTTGATAATATATGATATAAAATTATATAATGATTTTTTAAATGTATGACTTACCTTAAAATGTAATAATATTTTGGCGGGTTTTACTTATTTAAACTAATATGCTGACCCAACATTTTTATGAGCAGGACAATTAAATCTGTACCTGAAAAATATAATTTTAATTACAAAGTTTTACTAAAATATTGTGTAGATCACCATGGAGGCTGTGTGTATAAGCAGTCAGATAGGTCAAATCACTCTCTTTCTACCAGTGCTGCATTCCTGACAGACATAAAAAGTCATTGCCTATGAAAACTCCAGATTTCTTTATAAATGCACTCAAATTAGAAGTATTTCCAAGAAAGCATCAATTTTATCAAGGATAAATGAATATGAATCAAGGTACATTTTATTTTTAAACTCCACAGAACAAATATGTATCTTGATTACCAAGAACCAAACTTTGTAGCCATCATTTATGGTGAAAACAAATACTCATATTACACTTTGACATTAAAGGAAAATAAAAAATTATGAGGAACCATGTCTAGGTATTCAAGGGAACAAAAGCAAGTTTAGATGTGAACCCTCTGTGCCATTCCTTTGGTACCTCCTGAGCGAGGGCAGCTCTCCGTGTTCAGCAGCAGCATGTAGCAGGGGATCCCATCCAGGGCACCCCTGACTCTAAGACCCTTTTCTTAACATCAAGTTTAGGAATCTGGGCTTCCTACCTCAAGATTCAATATCAAAAACCAACAATGTACTATACCTTGGCTAACTGAATTTAAATAAATAATAAAATAAAATATTCAATATTCCCCCATTCTCTCCTCCCTCCCTTTCCCTACTAGAAGAAAACAGTAATGAGGGTTACTATAGGGCCCTCACTCTCCTGATTTTCTCTATCTAAAAATGCATCAGCCCTCAAGTTCAACTCCTGGACATAGACAAGGGGTCTACCAGGATTTCTCGAATCTCATTACATGGTCTGATGTAGACCACAACTTTTAGAATTATGCCAGTTATAGTTTAAAGAACATTACTTTTTTTTAATGCTTTCCTAAAATATAGAACCTTATTTATCTATCGCCTTTGGCAGGAGAGACATAAGACTTAGGTATGTATTAAGAGGTCAACTTATCCTTTAAAATGTAAAGCTGCGTGTTTGTCATTCTACATTCAGTGCATAGTCTAATACCACCGGTGAAAACGTCTGTGTATTTACCTATGGCAGATTCTCTCATAGGTACTTCTGCCCAGTCTCTGTTTTGGTGAATTTTCAGCACCATGTGTGCATCTCATCCTCTTTCCCTCTTTTCAGTGCTGACCCAGATAGAAAACTTGGTCACTTTTCCATGATCCCTCTCTTTGCTTACCCTCCTCAAAAAAGAGAATCAACAATGTACATATATTTTGTGGGCAGACTTGACTGTGGCTTTACAGCAATGGAAGGCTCCAGATCTGCATGTTGCTTAGCCACCTCCCCTCAGTTCTCTCCTTGCAGCCCTGTTTTGCCAGACACCCTCGGGCTCTGCTAGGAAATTCATTCACTTTTTTGTTATTGGGCTCAGTAATTTAGCTCTTCACCGCCTCTTATGGGCAGAGTTTACTTTTGTAAATCCAAAGACTCATCAATGTCTCCTTTAACAGCAAAGGAGAACTGTCAAGGGAATTGCTGGTCCCCTTCCTCCACCAGTCTCTGCAGAGGAAAGAGAGCAACAGGAAGACTTATTTTCTCATGGATGCAAATGTTGCCCCCCATCTTTGAAGGTAGTGAGAGGTAGAGTAAGTGTGGGTTTTAAATAACATTCCTCCTTTGCACTTGTATGCCAGTTATTTGGTGGACTGTCCTTTTTCTCACGGCAGTCCTAGCTCCTTGAAGAGAGAGTGAGGGAATTTGCAACATGCAAGCACTTCACTGCATAACGAGATCCTTTGTATATAGTATTTCTTGAGGGGAAAATGAATGAATGGGTAAATGGATGAATAAGGATAGAGGATTTTGCAATACTGCATATACTGTGCATATACTTAATGTTTGATTAGTGGTCTGTGTGAGCAGTAGTTTGTGGGGTGGACAATGTCCAAGTATGCCAGTAATATGGTCTTATATGAGCTACTCAGTCTCAGTGAGATCACCTCTTAAATTAACATATTTAAATACTAAATATTCATAGAGATCCATTAGGAGAAATAATGAAGATATAAAATTATACCAAACCCTCATAATACCAAGGATCTAACTAGAGTTCCTTACTTTCTGATGTAGTATAAGAAAGTGACTAAGTATATGGGATTGAGAATAAAGGAAGCCCAGGTGCAAGTCCTGGCCTGTCACATGCAAGCCATATTAATTCTGACAAGTTACTTGACCCCATTTTTCTTACCAGTAAAATAGTTATAATTAAAGAAGAGGTGTCGAGAGAATTAAAAGAGAAATAATAAATAAAAAGCCCCACCTCATTTAATGTAGTGTTTCCTACATGACCAGCAAATATACTAAGTCACTTATAATTGTCATATCTCTCATTATTTAAAAAGACCAACAATAAATAATCCAACTGACAATAAAGAATATGCTATGCACCCATCTGAGATTTTTTTCAGCTTCAACTTGCAGAATTTATTAATTCTTTGGTAATCTGGGAAGTCAAATGAAATTTTTTAATTGTCCCTCATTCCAATTGTTTTCAGCTGTGTTCAAGAGGTACAAGCTAAGTTCTATGAACATCTGTGGTTCAATGAGATCAAAACAGAAAAAATCAAAATATTCCATTATGTTATTAGCAAAAAAGAAAGTTGTCAGATGAGTCCAAGTGTAATCTAGTCCATGACACACTTATACATATTTTATTCTAAATTGTGAAGAGGAGCTGGTTGTACAGTTCATTGTAGCTTGTATTGCCTACCATTGGGAAAATGGATAGACAAATTATTTCAATGATTCATTTAACTGTCTTAAAATTATATCAAAAAAAGTGGGAACTTTGTGAAGACTATTATATGAAAAAAGACTCAATTCATTGAGTAGTTCGTACTTTGATAATGTGTGGTCCAAAAACTATCACTGGTTTTCAACATTGCTGTGTGAATTTTAACCGGGACTCAGCCATCTTTTCCCTTTCCATGTTTATGGTTGCTAAAGCCATGGTGATTAGTATTTGTGGGCCTGATTGAGGTTTCTCTGGTCCGCAGGGTGCTAACTGCCTCCACTTTGTCCCTTTGTATTGAAGTCTTTATCAACAACTGTGTGGACCTTTTAGCTCCGTATAAATCCTAAGTCCTGTAAGAAATACAACTTCATCAAAGGGCAAACAGGATCCCATGCTGTTCTCTCTCCTCACATTTATGGGTAATCAATGTCCATTTAGTTGTGTTCTCTAAGGCATGGGGTCTGCCCCATTACATAAAATGAAGACTGCTTGGTATGAATGTTAATAGTATTTACTAAACTATTTCTGGTTTCATATAGCTAGAAAGGCAATCTTTAAACACAGAAAGAGAAGAATTTGGTAATTGCCAATACATACAACTCCTTCCATATCACAAATCTATAAAAAATCTGCATTCCTAAATAAATGCCGTCTTAAATGTGTCAAATCCCCAGGAAATCTCTATCAGAGTTGAAGTGTAGAGATGAAAGATAGGAAAGAAGCTTTATTTGGAAGGCAGATGAAAATGTCTCTAAGCAGCCCGCTGCTACCTATTAACAGCGTATCTGCGGAAAGACTTCTATTTTTCTTTTCCTTGTAGAAACAACATTGAATTTGATTCTTTTCTAACCTAATCTATGTCCCTACATCCCATAAGCACTTGGTGAAAGAGGAAAAACTTAAGAATAGAGAGATTCAGAACAGGATTTGAAGAAGGGATTATAAAGAATGCAGAAAGAAATCCTCCTAACAACTAAAAGTAGAAGACACTGATCTTCCATCATGGCACATGGACAGATGAGAAAGAAGAGAGTGAGAAGTAATGTGAGTTCACACATCCCTCTACATGCTTTTCCATTAAGTATTCATGTTTCATGTGAATAAGTGAGAGATGGCAAGTGGGAATAGGTGAAACTATGTAGCCTATACATTAACATAGGTTATCTCAGTAGCCAATATTACATATTCATATACATCACAGTGCCATAGTTTGTCGATAGGTATAATTATTTTTGAGAGAGAGAGAAGAGAGAGTGAGCACAAGCATAGGGAGGGGCAGAGGGAGAGGAAGAGAGAGAATCTGCTTTGTAAGTTGGGGACTGAGGTGGGGCTCAGTAACAGGACCCTGAGATGGTGACCTGAGCTGAAATCAAGTCAGACTCTCAACCAACTGAGCCACACATGTGCCCCAGTATAAATATTTTTTATAAGAAATTTCAGATCAATTTCACCAGGGTCATGGATGTTTGCTAAAATTAAATCTCCATGGTTGTTGACAGAATTCCTTTCCACCCCATCCCCATACTGCCTGTCTAAAAAATAATGTATTTAAATATTCAAATGAAGTCCTTAGTGGCTAGGGAGTGAGGAGAATTAATGCATTGTAGGGAATAGACTCAAATTTGTTTGAAATAGGCTCAATTTCAAATATTTAATCCTGTATTTGCCCCATGAATTCAAGTTTTATTTGGTAAAATATACAGACAGTTCCCAACTTACAAAGTTGTTTTCACTTTACAATGGTGCTAAAGAGATACCTATTCAGTAAAAATGGTACTTCAAATTTTGATCTTTTCCTGGGTGAGAGATAAGAAGTACAATACTCTCATGATGCTGGCCAGTGGCAGCTCCCAGTCATCCATGCAATCACGAAGGTAAACAACAGATACACTTCCAAGCATTCTGCCCTCACACAACCATTCTGTTTTTCAAATTCAATATAGTATTCAATAAAGTATATGAGATATTTAGCACTTTATTATAAAACAGTCTTTGTGTCAGACCACTGTGCCCAACTATAAGCTAATCTAAGTCTTCTGAGAACACTTAAGCTATGTTCTATAAGTTCAGTGCATTAAATGTATTTTTGGCTGATGATATTTTCAACTTACAATGGGTTTATTGGGATATAACTCTATCATAAATTGAGGAAGATCTGTAGTATGAGTCAAAATGAATCAGACAGAAATGAGCAGAGGTGGGAGTGATAGAGGCAAGAATAGTCAAACAGCTAACCACTTTTCTTTTCACTTTTCTCTTTGCCACATTCCTCATTTGCTACTCCCGCCTCCATCCCCTTCTCAATCTGAGGAACTCCCACTTTATTATCAATGCTCCATGTACATGTTTCCTCCATAGTGAGTCTGACCTGAAAAAACTTACCCTGAAGAGTAATCTGTATTTTTTTTCCTTTGTGAGCTCTAATAATTTTTTATATACTATGACACTTATTATTTGGATAAAATTATTCATTTTTATGACCATCTTCACCTTTACTGGGTCTTTTCATAGCTGGTACTTAGCATTGAGTAGTCACTCAATAAACATTTGTTGAATAAAATGAAGAAAAAGCAGTGTAAGGAATTGCAGCTAAGCAGCAGAAAATCTGAGACATTCCCCATTTCTTTTTATCTACTTACCATATTTTTTTCCCATTCCACCCTCCCTTGCCTCCCTTGCCTTCACTTTTCTTCCTTTCTTCTGGTATTTTTTTTCCTTTTTTATCTCCTATCATTTTCTTCTTTTGTCTTTTTCTCTGTTGTTATTAGAGTTTTTCATTTTTATGAGACCTATGAAACCTAAGTTTTAAATTGACTATGGACAAAATTTAATTGGGGTACCTTAATGGTGCAGTCGGTTAAGTGTCCGACTCTTGGTTTGGGCTCAGGTCATGATCTCAGGGTCGTGAGATCAAGCCCCATGACAAGCTCTGCACTCAGGGCAGAGTCTGCTTAAGATTCTCTCTCCCTTTCTCCCTGCCCCTCCTCCTGCTCACACTCTCTAAAATAAATAAATAAATCTTAAAAAATTTAACTTTCGATTTTTAATTTATATAGTAGAATTTCTCCTTGATCTTAAAATTTTAAGAAATATAGAGGAATTAATGCTTTATCTTTTTCTCTTTTTAATTACTCCTACTTTCTCTGATCCACCTCATATTCCCAAGATTTACTCACAATAAAGTCTAACTAAAGTTATTTCTATTTTCTTTAAAACATAACCTTTTTTTTTTTTTTTTTTGATTCATGGAAGAGGAATTGCCCATCAAAAGAAAACAGATTTCTTCTGCTTGGTGCTCAAGATTGCTTATGGTTGAAATCTGTATATGTTTTCAATTAATCTGGGGAATCTTCATTTCTTGTAGATTCATGGTATCCCTAAACAGAAGAAGTTACCCGGAGCCAAGAATAATCCTGAATTTTTTTTTTATCTTTATGGCAGACGAATAAATCAACACATGAAAGATTATTGATTGCAGTTTAGATTTTTTAGTTCCAGACCTCAAATATGAAATCAGATAGGAGTATTTAAAGAACCCCCCAGTTTTTTTAATCATAGTGTAATTAATTTTGCTCTAATCAGTTCTTACATTCAAGCACATTTCAAAATAATTTCTTTTTTTCTATTTGAAATAGAACATATTCCTTGCCTTCATATAAGTTATTTAATTCTCAAAACACAATATAGAATATCCGCCTGCAGTTTTCTATTATGACAATCCCTTTCCCTGTTTTTTCTTTGAGAAATAGACTTTTGTTTTATGGAGGATGCATTGTTCAAACAAAAGGTAATTTTCATTACTTTTTGACACCATGTACTCTGAAACCCACTTGTCACCACAGTGTCCCAATATGATAGGAAAAATACGTTATTTTCCTTATTTTATAGAAGAGCACACTAACCTTCAGGAAGGTTAAGTGATTTGTCGAAAGGCATGTAGCAGTGAGGAGAATATCAAAATTTATTATTCCTAAACAAGTATTTTATGAAATCTCATTTCCTCTTAACTCTTAAGGGCAATATTAAACTTACAACATTATCATTTTCGGTCCTTTTGTTCCTTCTGGCATGGTTCTTTTTGATCCATACCTATGATAAACATTTAAGGATATCATATTACACCAGTCCAATAAAAGAGGCAACATTAATATACAATACATCTCCTTGGTAGAGGAGAGGGGAATTCCTTGTAGTAGGATACACTGGAAGACATACAAATCCCCTTGGTATCCCTGTTAATGTCTAGCTTGTAAAAACAATATAATTAATTAAAACATGCACTTACAGAGTATTGGAAGAAGTAAAAATTAATGATCATATTACAATATAGTCAAACATGCAAACATCTTTAAAAATGCCTTACTTCTTTGTATTGCTGTGTTCTTTGTTTCTGGCAATGGAATCCACCGTAGCTGGTTTAAGCAGTGAGGTATTAATGGAGCCATACTGAAAGCTCAAAGAATCATTAGGAATATCAACATCTACTACAGAACTGGCCTGATTGAAGCAGATTGCTTCAGACCCTAATGACACCACAACAACTTTGACTCTGCTATAATTGAAATTTTTTTTTTTAAAGATTTTATTTATTTATTTGAGAGAGAGAATGAGATAGAGAGCATAAGAGGGGGGAGGGTCAGAGAGAGAGGCAGACTCCCTGCTGAGCAGGGAGCCCGACATGGGACTCGATCCTGGGACTCCAGGATCATGACCTGAGCCGAAGGCAGTCGCTTAACCAACTGAGCCACCCAGGCGCCCTATAATTGAAATTTTTAATTTGAGTGCTGTCACATTACCCACTGTAAGCCCCCAAAACACCATGCTGAATTGGCTCAGTTAGGAACTTGTCACCACTGTCAACCCCACAAACAATAATCTGATTCTACTACCAAACCAGCAAAGCACATTTTCCATGTTGAGCCTGTTTGTTCACCTAGCTCAATTACAAACCAAAGTTCAGGAAGCTTTTCTCTTTATTGGGGGAACCTAGATCATCTGTCTCACCCTAGTGGGAAGGGAAGCTGAGGAATACAATTTTGTGCATTCTATCTTTGGAAGGTGGCATTCAATAAGACTATCAAAATGTGAAGGAAATGTTTAAAAGACTTTTGACAAATGGTTCTTTACAGTTGTACAAAAATATTGCTCTCATTTGTAGATGTATATAGAACAGAAAGAAAAAATTAAGTACTAACCATCTACTAAGTTTTTTTCATGTAGATTACCCATAGTTCATTGGCTCTCAGGTATTTCCTTGGCAAGAAGTTCTGAAGCAAGCTTTATTTTAAAATTGTAAAAGGTGTTCACACATTTTAGTTGTAGTTATTTCAAAGACTAATCAAAGGAGACTTCTAAAATTATGTTCTTCAAAGTGTTAAAGTATCTCTGGAATTAGTCGACACAAAACTGTTTAACAGGGATGTGTTTAATGAGGCATATTGCTTTCTATGCTTTTAGAGTTGCACTTCTGTTAGACTCAAGGTACAGTGCTGAACTTTATTTGCTTTCCTTTAATATAGACTTCCAAACTTGCACATTTTTTGGTAAAACCTTAACACTGTTATTTCCAGGTAGTTTTAGAAGATACTCTTCATCAGTGAAGAGATGCTATTTTGCATTGCTAATTAATCTAATTTGTGATCTATTCTCTTTTCTCTCTCTCCTGCATATTGGTTTGAGCACATAAAGTTAAATAATCAGGTTAAGGGGACAACATTATCATCCAGATATTGTCAACCACGGGATCATACCAGCAAAATCTTGTTTTGCTAGAAGATCTGCCACATCTAACTAGTAGAGTATGTTTCTTGACTTGCTCATTTGTACATTTGGAGTCTAGTTTCATTGCATTATTTTGTGAATAACCTTGAACAAATCATTTAAATTTTATATGTTACATTTTTCCAGGGCAGTAAAAGCTAAAGCTGATATATGACTTTTGCTTCCAAAGAATGTTGGTAAGATGAAATTGATAGCATCTGTACATATTGCGTGTTTCTTTCAAGGAATTTATGAAGTAAATACTGAACTGTGGTCACCTTTCAGTTAGAGAAGCAGCTCCATTCTTCTGGGTTTCTGTCAACTTGAATCCTCTCTCTTTCCCTGGGTAACAGCATTCTCCTTGTCTTTAAGGATATCATCTTTCACTGCTTCACAGATTTCTGAAAGGGCTACCAAATACAGAATCTCATTCCCCTGGCCAGGAGCGTGAATGCATACCTCAGGCCAACCTTATTAGCGCTTTCTACATCCATGCCTCTAGTCCATCCATCCAAAGGTTTGAGACATAACTAAAGCCAAGTCAATATGAGCCTCTCCCTGAGATTCGTGTATGCTCAAGAGACAGTCTCTTTATTGCAGGGCAATGGCTCTCTCCCAATTTTAGTATACTTCAGGATCACCTGGAGGGTATATTAAGATATAGTTTAAGGATGGGGAGCCCACGTCCAGAGTTTCTGAGTCAGTAGGTCTGTGATGTGACCCTGGCATTTGCATTTCTAACAAGTTCCTAAGTGTTGCTGATGCTGCTGGTCCAGGGTAAACACTTGGAGAACCACTCCTCTGGGATCACTAAGATGATGCAAGCCTAAAACCACCAGGGACCAATTTCCCTGCTATGTGGATAAAATCTTTCACTTATTTAATGGCATGTGATGAGGCCAAAGCTCATAGAGGTGGAAAAAAAAGAGAGCAAGGAAGACATGAGATACAGAGAGAGAATGGTGAGGTCACCACTTAGGCTCTGGATCCAGCTGACACTATGCCTGGCTCCAACTGTTTGGGTTTTTTTGTTGTTGTTGTTTTAATTAACACATAATGTATTATTTATTTCAGGGGTACAGGTCTGTGATTCATCAGTCTTACACAATTCACAGCGCTCACCATAGCACATACCTTCCCCAGTGTCCATCACCCAGCCACACCAACCCTCCCACCCCCCTCCACTCCAGCAACACTCAGTTTGTTTCCTGAGATTAAGAGTCTCTTATGGTTTGTCTCCCTCTCTGGTTTCATTTTCATTTTCCCTCCCTTCTGTTTTTCCCAGTTATATGAATAAATAAATGTCCTGTCTAGCTTATTCTAATTTGAGTTGGCTTTCTAATTTTTTAAAACAAATAAAAATTCATCTTCACTCAGTTTCCAAAAAATAAAGGGAATTTTATTTTGATAGTGATCATTTAATGACCAAAGTTTTGTTTAAGGAAGGCTCCAGAAAAATGTATGGTACTGTGGCCACGTTTGAGTATGTGGGAGAAAATGTTCAGGCATCTTTATACATAACAATATTTTGTACCAAAGTTTTTCAAATAGGTTTATCATTTTCATGCGTCATACACTGGAATATATTAGATAGTACAGAGGATCAGTGCATCTCTGATTGGTTTCTTAAGAAACAGATACACATAATTATTTTGAATTACCATTAAAGATGATATTTAATTTCAGCATAGCTTTTTCTCTGCTCATCATTCTCAGTTGAGTTTTGAAATAGTTCATCAACAGAGTTCAAATTATAATATAGGGGTAACATAATATTTCCCTTACTTACAAACATACTTCTAGTGCTCTAGCTTGGAAAATACCCAAAAGGGGGGGAGAATCTGTCATTTTTTGCATATTTGCCCTGTTTTACTAATTCTTTTTTTTAAATATTTTTTTTAATTTTATTTTTTTTTTGAGAGAGAGAGATGACAGAGAGAGAGAGAATGAGAGGGGTGAGGGTCAGAGGGAGAAGCAGACTCCCTGCTAAGCAGGGAGCCCGATGTGGGACTCGATCCCGGGACTCCAGGATCATGACCTGAGCTGAAGGCAGTCGCTTAACCAACTGAGCCACCCAGGCGCCCCTGTTTTACTAATTCTTGTGTGACTCCAATCACAGAATCTATTCAGAAGTTTAAATTCCTTTCCAAAAATAAAAGTAGAAGGGTGTAAGACAGTGGTGCAGGAAAGGTTCAGGAGAATTCTGATGATCCTGCTAGGTAATTAACACAATAAGTAATGCCTTCTTTGCATGAGCTCTCAATTCCCCTACAGAGCCAAAATCTAAGTCTTTTCATCTTTTATTTCACCTCCATCTCTAAGGATCTTTTCTTTACACTTCACTGAAAAGTTCTCCATTTCTCATTAATCTTTAAGTACAAAGCCAGCTCTGGTGATGATATAATTTTTCCCAAGTCTAAATTAGGTTTCATACAGAGCATTACAAAGTCAAAAGGCAGAACTCATGCTGTTCTGCTATTTTACTTAGTGTTTATTTGAACCCAAAGCATGGAGTTTCAGAAGTTTGTTTTTTTATTTTCTTTTCCTTTTTAAAATCAAATTTTTGTAGTTGACTTAGCATTTATTAGAGTGAAAATAGCACAAGTGGTCAGTTTTAACTATTTCTATCATTAGACTTGTTTTTCCTGCACAGATTATGAAGTATACATAGAGTTTCATTCAATAGAGAATGTTTATGTAGCCAAGGAAAGCCATCTAAATTTTAGTGAAAACCTTCCTTGTATTTGCATCATATGAGACTCTAGTAATTCAACTTCCTGTTGCTATTAATATCCAGTTTTTATTGGTCTCTTGTTGTTCTGGGATTTTGATTAATCAGAACTCTCTCATTCTATAGACATTGTTGATACTAAACTTGGCCATACATCATGCATCAGTTCTTTTATATTGTGCTTTAAAACATTGGCCATTCATTAGCGAACATATATTAAATATATGCTTAAAACAAATATTATATGATAAAGAGTTGAGGGGCACCTGGGTGGCTCTGTCAGTTGAGAGACCGACTCTTAGTTTCAGCTCAGGTCACAATCTCAGTCAGGGTCAGGGGATCAAACCCTGTGTCCAGCTCCTCACCCAGTGGGGAGTCTGTTTGAGATTCCCTCTCTCCCTCCCCCCAACTCTTTCTCTCCTCTCTTTCTCTCAAATAAATAAATAAAATCTTTTTTTTTAATAAAAGAATAAAAGCAGTTGAAGATATAAAAGTTTTCTCTCTCAAGAAAATTCCAATCAACAATGAAAACAATTACATTATACATTCAAACACACACACATGCAACAAACATACACATATAAACATAAAGCACATTTTTAGTATTTTTATGATACTATTTAATTTCTATTTAATTGCCCATCCAATATTATGGACAAATAATGTAATATTAATCAATTCTTTTCTATTTCAGTCATTTCTATTCAAAATTAATTAACTAAGGATTTTTCTTTCCTGATTGCTTTCTGGAAGTATCTAATTCCTAGGACTTATTTGGCTTTAATTAGAGCATTGTGTGGTAAAGGAGTGGGAAGAAAGGTATTTAGACCTCATCATCTGCATCTGTCCATACTGGCATATGCTGACATGATGCTCATGTATTTGTCTGGTCTTGGGCAGGATCATCCCTCAATCCACTGATATGCTCATTTCATTGTCACTCTCCAGGCTATTCTCATTTTGTCCAATTCATCCAAACTTATAGGCCACTCTTGCTATTTCTCTGTCCATGTAAGTGGGACAGAGAATCTTTCAGTCTCTTCTATGTCACTCCAGGACTGTGGAAGGCTTGTGGTCATACCAGTGTAACATAATCGAATGTGAATTCTTGGCTTTATATCATTACCTTCTTTTCCTCACTCTTCCACATCTTTGTGAATGCCACCACTATCAATCCAACTGGTTAAGGAAAAAACCTAGAAGTCTTTCCTAATTACACATCTAAGTCCTCTTTCTTTCTACTTCTCCTTATTTCCCAGTCCTTAGTTACTGCCCTGATCTGAGCCTTTATTACCTCTCACCTGGACTACTACAATAGCTTGCTTACTGGTTCTCTTTCCTTGTCTTTAGTTCTCTCCAATCCATTTTCCACAGAGAAGCTAAAGTGGTAATAGTTCCTTCCCACTGCACTGAAAATAACATCCAACCTCCTTACCATGGCCTCCACAGTCACATGAATCTGTCCTCTGTTACTTCTTCAAAATTACATTGGTCCATCCCCATTACATCCCACCCCACTCCACACTCCACACTTCACTTCCCCCCAAAATCCTTCCATACATATGTACACTGTCTGGGTGAATCCTCCTTCCTCTACCTCTGTAACTGTTCCTTATTGAATCCTGTTTTCTTTATGGACCTTAACTGCTAAGTGTATGTGTTTTTGTTCTTTTGTTTATGTTTTCTCACTAGATGATAGAAACCGTATCCTTTTTTTTTTTTTTTTTTTTTTTTTGGTCTCTATGTGACTATGACTGTTCTCACTGTAATACAAAGTAGGCACTCAAAAGTATCTGTTGAAGTAGGTAGCAGATGGGCTGATGCAGAAGAATCACACTCAGCAAATTAACATTCTTCTGTCAAAGCAGTATTTCAAGGACAAATTCAAGAAATCCTGGAGCTTCACTCTGAAAATTCCCGAGGTTTAATTTTGTTTAATAACCCAAAACTCTGGAGTCATTCTAGAATCTCCTCTCTCCCTCACTTACCACATTGGTCCTAAATCAAGAACCTTGAACACTTTGTAGACCTGGACATTTCTCTTCTCCACTTCCCTTGTCTATACGATTGTCAACTTAAACCCCAAGCTTCACAAGCTGCTGACCAGTATCCTTGTCTCTAGTCTTTCCCTCTTCAAATCTGCCCTCCAAACAGCAGTCAGAGTGACTTTTCTAATCCTTTAACATCCCCACCCCACATTGCTTTGGGATTAAAGACAAAACTCCTTAACATAATTTCTACAGCCTTTACAGTCTGTTTGTTGTCTACATTTCTGGCATCTTCTCTGCCAATCTCTCTCATTCACTTACAAAGAAACTTTACTTGGCTTCTTTGAGATAACTCCTCCCTCCAGACCTCCCTAAAACATAATTATTTGCCATTTAGGTCTACTTTCTCTGACCAAGTCCTAATTTTCCTTCAGGTATCAACCTAAACATTCCTCTTGAAGACACCTTCACCAACACTCTAAACTATACCAGTTTCTCCAGCTATAGCTCCTAGTCATGTGGAATTTTCCATCAAAATATCCCTCAGAATTTATCGTAATTATTTATTTAATGTCTATTTGTTTCATGCCAGACTGAAATCTACATGAATTTATGACCTAAGTCTGACTTTTTGTCCCAAATATCCCCAGTATCTAGCAGAGAGTCTAACACAGAGCAGGCCCTCGATAAATTTCTATCTAAATAATAAACTTCCAAACTTGGACAGGAAACAGACTCCTACTACCAAAGTTCCAAAAAGACTGTGTATGCACATGTGTATATGTGTGGGAACATGTGTGTGCTCTCACCACAGAAGACATCACAATATTAAAACCACTGGCAACAAATGAATGCTGAGGCCATCCTCCCTACAGCAAGGAGCCCTCAGAATCCTGGAAAATGGATATTTACATTTCCATCTCCTCAAATAAGACTATATGTATTTACTTCCAGACCCTATCTGGCAATTGGAAAGCCTCCTCTCCTCACCATACACACACATCTTCCACCTCTCAACCCTCCCCCTCCCCCTGGCAGTCCTTGAAGTGTTTCTAGTAGAATCTCTAGCAGAGATTCGATTCTGTCTTTTTAGAGGCTTACATACAGAGTACCCATGGGTCCTAGATTTTCTGGAGCAGTCATAAGGTCTAATAGACTATTTCACTACCTCCCTAAGTGCACTTGTAGATACTTGATTGGGCATCCTGATGATTGGTTTAGAAAATATGGACACTGGACTTAACAAAGAACTACTCTGAGGTCAAGCTGCCTACTCTTAGCCAAGACTTGATCTTCAGGAGTAAGAAAATAGCTTCAACGATTTGGAAAGATCTGTGTTTTCTTCCCTCTGCCTTCCCTGCACCTGGCAACATGTTAGGACAGAAAGATAGACACTCTGTCTTCAAAGGAGCTGTCGCCTATGCCTCCCTTTAAATTATATTTTCTTGAGCTGCATGGACCACCTACTCAATTAAGTGAGAGAAGGTATGAACAGCACTTATTGTATCACTTAGCCCATAGCAAAAGCTCAAATGAATGTTAGTAGGATTCATGTTAATTTGGTTGAACATGAACAAATAAAACAATAGAGGTTTGTAACTTCCCAAAGGCCTTAAAGCTACTTTATCTTATAATATTGAAAAAGAGGACTGAGGCCAAGTTTTACTGTATTTCTCAGGTGCTTTCAACACTATATTAAGATAGGAAAAATGCTATTCTTATTACTTCAACTATGTCATCATCTTAATCATTGCATAATCCTTTTAAGTACTGTTCATATGCATGTCAATATGTAAAATACTTGGACAAATAATCAAAATGGATTTTTTTTGACTATGGAGTGATTTCAATTTTAAATTAATATTTATTTCCAAGGAAAGATATCTCATGCCATATTAATTCATGAATCAAAAGCATAATTTAGATAGAGTTGGTTAAATGCTAAAGAGATTATAAATGGCAACTATCAATGGTAATTTCAGTGATAAGAATAAAGTTTACTTCCTTTGAGCAAATACCTCTTTTCTTTACTATGAACTTACCTGGGAATTCAACATACCAAATAAAAAAAATAAAATACCTTAAAGAGAGATATAACACACTACAAAATCTGAAACATTTTTTACAGCCAAAGTCATTTACATTTTGGCTGGCTTTCTTGCTACCTTATTTTCTTTGTTGTCGGAAAATAGTGGGCTAAGGAAGGAATGATCTACAGCTTGTACTTCTTAAGAAAGAGAAAGTTATCACCCTGAAATTAGAGAACTAACATATAACAGCCTGGCTGGCCAAAGATAGTGGTTCTCCCTTGGAACATGGCTTTCATGGGTAAATGCATCTGTGAACCAGCCTGTTGTGAATTTTCTAGTTTCAAATATATATTAGAACCTAAATGACTAAAACATGTTTCTTGAAACACAAAGTACAGTGCAGCTAGTTATCAAAACATGGTGTTCATATTATGCTATTCAATTACTCCTGTATTGTATTTATAAACTCATTGAGTAGAGATGATCTAAGATGGTACATAGGAAATAAAAAAATAACTGGCATTGATGCAATTTTTCTCTAGGTTTGACTATTTAGAAAATGTGTTTTCTTTAAAACAAGTAATTACAAAGAGTTAAAGGAAGCAATGATTATACTGAGAGGCTTCATTTAGAAAGCACTGTACATAAATGCTTAAATTAGAACACAAGAAAAGCTCAAAATTAATAAACTAAGAATCCAATTTAAGAAGATAAAAAATATGTTTTATAAAAAATTTATAAATGCAAATAAATTAGGAAGAAGATAATAAAGATGAGATCAAAAAAATAAAAAATAAAAAAATAAAGATGAGATCAGTCATTAATTAAACAGAAAACAAAGATACAGAAGAGAGTACAATTAAACCAAAATTTGTTCCTTTGAAAAAGAAAATGAAATAAACACATCTCTGACAAACTTGTTTAAGAAAGTAAGAAAAAGAATGCATAAATTAAAGAATGAATAATACTAGGAAGGAATAGTAAGAAATAAATGCATACTCAGAAAGATTTAAATGATATTAATAATATGAATAATATAAACTTATATACTCTAATAATACAAAACATATGAAAGGGATATATATATTTATTGTTTATGTTTGCTACAAATATTTTTTTCTCATTTGTCTTGTCCAAATATATTTCTTTTTGAGTCACTTTGTTATAATATTAGACCTATTTTCATATAGTCATATTCATATTCATATTATATTTATCATATATAATATATAAATGTTATTTATACAAATGTCATATAATTATATAAATTACATATATATATAATTACATATAAATATATTATATATAAATATATATAAACAGTGACTCAAGAAAAAATAGATAGGGGCGCCTGGGTGGCTCAGTCGTTAAGCGTCTGCCTTCGGCTCAGGTCATGATCCCAGGATCCTGGGACGGAGGCCCACATCGGGCTCCCTGCTCCGTGGAAAGCCTGCTTCTCCCTCTCCCACTCCCCCTGCTTGTGTTCCCGCTCTCGCTGTCTCTCTCTCCGTCAAATAAATAAATAAAACTTAAAAAAAAAAAAAAAAGAAAAGAAAAAATAGATAGTAAGACATAGAAAGCATTAACCATGAAATGAATAATTTTGCTACATGAAATTTAGAACATTGCTCACCAAAAGGCAGGATAAGGAAAGTGACCAGACGAGGCAAATAATTCAATAAACTGAGTACATTAAGGAACTAAATTTCACTGAATTCAGAAAGTTTTCTATATTTAATGAGTCTAGTAAATCATTTGCAGTTTACCAAAAGAAAGCTGTATACTATCTAATGAGAAAAATTTTAATATTTTTTGTAATTAAAAACAAAGCTTCCTCAAAGTTTGTCAATAGAAATTATTTATGTCAGATCCCATGCTAGGACTGGTCATTACGTAAGCATGCTCCGTGCCCTCTAGGAAATGATATTGTAGTGGGGGAGACAAGGAAGTAAAGTAGTAATGACACACTAGCATGACAAGAATGATGTTTTTGATGTTCATTCACTTAATAATTCATTTAGCACATATTTATTGTACATAAACTGTGTTTGCTTCTGCTCATAGGAATACTGAAAAATAAGAAATAGTCTTTACCTTAGAGCAGCTTACAGTTTCCTGGATATCATCTTACCAAGCCCTTATGATTATCAACTTAGAATATAGAAAATATGCTCTAGAAATTGGAAGATTTAACACTTAAGGTTTTGTTATTCAAAAGGAAATTGTAGGTCAAGGACTTGCACAGACTTAATATCTCTGATGCAAGGATTTAAGCACTGTAAACTATGGCCCAGTTGTGAGGGTAATTGTAACATATATTGAAAGAGCCACCTACTAATGCTGACCTATAAAATGGGGGTGACCAAGGGAGGGAATCTAGCTTTGTGAGATTTGACTGACCTGAAGAAAAAGTGAGCAGTCTAGAAAGATAAGTTCTATGCAACTAGACACTTGTTCCCCTTATAATCTCAGAAGAAAGACAGAAAGTCTTAGTCATTAATCAGAAGTCATCTATAAGTTACACAGCAGAGGGTTGGAATTATTGGTAGCCTAGATCCATGGTAAGATTCCTTCCACCATAATGATCATAAAAGTAATGATGGTGATTGGTGATGATAGTAGCTGATATCTATTAACAACTTACTCCATGACAAGAATCATGCAAAATATTTAGCATATACTTTCAATTACTACTCATCATAGCAAGGGTTATAACTATTTATTACTCCACTTATCAGATTCAGAAACTGAGTCTCAATGACTATAATTTGCTGACATGGGGCTTCCAGCAACTAGCTTGCTGCCCTGCAGAGAAAATTTACCTAGGAAGAAGCCTTATGGAGTCAAAGCTGAGACCTAGAGAGAAAGGCAGAGTATGAATGGAATCATTTAAACACCTGGAACCAACCATGTGGAAAGCTAGATCTCCCTCTTAATCATCCCTATTTTATAATAGGTCAATGTCATTCCTTTCTGGCTTAAGCTAGTTTGACTCAGTGTTCTGCACCCGATTATCAAATGAGGTCTAGTACAAATGGTTGGACATTCACAACCTCCTTGAGGTGCATCCCATACAGATGATAATATTTGTCCTTCACCGGTTAAGTTTAGGGAATCTTTGATATAAGGATCACTGGAATCTTGGGCTGTCCTTAAAACATAATTCAATGAAGCACAGTTCTCTCACATACTTTAATGGTACTAATAACCCACAATCTTTGATTCTGTATACGAGTGCACCATCATAAGACACTTCAGACTAGCTCAGACCTAAGGTACATCCAGCCCAAGGCTGCATTCTGAGAGTGGCACCAAAGCTGACTTGTAGGCAAAGGTAAATGTTCCCACTATATTGATACTCAGAGGTTAGGGTATACCAACTTCTCACTAAAAGCTGATTATGGAACTTACTATTCAAAACTGGATCTAGGCCAGGGTCTGTCAAAATTCATTTTACAAAAGAGTAATTTGTGAGATAAGACAGGGCAGGGACTGTCTATCTTGTGAGTCTTCCTGTATCTACTTAGTCCCTAGCATAGTAGCCAGCACCTTGCAGGCATATAATAAATACTGAATGGACAGTGTGTGATTTCACGGGGATTTTTAGGAGAAAAGAGTCTGTGGTCATATATGGAACCACTGTAAATACTTGTTGGTTACCCCTGGTAACCAACAGGTGTGCCTGGCCAAGGTGAGGACTGAATCTGAGTAGTGCTTTGTCAGTGGCCTATGAACTGTGAATCTCTAAAATGATTGATATAATACAAGATATATCTTAAATTCTATGCAACTAAACACTTGTTCCCCTTATAATCTCAGAAGAAACATAGAATCAAACAGCTTGTTTATACAGGGGTGACAGTTACAGAGAGGAGACAGATAATAGAGGGAAGAGTATTGCCAGCCACTCTTTTTCTAAATAATGAGACCCTTACTGGAGGTATCTAAGGAGAGATTCCACTCCATTGGATTTACCTGTCAATGACTTTTTAACTATTTCTATAAGATATGGTAGCAAAATGACATACAATACTGTTCATGGCTGAAGATGGAGAATATTTTCCCCTTCATTCAATTACCCATTCTTGACAGTGTTAGATGGATTTTCTTTTCTTCCTTCATTGACTTTTCTAGGGCAGGGATGTCTGTGAGTCCTGTAGAAGTCCCGTTTCTCATACAGTGGCACCTGACAGATTGATGCCTTTCTCTCTTGAAACATATCATAAAATAGCAGTTTGGGAGATAATATTCACTTTTCCCTCCTTTTTTTTTTCTTTTGAAAATGGGATCAACTTCTACCCAAAGAAAAATAAATGTCTTGAGATCAGATTATCATAATCCTTTTGATAGGCAATGATGTTAAAACAACATACAAAGTCCCCAGAAACTACTGTGAAGAAAATGGGAAAAGATTTTTCCCTACATAGACTAGAATATATTCCCTAGATGTCCCCTGAGTTTAACAACAAGACATGTAACAAGACATGTTTACAAGACATGTAACAACAAGCATTTGTAGTACTTAAGACCCATGCATTAACCAAGGAATTGAGTTCATGAGCTAATCAATCACTGAGAAATTGTTCCTTTACATAATCTTAATTCCCAGTATCTATATGGGATGAACAAAAATGCATGTTCCATATTTATCTTCTTATTTATCCCCTGCCCTTACTCTAGTCTCCTCTGCATCTGGTAAAGGGTGAGCACTCACCCTGACAGCTTAATGTCATAACCTCCCATATCAGTCATCTTTGATCAGGGTCAGTCAGTGAGAGGCCCTGATGACAGTTTGGAAGGCATGAGGGAGGGATACACCTTAGTGTTCATGTCCCTTTCTTTCTGCCTCAAGTGGTAAACTGGCAACACCATGTTTTTTCATGACTCCCCCTTCCATCATACAGGCTAGTCATGGTCCTAGTTACCCCCAGGAAAATACCAGCCCCTAGATTCCAGTAGTGCACCTCTTCACTTTGTTCCTTCAGGGGATGATGGCAACTTCCTACTGTTGCTCATCCTGGACTGCTTCACCATCCTCTGTTGCCTTCTCTGCTCCTCCATCACCCACGTAACCAATTCCTTTCACTATATTCCTTCTGTTGGAGATGCTTAAAGAGGTTTCCTTTCTTTTCAGTTGAATACCAACTAACAAATTTAATTCCATTTTATGCATTTTTAAGACAATTTGTGAATATCCATTTTAGAAACCTAGGGAAGCCTTTTCATTGTTTACAACAGAATGAGATAAAACCCAAACACTGTAAAGCAGGATAAGGCATGAGATCTATCTTCAAAGTCTTTCCCACTTCTTTCTGAAGTACATTTCCTAATGACACATCAAGAAAGAAGAATTATTCAACTGAGTAGAGTGGGAAAACTTTAATTCAATGTGCTACATTGGGACTATCTCCTCTTCTTCCAAGGAAAAACTATACACAGTAAACAGTTTAGACTGGAACCCATGAAAAGTATGTAAATGGCACAAACTTCTGATTGGACAGTAAGAAAACCAGGTTTTAGTGCTCACAGTGTTATCCAATCTGAGATACATTGTCCTGGATGCATTATGAACAATGTTTTTCTCATAGCTCTGGTATACTCTTTTTTTTTTTAAGATTTTATTTATTTTAGAGAGAAAGAAAGAGAAGAGAGGGGGAGAGACCCTCAAGCAGACTCCATCTGAGCATGGAGCCCAACATGGGGCTCGATCTCATGACCCTGAGATCATGAACTGACCCAAAAACACAAGTCAGACACTTGACCAACTGAGCCATCCAGGTGCTCCTTCCCTTGTATATTCTTAACACAAAGTTTTAAGACCCTATATATGCAAATAGAGACTAGAACTCTAAAGACATATGCACCAAATGTGCGGTCTTTCCTATTGCTTAGTCCTAGCTGAGGTGAGTAGGGCATACCTGCAGGCCAAGAAAGCCACAGTGCAGGAGGAACCATCCAGTCATCAATCCAATCAATTCTACAAATATTCCCTAGAGCTGATGAAATGATATGCCAACCACTATTTTCTAAACATTGATTCAGGACCTTTGGATAATAAAGAGAGCCAAACATGCTCTTTAAAGTTGTAAAAATGAGAAGCAACATCAAAGAAAGACACTGACTCAACAAACCTCAGGAATAGTATTTTCCTTGTCTCATTAGTATACTTCTGTCCCAACTAGCCTTGATTTCTTCTTTAGGTCTTAGTCTTACTACTGGACAAATATATCTTGTGCCTTCCCATGGGGCTTACGAATGTGATATTTTCCTTCTTTTTTTCTTCAAATCTCTGCGGTTAGGTTCCTTACCAGTTCAGATCCTTAGAAAGGTAGTAAATTTTAAAACAACATAATCTAGGCCTACATTCTAGACTCACAGACCACAATGTAAAAATCAATTCCACCAAGTTTTATCCATTTACATAACAAGGACAAGAGGGTATCAACTCAATTCCATATGTGTTTTTCTTTTTTTCTTTTTTTTTTCTTTTTTATTTAAATTCAATTTAGCTAACATATGCTATAATATTAGTTTCAGGAGTAGAATTTAGTGATTCATCAGGTGCATATACACCCAGTGCTCATTACTTCAAGTGCCCTCCTTAATGCACATCACCCAATTACCCCATCCCCCCACTTACCTCCCCTCCAGCAACCCTGTTTGTTTCCTAGAGTTAAGAGTCTCTTATGGTTTGCCTTCCTCTCTGTTTTTATTTAATTTTTCTTCCCTTCCCCTATGTTCATCTGTTTTGTTTCTTAAATTCCACATAGGAGTGAAATCATATGATATTTGTCTTTCTCTGACTGACTTATTTTACTTAGCTTAATACCCTCTAGGTCCATCCACATTGTTGCAATGGCAAAATTTCATTTTTTTTTTTTTTGATGGCAGGCTGAGTAATATTCATACACACACACACACACACACACACACCACTTCTTCTTTATCTATTCATCTGTCAATGGACATCTATACTCTTTCCATATTTTGGCTATTGTGGATGTTGTTGCTATAAACATTGGGGTGCATGTGCCCCTTTGAACCACTTGAACATGGATGCAAAAGTCTCACCAAGACACTAGCTAATAGGATCCAACAGTACATTAGAAAGTACATTATTCACCTGGGCTGCAGGGGTAGTTCAAAATCCAGAAACCAATCAATGTGATACACCACACTAATAGAAGAAAGGACAAGAACCATATGATCCTCTCAACAGATGCAGAAAAAGCATTTGACAAAACATAGCATCCTGTCTTGATAAAAACTCTTAACAAAGTAGGGATAGATGGAACATACTTCAACATCATAAAGGCTATATATGAAAGACCCACACTGAATATCATCCTCAGTGGGGAAAAACTGAGAGCTTTTCCTCTACAGTGAGGAACATGACAGGGATGTCTACTCTCACCGCTATTGTCCAACATTGTACTGGAAGACCTAGCCTCAGCAATCAGACAACAACAAAAAAATAAAAGGCATCCAAATTGGCAAAGAAGAAGTCAAACTTTTACTCTTCACAGAGTCCATGATACTCTATGTAGAAAACCCAAGAGACTCCACCAAAAAATTGCTAGAACTAATACAGGAACTCAGTAAAATGGGAGGATATAAAAATCAATTCACAGAAGTCAGTTGCATTTCTATACACTAACATTGAAGCAGAAGAAAGAGAAATCAAGGAATTTATCCCATTTACAACTGCACCAAAAACCATAAGCTACCTAGGAATAAACCTAACCAAAGAGGTTAGGATCTATACTCTGAAAACTAAAGAACGCTTAAGAAAGAAATTGAGGAAGACACAAAGAAATGGAAAAACACCCCATGCTCATGGATTGGAAGAATAAATATTGTTAAAATGTCTATTCTACCCAAAGCAATCTACACATTTAATGCAATCCCTATCAAAATATCATCAGCATTTTTCACAGAGCTGGAACAAACAATCCTAAAATTTCTATGGAACCAGAAAAGACCCAAATAGCCAAAGCAATGTCGAAAAAGAAAACTAAAGCTGGAGGCATTATACTTCCAGACTTCAAGCTGTTTTACAAAGCTGTAATCATCAAGATCATATGGTACTAGCACAAAAACAGACACACAGATCAACAGAACAGAATAGAGAGCCCAGAAATGGACCCTCAACTCTGATCAACTAATCTTTGACAAAGGAGGAAAGACTATCCAATGGGAAAAGGACCATTTCCTCAACAAAGGTGTTGGGAAAATTAGACAGCAACATGCAGAAGAATGAAACTGGACCACTTTCTTACACCTACACAAAAATAAGCTAAAAATGAATGAAAGACCTAAATGTGAGACAGGAATCCATCAAAATCACAGCAGATAACATAGACAGCAATTATGTGTTTTTAAAAGTGAGGTTAATCATCTGTCATTTTAGTGCATCATCATTTATTATTTCCTCAGCTTTTAGCATCTAAGGAATGTTTTAAAAATATTTTAACACCTATGACAGAGACACATCACCTCACCTGTGCCATTTCAGTGGACATCAGCCTGACATCCAACTCCCAGAACCTGCTTTTCTTTGCCTGTGGGCTTTTTTCTTGACACGACAACCTGCCAGACCAGACCAACCAAGAAATTCACAGCCCTCTGGAGCAGTCCTGAACCAACACACATCCTTCATGGGTGACATTTATCTGAGGAATATATGAACCTCCCCTAGTGGGATAAGAATGCATTTCCTGTGGTACCACTTTGCTTGGTAACGCAGCCTTTGTTGTCTGCCTTCAATGACCCTACATCACTACTCATGCTCTTCAGTGTTCTCGTCACTGCTCAAACTATGTGCACTCAAACCTTTGTCTCAGGGGCTGTTTGTGGGCAATACAAATTGGAACAAAACTAAATTATTTCTCAGTCCACTAGGGGAACTTTGGCCAAGGTGAATCAGCCTTGTGGGCATAATCTAGGGCAGAACCAAGTCAGTAGATGCTGCTTCTGATGAAGCTGCAGTGATTAATGGAGAAAGTAACTGCAGCTACACTCACTTTCTGTGCTCAATTTCCTTACATTTTCAGCTTGTCTGGCTTATCTAATCAGGGCACAAAAGCATAGAAAAGTTCCAAAATGAAAATTCCAATCACAGAGTGCCCAGAAATTGGAGGCCACAGATATTCCACCATTGTAATTATAATTGGCCATGCTCACTTACTGAGCAGCTTTGCTTTTTCATTTGTTAGTTTGCCATTTAAGATGCCAGTGAATTATTAAAAGATTATATCCTTTCCCAACCATTATGATGATGCTATTTTTGTTTCTCTGACTATAGAGAACTAAAATAAAAATTAGATGCAAATTAATGCCAATTTAGCTTACTTTTTAGAATCTCAAGTACTGAACTGTGAAATGGTTGTGATAAAAGTCTATTTATTCTTTCTGACTCATGGTGTCAGATTGCTGTTTTCAGGAGTAAATATGTTATCTTTCCAAATACAGCTTTGCAACTGGTTTTAATAGACTTTACACAAAGTGTACTGGATTCCATAAAATAGGGGTATGTGTACGTGTGTGTGAAGACTGTACTTCTATTGTTAGCCTCTAAGCTTTTCCATTACTTACCAGTGATGGGGTTCAGGGCAGGCTGCCCCAGAATATGCTACTTTGACATATTGACTACTCTGAATTAAAGTTACTCGAGAATAGCCAGTACAATGATTCTCTGACACTCCTCTCTGTCCCCCTGAAAAAAGGAAATAAATTTCCTGTGTGAAATGTACCCTCCCAGAACCAGAAGAAAGAGAGACATCCTTAGCATCAGAGATAGGGTATTCAGGGCTGAGAAAGCTATGTAAGCAAACTCTGCTTAGTTTCTTTACCTATTAGTACCCAAACCTGGGTTTCTTTGTCTTGTCATTTCTTCACAAATCTATTGTTTCTTTGTCTAGGAGGTATAAAATATGCCTGCTTTGGTCCCTTGTTTGAGACTCATATTTTTATGGGGCACCTGTACATACAATAATTAAATATTTGTTTTTATCCTGTAAATCTGTTAATATAATTATTATACTGGGCAAAAGAACCAAGAGAGGTGGTGAGACATTTTCCCTCCCAGACACCATCTTCTTTACAGCACAGGCCATTACACAGTATAAAGAGTAAATTACCATAATGAATAGTTATTTCCTGTGGAGAGTTACTTTCCTTTTGAGTTCAGATTGTAAGTTAGGTTAAGACAATGAAAAGAAACAAATGTTAGCTTATTGAGAGAAACAATTAATAATCCATTTCCATTGTTTTTGGAAAATCATAAGCAAGACATGAATTAAGACAACACTGAAAAAAAATCATGAAGATAGTAAATTGGTGTTTTCATTGTTCTGGGGTTTTTTGTTGTTGTTGTTGTTGTTGCTTGCTTTTGTTTTTCATCTGAAATCCTCATTGGTTAAAGACAGAAACGACTCCATTTCTACAAAGGAATGCCATGAACTTTTATGACAAGTACTGTCACACTTTTGTGAACTATCAAAGTCAAAAAGGACATTATTATGAGAGAAAAAGAAAGACAACCAGAGAACTTTAAAGGCACTTAGCTACTCTGCTGTCCTCTATTAGTGTTTTTATATGTCCAGTGATATAAAGGAAGCAGAAGCATGGAGCCTGGGGTGAAACAGGAAAACAAGCACATTATAATAACAAGGTGAAGAGACAAAGAGTCCACTGTCACAGAGAACCTCACATCGCTTAATTTCAGTTTACGGGGTTACTTAAATACATGGCCTTACGAAAATTTAATGATATGTTATGGTTCATCTGAACTTGTCAGATGGCCCCAAGCTGCAATAATCAACTTTTCAATGTCAGATTCATTTACTCCTCGAAGAATCCTGAAATAGCCATTCTCTCCCCATAACTTTCCCCAGGAATTGGCAGCAATCTGTAGAAAAAAAAAAATTAGAAAAGCTGAGTATCATAGTTGGATATTTAATCCTGACTGTAAAAACACAAGGGACTCATACATAGCTTGAAATGCTTTTAACTTATGATAGATCATAAATATTAAGAGCCTAAATATTTTCTAAATAAGAATGAAACAGTTATTTATCAATTACAATAAAATGCATGCATACTCAAGTTCACAATAACCAGAACTGGTATATATAAAACCTTACAGTTCTCAAGCATACCACGGTAATATATGTATGAGAGTTTGAAATACCACATCAAAAGATGATACACAAGCTGCAATTATAGTGTCTCCTACATGACTGGCTCTGTGCTAGGCACCAGAGGAACACAGATAAATAATATATTATCCACTGTTCAGGGAGTTAACGGTCTAATGAAGGACAACAAACATAAGCCAAGGACTAAGGTAAAACTATGCACAGGGAGCTACTGAAGACAGCTGAGGGGCATCTCATGGTTCAGGAAAGTTGTCATGGAAGAGGTGCCACATGGGGTGCATATTAAAGCCTGGGAATAAATTAACCAGATAAAAACAGGAAGAAAGGATATCAGGTAAAGGAAAACAGTAAAAGCATAAACAGTGTGAAACACTGAAATGAAGCAATGAAATTATTATAATTAGATCATAGAACAGAGGCAGGTTGGTAGGTTATGAGGCTGAAAGGAAGTTAAGGAAATACATACTGAGAAAATAATGGTGAAAATGATGACAAGTTGTTGAGTTTCTTCCAGAAGGAGAGCAGGGTGGACAAATTTATATTTTGATTACATTACTCTGTGTGAAACAAGAAGGATGGATTTAAGAGGGTAAACACAAGAGGCAGAGAGGCTAGCTAGTAAACTTGTAATAATCAAGTCAGATGTCTTAACAGGTGCAGGGAAACTAGGAAGAGAAATAGGGAAAGTATTTGAGAAATATTCAGCATAAATTCAGTAAGAATGAAACATTTTCTTTCTACTTTTATTTTTAATTTTAAAATATGAGTATGATTAGAAAGTTAGACTAGGTTCAAAATGTCCCCTGAGGTTTAGAACTTGAGTGAATAAGTCTTTGGGGGGGGGTAGCAAAAACATTAATGGAGTACATAAGAATATCATGAAGGCCAGAAGGGAGCTATTTGACCACAACTAAACATAACAGAAACAGCCCTGAAGAATATATAGCCAGAAATGGAATTGTTGAATCAATGGTACTTCTATTTTTAATTTTCTGAGGAATCTCCATACTGTTTTCCACAGTGAGTGCACCAGTTTGTATTCCCACCAGCAGTGCACTAGGCTTCCCTTTTCTCTACATCCATGTCAATACTTGTTTTCTCCTGTCTTTTTGATACTAGCCATTCTAACAGGCGTGAAGTAATATTTCACTGTGGTTTTGATTTACATTTCCCTGATGGTTAATAATATTGAGTACATTTTCATGTAACTATTGACCATTTGTATTATTTTCAGGGGGAGGGGAAATGTCTATTCATGGCGTTTGCCCATTTTTTAATTGGATTATGTGTGGTTTTTGCTATTGAGCTACATGAGTTCCTTATATATTTTGCACATTAAACCCTTATCTGATAGATTGTAAATATTTTCTCCCATGCTGGTGGTTGCCTTTTTATTTTGCTGATTGTTTTGCTAGGCAGAAGCCTTTTAGTGTGGTGTAGTTCCACTTGTTGATTTTTGCTTTTGTCTTTGCATCTTTGATGTCATACCCAAACAATATTTGCAAAGATCAATATCAGAGAGATTTTGCCCAGTGTTTTCTTCCTGTATTTTAGCAATTTCTGGGCTTATATTTAAGTCTTTAATCCATTTTGAGTTAATTTTTTGTGAATGGTGTAAGATAGGATACCAATTCCATTCTGCATGTGGTTGAACAGTTTTCTCAACAACAGTTATTGAAAAGACTATCCTTTCTCCATTGCTTCTTCTTGGCTCCTTTGTCAAATATTAGTTGATTATATATATGTGGGTTTACTTCAGGGCTCTCAATCCTGTTTTATTGATCTGTGTGTCTATCTTTATGCCAGTTAACTGTTCTATTATGACTTTGTAATAAAATTTGAAATCAGGAATTGTGATGCCTCCAGCTTTGTTCTTTCTCAGGATTACTTTGGCTATTCAGGGTCTCTTGTGTTTCTATACAAATTTTATTGTCATTGGAATTTTGATAGGAATTTTATTGAATTTATAGATGGTTTTGGGTAGTATGGACATTTTAACAATATTAATTTTTCTGATCCATGAACATGGGATATCACTCCATTTATTTGTATCTTCTTCAATTTATCAATTTCTTACCATTTTTATTATACAGATCTTTCATATCCTTGGTTAAATTTATGCTAAGTATACATTTTTTATTGTATTATAAATGAATTATTTTTTTTCAAATGGTTTACTGTTCGTGTATAGAAATGCAACTGATCAGGACACCTGGGTGGCTCAGTCTGTTAAGTGTCTGACTCTTGATTTCAGTTCAGGTCATGATCTCAGCTCAGTTCAGGTTGTGAGATCAAGCTCCACACTGGGCATGGAGCCTGCTTAGAATTCTCTCTCTCTCCCTCTCCCTCTGCCCCTCCTCTCCCCCTCCCCCTGCTCATGCACACACTCTCTCTCAAGAAAGAAAGAGAGAGAGAGAAAGAAAGAAAGAGATACAACTGATTTTTGTTTGTTGATTTTGTATCTTGCCACTTTGTTATTAGTTCTAATAGATTTTTGGTGGAGTGTTAAGGTTTATATATATATAATCACCTAATCTGCAGAGACAATTTACTTCTTCCATTCTGATTTGGATGCCTTTTATGTATTTCTCTTGTCTAATTGCTCTTTCTAGGACTTCCAGTACTATGAGGAGGCACTCTTATTTTATTCCTGATCTTAGAGGGAAATCTTTCAATCTTTCACTATTGAATATGATGTTTACTCTGTTTGTCATATAAGGCCTTTATTATGCTAAGGTATACTCCTTCTAAACTCAATTTTTGAGAGTTTTTAACCACTAAAAGATGATGAATTTTGTCAAATGCTTTGTCTATATCTAGTGATATGATCATATAATTTTTATATTTCATTGTATCACACTTAATTGATTTGCTTATGTTGCCAGGCATAAATCCCTTTGATCATGATTATGATCATTTTAATGTACTGTTGAATTCAGTTTGCTAGTATTTTTTGGAAATTTTTGAATATTTATTCATTAGGAATATCTTCTTTTCTTCTAGTGTCCTTTTCTGGTTTTGATATCAGGGTAATGCCAGCCTTGTGAAATGCATTTGGGAGTGTTCCCTCCTCTTCAAATTTTTGGAAAAGTTTCAGAAGGATTTCGTGTTAATTTTTTAATGTTTTTATTTAAATTCCAGTTATTTAACATACAGTGTAATATTAGCTTTGGGTGCAAAATATCGTGATTCAACAATTCCATAGAACACCTGGTGCTCATCACAAGTGCACTCCTTCATCTCCATCAACTATTTCATCCATCCTCCCACCCACATCCCTTCTGGTAACATAGTTAAGAGTCTGTTTCTTGGTTTGCCTCACTCTTTTTATTTCCTCTTTGCTCATTTGTTTTGTTTCTTAAATTTCAGACATGAATGAAATGGTATTTGTCTTTTTCTGACTGACTTATTTCACTTAGCATAATACTCTCTAGCTCCATCCATATCATTGCAAATGGCAAGATTTTCTTTTTTATGGCTGAGTAATAATCTATCGTATACATATACACCATGTCTTCTTTATCCACCCATCAGTCTATGGACACTTGGGCTGTTTCCATAATTTCGCAATTGTAGGTAATGCTGCTATAAACACTGAGCTGTATGTATCCCTCTGAATTAGTATTTTTTGTATTCTTTGGGTAAATACTTAGTAGTGCAATTGCTGAATCATAGGGTAGTTCTATTTTAACTTTTTGAGGAACCTCCATACTGTTTTCCAGAGTGGCAGGACAAGTTTGCGTTTCCACCAACAGTGCAAGAGGGTTCCCCTTTCTCCACAATCTCACCAACACCTGTTGTTTCTGGTGTTGCTGATTTTAGCCATTCTGACAAGTGTGAGGTGATACCTCATTGTAGTTTTGATTTGTATTTCCCTGATGATGAGTGAGGTTCAGCATCTTTTCATGTGTCTGTTGGCCATCTGCATGTCTTCTTTGGAAGAATGTCTATTCACGTCTTCTGCCCATTTTTAATAGGATTATTATTCATTTTTGGGGTGTTGAGTTTTTAAGTTCTTTATATATTTTGGACACTAACCCTTTATCAGATATGTCATTTGCAAATATCTTCTCCCATTCCATAGGTTGTCTTTTATATTTAATGATTGTTTCCTTTGTTATGCAGAAGCTTTTTTATTTTGATGAGGTTGCAATAGTTTTACTTTTGTTTCCTTTGCCTTCCCTTCCCTTCTAACCCATATCTAGAAAGAAGTTGCTACAGTTGATGTAAAGAGATTACTGCCTGTGTTCTCCTCTAGGAGTTTTATGGTTTCAATCTCACATTTAGGTCTTTCATCCATTTTGAATTTATTTTTGTGTATGGTGGAAGAAACTGGTCCAGTTTCATTCTTCTGCATGTTGCTGTGCAGTTTTAGCAACATCATTTGTTGAAGAGACTGTCTTTTTCCCATTGGATATTCTTTCCTCCTTTGTTGAAGATTAGTTTACCACATAGTTGTGGGTTCATTTCTGGGTTTTCTATTCTGTTCCATTTATCTATGTGTCTATTTTTGTGCCAGTGCCATACTGTTTTGATCCCTATCACTTAGTAGTATAACTTGAAGTTCAGAATTGTTATATCTCCAGCTTTGCTTTTCTTTTTCAAGGTTGCTGTGGCTATTCAGGGTCTCTTGTGGTTCCATACAAATTTGGGAATTGTTTATTCTAGCTCTGTGAAAAATGCTCGTGGTATTTTGATAGGGATTGCATTAAATGTGTAGATTGTTTTGGGTAGTATAGACATTTTAACAATATTTACTCTTGTAACCCATGAGCAGGGAATATTTTTCCATTTCTTTGTGTGATCTTCAATTACTTTCATCAGTGTTTTATAGTTTTCAGAGTACAGGTCTTTCACCCCTTTGGATAGTTTTATTCCTAGGTATCTTATTATTTTTAGTGCAATTGTAAATTGATTCCTTAATTTATTTTTCTGCTGCTTCACTATTGGTGTATAGAAATACAACAGATTTGCATACATTGATTTTGTATCCTGAAACTTCCTGAATTTGTTTATCAGTTCTAGCAGTTTTTTGGTGGAGTCTTTCATATAAACTACCATAACTGAAATCAGAAGAAATAGAAAATTTGAACAGACCAATAACAAGCAAAGAAATTGAAGCAGTAATCAAATAACTCTCAACAAATAAAGTCCAGGGCCAGATGGCTTCAAAGGCAAATTCTACCAAACATTTAAAGAAGCGTTAATACCTATTCTTCTCAAACTATTCCAAGAAGAAAAAAAAATAGAATAGGAAGGAAACTTCCCAATTCATTCTATGAAGCCAACATTACCCTGATACCAAAACCAGATAAAGACTCTACTAAAAAAGAACTACAGACCAATATCCCTGTTGAACATGGATGCAAAAATTCTCAATAAAATACTAGCAAACTGTATCCAACAATACATTAAAAAAAAATTCAACATGATAAGTGAGATTTATTCCTATGTTGCAAGGGTGGTTCAATATTTGCAAATCAATGTGATATACTACATTAATAAAGAAAGGATAAGAACCATATCATCCTCTCAATAGTTGCAGAAAAAGCATTTGACAAAGTACAATAATATTCATTCTTGATAACAACCCTCAACAAAGCAGGGATGGAGAGAACATAACTCAACATCAAAAGGCCATATATGAAAAACCCACAGCTAATATCATCCCTAATGGGGAAAAATTGAGAGCTTTTCCTCTACAATCAGGAACAAGACAGGAATGTCCACTCTTACCCCTGTCATGTAACATAGTACTGGAAGTCCTGGCTTCAGCAATCAGACTACAAAAAGAAATAAAAGGCATCCAAATAAGCAAGGAAAAAGTCACACTTTTACTATTTGCAGATGACATGGTACTCTATACAGAGAACCCAAAAGATTCCACCAAAAAACTGCTAGAACTGATGTTAATTTTTATTTAAATATTAGGTAGAATTCACCAGTAAAACCATTTGGTCCTATGCTTCTCTTTGTTGGAAGGTTTTTAATTACTGATACAATCTTTTTACTCCTTATTGGTCTGTTCCCTATTTCTTAATAATTCAGTTTTAGTAGGTTGTATGCTTCCAAGAATTTACCCATTTTTTTCTAGGTTACCCAGTTTGTTGGTATATAGGTGTTCATAGCAGTCTATTATGATCCTTTATATTCGTTGTGATGTCTCCTCTTTTATTTTTGATTTTTACTTATTTCAGTCTTATCTCCTGTTTCTTAGCCTACCTAAGGATTTGTCAATTCTGCTTGTTTCAAAAAAAAAAAAAAAAAAAAAAACAGCTCTTAGTTTTGTTGATATTTTATATTGACTTTCTGGCCTCTTTTTCATTTACTGTTACTCTGATGTATATTATTTTCTTCCTTCTACTAACTTTAGGTTTAGTTTGTTCTTTTGCTAGTTAATTGAGGTATAAAATTATTTATTTGTGATCACTCCTCTTTCTTAATGTAGGCATTTAATGCTGTAATGTTTCTTCTTATAACTGTTTTTGCTGCATTCTATAGGTTTTAATATGTTGTTTTTCCATTTTTGTTTATTTCAAGATCCTTATTAATTTCTCTTTTGAGTGCTTCTCTGATCCATTGATTTTTCACAAACATGTTTTTTTCAGGAATAATTTCCACACATCTCTGAATTTTCCAATTTTTTTCTTGTTATTGATTTCTAGTTCCATGTAATTGTGGTCAGAAAAAAATACTTGGTATGATTTCAATCTTTCATTTGCTAAGACTTGTTTTGTGACTTAATATATGAACCACCCTAGAAAATGTTCTGTGTGGGCTTGAGAAGAACGTGTTTTATGCTGCTCTGGGGTGGAATGTTCAGTATATGTTAGGTCCATTGGTCTAATGTATAGTTAAAATCCAGGGTTTCCTTACTGAATTTCTGTCTGAGTAATCTGTCCATTGTTCATAGTGGAGTATTGAAGTCTTCTACTGTTATTGTATTGTCTATTTCTCTCTTCAGATCTGTAAATATTTGCTTAATTTATTTGGGTGTTCCAATGTTGGGTGCATAGCTTATATACACTTGAATTGATCCCCTTTTCATTATAAAAACCTACTTTTCTCTACAATTTTTTACTTAAAATGTTTTTTGTCTGATATGAGTATAGCTACCCCAGATCTCCTATGTTTTCCATTTGTATGCAATATATTTCTCCTCCTTTCACTTTGAGCCTATGTGTTTCCTTAAAGCTGAAATGAGTCTCTTGTAGCCATCATACAGCTGGGTCTTGTTTTTTAATCCATTCAGGCACTCTATGCCTTTTGATTAGAGAATTTAGTCATTTACATTTAAATTATTGATAAGTAAAAACTTAATGCTATCTTAGTATTTTCTGGCTGTTTTGTAGTTCCCTGTTTCTTTGTCATCTTTTGCTATCTTTCTTATGGGTGATGATTTTCCATAGTGGTATGCTTTAATTCCTTTCCTTTTAACCTCTGAATCTACTGAAGGTTTTCATTTTGTGGTTACCACAACACTTATATAAAATATCTTATACATATAACAGTCTATTTTATATTGATAACAACTTAACTTTGATCACATGCAAAACTCTATGCTTTTACTCCATACATGATTTATGTCTTTGATGTCATAATTTACTTCTTTTTATATTGACTCTTTGCCTTCTTCATCAGTCCTGACATCATAAAGGAGCGCTTTCAAAACTGTGTCTAAAATTATGACTTCAATTTACCACTTCAAGGATGGAATGGCCTTAAATTAGCTAGAAATGAGACCGCAACAAAGTGTGTGGGAGTTTTAGCAACAATAAACTAAACTGAATTCTGATTTCTAAACTTTTTATTCAGTTCCAATATGTATACTTCCAAAGATAAGAAGTTAAATAATATTAGTCATAACTTAAGGTGAACTGTCAAAGATAATATTTTTAAATTCTTGTAACTATGATATGTAGCACTGTACCTATTCTCATTTAGATGTCTGAAAATTATTACTACCCACATTTCATCATTAGATCTTTGGTAAAGTCAGAAGATTATGTGATGTTTTTATAAGCAAATGCAAATTTATGTACTAATGAGAGCTAACCCCATAGGTTTGCAAAAAAATACATTATAAATTATAAAGAGCAGTACTTAGTAAATCAGCACTAATAAAAGGCACCTCAGAATATGTGTTTTGTTTATTAATCTTATTCTTCCTACTGTTATTTCTTCCATTCCCTCATCAATTTTTTGTTGTTTCTTCCAAATGCCTGAATTTTTAAAAATCTAATTATAAAGGAATGGGTAAAAATGTAGGGAAGAAATTTTCTAATGATTTAAATTTCTGAAGATTTTTAAATCTTCTTTTGAGATATATAGTACAGTCACATGTATAAACTATATTAATAATAAGTGCACAGTTTAGTGAGTTTATACACGTTTATGAGGTTCATGCCTATGTAACCTCCATGAAGATCAAGATAAAAACCATTTCTAGAATTCCAGAAGGTCTACCATGTTCCCTCCCTGTCAATATCTACTTTCCTATCTACCATTAGTTCTTCCTGGAATTGATGCTTTTAATAATGCAGTAATGCATTCTTTTATTCAATAAATAAATATATGTGTTATAGCATATATAACTAATTTATTATGTTTAATTGCTGTGTATTTTTTATTATATATCTGTACCACAATTTTTTTATCCATTCTCCTGTGGATAAACATAATGAACATAAGTAGTTGTACCATCTACACATTTAACAGTAGAATGAAAGTTCTGTTACTCCATGTTCTTACCCATACTTGGTAATATCAATCCTTTTAATTTAAGCCAGTCTAGTGAATGTGTGATATCTCACTGTGGTTTTAATTGGCATTTGCTGGACAGCTAATCATGTTGAACACCTTTTCATATATTGGCTTGCCATTTGAATTTCTTCATTTGTGAAGTTCAAATCTGTTGTCCAGTATTGTTACTGAGCTATTGTTATTTATTTTTTCTTTCTTCCAGTGTATCTGTAAGAATTTTATATATTCTACATGTGAGTCCTTGCCACGTAGATAGATGATAGGTAGATAAATAGATGATAGATAGCTAGAGAGATGATAGATGATGATGATAGATAGATAGATAGATAGATAGATAGATAATAGACAGATGATAGATAATCTTCTCTCAGTTTGTTTTACCTTTTCTATCACATAATGCTGTCTTCTGATAGTTTCTATTTTAATGTAGTCTGATCATTTTTTCTCACAAAATTTATCCATTTTCTGTGCAGTTTAAGAAAGCTTTCCCTAATTGATATTAACATATTTGTCTAAGTTTTCTTCTACAGGTTTTATTATTTTGCGATCACACTTTAGTCTGCTCCACTTCAAATTAGTTTTGCATGTATTTTGTGAGTTAGGGGTCAAGGTTCAGTTTTTTTTTCCATATGAAAAGAAAGTTGCTGTAGCTAAGGCATTGATAAACTATGGATCATGGACAAATCTGGTCAGTAACATTTGGTACAGATCATGAGCTGAGTGTTTTGTTTTGATTTTTTTCCCTTAAAGAGTTGTAAAGCAACAAAAATAGAATATATAACAGAGACTTGTTGTGACCCCCAAAATGTAAATTATTTGCTACCTGGCCACTTACAGAAAAAAAACAAAACAAAATAAAACAAAAAACCCTGCTAACCTTGGTCTAGAAGTGTTTATTATAGTCTCCTTTCTCAATTGAAATTCAGTGGTTTCTTTATTGTAAAACAAGTGACCATATCCTGTGCTTTAAATCCAGATTATTTGTTTTGTGCTATCAGCCCATTCTTTTGTTAATAAAATTTTTTTTTCCAGTTGTATTGATATATAACTGACATGCATCAGTGTATCTAAGTTTAAGGTGTAATAATGGTTTGACTTATATATATTTTGAAATGATTACTACAACAAGTTTAGTTAATATCTATCACCTTCTTTAGGTGAAATAAAGAGAAAAAGCAAAAAAAAAAAGACAAAAAATTTCCTGATGAGAATGCTTAGGATTTACTGTCTTAACAACTTTCACGCATATCATACAGCATTATTAATTACAGTTATTATGCTATATATTATAACCTTAGTACTTATTTATCTTATAACTGGGAGTTTGTACCTTTGACCACCTTTCTCCTACTCTTACTGCCCTCAACCCCTACCTCTATTAATCACAGATCTGTTCTCTTTTTCTATGATTTTGAGGGTTGGTTTGTTTTAGTTAATACATATAAGTGAGATCCTATAATATCTGTCTTTGTCTGACTTTATTTCACTTAGCATAATGCCCTCAAGTTTCATCCATGCTGTTGCAAATGGCAAGATTTCCTCCTTTCTGGCTGAATAGTATCCCATTGCACATATATACCACCATTTTTTTTTAATCCATTGATTGGTTTATAGACAGTCCCATATCTTAGCTATTATAAATAATGCTGCTATGAACACGAGGGTGCAAATATGTTTTCAAGTTAGTGGTTTCATTTCCTTCGAATATATTCCCAGAAATGGAATTGCTGGCTCACACGGTAGTTCTATTTTTAATGTTTTGAGGATCCTTCATAACGTCTTCTATAGTGGCTGTACCATTATATAATTCTGCCAACAATGCACCAGGGTTTCCTTTCCTCCATATCCTTCCTAGCATTTATTATCTTTTGTCTTTTTGATGATGACCATTCTAACAGGCGTGGGGTGATACCTCCTGGTGGCTTTGACTTATATTTCCCTAACGACTAGTGCTGCTGAGCATCTTTTCATGTACCTGTTGGCCATTTTTATGTCTTCCTTGGAGCTAAGTCTGTTCAGATTCTTTGCTCATTTGTTATTCTCATTATTTGTTTCCTTGCTACTGAATTGTAGGAGTTCCTTAAATATTTTGGATATTAAACCCTATTCAGAAATATGACTTACAAATATTTTCTCCATTCCATAGGTTGACTTTTATTTGTTGCTTTTGTTTTTATTTTTGCTTTGTTATGTGGAAGCTTTTTAGTTTGATGTAGTCCCACTTGTTTATTTTTTTGTCACTTGTGCCTTTGGTGACATATCCCAGAAGTGATTGCAAAGATCAATATTAGGGAGTGTTTTCCCTGTTTTCTTCTAGGCACTTTATAGTTTCAGGTCTTACATTTAAATCTTTAATCCATTTTGAGTTACTTTTTGCAAGTGGTGTGAAATAGAGGTCCAATTTTATCCTTTTGCATGTGAATATCCAGTATTCTCAACATCATTTATTAAAGAATACCTTTCCCTAGCCAGCCATTAGTTAATGCTACTTTTTTCCGAGAGAAACTTACCCTTTTAAAAACTCTGGCTGTTTCAAAATTTCTTTCTTTATCTTTTATATTAAACTATTTAATTATGAAATTCCTGGGTATGGTTTTCTTGATTTCTCTTTCATGGAGTTTATTGAACTTCCTGAATCTTTGGGTTGATGTCCTTCAGTTTTGGAAAACTATTGGCCATCATGTTTTTAAATATTGATTCTGGCTCATTTTCTCTCTCTCTCTCTTCCTCCCTTAATCCTTCTGAGAATACAATTACATATATGTTAAATCATTTGATTGTGTTCTACCATTTGATTGTATTTACACTGTTCTGTACTTGCTTTTGTTTTTTCATTGTTTTTCTCTGTGTACTACAAGTTGGATATAATTTTATTGAATTTTATTTAAGACCACTAATTCTGTTCGCTATTTAACACATACAGTGAGTTCTTAATTTCAAACGCTGCACTCACAAATTCAATGATTCACATTTTAAATATATTTAAATCCTTTGTTAAAATTCTCCATCTTTCATGCTTTTTAAAATGTTTTTTACAATGATTATTTTAAAGCCTACATCTAAAGTATTATCTATTGCTTCTATTGACAGTTTTTCCCCTTAGTTATTGGTCACATTTTTCTGCTTCACGTCTCATAATTTTTAAATGTATGCTGGATATGTTGCCCTAATAAATAGAGATTGACCTTGGTATTATTTTCCTAAGAAGGTTAGCCCTTTCTTCTGCTAAAGAAATATGGTAAGGGACTAATCACCTCAATTTGTGCAGAAACTAAGTTGGGTCAGGGCTGGAGATAAGGTTTTGTTAAGCTCAGTACACACCTGATTTAAAATGGGAGGGGGGGGCTATGCCTATTATGTTTGTGTTTCAGGCTCTCTTCCAATGGGACTTCTCCTGTAGGTTCTTCAAGACTGCAGACTTCACTGCCTTTCATCGCTCTCCTCAGCTACTCACCCTGTTCAAGCACTCAGTAAATATTCCATAGGAAGAAATGGCTGTGTGTTTCAGGTTCCTCTAAATTCGAATCCAGTTGGATTCTCTTTCTCTTAGAGGTCTCTCTCTCTCTGCATATTTCAAATGTAATCAGCTTGTGCCCAGCCCTACCGAATGCTCACAGACAGAAAATCTTCTCCAGATTCAGGTTTCTCATTTCTTTAAAAATATGAGTTTGCAAAATTAATTCTGATGTTATTTTCAACTTATTTAGTGGAATATATGGCTTATTTTTATGTATTACATTTTACTTAGTAATGGAAGTCATCCATTTTTATTATAATTTACTATATTGTAGGCCTACTTGCAAATATTTTAAAACATTCATATATAATTGTGAGCAGATAAAACTTCTCTGAACTTTTCAGTGCTCTTGCAAAAAAAATTTAATCCCCTGACACACAAAAAGTGTATATGATATAGAGATAGAGAATATTTGCTTTCACTTCTGCCAGAAATATTTTATCTTCACATTCAATGAGAATTAGATCTGTCGCCATTTGTCTAGTTAATTGATTTGATCCAAAAGGATAATTAAACTTCTCTTATCTCCCCAAGAGGGCCAAAGAGTCAAAGACCAGACAAGGTCTAAATTCATCCCATGGTGCCAGGAGTACTAGAACATTATCTCCCTTGGTATTTATATGTTAAAAGGGATGAAGTTCGGCATTTACAGACATTATCTGTGTTTATCTGGCCCTCAGAAAGACATACTTATATTCCTAAGGGTAAGGGTAAGAACACAAGACCCTTTCTATCCCATCTTAATGGATTTTTTTTCTCTCCTTGCAAGAAAGGAGGAGGCTGCCTGTCTCTTATATAGATAGATGGAGAAAATCCCCTGTTCTCTATCCCTCATTTATGAGGTTTCAGGTGCTACCTGTATGGAAAACGTTGTTGCCTCTTATCACTGCCAGAGTAAAGTGTGAGGACCCATGTGGTGACATGTGGCTGTTGATCTGGATGTGAGCATCAGTTAAGTACTCTTTTCTTCTGGCCCAAGTTCTTTAATTCAAATGGGATAACATCTCAGACCCTTCATACTTCTTGGCAAAACAGTAGTACTAGTTAAGGATTTCATATTTTAATTAAACCAAACGTTAATTTTTATGTAAAATGAAAACTATTTTAGTTACTTGAGTAAATTTTTCCTGAATGCACACATTAATGTTATTCATTCACTCATTCAACAAGTATTGTGCATATTCCCAATATGTACCAGGCACTTTGCTTTGTCCTTTGGACAGAGTGGTAAATAAGGCCAATATGATACTGGCCCAAGATGATGATACAGTTAAGTGGAGAAAAAGATCAACCAAAATGTGCAACTTAATAAAATATGGTAATTTTTAGTCTGATTCTCATCCTTACTACTGACATTAAACAATTATCTAAAAGAGTTACAACAGAAAGAAATCCTGCCTGTGTGCCCATGAAATAAAGTTTTCTTTGAAATTTTTTGACAGGTAGTAAGTTCAGAATTGATAGTAATTGCAACAAAAATAATTTAAAAGGATAGTATAGTATACATATATGTGTTGGATATATAAGAGTGAGTAAGTTAGTGTATGTGCATGTGTGTATATGTCTGTGTGTACACTACCCATGAGGCTCCAGGGTGGAAATGATGAGGTTGAAGGTGAGAGGGTCACAGAAAGTTCTCTTGTGCACTTCCATTCATGGGTACTCCATAAACAGCTATGAGGTGTTATACGCTACAAACTGTTGTGAATTCAGTATCTTAATCAAAGAATTTGGTTTTGCCTCTAAATATTATATTATGAAATTGAATAACTGTTTAAACTCATTTAGTAGAAATCCCATACAGAAACTTAACTGTAGGCATTCAAAAAACATATCCCCTCCATAAACTATGAATTTTAACTATTGAGCATTCATGTTAATTACTGGCTACTGCAAGCTTCATCCTTATGAAGATAATGATATTTAAGAAAGCTCAGTTCAAATACAAAGAAGCATCATTCTATTTAAAAGCAAAATACCTCCATGTATCAACAAGATAGATATAAGGGGTAACCACATATTTGGGTGATTGATTTTTGTGAGTGCCTTGTGAAGAAATCTAATTATCAAGAGTCACCCTGATGAGTTTCACTCCTAATAGTTAATGTTTTATAAGTTATAATATGCTCTCTACTGCATATATTCAAATGCAAATTTCATAATGAATATCATTACCTATTCATTCTATTTCTGCTTTTTTGCAGAAATTAAAACTAAAATTAAAATATACATAACATAAGGACCTGGGACAATTCACCGAAGTTCATTGTAATTAACTGAATATTTGAGGTAATATGTTCCAGTCTTCTTTAAACTTTTTCTTACATTTAACTTTCTATAATTTTTTAGACTAGACATTGTTTCTTTCTCAGTGAAGAAACATGTATGTCATAATTGGCAAGAACAAAAATAAAACACTTTACCAGTAGGAAATATTATGTTTACATAAAATATCAATATGTATAATTGATTATAACATTACAAAGCCATCATCCATAGCAAAAAAAAAAAAAAATGAAAGAACACAAAACTGACATATGAGAGAAGTCTAACCATTAATACAGCTGATAACAAAATGTTTTCCTGGTGATTCTCACTTTGAAAAAAAATACTGATTCTTCATTTATAATTTAAAATAAGAGGAGTAGAGAAAAACTATTACTATAATATAAATGATATAAAAATATAATGATTTTTCTGCTGGAGGAAATACCATTATTACAAATAATATTACAGTGACTTAGGAAAGGACTAACACAAATCAGGAAGTAGAGGCTCAGATGATTCTAAAATACTCACTTCGCAGTAGAAAGTCAGTTGGATAGAGTTACATACCCAGAATTTTTCTTTCTGCCCTTGTGCTCCTTTCAGTGTTCCCCATCTACAAATAATAATAAAAAACATTGGCATGGTTAAAAATGATTGATTTGAATTTTGATAAAATGTAAATTATTGCCAGAATTTTATCTTTTCTATTTTCCTTATGGCCTCATCCTGGTTTACTATGGAATTGTCATCATAGCCCGACAAAAATGTGCCTGTGCAGTTTTCTTTTTGACCATAATGTTATTTACTTGCTCAGAATATACTCATTTAGGGGCGCCTGGGTGGCTCAGTCGTTAAGCGTCTGCCTTCGGCTCAGGTCATGGTCCCGGGGTCCTGGGATCGAGCCCCGCATCGGGCTCTCGGCTCTGCGGGGAGCCTGCTTCTCCCTCTCCCACTCCCCCTGCTTATGTTCCCTCATTCGCTGTGTCTCTTTCTGTCAAATAAATAAATAAATAAAATCTTTAAAAAAAAAAAAAGAATATACTCATTTATGTCCAAATTGATTAAAGTCAAATTCATTTATCAAAGAAGATAAATTCTAGGACAACTGAGGTATGGAGGTTTTAAAGTACTTAAAGATGTCTCCCCTCTTTACATCTGGCCCTCTGAAACTCTACCCTACATGGTGTAAACTAAAAATCTCCAAGACTACTGATAACCATAATAGAAATACAGATAACAGTTGTAGATCAAAGAATTTATGTGAAAATATATATATGTGTATATTATTTCAAAAAATAGCTATGTGCCTAATGTGAGATTTCTGTTTACACATGTATGTATGGAAATCAAATCTTTTACTCCTATAACTGGTCCATTTTCAATGTAGCATATAACAATCCAAAAAGAATCCAAACTTACAATAGCTCATGTTTTCTCTAGACTAAACCCAGTGAGGGAGATGTTAGTAACATATTCTATTTACTAATAAAATAACAAGACTTGTTTAAGAACATAGAGTGGGAGATGTTGGGCCTGGACTCCAAATCCTATGTTCTTCTTCATCTTACATTTCTCTCTTGTAAATATCCAGTCCCCAACTGCAGTGTGTCCTGAACAGCAACAGTTTTATGTGGAGAAAGCATATAGACTACCACTTTCATGTGCTGTGATGGATTGTGAGAATACAATTCTGCCCACATATCGCCCCACCAATCCCAGTATCCCTCTCTATAACAAACATTCCTTGGAGCGGGGGGGAGGGGGGGGGATTCTTGAAAGAAATGCAAATTCACTCAAATATTTTCAACATGTCCATTTGGTAGAAAGCTGTTCTTAGTAGGTACAGAATAAAATGATAGCACCATGGCACAGAGATATTGTCTAAAGAAGGCAGGTTTGTGGTAGAGATCTTGGGGGCATTCAAGAAAATATTTTAATGCATATAGATCCTTTGGCACAAAGGGAGGGAAGAAAAAAATGATGTGGAAAATGGGATAATCCTGAAAAAAACAACTTTTCTTTCTCTTATTCCCGGTAGAGGCTAGGAGTGGTGATTGCAAGGCTTCCCATCTCTCTCTTGGTTTTCTGCTACACACAGGAATAGTAGACTGGAATATTTTAAGGTTTCAAATATTCTGGGCAGCTTAATGTGTAAGTTCAATCAAGTTTAATTTTGAAAACCATTCTGCAGTTTTATAATTATATTTACATCCTTGTAACTTTTCTACAAAAAGCTATTATCACCATTGACAAAAATTACCATTCACAATAAGTGCTCCCAAATCTTCAAAGGTCATTATGTACTTCAGGTAGTAGGTCATATCTGAAACTTTGAGTTGCTCATTTTCTACTCATTTATCATGACTCTCACAACAATTTCAAAAAGCCTTTCCCGCAATCAAATTTCCTTTTAGGTGGTCCGGCTACTAGTTACTTTAGCTATTTACATAAAACACAAGAGTAAATCAAAAGTATCTAAGGAAACATTCAACTCCAAAATAAAGCAGGCAGGAGAGGAATCCCATATCTGAGATTCCACCAAATACATGAGAAGTTCAGGGCAGTTTTGCTTGAGGCACTAATGAGCCTCCTAAGAAAGAATGGCTAATCAAAAAAGAATTATCCAACAGAACAAGCTTGATCCAGCAACTAAGCCGAGATCAAAAGACAGGAGGAGCAACTGAGAGGATAATTCTCTCATTCACATCTATCCACACTGGACTTAACTAAGTTTAGAGCTGGGGGGAAGGGCCAGACTTGTTATAAAAACCTGATAGAGCTATTTTACTAAAAACTATATATTGTATAAAACCCACTAATGACACTCAAATAGAGAGCAATACCAAGTTTCTTTCCCCTTCTGTAAGATCTTTCTGACTTCCTGTGCTCCAATGCACTGAGGATGGTGCATGGGAAGACAGGAGTATTCAACAGAGGGAATGGAAAAGACATACAAGAAAAATGCACCAGGAGTTGAGTACTGCATTTACTGTTAAGTCCTTTTCAGATACCCCTAGGCACTCTCAAAAATATTGAGACACTGGGGGCATGAAGATCCACAGTCGCATATGGGGTCCAGATTTAGCAAAACAATGACTATACATAATTCCATTACTAACAGATCAGAGACTAAATTTAAGGAAACAGAACATTTTCTCACAAAGGAGAAGAGACTTCAGAATGTATTCGTTTGTCTTATTCCCATATTAACAAATAAATTAAAAGTGAAATAAACTACTTAATTTGAAGACATCTAAAAAATACAAACTATCATTTTTACCACTGTTCAATCACCTATTTTTTCATATGTTCCTGTACATTTTGTTAAGATTACTTAAGTAATATTTTCAATGATATAATAGACAGCAATAATTCTTATTTTGCAAATCTATCAACTTTTTGGAGTCGCTATAAGTTTCAGGAAACACTACTGTTCATTATAACTTTAACCTTTATGGAAACACATTTCTAACCTAGAGAGAATGCCAGCATTCAGATTATTACAAACATTCTCAAAATGGACAGAAAAACAAATCAAGTCTTTAAATAGAGGTGAGAGAGGAAGAAGAAAAGAAGTCCACTGAGGTTGAGAGTTTCAGAGACTAGAATGTTATAAACAAAGGATACTAACCTTGACACAAAACTCAGATAAAAAGGAGATAGCACACCTCACCAAGGAAGCTATTGTGCCGTTCCCTATGTTATACAGCCTCTATGTCAAATGACAGGCAAGGTCCATCCATCACAGGATCTAATGTTTGCACTGCAAATTTCCATTATCTTTTCTCACCTGTATCATTTTAGACAGTTGCTAAGATGGTAATCAGCCCCTAAAGTCACAGTGGGGTATTGCAGAGAAATAAACCTGTGGGTTGCTTTCTAAATATCCCATGCTTTCTGAAAGACTGGGAAAAAATCACTTTGCCCTAGGTGATTTCCCACTGGTATCATTGCAAATTCATGTAACTAAAACGTTTAACTGGTACAAAAAAGGAAGACTACTTATATTGCTTGCTTATGGGAGAGAGTTCTTCTTTTCTTGATCTATGAAGGGCATTTTCATATATATAGGTATATATATATATATATATTCCTGAATTATGGTACTAGACTTTGACTTGCCTTTATACCAGTAGGCTGAATATTCTAGAAACAGGTATATATTTCCACAAATATCCTCTTGTAAGTCAATGGCTGTCTTTGGGGACATAAGGAACTTCATTATATTCATATATATTCTAAACGTAACTATTTACACTCTTTCTTCCTTCACTTATACATCTTCATTTTAAGGACTATTCATAAACATTTCTTTAGAAAGACCAGGACCATAACCTTACTCTGTTGAGATTGTTTCCTTAACCCTGCTAATTTGAAACCAATTATACAATAGGATCACAAGTTTGAAAGACCTTGATAGTGGCTATCTTGCTTCAAGAAATTCTACTTCATATGAACTTTATACTGTTCTTTTGAATTTTTTTCTAACTCATTAAGTTAAATTGTTTCAATTATTTAAGACCTATTAATACTTATTTTAATCTCAAAATTTCATGACACCTGGGAAAATGCTGGTATTGAAAAAATCTGGGCAGCTCTCATACCACATTCCCTGAGGATGCCTGAGAACTGAGGTTTCCCGATGCTGAGTCTATGTTTACATCTCTCACTTCAAACGTGATCATTTAAGCTCTTCCTTCTGGATGGGCCTCATATGCCTACTTTTAGGTAGTTCTGGAAATACTACTCTTTTGCAGAACATCAAGAGTCTTTCCGGAGAGACCATCAATTCTGCAGGGTAAAGCATCAAAACCCATTCAAGGATGTTGTAAGATTTTGTATTACTAAGGTTATGGATATCTTTACGCATGTCCTTTTTTTTTTTTTTTTAGATTTTTATTTATTTATTTGACAGAGAGAGACACAGCGAGAGAGGGAATACAAGCAGGGGGAGTGGGAGAGGGAGAAGCAGGCTTCCCACGGAGCAGGGAGCCCAACATGGGGCTCAATCCCAGGACCCTGGGATCATGACCTGAGCCGAAGGGAGATGCTTAACAACTGAGCCACCCAGGCGCCCCACGCAAGTCCTCTTTTAAAAGGATGTTGTTCTTTTCAGATAACAGTGCTAATTAATACTAGAATTATGAAAAGCATATCTTAATCTATTTCTAGATACCAAAATTAATTGGAACTGAGTAACTACTTTGCACAGGATTTTAAATCATAAGTGCTGTTGTTGTTTCTTCCTTGGTTTTGGTTGATTTTGTGCTTCAGGTGTGTATATTCAGTAGTGGTCACATTAGATATGGTAAATGAGAGAGAACTGAAGATATGACTTTCTTAAGGTAATATTTATATTCCCATAAATATCTCTTTCAAAAGAAAAAAAAAAAAGCACAGAATCTCTGTGTACTTCATCCACTTATTTCAGCCTTTATCCAGAAAACTTGTTTAGTACAAAGAAGATATATCTTTTGCCTTCAAGAAGCTGACAATTTAATGAGAGTGATTAAATTGTTTAAATTATTTAATTAAATTATTTAATTTAATTACTTAATTTAGTCTTAAATTACTTAAAAATCATTAATACTTCTTTTCTCTCAAAATTCAGTGACACCTGAGAAAATGCTGTATTGGAAAATTTGGGCAGCCACTGTACCACATTCCCTGAGGATGCCTGAGAATGGATGGTTCCCTATAGTGAGTGACAAATATATCTAATGGGAGTGAAATGAAAAACAAACGGGTATAAAAATAATTTGAAGCTGCCCAAGAAATAATTTGAATCCATAATTGCTACTTTTGTAAAAGCATGTTTTAAAATTTTCTATGGGTTACAGACAAAGAAATTAACTATCTGTAGAGGGCAAAGGTGACTGACTCCCTTCCCAGAATTGAGTAGAAATTCTTCAGGTACAAATGAAAGTATAGAATTTTAGGCACAATAAGTGCAAAGTCACAAGAGAGCTGGTAAAACTTCATCTTATTCTAAGCCTATTCTAAGAATAGCACCTGGTCTTGTGGGACTGGAGAAGAGTGAAGGGAGTAGCAGGAAAAAAAAAAAAGAAAGAAAGAAAAGAAAAGAAAAGAAAAGCAGATTGGGCTCAGGCCATAAAGAGCATCCATAGCCACCAACCTTGGCACTTAGAAAGTTGGTGATAAAGAGTCATTCAAATATGGTAATGCCATGATCCAGACAGTCTTTCAGAGAGACAACTCTGGTGTTTGCGTGAGGGAGAGATTCCAGGGGAAGGAGATTGAAAGCATGAGATAAATGTAGGTCATTAAAGCAAGAAATAATGAAATTCTGAAGAAGAATGTAAGACCCAGAAAAGAAATCTTGTTTATTCTTTTAATGCCTGTATCTCCAACACCTAGAATAGTGACTAAGACATTCATAGTCAACCCTAAATATATATTTGTTGAGCAAGTGAATTGAACTATACTGGCAGCAAGTGAATTAAATGAACAGGAGGACACAGATTTGAGAGCTATTTTGGAGGTAAAAATGATGGAGGGTATTATGCTAAGCGAATAAGTCGGTCAGAGAAAGACAAATACCATATGATTTCATGTGGAATTTAAGAATCAAAACAAATGACCATAGGGGAAAAAAAGAGACAGGAAAACCAAGAAACAGACTCTTAACCATGGAGAACAAACTGAGGGTTACCAGAAGGGAGGTGTGTGGGGGGATGGGTGAAGCAGATGATGGGGATGAAAGAGTACACTTGTCATGATGAGCACTGGGTGATGTATGAAGTGTTGAATCTCTAAATTGTACACCCGAAAATATTACATCATATGTTAACCAACTGGAATTTTAATAAAAACTTTAAAAAAAAAAAAGTGATGGAATTTGTTGGCCAAGTAGAAAGGGAGAAGAAAGAGTCAAGGTTAACTCTAGGATTTTTTGAATGAATAGGTGCCTCCAAAGTGGTGTTATTTGTAGTGCACTTCACATTACATAGAGATGTGTTCCCAACGATCAGGTTGATGTGTTATTGCCTAAGACTGTAATTACAGAGTGGCTTCATCTACTTTTGAGTTCTCTCTACTGATAATGGTTTTGCATATTAACCTTTAAATTCATTACTTTTCAGGGTTTCTGACAGGTAAAATACTGTAAGAACCAAGAAAAGCTGATTATTATTATTATTTTTTTTAAAGATTTTATTTATTTGACAGAGAGATAGAAGAGCACAAGCAGAGGGAGTGGCAGAGGGAGAGGGAGAAGCAGGCTCTGCACTGAGCAGGGAACCCGATGCGGTACTCGATCCCAGGACCCTGAGATCATGACCTGAGCCGAAGGCAGACGCTTAACCATCTGAGCCACCCAGGCGCCCCTAGAAAAGCTGATTATTAAAAGAAATTGTGAAAGAGCCTTTCTACAGATTGAGGAATTGCTCTGTGATGAGAATAATTACCTCCTAACTCACATGTCAAGATCACATTTGCTTAAGAATCAAGTTCTTTAAAGCAGATCTCACATTATCTAAGAATCTGGAGTTACAAGGAGAAAAAAAAAAGTTTTATTTTATATTGATGGTAGGTGTAATACACTAGCAGAATCATCTAGACCACAATGTTTCAGTGGGCCTGACAATTTACCACTTCTGGGATCCCAGCATGTGCCCAATAGACTAACAAAAGGAATTCAAACCCATGTTTTCTGGGCAGACCAATTCTGTATTAGTGAATATAGATCCACACAGATAAAAAATAAAGTTTCTCAACAGTGGACATGTAAAGAAATCTTACAGCCTAATAGAACAGGAAATTTAGGAGGAAAACAAGGAACAAATATATAAGAGAGCTTGATATGGAACTCCAACTCTTATTAAAGAAATGAAAGTCAGATAGGATACAGGTATAAAGAAACCACCAGATGAGCCTCAAGCCAATAACAATGATAGGACTACTCTGGATATACGATTTTGCTTTTAAAGGTGAGATTGCAGATAGACTCTCAGCTCCCTTTACACAAAGATTTGAAAGATCAGTGCAGCAAGAATGAGGCAAAGATAAGCAGGGTCTTGTTGCCTTATGAATGTTCTCCCAGAGACACTTAGTAACTTCATTCAAAAAATGCTCAGGCCTAGTGAGTGTGGCAGTGTTGAATAGGATAGAGAGCTCTAGAAGGTGCTAATTAATGCTAGATCAAAGATGAAAGAAAATAGACTGGGGGAGAAGTAAAATAAAATGAGGGCATTCCCCATCTCCCTTCATTTTCCACTGAAGCAAAATGTAAATCAAGTCAGGGTTTACTCAACTTAAGATCAGGTACTTTTATTGATATGTTCTGCCAAGGGGTTACCAATTTTGTCATAGTTTGGAGAAGCATATGGTGATTTGTGAAAGATCAATTTTTTTGTGTATGAAAATGTCAGAGATGACTGTGTCCTCCTAATATTAATTACTCATCCAATCAACACTATTTACTGAGCTGCTGATATATTCCTTATCCTACCCCACCCTAATATTTCAGGAAACAAAAATGTTATAACTATAATATCACACATAATTTGACCTATAAAAAGGAGTATGGAAGAAAATGACAAGACAGTTGTGTCCAGGTATGCTCTGGTCAGAATGATCTGCTGTGGAACTGAGAAAATGAACCCTCTGCATTTGCTGTATTGACAGAATATATGTTAAAATATTCGCAATCATGTGAAATGTACTTGGCAGAGGGAGTACAAGATCAAAAATTTCCATCATCATCACCAATGGCAATTAACTAGGGTAGTATCTTATGAAGACATACTGTAAGGGAAAACTTCAGTCCTTTGATGTTAGGAGTAGAAATGGCTTACCTTCTCATAAAATCTCAACACTCAAAGGAGACTCAAAGATTACAGTATAGTCCAGGTTATGGCTCACAGACGAAATCTGGCCCACTGTCTGTTTTTATAAATAAACTTTTATGGAAAAATTAAGCTCACTTGTTTACATATTATCTGTGACAGCTAATGGCAGAGTTGAGTTTTCAAGACCATTGGCACTAAGTGTTAATCTGACTCTACTCCAGTTTCCTTGCTTCATAGATAAAGTAACTAAGGCCCAAAGAGGTTAAGTAATGTTTCAAAATTATATGGTAAGTGGCTAAGCTGGTACTAGTGTCTAAGGCACAATTAATAACACAAGCAATAAAAAATAGGACTAGCAGAAGACAGAAAGGTATGGGATCATTTATAGTTGAGATGGAGAAGGCATTATGGGCCCTCAGTAATTTGTAGCAGATGCCAAGAGGAAATGAGGGCATACCTGAGAGAAGAGCATTTAATGCTAAGAATGACTCTGTGTGCATTCCTAGAGACACCATGAAAGGTTTGGAAGGAGGATTGTAGACAGCCATAAAAAGATAAAGCTGGTGATGGTGAGCAAAGACTAAAAGGGAAAAGAACAGGGTTGGAGGCAGGAAGAACAGTTTGATCATTATAACAATATTCCAATCAAGGATGCCTTCATCACACCCAACAATCTCACCTGTATCCAGAAATTTAATGAATATAATCATTACAATGATGGGGATGGAAAAGAATAATATTTAATACATTTATTTGAGGATCAAAATAAATCAAAGTTGTCAGTATCACATATTCACATTAATATCACTTAATATCAATTCATCACCTGTAAAATTTATATTTCTGCAATCTTTCCCTTTTTATTGTAATGTAGACTCGGTCTGGCCTTCTCTTTCGTCTTACTAAAGTAGTCAGTAAAATCCTCCATGTTTCTGCTTAGAGAAGACATTGGAAATTGCCATAGCAACCCATGCACTTTAACAAAATCTCCCGGTTCGTTCATTCATCAGGATTGTCATATATATCATATTCCTGGAACACAGGATAGAATCCTGATCTTAGATTCTAAAAGGTAAGCTTGTGAAATACACCTTCTAAAAATGTATAGTGATTACCCTGAAAGTGCTCTTTTAAGAAATAGCCAATCCATACTCCAGCTGACAGAAAGAAGTCAGAAGCCACTGTACTTCCTACTCCTGATGTCCCCTTGCCCCACCGCACATCTCTGGAAATTCACATTTACTTTACTTTACCTCCATGTAAATTCTATAACTGTTGGAATTTTGAGGGCAACACCTACCTCAGAAGATACGACTTTATAGGACAAAATCACAAAAAGAATTTAAGCTAAATCTGGAAGGTGGCACTCACCAGGGGCTAATAAAATCCCATCACACAGGCCCCCCAAATCTGAAGTATCCACAGACATTAACATTCATTCAACAAGAAGGTAAAGTGTATTTTCCCAATTACTGAAAGGCATTTTCAGCCTTGGCATAACCCATTGCCCCCGTTCTTAATGAATCTAAGAAATTGCCTATAATCATCTTTTTCAACTGACCATTTGTTCACATACCATGTCTTTCCCTGATGTCTACCACCTAGAAAATTGTTATTTCCAACCATGCTGATTTTACACAATCCAGTAGAATTAAAGTGTCTGTGACCAAACTCTTACTATTTACATGGCTTTCTTGGTACAAATAGAATCATATTATCTAAGGCCACGAAACTTTTATCACATTTACCAAAGAAGTTATTCATTTATTCCTACAGTCACATGTGTAAAGATGTATATCATAGATAAGTACTCATTAATGCCATAATTAGAATCAGCTCCAAATTATAGTCTCTAAAAATAATTCTGAAAATAGGTTCAGAGTAATAAAGAAAAAGTTAAGGGAAGTATGAACTTTTACAAAATTAAATGAACTATAAAGTGAGTAGCCTATTAGGTGGCAGACACACTGTCTCATTTTATCCTCACAACAAGATGGTGAGCATTAAATTATTATCCAATGTAATAGATGAGAAAATGGAGATACACAGATTAAATTCCCTGCCTGAGATCACCTAAGGAGAAGGTCAGAACTAGCATTTGAATCTAAAGGTGACTCCAAAACCCAGTTCTTTATGGTCTACAGCATTGCTTCCACAATCTGTCCTGAAGCAAAAAAGACCTTAGAGACCTGTGTGTGTGTGTGTGTGTGTGTACACAAATATATTGTTTTATATGTGTTTTATAAGCCACATTCTTATGAATGTCAAGAGAGCTTTCTAAGAATTCTTTTTAAAACAATGCTCCTACCATGCCTGCACCTAAATAAAAAAACGAAGCTTTTTTTTTTTTTTTTTTTTTTTGGCTACTGTTTTGTTTTGTAAAAAGTAGGTTCATAGTAACAGCAGTTATAGAGTAGAATGGACCTGGTCAGGGTTTGAGATGACAAATCAATGAGACACCAATGTCAAACAAGAGAAAACAAATGGAGCACAAACTGTTCTGTCAATTTGATTCAGTGCTGACAAAGGCAACACGATTCAATGAGCACTGAAAAGAGAAGAAAAATAAACCTCATTTATCAGTTGCACCGTCACCAGAGTTCCTCTCTACTGCCACTCTTCTGTTTGTTTGTGAGTTCAACTCAAAGAATCTCAAGAGTCTGCAGATCCTCCCAGTGGCTTCCTTGAACAATTGAGTGATAACTTTCCATAGCTGAATCAAATGAGTAGGTATTATTTTATTTTACTTATTAAGGTTCTTCACATTATTCTTCTTATTATCCTCAGCATCTAGCAAGGTGTCTAGTACATAATCATTGCACAATAAAATTTATTTAAATTTTCAGTTGAGAATCAATGTGGGAGGTATCTACATGGACTAAATTACTGCACTTCTTTTCAAAGAAGTTAAAATACTTTTGGAAGTCATTCAATATAATAGCCAAAGGATTCTTTTAGCCATTGCATAGTCTTAATTAATTAGGTTTGTTTTCATCAAGTTTAATACACACACAATAGATATATATGAATGCTAAGGAAACTCACATAGACAAAGTCAAATCTGGCAGGACTTAAGATGGAGATAAAAAATATCTTAATGTAATTTGCACCTATCATTATAACTACAGATAAAAATGCAAAGCTTTAGCAAGAAGAACCAACTGCTATTTATTCTTTTTTTTTCTGCAGACTCTGATAGCACCAAGCCCAAAGGGCATTTTTCAGTAACTGTTTTCGGAGACCTGTCAGCAACATTTCACACTGTTAGCTATTCCTGCCTGCTTGGAACACTTTCTCCCCCAAGTCTGTGTGATACCTAGCCTGGTCCTCCCTCTCTGCCCTTAGTCTCCTTTACTAGCCCCTCCTTCTCTATTTGACCTTTAAATATTAGGGTTCTTCAGGTTTGGGTCTGCAACACTCCTTTCCATTCCCATGGTTTCAGCTACTATCTAAATGCTGATCACTTTCAATGGTTTCTCTTTGGGCTCAGAAAAGCCTATAGTTTCACTCCAGAAATATATATAATTGCTTATTTGACCTTTCCATTTGAATGTCTCCAGAAATCTCAAATTCAGTATGTCTACATTGAACTCCTGATTCTTCCATTTCCACCTGCTCTTCTTCTACTGTTCTCTGTATCAGTAAATGGAACACCTGTGCAATCTCTTCCTCATGAAGGATAACTGGGCTGTATTCATGATACCTACCTCTCCAATCACCACCCCTTTGGACAAATTACCAAGTCTTGTCAATTGTACCAAAAAAGATATAACCTCACACTCATTTACTCATATTTAGAACTACCAACCTACTCCAAGCTACCATTATTTCTTGATCAGAGCTTCTGACATTAATTTCCTAATTGTTCTTCCGGTTCCACCTTTCCAGCCCCATAATTTCATTCTCTAAGCATCACGTAGAGTGACCTTTTTAAAAAAGAATGCAAATTATGCAATCTTCCTGTTGAGAGCCCTTGAAAATAACTTCACTAAAGCTTGGGATGAGGTTCAAAACTCTAACCATAAATAACAAGGCTCTGCAAGCTTTGTCCGATACCTACTTCATCTCTTGTCTTTCGACCCCATTGTCCATACTTGTGTTTATCCTAAGTCATTCCTAGTAATTCCCAAAAGACATCAGGACAGTGACTAAGAGGAGAGAGTGAAGCAGAATATTTTAGGCAACATACTCCTTATAAAGAAAGTGTAATAATTGGCTGTAGAGCAGGAAGATTTATCCAGTAGTGCTGAATACTGATTGGCACTTAGTATCATGTGCCCTGTTGGGGCAGTAAGGGCTTGAGCAGAAGCATCAAAACAGCGGAGCACTGGAGCTAGTTGCTGCACACACCAACGGGAACTTCAATTCAGAATGTAGACTGGGGATTGTACCAGTGACCAATGCGACGGTGAGTGAGGCGAAGAACAATCTACCCTGTCTGTCCGCAACCACAGAGTCTGGATAGATTTCTTTTATTTATGGAGAGGGTGAAAGAGGGAAAAACTATTTGACGGCAAACATGTATTCATGGGATAGAAAACATTGTCCTGTGCTCTTGGAAAAAGATAATGCCTCAGAAAAATTATCAACGATAAGAGAATTTTCTATGAGATTAATTTGCATCCTCGGGGGACTGAAAGAAGGTTTGGCTTTAGTGCACTGATGACATTAGCAGAGAGCAGGTTGAGACATATGGGTAACAAGATAAATAAAGAGCAAGTATTATAAACAAATTGAAAGGAAATCAGGTAAGGTAAGGAAACTACAGTTTCAATAGCATATTTTTACAGGTGAGTCTAAGGTTATTGTGAATCAGAATTAATTCTTTGGGAAACCAAAATAAAGATATAAAGGGGGAGGCACCTGGATGGCTCAGTTGGTTAAGCCACTGCCTTTGGCTCAGGTCATGATCCTGGAGTCCCGGGATCAAGTTCCGCATTGGGCTCCCCACTCAGCAGGGAGTCTTCTTCTCCCTCTGACCCTTCCGCCTCTCATGCTCTCTCTCTCTCTCTCATTCTCTATCTCCCAAATAAATGAATAAAATCTTAAAAAAAAATAAAGATATAAAGGACTCATTTGATAAAACTCCACACAATGCTCCATGGTATCTTGAAACGAGGCATCAGAAGTTCAGCGAATTATGTTGTCTTCTTCAGCAAGTATTTTATGACAGCTTTCCTGATATTTATTATGCTTTTTACTTTATATAAATTTGAGAGTAGAGGACTGTATTTTTGTAAGATTAATATCTTGTTCTGTTAATTAAAAAATTTTGTTGGTTTTGAGTTCATGCTTTCTGAAATTGGGTAACTTCTACTTTATTATCTTTTTCTTCACACTTGGGCAATTCAACTTTGTGTGTAATTTTATTTTAATATTTCTACATTATGACTTTTTAAAAAATAGCACAAACATACTTATATATAGTAATCTCTATATGTATATTATACAAGGAAATATAAACATAAATATAATCCAGTGTTTTTGAGCCAAAATATCAGAATCTTGTTATTAAGATGCTTTTTTAGTTATACATCTTTTGAGAATATGTTTAACTCTATCAGGAGCAGGATTATGGTGTTGAGTTCATGTATGTGAAGCATTTAGAACAGCGCCAAGAATTTAAATGCTACACAAAGGAGTTAGCAACAACTGCTACTATGTTGTCAGCACATTATTATCATATCCAACTCACCAAACTTGATGAGTTAATTTTCTGGAAAAATATCAATTTAATCAAAGAGTTGAAAGCCAAATAAAGTAAATGAACATAAGGTATGCTAGTAAAGATATAAAATAATTATTACTCCGAAATAGCTTTAGAGTCAGCAAGTTTAATATGAGTTTTAAGGAAAAGTTACCTTAGATATAGCTCCAGAAATTTGAAAATTACCAAATTTATTTTATGAGACTATCATAATGTTGCCAAAATCTGAAGAGGCAATAACATAAACAGACCTTATTTTAGTTTCCTTAATAAGTAAAATTATAAAACTTGAAATAAAATGCTAATAAATCATGCACATTGGTGTATATAGCCGATGAGGCTTTACCTCATAATAAATTCTAGAAATATAACTAGTTAACTACAGAAATTCACTGATAGAATATAACATTAGATCTATTGAAAAACATTCACTCATCTCAACATATATTAAAAATTTCTATTATATTTTTAAAACTCACTGTGATCAAACCCCTTCTTTATTTTTTTAAGTACATGGGGCTTGAACTCAAAACCCCAAGATCAAGAGTTGCATGCTTTACCAGCCAAGCCAGCCAGGCACCCTTGACCAAAATTCTTTAAAAAACAGGAGAAAAAGGTACTTCCTGACGTTAAAAAAGGAAAATTGATCTTGAGTCAAGAACCAACACATAGTTAAAGATTCAACCTCAGAGGAATTTCATTTAAAGGAACAAAATTATTGTGAGTCCTCTTTCCAAGCTAGAGAGTCTTGAAGCCCTGGACAATTTAATATACATGACATAAGCTTTTGTTTTGCTCTGGAGTTATTTTGATGTGTACAATAGAATATTTTCTCTACCTATAATCAATACACCAAAGCTAATTTCCCTCTCAAATTTCACTAATTACCTCTATTACCTAATGTCATCTTTTTTCACACAAAAATTAAGGGTTTTTTTAAATTTTATTCAAAAAATCTAAATCCATAATCTGTCCAGATTTCCTCCAAGAAAATCAAGGAATAGTATTTAATTAGATTTCTTCCCTAGCAACCCAAGAAATTCCCAATTACACATATAACACACAAAATATATTTTATTTTCTTAATTTTTCCTAAATTCTGTACTAAATAGTGTTTTTTCCCACCTTTATATGTTTTAGGAAAGCATCAGTACTTAAAGAACCCAAATAGTGCCACTGAAGCTAATATTTTCAATTAAATTCATCCAAATTTTGGAAAATATCAAATTACACAATGTAATGCTGCATTCTGTTCCCTAGCAAAATTCATTCTGAAGTCAATTACCAAATAGTAATTGTGGCTTTGCTTGAGAAATCTTGAAATAAAATTGTACAATTATAACTATATTATAACGCATAAATTTAAAATTTTTGAACGTATTAGAAAGGGAAGATTGAGTCAATTTTTAAAGAATTTTTTAGATGATATCCCTTGTTTATTATACACATGATGGTTTCACTTTCCAAATAATCAGTTCAGATTTCTCAAATCAGAAGTTCAGCTTTCATTCACAAGGAAGGAATCTGAAGAACATAATTTGAGAATGTCATTTAAAAATTTTAACCTATTTAAAATGTTACAGATTAGGGGCAAAGTACAGCATGTTTAAAAAGTCGTTACTATATATTAATTACAAATATAGCCTCATCAATTTCCACTTTTGATATTAACTAATAGTAGTCAATAGCAATAGCTGTTGTAGTAATATTATAGTAATAGTTAATAGCATTTATTGAATGCTTTCATATATTAAACATACAAATATTGTGTCTGCATCTCATTTATCCCTCACAAACACCCTTTTATCCTCAGCTTACAAAAGGCTAAATACAGCTAAACAAATGGCAGCCAGATGATTTAGATGTGCCTGACTTCAACACACATACTCTTAACACTGTATTGTGTCCCACTGGTTTATCAAACAAGATTAGTATTGAAGTGGCTTGAACTGAGTATTGGTTCTGAAGCTAACCAGCTTGTAATATCTGGAAAAATCTATATTGCAATGTCTTCTTCTTTTACGTTAAGCTACTTGATATATAAAATCCATGATCTTTTATAGATCTTAGATGGACAAAATATTTTAAGTTCGAAAATTAGTAAATTCTTTAGTCAGTTTAATCAAATTATCATTTTAGTATTTCTTTTGTTTTTAATATTATTTACTATTGAAATACTTCAACTTGGTAACATAAGTGAAATAAAATAACAGCTTAGCAGGCAGTTAGTTCCATTTTTGAAAGTTGCCTTTAAGAACGATATAAAGATCTCAGGGTATAGAGAAAAAAAATATTACAAAAACAGAACCCTTGAAGAATAGCATTTCTCTAAAGAAAAATAAATTCAGTGTTCTTAATAATAGTCTTTAGAAAGTAAAGAAAAATCTATGCTGTCTTCTTTATAATAAAACAAGTTCTAATTTAAGTTGCTCGGAGTTTTTTTAATCTCATTGGAAAAAATAAACAGGAAAAAGAACTGCATAAATATTGAAAAAAATGAGAAAATGAAGCAATGCAAACACCATCTGGTATTAAAATGGTAGCAGTTGAATAATAGAGTATTTTGAACAGGACAACCTAGAATCAAACGCTAATAAATTTATATAAGAATTTAATAAGCAATAAAAATACATTGTAAAGAGTAAGGAAGAAGTGGGTTATTCATTTTATGGCCTTGATGCTCTTAGCTCAGAATTTGGAGGGGAAAAAATTAAATCGTCACCACACATCATTTACCCAAATATCTTCCAGGTACATTTTCACTCAATTAATTTAAAAATAAAACTTTAAAAAGGTATAATAAAAGTTCAAGTATTGTCCAGGTCAAACCATTAAAAATAAATTTCTAAAAGCCAACAATAAACCAGAGTTTAGTCAATAATGTAAAAGGATTAATGCTTTCAATGCATTATGAGCTCATACACATCTAGATTTTAAAAATTAAGACTCCATTAGAAAAATAAGTAAAGGGCAAGGATAAATTAGAGTTAACAGTAGAGGAATAATTAATATATTTACCCTTATTCTAGGATCATTTCCTACTTTACTCCTCACTTGTGCTATCTCCAATGAACCTGCACACTCTTGTGAGGTTCCCTCCTGTGTGTTTCCATTCATTTTTTTTTTATTTTATTGTTATGTTATGTCAATCACCATACATTACATCATTAGTTTTTGATGTAGTGTTCCATGATTCATTGCTTGCGTATAACACCCAGTGCTCCATGCAGAATGTGCTCTCTTTAATACCCATTACCAGGCTAACCCATCCCCCCACAGTTTAGAACCCTCAGTTTGTTTCTCAGAGTCCATAGTCTCTCACAGTTTGTCTCCCCCTCTGATTTCCCCCTCTTCATTTTTCCCTTCCTACTATCTTCTTTCTTTTTTTTTTTAACATATAATGTATTATTTGTTTTAGAAGTACAGGTCTGTGATTCAACAGTCTTACATAATTCACAGTGCTCACCATCAAAATCGAGGAGGCACAGAGAACCCCCCTCAAAATCAATAAAAATAGGTCAACACCCCAACATCTAATAGTAAAACTTACTCCATTCATTTCAGAACCAATGTACTTACATTATACGGTTGGTTCTGGGGCTGTCTCCACTGCTTGACTGTAAACATCTGAAAACCAGCCAAGTGGATGTATGTATGTATGTATTTCCCAGAGCTCAGCTCTGCCATAAAGCGTCAGGAAAAGAAAGATTCCTTTTCCTTTTTAAACCCTGTTTGAAATCCCATTTAAATCCCATTTCTTTTCTTTGGTAACAGTTGCTACTCTGAGATATATCTCATCTCAAAGTAGAATGACTCAGCACTAGGATGCTGAACTGTACTGCTTGTAAATGTGAAAGACTTATCTTGGTCTCTATAGGGACCAACACTTCACAGGATATATGGTGAGAGATATCACATGGACACTTTTTGGAACTTTTACCGTAAACCAAACAATGCTCCTGAAAAGACACGTAAGTTAATATAGAGATAATGGAGGAATATGAAGCAAACTCAGAGTGAAGCCGTCAGAGCCAGGTTAGGCTTTGCAGGATAAGTAAGATAATTATGATTAAATTGAATGCCCCTCTGACTTGGTTACCCCTTAGTCTTATTTTTTACTAGATTTCTCCACTCTTTATACTCAACCCATATTAAATTCCTTCCAATTCTGTAAATACGTCATATTCTCTCTTACTGCGAAAGTATGCATTTGCTGCTCACTTTTCCTGAAATATGGTCTTCTCTTCCCATATACCTTTAGTAACTCCCATATGCTCTACAGCAGGAGCCACCTCTTCCCCAGAGTCTTCTCTGGCCCATGAAATGGGAGTTAATGAGCCTTCCTAATAGATGCACATCCTCACTAATCAATATAAATCCCTATTCTATTTCCATCTCTACTCTTTTTTTTATTATTATGTTATGTTAATCCCCATACATTACATCATTAGTTTTTGATGTAGTGTTCCATACTTCATTGTTTGCGTATAACACTGAGTGCTCCATGCAGAACGTGCCCTCTTTAATACCCATCACCAGACTAACCCATCCTCCCACCCCGCTCCCCTCTAGAACGCTCAGTTTGTTTTTCAGAGTCCATCGTCTCTCATGGTTCATCTCCCCCTCCGATTCCCCCCCTTCATTCTTCCCCTCCTGCTATCTTCTTCTTTTTTTTTTTCCATCTCTACTCTTAAGACATTGTGTGTCTTCCTCATTCCCCCCCCCCTCCCTCTCTACATCTCCATTCCAACCCCCTTTCTCTCTCTCAACTTTCTTGAGGACAGGGGTAGTATATTATTGGTGTTTGTATTCCTAATGCCTATCACAGTACTTGACACATATTATGGACTTTAAAAAAGTTTCTTGTTGAAAAATGGAGCAAAATTCTTTATGTACAGATGAAAGATGGTGGTCAAAGTAAGTGAGATTAGAATTTTAGATAGGAAAAAGAGATACATTTATTTTTACCCTAAGAAAATTTTTAGTAAAAGAGAAAGTACAGCAATTGCTTCAGAAAACCCAGGCAGTAAACAGACACTGAATGAATCTTGGCACTGGACTTTCCTTATAGTATTGGTAGGATATACTCATCAAAACCAAAAGGACCTGAAAAGTTTGTTTTTTTTTTTAAACTTTCTCAGTCTTTGATTTCTGGTAAAATGGAATAATAATTCTCATTTCATAAAGATTTTTAAGTATGAGGGTTGTACAACACTACTACATCAATGAATATGGATAAAGTTGGCACAAAATACTTTAATTAATTTATTCAATCTTGTGAAGCAGTGATTCTCAAAATTTTTCAATGAATATTTTCTAAAAACAGAACAAATAATCAAAGAGGGCCTAGGAGATGTAGACCAAGTCAGCACTCCCAAGTCAGCACTCCACAAACTGAAAATTTGTGTCTTTGTTTTTTTCCTTTAAGATTTATGAAAATTTGGAATTCTACTCCAAAATATAACTCTATTTGTTCTGATATTAAAATATGCCTGACAAATGTCTTACATTTTTCAGCCACCTTTGCAGTTGGGTGGAGCCAAGTGAATGAGTTCTAGCTAAAGGGAATGTGAATAACGTGGTAAGAGTCATGACTGAGTCAAGACTTTACATAAGTGAATTTAAGAAGCCCTCCTCATGCTCTTCTTCATTTTCCATGAGCTGACTGAAATCACATGTGACCCTAAGAGGTGGCAGAGCAACAGCATGTAAAGAGCTTGGGCCCTGAAACCATATGGAAGAGAGCCACCCAAAAAACTAGGATCACCCATCTTGAACTATTATGTGAACAAGATACAATTCTAGTAACATATTTGAACTAGTAAGTATTTTTAGTGTATTTGTTGCAGCCACTACCACTATTCAAACCAGTACACCCCCCTCAAATAAACAAGAAAGACCTAAGCATTTTGCAGTTCAAAAATATCCTAACACCCAAATTGCATGTTTTTGTATTGTCTATACCAATTATCACATATTTATTTGCGTTTTTGAAATAAGTGTAGTTGAAAAGTTCATTCAACTGTCTTAGACTTCGCCATGCATTAAAAACCTTTAATTAAAACATCTGCTCAGAATTTATCAATTTGCCATGGGTTAAACATAACCTAGCATGAAAATTCAGGCTTAATATTTAGTTGTTATTCAGAAAGGAAGAAGGAAAAAAAAGATGAATTGGGAAAAACAGTGGTGGCCACACAAAGCTATGTCAAATAATTTGTAATGGCACTAAATAATAATAATGTTCCTGGAATCCTTGTTATTTATGATATGTATAGAAAATATGGAAAAAATATGTTAAAAACTTAACTCTGAGATATTTTTATACTTTCTTAGACAGCAAGTATCTTCGATTGGATGGATGGATCAGTGGATGGATAGATACATAGATAGATGGATAGATATCAAAGGTTTATGGCTACAAAGTAAACAATCAGTATTACAACATAATCAGGCACTAACAAAAAATGATGGCCTTTAGTCACCCTTTAACATTGCATTCATAATCTGTAAAGTATTACTTCCTTAATATGACATGATTACATTTTTTCTCATAATGATTAAAAAATCTAAAAGGTAAGAAATATAAATTAGAGAATCAGAAAATCACTGAAATTAAAATCATCATGACCTCTAATCTAATGATTTTTCTATTTTCTCCAAATCCATCAATTCTCTCTTTTCATTGGTGTTATTAAGCTTTCTGTCATTTTAGCGATACTTAGGTCAACACTCATAACCTAAACCCCTTGTTTTTCTGACTCTTCATTGTATCCAACTAGAAAATAGAAAACTGCCCATCTTGAATGAATTCAACTACCCATTTTTGCTGCAAACACCCAAGCAGCTGCAGAAAGCATACACAAGAGGACTGAAGGGTACCATCAGCAATGTGTAGCAATCCCTTCAGGTTCCTCTGGGCAACTCCTTCTCCAAAACATCTAGATGATCATTGCAAACTATCACTGTTCTACACATCAAATTTCTGATAATGCACCTCTCTCACTACCTCTTTCCTTTATAGATAACCTTACCTTCTACATTCTGAAGATTTTTTTTTTAAAGGACATTTTGATGGGAATTTTCCTCAATTTATATCTACCTTAAATGCTAAAACATTTCATCTAACCTCATTCTCTTTGCCTTCTCTCTGATACAAGAAATTTGCCACTCAGTCTCACTCTAAGACCAATCTCTTAACTTACTCTGGATTACCATTCTTATAGCTTTATAGCTTTCTCAGAAATCTTTAAAACAAACAAACAAACAAAAAACTTGCTAGCCTCCTTTCTCTTTCTTTGTAGACTCATCATTTTCTAGCCAGTCATTAAATATTGGATTTTCCCATGGTGTAGTCTCAATCAATCTTCCTTTTTTTCTTATTCTGTTTAGTCCCATCCATCTTCAAACCTTATCTCTCCTATGACCTTGAGATCAGTATATCGGTCTTCTCTGATGCGGTCTGCATATTTATGTCTTAGAGACATCTCAAAATCATCACGCCCAATGGTGAACTCCTTCCCCATATCACTGTCCATGCTCTATTCCAAAACCATTCCACATCTGCCAGCTTTTCTCCTTAAATATTTTTTGATCCATTCATATTTCTCCAACTCCTCCACCAACTTATCAAGTCCAGACTGTTATCTTTTACCTGGTTTACTACAATTTATTTTTTTGTATCACATTCTTTATAGTCAAAGCAATCTTTAAAAGAAATACAAAGAAAGATCATGCCACCTTCCTACTGAAAACACCAGTGACTTCCCATTGCTCAAGATCCTTAACCAAATACTTAACATACTTGACTACATTCTGTAAAATGGTCTACAAGTCCCTGCCTTCTGAGAGGCAGCAAACACAACCTTCCTTGTGTTTATGTAATGTTTTGTATCCTTCTGACTATATGACCTTTATACAAGTTGCCCCTTAGTCTGTGTCTACACAACCCAAAAATCTCAGCTTAGACATTTCTGCCTCAGGGACATTTCTCAGATCTTCAATTCTATTTCAAGCATTTTAAACTCTCTTACACTTTCTACCATGTCTTTGTAAAATCTATCATAACTTTACATTTTTATGGATTTTGTTTAATATCTGGTTGTAGTGTGAAGGTAAGGAGTGTTTTTTATTTGTCTCATCATGCCTACTACTCAGCACAGTATCAGGAACAACATGAATTCTCTTTTAATATTTGTTGAATATATAGAAAAGAGAAATTTAGAAAGCATTCTATTTGTACCCAATTTAAGTCCTATAATGGATTTGCATCAAAGTTTACAGAAATTTTGGACTTGACTTTTTTGGTGATTCACTCAAACCAGATTATCTTCACAGTTACGTATAGGAAACATGCCCAATTTCAATCACTTTGCAGCATTTTTAATATATGTTGGGGTGTTCAATTTAATTTACAAAATTGAAATTATCATTAATAATCTACTTGCAAAACATCTTTGTTATTCTTCCATCTATTCTTCTTGAACTATTTTAATGTTTGCTTTTTTTCCAGCTTCCATTTCACAATAGTTTGTCTCTGGGTCACTATGCAATATTTCTAAGTAAAAAAGTTGATAAGGCTTTTTTTATCAAAGTATAATTAACAGTGTATACTGATTCAACAATTCTATAATTGATTCAACAATTCTATATATTACTCAGTGCTCATCACCATAAGTGTATTCTTAATCCTTTTATCTATTTCTCCCATCCCCCACCAACCTTTCCTCTGGTAATCACTAGTTTGTTCTCTGTATTTCAGAGTCTGGTTTTTGTTTGCTTGTCTCTTTTTTCTTTGTTTGTTTTGTTTCTTAAATTCCACATACAAATGAAATCATATGGTATTTCTCTTTCTCTGCCTGACTTGTACTTAGTGTTATACCCTCTAGGTCCATCCAAGTTGTTGCAAATGAGAAGACCTCAAAAAAAAAAAAAAAAAAAAAAGTTAATACTGTTGACCCCAGACATGCACTGAAACACAATTTTATATGCTTAATAGCTATATGTCAATTAGTAAACAAAAATTTAATGAGGATCAGAATCTGTGTCTACTGATATATCCCTGGCATCTAAACCAATTTCTAGCACATTTAGGTACTCAATAAATATTTTTTGAAGAAATGAACCTTCACATAAAACATTATTGAACAATGGCAAAAATATGTCCTAAAATTATTATACCAATCTTTTTTGGTGATATTTAGACTATGTTCAATAAAACTCCGCCTCACAAGCAGAACAACAATACAAGGAAACATCAATGTTTATCTCAATTATTGCCCTTAATTTTCTAAAATTTATACCTGCTAGATTTTTTTAAAATTTGAGTGGTAGTGGTGATTCCTGAGATCATATATAAAAGTAAATGTATTAACTACATTACTTTATCAACTTCTGACTTAGGGATTAAAGAAAGCTCAGAACCTTTGATGGACAGAGACATGAAATACCATGATGGATATGTAGATGTGGAATAGGACCATAATACAGAGAACATTACCCAGTATTAAAAAAATCTCAAATGACATATATATATATGTGTGTGTGTGTGTGTGTGTGTGTGTGAGTGTGTGTGTATTTTGCAAGACACACTTTCCCCCATATTTTAACATCTCTAAAATTGAAATATATCTAACAATCACTGGAGTTTCTTGATTTAAGTGGTAATATTTTCATCTTTTTATTGGTATATAAATAATGTCTTATCTCAAAGTAAACAGCATTTTTTATTCCCTTTTTTTAAAATCCTTTTACAACATAGTATCCATAATGGGGATAGACAAGGTTTTGGAGAGAGAAGAGAAAGGAGTAAAATAAGATTATTAGGAGCAAAGAAAGTCATTACAAGTGTTTACCTACTGCAATTCTGCGTTTATACCTATGGAAATATATAGCTTTTATTACCTTATGCTAGAGTCAATTGTGAATGTGTCTGCTTCATTCCCTAAACTCCTTGAGAGCAGGATTATGTGTTAATCCTCCTTGTATTCCCCACTCCTGGGCTTTTGCTAGACGTTTAAATTCATTTGTTCAAGTAAGTTAAATCCAATAGCTTTGTCTTCTATAGAAAGGGCAGCAAATAGAATTTGTTGTGATAAATTTGTAAGGTACTTCATAGGAGAATATTAAGCGTTCTGATAAGGAACATTAACTTGCTCAGGCTATTTGATTACTCTCTAATTCACTGATGGATTAATTTTCTGAATGCAGTAATTACCATCAGGAATTACTAATGGAGAAATGAATTAAAACCTACTGCTTCAGGACACCTAACAATGCCCAGATGACATAAAATGTTTCTGAAAAATAAACATATTCTCCAAAAGTAATTTGCCTACTAGCAGAATGAACCATGCTAATTGCCACACATGTGAGGTAAATTTATAAAAATCTCAATTTCCTAGGATTTTATAAAAGTGAACACATTACTGCAACTGACATACTGAACATGAGAGATATACAAAGACTGTCTGTGTAATTAAATATAAACACATATATATCTTGTTCAGCCCCAGCATGAGCGAATTTAGGAGTAGAGTGAAGAAAACATGACCAGCATGGCTAAATACGTGGTAGCAATGATAAATGATCAGTTCTAATAAATCAAGAAAGACTCCACCTCAATGTTGGCATTTTCATAGTTCTCTAAATGAGAAGAAACATCATTTCAATCAACAGGTATGTGATAGGAAAATTTTTCTAAATCAAGAACATCATTAGATAAGACAAAAATTAATACTGAAATATATATAGGAAGGTGAGGTTTAGAAAGAATATGACTTACAAACTGAAGGAAAATGGAACTAAAGCAGAGCCGAATTTCTAGTTTTAGTGGAGGTACAAAGGTATTTGTATACCATTTGCCTTCCTGAAAAGTCACTCAACAATTAGGAATGAAAAAACAAAATAAACAGAACAGATTTTAAAATCTCAGTACTTCTTTCTATCTTTAGTGAACCAAGCAAACAGCTAAAATGCCAAATAACAACTATGAGTAATAATGAAAAAACACATTTTGTGCTGTACCAAAACAAGAGTGAAAGCTGAGCAACAACACAGACCACAACCCTCCTCCTTCATCTCCAGACCTTAACAGATACATTTTCCCCTTAAAAATATGCCAGATAGTCCAGAAATACCTCTCAAGATCTTTATAACAGGCATGAACAGGCCATGGCAATCAGATTATGTCAATCCTTCCCACTACACCCAAGGGAGTTCAGCTGAAGAAGAAACTACACTGGAAGCCCACTGGGCTGCCAAAGTCCTGGCTAAACTGTCAGACACAATGGTTGAAAGATAGAGCAAGGGGAAGCAAAAATAAAGGCAAAGAGTAGCATATGACAGCAAAGATACTTGCAAGATATTCTGAGAACCACCAAATTCTCTGGGCTGTGAACTAAGGGGGCAGAGTTGATCTGATGAGCATGGGCCCAAGAATTACAAATTTCAGTTAAAGCTGAGTGCCTGAGCTCTCTGTTCTAACTGCCCCTCACTCTATTTCTCAACAAAGAGCTGCTCCATTTAAAGATGAGGATTACATAAGAACTAGCAATGAGCATAAGGTTAAAAAAAAATTCATTTTTTGAATAGCAAAACCATTAAATGCCTTATGGGTCAGCACTATATTAGGTGGTTTGGCAATATTAATGAATAATATAGACACCTGTCCTCATGTAGCTTCATTCAACTAGGGACACAGAAATCACAATCAACATAAAAAGCTAATTAAATTAAATTGTATGTTAGAAAGTGATCATTATTATGAAAAAAGTTGAATAGATCAGGTAAGGGGGCACAGAAGTGCTGGGGCGGAGGGCAGGTAGCAGCATTAAAGAGGACAGTCAGGAATTCACACTGAGAAGATGAGATCTAAGCAAGGAGTAGATGGAGACACAGAAGCTAAGGAATTGGATGTCTCATAAAAAGCATTTTAGGCAGAGGGAGAGAACTGTTATGTGGGTTCCTGGAACATTAAAGGATACCAAAGCAGGATGAACAAGGTACAGATTAACAGAAATTGAGATCAGAAGTTGAGGGGGTGTTGGCAGGCAGATGGGAGAGTCCTCAGATCATGTAGGCCTTTGTAAAGACCTTGGCTTTTACTCTGTGGGAAATGGAAAAATATTGTAGAGTTCTGAGCAAAGGAGTGACAAGATCTGTTCTAAAGGGAATATTTCTCAATTTAGACTAGACTGTTGAAGGCAAAGGTAAATGCAGGAAGACCCATGTACAAAATAATGGGTAATGTTGGTTCAAGCAAGGGTGGTAGCAGTTCAGATAATGAAAAGTGGTTGGATTCCAGATATAAGCTGAAAGAGCCAACAGAGTTTCTGACATTGGAAATGAGTTCAAAGGAAAGGAATAAAAGTTAATTCTAAGGACTCCAACATTTCCAGTTAGAGCATATGGAAAATGTCACTGTCATCAACTAACACAGAAAAGGTAGAAGCTGTTCAGCAAGTAGAAAGGGGAAGATCAGGAGGTCAGTTTTGGAATGTTGAATTTGAGTCATCTATTAGGTATCCAGGTGGGGATGTCAAATAGCCCATGGAATATAAGAGTCTGGAGTTCAGGAGAGAGATCTGGGCTATAGATACCAATTCAGTTGATGACCTACTTAGATGGTACTCAAAGCCAGGATGAGCTCAGAGACTGATAAGAGAATGACTGAGAATAGAAGGGAGAAAAGGACCAAGAATGGAGTCTGGAACATTCCAACAGTAAAAAGTATAGAAATACAGAGGGAAAAAAACTAGCTGAAACTGAATGAAAAGTCACAGCCAGTAAAGAAAAATCAGAAGGAGGGGATGGGCAAGTCTGGATTCTGACTAATTGATATAGCAATGAGAAAGCCATTGATAAACTTAAAATGAGTATTTTTGTGAATAGGAGAGACAAAATGAAAAAAATGATGAAGAGGTTTAAGAAAACATGGGCAGAGAAGAATTGAAGAAAATGAGTCCAGACAATCTTGAAAGTAATTTTTTCATAATATCTGAGAAATAATGGCATGCTTGTATGGTGGCAGAAATAATATTTTTGATTACAGAGAGAAAAACAGAAAATTGCTTCTGCATATTCTTGAAGAGTGGAGAGGGTTTGGGGTCTACACTATAGCAAGAGGGATTTAAATAGGAGCATAGACGTTTTATCTATGTAAGAGGTGGGAAGAAAGAGTATGACAGAAGGCATGTGGGTAAGTGGTATCTGTGATACTGGGGGTTGTTCTCGGAGTGCTTTAATCTTTTTGGTGAAATAGAATTCAGGGTTATGAGCTAAGAACACAAGGATGTAGGTATTGGGAATTCAGGAAAAAGAAAAAGTTTTGAGATATTCAACTGAAGGGAGGAGCACGAAGCAAAATAGGAATCCAGAATATGATTGCCTGGCAGTATTAAATAACTGCTTGAAATTTGTAGTTATAAATTAAAGTGAAACCATCTGAAAAAGACATACAGATGGCTAACAGACAGATGAAAAGATGCTCAACATCACACATCATCAGGGAAATACAAATCAAATCCACAAAGAGATATTACTTCACACCTGTCAGAATGGTTAAAACCAAAATCACAAGGAACAAAGAAGACACACACACAAACATACACACACACACAATGGGATATTACTCAGCTATAAAAAAAGAATGAAATCTTGTCATTTGTAATGACATGGATGGAACTAGAGAGTATAATGCTAAATGAAATAAGTCAGAGAAAGACAAATACTATATGATTTCATCCATATGTGTAATTTAAAAAACAAGACAAATAAATAAAGAGACGAACAAAAAAACCCAAATTCTTAAATAAGAGAATTGCTGGTTACCAGAGGGTAGGTGGGTGGGGGAATGGATGAAATAGGTCAAGGGGATTAAGAATACACTTATCTTCATGAGCACTAACTAATGTATAGAACTGGTGAATCAGGGGGGAGGAGCAAGATGGCAGAGGAGTAGGAGACCTAAATTTCGTCTGGTCTCAGGAATTCAGTTGGATAGGGATCAAACCATTCTGAACACCTACGAACTCAACAGGAGATGAAGAAAAGAATAGCAACAACTCTCTGAACAGAAAAGCGACCACTTTCTGGAAGGTAGGACGTGCGGAGAAGTGAATCCGAGGCACTATTCAGGAAGATAGACGGCGGGGGAGGGGGCCTCCGTTGGCGGCTTCTGGCAAGTGATAGAGCAGCAGAGCACAAAATCGGAACTTTTAGAAGTCGGCTCTGGTGAGGGACGTTGCTCCAGTGAATAAGCGGGGGGTGGAACCCTCGCGGGACAGTGTGGTCTCAGGACCCTCAGGGACACAGAAAGATGGGGATGCCTGAGTGTGGCAGAGCTCCCAGGTACTGGAGCAGGAAAGCCAGCTGCAGAGACGGAGCCGTGGCGCGGTCTCTCAGCTCGGGGTTGCCATAAACTGTGATCCACGGCACAGTCGGGCCACTGCTCCTCCAGCAGGGACCCAACAAGTGGCAGATCCGGGGACACTCACCTGCCTCCCCTGGGAGGAGCGGCGCGGGAGTGCACTGCAGGGATCTACTGGGTTTGGAGATTCTACACGGGGTCGGGTGCCAGAGATAGAAACACTTGGTCATGGGCCGGGTGAGCACGGAGTGCGGCCGGAGACCGGGGAGACGGGAGTGACTGATGGCTTTTCTCTGGGGGCTCACTGAGGAGCGGGGCTGCGAGTTCTCAGCTCCTCCAGGGCGGAGATTGGGAGGCCGCCATTTTCACTCTTGTCCTCCAAAGTTGTACGGAAAGCTTGCAGGGAACAAAAGCTCTGGAGAGCAAACCCTAGCAGATTACTTAGCCCGGACTGGCCAAGGGCAGGGCAATTCCGTCTCCGGCAAAGACATTTGGGAACCACGGCAACAGGCCCCTCCCCCAGATGATCAGCAAGAACAGCCAGCCAAGACCAAGTTTACCGATCAATGAGAACAACAGAACTCCAGAGCTAGGGGAATACTGCACATAGAATTCATGGCTTTTTTCCCATTATTCTTTAGTCTTTCAAAGTTAATTTTTTTTTTACTTTCTTTTTTTTTTTTTTGAATTTTTCTTTTTCCCTTTTTCAACCAACATCTTATCAATCCCTTTTTTAAAAAATCTTTTTTATTTTTCATTTTTAGAGTCATATTCTGTCCCTTCATAGTAGTTAACCTTATTTTAGGTAGTTATATGTAAGTTGTTCTCTCTTTAAAATTTTGGGATACAGTTTCTTTTAACAGACCAAAATATACCCTAAATCTCTAGTGGATGGCTTTGTTCTAGTCTCCTGCCTGATCACATTCCCTTCCTTATTTTTTTTTTAAATCCTCTTTCTTTTTTCAACCAACTTCTTATTTTATCAATTCCTTTTATATTTATAATTTTCATCTTTACAGTCATATTCCATCCCTTCATTGTACTAACCCTTGTTTTTGTACATATATAAGTTTTTCTTTCTTTAAAATTTTGGGAGGCACTTTCTTCTAACAGACCAAAATACGCCCAAAATCTAGTGTGTGGCACTGATCTATGCACCAGCCTGATCATATTTGATCATATTGTCTTTTTTGTTCATTTGTTATTTTCTTTTTTCTTTCTTTCCCTTTCTTTTCCCCTGTTTCAGGTCTCTTCTGATTTCTTTAGTGTATATTTTCCTGGGGACATTGTTATCCTGTTAGCATTTTGTTCTCTCATTCATCTATTCTCCTCTGGACAAAATGACAAGATGGACAAAATCACCTCAACAAAAAGAACAAGAGGCAGTACTGACTGCCAGGGACCTAATCAAAATGGACATTAGTAAGATGTTGGAACTAGAGTTCAGAATGATGATTTTAAAGATACTAGCTGGGCTTGAAGAAAGCATGGAAGATATTAGAGAAACCCTTTCTGGAGAAATAAAAGAACTAAAATCTAACCAAGTCAAAATCAAAAAGGCTATTAAGGAGGTGCAATCAAAAATGGAGGCTCTACCTGCTAGGATAAATGAGGCAGAAGAGAGAATCAGTAATATAGAAGACCAAATGATGGAAAATAAAGAAGCTGCGAAAAAGAGAGATAAACAACTACTGAATCACGGGGCAGAATTCGAGAGATAAGTGATACCATACGATGAAACAATATTAGAATAATTGAGATCCCAGAAGAACAAGAAAGAGAGAGAGGGGCAGAAGTTATATTGGAGCAAATTATAGCAGAGAACTTCCCTAGTTTGGGGAAGGAAACAGGCAGCAAAATCCAGGAGGCACAAAGAACCCCTCTCAAAATCAATAAAACTAGGTCAACACCCCAACATCTAATAGTAAAACTTACGAGTCTCACAGACAAAGAGAAAATCCTGAAAGCAGCTCAGGAGAAGAGATCTGTAACCTACAATGGTAGAAACATTAGATTGGCAACAGACCTATCCACAGAGACCTGGCAGGCCAGAAAGGACTGGCAGGATATATTCAGAGCATTAAATGAGAAAAATATGCAGCCAAGAATACTATATCCAGCTAGGCTGTCATTGAAAATAGAAGGAGAGATAAAAAGCTTCCAGGACAAACAAAAACTAAAGCAATTGGCAAACATGAAACCAGCCCTACAAAATATTGAAAGGGGTCCTCTAAGCAAAGAGAGAGCCTAAAAGTAACAAAGACCAGAAAGGAACACAGACAATATACAGTAACAGTCATATTACAGACAATACAGTGGCACTAAATTCCTATCTTTCAATAGTTACCCTGAATGTAAATGGGCTAAATGCCCCAATCAAAAGACACAGGCTATCAGATTGGATAAAAAAACAAGACCCGTCAATATGCTATCTGCAAGAGACTCATTTTAGAACCAAAGACACCCCCAGATTGAAACTGAGGAGGTGGAAAACAATTTACCATGCTAATGGACACCAAAAGAAAGCTGGGGTGGCAATCCTTATATCAGACAAATTAGATTTTAAACCAAAGACTAGGGGCACCTGGGTGGCTCAGTTGGTTAAGCGACAGCCTTCGGCTCAGGTCATGATCCTGGAGTCCCTGGATAGAGTCCCGCATCGGGCTCCCTGCTCGGCGGGGAGTCTGCTTCTCCCTCTGACCCTCCTCCCTCTCATGCTCTCTGTCTCTCATTCTCTCTCTCACAAATAAAAAAAATCTTAAACCAAAGACTAGAGTAAGAGATGAGGAAGGACGCTATATCCTACTTAAAGGTCTATCCAACAAGAAGATCTAACAATTGTAAATATCTATGCCCCTAACATGGGAGCAGCCAATTATATAAGCCAATTAATAACAAAAGCAAAGAAACACATTGACAACAATACAATAATAGTAGGGGACTTTAACATTCCCCTCATTGAAATGGACAGATCATCTAAGCAAAAGATCAACAAGAAAATAAAGGCTTTAAATGACACACTGGACCAAATGGACTTCACAAATATATTGAGAACATTCCATCCCAAAGCAACAGAATACATATTCTTCTCTAGTGCCCATGGAACATTCTCCAGAAAAGATCACATCCTGGGTCACAAATCAGGTCTCAACCAGTACCAAAAGATTGGGACCATTCCCTGCCTATTTTCAGACCACAATGCTTTGAAACTAGAACTCAATCACAAGAGGAAAGTCGGGAAGGACTCAAATACATGGAGGCTAAAGAGCATCCTACTAAAGAATGAATGGGTCAACCAGGAAATTAAAGAAGAATTAAAAAAATTCATGGAAACAAATGAAAATGACAACACAACTGTTCAAAATCTTTGGGATGCAGCAAAGGCAGTCCTAAGAGGAAAGTATATAACAATACAGGCCTTTCTCAAGAAACAAGAAAGATCTCAAATATACAACCTAACGCTACACCTAAAGGAGCTAGAGAAAAAACAGCAAATAAAGCCTAAAGCCAGCAGGAGAAGAGAAATAATAAAGATTAGAGCAGAAATCAATGAAATAGAAACCAAAAGAACAGTAGAACAGATCAATGAAACTAGGAGCTGGTTCTCTGAAAGAATTAACAAGATTGATAAACCCCTGGCCAGACTTATCAAAAAGAAAAGAGAAAGGACCCAATAAATAAAATCATGAATGAAAGAGGAGAGATCACAACCAACACCAAAGAAATACAAACAATTATAAGAACATATTATGAGCTACTCTATGCCAGCAAATTAGATAATCTGGAAGAAATGGATGCATTCCTAGAGATGTATCAACTACCAAAACTGAACCAGGAAGAAAGAGAAAACCTGAACAGACCTATAACCACTAAGGAAATTGAAGCACTCATCAAAAATCTCCAACCAACAAAAGCCCAGGGCCAGATGGCTTCCCGGGGGAATTCTACCAAACATTTCAAGAAGAATTAATACCTATTCTTCTGAAACTGTTCCAAAGAAATAGAAATGGAAGGAAAACTTCCAAACTCATTTTATGAGGCCACCATTACCTTGATCCCAAAACCAGACAAAGACCCCACCAAAAAGGAGAATTATAGACCAATATCCTTGATGAACATGGATGCAAAAATTCTCACCAAAATACTAGCCAATAGGATCCAACAGTACATTAAAAGGATTATTCACCACGACCAAGTGAGATTGATCCCTGGGCTGCAAGTTTGGTTCAACATCTGCAAATCAATCAATGTGATACAATACATTAACAAAAGAAAGAACAAGAACCACATGATCCTATCAATAGATGCAGAAAAAGCATTTGACAAAGTACAGCATCCTTTCTTGATCAAAACTCTTCACAGTGTAGGGATAGAGGGTACATACCTCAATATCATAAAAGCCATCTATAAAAAACCTACAGCGAGTATCATTCTCAATGGGGAAAAACTGAAAGCTTTCCCCCTAAGGTCAGGAACGTGCCAGGGATGTCCACTCTCACCACTGCTATTCACCATAGTATTAGAAGTCCTAGCCACAGCAATCAGACAACAAAAAGAAATAAAAAGGCATCCAAATTGGCAAAGAAATCAAACTCTCACTCTTTGTAGATGATATGATACTTTATGTGGAAAACCCAAAAGACTCCACCCCAAAACTGCTAGAACTCATACAGGAATTCGGTGAAGTGGCAGGATATAAAATCAATGCACAGAAATCAGTGGCATTCCTATACACCAAAAACAAGACAGAAGAAAGAGAAATTAAGGAGTCGATCCCATTTACAATTGCACCCAAAACCGTAAGATACCTAGGAATAAATCTAACCAAAGAGGCAAAGAATCTGTACTCAGAAAACTATAAAATACTCATGAAAGAAATTGAGGAAGACACAAAGAAATGGAAAAACGTTCCATGCTCATGGATTGGAAGAACAAATATTGTGAAGATGTCAATGCTACCTAGAGCAATCTACATATTCAATGCAATCCCTATCAAAATACCATCAACTTTTTTCAAAGAAATGGAACAAATAATCCTAAAATTTGTATGGAACCAGAAAAGACCCCGCATAGCCAAAGGAATGTTGAAAAAGAAAAGCAAAGCTGGCGGCATCACAATTCTGGACTTCCAGCTCTATTACAAAGCTGTCATCATCAAGACAGTCTGGTACTGGCACCAAAACAGACACATAGATCAATGGAACAGAATAGAGAGCCCAGAAATGGACCCTCAACTCTATGGTCAACTCATCTTCAACAAAACAGGAAAGAATGTCCAATGGAAAAAAGACAGTCTCTTCAACAAATGGTGTTGGGAAAATTGGACAGCCACATGCAGAAGAATGAAACTGGGCCATTTCCTTACACCACAGACAAAAATAGATTCAAAATGGTTGAAAGACCTAAATGTGAGACAGGAGTCCATCAAAATCCTAAAGGAGAACACAGGCAGCAATCTCTTCGACCTCAGCTGCAGTAACTTATTCCTTGAAACATCATCAAAGGCAAGGGAAGCAAGGGCAAAAATGAACTATTGGGACTTCATCAAGATAAAAAGCTTCTGCACAGCAAAAGAAACAGTCAACAAAACCAAAAGACAACCGACAAAATGGGAGAAGATATTTGCAAGTGACATATCAGATAAAGGGCTAGTATCCAAAATCTATAAAGAACTTCTTAAACTCAACACCCAAAGAACAAAGAATCTAATCAAGAAATGGGCAGAAGACATGAACAGACATTTTTCCAAAGAACACATCCAAATGGCCAACAGACACATGAAAAGTGCTCAACATCGCTCGGCATCAGGGAAATCCAAATCAAAACCTCAATGAGATACCACCTCACACCAGTCAGAATGGCTAAAATTAACAAGTCAGGAAATGACAGATGTTGGCGGGGATGCGGAGAAAGGGGAACCCTCCTACACTGTTGGTGGGAATGCAAGCTGGTGCAGCCACTCTGGAAAACAGTATGGAGGTTCCTCAGAAAGTTGAAAATATAGCTACCATATGATCCAGCAATTGCACTACTGGGTATTTACCCCAAAGATACAAATGTAGTGATCTGAAGTGGTACATGCACCCTGATGTTTATAGCAGCAATGTCCACAATAGCCAAACTATGGAAAGAGCCAAGATGTCCATCGACAAATGAATGGATAAAGAAGATGTGGTATATATATACAACAGAATATTATGCAGCCATCAAAAGGAATGAAATCTTGCCATTTGCAACAACGTGGATGGAACTGGAGGGTATTATGCTGAGCAAAATAAGTAAATCAGAGAAAGACAAGTATCATATGACCTCACTGATATGAGGAATTCTTTATCTCAGGAAACAAACTGAGGGTTGCTGGAGCAGTGGGGGGTGGGAGGGATGGGGTGGCTGGGTGATAGACACTGGGGAGGGTATGTGCTATGGTGAGCACTGTGAATTGTGTAAGAGTGTTGAATCACAGACCTGTACCTCTGAAACAAATAATACATAATATGTTAAAAAATAAATAGAAGAAGATAGCAGGAAGGGAAGAATGAAGGGGATAAAATTGGAGGGGGAGACAAACCATGAGAGACTACGGACTCTGAGAAACAAACTAAGGGTTCTAGAGGGGAGGGGGTTGGGGGGATGGGTTAGCCTGGTGATGGGTATTAAAGAGGGCACGTACTGCATGGAGCACTGGGTGTTATGCACAAACAATGAATCATGGAACACTACATAAAAAACTAATGATGTAATATATGGTGATTAACATAACATAAAAAAAAAGAACTGGTGAATCACTGTATTGTACACCTGAAACTAATATAACACTGTATGCTAAGAATACTGGAATTTAAAAATAAATAAATAAACACAATACTTTAAAAAAAAAATAGGCCAATTAGAATTTAACCAAAGTTGAGATTTTGCTAAGCAAGTATATTGAATGAAGCAGGGGCAGAGTCCAGGGTGTGTGACTGAGTATAATGATTTGTCATGGCATTTTAATTAAATAAGGAAGCAAGTGTAGCATCAAGAAGAAGGTTGGTTAAATAGTGACCAGACTGAATGCCATAATTCACTGATAGCATGTACGGGGCTGAGGAATTTTTGAGGTCAGAGTAGAGAAAGTGGACTAGAGAGAGAGGACATGATAGAGAGTAAAATGCGTAGATTTAAGATCAAAGTTTGAAAAAGAAGGCAGGGAAAGACCATGAAGAATGTATAGCTCAAAAAGAATTATTCAAAAAAAACTAGAGAAGTCAGACATACACTCAAAGAAATTACAGACATGAACTCTCTAACCCATATGGGGTCCTTCATGGCTGTCCAACCCTTCAAATAGCTTGAAGGACAGTTAAAAGAAAAAAACAAAATTAAAAAAACATCTCAGAGGCAAGAGCCATTTGGAGAATGAACACCAAATATAATAAATGTTCAAGGATAGATGGGAAAATGTAGAAAGAAATCGTACACAACAAAACACTAAGAAATTTACAAAATAAATGTTATTAAAAAGATAATAGGAGATACAGAATATCCAACATATGTATAATATGTACTTTAATAAGTGAATATATTTAATTCAAGGATGAAAGAAACAAGGTTAGTATGAGTGTTCTAATAGAAAAAGTCATGTCACTTCTAAGGAGACAAAAACACCTGGTTAGTCAGAGATTTTTCTGTGGAAAAACTCAAGGCCAGAAACCCTGGAACAACATCTGCAGAGTTCTGAAGTTACTGTAGTCCCAGAATTTTATACCGAATATTATTCTTAAATCAAAGGAAAACAAACACTTTCTCAAACATGTAAGAAATTAGGGACCACAAGCATTAAGAGTCCTTCTTGATGAAAAATAAATTTAAAAAAATCATAAATTAAAAAAAAGAATTGCTGGAAAATAATTCAAAATTATTCAACAAAGTAACTGATAAAAATTAAACTCAAGGACAGAAAAGCCACCATAAAAAGTATTTGCTTATCATTGACTCTATTAATACACAATAAAGTTTAAACAACTATTAGTATTATAGTTTCAGAGCAGAATGTAAATTCAATAATTGTATAATATATTAAAATCATATTACTAATAAATATAAGATGTATGAGAGGAGGAGAGGTGGGGAGAAGTATAAGAATGATAAATTTCTTCATTTTTTTAAGAAATCAATAGATATAGGGGCACCTGGGTGGCTCAGTCAATTGGGTGTCTGCCTTCAGCTCAGGTCATGATCTCAAGTCCTGGGTTGAGGCCCCATGTTGGACTCCCTGCTCAGTGGGGAGTCTGCTTCTCCCTTTCCCTCTTTCCCTTAGCCCTTCCCCCACTTGTGCTCTCTCTCTCTCTGTCAAATAAATAAAATCTTTAAAAAAATTAAAATTAAAAAATAAAATAAAGATGGGATGATGATTAAAGAGACATCACAGAAGATAACTTGTCTACATACCTTAGAACTGACTCAGAACGTTTCAAAGATCAGTAAAAAGAAGGCAGCAATTTGTTTGGAGTTGAGGTTGCTTTTGTGCAGGCTCAATCAAATTTAGACAGGAAGGACATTTTCAATAGGAACAAAGTCATTTACCAAGATGGCAAAGTAAGAAAAGTGAGGGTTTGGATGGAAATGAAAGAAAAAGACCCAGAAACCTTTCCTGTAGCATTTAGTTTGAGTTGGACTGAGATATTAAGAGAAAGAGCTTAAAGACAGGGCAAAGTCAAAATGAGCTGGAGAAGGCACTGGGGAAAGTGGTCTAGATGACCACAGTCTCTTTTTAAGTACAGTCTGTGAAACTACTTACTCCTGAAATGCAATCCAATTTTGAAGCTATTTCTTGCCCTGGTAGAGATGAATGTATTTTACTCACAATTTGATAAGTGTAATTTCTAAAATGCTTACAGAAATACAAAAAATAATCTTGTACTGAAATAAAAGTGACCCTATTCTTTCTTCCTTGCTAATCGCTACCATTCCATCTAAAACCTTCTCGCCAAATCCTAATATACTTTGGATTTGTACCCTTCCCCTGCTTATGCCATATGTAGAATTTATTCCAATAATATATTTCCCTGTCCTTAAAACAGATTTTTAGAACACACTCACAACTGAGAGGAAATGATCATCTTTTCCAGAATATTGAGTTACCCTTTAACCAGGCTTTAAAATAATGACTAAATAGTGCCAAGGTTTGGATACTTTTTAATTTGTATGGAACTCTCTCATACCAAGGAAAATTCTGGTACCTGTATGCACTTTATACACGTATGTTTTGTTTCATTTGCCAAAAGCATTAAATGAAGATTTTTAAGAAATTGCCTTACCCAGTGAGTTTGACAGCGTGTGTCTGGAGCTTTTGATATTTGCTTGACTCTTCATTTGTTCTGGTAACATGTCTATATATCCCTGTCTTATAATGGAAGAAATCCTCATGGACTTGCATTATGGCTAAAATAAAACCCAACAGAATGAAACAGTTTGAAACAAATCTCTTTAAAAATTTCTAGAAATTCTCACAGAACAATCAATGGTTAAATTGCCAGGAGGAGAATCTAAGAAGGGACTTTGCAATTCAGCCTAATTCTCTTTCCTACTTGATTTAATTGCTGCAATTTTTGTTGTTGTTGTTCTCTTATAAAAACAGCTTTTAGCTATTTAGAATATTACTTAAGTACACATTATATCTTTAAAACACCATCTATTCTTAATTGACAGAGACACTATTACCAGGAATTGAAACCCTTGCAGAGAAGCCCCACTGCACTTGGCTAGTGATTGCTGTTTCTCCATTAACCTTGAACTTCACCATGAGCCTCTTAAAACTCCAATTAAGCTAGCAGTGAAGGGTGAACCTAGCAAACAGGGCTTAAAGTAATTGTCCTTAATCCTCGGAAGTAAATACAAACCTTTCCTTGGCGAGTTTGAATAAAAAGTAAACCTTTGGCAAAAGAATACTCTGACAAGATTTCAACCTCCCAGCTCCGGAGAGCTAAGCCACTGCTGTATTCTTTAGAAAGTAAGAGCTTATATTTGATAAAGCTCTCCTTCATTCCCTCACCTAGATTACTTCTTTTCTGTATCGTGTGCTGCTTTGTTGAAGGGCTTGGACAATTCAGGGTGAAGACTTTAAACTTCTAGAAGACATGAATTAAGAATATTTTTAGTTGGAACTAGATAAGTATACCTTGGTAAGTGCACAATGCTTGTCTATAATTAGTTTGACATGTTTTTTAAATAAAATAAAAACTAAGGTCACAAGCATTTGATAGATCCTAAAATGAAGCTTCTATTCCAAAGTCATATATAACTTTTTAATGTTCCACCTTTTATTTCCTTTTTTAATGTTTCATGCCTTTTCTGATGCTCTTTAAATATTCTCAAAAGAGGTTAAGTCTTCTTTATCTACTTTAAAATACATCTCCCCAAAAATAAATAAAATACATTCCCATAGGATTTTAAGAATTTATATAACTGTACTTTACACAGACCTTGTTTTGTTCTCTTTTCAGCACCTAAACTTATTTCTAATTCTACAGATTTTAGAAGAATGCACACCATGTTATTTATCCAGCATCCCATTGCCTTTTACATTCTTTTGTACTGAGAGAGGAGAAAATGCCGTATGTTAGCCCAGGCAACGCTGTGCAGACAAACAAGTTGCATCTACAGCAAGATGAGTCAACCAGCACTTGTATAAATGTGAAGATACTGCTAGGGGTTTTTCTCCTCTATAGAACCATTGACCCCTTAAGCTCTTCTCAACTCTCCCTAAGCATCAGTAATAAAATATACACTTCATTGCTGAGAAACAGTACCACCTGAAGAAGTGTGGGAGAGAGACCATCACAATTAACTTGAAGGGGGCTCCTTGCTTCAGTTTCTGACACCAAAACAGACTTGATGAACCCATAAAGATTAACTACATAAGTTACTGTAGTGCCATTTTACTTTTGGAAAGCTTCAGCAAACATATTACACAGCATTATAACAAGGGTACGGGCAAGATGGAGCCCACCTTGATGGCAGTTCTATCTCCTGCTCCTGGCTCAGGCTGGCAGGAGGTACGTTCTTGACAGATGTGTTGAATAATTTGGATTTCAACTTTACTATTTTAAAATGTTTATCTTTGATTCTTACTGTGATTCTTTTTATTATTTTTTATTTATTATGTGAAATTCATGTATATTTAAGTACTTGACCATAAAATAAACCTCCCAGGCTCTCAATTTTAAAGAATTATGATCCAAATTACTTCTGACTGATTAAAAGACAGAGAGAAACTTGAAACAGTACTACAATGACTTGAAGATTCAGAGAGCTTAAATAACTTGCCCAAAGTCATTTAAGTAGCAAATGCCAAAGGTGGAATTTTGAATTCAGCCTTGACTTACAACACTTTTGCTCCTTTAAAATCGTCACACGAACTTAACTTATTGAAGCATGCATGTAAATTACATGATTCCCCCAGTCTTATAACAGCCAGTAAAAATTACATAATTACAAGGAAAAAATTCTCATTTGTTTGTGTTTTGTTTAAGGTCCCAGGATTTTTAGAATTCAGTTCAGGACATGTTTAGTGTAAGCTCTAGTTTCTCAATAAATGTTAAGTGGTGATAATGATCAATAAAAATATTCCAACACAACTTAAAAATCCATGGTTTCTGCTAGAGGTCAGCACTCAGAAAAGCAAAAGTAGATGCTGGCCAATAATTCCTTAGGTATACATCAAATGTTTTACATTTAATTTTGGTTAATTTAAGTTGATTTGGTTCATTCCACTGCACTGATAATACATTTTGGGCCTTCACATGTTCACAACCTGAATTTCCATTTTAGGCCTCGCTGGGTCTGTTCTTCCATGCTCTTCAAGGCAATGTTTAGTACAGGAAACATACTCTATGAACTTATCTTCTTCATCCATTGCAGTGGTGCAAAATAAAATTCAATAGGGAAGCAGAGGAACTACATATCAGAGATGATATCTTAAAAATGAAAGTCAATGTAAACTCGGTATATTATTTTCTTATTTACTGCTAATTTACTATCCATAACACATCTACAAAATTGATCAAAATAAAAGGCATTTTATAAAACACAAAAATCACACTGACTTATTTAATTTATTTTGAGTTTATGGAAAAAGGAAAATATTTAGATTTTTTCCACTGCTAAAGCTTGATTTGTTTTCAATCCATTACCTAATCCCTTTAAAATGAAGGTGAGGAAATTTCTAATACTATGTGTGGTCCTTAAGTATAGACTGGATAATTAAATGAGCTCCACTACTTAGCATTCCATGTTTGACTGTCGGCTTGGCCCATGATCACTTTTGGAAAGACTTAGCAGACTTTCATCAAATGTGTTATTAATATTTAGGAATTCAATTTATGAATGTGTCTATCTTCTTAAAATAAAATGGCAGATAATGAAGGTATTAGGTAAACATATATCCTATAATTGTACTGATCTTAGAACTGTTGAACCTTTATGAACACTCTAAAAGTAAAAATTTTCTTTTATTCAGCTCCTTTTGCATGAATTAAAAGATAATATTGTTTATTAAAGAAATAAATAAGACACAACCATATTTCACTCAAGCTTACCTTGTACTGGTCCATTTTGCATGATTTCTTTCATGATCTCAGTTTCCTAGAAGGAAAAGTATCAATGAACATTGTTATCAGACCTATTTTCTATTGGTATCTATATCAGATCTGTTATCTACCTATATTTATTATCAGACCAAACCTATTGTTTGGTGTATATTAGGTGCCGTATCATCAATTTAAGAATTATACAATCCAATGTGCCTTGACCACTTATAATTTACTTTTAATCATGCCTTGAGGGGCACCTGGGTGGCTCAGTTGGTTAAGCGACTGCCTTCGGCTCAGGTCATGATCCTGGAGTTCCGGGATCGAGTCCCACATCGGGCTCCCTGCTCAGCAGGGAGTCTGCTTCTCCCTCTGACCCTCCTCCCTCTCATGCTCTCTGTCTCACAAATAAATAAAAAAAATCTTAAAAAAAAAAAAATCATGCCTTGAAATACTCACATGAAACACCACATTGACGGGCGCCTGGGTGGCTCAGATGGTTAAGCGTCTGCCTTCGGCTCAGGTCATGATCTCAGGGTCCTGGGATCGAGTCCCGCATCGGGCTTCCTGCTCCTTGGGAGCCTGCTTCTCCCTCTGCCTCTCTCTCTCTCTCTCTCTCTGTCTCTCATGAATAAATAAATAAAATCTTTAAAAAAAAAAAAAAAAAAAAAAAAAAAAAAAAAAAAAAAAAAGAAACACCACATTGATCAAGTTGCTAAAGACAAGATGCACCCATTTGTTTCACTGACTTTTACCACTGGTAATAATTTTGGAATGAAGAGGAAATTAAATAATAGCTTTTTCTGGTCACAAAAAAAAATAATTATGTTTTATCAGTGGAGACTTTGTCATCTCCATTCTTTTGACTAATTGAACCCCAGATGATTGTTTAGTGATGTTCCTCAGTGTGGCTATAGTATATAAATATCTCTATGCTGTCACCCACTGTGTGATCAGCCCTTAGTTAAAAGGCAGGTCATTCGTTTTTTCATTTGTTCATATATGTGCATTGATCACAGAGTATATACCAAAAACTAGAACAGAAACAAATATTGACCCTGTACCTATCCTCAAGGAATTTACATTTTGGTAGAGTAGAAAGACAGTAGCACAACTAATTGCATTATGATGTAATAAGTTCTATTACAGAGATAAGCACAAAGTTCCCAGGGATGCAAATGAAAAAGAAAAGTAATCCCATGTAGGAGTCAAGAAAAGGTCACAGAGAAGATGAGGTTTTGACCTGGGCCTTCACCCATGTGTTGGATTCTACCAGACGGAAATAGGTGGGATAACCACATGGGTCAGAGGAATCATCACCTGGGTAAGTAGAGAAGCATGAGAGAGAATGATGTATCTAGGGAGCAGACAGTAGTCCTGTTTATCAGGAGCATTTGGAGCAGGTGGAGGGGCATATGCAGGCAGGACAAAAGTCTGTAAAGGCAGTAGATCAGAGTCAAATCACAGAAGACCTATATGCCATGGTAAGAATACTAAACCGTATTCTGTAGGTAATTGAAAGCCACTCAAGGTTCAGATATTCACTGAAAGTGAGGTCTGGGTAACACTGATATGATGGAGTAAAATTTGTCCAGGCTTTCAACATGAAAAACTAGACTCTAAGGGAGTCATTTTCCCTTTATGGCTATGTCTACTTCAATTATTTTGTGGACTAAGGCAAAGGATTGACACAATGAGCTACTACCACCAAAAAGTCAGTGAAAAAAGGTCTGATTTAGCTTTTATTTGTCAAGTATGTAAATATATATCATATAATCATTCATGCTGCTAATATTACAAAGCTCAGAAATCTGAGAGTCTTTAATGAACACTTTAAGAATATAAACAATTAGGGGCGCCTGGGTGGCTCAGTTGGTTAAGCGACTGCCTTCGGCTCAGGTCATGATCCTGGAGTCCCGGGATCGAGTCACGCATTGGGCTCCCTGCTCGGCGGGGAGTCTGCTTCTCTCTCTGACCCTCCTCCCTCTCATGCTCTCTGTATCTCATTCTCTTTCTCAAATAAATAAATAAAATCTTTAAAAAAAAAAAAAAGAATATAAACAATTATATCTGAAAACTAGCATTATTTTAGAATATAATAGCTTTTAAATAGTTTAAATAATAGTAGAGCTCTATCTTTCTGAGAAAGTTAACCATTGTTAATTCTTTCCATTTAGACTTACGTTGGAGGAGACTCTGTATGGAGGAGAACATTGGTAGATCCTGTTCGATTTCTCGATGTTGTTGGGACATGGCTTGGTGGCATGCCGTTTTCCCCGCCCATCAGACCTACTTGCCATGGCGCAGCCATAATTGGTAGCATTTTGGTCCTTGAAAAGTGGATAGCATGCATGGGATACCAGTCTATGAAGAATAAGTAAAGAAGTAATATTTAGGAAAATGCCATAATATCCTATCTATGTGCAATTTTACTGAAAATTTATAAATTTTCCTGACTGCTTACATGTGTAACTTTCAAAATGTGAATTAATTCCAACATACCAGTTCAATATATTATACTCTTCCCTGCCCCTTCATTTTTATTATAATTTTAAAAGTCTCATTTTAATAAATAATTTATCTACAGTACAGAATTTCCTAAAGATGAAAAGTGACTGTCAATAAAATCTGTGGTAATATTAATAGGGGAAGTACTTCATCCTGCATCTATAATTATAATGTAGAAAAGCCAAGCTTAATGTGAAAAAGACAATTTTATTATGTTGAGATGGGGTATTTGATCAATGAAGTAAGTTTTGTAATTAAGGCTGTTTTGTTCTTGGTTTTACTTTTACATTTTTATTGAGTTAATAAATATCTCCTCATAAGATTTCAGTTATTATGTTTCTATGGTTCATGATATTTTGGGAGAAATACCATACAATAAGATAGTGTTAAAAGTTAATAGAGTAGAAAGTTATCAGACACATACAATGCACAAAAGATAAACAAAATAATTTTGATTTCTGATTTTGAAACTGAACATAGAAAAGTACAAATTATTTGGTACCAAAACTAATGTAATTTATTGAACATAGAAGAAGATCATAAGGAAAATAAACCATAAAATTGACTTTATATATATTCAATTTGAACTGGCCATAGAAGTACCCAATAAGATTGCTTCAGAAAAATTCAATAGTGTTCAACAGAGTAAGAGAATCTGAGCAAGGAGTGTGATGGAAGCAAAGCCATTAAAGACTATAAACACTTCAAAAAATTCTTGCATTAAACATACTGCTTTGGGGTAATGAGTGCCATTGATTGAATTGTGTCACCCAAAATTCATGTGTTGAACCCCCCAACGCCAAATGTGATGGTGTTTGGAGGGGCGTTTGAGAGATAATTCGCTTTAAATGAGGTGATGAAGGTGGGGTCCTCACACTGGCATTAGTGTTCTTATAAGCAGGGGAAGAGATACAAGTACTCTCTTTCCGCCACGTGAGCACACAACAAGAAGGCAAATGAGAAGAGGGCTCTCACGAGGACTAAATCAGCTAATATCTTGATCTTGGACTTCTCAGCCTTCAGACCTGTGGGATATAAAGTCCTATTGTTTAAGCTCCCCAGTCTATGGTATTTTGTTACGGTAACCTAAGCAGATCAACACAGTAAGATTTAGTTGGGTCTCAATGTTAATTTATATTTCTAAGCTTCTAAAGGGTATTAATTTTTGTCATAGTACAAAACAGAAGCCAACCAAGCACTACTATATCAGGAAGGTATCAGCCCAAGTTGTTCGTTTTAAGCACTACATTATTAAGCAAAATGTATGACATTTTTTTAAAGAAATTTGTTGCCACCCATCAATATCTGACATCCATGCTTTCATAGCACCTGACTGTTCTATAGCAAACCAAGAGGACTCAGTGGATGATAAAAGGACAGGGGAGCAGTACATATGTATACTACTAGTTATCAGCTGCAGTTTCCTTACCCAAATAACTTAGCTTTTAAGTAGATTAGCTCTTACAGTAGATATGAGGATGCATTAGGTATTACTACATGAGAGTAAGGAAATACAGCCTGCCTTCTCCCATCAAATGGGGCAGTGACACTTAATGATGTTGATAAGTCGAGGCAACCATAAATTCTTTATTTTATTCATCTCATTCTTAATCTAATTTCTACCTGGCATTATCCACCTACTTGAGTAACGAAAGACTCAGCAAAGGTATCAGCAATATCAACTACTCTATTCCCATTGAGACTCAGTAGAGCCATTTAGCTCAGAGCAACAAGAAGACAATGCTTACTTGAGTCTTTCCATTAATTTAGTGAGGAATGTATACATTCTTCAAATAATTGCTTCCAATAGCGTATAATCTTAGTAGATACCAAATATAGTGTATATTTAAATGTAATGCACACATTTATCTAGATGTAGCATATATTTATTTTCAGTAAAAATCTTGCAATTTATTTTTTTCCTTATTGACCCCAAACAGAACTTATAAGAATCCTAGAAACATATGTTGGGCAGCTATTTACCCACGTTTTCTCAGGAACCACCAAGCCCTATCGATGCTTCCACTATTGCATCCATGTCGGTTCTTGGCACAGCAGGAGATCAAATTTTGAGGGGATAGATTGGCTGTGTATTGACCTTTGGACTGAATTGCTATTCGGTCAGCTGCCACACCTGTTTCAAATAGAATACTCATTAATATTCAAGTGGCACATGACATTTTTAATAATTTACATAGCCCTTTTTTTGAATCCTAGTCTTCAGAACTTAATGTAATTTAAAATTAAAAATGAATGTCATTAATATATCTCTGTATTCCAGCAAAGTCAACTGGGTCATAATTTCAGTCATAATTTTTATCCAATTTTGGTATTGCTCAATTGTCTTATTGACTTCAAAGACTTTTCTAGTCTCTTGTTCCTTTCATGTTCTATACACTTATGAATTTTTCATTAAGAAATCTGTCAAGTGAAACTCCTCGAGGGCAAGAATCATATCTCATTTACATTTGTAACTACTCCTGTACCTCACATATAGTCATGGATAAATATATAACTTTTGAAATGAGTACAACTAAATGGAGGAAATCAGAAAAAACTTATCATAGAAATACCAACTGGAAATTCACCCATGTTAATCTGATATATTGGAATAAACTGAATCCTTGGTTTTTAAACCAGTATCGAGGTTAACCACTCTGAAAACCATTCATTAGCTAATCTATACTACTATGAATCTTATAAAATATCTAAAAACAACATAGCACATATTTATTCTCATAATATTTTGAAAATTATGATCCTAATCTTATTACATAGACATGGAATTCACCTTGTTTATACTTGATATAAATTTATAACAATATAAAATTCCCATGGTGGTTGTTAATCAGTTCATTCCTTTTCCCAGCACATATTTATTGACTGCCTACGAGGGGAGAAGCACTGTACTAAGCACTAAAAATTACAATAATGAACAAGAGTCACAATGCTACCATCACAGAATAATAAACTAGGGAAATTAATCCACCAGTAGCAGAAAACTATTTAGGCTATCTTTTTGATACGAATGATGAGATCATGGGAAAATTTTGGTACAAATTTTTGTTGTTGCTGGATGGCTGGTATAGTTTGTTCTTGATATTTCAACTTAGTTACTTTTCATTAAAGGCAACAAAGTTGTAAACTTTCTTTTATTCATCCAATTTTCTCAGAAGAAGTTATAGCTTTTGCCCATCAAAACTGTCTGTATACTGGAACTTCTCAAGGTGCTAATTTAGAATTATTCTAAAATAATTCATTTTTAAATAATTCATTACATATATATTTCTGTATGTACAGGGTTTTTATGTAACTACAGCATATGTACAATTCTGTAGTGCAATTTTGGCACATTTTAAATTCTCAATATCTGTTCAATCTATAACCTCCTACTTCCTTCTCGATTCCCACCTCTTACTGTGTGGGGATATATTTTATAAGAGCAGATGACATTCTACTATGACCTCTGCTAGTCTCAAGGAATTAACTCCCTCTTTCGTAGAGGAAAATAGAAAATTTTTGATGTTTTGACTTTCAGTACAATGGTTCAGAATCCAATGTAAATTTGAAAATGGTAGTGTAACTATTATCTAGTTCAAAAACCACTTGGGACAACAGCAGTCAAGGAATCAGTAACCTGGCTTCCAGGATCATTTCTGAGATAGGATAAGTCATTTTATCTACTGTAACTCTTCTATAAAAACAAAGGCTTGAAAAATTTGACCTCTAAGATCCCTCCCAGCCCCATGAATCTGTAGATTTCAACTTAAGGATAAATATTTTAAATTCCAACGGGACACATGTTGTTCTTCTCAGACATTTCTCAATCTCAGTGAGTGTTTAATCCAAATTCACTTGAAATATTTAAGAATGACTCAGCTCAGCGAATTGTTTCCCACCCTCCTTTTGAAAACTGTTATTGGCTTTTACCTCTGAGACACACTCTACCATTTCCCCTGCTTATTTATTCTATCTCTACATTTGCCTCTGACAAGCATCACCCGCCCCCCATTTCAAACTCTTTCACCTCTTCAGCTTCTGACATTGTCCTTGAATTGTATTTGGCTGCATACCTATTGTTTTATATATGTTTATTTTTAAATGTCTTCTTTATTCCATTTAATAGCTTTTAGCTTCTTTGAAAAACATTTTTTTTCTTATTTTAACTATTACTTTCTGATGTAATTATCTGGATCTTTAAAAGAACCTAGTTTATTCTTTTCTTTGCTTAACACACTCAGAAAAAAATAGCTTAAGCCTGAATATAAAACCATGTCATCTGAAACCTCAGAAGTGTTGAAAACCCTCTTTCTGCTGTTTTGGTGAATTAGGTAGGTGGGCAAATCCAGACATAGCCCTGGGCTGAGGCCATCAGTGGGACTGTGTCCTGGGGATACCAAAGTACACCATCCAAATCAGGCTAGCAAGTTACTCTCACTATTTAACCAGCAACATCTTTCCTAAGACATCTTCAGAATACTGGTGTAACTTCAATTTAAAGCAAAATTCTTATATATCATCTAAGAGGTGTAATACATTAACCACATGAACATAAAATGACAAATGTTTTATCTGATTAAATATCTCCCTACCCATGTGAAACAAGGCTCAAACAGGTCCCCCGTGTGGATTGCTAGTAAGTGAGGACAAATATCAGAAATCCAGAAAACATTTGTTTTAGAGTAGGAAGTAGCATAGGCTTAATAGATAAAGCCATTCCAGAGGTAAGCTTGGCCAAAGGTACCATTTCTAGAACAAACTAGCTGACATATGAAGCAATGATATTTGGACAATTATATCAGTAATTTTCTGTCCAAAATAGTATCACGCTTCAGAGCTGGTTTCTCTGCGAATCTATGTCCCTATTTTACAATGCTTTCTGTGCTAAGACTTTAGAATTCTGAGCACTCTTGGAATTACCTTCAGAGCCTAGAACATAGTTTTATGAAGATCTTTGATAGTAGTCAATCAACATCATGTTAGGTTATTTGCTGGAATATAATTTAGAGACTAAATCTTAAGATTAACCTGAGTATTGATTTATTGGACCTGTGAACTTATATGAAAGTAATTATAAAAAGTAATATTCCTCACACTTTTGAAGTAACAGCAATACTAATTTGGAAGCTACTCATAACTTTGGAGTCAAAAGCTACGAATTTACTTTCACCTAAAATGATAAAACCCATTTAATCCATTATTATTTTGTTCTGAAGTGTTTCTTTACATCAAAGTAATTTAATAATAAGGTATATTTTTGAAAATTTATAAAGAGAAAAGAATATAAGAATCATATAAGTATGTGTAAGTTTGTATTAGTATTACAGATAATATTATGAATAAAGACATACGTTATACTCTTCTTATCATCTGGCCTTAACTCTCAAAGGACAAACAAATTTTGGCAACTTTTCTTTGTTGCTCTTTTGATTTATTCTCCATTTAAAATTACACCCTAAAAATCAAGACCAATTTTCAGAGTGAATATGGATTTTTATATAATGTTCAAGCTGCTTTATCTGCTCTGAATACAATTTTATTTTAATTGGCCAAATGTTAATATTTCAAAATTCTGAATTTCAAAATCTTTTAATTACTGTCCCAGAACCTTGACTTAAAGGGAGAATCATAAGGAAGTAACTAAAATGACTTTATTACTTGCAGTAGAAAATGCCCATGATGCAGCACAATTTTTTTGATCCAATGGGCCATGAGTCCATCCAGGCCATTTATAAGAAGCAATAAAAAACTCTGGAAGATCAGTTGTTTCAGGTAAAGAAGCCTAAGGAAGAGAGGCAGACATCAGATGTCTTCAAAGGTATCCCACTAGCCATTATAAGAAAATGCCATGATCTTTCATAATATTTATCATTATTTTTTTAATTTCATACATTCATGTTTTCTGAATGACATCCCTGAAAGGTATTAGTAGTGTAGGATTTCTATTTCATATATGTTTAAAAATAATTCAATGCAGGGAATCTTAACACAGAGCAAAATCATAAGAACAAGATGTAGAATTTTTTCTGAGATACCATACAGTGCAATAATTTTAGCCAATGTTTCTATCATCTTGAATGAGAGTTGGGGTCACCCATATGTAAGAAGACATGGTGTTATTTAAATTTGGCCTCAGAAATTACATTTACTTTTATGTCCTTTCTTATGTTAGAGAGTGTGATTCTGTATGAAGTTAATGAAGTTTCAGCTGCTGTCTTTCCAAGAAGGTAAATTAAATGTTATGGACCTTGCTCCGTTCAAGTCACTCAAAGAAAATCTCAAACACAATACCCTATTTTTTTCCCAAACTTTTCTACAGAGTGATAACTTTCACTTCCATAAATAATGACTCAACCCAAATAAGGATTTTGTTTATTAATTTTTATCACTTATACACACACATTCACATACATCATTTTTGAGAGTGTTTTAAAGTTTTCAATTTTTTTCTCAATATTTTATCTTCTCAATAGCTCTATGTTGTGTAATCATGGCAAATATTATTTACTCTATTTTATGAATGAGGAGACAAACTTCTAAAAGTTAAATGACATGCTAAGGTTAAATAAGAAATACCCCTGAAACCAGATCCAGGTTTTAGAATTCTTAACACTAAGCTCCATCTATCATTTCCTTACTTTATCAGAAATACATCGATATTTTACAACAAAAGTAAAATGTCTATAAAAACTAAAATTTTATCTATTTAAAAATATTATGATTATGCTTTCCATTAAACAAGTTGGGCTACTGCTCCAGTATCTTGCAAACAAAATTACTTCTGACAAGTACATAATTGCTTCAGAGACTAAAGGAAGATTTGGAATTTACATGTCAGCTTGAAAAGGTATCCCTCCAAAATATTTATAAATTTGAATTTTAATGAGAGAGTTCAGTTTTGATGAACTAGAAAGAAACTATTATCACCCAATAAGAAAGTTATTAAATCCTGAGTTCCATTACTAAAAACACTGCTATTTAGATGATGGAAGAAAAGTACAGAAAATGTCAAGCAGATCACAGTAGAGTGCCTGCATGATACTTTAAGAGCAGTATCGTGGAAATCTAGGTGATGTTAGATCTTTATGCCATTAGACTGACCACACTGCAGAAGCCTAGAGTTGGAGCAGAATAAATTGACTGCTCTGAATAGATAGTTCCAGAGAGATAGATTCACTCTCCAAAGGAATCTAACTGCGATGGAAATACACTTATCTTATTAATTACTGATACCTTCCAACTTTATTGTCATTGCCTTATCAGTGTGCTTTTAAACATTTATAGTACTAAGTGGTCTCAAGTTTCCAGAAAAACAGGTGCAGTGCTGGTTGTTACTTTATCACTTTATAATTTAATAAAATAGATAGGATATCTTCCTTCTACTCTATTGAAGCAATAAAGATATAACTATTACATCAAACACATTTCAGCCTGGTTGAGTTATTTAAAATTTGACTTTCATATGCCCAAACCTACCAGGATGCTTTGCACATAGGAGGTATTCAATAAATATCTCATAATGATGAGGAAATATAGATCTAATTGGTGGGTTTCATCTCTCTTTTTTTTTAAAGATTTTATTTATTTATTTGAGAGAGAGAGAATGAGAAAGAGAGACCACAAGAGAGGGGGGAGGGTCAGAGGGAGAAGCAGACCCCCTGCTGAGCAAGGAGCCCGATATGGGACTCGATCCCAGGACTCCAGGATCATGACCTGAGCCGAAGGCACTCGCTTAACCAACTGAGCCACCCAGGCGCCCGGTGGGTTTCATCTCTTAAAAAAATGTTTTTCTCCCTTAGGCACATTAAATTAAATTATAAATATCAGTCTGCTTTTGTTTTTATGATTTATTACTTAAAAAAATACTAACGGTTCATCCTTCTCAATAAGATAAGACAATAGAGAAATAACAAGCAAAATGGCATTTTTATTGAAAACATACTTACCAACCCATTAAGCCAGATCCAATTCAAAAAGATCACCTATTGGATCTTTCAGAATTTTTATCATTTATTTAATATTGCTTTTCCTAAAAATAAACCCATAGGATTTGAAGATCAACAGGCACATACTATGTTGCAATTTTATTCTTCTTATGATATCAGATAATCTGATGAATAAACAAAGAGCAAATCTTATATCCCATTATTCCATAATTATTGTATGCCCCTGTAAAGTAAGAGTGTTTCTAAGGGCTTATAAATAAAGGTAAGCATCACAGAATAATAGCTTTTAGGAATTGGTAACACAAGTTTGGCTTCAACGCATACTTTTTGTGTGTGTATGTCAAAAAGATACCTTAATAAAGCAAAAGAATCAAGAGTATCAGCTGAGAGTGACAGAAATTTCAAAGTGACAGTGGCTTTTATTTTTAAAAAGATTTACACAGTGGTATATGGGCATTTTTAATTTTTTCAACTGTAATGCTAAAAAAGTTTCAGTCATAATCTAGTCGTATTTCCAAATTAACATTAGTCAAATTTGAGGTTAAATTTGAACAGTCTCCCTGCTTCAATATTTCTATTTAAAATTAGAGATCAAAAATATTGTGAATATAAAAATTAAAGGCAATGGTGAACACTGGAGAATTTTTTACAGTACTTCCTGCATTTAATTGAATGAAAATCTCTGAAAGAGTAATGCAAACATAATCACAGAGCAGCTTGAGAACACTCTAGTCAAATTCTGGACATTCTGGACATTCTTACTCTGAGCCCATATCTCCACAATATCCACCATGTGAGTGACCGCCCCTATCTCTAGCTGCACTTTCCTCCACTTAAATTTGGATAATCAGAGTGACCTGAGAATCAAAAGAAGGCAACAGAGAATATCATTCTGTTCTGCCCTTCACGATCCAAGGCCATGAATACCAAGAAATTTCTTCTAAACTATTTGATATTAGAGAGGATAGGGCTAATTTACCGGTTGCAAATGGCAAAATGAATTTTTCACCTTCAACGATATTTGTCTTCATGTTTTTAATTCTGGAAGGATTAGCTTGGATATTTCTCTAGTTTTAATTTATAGGGTAATTTACCTAATTATCTATAAATATCAATATTTCATGATCATACTATGGCAGGTAGTGCTAATTCTTTTTTAATCCTTCCCTTTTCATAGGATTTCCCCTTATTCATAGAAATAACAACTTTAGCTCATCACATGCAGCTCAGAAAAAATGACCGCATTCCCTAGTCCTCCTTGACTACTATGTGTGGCCACCTTACTAAGTACTGGCCTCTGGGATATAAGCCAAAGGGTTATCAGCAGTTTCTGAGAACTTTCTTTAAGAGACAAATGGCACTTCACTTTTGTTCCTTTTTATTGATTTTCTTTTATTTTCCTGCTAACAGAAATTATTTTCCTGCTACAGATAGACATGGAGCAGCCTTTTTGAACCACAACAGGACTTTGGATATAAAGACTGGAAAACAGAACAAGAAGGAAGAAGTCTGGGTCTCCAATACCATGGAGTGTAATTCTAATGAAGGACCACCCATCTCCAGATTTGTTGGTGGTAGCCCAATTCTTATGTTATTTAAGTCACTGTCATTTTGAATTTTTGTCTCTCTCAGATGAGCCTAATCATAATTAAAATAGCACACATATCTGATACTAAATTTGCTAGGGAAATACCATATTTCACTGAAGGCAGGACATCATTAACTATAAGAAGCATCCCAATTCTAAAGGCATAAAGAAGTGAAGACAATAAGCATCTAGAAATTGATGAACTATGATATATCCTCAAATGAGTTTCTTAGAACACTAGTTCTGGGGGAATTGTAATAGATAATTACAAAAGAAGGAGTTGACTAATCTAACAGTTCTGAAAAACACTGGTTTTGAAAATTAAGTAGATTTTTGTCCTCACTGCAATACTTTTTTACAAGCTACCTAAGTGTTGTGAGACTCCAGGAAGTGGAAATCATATTCATGGTTTTAAATGTTCATGACCCAATGCCAAATATTTTATTTCATCTTATTTCATTTCATTTCACATCCTTTTGATTGTGAAGCAGATCAAAGGACTATTGTTTCCTGGAACATGCTCTGGGAAGAACCATAGTCTAGACTAGATAACCCAGGTTTGGGAATAGCCCAGAGAACAGGTGCTTGTTCTATCAACACACAAACCACCTCAGGAATCCACTTTTCACAGCCCCAGATATTTATTCACAGAGAGGGAAAAAAATAAATTTTCACATTTCTTTTTGGAGATTTGCCTTGTGGTGATCAGTTCAGCCCCACGATGTTGTTCAAGTCATGTTCAATTATATCACAGTGTTATGCACCAGACTGCAACTGGTACAGAAAAATAAAACTGAGAACTAAAAATTCAAAAACTGACGTGAGAGATAAGACACTGCCACAAGCTCATTCTGCCACAAGTTAAGCTGAATAAGGAGTGAGGCAGGTTATGTATTTTATAAGGTTTCTCAAAGGGTGTGGGGTCCCATTCTGGGAAGGAGGGAATGGAGGCCTAAGCACGTGCTTCAATGCTCTTGGAATTTTAAAAATCTTAATTCAGAGACAGTAAGAACTGGCATCGTAATCTGTCCCTCGCTCTTTATCTACATAGATGAGAAGTTTCTGAGATGAAGGGAGGAAAATATATGCTTAAACAGACTCCACCATGACATCTAACTGTGCCCCTCTTATGCAGCATCATTGGCACCTGCATTTTATAAAGTTATTCAAGCCTGATGCCATTTGCCTATGTTCACATATGTGGGAGCTAAACATCACTTTTATGGGGAAAATGGTCATTTTTGTTTCATATTATATAAAGAACCAAACCATATAACTGTGTCCTTCACTTTTCTAGTTAGTGTTTCATTTTTTACAGAGGCTTCTTTTTACAAAGGTGACAAACATATTTGGAGTCAAGCAGATTACTTTTAATCAAATAAAAAATTTCAATAGCCTATGGAGGGTTACAAACTACACTTGGTAATATTCCCTTTGATTTTTTCCAAGGGTACTTCTCATCCCTCAGTACTTGCTATCATTGAAATATACTTCAGAAAGGAAAAAAAACAAATTCCTCCTATTATAACTAATGACAATAGAAATAAATCCAGGGGTACTGGATCTGCCTTCAGCTCAGGTCATGATCCCAGGATCCCGGGATTGAGCCCCACATCGTTGGGCTCCCTGCTTAGTAGGGAATCTGCTTCTCCCTCTCCCCCTCCCTGCCACTTGTGCTCTCTCTCAAATAAATAAATAAGTTTTTTTAAAAAAGAAAGAAATCCAGTCTGTCAATACTGAATAGTATCTAGACAATGATCAAGTATTCAGACAATTAAATTTTCATTCCTCATCTCAATGATTGGTGGCTTTAAGAGTTATTATATAATACATAAAATATTTTACTTTAACTTCCAACAAACCATAAACACATTATTTTTCCTGTGTTAGTAATTCCAACTAAAACACACTGAAATCATTCATATTGGGTGACTGGGAAAAGATGTTATACTAGTAAGCTGTAAGATTGATGAAGAAATTTTTCAAACATCTGTAACAACTTTGTTCACTTCATTGTTCTCCCTGGGGAATCAACAACAACAAAAGTATCTTAAAAAATTTTTTTAGCTGAGACAAGTATAGAAGTGAGCTCTTAATTTCCCCATTTCTGTTTGAAAACAGTATTTTTCACTCAAAATATTTGCAATATTTATAATAGGATAGAACACAGTGAAGCTTCTTAAAGTTATCTCCCAAATTTAAAAGCACTTGAACATTATGTCTGGAAAAACATTCAGGTACAAAGCTGTTAATTTGATTAGATTAGATTTGGATATGATATGACTTGATCTGATTTGATTTGATTTAGGAGCATAGTAGAAGAACTTCCAGGTTCACCAGAAATATGTAAAGTCCATCAAGGCCAATAAATCCAGAGCTATACCTTTCTTTATGAAATAAAAATCTCCAAGTGATGAAGCTTTTGATAATTTAGTTCTTACTAAATTAGTAATAAGGAATAGTAGAGAATTGACCCTACTATTCTCCCAAGATTAATCCAAGGGAGAAAAAACAACTTTATATGGTATATGATAACATTTCTGTTATATATGTATATAATGTGATATATAACAAGCACTTCTCTTTCAGCATTTCATGGACTTCTAATAACCCAACAAGCAAGGTATCACTGCCATCACCATTGCACAGAGGACGAAACGGAGGCAATAAGTGAAAGAGCCAGACTGAGCTCCAAGTGCACTGGCTCCAGAGCTCATGTTCATCATGGTAAATGGAATGGTGCCCACATGGGTAAACACACTAGCTCACACATGCCTATTAACAGACTTCAACTGTGATGTTTCTGCTGGCTCAAAAGGATGTGAGTCAATGCCAGGTTTGTTTGCATGCTGTCATAATAATTGGTTGTCTCCATTGTTTTCTTTCTGAGACACTGAGAAAGTTCTGATTTATCCCTAAATATACTTCTGCTCTAGTGTGCATTTTCAGTAGGAAGATATAATGCACCATTACACAAATTTATTTGACCACAGATAGGACACCTTTATTCCTAAGCTTGCAAGATTGCTGGTCTATGGAACACATGTTGAGAAATATTGAAATAAGGGTCAAACCATGTCATAGCCTATTTTGTAGTTTAAGGAGACAAAATTCTCAATAGGCAGAATTTGAATTTCTTGTGGGGAGCTGTAGTCCTTCTGATGGCCAGCTCCCAATCAATCCCATTGTGAATCTATCCATACAGCATACAAAGTTTCAATGGAGTGCCAGGGGATGGTTAATTCATCCAACAGTTCTTAACACTTTTAGTGTAGAACCATTTAGAACAGAACTGTCCAATCAAGACATCACTTTGAACAATCTCAAACTAAGAAAACCTTCCAAAAAAGGGGAAAGGAGCAGGGAAGGAGAAGGAGGCAAACCATAAGAGACTCTTAATTATAGAGAACAAAGTGAGGGTTGATGGAGGGGAGGTGGGCAGGGGATGGGTTAAGTGGGTGATGGGCATTAAGGAGGGCACTTGTTGTAATGAGAACTGGGTGTTATATGTAAGTGATGAATCACTAAATTTTACTCTTGAAACCACTATTACACTCTATGTTATTAACTAACTAGAATTTAAATAAAAACTTGAAACAAACAAACAAAAGAGAAAACCTTCAAGGAAAAAAAAAATAGGCATGCATTCACCAACTAGCCAGCTTTTGTTGACCTGACACCAGACATAATCATTCCAGTGTGGATGAAGTGAGTCTTCATATACAACAAAGAGTTGCATGGTCTGAACAATGTGCCTCTCAGCCTTCTTTTTTCCCTTTTTTTCACTTCCTCTCATGCACTCTACTTGTACACAGGGAAAATAGTAAGTTTATGCTTCCTTTTTGTCTGTCCTCACTTAGGATTGTCATCCAGGAAGGGCTCCCCAAAACCCTAGAGTTAACTTTTTTTCATCCTCCACTATCAACATCTTTCTACTCTCCACTGTTACTAACCACACTCTACAAATATTCATTTGGATTGAATGAATTCATATAGATTCAACAAATCCATTTAGGTCATATCTATATGATCATAGAACTCTTTGTACAATGCCTACTGATATTTCTCTAACTCATGCTCAGCAGATACATTATGGGAATAGTGACTTAACCCAAGGAATGAAATCAGGAATCCAGACAGGGAAGGGAAGAGCTTTCCCAGAAACCAGGAAGGACTCATGGCTCATCTTTCCCACCCCGGATAAAGAATTATATGAACCCCAACTCTCATCCAGGTAACATGGTCAAGGAAAGGAAGATGTTTTGGGGGTGGGAATGCAGTGAGGTTCCTCAACAAAATCATTACCAGTCTTGGCAACTGCCTACCTACGGTAGGTAGTTCTACACATAGACCAACCTATGTTGAAAATCATATTAAAAAAAAAAAAGTTGGAAAAAAGTGAGGAGAAAAAAGTTATCCAGAAACATATCTACAAAAAAAGAACTCATCTGCACTGTACTTTGAGGCAAGTTGATGTATTGAGATATTTTCTATGTAGTCACCAGGCTAAAAATTAACATGTCTTTCTGTAGTAACTAGTTCAACTCGGTTCACTTCCTGCAAGTATGTCTTATATTTCTGATTTTCTTATATCTCCAGATATTAGGACAACTCTAATACTCAGAAACTTTCTGAAAGACCCTCAGTCCTCAAGCTACTATGCCCTAGAAATAAGAAGCTATTTCCTTGCCTTACATCATAAGTGGGTAATGGAACTCTTACAGATCAGCCAAATTTTCCTTATTGCTTTCCTGGAATAAGATGACAACTATATTACACTAATTCATAGCACTCAGCAATTTTAATTCTCCCAAAGTACTAATCATTAGGATTTTTCATTTAAATATCACCACAAAGACTTTCATGCAAACAAATCTCTAGCAGCCAATAAATGACGAATTAGAATTGGACTTCCTTTTCTATACTGAGGTGAGTGACAACCTCATATTCTCTAGAATATAAAATATTCCAGGTTACAAAAATTAAAGCTTAAAAAGGAAAGGTTAGAAATAATCCAGAGAAAATGTATATAGACACCCAAATGAGTATTTGGCTGACTGGGCCCTTAATAAAAGGGAAAGAGTAATCCTTATAAAGGGAGTGAATTTATTCTTTTCTTAAATAATTCTTCCTCTTTTTTTTTCCCCAGTTGGGGATAAAGATGAAAAAGAAAGCATCCAAATAATAATAATAATAATTCTTCCAATTGATCCTATAATTAGGTCACTAAAAACCATGAATCCAAGCCACATCTCTAAAGATTTTTATATCTTACTTGTTCTAGGAAAGATCCAAAAGTATATCTAAGCTGATTATTTCATAAAATTAGCTCTGCTTTTTGCTATTTTGAACCTGCGTTGACCAAAGCTAACTGATTCTACTGGAACTCTAGGGACTATTTTTGGGAGATGTTCTAAGATGTCCTGGCTCTGCACTTTAAGTAATTCTGTGGTGGCTTTTCACTTTTCCCAATATCAATGTGACTTAACCTCTCTCAATCTCAATTTTCTTGTCTTTAAAATGTGGATAATTATAGTACCCACTACATCAAGCTGCTGTGGGAATTAGATGAGATAAGGTATGAAAGTGCTTATAAGAGCGCTTAACCACACATCTCCTCAATATGTGGCAGCTATTATGATCTTTTCTGATACTGGTTATAATTTAGCAAGCTCTTCTACTGCAATTTGAATTGGTATAATAACTCAGGGGATTACATCTCTGGAAAGCAAAGTACATTAAATGCTTCACGAGAAACCTGTGGATTTACAACTCATCCAAAGGCAAACAACAACCCTGCTGGCTCCCAAGCCACTGGGAGCTTCCAGGCAGCCAGGATGCAAAGCCTGCCTTGCAAAGAGAAAAGGCTGCACTCCCACCACCTGTGAGCACCGCTCAGCTTTGGGCATTTGAACTAGGCCTTGAATACAGTCAACATCTCAACTGGGAAGTATGTGTGCCTGCGACACCACACATCTGGTGGTTAAACTGCAGCTCTATGAGTTAGAGGTCTGTGATACTGGAGAGATAAAAGCCTCTTTATACAAGATACCCATTATGGGATGATACCATCTCCTAAAAATGAAAGGGAAAGCCAATACAATGGCATGAAGCTTAAGAGTGTAGGAAATGCAGCAATTTCACAAAGGAGTTTGCAAGGTCACCTGGCAAAATTTGAAGGTATTCCTGTAGTGGAAATTTTGAGGAAATTTATGAATCACCATAGTGCGCATATCTGCAGTCACTGGCATTTCTCTTAGCCTCGTAGATAATGGGTAGCCCAAAGGCAGCACAACTCTGTTTGGATGAATTCAAAAAATAACTGTGTTTACTTAAAAAAGAAAAACAAGGACAACTAATGATTTGCTTGAGCACTGGGTCACTGAACAACCAATAATCAGAAATAGGAATTTCTATGAAATCATGATCAGTGTAAAGGAACACAACCATTTGTGAAGACAGGACACTTTATCGAATGGACATTGGTGAACTTCAAAGTTCATGTGAAACGTTTACGGAAGGTAACAAGCATTTTGGTAAAGGTTTTTTATTTATATATAACAAAATTACAACTCTGAAAGCTCAAAGCCCACTATTTAATTATTTAAAATTTCTTTAAACGCACATACAAACACACCTGTACAAACACACACACACTTGAGTCAGACAGAGAGAACACTTACTGTCATTTCATTCATACTGAGAAGCATGGGGTTAGGTGGCAGGGTGCCAAGACGGTACCTGAAACCTTCTTCCAGAGTCATCCCCCAGAATTGGCTATAGTTCTGGGCTGTCCATCTGCCTTACAAATGAAAGAGAAAAATTGGTACAGGTTATGTAATATCACTTTTATAAATAATGTTTGTTTATATTTCTGAAATTATACAAAGTTGGAACTATTCCTGTAAGCTAGATATGCTTTATATAAAGAATGCATGATTGTTTACTCTAACGGGAAAACTTATGAGACACTCTTCCTAAATTAGGTCTCTTTCAATTATTTTAATGACTTATATGAGGAACCTAAGGCAATGTCAGTGTAGACTAAATGGAAGAATATAAAATCTTTACATATTATAAGGGATTAATTGGCAAAAGGCCAATATATGTAGTTTCTTTTAAATGTCATTAAATGCATTTTAGAAAGAAGCTTGAATGTATAGAAATGCACTTGTAAATAGGGTAATTGTTTTATATATAATTTAGATTTGAAAAGAATTTGACCATGTAAAAGGAAGTATCCATGGAAAACTGAGGATAAAATAGTTATACTTTAAAAAATTACATCAGTGCTAATTAATTATACTGAAATATTTTATTTAAATACTGGAATATTCTATCATATATTAAAGAGTTAATTTGTGTTAAGTGCTCAATAATCTTAGTTGTTATTAATGATGATACAAATTCAACTGATGTGAAATTAGATGGTAAAATGTACATATTTTTTAGAGACAGGGTTTGTGTCCTTACATAGGAAAAGAAGCTTTGTTTTCAAAATCTAACATTGACATTTAAATCCAAGAAAAAACTTCTGAAGAGATGAGAGTAGATGAGAAAGACGAAAGTGATTTAATCATCGCTTGTTTGAATTATTTACAACTTGAGGACAATATGTCTTCAGTACTTAAGTCAAATCTAAACTTAATCCTATTGTGTTAATGACCAAAACTGCTTATAATGTGATAGACTCTCATGAATGATGGAAGATACAGCTTGATTTTCAATAATATGCCTAGTAAGTTCATGTTTTCTTTTATAAGAATCTGTTAGGTCATAAAACCTTAAGCAGCTTGCAGCCACAAGTTTAGGAATACAATCTCCATCACCCAAGGAAACCTCTGGCGATATTAGATATTGCAGCATATGCAAGAGACCATTAGGACCAGCCTTAGGCAAAACCATGACATCAGTGAAGGATGTTTTTGGTGCCCTACACTAGTAGTTTTCAAACATTCAGATACATCTGTGGTCATTTAATTAATCCCTCAATTTAGTGAGCAGGCATCAATATTTTAAGAAATAAATAGAATACAGGAGAAATAATGGGAAATATTAGAACTTACTGCATGTAGTGAGGGTGAGTACTGTTTTTATATAGTAGGTGTGTGTGTGTAGCATGTATTTGTATAGATATTCATGTGCACATATGTGTGTGTGTACTAAGTCACAAAGTTAAATGTATGTTTTACTATGACTTATGCTCAAAAAAGTATGAAAGGACTACCACTCTAAACCATCCTCTTTGATCTAGACTCATAACTTTCCCTTTAATCCAATTTAGCACTTACTGAACAGTCTTCATTTATCATATTCTCTCTTAAAACATGGTAATAAGTAAATTTTTCTACCCTCACAGGGCTCATACCCTAAAAAGACGGCAAAGATTATTAGCAGTAGGTCAGGGTGTGATCAGAGTAGAGAACTCAAATATAACTCTGCCCAAAGGAGTTGGCATAATTTCGTTACAGAAAGTGACTTTAGTGCTCAGTCTGGAAGGATGAGAATAAGTTTGGTGGACAGATGTGAAAGAAAAGGACAATTATTCTTTTTCTTTTCTTTTTTTTTTTTAAAGGCAACTCAGGAGCAGGTTTGAAACTGGGTAGCACATTTAAGGAAGAGCAGGTAAGTTCAATGCCGAACCCATGAGAGGGCTGAGGGAGACAGAAGCTGGAAAGAGCATAAGAAATGAGGTAGTAAAGAAAGCATTTGGGCCAGTGTTACATATGCTAAGGAGTATAAAGATATTCTACAAGCAATGGAGTATCACTGAGGATTTTTAAGAACATGAACAGCAGTCAGAGCCTTGATTTGGAGGGATAACCATGAAAGTATAAAGAATTGGATGCAGTTTGGTCAGACTGGAAACAGAGAGAAAAATCAGGTCATCTCAAATGAGGCTTGATAAAGAAATACACTAGAATATAGCAGAGATATAGAAAAAATAAATATCTGAAAGAAACTATGAATGTGTAAATTATAAGAGACTAGTGACTGAGAGAGAAGAGGAGATAAGAATCAAAACTAATTTCCAATTTTCTGGCTTGGCTAACAAAGCAGAGGGAAAGGCCATTCACCAAGGGCAGGTTGAAGAGGTTAACCTGTCTGGTTTGGGGTATGTTGATTTGAGAAACCGGTAAAAAAAACCAAGGCCAACTTATCCAATAGACTAGGTTTTGAGTTCATAAAAAAAAAAAAAAAAAATCAAGTTTAGAGATGTGACAGATTAAAAATGGCCACAAATTATTTGTGACTCTTGGTACCAAGTGGTGGAATCTATTTCCCCAACCTTTGAATGTGGGCAGGGCTAGTGACTTGCTTCGCCCAATAAAAGCCAGGAGAATTGATGCTGTGTGTCTTTCAAGCTTAGGCCTACAGGGATGCCCTTTACAACTCTCCCTCATGCCCTCTTAGAACACTCACACTATATGAAGAGGCTAAGGCTAGCCTGCTGGAGACGCGTGAGCCCACCAAAACCAGCACCAACCACCAGGCATGGGAATGATGCCATCTTAGACAATTCAGCTCCAGTTGAGTCTCCAGATATCTATAGACATCTGAGTAACCCCAAGAGAGATCAGGAAAAGAGCTTCAGCTAAGTCTATCCCAAGTTACTGAAGTAAACCAATGAAAAGCTTATGGTTTTAAGCTATTAAATTCTGGAGTGGTTTCCGGCCCCACAGCAGATAACTGAAACAGTTATCTATCTCTCTTTGTTCCACTAACATTATTACTTGCTACCAATTTGGCACTTACATACTGCCCTATCATCAGAAATCCTTTCACAAAGGGATGACATGTTGACTCCTCAGCTAGATTGTAAATTCCTGTAAGACAGAAACTATTTATTTCTATCCTCAGCCATGCCATAAGAGAAACACGTTTCGTTAATATTAGTTAGTTGTGTTGAACAATAACACAGGGAATAAATATGCACTGAAGTAGCTTATGTAGAATGAAGAAAGACTTGGATCTAAAACACCACCAAGATGAGAAAAATAAATGTCTTAAAGCAAAGATTGTATATATTTGCGTGTAGGCTATTTTAAAAAGCACTTAGTAAGTATTGAAGGATATGCTTCTATTTTCACACATGAAAACAATTTGAACATCAGGACCAGAATATATCTGAGAGTCAGAACTGTCTTTTAAATTCAAGGCCTCCCCTTGCCTTTTGTCGTCTGGTAAATAATTTTAGTTTCACTCTGTTTCTTCATAAGCTTGTCTCTTTTACTTAACTTTTTTTCCTTTGGGCAAAGGATGTTTCCTTTTGCTCCAAATATCCCTCACTTTTTGTCCTTTTAAGGTCATCGATGTTAGCTGCAAAAGGCAAAATCTGTGCCTCTTAACTCGTCCAGGAGTAATCTCACAGTGAACAAACGATGGCAAGAAAATTCTTCCTTCCAAGGAAGACAACATGCCTACCAGCTTCCGTATTCTTACGTGTACTTTCCACGTCGCCTTCAACTATGGTTTCCCGTGGGTTCTGGGACAGTGGAAAAGTAGGCTGCTGAGGGCTTCTTGGACGTATGTGCTCCATAGGTCAAGCATCTGAATTATTTTAAGAACCTGATTCAGATAATTTCTTATGATGACACATACTCTGATGTTCTTTTAATGATTTAATTATCACTTAGCCACAGAAAATTATAACATATTTTCCCTAGAAATACTTAAAATATCATATTATCACCTAAAATATTGGCTAAACATGTATACACACACAGGAATTGAGCATGGCTTAAGAATATTAATGTGAAAAATATATAACCTTCTCAATTTCATGTCTTCCTAGAAAATACTTTGGGGACATTGAGTGTCCCCACTGTGTTGTATAATATCTGTCTTATGGTCTTCTATGTGGAAGCAAGTGATACTTTTAATTTTTTTTTTTGTTTTTTGTTTTTTGTTTTTTATTTGAGAGAGAGAGAATGAGAGACAGAGAGCATGAGAGGGAGGAGGGTCAGAGGGAGAAGCAGACTCCCTGCCGAGCAGGGAGCCCGATGCGGGACTCGATCCCGGGACTCCAGGATCATGACCTGAGCTGAAGGCAGTCGCTTAACCAACTGAGCCACCCAGGCGCCCCGATACTTTTAATTTTTTAAAATGCATTTCAGCATTACATCACTTTTATAGTTACTTGATAATAGATCTTCTTATGTGAAATCTTTTCCAGAATGTGGAAAATGTTACCAAGGTTATACAGAGATTCGATCAATGGCAATGGAGAAATCCTGAGGCAGATAACCAGGCGGGCTATCCCTCTTCCTTTCAGTTCAGTAAAGAAAACCCGTGTTAGCAATGACATCATAATTCCCTCTGTGTGATTGGAGAAGCCATCTAATTTATTAATCTGTCAGAGAGCATCAAACCATTATTTCCCATGTTTAAGTGTCAATCAGCTCTATATTTAGTTTATTAGCAAAGTAATGTGCCTCAGCCTGTCTTTTGATTCAACTGTAAGTGAATTTGGCTACGTAAGTCATGTCAGTGAAATTGTCTAGATGGACTGGCTATTTGGGGAATCATCAAGATTAAATACTAACCTGTTAGGGTCTGATTCTCCCATGATAGCTGATTGGCTAGGTCAGCGCAGCAGCAGAGGGAGAAAGATGGTTCATATGAAAAAAATCAATTTTGCCTACTTCCTAATTTTGCCTAAATCTTTATGCAAACTAAAGCTCCCTCCCCTGACTCACACCATAACACTGCTCCTTCTGAGACGGTTTAAGACCCTGTTCTATATTTCTTTGTGCATTTTAATTTTTAATTATTTAATATTTACCTCGATGCATTCCTATTTTACATGTCTTTCTACTTCTCTTCCCATTTCTCTCCCACTCTTTCTTTTGAAATAATGGCCATTTTTAGAAGTAAATGATAGGAAGTACATTGTTTGAAGCCTGAAAACTAACTGGGACTGCCAAAAATGTCTATAAAGCAAGATTTTTCTCACCCATAGTCTCCTTTATTGACATGTTCAATTAGTTCTGGTTGAACAAGGCAGACAAGCTGGGAACATTTCCATTGCTGTCCTGAGCATGTGCTGCAAAGACGTAAAAATTACAAAAGTGGCCTAGCTTTTATGAAGTACATTTACAAAATTAGCAACCAGAATTTCACATTGTTAAGGCATAAAACATATTTTTGATTCATGATAGCCATATACCTATTGGATTCTTGGCAAAAATAAAATAATAACATATGTATTAGCTACCACTCAATATGCTCTTAACTTCTCCTCTAGGCAGTTAATAAATGAAATGACCACACAGTCATTGAAGTTTGAAAACATGAGAAAACTTAGACAGTAGATTCAGTGTATTTGTATTTGGAAACTTTCTGCAGGATAACCATTTGAAGGCAGACTGTTTTTATATATAGCTACTGTGATCAAACACAATTTGCCTGTTGAATGCTTATAATTAAGAGGTATATTTCATGCAGGCCTGCTGTATGATGAAGGCCACTGTCATGAACAACATGCTATAGCATTAAAAGATATATCCAGGATTAGATTTGTCAACATTCATCAAATATGCTTATATAAAGCTACAGCTATGCGATATCCTATGACTTATGATTCTATCTGTATTTATGTTTTATTTCACAATACTACTTTTATTTGAAGAAAACATACACAGACAGTAGAATTCAGTTCTGTGCCACTTAAATTCATTACCAGGAGTTGCAGTTTTCTTTAATTACTGATCCTTCTTCATAAGGTTGACCGTCTCTGAGGCAACCTGTCAACATAACATGTAAACAAATGAAAATTCTAAATTGAATAATAAAGTGCATTAACATCACAAGTAACCTAAAATTCTGTTTAGTTTCTCAAATATGCAAAAATATTTGGTGTCACTGTGATGAAAATCCACATCTGGTTTGTGTCAAGGTTTATGTACGGAATTTTTCTAAGCTTATTCCATGAGCTTTTATCTTTAAAACTGCATATTATGTCCCAACAGAGGATTTGTAAAGCATGAATACTTGATTACCACAGAATTAATCACTAACCACACTGAAAAAATAATTTATGTGTTTAAATGGGTGAGCAATGAGACGGTGTTTGGATAAATTTATGGCTTTTCTCGTTTAAAAAATCTAATCAAGTCTCAGAAGTGAATATGACTAATTGTATATGACAGGAGTAAGGAGCTCAAAGTTTTGGACCAAAATGTGAAGCTATCTCATTGAATTCACGTTTTAAAGACAAATTCTATTTTTTTTCTTCAGAATTTGGATCAGGAGAAAAATTCATAAAGATTATAGCCATTTGTGTTCCAAATCCAAATGTTTCTCAATTAACTGAAACTAGCTGTTAACTAGTTTACCAGATTATATAAACTACTTAAAAGAGACCAATGGTGTATTATCATTATATGAAAACCGTCAATAAGATATGGTGAAAATAGCACCCTGTTTACAAAAGAAATCCATTTCAAAAATATAATTCACACAAATTTAAAATTCACTCTGACTTGGCAAAGGTAGTAAAATTTACTACCTTGGTTACTATTGACTTTGTCATGTGAAAACTTTGATAGAAACATGTAATTGATAGATCACATCCATGGTCTCTATTCAAACAAAATGAATCCTAACTTTTTATTCGTACAATCATAGGGAAAAATGTACATGTTTAGAAATCATTCCAAGGGACTTGGTTTAACTCCTAACCACAATGTCACAAAAGCCACTTAGGGAATCTGCTCTCCTCTGATTCTTCAAATAATGGTTTCATAGAAAACTTCACAGCTGCCACTCTTCATCATGTACTCTTTTTAGAGTTCAATATGTTGCTTACTGAATCCAAAATCTCTATGCATTTGCATCTATTTATCTCTTTCCCAGGATTTTTAACATCCCACAATCATAGGAAGAGAAGCAAAAACCACCTTTCTCCTGGACCACAGGCTTCTAGACATAGCAAATTCAGGGAGGGGAAAGATTTAACTTTAAAACAAGTCCAGAGTTTTAATCACTACTCAGTATTAGAGACTTGAAATAAATGAACTTCCACTAAAGAACTTAAAGAAACCCTCAAACTTTTATGACCTAGGGGTGACAGAAAATTCATGTAACAACTCAAGTTTTCATAATCAAGGAAAGTACTTTTCTGACTAGTTTTAAAGGACAGGGGAGAAGTCAAAACCAAAGCTGATTTTTAATTATACCTCATAAATATTCCTTGTCCAACATACCAGTTATATAGATAAAGGGAACAGAAATCACAAAAGTCTTAAGGGAAAAAAAAAAAAGTCCCTTCTCTGACCTGTACTCTAGCTAATAATTTTGAAGTCAAGAGAATGTTATCACCAGGCCTACCCCAAATCACCAGTACTAAATCTAGTGTTAGCAAAAGTTCCCTTTCTTGGTCATCCTTCCTTAATACCAAGTCAGAGTTTACTATGAGAAACTATGTTTATTGTAATCTCACTTGAAAGTTGGCCTTTTTTTTTTTATTTAAATTCAATTATCCAACATATAGTACATCATTAGTTTTCGATACAATGTTCAACAATTCATTAGTTGTGTATAATACCCAGTGCACATCATATCACATGCCCTCTTTAATGAAAGCCGTAATCAGTTCATCTGAGCCTTGTCAAGGGGCTGAAAAAGTAGAGTGTCAACTTCTACATTATATAGAGATAGTCCAATCCTTTTCTATACTCCTGCCTGGTTCCAATGTATCCCTCATTTCCCTACCCAGCATTTAGAGAGGACTTTTAAAATCTTTATTGTGTCACTTCCTGCTTAAAATCCTCGTTATTTCCCATCAAATTTAGAATAAAACCCAACTTCTTCTTATTATGTTAGTCACCATATAGTACTTCATTAGTTTTTGATGTAGTGTTCCATGATTCATTATTTGCGTATAACACCCAGTGTTCATTGCAATACATGCCCTCCTTCATACCCATCACCAGGCTAACCCACCCCCCCCCCAAAACCCTCAGTTTGTTTCTCGGAGACCATAATCTTTCATGGTTCATCTCCCCCTCTGATTTCCCCCCCTTCATTTTTCCCTTCCTTCTCCTAATGTCCTCCATGATATTCCTTATGTTCCACAAATAAGTGAAACCATATGATAATTGACTTTCTCTGCTTGACTTATTTAACATAGCATAATCCCCTCCAGTTCCACCAATGTCAATGCAAATGGTGGGTATTCATCCTTTCTGATGGCTGAGTAATATTCCTTTGTATATATGGACCACATCTTCTTTATCCATTCATCTGTTGAAGGGCATTTTGGCTCCTTCCACAGTTTGGCTATTGTGGACATTGGTGCTATGAACATTGGAGTGCATGTGCCCCTTCTTAAACCCAACTTCTCATGGTAACCTATGAGGCCTTACTGAAAATGTCTCTGCCCTCATCACTTACCCAGCGCTGAATGGGGTGGGGCTGCCAGAGGAATGAAGGATTTGTATAATAACAGTGAGGAGGGAGAGCAGTGGTTGGATGTAATTTGGAGTTTAAGCAATGAACTTGTTCTCGGACTGAATTTGGGGAATAAGGAGAAAGAGGAATTAAGCATGTCTCACTGGGATTTTGGCTTGAGCCATAGAGGGGCAGTGAATCTATCACTGAAATAAGGAACAGGCTTGTTGGCAGGAAATCAAGAGTTCTGCTCTCATATTTTAGATTTAGGTGAGACATCCTAGTGGATAATGTCAAGTAGAGTAGTTTCTGGAAGTCCAGAGTTAAGTCAAGGCTGGAGAACAAATTTGAGAGACAGTAACATACAATTAAAAGAAAAGCCTTGAGACTAAATAACAATCCATTTGAGAGACTGTATATAGGTGAGAGAAAGAGGGCCAAGACTGAGCTTAAAATACTCCAGCCAGTAGACATTCAGAAGAGGAAAGGGAAAGAGTTGCCTGTGAGGAAGTAGGGAATTCAGGAGAGAGTAGAGCCTTCGAAGCAAGAGAAGAAAGTATTTCATAAACAGAGATGGTCAACTGTGTAGAGTACAAATGAGAGGTCAAGAAAAGGAGAACAGACATCTGAATGTTGCATTTGGTGATAGGAAAGTCACTGACCCTGCCAAGAGGGATTTTGGCGAAGTAGCAAGGAATGACATCCTGTAGGAATGGGTTGATGAAAGACTTGGAAGTCAGGAAGCAAATGTTTCTTTTAGTTATTTTACCAAAGGAGAAAAAAAAAAGGAAATGAGACACATGCTGGTTAAGGCCAAGGGAGGGCTTTTTCAAACTTGGGACCTAGAAAAAACACATTTTGTAAATTGATCACTGGTCCAGGAAAGAACGGGGAGAAATGATGCTTTAGGAAAGAAAGAGAGGGAAAGAGGGAGAGGAGGGGGGAGAAGAGAGAAAAAAGAGAGAGACAGTTGTAATGGTGAAGATTAAAAAGACAAGAAAGGGCAGGATTCAGAGCTCCAAGAGTGTAAGAATAACCCAGAGGGAAGGAGGTTGAAAATTATGATGATGGAGATGAGAGAATCCCTGGTGGCTTTATTTTCTCAATCATATGTGTATGAAGCACTTCAGAGTGAGTTAATCAAAATGGTTACCCACATAGCATCTCGACAAAAGAAAAAAATATATATTGGCTGTTGAAATTAATAGGATTTTACAACTTAACAGCCATTAATACAAGATAAGGCAAATCAGGTATTTGGAGAATGAAATAGTTGGCCCATTGATTTTTTTAAAAAGATAGTAATATGATGTCTGTAATTTATTTTAATACTTCATCATAATGCTTTATAATATCTGTGTTGGTCTAAACTTCACTTTAGGAAGACAGTTACTTGCTCAGATCAGGAATCCACATCCCAGAGGTGGTCAGTAGCAATCATTCTGAAACGCCAGACTCCGGGGTAGTTGCTGTAAATGCTTCCATTATCCATCTTTGGATGAACACTAGACTACCAATATAATGAATGTCAGAAATGGGCTTTAATTGGTAAAGTTAGTGGCTTGTTAATCAACATAATGGATATAAGTAATCAGCTCTTATTGGTTAAATTAATAGTATTCAATTTATATATATTAGCTAAACTATTTAAAAGTCATGCCCCATACTCCCACTCTTACAGCCAAGAGGTTATGTTTCTCTTAAGGTCAAAAGCCTTTCTTCGTAGACCTGATGCCCTAGGATTGATCTCTAGAAAGTTCTGTGTCCCAGCCACTGGGGAGTAGGCATTCTCATTCCCTGATGCCCACTGCACAGGTAACAAAATTCTACCTTTGTATTATTATCACATGTGCCTCCAATAAATTACTCAAGCAAGGTAGATGTGGGAACCTCTAAAGGACAGGGACTTGAGACTTCGTGACGCTTACACAGGTTATTGAATTGGTGTATGTCTCCTTACCCATATATATTTTTGTAACTATTAGTGTGTATGGCAGAATTTGGACTGTGACTTATTTTCATTATAATGTGGTTAAGGAGGTTGTGAAGGAGTGAATAACAATTCAAATGTGTCAGTGGTTTACACACATTTTTTACCAATGTGAACATAAAAGTTCTGCATAATTAAACTAACTGAGGTTTGTTCACAACATATGGTATACTAGACTATTCCCTTAAAATCTGCTACACCAAAAGATTTGTCTGGAAAATCCATTCTGGTTCTCTTTTGAACTCTATTACTTGCTTTCAGTATCTGACATTGAAATCCTCCAATTACTAGAAGTTACCATCAGAGATGGAGAGGAAAAAAAACACACAGAAGGAAGTTATTTACCAGTTATGTCCTACTTCCAGTTTATATAAAAGGTACATATTTATTTTTATAACCTTTAAGATGGTGTACATAGTGTTAGTCCCTGGTTTAAAAAGATCTCGGGACAGTTGCAGTATAAAGAACTAGATAATACCATATAATTAGATAACTGAAAAATAATGTTTAGTAGATCAGTGAATGAACAACTTAGCATCTCAGAAGAAAGTCAGATTATACATGCAAAAATTGGTATAAATAATAACCACTGTGTTTTTAATTTTGTACGATTTTTAATATTGTATAGTGCTATTTTCTTTCGACCAGCTACTTTCACAAGATAAAACAAAAGAAAACAAATTACCTTCATAAGAGCAATTATAGTCTAATGTGAACTTTTTGCTACTAAATAAAATGATTAATTGCTTCCCTTCATAATGAATGGAATAAAACCTATACCTGGAACATAAGTTCTACCTAAAACATGACCCTAAATTAAAGTCACAGCAAAATTCTAGCTCTCAAGCAAAAATGGACATTGAAGAAGTAGCAATTACTTTTCTAAATGAACTATGTCTCAAATAAGAAAAGCTCAAATGCATTGTAGTGCATCAAAAGCACTACAGCTTATATGTAATATTGAGACTCAACACTCATGAAGCCAACACTATTCCTACTTAACATCTTTCAATAAGTCCTTGTAACAGAATAAAATCTCAAATCCTTAATATAGCCTATACATCCTGGCATAATCTGACCTCTCCTTACCCATCAAACCTCATTTCATGCACCCCTCCAAGCCCTCCGCTAAACATTACTCTCCAGAAATGTCGGCCACATTCCAGTTCCTGGACCAGGCCAAGCTCCTCTCTCTCTCTGATTTACACATGTCAATTCTCCTTCAGGTCAGCTCACTTCTCCTCACTCCCAGAGTCTCCTTGCTGACACTCCCTTCAGGCTGATGTTCTATTTTACATATTAATGTCACATTCTGATATTCTCTTACAGCACCCTAAGTGTTTCCTTCCTAGAATTTATCACAATTTGCAACAGCACAATAACTTTGTTAAATATCTTACCTTCTCCCTGGCAACTTGACTGTCACTTCAAAGAGAGTAAGATCTTGTCTTTTTCTTCCCCATTGGTGCCCCAGCACTAAGTACAATGCCTGGCATAGCGAAGATATTCAATGAAAAATTTTTGATGAATGACTAGATTCTCCATTCTTAGTAAAGGATCTGCCACTTTTTAGGGTAAAATAAATGTTTGATGTTTTCTGAGCTGTATATTGGTAGAGGCAAAGGTCTGGGATAAATGACAGTTCTGTGGAAATTTTAACCCAATACATACATCTTTTAAGAGGCATTCCCTCAATTTTACGAGCAACGTAACATTATTGAGAATGAAGGCAAAGGCGTCTGCATTTTGAAAGGAGATCTTGATTTTGAAATAAGGATGCCAAATCCTAGTTGATCCTAAATTGTCTTCAACTGAAATTTCTAGTCATCATCACTCATTTACAGTAGTGTTACAGAGCTCTGATTAAACCTGCATTTCTGCTGAGGAGATCTGATGTGATGGGCAATAAAAAAAAATAGGGCTTTATTTAAGTACAGCAAAAGAGTATTGCTTTGCGTTTTGTTGCAAATCTTAGATGTATTGATTGCTCAGAATCTAGAACCATTCTCCTATAATTAGACCAATGTAGTAAATACCATCACTCTCCTTTTGAATTATTTGTACTTATCCACTCAATCTTTGACTTTTACAATTACTCCATAGGAAGCTTTCCTTTGTTTCAAAGGTTTAAAAAATCCCTGATTAGAAAAATGAAACAAAACAAAAATGCATATGAAAAATCTATTTGGTATTACTTAGGCAGGTAGCTAGCTGACTTAATTTTGCTTTTGCACTGGTTTTAATGGCATTGCTATACCACAAGTTCTAATGCCAGGAGGTCCCCTAGTCATATGACATAATAAGCAAAATGTTAGACAAGTCTGCGATGATCAGGCCTGTGACTAATGAGACGCCCTAAGAGGTTACACTCAAAAGAGCTTAAGAGCCCTGTTGTCAAAACATTTTACAAAGAAAGAAAGAGTTTTAAGGAACCCTTATATACACTGAGTCAGTATTCACAACAGGATCCAGACCGGCATTCATGGCCATCACCCCAGAACTTTTTTGAAGGTTCTAGTATAATGCAGGTATCTTGCATCTAAAGCAAAGCACTTTAACAATCCAAGGAAATTTATTCAATCATAATATTCATTTTTCACCTCCTCTTAAGAAAGGAAGGAAGGAAGGTAAGAAGGGAGGAGAGGAAAAGAAAGTTTGACAGATCTTGCAATGAACCAGGCACTCACTTAAACACATTGCCAAAGCCTACCTTCTGGATCCCAAGGCTTTGTGTGAGGAGGCCATTCTTTCTCTTCACGGCAAAATGACTTGTAATCAGGACAGCAATCAGAATTTTCCCTTTCACAGAATTTATCACAGTAACATAATGCATTTGCCTCATAAAAGTGAGTGGCACAGTCATCATCTCTGTCTTCACAACAACCAAAACTTCTACAGTATTGCCCTTTGAAAATGGCTCTCTTGAATCGAGGACCTTCCCAAACTGTGTGATTCCTAGTGAAAGCAGGGCCTGGGTTCACTTCTCTTTGAGAAAAATACTGTTTCTCCATCCAAATTTCTGTAGTAAGATAGGAAAAGATTAAGATCTTATATCCAGTCCACATTTTCTAGACGTCAGATGGGGCTACCACTTTCTGTTATAGTCAATACCCTTGGCTTTGGGGCTTCTCCTTGGAGCTGGAATTCTAACTATCAAGACAACTCAGCCTGAATCCTTTAAGAGATTCTTTACTTGACCTGAGTATACTTCTTGTAGTTAAACATTAATCAAGAATTTCAATGTTTGCCCAAGATAATGTAAGTGTTAAAAATAGACCCTTGTCATTCCTTCAAAGTTAAAAATGTATATTTTATATCATGCAAAAAATATCCATCACCATAAAATAAATACATAAAATCTTATGCATAGATGAACTACATTGAATATTGCTTACCTCCAAAAAAAAAATCTAGATTCTTAAATCAGAAACCTCTCTGGATTACACATGGCCCAAATTATGGCTGCAATAACCACTGGCAAGATGTAGGAAATTGGAAAGTCAAAAACACAATTACTCATTTCACCTACTTGCACTGCAACTAAAATCCAAGCTTTCATGAGGTTGCCTGCTAGGATCTGTCATATCAATAACAGTTGCTCTAAATCATGCCCAGTCACACACCAGTTTGATTTCTCATCTGTACCCCATTTTCCTACCAGAAGCATTCTGATTTCAAGGTTTAGGGGAGCCTAATTCATCTAGAAATTCCCTGAGAATGACTTAGTTCCTTCCACCTGAGTCCCTAGTTGTCACCAGTGTAGGAATCTGCAGTATCTGAAAGGCATTTTGTAGTCAAGAAAAGTCCATCTCTGTGCTAAAAAACTGCAGGAGGAGGGAGTCATGAAGGAAACCCAAAGGTCAAGATGTCGTTAGTAGAACTGTACATTTACAGTGGATTTTGCTATACTGTGTTTATTCATTAACTACAATAACTCCCTTTGGATTGGGGAGAGGTAACCAGTGAATGATGAATCAGCAAGTGTGGCTGGGTGGCCTAATAGAAAGGATTTGTCTTGACAGTCAGGAAAGTCGGACTCTGGTCCCTGGCTACTATTTAATTGGCTTTATGACTTTGGGTTCACAATTTGCTTCTCTGGTCCTCAGTTACCTTTTCCTATAAAACAAGGGTCTTCTCTAAGGCTAATTCATAATTCCAACTCCCCATAAGTTATCTGATTCACACATCATTGTTTCACTTTCTTGCCCCTCCTCGCTAGCTATAAACCAGGCTAAGTCCCTTTATCTTTTCTGTTTCAAGTTTACACGTCTTGGCATCACTCTCCAAAATCATCCTGACTCTCCAATCCCAAATTGGCAAGTAGAGACTTCCTTGCCATTCACTCCCTAAACTACAGCAAAGTGCAGTCAACATTCTCACCACCTATGACCAATGACCCCCTAACATCCAATTCCCGTACACCTGTGTCCATCATTCTCAGACATGAATCTTCTGCAGCATTTAACACTACATTACAAACTGGAGCCTAAGAGACTAATAGAGCTCAAAATCTTATTTCACCATTGACTAAGAACATGTCTTTGGCTTAATCTCTCAATTTCTTCATCTGTAAAATTTGGATAATAATATTGATTACCACACCAGGTGGGTGGAAAATTTAAATGAGATAATACCCAAAGTACCTGGCACATCACACATGCTAAGTAAATGTTACCTATCATTAATAAGTATATTGTCCCCCTAGGAACCCTTTTCTCCTTTAACTTCATTCTTTCCTGATTCTCTTCCCATTCTTTATAAGGCTTTATATCTGCTTAGACTCCCTTTTGTTTTCAGTGATGATTTAAAGTATGTTTTTACCAATATTTTCAATTCTTTTCTCCCCTAGTCCTCATCCCTCATCTTCTCTCAAAAAATCCCAGCACTCAATCAGCCTAAAGGCCATGAGCTATAAGACCTCATGGAAGGTAGACCTCCAAACCCATTATCTCTCTGACCTCAATTTAAATGATTCTACTACTCATCCTGGTCCAGTCACCACAGTAACCTTGCCATTCCTCAACATGCTGGGCATACTCCTATCTTAGAATGTTTGCACTTGCTCTTCACTCTACCTGAAGCATGTTTTGCAGATACCCATATGGCTCAACTGCTCACCTCTTTCAAGTACTTTTTTCAAATGACATCTCAGGGAGGCCTTGCCCACACTGTCTATCTAAAATGACACTTTCTCTCCAGCCCTATCACTCAATATCACCCTTTTGTGTGATTATCACTAGCGTACTATAATTTTATTCATTGATCTTATTTATTTTCTGTATTTTCTCTCCAGAATGTAAGCTCTACAAAATCACAGAATTTTGTTTATTTATAACTTGTCTGTTATCTGTTTTATCTCTAACAATTAGTGCTTGATACATATTAGGCACTCAGTAAATATTTATTCAATAAATGAGTGAATCCTACAATTTACATTTTCTGCCCCTGTATCACATCTACTGAGTACTGCTGGAGATGATCCAAGGGCCCATAACATTGGTACCACTACAGATTTTTGGATTTTTTTCTCAGCTAAGCTCTTGACTGCTGCTCATATTTCTTTAACTCATCTCCATTTCCCCTAGTGGACATTACAAACCTTGCTTTCCTAACTTACTGGAGATCAACACTTTCTAGGGATGACTTTCTCTCAAAGGCTACCAAGAAAACAAAGAGAGCAAATGCTAATCCTACACCTTTCTATCATCAAACCCAAAACCTATCTATATTTTCAGTCATCTTTCCCATCTTCCTTCCAGACTCATAACATAAAGTGTCATCCTGTTCTCAGGCAATTCTTTTACCTATGATTTTTAGTCGGCTGCCATTTATCTTATTTCTTCACTTATCTGTTGGTCCCTATACATCAACTCTCTCTCATCCAATTCCTTCAGTCTGTTAGTAGGATTGTAGTAGATTGTAGATTGTAGTAGACACTGTTTTCACTCTGCCCATATTCCCACCATCCTTGCCATTTTAGGACAAGCTAGCTGAAATTCCCACTATATGAGTTAATGGCTAGATCCCACTCCTCCCTCCACCCCCATCCCACTGTATAAGGAGCCAGAAGTTAACACCCTCCCTGTGACCCAGAAGCAACCTTTAAACAATTTAAACAATTTAACCTTTAAGCAATTCCTAGAGTTGGTGTGTAAGCAAGCACCTTACTCTCCTTACTCTTGGATGAACTATCTCTGATATCTCCGTATACATAGCCCTCTTCCTAAGGTAAAAGTAGGTGTTCCATAGTCAGAAGAGATTGACAGTGGCTCCTTAACTTTTTCTTGACAGCATAAGGTTAAATACTGCAGTTTCCACAGTCTGGTGAGTGTACGTACCAGAATTACAGTACTTTTACCAATCTAACTTCTCTAAATTGATAAAAGCTTTCAAATTTCTCTGCAAAGGAACTTCACATTGAAAGAACATATTTCACACAAATTCCACTACTAATGAATTCCTTCAGACCAGTGGTTTCAACAGGGGTGACTTTGCCTCCCAGGAGAAGTTTAACAATCTGAAGATAGTTTTTACTGACCTAACTGGGGAGGTGCCACAAGCATCCAGTGGATAGAGGCTAGGGATGCTGCTAAACATCCCAGAATGCACAGGACAGAACCCACAACAAAGAATTATCTGACCAAAAGTGTCAACAATGACACCACGGATAAACACTGATTTAAACACAATAAAAAAAAAAAAGAAATCTGAAAAAAATAATCATGCTTACTTCCAATTTGGATTTATATAAATGTCAATCATATGGACCTCCAATAAATGGTTGCTTTGAGATAATAGCTAATGACATTAATACATATATGCTAGAGGTGTCATTTTGAAAATTTGAGGTTCAGTATATGCCACATTCTTTTCCAACTTGACCATTCTCCATGGATGAGCTACATTTTAGGTAAGAAAAGTGTCACATTCCTTCTTGTGATTTTTACAACCTCCATTTCACAAAGAACAATGGAGGGGATCAGCATGTTCTGATTTTGCCTTGGGAGGAATGAAATCAACCAAATAACTTTCTTGACACAAGATCTTAGATGCTGTGAAAATGGACTGGACACTGGAAATTTTAGTGATTTTTATAATTGGAAGTTTGCAGGTATATTTAAACAGGTGAAATATAAATTTGAATGGGAGAGGGGAAGAAGGGAAGGGAGAGAGAGAGAACAGAGGGGGGGGCTTCCTGAAAACACTTTATTTTATTGTTTTAAATTCTGTCATTAGAGATTTATCTCTTTGAATTATGGAGGCTGCAAAACTGTCCCGTGGTAATAAGTGCTCTTTGGTGAAGTAACTTAAATAACATCAACTCACCTTTGAGGGTTTGGGGCTTGATCCCTTCACCTGAATAAGATCTAGGATGGGGACACCTGGGTCAGTCAGTTAAGCATCTGACTCTTGATTTCAGCTCAGGTCATGATCTCAGAGTCATGGGATTGAGCTCCCCATCAGGCTCTGTGCTCAGCAGGGAGTCTGCTTCTCTTTCTCTCTCTCTCTCTCTCCTTCTCCCTCTGCCCCTCCCCCTGCTCATGCTCGCTCTCTCTCTCTCTCTAAAATAAATAATCTTTCTTTTTTTTTTTTTTTAAAGAGAGATCTAGGATGGTCTCATGAGGGACTAGTGAAGATGATATATAGACCAGATGGAGCTGAGTCATTCAGATACTGACACTCCCCCCCAAACTGCCCATGACTTACTAACCAAGATCCCAATCAGTTTTTCCTTAATTTCTCTGAATATCAATATCCTTCAAAAATCCTTTTTGGAGGACTTTAATCTGAGTCAGTGTCTGTCATTTGTAACTAAAGCATCATTGAGACAGGATGTCATGTCAGGTTCATAACAAGACAAGGTTATGGACAGGATAGCATTTTCGGTAGACAATTATGCTAGAATAGAGGATGGATTGGATGAGGGTGGGATTGAAGACTAGGAGATCAGTCTGGAAACTATTATAGTAGTCTAGATAGAAGATGGGAACTTGCCCTTGAGAAGTAATTCTGAAATAGAAGGTAAATAAGAGACATAGAAAGGAGTTAATACTTGTAAATTATCTAATTGGATGTGAGGACAAAGTAATAGGGGTTGCTTAGCATGAGTTCCAGATTTCTGGTGTAAATGACTAAATAGTAGCATTAGCTATAGAAGAAGCAGTTTAGGGCAAAGTTCAGCTCAGTTTGCAATTTATTGTTTGATTTTCTGGTGGATTATCCAGATGAAGATGTCTAAGGAGGAAGTGGCTTCCATATCTGCTAAACATAGATTTAGAAGTCATCAAAATACAGTTGATGGTAAAAGCCATGAGAGTGAATGACACTGCCCATCGTCCGGCAAGGCTGAAACATGACTCTGTAAGATATCTGAATAGTCTAAATGTGGTTGTAAAGAATTTTATTTTAGAACCTCATGGGCCCTACTAAAGTTTTTTAATCGCTTTTTTTTCATGAACTATAAGAAATTCCTGATGTATTTTTATGAGAGACATCATAGCATATCAGAATGTTTCTTAGCTTTGGATTCAAATCAAAATCAAACTGAAATTCCTTACCAGCCATTGGTCAAGTTAATTATCTTCTTATAAATTTGTTAACTCAAATATCAAAATAGGAATCTTACAGACTTGCTTTGAAGATTACATAAAATGATCTGTAAGAGAGTTCTGGAACCATGCAGAAGCTCCTTTACTTGCAAAGAATTAGTTTGCATAAGCCTGATCTTAAGTCAATGTGTGTAAAATCCAAAGAAACACCAAGGTTTAGTTTGTGGTCCTAGACACATTTCTCTAAAATAACTTAAAACTAAACATAGTTTTATCTTCTGCTGATAAATATATTCAAATAGGAATCTTTTTCAAAATATGACTGTTGCATCTATATGAAAATATCTGAATAAGATCAGCCACTTTCATGATGATCTGTACACAGGTGAAAGGAAACTTGTTAGCATTGGTAATAGTACTTACAGCCTCATCACTGATTTTAATGTGTGAAATTTGAAAGAGCTCTGAGCCCATGGAAACTCCACCAGCTTGGGGCAATCATCCTAACTTTATGACAGAGCACACTCAATGCTTCCAAGCTCCTTCATTTACAAACGCACAGCCTCACTTCTGAATGCCTAACCCAGTACTTGGCACACTGGCTGCAGATTAAAATCACCTGGGAAGTAAAAATTATGAAGAATAAAAGCAAGCCAGTCTCCAGGTCTTATCCTGAAATTATGATTTCACTAGTGTGTTAGGAGATAGGGTCAGGCTGAAAACCCACTGCCAGAGCCACTTGCTCGAACACCGTTCTATTTTTTTTTTCAATCACTTTTCTTCATCTCTTGCTATTAATTTTAATGGTACAGACACAGGGCCTTCAAGTATTTTACGATTTGTGATACATCCTTTGGATTCATTCTTCCTGAAAAATGAGTCATTTCATACCCTTGTGTTATACTCATCCATTTCTTTATCACTTTTAATTTATAAAAATTGCTTCTACTTTCCATCTCATCATGTATTTTCTTTTTGGCACTTATTTTGCACTTATCTGCTATGATGGGGTTAATCATGATCATAAATTACCTCAAAGCTAATACATGCATGGCAGACTTCCTGTCTAGGACTCAAGAAATACAATGACTAACACGACCTAACATTACTACCTACCCCATCTATTGGTGGTGGGTGCTTTTAATTGCATAATTTCATTCACATAGTGAAAGCCAACAGATTGAAAATTTATAGGTGGCAAAGCTTCTGTGCCAGATATGAATAGGCACTCAATATATGTTAGTTTCCTCTCTAAATTATGTGCTTGCTCTGCCCCTGCCTATCCTATCATCCACATTTGAATAATAAATGCATTAGGCAGATCTTGTCTAATTCTGAATTCTAATCTCTGGTGAGCTATTAATATTCAGCGATTGTGTTTCTTCCCTTTGTAGAATGGAACAGAGTTTGCATTCATGAGTGGGGATCCTCAGGGTATTCACATCCCATTTACTCACAGAGACAGTGATAATGACCCATTCAAAAAGGATGATGTTCAATCATAACAGAATGAGGAAAAAGAGATGAAACACTGGGTGAGATAGGTGTGTGGGGATTGAGAAAGGGATGATGGTTCCAGACAAGGACAGGGCTCCTTTTTTCTCATCAGAAAGAGGCAACTTTTGGTGATTACAAGGATGGGCTCTTTCCTCCACACCATGAGGCAGGCACCACATCTGACTGGAAAAGCTAACTCATTCTGAGCAGCTGCTCTAGTGAACACCAGAAGAGAGCTAAGGGAAGTGTTTCCATGATCACAAACAAACAAAAGGGAGCATGGAAACTAACATCTCTTTCTAAAATGTTTCAAAGCTCCAAGGACAGGGGGGAAGGAAGGAGAGAAGGAAGGAAAGAAGGAAGGAAGGAACACATCCCTTCAACAATATAGAAGCATATAAATAACACATCTGAAATAACTTCATTTACAACAGTGTAGTCAAGAAAAGAAAGTATGGGATTTGGAATCAAAGAGAACCAAACTTAGACTCGAGCTTTGGCCTTTATATTTTGCTGAATTCTTTTAGGAGGTCCCTTAATCTTTCTGAGACTCCATTTATGAGTGAAATGATAATATAAAATATTAATATAAAAAATGTAGGTTATCGGGGGGGGGGGCAGAGCAAGATGGCGGAGGAGTAGGAGACCTGGATTTTGTCTCCTCTCGGGAATTCAGCTGGATAGGGATCAAACCGTTCTGAACACCTACAAACTCAACAGGAGATCAAAGAAAAGAATAGCAACAACTCTCTCATCAGAAAAGCAACCACTTTCTGGAAGGTAGGACTTGCGGAGAAGTGAATCCGAGGCGATATTCGGGAGGATAGACAGCGGGGGAGGGGCCTCCGTCGGCCGCTTCTGGCAAGTGATAGAGCCACGGAGCACAAAATCGGAACTTTTAAAAGTCTGCTCCGCTGAGGGACGTCACTCTGGTGGCTAAGCGGGGGGTGGAACCCTCCAGGACAGCGTGGTCTCAGGACCCTTGGGGTCACAGAAAGACCGGGGGTGCCTGAGTGCGGCAGAGCTCCCAGGTAACGGAGCAGGGAAGCCGGCTGCAGAGGCGGAGCCCAGGCGCGGGCTCTCAGCTCGGGGTGGCCATAGACCGTGATCCGTGGCACAGTCGGGCCCCTGCTCCTCCAGCAGGGACCCAACAAGCGGCAGATCCGAGGAGACTCACCTTCCTCCCCCGGAGGAGCCGCGCGGGAGTGCACCGCAGGGATCTGCTGGGTTTGGAGACTCCACCCGGGATCGGGTGCCAGAGATAGAAATGCGCGGTCACAGGCCGGGCGAGCACGGAGAGCGGCCGGAGACCAGGGAGACGGGAGTGACTGACGGCTTTTCTCTGGGGGTTCACTGAGGAGCGGGGCCCCGAGTTCTCGGCTCCTCCGGGGCGGAGATTGGGAGGCCGCCATTTTCACTCTCCGCCTCCAAAGCTGTACGGAAAGCTTGCAGGGAACAAAAGTTCCGGAGAGCAAACGCGAGCAGATTACTTAGCCGGGAGGGGGCAAGGGCGGGGCAACTCCGCCTCCAGCAGAGACATTTGGAAACCACGGCAACAGGCCCCTCCCCAGAAGATCAGTGAGAAGAGGCAGCCAAGACCAAGTTTACCGATCAATGAGAACGGCAGAACTCCAGCGCTAGGGGAATACTGCACATAGAATTCATGGCTTTTTTTACCATGATTCTTTAGTCTTTCAAAGTTAATTTTTTTTAACTGTCTTTTTTTCTTTTTTTTTTTGAATTTTTCTTTTTCCCTTTTTCAACCAACATCTTATCAATCCCTTTTTTTAAAAAACATTTTTATTTTTCATTTTTAAAGTCACATTCTATCCCTTCATGGTAGTTACCCGTATTTTTGGCATATATATATATAAGTTGTTCTCTCTTTAAAATTTTGAGATAGTTTCTTCTAACAGATTAAAATATACCCTAAATCTCTAGTATATGGTGTTTTCTACTCCCCTGACTGATCACATTCTCTCCCTTTTTTTCCTTTTTTCTTTTTTAAATCCTCTTCTTTCTTTTTTCAAACAACTTCTTCTCAATTCCTTTTATAGAAATTTTATAATTTCCATCTTTACAGTCATATTCCATCCCTTCATCATATCAACCCTTATTTTTGTACATATATAAGTTTTTCTTTCTTTAAAATTTTGGGAGGCACTTTCTTCTAACAGACCAAAATACACCCCAAATCTAGTGTGTGGCACTGATCTATATACCAGCCTGATCATATTTGATCATATTCTGGGTTTTTTTGTTTTGTTCTGGTTTTGTTTGTTTTTATCTTTTTCTTTTTCTTTGTTTTCTTTTTCTTTTTTCTCTCTTTCCATTTCTTTGTCCACTGCTTCAGGTCTTTTCTGATTTGTTTAGAGTATATTTTCTGGGGACGTTGTTACTCTGCTAGCATTTTATTCTCTCATTAATCTATTCTCCTCTGCACAAAATGACAAGATGGAAAAAATCACCTCAACAAAAAGAACAAGAGGTAGTACCGACTGCCAGGGACCTACTCAATACGGACATTAGTACGATGTCAGATCTAGAGTTCAGAATCATCACTTTAAAGCTACTAGCTGCGCTTGAAAAAAATATGGAAGTTATTAGAGAAACCCTTTCTGGAGAAGTAAAAGAACTAAAATCTAATCAAGTAGAAATCAAAAAGGCTATTAATGAGGTGCAATCAAAAATGGGGGCGCTAACTGCTAGGATAAATGAGGCAGAAGAGAGAATCAGTAATATAGAAGACCAAATGATGGAAAATAAAGAAGCTGAGAAAAAGAGAGATAAACAACTACTGGATCACGAGGGCAGAATTCGAGAGATAAGCGGTACCGTAAGACGAAATAACATTAGAATAATTGGGATCCCAGAAGAAGAAGAAAGAGAGAGAGGGGCAGAAGGTATAATGGAGCAAATTATAGCAGAGAACTTCCCTAATTTGGGGAAGGAAACAGGCATCAAAATCCAGGAAGCACAGAGAACCCCTCTCAAAATCAATAAAAATAGGTCAACACCCCAACATCTAATAGTAAAACTTACGAGTCTCATAGACAAAGAGAAAATCCTGAAAGCAGCTCGGGAGAAGAGATATGTAACCTACAATGGTAGAAATATTAGATTGGCAACAGACCTATCCACAGAGACATGGCAGGCCAGAAAGGACTGGCAGGATATATTCAGAGCACTAAATGAGAAAAATATGCAGCCAAGAATACTATATCCAGCTAGGCTGTCATTGAAAATTGAAGGAGAGATAAAAAGCTTCCAGGACAAACAAAAACTAAAGGAATTTGCAAACACAAAACCAGCCCTACAAGAAATATTGAAAGCGGTCCTCTAAGCAAAGAGAGACCCTAAAAGCAACATAGACCAGAAAGGAACACAGACAATATACGGTAACAGTCACCTTACAGGCAATACAATGGCACTAAATTCCTATCTTTCAATAGTTACCCTGAATGTAAGGGGCTAAATGCCCCAATCAAAAGACACAGGCTATCAGACTGGATTAAAAAACAAGACCGATCGATATGCTGTCTGCAAGAGACTCATTTTAGAACCAAAGACACCCCCAGATTGAAAGGGAGGGGGTGGAAAACCATTTACCATGCTAATGGACACCAAAAGAAAGCTGGGGTGGCAATCCTTATATCAGACAAATTAGATTTTAAACCAAAGACTGTAATAAGAGATGAGGAAGGACATTATATCCTACTTAAAGGGTCTATCCAACAAGAAGATCTAACAATTGTAAATATCTATGCCCCTAACATGGGAGCAGCCAATTATATAAGGCAATTATAACAAAAGCAAAGAAACACATCAACAACAATACAATAATAGTGGGGGACTTTAACATTCCCCTCACTCAAATGCACAGATCGTCTAAGCAAAAGATCAACAAGGAAATAAAGACTTTAAATGACACACTGGACCAAATGGACTTCACAGACATATTCAGAACATTCCACCCCAAAGCAACGGAATACACATTCTTCTCTAGTGCCCATGGAACATTCTCCAGAATCGATCACATCCTAGGTCATAAATCAGGTCTCAACCGGTACCAAAAGATTGGGATCATTCCCTGCCTATTTTCAGACCACAATGCTTTGAAACTAGAACTCAATCACAAGAGGAAAGTCAGAAAGAACTCAACTACATGGAGGCTAAAGAGCATCCTACTGAAGAATGAATGGGTCAACCAGGAAATTAAAGAAGAATTAAAAAAAATACATGGAAACCAATGAAAATGAAAACACAACTATTCAAAATCTTTGGGATGCAGCAAAGGCAGTCCTAAGAGGAAAGTATATAGCAATACAAGCCTTACTCAAGAAACAAGAAAGGTCTCAAGTACACAACCTAACCCTACACCTAAAGGAGCTAGAGAAAAAACAGCAAATAAAGCCTAAACCCAGCAGGAGAAGAGAAATAATAAAGATCAGAGCAGAAATCAATGAAATAGAAACTAAAAGAACAGTAGAACAGATCAATGAAACTAGGAGCTGGTTCTTTGAAAGAATTAACAAGATTGATAAACCCCTGGCCAGACTTATCAAAAAGAAAAGAGAAAGGACGCAAATCAACAAAATCATGAATGAAAGAAGAGAGATCACAACCAACACCAAAGAAATACAAACAATTATAAGAACATATTATGAGCAACTCTATGCCAGCAAATTAGATAACCTGGAAGAAATGGATGCATTCCAAGAGATGTATCAACTACCAAAACTGAACCAGGAAGAAATAGAAAACCTGAACAGACCTATAACCACTAAGGAAACTGAAGCAGTCATCAAAAATCTCCCAAAAAACAAAAGCCCAGGGCCAGATGGCTTCCCGGGGGAATTCTACCAAACATTTCAAGAAGAATTAATACCTATTCTTCTGAAACTGTTCAAAAAAATAGAAATGGAAGGAAAACTTCCAAACTCGTTTTATGAGGCCACCATTACCTTGATCCCAAAACCAGACAAAGACCCCATCAAAAAGGAGAATTACAGTCCGATATCCCTGATGAACATGGATGCAAAAATTATCACCAAAATACTAGCCAATAGGATCCAACAGTACATTAAAAGGATTATTCACCATGACCAAGTGGGATTTATCCCTGGGCTGCAAGGTTGGTTCAACATCCACAAATCAATCAATGTGATACAATACGTTAACAAAAGAAAGAACAAGAATCATATGATCCTCTCAATAGATGCAGAAAAAGCTTTTGACAAAGTACAGCATACTTTCTTGATCAAAACTCTTCAGAGTATAGGCATAGAGGTTACATACCTCAATATCATAAAAGCCATCTATGAAAAACCTACAGTGAATATCATTCTCAGTGGGGAGAAACTGAGGGCTTTTCCCCTAAGGTCAGGAACACGGCAGGGATGTCCACTATCACCACTGCTGTTCAACATAGTATTGGAAGTCCTAGCCACAGCAATGAGACAACAAAAAGAAATAAAAGGCATCCAAATCGGCAAAGAAGATGTCAAATTCTCACTCTTTGCAGATGATATGATACTTTATGTGGAAAACCCCAAAGACTCCACCCCAAAACTGCTAGAACGCATACAGGAATTCAGTAAAGTGGCAGGATATAAAATCAATGCACAGAAATCAGTGGCATTCCTATACACCAAAAACAAGACAGAAGAAAGAGAAATTAAGGAGTCGATCCCATTTACAATTGCACCCAAAACCATAAGATACCTAGGAATAAATCTAAGCAAAGAGACAAAGGATCTGTACTCAAAAAACTATAAAATACTCATCAAAGAAATTGAGAAAGACACGAAGAAATGGAAAAACGTTCCATGCTCATGGATTGGAAGAACAAATATTGTGAAGATGTCAATGCTACCTAGAGCAATCTACACATTCAATGCAATCCCCATCAAAATACCATCCAATTTTTTCAAAGAAATGGAACAAATAATCCTAAAATTTGTATGGAACCAGAAAAGACCCCGCATATCCAGAGGAATGTTGAAAAAGAAAAGCAAAGCTGGTGGCATCACAATTCCGGACTTCCAGCTCTATTACAAAGCTGTCATCATCAAGACAGCATGGTACTGGCACAAAAACAGACACATAGATCAATGGAACAGAATAAAGAGCCCAGAAATGGACCCTCAACTCTATGGTCAACTCATCTTTGACAAAGCAGGAAAGAATGTCCAATGGAACAAAGACAGTCTCTTCAACAAATGGTGTTGGGAAAAATTGGATAGCCACATGCAGAAGAATGAAACTGAACCATTTCCTTATACCACACACAAAAATAGACTCCAAATGGTTGAAAGACCTCAATGTGAGACGGGAGTCCATCAAAATCCTAAAGGAGAACACAGGCAGCAACCTCTTTGACCTCAGCCGAAGCAACTTCTTCCTAGAAACATCGCCAAAGGCAAGGGAAGCAAGGGCAAAAATGAACTATTGGGACTTCATCAAGATAAAAAGCTTTTGCAAAGCAAAGGAAACAGTCAACAAAACCAAAAGACAACCGACAGAATGGGAGAAGATATTTGCAAATGACATATCAGATAAAGGGCTAGTATCCAAAATCTATAAAGAACTCATCAAACTCAACACCCAAAGAACAAAGAATCCAATCAAGAAATGGGCAGAAGACATGAACAGACATTTTTCCAAAGAAGACATCCAAATGGCCAACAGACACATGAAAAAGTGCTCAATATCGCTCGGCATCAGGGAAATCCAAATCAAAACCTCAATGAGATACCACCTCACACCAGTGAGAATGGCTAAAATTAACAAGTCAGGAAACGACAGATGTTGGCGGGGATGCGGAGAAAGGGGCACTCTCCTACACTGTTGGTGGGAATGCAAGCTGGTGCAGCCACTCTGGAAAACAGTATGGACGTTCCTCAAAAAGTTGAAAATAGAGCTACCATATGATCCAGCAATTGCACTACTGGGTATTTACCCCAAAGATACAAATGTAGGGATCCAAAAGGGTACGTGCACCCCGATGTTTATAGCAGCAATGTCCACAATAGCCAAACTGTGGAAAGAGCCAAGATGTCCATTGACAGATGAATGGATAAAGAAGATGTGGTATATATATACAATGGAATATTATGCATCCATCAAAAGGAATGAGATCTTGCCATTTGCAATGACGTGGATGGAACTGGAGGGTATTATGATGAGCGAAATAAGTCAAACAGAGAAAGACATGTATCATATGATCTCACTGATATGAGGAATTCTTAATCGCAGGAAACAAACTGAGGGTTGCTGGAGTAGGGGGTGGGGTGGGAGGGATGGGGTGACTGGGTGATAGACACTGAGGAGGGTATGGTAAGCACTGTGAATTGTGCAAGACTGTTGAATCTCAGATCTGAACCTCTGAAACAAATAATGCAATATATGTTAAGAAAAAAAAAAGAAGATAGCAGGAGGGGAAGAATGAAGGGGGGGAAATCAGAGGGGTAGACAAACCATGAGAGACGATGGACTCTGAAAAACAAACTGGGGGTTCTAGAGGGGAGGGGGATGGGAGGATGGGTTAGCCTGGTGGTGCGTATTGAGGAGGGCACATTCTGCATGGAGCACTGGGTGTTATGCACAAACAATGAATCATGGAACACTACATCTAAAACTAATGATGTAATGTATGGGGATTAACATAAGAATAAAAAAAAAAAAGAAGTGCAAAAAAAAAAAAAATGTAGGTTATCTGTGTGAAGGACATCAACAGTTTAGTCCAGAGTTAGGGTGAGTCAAGGAGAAACAACTTTGTTCCCCACTCACAACATGGTACAAATCTCACGCCCATTTTTGCTGCAGAACTGAGTTGGGTTAGACATCTAATGACTAATGTTAAGCGGGAACAAAAACACATATCTGAACAATAGTAGGCAAGAGTTCAAGAGCAGTGCAGGCTGAATTTATAGCAGATCCTGTCTTACATTTCTATCCCCCAAAAGCAACAAAATCTGCAGCATTATAAGCCTATTTCAACCATCTAAAATTTACATTATCAAATAGCTCTCATGGCTTCTGTGTCTAAAATAGCAACATTCAGATTATTTTAAAGTTGTCAACAGCAATGTATTGGTACTTATTTTACATTTGTGTAACCAAAGGATCCCTTTCGATACTTTTTCAAAACAACTTCTAATTTGAGTTTGAGACATCAAGGAAGCTGGAAACTGGCCAGCAGGTTGTTAAGGATGATCATTTGGCTTGCCTGCTCTGCTACGAAGTTGCAGTTGGCTCTTCTCCTTACTGACATTCAAGCAGAGCACCCCGATGCCTACAGTATTATCAAGTAGAAAATAAAAAGGAAAAGAGAAAATAGCTTTATAATGTCTGATGAGATTGACTTATATAGTAAATGCAATTTTAAAAGTAAAGGGTAGGGCGCCTGGGTGGCTCAGTTGGTTAAGCGACTGCCTTCGGCTCAGGTCATGATCCTGGAGTCCCTGGATCGAGTCCCACATTGGGCTCCCTGCTTGGCAGGGAGTCTGCTTCTCCCTCTGACCTTCCCCCTTCTCATGTACTCGCTCTCTCTCATTCTCTCTCTCTCAAATAAAAATAAATAAATAAATCTTTAAAAAAATAAAAAATTAAAAAAATAAAAAGTAAAGGGTAAAGTTTTCTCGACTTACTGTTGCTTTCTAAAAGGGATTAGAAAAGACCATGAGCAGAAAAATAATAGGCTCAGATCATTTTAGATCGGAGGGTTTAATAATCTCATCCCTCACAGGACTTCATTTGTTGGCTATTATGCCTTTCAAAATCTGTATCTCCAGCCTAGATTTTCCTTCAAATGCCTTGCCCACATTTTAACTGCATATTGGACGTGTCCACTTAAATATTTCTCAGTATCTTGAACTCTGTGTTCCAGTATTTGTCAGGAGAGGCTAGCCTTATTCTGTGAGCACAAACAGCTCCCAACTCTCAAAAGCATAACTATTCTATCTCCAGCTCACACAAGGTCCTACTCTCTTGACTGGGCAAAAATCTGAAGCACCTCTCCTCCATGGTGTGACTCAGGAGTCTCAGCTGCTTTGATTTTGTGGCTCAACCACGTCAACATATGGCCCTCCTGCTTCTCACCAAAGAGGAATTAAAAGACTAGAGAATGGCCCAGGGGTTTCCATGGCTTCGTCCCAAAAATAGCATACATTGCTTCCATCCACACTTCATTAGCCAGAGATAGTTACATGGTCCCTCCTAACTGCAAGGGTGCTGCCAAGTTTAGTTGGTGGTGCATCAGAAAGAAGGAATACGAAATGGAAATGCACACCACATGGCACCATCTTTGGCCAAATTTCCTAGTTCGGATTCCCAGGCCAGAAACCATGGCTTCGTCCAATCTTTTTTTCCATCATTCCCACATGCCATCAATCCATAAGGGGATACCATTAATTCTGCTTGCTCTATGTCTATCAAATCAGTTCACTTTTCTTTTTATATACACATATATATTACTTTTCTTTTTTCCCACCTCCACTCCATAAATTCAAACTCTCATCACACCTCTCTCTGATGGCTGCAACAACTTCCTCACAGGTCTCCCTGTCTTCAGGATTCTTTATCAAATCATTTCTCTGTACAGCAGCCATAGTGATCTTTCTAAAATGCAAACATGATTGTATTGACTTAAGCTCCTGCTAAAACCTTTCCTTAGAAGCCTGTTTCTTTAAAAAAAAAAAGCCCAAATCTGTAAACATGATTCATAAAGCCCTGCATTACCTGGTCAGTGCTTACTTTCTCTAAATTCATCTTTTGCCAACATATACCTTGTAGTGGCTGCAGTGATGTGCCACCCAGGTTCCCCTTCAACTCTGACTCGCTCATTTCACCAGCCACTGAAATGTTGCCAACTGATAGCTCACAGCTGAAGTCCTTTTCCAGAAATTGCCTTCAACCAAAGGAAGTTGCCTCACCCACGGTTACTCCATCATCCTTGTGGCCGCCTTTATCCAAGGTCAATGGAGAACACAAAGGCCCTCTCCTTGCTTCAATCTGTGACAAATTTAAGGAGACATCCCTGTTCCAGAACTCACTAAAGGACAGCCTGAGATCTCTGTCATAAGTCCTCAGGATTCAGCTTCTCCCACTTCTGCCCAGTTCTGCCCCACCCCTCACTCCCTGAGAGGTGTCATCAATTGAGAGCATTCTTCTGATAAGCTCCTACACTGACATCTCTGTCCTAGAGTCTGTTTCCTGGGGAACCTAAAACGTGCCTCAAACTCTATGCTTCAACCATTTGAAATACAGCACCCAGAATATGTTCTTCTTTCTGGACCTTTTTTCATGTGGTGTCTGCGACCTGGAATGCCAATGCCACCTCCCTCATTTTGCCAGAGTCATCCCTACGTATCCTTAAGGACTTGAATGTCACATCATGTCAACAAAGAACATTACATCTACAAAGAAGCCCTCTCATGGAGTCCATGTTAGGTGCTGCATATACATCTTCCCTTCCTCAAAACCCTACTCTCAGATATGCAGTGGCAATGCATTTTAGGTGACATGATGGACTTACAATAAAAATCTGTGATCCCAGTTATTTGGCTCTGGGATTGAAGCCCGGAAAACATAGGCTGTTATTTGTTTATTTTATTCTGAACATATCCCTTACTAGCTCCCTGGGCTCATTAGCACTTCCTGTTAATCTGGGAACCTCTGAATCCCCTGAACTCTGCAGCAGGGCCTTGGGGAGACTGAGTGCTACCCAGATTCCTTCTGCTGCCCCCTTTACCCAATCACTTACAGACCATTTGGATATGGCAACAACCTGAAGGCTAGAATTCCTTCAGGGATCTTCAGCTTCTCCTGTGTTACATCTTCCCCTTCACTTCTCTCACCAACCTCAATGTCAGGGGCTGACTCTCTACATCCTCTTCCAACATCCTGAGACCTCTCTACACCTGGCATAGAGAGTCTACCTCTTTGATCCAATCTTTCACTTATCTTTCAGTATCCTAAGGGATGATAAAGTAATTTAGAAAATTATTTCCTCTCTTACAGTCTGTTGCAGGGCTACTAACTTCCTAAAAGGGTCAAGAAAGTCAACTTTTTAAAATTTAAGACTGATCAGTGGCCTCTTTTCTAAGTGATACCCTCCTTTTCCTTCCCTGGAGCAGGGAGCCTGGCAGCTCAGCATGAGGTGGGTGAAAGCTACAGGAAAAAACACATTTAGGAAGAATATGAAAATGTGTGGGTTTAATATTTGCCAAGAATTATCCCACCTTACATCTATTCATGTGTCTGACACTCCAGAGTGTTTCCTGTCAGCTGTAAGCATTTTGATTTGTCTTTGCAAAGTCAGTGACTAGTATAGTACAAAGCACATGGCAGGTGCTCAAACATTATTTGTTGAAAGACATTCAGGGTATCTCTACCTCCAAGTTCAGGTCTATTATGATGCTTCTCCTGTCCTGAAGAGCTCCATCTGTTTATCTCTTTAAACTCTTACCTCTGCTCTCCTTTAATTTAAGTAAAATTCATCCTCTAAAACACCAGTCTCCTCTGTTTTCGCCAGTAATCCATGCATTTGAGTATGTAGTAAAACAAAAAAAGCTAGATCTTTGTACACACAGTAAACATACTGTTATTTTTAGCACTGGTTTACATTTGTGGTATATATTTTATATACTTATTTTTTATGTTTATTATTTTTTTGTCTTATTCAACTATTGCCCCAGACTTTCCACTAGACTCCAAACTGCTAAAGATAGAAAATTATTTTTTCTCTCTTTTGTATCATCTGTCTTTGGTATAATTTTTTTCTGCCTACAATATAAAAACTAATGTTAACCAGCACACAAATATTTAAGTAAGGGAATTAGACTTCGGGACTATAAATAACTTCCAATATTTATTCCAATTAGGTACTGAGGTACACAAGAATTTCTAAGCCTGGCTAAGGCTACATAGTTGTGATCATAAAAATAATAGTGGGTGCCTGGGTGGCTCAGTCTGTTAAGCATCTGCCTTCCACTCAGGTCATGATCTCAGGGTCCTGGGATTGAACCCCACGTCGGGCTCTCTGCTCAGCAGGGAGTCTGCTTCTCTCTCTCCCTGTCTCTCTCTTTCTCTCAAATAAATAAATAAAATCTTTAAAAATAATAATAGCTAAGATTTATTGAGCTATGACTACTATGAGCCAGTCTACTTATTAAGAATACTACTTTGGGGCACCTGGGTGGCTCAGTCAGTTGAGCGACCAACACTTGATTTCAGCTCAGGTCGTGATCTCTAGGTTGTGAGATCAAATCTCCACACTGGATGTGGAGCCTGCTTAAGATTCTCTCCCCCTCTTCCCTTGCCCCTCCTCCACTGCTCTCTCTAAAAAAAAAAAAAAAAATACTACTTCACAGCATCTTAGAAGGTTACTGCTGTAGATGTTCTCATTTTACAGGTGAGTCTAAATAACTTGTCCAAAGACACATAGGCTAAGTGTCAAAATCATAATTCAAGCTAAGACAGGGTAGTTCAGAATTCATACTTGTACTGCAGTACAATACCAGCTACTTTCTGCATATCTGAATGACCTGATATTACTAGGAAACACTCTTCCTACTCTACCCACTTAGTTGTCTAATATGATGGAAGGGTTATAATTGTCACACACTATAGCTGCTTAAATGGATCCTAAGTAAATAGTACTTGACCTCCATTTGGAGTCTTCTGCTTTAAACCCAGTCAAACTCTTCTTAGGGTATGCTTTAACAGAACTTTCCACAACACATTCCAAATGACTCTAATGAACCACACTGCTTAATAAGTCTAAGCTAAGCTAAAGTGCACTGGAAAACCTGATCTGAACATCATTAAAACACATGCTCACTAGGAGTACAGAATGCTGCTGGAAACAATACATGATGAAATCTATAAAAGGGGGCCATTTATCTCTAAGCATGGCAGTGGCTACCCAGACTAACAGGCTGTGTTTTAATATCATATCAGTCAGTTACACTTCTTTTAGTTACCAGTAACAGAATTCAACTTGAACTAGTTTAAGCAAAAACAAGGACATTTATTAAAAACGTGCATGGAGAGCTTATGCAGGCAGGGAGCCAGGTAGCCCTTTGGAAATCAATGGAACCAGTGGCTACAAGGCCAGAAGAAATGCAGATTAACCACTCTCATCTCATTTTCTTCCATGCATTTCCTTCTTTGGTCACTCATTGCAAATCACATTTTTTTTAATTTGCCTATATCCACTGTGGAAAATAGCTCTGAAAGCTTCTGAGATTGTCCAATTTCTTGCCACCTATATAAAAGAATGAATTCTCTCTAGTCAAATTTGAAATCTCTGGAGAAGTCAGTTGGTCTAGCCTGAGACATGTACCCATCATGACCAGTTAAATATGGACTGATGTAGGTTCTTGAGCGGGGGTTTCATTTTTGTACAATTGAATGGTGACCTGGAGATATCACCATAACATTTGTATGTACACCACAGCTCCCACATGACTATGTATTTGGTCAGTGTATAGGGAGAAGGGCTGGTGAATTCGTAGAAAAGAGGGTATGAGATAGATAAATTAATAGGTGTTCAGCTCAAACAGGGAAGAAGGGAAGCATATCTATAATTCTCAAACATGCCTAGGTATGTCATAGATTTTGAAGGCATAAAAGAAGAACGGTATTCTAAATCACAACCTCAAACACCATCTTCCTGAGCATGAATGAGCATATACATGGTGTTCCTTTTCCTTCACTTGGGCTACTCTAGATGCAGAGTTTGGCTGAGTATGAATAAGACTAAACTAAAAACAAAGGATAAAGACCTCTCATGGGGCTTGTTCTTAGTGATGTTCTTAGTAATATGAGAAAAGGCACAGAAAACTAATCTTTGCTTAATCCTCAAACAACACTATAAAGTGTTCTATAGTATCTCCATTTAGCAGATGTGAAAACAGAGACTCAGAGAGACAATAACTTCCCCCAATTTAATAAGCACTAAATTTAAACTCAGTCCAGACTTAGCCCAAAGACTGTACTTTTTGGTTTGTTTGTTTTTACCACAGAAATGCATTTCAGAATATAAAAAGAAAAGAAAAGAAAAAACTCAAGCTCTGACGAATTTTGGTGAGAAAATATAAAATACAAATAATATAATAAATTGTATAGGGGAAGAAAATATCAGCATTAGAGCAAGAAAGGGGAAAGCCCTAGGTAATGAGGCTCATGAAGTAGAAGAGGGACCACATAGGTAACCGTGTGCAGTGATGGAATCTGTAAGACATACTTGTTCAGAAATTCCATTGAACATTTCCTAGGAAAATAATGTCATATAACTCAAGACTTGGACAGCTTGGTTAATGACTAGTTTCTAGTGAACTTTGAAGCTCTGACCACAGTTTCCTGGGCCAACTGGCCAGGGATAATGACTTCATACAATCATTTACGCTTGGTGAAACATGGGTTGGTACATATTAATCAGAGAGTCTCAGGGTATAAATTCCAGGAAGGTTCTGAGATGTCATTTGATAAGGGAGGCAGTGGAATACTCAGTTCACAGATAAGGAAACTGAAGCCCAAGCAGAGCCAGTGACTTGGCCACACTCACACCAAGAACCAAAGATAGAATCAGTGTCCTAACTTCTACTCGGTCCACCGAGAAGAAGTCCTGTGAGAGAACAGAGCCAAGCTGTCAAGTGTTGGGTGATGAGCCCCAGTCACAGTCAGGGCCAAACCTAAGGTAGGGTGAGAGTGTCCATAAATACGGACAAGCCTGTGTTGGTAGGGGAGAGGACCCTGGACCTGTGGGTCTTCATGTGGTCTGAGGTCAAAGTAGCTGTTCTGAGTTTAAGCAAGTTATTAAAATACAATTCAGAGCCTCTAGATGTACTCAGATTTTCTGAAATAGTCATGTTCAACTTTTGTTCAGTTCTGAAAATAGTCTAATGTTCTTATACTGGGAAAAACAATTGGATGGAAGCTTCCAGTTTACCAAGGTCAACCTCTTCCTCAACACAGGTTGTTGCCATATGCTGATCTACTCTCTCAACTCCTTCCCTTGGTAGGAACTTGTTACCCCCTCTCTTCTGAAACTTTTAAATAATACAATAAAACATGATTCCATGAACTCCCTCACTCTGGCACTAATCCAACCCTCCTGTTCCACACTGAACAAGTCTAGATATATAGGCACACCTCAGAGATATTGCAGATTCAGTCCCAGACCACCATAATAAAGTGAATATCACAATAAAGTGAGTCAAATGAATTTTTTTACTTCCCAGTGCAATAAAAGTTATATTTGCAGTATACTGTAGTCTTTTAAGTGTGCAATAGCATTATGTCTGAAAAAGCAATGTACATACCTTCATTTAAAAATACTTTATTGCTAAAAAAATGCTAACCATCATCTGAGCTTTCAGCGAGTCATAATGTTTTTGCTGGTGGAGGATCTTGCCTCCATGTTGATGGCTGCTGACTTACCAGGGTGGTGGTTGCTGAAGGTGGGGGTGGCTGTGGCAATTTTTTAAAATAAGACAACAGTAAAGTTTGCCTCATCAAGTCACTCTACCTTTCACAGACAATTTCTTTGTAGCATGTGATGTTATTTGATAGCATTGTACCCACAGTAGAATTCTTTTAAAATCAGAGTCCCATCCTGTCAAAACATGCTGCTGCTTTATCAACTAAGTTTATTTAATATTCTAAATTCTTAGTTGTCATTTCAACAATCTTCATAGCATTTTCACCAGGAGTACTTTCCATCTCAAGCAACCACTTTCTTTGCTCATCCATAGAAAGCAACTCCTTAGCCATTCAAGTTTTATCATGAGCTTGCAGCAACTCAGGCACATCTTCAGTCTCTACTTCTAATCCCAGTTCTCTTGCTATTTTACACTCCATCAGCAACTACATCTTCCATGGAAGTCTTGAACCCCTCAAAGTCCTCCATGAGGGTTGGAATCTACTTCTTCCAAGTGCCCATTAGTGTTGATATTTTGACCTCTGCCCATGAATCACAAATGTTCTTAATGGTATCGAGAATGGTGAATCCTTTACAGAAGGTTTTCAATTTAGTTTGCCCAGAGCCCTAAGAGAAATCACTGTCTAGGGCAGCTACATTCTTACAAGATGTATTTCTTAAATAATAAGACTTAAAAGTTGAAATTACTCCTTGATCCATGGGCTGCAGAATGTTGTGTTAGCAGACATGAAAATAATGTTAGTCTCATTGTACATCTTCATCAGAGCTCTTGGATGACTAGGTGCATTGTCAATGAGCAGTAATATTTTGAAAGGAATCTTTCTTCCTGAGTAGTAGGTTTCAATAGTATACCTACAATATGCAGTCAACCATGTCATAAACAGATGTGCTGTCATCCAGGCTTTGTTGTTCCATTTATAGAGCACAGGCAGAGTAGATCTAGCATAATTCTTAAGGGCCCTAGGATTTTTATGAACAGTGCATGAACACTGGCCTCAACCTAAAGTCACCAACTGCGTTAGCCTCCAACAAGAGAGTCAGCCTATCCTTGGTAGCTTTGAAGCCAGGCATTGACTTTTCCTCTCTAGCTATGAAAGTCCTAGATGACACCTTCTTCCAATATAAGGCTGTTTCATCCACAGTGAAAATCTTCTGTTTTGTGTAACACCTTCATTAATTAGCTAGCTCTTCTGAACAATTTGCTGCATGGTCTACATCAGCACTTGCTTCTGCTTCACCTTGCACTTTGATGTTGTGGAATTGGCTTCTTTCCTTAAGCCTCATGAACCCACCCCTGCTGGCTTCAAACTTTTCTTTGGCAGCTTCCTCACCTCTCTTGGCCTTCAGAGAATTGAAGAGAGTTAGGGTCTTGCTCTGGATTAGGCTTTGGCTTAAGGGAATGTTGTGACTGGTTTGATTTTCCATCCAGGCCACAAAATCTTTCTCTATATCAGCAATAAGGCTGCCTTGCTTTCTTATCATAAGTGTATTCACTGAAATAGCACTTTTAATTTCCTTTGCCTTCATTCACAACCTGGCTATTTGGTGTAAGAGACCTAACTTTCAACCTACCTTGGTTTTTGACATGCTTTCCTTACTAGGCTTAATTATTTCTACCTTTGATTTAAAGTGAGAGAGGTGCAGCTCTTGCTTTCACTTGAACACTTAGAGGACAGTGGAGCAGTCAGAACACGCACGACATTTATCAACTAAGTTCACCATCTTATCTGGGCATGGTTCACAGTGCCCCAAAACAATTACAAAGTAATATCAAAGATCATTGATCATAGATAACCATAGTAAATATAATAATAATGAAAAAGTTTTACCAAAATGTTACACAGACACACAAAGTGCACAAATTGTGCTAGAAAAATGGTACAATAAACTTGCTCGATGCAGGGTGGCCACAGGCCTATAATTTAAAAAAAAAAAAAACACAATATCTGTGAACCACAATAAAATGAGGTGTGCTGATAGCCATCAACCATTCTGTTTTTCACTTTTAGTATAGTATTTAATAAATTACAAGCTGTTCAACACTTTATTATAAAATAAACTTTGTGTTAAATGTTTTTTTCCCAATTGTAGGCTAATGTAAGTGTTCTAAGCACATTTAAAATAGGCTAGGCTAAGCTTTGATGTTTGCTAGATTAGATGTGTTAAATAAAATTTTAACTTAGGATATTTTCAACTAATGATGGAAGTTGTAAATTGTTTCCCTTCTTAAGAGCTAAGAAATCCTTACTAGAAGACCCCAAGTAGACTTCCTCTTAAATACCATTGACCTGAATTAGTTCTATGCCCCTTCTTAAGAAACCAATGACAGTAGGTTCCAAAAACACTAAGAACCAGGACAAGTAAGTTTTCAGTTTTGGAAGCAAAATACTGGGAGGAGAGTATTTCTTTTCAGCAGTTAAAAAAAAAAAGTGTGTGTGTGTGTGTGTGTGTGTGTTGGGGGGATTAGTAGGAAGGAAAGATGTGGTAGAACACAAATGGTGTTAACATTGCAAGAAGACTGTGTTTGGGGAACCCTCTGTCTAAATGAGCAATTGGAGTCAGCAAAAACAACATGTCAGCACCATGTGGAGGCCCAATCTTGCATGATTCTGTGAAAGAAATAACACATTAATGTAGCCAGAGTGATCTTCTCACCAGATGATCACTTTCCTAGAACTGGGGACTGACCATAGAACCATGGGACAACCCAGAGTACTTGGTTGACCCAAACATAAGATTGAATGTCAAGATACTGTGAATGGGAGAAAGAGAGGATAGGGATGAAGGGGATGAAGTTCCTTCTACAAACTTAGGAAGCCTGGTGAGAGTGGTACTGTGAACTCTGACTCATTTTAGCAACCAAAGAGGAGTTCAGATATTTTTGAGGAAAGCACTCCAAAGCTCAGAGTTTCTTACAGTGCAGAGCCCAAGGCATGATCCCACTTGCTCAGGGATAAGGGGAGTACTGGGGACCTGAGTTGGTTTGGACAGCCAGAGAGAATGGTTCTTCAAGAAAAAGAAGAGTACAGAGGAAAGAATTGTCAAAGGGCTGACTTGCAACAGTTCAGGGCAGAGGCCATCACAGATTTCATTTTGAATGTAAGCTACCATTTAATTATGGCTACCTGGAACTCTGAATGGAGGACTCTAAAGCCAAACCTAAACTCCACAGCTCAAGACCATGATCTGGAAAAGGATTCTTCTGTGAGTACAGGATGGGAGATGGGGGAGACTATGTCAGAGGTTTACCATTCTGGCAGGAAGGAGTTGTCTGAAACCTTTACACCTTGGATCTGTACAAAGGCTTACATATACCATCACACTGGTGTTCATTGGTCTGCCCTAAATATTTGAAAAGAAGCTTAGATTATTCTAGTCATCAAAATGAAAAAAAAAAAGTGTGCTTATAATTCAGATGCTAGTGATAAAGTATAGGAATATGTCTATTTGTGTGTGTATATGTATGTGAGGAAAAGAAAGTATGTGTGTGTGTCTGTGAGAAAGAGAGAGAGAGAGAGCTGGGAAGTAAGTTTGGAAGCACTTAGAGACTTGGGGAATGTGACTGGATTAAAAATGAAGGACTCGTTTGACAACCCATCTTGGCAGCTCTCATGCCCTCAGAGGTGGCTGGGAAGTGTTTGCCAGGAAAATCTTCATGGAGCTTGGGTCTGGCTGGCCCTGAAGAGGAGAAAAGTTCTCTTTGTAGGAAATATCTGAAACTCATTCCCCGGGGCAGTTCAACAAAGCAGAAGCTTATAAAGTGAACAAAGCAATTTTCTTAGTAAAGTTCTGGCTCTAAGCATAAATGGAAGTGGAACGCAAACTGAAAGGACCATTCAGTCAGCTGCAGGTTTCCATTTATATTTTCTATTAATTGTAGAGATAAAGCACTTACCGAGGAAATGGTCTGACATGTAATATTTTTAATAAGCCTAAGAAGGTGTCTTATGAAACAAAAATGACTTTGGGTTTCAGGGTTGATATGCAAACCTTAGCCTCACATATTCTGTTCCATTTAAATCCTCTGAAGTAAGTACAACTCTCATGTAGCCAGTCAATAGAAACTGAAAAGTTTTCTGGGCATTTTTCCAGAAAGTCAAGTGTATTTTCAATCAACAGCACTTTTCACTGTTTCTCCCAATATCACTACCTACTTCTAAGATACAGTGGAAAGCACAGGTCACCTTCAACATAGCTTATTATTCAATATGTAACCAGAGTTAGGTTAGAAGGGCTCTGAGGAAAGAAACCATTTTTATTTAGGAAAATCAATAAGCTACTTGGCTGGGGAGGGAGAAGTTCTAAAAAGAGATATTAACATAGATGCATAAAAATGAAGAAGCAATCTGAGCATGGAATGGAGCTAAAGAGTCAAAAAAAATAGGAGAAGAACCCCAAGCTCCAAGGTAGAAACTGAAAACACTGATTTGACATAGATAGTTCATTCCCTTTTAAGAACAGGGAAGTCTAACATCCAAATTAAATAGTCTGCCATTTGATACCATGCTAAATGTCCTTGTCTCCCCCATCCTTCAACATTACCCACAAATCTCCAGTAAATGACCTTTGCATACTTTGTTGGAGGGGACTTTTATTTGGACATCATCAAGTAAACTGATGGTAACCCACACTGAGAGTACAGCAGCAAGATAAAGAGTGGAGCATGAATATTCCATAGGAGCTGGGAACTTGTTCTAGAGGAGGTTAGGAAAGAAGTCCTTGAGAATTCACAGGGAACTTGGAGAGGGCATTGAATTTCTACCTGCAAGTGTCTGTGTCCAAGCCAGTCTTAACTAGAGGTGGCATTGGATATATAATATTGTGAAATTGATCTAGCAAATGTGTTCTGAAATGGTGAATGAATCACATGAGGCTTCCTTGACTCTTTAGGGAACAGGGTGGCATAGGAGCAGTTTCCAACATCAGAGTGGTAAAGCACTCCAAGGAAAAGGACTGAAAGACAGCTGGCAAACCACTGAAATATACATAATCTTGAAATCCTCTTCTATCATGATGGAGTGCTAAGTGAGGCAGAATTTCTTTGAAAAGAAAAAAAATACATTAGTTCTCCATAGTTTAAGAAGCAAGTCACCTCGGGGCACCTGGGTGGCTCAGTCGTTAAGCGTCTGCCTTCGGCTCGGGTCACGGTCCCAGGGTCCTGGGATCGAGCCCCGCATCGGGCTCCCTGCTCGGCGGGAAGCCTCCTTCTCCCTCTCCCACTGCCCCTGCTTGTGTTCCCTCTCTCGCTGTGTCTCTCTCTGTCAAATAAATAAAAATAAAATCTTAAAAAAAAAAAAAAAAGAAGAAGAAGCAAGTCACCTCCAGGCAGATTTTGTTAACTGGGGAAGAATTGCTTGAGCAATATGCCGCCCGTCAAGATTGGCTGAGCAAAGTGGAATCTAGGTTCCCAAAGGGGGATCATCGTGTGTGAAGGAGTCTTTGGGCAAAGGGAACCAGAGCACAATGTCAAGATATGGGCATTCAGATTTCCCACACATAGGGCAAGCGCAGACTTGAGCTCTCAATCTTAAAAATAAAAGACTTGAAACTATTTGCAGCCCAAGCTGGTGGAGAGGTTCCCACATGTTACGATTTCTCTTCAGTAGGTCCTGGCGATGTGCCCTTAAAGAAGGGGATGTGTTTTCCAAGGGAGCGTTCTCTGGCATGTAGCAGGAGAAAAATGGAAAAGCACTTATATAAAGAAATTTGGCACAAAAAAGAGACCAAATTCAAGTCCAATCCTGCCACATCCTATCTAGCCTTGAGGTTTAATCTCTGTCAGCCTCAGCTTACTTCTCAGCATTACTGCGGCAAAAACGTTCACCTTGTATGACTTTGGGAATGATTAAATTAAAATGAGGTGAAATATATATAAAGGAGTCTGTCTCTGATCTTGGGCCTTTCAGGAGCTCATAATAGATGCTAGTTCTTTCACTCCTTGGTCTCAATTGGCATATGGAAGAAAAATAAAGAACACAAACTGCTCCTTTAATCATTCCAATTTTCCCTTCTGTATATTTAACTTAAGATCTAGGCTAAATTATTAATATTTACAACCAAAACAATGGTGAGCCCTTTTCTCTTCTTCAAAGTTCGGTAGTATATTGCCAGTTCTAGATCATTTACTAGTTCTAGCGTATACTTAGCCTAACTGTATTCAGTTTAATTACATTATTCACCCTTATTCGACTGATATAAAAACACTTAATATAGGTTCTCTCTTTCCGCCCCACCGTCAGTAAAACAATGTCATCACATGCTTATCTTAGCCATGAAGGACATCCCTGTTCTTCCTGCTTAACTATTATACTGATCTAAGAATCTACAGTTATCAAAAGTTCTCCTGCATAGTAATAGCACATAGATTTTATTTTAAAAGCAGATTCCTGGGGCGCCTGGGTGGCTCAGTTGGTTGAGCGACTGCCTTCGGCTCGGGTCATGATCCTGGAGTCCCGGGATCGAGTCCCGCATCGGGCTCCCTGCTCAGCGGGGGGTCTGCTTCTCCCTCTGCCCTCTTCCCTCTCGTGCTCTCTGTCTCTCATTCTCTCTCTCTCAAATAAATAATAAATAAAAAATCTTAAAAAAATTAAAAAAATTAAAAAAAATAAAAAGCAGATTTCTGGGCCCCACTTCATATATTCTAATTCAATAGGTATGGAAAAGGAACAGAAAATGACCTTTTAAAAAAGCACTCTCACTCGTTCTTATACAAGTGGTCTTGGTCACTGTGAAAGATACCACCAGAACTGTAAGAGACCCAGAGAGCTGAAATATGCCATATTTCCACAATTACTCTGTTCCTCAGTTTTAGAATGCAGAGTTGAATTTCTTAAAACTGAGTAATAAATTCACATAATTATTTTAGTTGGAAGGAAACTAAGAGAAGAAAAATCTAGTATGGCACATATCTTGCAGATGAAAAAAAACTGAGCCTCATAAAGGTAGACTGATGGGTACCCAAGAAGTCACAGCTAGTTTATCTGGAAAGTTCTTACCTAAGACTGCTCCATTTTCTCGCCTACGTGAGTATGGCACCTCAATGTCCACTTTTGCAATAAATATAATGTTAGGAATAATTATTTGTGTGTGTGTGTTTGTGTTTGTCAAAGACGAAATCTTCTCTAAACAAGCTTAAGACATTAAAAATAATTAAATATTATCAATTTAAAATGCACTCTAATACTATAAATATCGGCTGCTCTGAGATAAATGTTGCTTTCAAGTAACTTATTTCACATGCCTTTTCATTGTTTTATCCACATGATGACATTATTTTTTTTCCTTCTTCTCGAGGAAAAGAAAATCAAAGGGAACTATAATTTCCAACTAACTCATGTTTATCGCAGGTTAGGGTAGGTCCTTCAACAAAAATTACTAGAGCAGTTCAATACATTTCTGTTTAGAGGTTCAGCTCTTTTTCTGCAAGTAAAATCTGTGCTTAGTGGTAGGACTAGAAACTTGGAGGAAAACATACATATTTAAATTTTCTTCCGCTTAGAAAAATCTGGACTCCGGTGCTTAAGTGAGGCTGAACAATTCCAAATAAATCCATTAGAAAAAATGTTTGTAAGAAATTAAGGTGTATTCGTTAAAGTATAAATTAAAGAAGAAAAACTGATTTCTGGTCAAATAAATTGAGAAGAACATTCTAAAACGTGAGGGGAAAATAATGTTGAATTTTACAACATACCACAGAAATATAAAGTCCCCAACATGTAATATATGTTTTAAACAAATTCAGTAATATTTCCTAATTACTATTCAATTATTCCAAGGACTCTAGACTTGCTCTAAGCAAAACAATCTCTTCTTCTTGCAAATGAAGTTATCTTCTCACACAGTTCATTTAATTTCTAGGAGATAAAGGTTCTTTCAAATGTGGAAATCTATGGCAGTCCAGAAGGATTTTTGGTCCCAATCCTAACTGCAGAATTTCCTCTTTGTCCAATAAATAAAATTCTGAAAATATTCCTTTATTACTTAAGCTTTCAACTAATCTTCCTTCTTGCACTTTACTTCAGAGACCATAGAGAACGATATTCAATAGACTTTCCATTTTTTCCAAATTGAAATATCACAAGAAAATAAGTCCTATTCGGTTTGCACAATGAAAATTAAAAAAAAGGCTTTACAGAGAAAGATGTCATAGCTCTGTAAAGGTTGATAGTCAAGCTTTAGAATAATTACCTGTTTTCTTTCCTCTGAATTGAATTAACTGTGAGACATGTTCAACCTTGTATCTTTGAACTCCCCATGTGAATGAGCTCCAGTTACCCATTGCAGTAACTGGCTTTATAATGGATTCTGGTTCCTTCTCTTCCCTAGCTAACTTCCTCACTCCCTCACCAGTGTTCCCTGTGATCATTTTCCAGAGAAACTATTTACACTAAATCTTTCTCAGAAGCTGCTTCCCAGGGAACCCAAATAGACAACCTCAACATCTGTCCATTCCATATCACTGTTCTCACCCTCTTCCTCCTCACAGACAGCCATTGTGCTCCTAAGCGACTCAGGGCACTGAATGCTGGTACCAACCAAACTAGAAGCACCCAATTCTCCATGTTCTCTCCATAACCAACATTTGCCCTTCCTGTACTCTTGCTCTTAAGACTGATTTTTGCTGAGAAACTGAATAAATAGGTTATACCATGATGTTCAGATGCAGTTTGTTTTGGTAGAAATAACACAGTAGGAAAATCAAAAGACCCTGTTCGTGGTTTATCATTCACTACTTTGGTGACCTCCGTCAAATTATTCTTGTGGTTCAAGTTTTCCATCAATGAAATGAAGCTTGTTTCAAAGCTCAGACCTTCAAAGGTGGAGAAGAGCCCAGGGATATGAGTCCTAATGCATTGCTGGTGGGAATAATAATGGGTATGTCCACTCTAAAGAGCAGCATTCTGAGAGGATTTAGTCAAATTAAGTACATAAGTACTTATGATTAAACCACTCAAATCCTGGGTACATATCTCAGAGAAATTCTCACAAAGATCCACAAGGGAGCATATGTAAGGCTGTGCATCACAACCATACCTGATAGAGGAAAACAACCTGAAAGACCACCAGTGGACAGGTGGGTACGATATGTGATGAAAGCATACCATGCAGCTGTGAGGAAACAATCCATCTGACATTTACAGAGCATTGTAAATAGAACTTAAAACCTGGGGGCTCAGTAGGTTAAGCTTCTGACTCTTGATTTTGGTTCGGGTCATGATCTCAGGGTTGTGGGATCGAGCCCCAAGTCCAGCTCCATGCTCAGCGGGGTGTCTGCTTGAGGTTCTCTCCCACTGCCCCTCCCCCTCTCTCAAATAAATAAATCTTTTTTTTTTTTTTTTTTTTAAGATTTTATTTATTTATTTGACAGAGAGAGACACAGCGAGAGAGGGAACACAAGCAGGGGGAGTGGGAGAGGGAGAAGCAGGCTCCCCGCAGAGCAGGGAGCCCGATGCGGGACTCGATCCCGGGACCCTGGGATCATGACCTGAGCTGAAGGCAGTCGTTTAACCAACTGAGCCACCCAGGCACCCTCAAATAAATAAATCTTAAAAAAACTTAAAAACCATAGTGATGGGTGAAAAAAAAAGATTATAAACAATATCATTTATGATTCTTATATATGCAGACAAAAACAATGCACATCTTCAAAACATGTAAGTAGAGACTACACATTAAACACATAAGAATGTGTGCCTACATATCATGGGAAGGAAAGACATTGTTATAAAAGATAATCAATCATCTAATCAACAAATACATAGGGAGAAGGACTCGTCCAAACTCAGAATGGCAGTCTGCCATGAACTGGGAAGTGTGATAAACTCAACTTTTCACACTGAAGGTGTGAAAAAATGAATTAATGAATGAATGGTTCAATAAATGGCTGGTCTTTGAGTCAGAGTACTGGATTTGAATTCTGCCTCTACCACTTACGAGATCGATTTAATCTTTTGGAATCTCTTCTCACAAACATCAAATATAAGTAATAATATTACCTCCCTTGCAGTCTCATTGTGAAGGTTAGGTTAAATTCATATGAAGCACTTGGTGTGAGGCCTGGCAGATGGTAAGAACACAGTGAATATGAGATTATTACAAATAATATAAAGGGATGCCTCACACAATTTAGCAGGTTGATAGAGAAGTAGTGTTTGTTTGGGAGAGAGAGAGATGAACAGAGGGCTTGACTGAAGCTCTGCTGCTCCTCATACATTAATGAAGATGATATGAGAGCTTTATCTTTCCAGGTGCCAATCGATGACTGACAATAGATCATTCCAAAAATGGCAGATGGAGAATGAGAAAGACCGGTAGCTCTTCTGTAGACAACTTTCCCTGCTTTGCCTTGAGCAGGATTATGGGGTAATGCAGCCGTGGTCTGAGAGAGCTGAGGCTCAAGCAGAGCTGGCTCCAAGGGAACAAGGATTATGTGCAAGAAATAAGTAAAGGAGCCATCACCAAGGCTCACCTGCTCCCAGGAGCTCATGTCTAGAATTGCCACGGTTTCCTGATCAGTGTGTATAGCTCTAGGCTTCCCAGCTGGACAGAAGGCTGTAAAAGGGAAGCCACATAGACAAGCCTAGGACAGACTACTCGAGATGAAAGAAACAGGACATGGCCAATACGATGAGCTTCGGGTATGCTCGAGGGTGGGCTCCCAGGATGGTCATCACAGTATGCGCTTGCTCTGGGGTCTTTACTGCTCCCACCATAATAAGTATGAACTGACTCTGAAGTAGCCTTCACAAGAATCACGTGACAGAGAAACAAACAGAGGAACCACAATGTGAAGAACATCCCAACAACACGATGCTCAACATCACCAGGCTGCCCCCAGGACGTAGTCTGTCCTGGTAGTGTGGAACCCAAACAGAACAGGAAACCTGTGTGAGTTATGTGAATTACCAACTTTCTCATGTTCAAGATCACCCCAAAGAACCCTTGAATATTAGCATCCCCTGAAAGCAGGCAGGGGTTCCTTTTTTAAAAGTTGTTCATTTTCTTTACACATAAAAAAATAAAGCAAATGGGAAATAAAACCTGATTCAGTAAGTAATGTATGCATTAAATAAAACTGGTGTTGAAAAATAGTCACAACCATTCTATTTACCCATGATTCTTCTTTATTTGGCTGCTAAATATAGGGGCATGTTAGTATTGCTGTCAGCTTAATAGAAGGCATTAGAGGCTCTAACAGTGGTGCGAGAAGCTGTAGATAAATCTTTTCTACGCTGGGTGTTAGTAGGGTACTGCGATGTTAGATGCCTGCAGGACACTTCTCTTTTTTAGTTCCACTTCTGCACTGCAGTTCATAAAGGGAACACTCATACTGAAAAAAAAGAAAAAATTAAACATCAAATCTAGCAAACGATTAGCACCAGCATTCCAGAAAACTTCAGCGCCGCCTGTGTTTTCAGCTTCTGCTCCAACTTTCATTGCTACAAAACAAGAGAAAATAGTAGGTTGATGAGATAAGTAAAACTTCAGATCTACACCTGAAAATGTATACATTAACATTTGGGCAAAGAGTCTCATATAAAAAATTACTTCTAGTAGGAAATTTTTGTTTATTTTCCCCCACAGGAGCTGTTTTCTTGTTACCCAATTAGTGGCATAATAAAGACATGCAGCTGTACCTTCACATCAGGCTCTGATCTCTTGAGAGCTCAGCAGAGCAGCTCTGGCCTCGGGCAAGGGGTTAGGATGGCTTTGAGGGGCTGGTGCAGCCTTAGGGGACAGCATTGCCGCCTCCCACCCACAAGCCCTCACACATCAATCACTCGGCTGCTGCCCCGCCCCTTTCCTTTAGCTGGAGACTCCGCCATTCCCTAGAATGTAATCTCTCAAACAAGGAGGGAAAGTGAAGTGGGACTGGAACAAGTCCCAGCTTTTGCAAAATGGACTATTACAAAACACCGAGACAGAGACAGCAAATGGGCCTCCTATTGTTGTTTCTGTTGTTGTTTGAGGTACTGATTCAATTGGCTTTATAATGCTACTGTGTGGCACAGGAGTGATTTTCATAATTTTTTTATCCATCAATCTCCACATGGTCCTATTTGACAGGGTTAGACTCTCCAGAACAGAAGACATAAACTTAACTGAGGGGGATGGGTCTTAGTAGATTATACAATTCAAAAAGGAAGTTTGAAAGTATCAAGGGATGAGGGCAGAAGAGAAATTTACTCTGATCGAACAATGTGATGGAATGGCATTAATGGAAGGAAATGACCATAACTTTGTATTTCCAGGTGCCAATGGAGCATTCCAAAATGGCAGGTGGAGAAGAGAAGAGGCCCATTGCTGTTCTGTAAACAAGTCTCCCTGCTTTGCCCTGGGCTGGATCACAGGGTGATGAAGCCGTGGTCTGGGAGACCTGACTCTAAAAGAAACAACAGCTAATTAAAGCAGACAGGAAACCTGAGTATGGCATGGCCAGGTGGCCAAGCAGAATCGTTTGTGAAACGTGGATACATTCTGTATCATTTAGGAGAAACTAAATCTGTTAGATGAGAAGGAGGAGGTAAGAAAAAAAGCTACTAAAACAAGGGGGTAGCTCCACCACTGCACTGATTTGTTTTGGCCCCAGAAAATCAGCAGTCATGAAATAAGTTAAGTTGCAGCTTTCATCATCTGGGATTCTCCGAAGCTTTAAAATAGAAGGAGGAAATGACTAAATCGCATCGCCTCCTTTTCTTTCTAGCAAATAAAAACTACCATCTATTTGATTTTCCTGAAAGTACCAACATTTGGTGGTGAATACTACAGGAGATTTAAAGGAATCATCATCCTTTAGCTAATGCTTATGAAGTGTTATGTATTTTATATGCTAAGCACTTTGCACGCATAAATGCAGATCTTCACCATTATCCCTTGATCTCGTTTTACAGAGAATGAAATTGAGGCTCAAAAAGATTAAATATCATGCCCAAGGCCACAGCATTTGAAATGAAACCCTAGCCTATCCAGTGTTTTCTATTTGTTTTTGTTGGTGGGGTAGTCATTAGTCTGTCTTAGCCGTATACGAAAACCCATAGTGTGTCTGGCTTGTAAATGATCAACTGTGTCACTGGAAGTATTTAAAACAGAAGTCGTGTAAGGATATAAGTGCAGACAGGATCGTAACATTATTCAATTCAAATCCTCTGAATTCTTTTCATATAAGATTTATAATTATGTAAGTAGTTAAGTCAGATTGAAGAGGAAGAGGTAGTTCATCCTCCGTTGCCATGCTGGCAAACTCAGCACTATTTCCCAGTTCTTCCTGAACCCACTGGCAGATCAAAGTAATGTCTGGCATCACAGTTCAGCAGCTGGTTTTGAAATGATTCATCATGCTATGACAGAGTCAGAGTTTTCAACATTTTGTGAAGTTTTTAGTTTCCTTTGCCAATCTCAGTACATAAAGTGTTAAATAACTTGGGAAAAACAAAGGTCTGACATTTCAGAAAGATGAAGTTCATTAATAAAATAAATAAATAAATCCTTATGTTTCAGACTAGCCCCCTGGTAGCTAAGCCTTGGGATTTTCTCACGCTGCCAGTTGAACAACACGCTTATTTTGGATATAAGAAAATATAAATAAGAAAGAATTTAAGACATTTTTAAAAAGCATAATTTTGAAGGGACTCAAATTCCAATTTTTTTTATTTTGAGTGAACTTTAGGTAATAAGTAATGTAGGGTTGTAAAACTTTAAGCCAATGTTACCGAAAGCATTTCTTAAAAGAATGTGCTGTGTAAAATTTTTATTCCCTTTTTATTCAAAACCACTCATGTATACTTTTCTCTGCCAAATGAAAGCAAAATGATCTACATATGTGCCCTTATAAGTATGAAACCAGACTTCATGTATCCAGAAAAAAAGTTATTTCCAGGAAATGTATATAATCTTATTGCTATATACTCACTGCTTTCTGAAAGATTTTAAATGTATTTTGGACATTTACATAACTACTAACTTTGGTGTGAAAACACAAGATCTAGTATCAGAATTCATTTTCCAGAAGCCAGAAGCTATAAAATGTGCAGTAATTAAGGGCCTGTAAAGGTAGCCTTTTAGTAATATTCTCTACAGAGAAAAGTAGTATTCTCTATAGAGAATATAGGTATAATGGACGCTAAAGAGCATCACATTGAATCTGGGGTCAAAACATTTAATATCTGGATGACTTGAGCTCCAAATACTTATTAGGCCTGATCTTATTTTGCTTATCTTGAAAAATTAGCACACGGAGTAATGTAAGTCCATCTAGTTCCATGACTTCTGCTCAGCTTTACCATGACTCTCATACCAATGCAAAACCCAACAATAATCAAATGAGATGAATTCGAAGGAGAGACCCCGAACTCATCAAATCCCTACCTCTCCTATATTAGATTGAATGTGTCACTAGAAAAGAAAAATAAATGACACTTGTGCCTTTCTACTGACTACTTCAGAGTAAGACTTTCAGATTGCAGTTCTGCCCCTTGTCGACCAGTTGAAAGAACGAAGAGAAATTAAAAAGAAGAGGCTTCATTCTCCTTTTTGAAAATAAGGGAAGTTGGGCATCTGGGTGGCTCAGTCAGTCCAACTCTTGGTTTCGGCTCAGGTCGTGATCTCATGGGTTGCGAGATTGAGCCCTGCATTGGCTCCTTGCTCAGCGGGGATTCTACTAGAAGATTCTCTCCCTCTGCTCCTCTCCCCACTAAAATAAATAAATAAATCTTTTTAAAAAAGAAAATATGGGAGGCAATTTCCCTCCCTCCTTCGTAGAGCATTTACTTTAAAAAACTTGTCATTGTAAATACGTTCTCCTCCCTTGGAAATATATATATATATACATTCTTCTGAAAATTCAACGGCCATTTTGTCAGCTTTAAGACCTAGGAATGTCTTTCTCAAGGACTTTGAGAACCATTCCTTTGTAAGTAAATGTCCAAGTGTGCACCCTTATTTCCTAGTTTCTGAGGGCCTAACTTTATCTGATACCTGCTCCAAGTTGTAAAACTGACTCTTGTCATCAAGATAGGAAAAGTGTAATTTTGCTTTGTGTAAAGCCAATAAACTAACAGTTTCCCTAATTGCCAGGCAATTTAGAGTGAACTATATATAATAAATACTACTGTGAAATCTTCTTACTTGAGGATGAATTGAATTATTGTTTATTTTGAGAACCATGTATATAATGGATTGTATCTGCTTGGCTACATGAAGGGTGAGATTTCTTCCTATCTTTGCAATCTCTGTGATTGTGATGATTATCACATTCTGGTTTAATGCTTGTTTAATAACAAAAGTGTTTCCTTTCTCTACTATCTCTAAGAAGATGATTTCTGGGTTGGCAGAATTTTTTAAAGTTATATTTCCCCAAAACAGGCAGGGGGCTTACAACCCAGGAAAGTCATTTTGATGGGGTGCCAAATCTGCGCTAGGAATGTCCTTCTCTTTCTCATTGCCTTGTCTACCTGGATGCCTAAGCAGGGTGGCTATCCATTCAGGTGTTCATATTATTTGCGTTTATTAGATAAATTTACTCTGGCTCTCTAGCCAGTTGTCTATCAAAGCATATGAACTTTCTTTTAATCAGCAGTTAATAATATCCAGATTCTGAGTTCTTGCCTGAGATTACAACCTTGAACTCGGCAATCCAAGATTTTTCAAAGCCTGATTTTGAGAAATAACATTTATGGGAAATTGCCTCAAGGGAACAGAGTGGGCCCATTTCTCTTGATAATTTCATTTTTACCCTTGAATCAAACCAGAAAATGAGAGTGGCTTCCATTCACAAGACACTTATTTTCTCTGTCCTATGTTCTCATCTGGAGAATAGAGATAAAGGAACGAGACATGTATCCCCTAAGATTAGAACTTTAAACATCAACGGAGGTTCTGGAATTCAAAATAAAATGAACACGAAATGCTTATATGCACCACAGCAGCAAATCAGTCGTAGTCACCTTGCTAGCACTATTGTTATCTTGCCAACTCTTAAATTTTTATCAAAAATCTGCAAAGAGAAGGAATGAGAAAAAGGAGAATTTGCCTAGTATGTGTTTATGGGCAGTTGGTGAATGATTAGCTCTCGAGTTGTGTTAATAGCAAGTGGATCCAAAAGGTCAGAATCAACTGCATCTAATCATGTTTTTGGAAATCAATTGACCCTCAAGTTAAAAATAAAATAGGCCCAGGGCTGCATGTAGCAGGCGATGTGAAGAGCAGCAGGTCTGATTCTATCTCATTCCCCAGTATGACTTTCACAATTAAGCCTGCGGAGAGAGAAGTGGGCTATAGAATGATTGTGGATCAGAGTTGCTGAATTCACAAGATATGATGAATACAATCAGAAATAATTATTGCTACGAGAATTTAATTTCTTCTAAGTAACTCTACTCAGAAATCATTTACCTCAGGCAGGGAGTTTGCTATAAATTAGATGGTGTTATATATACACCCACTTTGGAAATTACTGCCTTGGTGTGAACAATTGACATGTATGAAAGTGACCTTCTTTGAAAATTGATCAGGTCAAATCAAAATTTAGGGATGTCATCTGCTTGTATGAGGGTTCATCGCTGGCCAAGTGTTTTTTGAAGTGCCATATAAAATGCTAAATAAAATATCCTTTGGAATGTAATACCCCCCACTCAACCCCCCACACTCAGCTTGCACCAAATGCTATGCCCAGCCCAGTCTAAGGATTTTCCAAACTTGCATGGAATATCAAAGAAGACAGAAAGAAATGTTAGGTTTTACTAAGAAAATTGCAGTGAATCTCAACATAGAACAGAGCTCTCAAAATCAACCCATCAGGTTAAAGCACATGTTACATCTTTATCATGCTAGACAGAAATATGTGACTCAATTTTTTATTAATTCAAAGCATTCCCTGAAACAAACTTCTTTAGGATTCTCCTGCTTTTACTTTTGAATTTTTGTTTCCGAGATTGAATAACTTATTTGCTTTCCTAGACCATCAAGAACGGAGCCAGAATTTGAAGATCTCAAGTCTTGTTGCCTATTTGTACCACCTGGAGAGATTTTCAAACAACCAAAGCCTTTGCCCCCTTCAGAGATCTTGACTAAGTTTGCCTGGAGTGAAACCCTGCTACTGGGGCTTTTAAAAAGTCCCAGTGGATTCTAATGTTCAGCCAGAGTTGAGAAACCCCTGAACTAGATTATAACTGGAAATGTTGTTTTGAGGTAGTTCTTTTAAAGTGTATTTTTTAAATCATATGATTTATAAAAACAATGGGCAAATCCAATCAGGGAAACCTGAAGTCTGTTCGTTTTTAAAGGAATTACAAAGTAGGGGCACCTGGGTAGCTCAGTCATTAAGTGTCTGCCTTAGGCTCAGGTCATGACCCCAGGGTCCTGGGACCAAGTCCCCGCATGGGGCTTCCTGCTCAGTGAGAAGCCTGCTTCTCCTCCCTCTCCCACTTCCCCTGCTTGTGTTCCCTCTCTCGCTGTCTCTGGTAGTAAGAAAGACAAACTGCGGTCTTCAGGAAATGAAAGAAAAACAAGGGGGGATTTCTGAGATCCAGTTCAAGGTTTTTCCATAATTCTTTATTTTCACTGGGTATTTAACGGGAACGGGTTACTCCTTAGGGCATAAAGTCATAAGAATAGAATTGTTTTATAAAAACAGATCATTTTCTTTGTTGGTGCCATGTAGACAAGTAAATAAAAAAGAAAGGGTTTGGGGAAAATATACTGGTCAATATTGCAGTCTGCCCACATATCATAAGGAGTTGTAAGAAATTGTGAAATTGCTCTAAAATGTGTCAATATTACTAACAAATAAAATGCAGCACACTGGAAAAATAAAATGGCCTTTTGCTTAATTATTTACATTTCTTTTAATACCAACAGTAACTCACGATCTCTCATAAATATTAAACTTCAAACTTTAGTTTCTTTATTCTCATGTATTCCAAACCTGAGGTTGAAATCATCCTTTGTTAATCTTACCCACTGGCTTAATTTTAAGTTTTGTCTCTAGAATTATGATAATTGGTGCAAAAAAATGCAAATATGACATCCAAGCTATTCTTTTTTGCAACACATTCAAAAGTTCTTAATTCAGCACTTATTATCTGAACTGGATGTCTTTGTTGTTTAAATAACCAATTGATTTTCTATTACTGTGTAGAAACACTCCTATTGTGTAGAAACAACCTATGTGGGTTTGAGCCAAAATTATTACATTTGAAAGAAACAGAACATTTGATTATTTCTTTTTACATTCATCTGAAATGTGTAAAATCTGGGGGCGCCTGGCTGACTCAGTGGGTAGAGAACGCAACTCTTGATCTCGGCATCATGAGTTCAAGCCCCATGTTGAGTGTAGAGATTAGTCCGAAAAAAAGAAAGAGCTCAGATGACAGAAGGAATGGCTTTGGAGTTGGAGAGAAGATAAGCCTCTGCAGGTTACTGAAGTTAAGAACCTAATTAATCAGTGACAAGAAACGCAGAGCGAGTTGTTAAGTCAATGGTTGAATGGGAAAGTTAGGAAAACATTCATTGAAGGTGTAAAATTTATTCAGTCGTTCTATTTTTGGACATAATTATCCAATTTTTTACTATTACACAATTTGCCACCATCACACTGAAAGGGCTAGCACATTTGACAGAGAATTAATATCCTTAATATGTAAAGAGAATTGACAACTCAGTAAGAAAAATACTACCCTACCAGTAGATAAATGCATAACATAATGCATTTGTCTGCACAAAGCAGACAAAAGTAACACAAAAATACAGAATTCTTTAAATGTAAATAAATATGAAATAAATGATTCCCCTTTTAAATTGTCAATATTTTAAAATATGATTTACTTTATCTATTTATTAAAGATTTTATTTATTAGAGAGAGAGAGCATGACCAGGGGGAGCAGCAGAGGGAGAGGGAGAAGCAGGCTTCCCGCTGAGCAGGGAGTCCTCAGGTGCAGGGCTCCATCCCAGGACCCTGGGATCATGACCTGAGCCGAAGGCAGACACTTAACTGATTGAGCCACCCAGGCCCCTAAAATATGATTTTAAAAGGAAGAAAGATTTAGGGCCGCCTGGGTGCCTCAGGTGGTTAAGTGTCTGCTTTCGGTTCAGGTCATGATCCCAGGGTCCTCGGATCAAGTCCCGCCTCGGGCTCCTTGCTCAGTGGGGAGCCTGCTTCTCCCTCTCCCTCTGCTGCTCCCCCTGCTTGGGCTCTCTCACTCTCTCTCTCTCTCTCTTTCTCGAATAAATAAGTAAAATCTTAAAAAAAAAAAGTAAGAAAGATTTAGATAGTATAGCTAGAGATTTGGATAGAGAGCTGGACAGAGTATGGTCGAGTTCTTAAGAGCACAGGCTCGAGGCAGTCAGATCTGGATTCAAGTCCTGATGGAGCAGACACTTCCCAGCTATTTCACTTTAGGCAATATACTGATTTCCCTCAGCCTCAGTTTCCTCATCTGTAAAATGGGAATAATAGTACTTAACTTCCTTTTGTGAAGATAAGTAAAATAAGGCATATAAAGTGCATAATACATTTTAACATACAGTAAGTGCTCAGTAAATTGACCATTATGATAATTCTCAATGCTGGCAAGAGTACAGGGAAACAGCTGTAAAAACAGAGTGAATTGTTATAATTTTTCAGGAATGTATTTTGGCTACATCTATTAAAATTTTTCCATATGGTCCATACTCATGGAACCAATCCTATTTAAAATAATCAAAGATGTGCTCAAGGATAGAAATCCACACCTATTCACAACACGCTTTTCTAGTTTAATGCCTAATGTTACAACAGAAAGCCACATGGTCTCATATGATAAAGGTTTTAAAATTTGCAGCAATAGGAACATCAGTTTATGAAAAGTAGATGAGATGCCCTAAATTGTAGAAAATTTGCTTGGGGAAAAGTTACATTTTATTTGGAATTTTATTATTCCCACCTCTCCTTTGTATTATGTTTGCTTTTTTTCTAAACTTTAAGGCTGTAAAATTGACCATGCCTCATTTGTAAGGGTATCTGAAATTAAAGCATGAGCTCTCTTACTCCCTTCTGAAAGATAAGTCCTTTAAAAATTACTTTCTTCCCTCACATTAGGCACTTTATCTGAGAGAATGTAGAAGAAGAAAACACTGTTCAGTAATTCTTGCTCTTGATTAACAGAAAATTAAAAATTCCTATACAGAATTTTTTTTCTTTGCCTCTTTGGTATAACATTTATAAAAATACAAAGAGCTTTTTAAATTTATATTTTGTCAGCAGACATTCTCCAATTTTAAATTTATTTTTTGTCCCTGAACTCTTGCCAGCATTGAGAATTATCATAATGGTCAATTTACTGAGCGCTTACTATATGTTAAAATGTATTATGCACTTTATATGCCTTATTTTACTTATCTTCACAAAAGGAAGTTAAGTACTATTATTCCCATTTTACAGATGAGGAAACTGAGGCTGAGGGAAATCAGTATATTGCCTAAAGTGAAATAGCTGGGAAGTGTCTGCTCCATCAGGACTTGAATCCAGATCTGACTGCCTCGAGCCTGTGCTCTTAAGAACTCGACCATACTCTGTCCAGCTCTCTATCCAAATCTCTAGCTATACTATCTAAATCTTTCTTACTTTTTTTTTTTAAGATTTTACTTATTTATTCGAGAAAGAGAGAGAGAGAGAGAGAGTGAGAGAGCCCAAGCAGGGGGAGCAGCAGAGGGAGAGGGAGAAGCAGGCTCCCCACTGAGCAAGGAGCCCGAGGCGGGACTTGATCCGAGGACCCTGGGATCATGACCTGAGCCAAAAGCGGCTACACATTTGTATGAAAATCAGAGGCTACATTTCAGCTGGCATGTTTTTGCTTACATGCTACCTGATGTAAGCAGAATTTACCAGGGGATCAGGGGCAGGGCTCGGTGAGCTCAGCAGACATTCTCCAGTGAGCTGAAATGGAGACAGCAGGAGATACTGGGGTGTCTGATTCACAAGACCCACCATACGTATTACAGACACCCTTTGACCATCAAGAGAGGACAACAGGGTTTCACATATGAATCCAGGTGGAAATCTCAAAGACAGACACTGGGGAGCTGGTTTGTGATCAAGTACCACACACATCGGTACCTCTAGAACCCCTTCCATGTTAAGAAGCAAGAATTTACTTACTCACCTATCAGTTACTTCTGAACACCACGAAGTGGGCCAGTTAGCTTTATTTTTTTTAAAGGGGATAAAAATATGATCTTATTAATATTTTTTTAAATAAGATTTATTTCTACAATCTAATATCACATGGACATGGATAACTACATCTCTAATTGTATCTTACATTTACCTCTTTGGAATCAAGAGTTTCATGTTCAGGAATAGCCACCATTGGATGACTCAGCTTCACAGAAAAGATGCCCAGGATGACATTGGGGGGTAGAAGTGAGGAGAAACAAATGTTTACATTTCATTTAAATAGTTAGACAATGACATACGTATATTATTGCTGATCATAGTAGATTCTTCCAAGTGTAAACATTTGATTTGAACTGATTTGTTATTAAAACAAGGGAAGATATTCTTGACACGGAAAAAAAAACTGGCAGTGGTGAATTCTTTGAGCATAAGAACACATCTTATGTGTCGTTGTATCCCACATAAACTCTAACAGTGTCTGGCATACGGTATAGACACTTATTAACTGTTTATTGATTGAATGAATTGTTAAAACACACTGACAGATTTCACAGAGAGGAAATGAGCTATATTTATGTCTCAGTCCTCACAATAGGCCTCAAATTGAAAAGCTCCAAAGCAGAAGAAACAAATCATGCTTAGACCCACAGTAAATGCAGATGTTCCTACAGATAGTAAATGCTTACCTGGAATAAAAGCATTGTTCATTACTGCAAACAGTAATAATCTCAACATACAAGGACTTCATAAATACTGTAATCTTATAGGGTATGTTGTTATAATGTAGTTTACAACACAGTGACTTTTTCACAGAAAAGGTTTTGTGCTTCTATAGGAATTTGATTATTGCATTGGTCATCCGAGCATTAGACATACACTTAAACCTATTAAGATAGGAGAAAGACATAGATAATGCAAGAAAAAGAGAGAGGCAGAATGAGGGACCCTCGCACATGGAAAGCAGGGGAGAGCTATCATTCATAATAAATCTATTTGCTCCTCTCTTTGGCCATCTCTCCTCATTCCAACATCAGGGTTGTGCCAAGAACATTCCTTGTTTCTGTTATTGTCCTGGGCAAATCAGGAGTATGAAAATAATTGCCCAGTTTTCACTCTCAGGCGGGTCCTGATATGATCAGTAACTCAGTAGAAGAGCGCCTACTTCCTAATCCTCCAGTAAAACTCAGTGATCTGGCCTCGGCCCCAGGACCATGCCAGTATTGGCTGCTGGGAAGGCCAAAGAGGTCCTTTTTCACCTTTCCTCAGGTTTCCCTCCCTCTGTGCCAGCAGATTTTCAAGAATGGAGTCTGTTTTTGGGACGCCTGGGTGGCTCAGTTGGTTAAGCAACTGCCTTCGGCTCAGGTCATGATCCTGGAGTCCCGGGATCGAGTCCCACATCGGGCTCCCTGCGGAGTCTGCTTCTCCCTCTGACCCTCCCCCCTTTCATGCTCTCTCTCTCTCATTCTCTCTCTCAAATAAATAAATAAATAAATAAATAAATAAATAAATAAATAAATAAATAAAAAGAATGGAGTCTGTTTTTACCTAAAGTTATAGTTTCACTAAATCCCAAACATTACACTCTGTTCCCAACTATGAAGTGTCCTGGGTATCATAACATCAGGACTCCTGGCTGCCTGAGGTCTTTGCTTTAAATAGAAGCATGATCTGGCCCTAGAGCCAACTGGAGATCTAAATAGCATTCCAGAAATCAGCTGGAAGTGCTTACTTTCTCTTGTTCATCAGGGTCTCCTGAGATCTTCAGCATGGCTCAGGACTGGACCCTATGTACCATTTCAAACCTTAGACCCAGGTAATTGGTCCTGGAGGCATCAGACTCTTTAGCATACCTAGGCTCTGCAGTAGTAATTATATAAATCATCAGAGTTTGCACAATGTCAAATTTTCACTCTCCTAGTCTCCTAAAATAGAATAGGATAAATATCCTAAAATTTAAAATGTTGGAACTCTTCCAATAAGATGTTCAGCTAAGACTAGAAAAGTAATGGAGCAATTATGTAATACCTATTTTTATATTCCATTCCTTTTTTCCAATATAGGTACTCATTCATTTAAATCCATTTCATTTTAATCTTAAATTTCAAAAACTATGTGTTAATTACCTTAATCAACAAAAGAGAACAGAAAATGACTAATCCTGATTAATTGATAATCCCCAAATCATTTATGTTTGGCTTTGGAATACTTTCTTCTATTTATGATTTTTTTTTATCATAGTGGGTTTGCCTTTGTATTATCCTCAAACTGACTGAAAATGTAAAATAAAATGTGATATTAATACCCTTGAAGGGTAACAGATTTAGCCATAATAATTATGTACTCGCATGACACATTCATCACATGTATTTGTTTCGTTTTCACAACAATCTGGTGAAGTGAGCACTAGTATTACCCTGTTTCACAGATGAGGAAACCAAAGCATGGAGAGGCAGAATGACTTATTCCAGGTCCGGAACTAGTATGGGGTAGAGCCATGACTGGCAGCTGGATGAAAATGCCACACACTGTGCTTTCAAAGCAAGGATGAAGTGGTAATATGCAAGGAAGGTACTCAGGAGACGGGATGCGGGACGAAGGGAAGGGAGTGCTGTGTGCCATTTCACAAAAGGAAAAGCCACGGATTAAAGGCATGAGTGCCCCACTCAGAGGCCAGAAGCAGTCAGGAGTGCCTGGTGTGGCTATGAAGGGCCACACTGGAGACATAATACAATGGAGTTTATGTGTCAGTTAAGGAGTCTGGCTTCATTCTCCAGGCAATGAGAAACCACAGAAGTACTTTAAGCAAGAAGAGGGGCATGTGTGATCAGATTTTCATTTCAAAAAATGTCTATGTGGCTGATGTGCAAAATACAGAAGGCGGGGGCAGGGGGAGGTGCTTGGAAGATTTAAGTAATCTGAGGGAGAGAATAAAGAAGAGGTCTAGATTAAAGCATTGTCTTGGAGTATGGAATAGACTCAAGATTTTCCTGCGTGACTCTAGACCCCCTACTCTCTAGGACGAGTGAGGAAGCATCAGGTAGACATGTCGCTATGTTACTGATTAGGGAAGACACACTGAAGCACTGGAGAGAAATAATGCTGAATGCTGATATCTCTGCTGAATGGAGAGATTTTGTAGTGAAGGAGGGCTAGAGATGCTAGGTGCAGGGGTGGGGGGGGGTCCATAAAACACGGTGTGAAAATCTTCTCACAATCAGAATGGAGACAGTGACACTAAAACATTAAAATAAATTCTGCAGGGGCACCTGGCTGGCTCAGTCAGTACAGCAAGCAACTCTTGATCTCAGGGTCTAAGTTCGAACCCCATGTTGGGCATAGAGCCTACTTAAAAAAATAAAATAAAATAAAATATTCTAAATAGGTGAGTGGTGTGCTATCCAGAGAGTAGGTGTAGAAGGCCAGAGTCATCCAAGCCAGTTTACTTGGTCATAAGTGTTCTGGAAAGCAAATTACTGTTATGCCTCAAAACACACACACACACATGAAAAGTTACTAATTTTATCATCAGAACACTATTCATAGGAGGATCAGTGAAATAGAAAGCTCCGATGAAATGAGACAAAACAGTTGGTTTTTATTACGCTCTTGATTACAGCTGCCACCAAACTCATAAAGCCTCGTGAAGCGTTTGCTACCAGTGTGGCTTTCTCGTAAATGTCACTGCTTCTCCCGAGGTAACGGGAACTTGTCTAACAAAGACAGATAAATGCCCTCCAACCAACTGGAGAAATGAGAACCCCGACAACTAGAAAAAAAAGAAAATATGCAAAATGTGGTTGAATCACTCCATTAAGTCTTGACTCTACTTGAGAAACGGAATTCAAAGCTCTAGCTTTGGTGAAGGAGCTCTCCCTCCTGCACAAAGATGAAGTAGGTTTTCTTGTCTGCCAGAAATCATGAAGCTGAGAAAGTGTTGGAAGAAATGTTAACATTTTAAAATCGTCAAGGGTGCTACAAATGCTATTCAGAATTCAGCCCTTTGGAGGGCGCTTGGGTGGCTCAGGTGGTTAAGCATCTGCCTTCAGCTCGGGTCATGATCCCAGGGTGCTGGGATGGAGCCCAGCTTCGGGCTCCTGGCTCAGCGGGGAGTCTGCTTGTCCCTCTCCCTTTGCCCCTCCTCTCTCTCTTTCTTTCAAATAAATAAAATCTTAAAAAAAAAAAAAGGATTTAGTCCTTTGGAATTGCTTTTTGGCTGAACCACATCTCATAAATCTCCTTCACTCCCTTTTGTCTTTGGTAAGCCGTACCTTCTACCTCTGTTGCCCATCTAGACTTCTGAACCACCCCAGCTACAATGCAGCCTTCCTAAGAACATCTCTCAAAAATAGATGTGACAAACTGTTGTAGCACTGTCGACATAAAACCGTGTATTTCATAAGTATGACATTGCCATCGGGAGAGCTTAAGCCTTTGGAAGTCGTGTGGATTATGTGTTTTTCATTTTTAGGTCCTCAGCACCTGGCACGGGACCCGCTCAGCACCGAGTACAACTAAATGATTACTGGGTAAATAGATGAATGAAAGAATGAATGAATGAGATGGCTAAAGAAAAGAGGATTTTCTGACCTGCAAAATTAAAGAATTCTGAATTAGTGAGGAATTAGGACTTGTTACTGCATTCCTAAAAAACTCCTCATTTATATGAAATTTTGCAAACCAGGGACCTTGGAACTAGAACTATCACACACGTATGTTCTGTTTGACCCTTGCAATTCTTTTGCCTGAAAAGGAATTGAATTTAGTTGTCCGTGTTGGAAGCTACTGATTCTCCATGCAGGTCTGTGTTTCTGGTTTCTCTTGAACTGCTTAAAGGTCTTGCAACACCGGGCCTGCCAACATCTAGATCTGTAGAGCCACCTGTCTGTATTCGATGAAGCTGAAGGTCTTCACGTCAACACAGACCCCACCATCCTGCTAAGAGGAGACCAAGGGTCAGAAGTCACCTGTTATCATGCTTCTACTATATAACTGACTTGCTTCATTCATTTTGGGGATCTGCCTGGACAAAGAAAGTATTTGAGTTCTTAATCCCTCATTTACAACATATCCCAGTGCACAGGAAACACCTGGGAAGTCTTACCATCTTTACGTTCTGACACAGTAGGTCTGGAGAGGGCCCTAGACCCTGCATTTCTAAGTGGCTCCCAGCTTATGCCAACGCTACCACAGGTTGAGTAAGAAGGCCACAGCCAACAGTTTTGTATGAACTGAGGGATGGATAGTTTTCAAATATTTATCTACTCACAACTGAAATTAACTATATTCAAAATGTCCTAATCAATTAAGCTGTATTACAGTCATATAATTACATAATTTACCACAGATCTTTTTAATTAAGTAACTGCTAGTGTGCCTGACCTGTTGCTAGATGTTAGGGATACAAAGGTGAAAAAAAGACATCGCCCCTGCCCTTGGAGACCACAGAGCAATGGGTGAGACAGATCTTAATGATTTCATCAGGAATATAGAGAAACAAACACAAAATAGTGTGTTAGGAAGTAAAAGATCAGAGGGCTGTGAGGGTTCAAAACAGCACTCTGACCTGGTCTGGAAGGATAAAGGAATCTCTTTCCCAGAGACTGAATCTAGAGGATAAGTGTCCTAGTAGGAAGAAGGGGTATAGAGAGTGAATACGGGGTTAATAGCTGAAAAGAGATTACTCACAGGCTGAAGGGAAGAGAGGGAGAAAATTCAGAGTGCATGAGCACAGTGAGTTGGAGAACATCAGGAACTGAGGCTAGGCAACTCCACTCAGGATGGGAAAGAGGAAGCCCTTCCAAATGCTTGTTAAGTGAGTGAAGACTATTCAATATGGGTTTGTCTCATTTCCCGTGAAGACTTCCAGCTGCTGGGGGCTAGGGCCCATCATACTCTAGCCACCGTGCACCAAACACTAGCTGATCAACTTCACTGCTCATGAGTCTATGCCTTGTACAAAACGGGCAGTGCTCCAAGTTTTCCCTTTCTGAGGGCAGTTGTGCTATGAGGAAACACCTGCTCTCAGTGACAGGCAGAAACACGCTACTCCTACCCCTATGTCCTAAAGAGTTCATCTACATTAGCCTAAAATATTTTTTAAAATTCCAAAACATCAGTAGTTTAAATATGTAGTATTAGAATTTAAAGGTGCAGCATCTATTTTTGCCCTAAGGTTTTAAAAATTTGCCCATGCCAGGGGCACCTGGGGGGCTCAAGTGGTTGAGCATCACTCAGGCTCTTGGTTTTGGCTCCGGTCATGATCTTGGGGGTCTTAGGATCGAGCCCCACATGGGGCTCCACACTCACCTTGGGGTCTGCTAGAGATTCTTTCCTCCTCCCTCTCCCTTTTCCTCTGTTTCTCCCCCTCCCCATGCTCTCACAGGCTCACTTGCACTCTCTCTCTCTTTGAAATAAATAAAATCTTTAAAAGAAAAAAAAATTGCCCATGCCAGGGCTGCCTGGCTGGCTCAGTCAGTAGAGTGTGTGTGACTCTTGATCTCAGAGTAGTAAGTTCGAGCCCCGACTCAAGCCTCTATTGGGTGCAGAGATTACTTAAAGTCTTAATTTTTTTTTGTTTTATTTTGCTTATGCCGTTAACTCCCTGTGTGACTTAGGGAACATCACTTTGTCTCTGAGCTTGGTTTCCTCATCTTTAAAATCTGGGCCCTAAGTAGATGAGTTCTAGTACCTCATCTAGTTGGATAACTTGGTGAGTCTGTGTAAGCACAGCTCTGTTCATTGATAAATGATGCTGTCTCAGACAAAAAGTTCGTTTTGGAATCGCCTTCATTTTTGGAATCTCCGGAAGCACAGCTGAGGTAGAAGTTGTGCCTCCAGTGATGGTAAAAATGAACTCTCCATAGACTCCTCCCTGGAATCCTTAGTATCAGTTTTTAACAGCGACACTTGCCCCTTGCATGAGCTTTTATAAACACTATTAAATTTCACAACATCCCTTCGTGTGTTCCCTCGGTATCATCATAAACTCAGTTGGAATCTGATAAACCCAGAGAAAACTTGCTATTAAGCGCTGATCATTAATGTCATTATACTGGAGTGAAAGTACCAGTAAGTCTGATAACCACTCTAATACCAGGAAGAAAACAAGAATCTTCTGCTCTGATCTTTGTAATGAGTCTTTTGAGATCTGGTTGAACATTTCCAAATTATACTATTTTTACTCTTGGTCTTTTCTCTTTCATCCCAGGAGGCATAGACTTGGGACAGTTAGAATCCCTCCCTCTAAAGACCACTTTCTAAAGGGCAGCTTAATAGAATTTTTTTTTTCTCATCTACTCTGTGTTCAGCCTGTTTTGAAAACAAGTACTACATCTCTGTGTTTATCCACATTTTTCATCTAGAGTTGCTTCTTTCTCACCTGGAAAACCACTTCCCTGAGAGAATTAACTACACCATTCACTTTTTGCATTGCACAGCTCCCAGGTTGTAACGAAAATGGAACAAGATCTATATTCCAACACCATTTTTGGACTCAAATTCCAGAAACTGAAATTGGAATTGACAATGAAGCATATTTGTTCTCTGTCTTTCCTCTATCCTTCAAGGACACCATTAGTTCCTTGGTACTACAGGCAAAACATCGCTTTCAATTGAGTCAATATCATACTAACACTAATACAATCATAAACTGAATGTCTCTTTCTTCACAGAAGACATTGGTGGGGGAGTATTTTTCTCCCCCTGTTCTTTCTTTTCTATAGAATATAAGGGCTATTAGCTCTTTTATCCCAATGGGACATATAATAGAAAATAAACAGCTCTGTATTAAGATTCAGCCTGGTAAATATTTTTTTCAGTTCCTGTTCTGCTTTAGTCTCATCCCAGCTGTTCCTAATTTGCAACCAGTTATCCGAAGTTGCAAGAAACCTATCCCAGAACCCAGGAGTGTGTCAACAGTTGTCAGTCGGTGTATTACAAAAATTTGGAAAAGTGTTTCTTAAGAGGAGGAACAGGCACAAATGTGATGGGGCCAATCTGTGCTCCCCTGGACCTCCAGAGAACCCCTACCAGACCCCACTCTGCTCTCCCCTAACACTACACTCCCAGGAGCATCTTTGAGAATGTAAGGAGGGGAGGTTGAAGAGGGAGAAGTTGTGTGAATGATTACTCGGCAGATGAGCTGAGGGCCATCTGACTATAAGACTCAGGAAAGTAAGAATCCCTGTCAAATCCCTCAGGAATGGTTGGGATCTAAGACCAAGCTGCAGTAGGCACTGCAGGATCAAAGAGCTGGGGCAAGATGGTGGGTAGGCAGCGGGTGTGCTAACAGTTTAAAGGTATATGACAGACATGGTGAGAGTGTTAGGAAGGACTCACATCATTCACAAACTGTAGTGTGAAACAATGTATGAAAAGATGGAGGAATGGGGTCCAACTATAAGGAGGTGGGGCAAACAGGCTACATACAGGAGGCAGCCCTCCACTTAAAATCTCCTCTCTGGTTAATCTGTCTTCTTTTACTCCTTGCTAAGTTCCTGACAGAACCACATCCTAACAACCATGGTAATTTTTATTTAAACTTCAAACCATAATAGGTGTAGTATTTACTAAGTGTAGAAGCCCATAGAAAACCCCTATGTTATGTTATGTTATGTTATTATGTTATGTTAGTAGGTTTCAGCCATTCCAAAGACTGAGATATTTTGAAAATTAAGATAAAAATGCTTACATTACTACCAAATTTGTCTAATATTTTTATCACGTGGAATTTGATAAATGTTAAATAGTCATTGAAACACTGAAGCATAAAATATATTCTCAGGCATATGAGGCCTCAGAGTATTTGCCAAATAAGGACTGCCTTAAAAAACCTTCTTGGGAAAAAAAAAAAAAAAAAAAAAAACCTTCTTGGTTCAAAGACTCAAATAAGAAAAAAACAAATGCAAGAAGATATGGCAAGAAATACAGGAAGGTAGGGTAATAAAACACTTTGGGTAAGAATGGTGTCGCCATGAAAGAAAATCTAGAATACGATACATCAACATGATGAGAGTCATGGAAGGGGCCAAGTGGACTTGTCTTCCTAGAAGATTTAGATACTGATAGGGGTATATGAACATCAATGTGGACCCCAGGCTAAAGGCAATCATAACAAAATAAAATGAATGACCTTTAGGGGTGCCTGGGTGGCTCAGCTGGTTAAGCAACTGCCTTTGGCTCAGGTCATGATCTCAGGGTCCTGGGATCAAGCCCCGCATCAGGCTCCCTGCTCAGCGGGAAGCCTGCTTCTCCCTCTCCCACCCCCTGCTTGTGTTCCTTCTCTCTCTGTGTCTCTCTCTGTCAAATAAATAAATAAATTCTTTAAAAAAAATGAATGAATCACTTTTAAACTAGTGAACTAAAGCCATATCTCTTGGGTGGAAAACTAGAAAGAAGAGATAAGAAATTAGAGTAATGGAAAACATATGGTCGAGAAAAGATACACACACAAGACATAAAAACTGAAAATAAAAGGAGGAAAAGATTTACCTATCCAATATGAGCCAATATAAAACTGGAATAGTAATGTTATTATCTTTAAAAATGGACCTTAAGAAAAAAAAAATTATAAGGGACGAGAAAAGACATTATATACTAGTAAAAAAAAGTCAATGAACAGGAAGATATGACCATCATAAACATATATCCTTTTTAAAAAATATATTTATTTATTTGAGAGAGGGGGGAGGGGCAGAGGGAGAGAGAGAATCTCAAGCAGACTCCCCGCTGAGCACAGAGCCCAAACATGGGTTTGATTCCACAACCCCAAGATCATGACCTGAGCCAAAATCAAAAGCCAGACGCTTAACAAACTAAGCCACCCAGGGGCCCCAAACATATATTCTTAGTAATACAAAGTATTGAGATTAGTGGTTGACCTCTAATTCTTTGAGAGCAAAGGAGAGGTCTTATACTTCATCTTAATGCCTCAACAGAACTAAGATAGTGTTTTAACCAACCTGAGGAGGGTTCCAACCCCACAGTCATTTCTTCCGCAAAAGATTTCTATTTGATTCACAGAACATATGGAACATATGGCTTATTGAGGGCAAACGGGTATTATTATTTCATGGCTGTAAATGAAATGTCTGAGTTGTATCAAATCAGTCACACATGGGTTAACTTCAACAAATTTAAAAATCTGAAAAAATGTTATGCTCATTTTAGTGAAAGGAGTAAAACAGTGGTTATATTAAGCAAGATGAAACCACATAGGAACATTCTGTCCTGAAGTTTCAAAATAAAAGACTCCTTCACTATGTAAATACCACATGGTATAAATGGCTTTTGTTACACTGAATAAGTAAAAGGATAACAAAATAAAGCAATGAGACAAGCAAGTAGGCTGAACTATATAAAACTGATAAAATTTATGCTTTTGTAGGTCAAGAACCATTGACTAACTTGAATAATAACTGTTGAATAATGGTGATTTCATGTGGATTAACCTCATACAAAAGACATTTTAAAAAATAAGTTATAGCATTAAAGGATGTTTAGATAAACAACTGTGCTCAAAGGTAAACATATGTATGTTTATAAACACATACATATACACATATATATAAACACACACGTTTATATACACATACATATATAGAGAGAGACTCAATTTACAAGGACTCAATTTACATAGATGAATGCCTCCATCAGGGTTTTTATTATATTTCTGGGCCAACAGATGCCTCCTTCTACAGACCATCGCCCTCAACTGAGGAGAGCATCCTGAACTGAGTTTCTTGATGCTCTCCCACATCATGGCCCACAACCAAAGACTGACCGACAGGGCTATCAAAAGTCAGCACCTTTTCCTCAAGGGTGGATAACTTTGCAACTTACACTCCCTTCTCCCCTGTGAATTAGGACAAGGCTGACTGCTACCTGGGAACACATTTGCTCTGCTCTCAGCCCTTTTCTTTTTTTTTTTTTTTAGATTTTATTTATTTATTTGAGAGAGAGAATGAGAGAGAGAGAGAGAGCATGAGAGGGGGAGGGTCAGAGGGAGAAGCAGACTCCCCGCCGAGCAGGGAGCCTGATGCGGGACTCGATCCCGGGACTCCAGGATCATGACCTGAGCCGAAGGCAGTCGCCTAACCAACTGAGCCACCCAGGCGCCCCTCTCAGCCCTTTTCAATTAGTGTTCATTCCTCTCATAGAAAGTTTTTCTGAAGAGCACGCCCTCAATAAATCACAAACACCTGAACCCTTGTCTCAGGCTCTGCTTCCAAAGAACCTGATCTAGATACCATGCACTAGGGAAGGGACGGGGGAGGCTGAGTGCTGTGAAATACAAGCTCATGGGGCACCTGGGTGGCTCAGTCAGTTAAGCGGCTGCCTTCGGCTCAGGTCATGATCCCAGGGTCCTGAGATCAAGCCCTGCATCGGGCTCCCTGCTCCCTCTGCCTGCCTCTCTTCCTACTTGTTCTATCTCTCTGTCAAATAAATAAATAAAATCTTTAAAAAAAGAAATACAAGCTCATTTTTCCTTTGTGCCTCCCCCTAAACAAGGTGCAAACTGATGGCCGTTTATTTTCTTTATGCCTATAAAAACACAAGCATGGGCAATAAATTCTAAGGGGCCAGAATGTTATTTTACAAGAGCTTTAAAAATCATCGTTCTCCAAGTATACTTTTCTTCACTAAAAAATGCCATGCACCCTACCTCCTACTGCACATTTCTTTCCAATTAGCAAATTCGTAATTTTGCAAATGATCTTATTAAAAGTGTTATAATGAAAAATTTCAGCTAGGTGACAACAAATGAGCTCAGGGACAGGCATATAAAAACTGATTGTTCTCGGTTTCCTGGAAGAAATCTAAAAGTCAACTGTTTGTGATTACATTAAGTACATTTTAAGAATGCTGACTGGCAATTAGATAACCTGAACCATGGCTGGTTTCAAATGCCAGCCTGTCATTAAGGCATCTATTGTGTTGAAATGTTCTTTTTGCCCTCTAGTGGAGAACCCAACAGAATATGATTGATACTTCAGTTTTCAGAATTGCTTCTCTTAAAAATATCTACTCACCGGCATTCATTTTTTAATGTCAAAAGCCCAATTAATTTGCATTTACCCATTTTGAACAGAATGTCCTTTATGAACATATTATACAAATCATCCATTCTGAAAACAATTTGGCATAGGTAAACAGTGCCCCTGTTTTGGTTTCCCGAAAAATCCAAAAACATGAAAAACCAATTCTGAGTTGGCTTTTTCTCCTATTCCACCCACCTCAAAGGTTCTCTATTCTACAGTACCCGAACAGTTATCTAATTCCCATGAACTCCCAAAGTTGTCAGAAGAGTTTCAGAATTGAGAGCCAGGTGGTTTATCTCTGTGATGATAGAAAATAAATTACCTTGGTTTATTCACACAGAAGGATTTCTAATTATGTCGATGGAACAAAAACAGTTATTATTAATGAAGAGGAGAAAAGGAAGTTTTGAGTCCAAAATCCAAGATGACTTCTTTCAGTAAATGTGGCTGCCAGTCTGTCAAAGTGTTAGACGTACAGTGGTTCTCTTAACCACTAACCTTTGGAACCGTGGCTGCAGAAAATGGCTGCAGCCTGGGGTTGCAAGGTGAGGAGCACTGAGGACTTCATGATAAACCCAGGCTCTTCCCGTAACTCACAACCGTGCTCTTGGGTGTGTCACTTTGCATCGTCAGTCTCCGGTTTCCTCATCTGTCAACTGAAGGAAGTCGGATGACCTCAGCGAGGTTAGTTCCAGTCCTGGCCTATAAGGCATTGTTGCTGGACCAGACACAAGTCTGTAATTCCAGGATGGTGGCGGTTGGCGAAGGTGGTGATGCTATTTCTTTGATTTTAAGCACCAGCTTTGAAGCTAGTTTGCTGGAATCACGGACAAATTATTTACACTCTCTGAGCCTCAGTTTCTTTGTATGTGAAATAAAGAGATTAAAACCTACTTTCTGACTGTTTTGAAATGTAAATGAAATGCTGTCTGTGAAGTGAGTGGCATGTTACTTGCGACAACACGGTTGGATCTAGAGGGTATAATTCTAAGTGAAATTAGTTGGAGAAAGATAAATACCATATGAATTCACTCATATGTGGAATTTAAGACACAAAACAAAGAAAAAAACGAGACAAACAAAAAACCCAGACTCTCAAAATTAGAGAACTGGTGGTCGCTGGAGGGGAGGTTGGTGGGGGATGGGTGAAACAGGTGAAGGGGATTAAGAGTCCACTTAACCATGAGGAGCACCAAGCAGTGTATAGAGTTGTTGAATCACTATAGTGCACACCCAAAACTAATACAACACTGTATGCTAATCATACCAGAATTTAAAATATACATTTTAAAACATTAAATTTAAAAAGTAATAAAATAAAAATAAACTGGAATGTTTGCCGACTTTTTCCAAATATGAATTTCTTTCTTACAAAATGTCTGTGACCCCTCAACTCACACCCTGCTTTCTTCTCACAAATCCTGCTAACCCAGGGCCCCCAGGGATGCAAAGCTGTCTGGCAGTCTTACTTCTTGCTAACTTCAAATGGTAGTTCCCGGTCCCACTTGCTTCTTCAATACTCTGGCCTGCTTGCCTGCTTTCATTTGCTCCTGCTTGTCCTGTCCCTTTTCTTTCCCACCTGACAAGCTTCCTGCTGCTACTCCCTCTCACTGGAGTGGACAGCAGGCCCCCAAATAGCTTCTTTTCAGACCTCGGCTCAGACATCATGGCCTCATGAAGTCCTTCCTGATTCATCAGATACATCAGGACTTCTATAACTCATAACTACTCAGTTGTCTTCTACATGGCAGTTGCCACAATTATCATTAAGTAATGGATTTTTTTTGCATATTTAATTTCTGCTTTTCCCAAGTAGAGAAGAATATAGCTGGCCAAGGCCCCTTACATTTCCCTGTACCTGATTTCAGAGGAAGGCCAGCAGAGACACCTAAGGGATACTTAGTAAATCTTTGTGAAATAAATACATTTGTTAAATATATCAACTTCCGGGCTCCAGGGTTCCAAGACTTCATGTTGGAATAAAAAGTTGCAAAGTCTATGCTTCTTGTTACTGGTAGGGAATTGGGCCGTTAGTTAGACAAGGGTTTTGTAACCTTGAACCAAACTACTTAACTTGGTGTTCATTTTCTCATTTTGAAGCTATGTGCAATTGTAAACTGCTTATCTCAAAGGAGTGTTGCTTTATTCTTGAAATACATCTGTAAAAGAGTTTTCACATCTTTAGATCCAAATATTTACAGCTTACATTAGAAAAACAATTTTTTTAAATTTCAAAGCCCTCTCAGCCTTTGAACCAGTAGGTGAAGTTTAGAATACTTTATATTTTCCCTTCTCCAGCTAAATCACAATCTGCCATAACTTCTGTTGATTAATCTCTGTTAAAATATCAGAAGAAACCTCAAAAAGAAAAAAAATTCTCCTTTCAGATGAGCTAACCCACGTTGGAAACACGCCTATAATATTAAAAAGTTAATTCATTTATTGCATTTCTGTAGATTCAGAGAGTCGATTTTCTGAGTAGCCATGCAATGATACTACCAGTTAAGATATTCCCAATAATGGAAATAATACAAACTTTACAAATAGACTAAATTTGAAAATAAATAAGGAGGAGAACAAATGGAGAAAAACAAAGTGAGAAAAGCCAACCTTTATAGGGTGAGCTCTCCAAAAGCCTTAAAGGATGTATGCTCATGACCTAGGAATAGGCTAAAGCCAGTTTATGGTGGAAACCTTCCTACCTACTGATCCTGGATATACTTTCTTCTGTCTTCCTAGCTCATTCATATAGTACCTCACCACCAGGAAACCTCATCAGAGGTTCCAGAGTCCATTGCCAACCCCCAATACTCCATGATGTGAAAACAAAAGACAATAGAGCTCAAATCTCCCAGTGAGTTCACTATTACATTTAGGGGTTCCACCCTCCCCATTCCCTAAACTGTGTATTTCTCATTCATCATACATATGGCTAAAATGGTCCCCACACTATTCTAACAGACGTCTTGTCCTTGGCTTATTATAAGTGGAGTGACCCTTTACCTAGAAAACACAAATAATGGATGGAATTGGACTGAAAATATCTCCATTGTGCTCACTTCCCTCTCACTTTGTCATTGCAGACAAGTTATATTTCCTCTTTATTCTTAATCTATAATCTCAGGAGCAGCTGCTTGCAAAAGAGGCTCATAAAAACCCCTCAGTAAATACTCTGTTGACGTATTGTAAAGATAAGATACATTTCAAGTTAAATGTTTCAGCTTCCTTAGCAAAAACATAATTCTAATATAAAGGATTGGTATGTTCTAAAATCTCATTTTATGAAAAAGGCACTTTAATTTCTTAAAAAGTAAATCATAAGAAAGTACATGTTGGCAGCTTCGGTACTTTTTCAAAGAGAAATGACTTAATAATCGAAGTAGTGTACTGGAAAAAAAATGTACTTTCTGATTCAATAAGTCCATGAATGCTGGATATATAAACACTCAGACCAATTGTAAATGTTACAAGCACATGGGAATAATTTTAATTAAGAACTCAACCTAACATTTTATGACTTTTTTTTAATTAAGGGGAAAAAAAAACAAAAAACCTGTGACCTAAGATACTATATATACCATTTAATACTTGTGTTTCCCTTTACTTGAAAAAGTTTTATATGAGAAATCACCAAATATAATCAAGTACTTTTTAATGTCAGTATAATTTTTCTTTGTTAATTTATTTTTCATAATGAAGTTTATTTTCTTGCTAAATCATTACAGAATTTAAAAGACAAAAGAGGAAACATTTGCTACCAATGAGAAAGCTTTGAAGAGGTAAAAACTTTAAGATCTTATTTATTTAGGAGAGAGAGAGAGAGAGTGCACAAGTGGGCAGAGGGGCAGAGGGAAAGGGAGAAACAGACATTGGGCTGAGCAGGGAGCCTAAGCCTATGATGGGAGGTGGGGGGAAGGCTTGACCCCAGGAACTCAGGGCTGGATCCCAGGACCCTGGGATCATGACCTGAGCCAAAGGCAGATGCTCAACGGACTGAGCCACCCAGGGGCCCCGAGGAGGTAAAAACTTTTAAGATCATCCAGTCCAGTGAAGTTATGAGTTGAGGAGTTTTAAGTGAGTCTCAGGAATCTGCATTTTTCTAAAGCTCCCCATGTAATTCTCATGAAATGAGCCCAGTTTTGGTCCTAAAGTAAAAGTTTTAGAACCAAGTGCAATATCCTACTATTCCAGAGGAAAAATAAATCCACGGAAAAAGAGTGAAGTGTGTGTTAACAAAATCACTTCTGTAAATGAAATTATATGTACACAAAATAATAATGCAACATTTGGAAGAAAATATTCAAACAGATGAAAAAATAGTATAGTTGACTATGGGGAGAAAGGAAAGGGGAGTGAGAAATCAGAGGTAAAGCAAATACATATGTGAATAAATTTGAAAGCATGAAAGGAATGAATACGTTGTAATAAAAGGAACAAAGCCATTTCAGATGAGATTAAGGTTCTCCTAGTTATATCTATGGACTGCTTCTTCACTCCAGCACCAAAATTCTACAAACAGATAGCATGCTGAAAAATATAGAAAACTGGGTACTTAAGTTGGAACATGAAAGTTCCACTCGATCTTGGTAAAAAGCCTATGATAGAGATTCTACTTTTTTTAACATTTTTTTTTTTTTAATTTCCTTAAGTAATCTCTGCACCCAAGTGGGGCTTGAACTCAGGACCTGGTGATCAACAGCTTCATGCTCGACCCACTGAGCCAGCCAGGCACACCTAAAGATTCAATTTTTATTGCTATTTTATAAATAAGGAAACTAAAGCAAGAGTTTGGGTTACTTTTCTAAACATGGACATAAAAGAATTTATTCAACAAAATTAATTCAGCAATAGAGGCTGTGGATGAACCTTTGTTGCATTTCACTATGGGTAAAGCAACTATAAGTCTACTTCACTGATCAAACTGGACACTTTAATAAGGACAAGGGGCACGGAAATAATTGAAATCATATAATATTAAAATATGTATTACCAAGTGGTTTGTTAACACTGGTAGATCTATAAAATATTTGTTTTCAAAAAACTATTTTTAAAAGTAAATTTTTTTCCCCAAAACAGTGGAAAAACACATATGGATACACTTTTACAAAAATGTCCAGGACAGATCAGAACTCAGGTCGTCTTACACAGGGAATATACGTTTTCCTCTCTCCATGAAAGTCCTACTAAAGTCTTGCCCTGACCTCTAGTCCTCCTGATCACAGCCTGGGATCTGCAAATGGGAGTGATCAGGGCTGGAGGGGTTCCAGGCAGGAAGAATGGAGGTGGGAGATAAATAATTAACTCTCTCCTGCTCGTGGGTGAAAGCTATTTTTCAAAGGTCTACTCCAGAGATAATACTTAAATTGAACATGTTAGAAAAAGCTAGGTAGCCCCAATGCTTGCGTAGAAAATATACAGTAGAATTTAATGGCAGCGGAGCCAATGGGAGGATTCCTATGTAAAGAAACCGGCCACACTTATCTCTTGGATGAGACAGGAGCAGACTAGAAATACAAGAACATGGTAAATGGCTGCAAACAAGGCACAAGGATAATGCATTTTAGAAACCGAAAGTGAAATAAAAATGGCACCGTCACAAACAAGGCCTCCGAATAATGTAATTTTTTGAAAACTGAAAGAGAAGATGTCCTCAGAATGGCTGTCAGTGTTCTCCTGGGGATTCAAAGCAGTCTCTCTGTCTATAAAGATGCTATTCTTACGCATACAACCTCGCAAGCTTTCACTGTAAATAGAGCCTTCTGAGTAGGAAATCCCAGCCTTGCTCCCGCCAGCACATCAGAAGTCAGCCCCGTCTGTGAAGGCTTACTTCTCCCTCCTCTTGGCCCTATTCATAGGCCTGGTGTGGGTTTTCTTGTTTGTTGCTGGTGCAAATCAGGCGGAATAGAGACTCGGGGGAGAAAACAGTAGAGAGAACATCCTGTCCACCTGGCCTGTGGTTGTGCTAAATACAAGGTAGAAAATGTAGCTGGGATAAGAAAAGAGGAAAAAGTACAGAAAGCTGAATGCTTCAGTGGGAAAATGAAAGTAAGCCAGAAGAACTGGAATTTGGGTTTGACTTAAAAAGACAGCTGTGCCTCAGAGATGATGGGAGTACGAGACAGAAGAAATGAGGCAGAGGATGCAGGAAAGAAAAAAAGGTTATGGAGGGAGATCAACTTTCACTTCTGCACGTTACATGCAGGTTTGTCTCCTTACCTGTGGCCAGGACAGTAAGTAGTTGAGACTCCTGTGGCAACATCTAAGTGGTGCTTAGGAAAAGGAATCTTTCCAAATGAACTGAATTCTCAAAAACAGAGGGTGGATCCACTAGTCTTTGACCTAGACACTGACAGGTATGTTGTGCATGGTACTTTATTAACTTTGAAGATAAACATTTCTATATGAATTACAAAATGGGGGGGGGATTGGTAAAATTGATGTGGGAAACAAAGGCAGAAGAAAAATTATTTAATTTCCTTACTACTTAGAGCCCATTGACAAGTCCTTGAAACAGGCAAAGTGACATTCCTCTGGGAACTCAGCTGTCTCCATGTTAATGCTGTGCTAAGGGCAAAAGACAATCCTAGCCTGACCCCCAGAATCCTGAGAGTCTACTTTAACATGTAAAAATTCCTTTGGAAACTTCCTTTATCTCTACCCCACCCAAGATACATGTTGGCAATCATCCCCCAAGCATATGGCCCACTGATATACATCTGAAGGGTCTCATGACTAAAGTTTTATTAGACGGTAATAAATGATATTTTCCTAACAATAGCTAGCCCTCTCAAGGTCCTGGAAACCTTGCTTCCAAAAGTCCTTAGAGACTTACACTATCTCTAACCCCTTCCTGATTTGAAAGTATATAATGTACCACTCCTCATGACCCCCAGTGCAGTTCTTTTCTGCTCATGCGTTCTGTCTCTGTGCTTTAAGAAAACCACTTTTTGCACCAAAGGCATCTCAAGAATTCTTTCTTGGCCATCGGCTTCAAACCCTAACATCTTTCTTACATCAAAATGACTCCAGATGAGACACAATTTTAAAATCGTAACCCCCCACAATACACACACACACCCACACCCAGACTTGTAATTCCTCTGTACCCTTTATTGTTTCAGGCATTATACATGGCCCAGGGCATAATATGTCCAAAATAAAAAAAATTCTCCTGTGCTCTGCTAGCCCAAGTTTTGATTTGCAGGATCCTGAACCTCAAATCTAGATCATAAACATAGAAGTTGTGAATAGATATAATACAAATTACTGTCCTGCCTATGTCATCTCAGGCCTTGACATTTAACTACCAGCCTGTGAATTTCACAAGTCTCCTCTTTGCCTGAGGGCTCTTTCTGGGAATGAATGTTCCTCTCCCCCAAGCACAGCCCTCAAATAAAGGCTAGCAGGATTCCCCGCCCCCCACCTCAAATTGCCGAACTCTGACTTGTCCGCATTGACTCCTAGAATTCCCCAGTAAACTCAAGCTCTAATTTCCCACCTGGTGACTTGCCCTTTATTAGATACCTTCTCCAGTTCCCCACTTCCTTCACTGGTGTTTTCTGGAACCACCTCCCAAATTAACTACTTGTATATGAATCCTCTTCTCAGCGAAACCAAAACAAAGGTACAATTGATTCTCCTTATTTACAGTAGTTATGTTCTATAAAGTCACTGCAAACATGGAGTTAGCAAGTCCTGAACCATTGCTCCGAGATGAAATATAAGATTAAGTTCCTGCGAGTCCGATTACTTTTTCATCAATTAATCACAGTCTTGTTAGATGTGTCTTTCTGTTTAAAGACATCTTATTTAATATATATCATTAGTTCATTAACATTGAAGCTACCGGCCAACAGCCCTGTAACTCATGCCAAAAGGAAGCTTACCTGACATGTATATTTTCTCTGTGAGGCACATTGTAGCCCTCTTGTGTTTAGAGCACCAGACAGAACTTCAGCACTATGCCTGAAAGGCCATTTTGAATAGTGAAACCCCCAAGATAAAACACAAATACACAAAACATGTGGTACTCAATGGACCATGACAAGAATGATTGCTTACAGCATGAGAGTTCAAACAAGAAGGCAGAAAATCACCTTGTTCACCTCAGCTGGGAACACGTGCACAGGCCAATCACATTTCACTGTTTCTCACATGTCCGCAAATGACCACAAAAGGGCAGTGAGTATTGATTTCAGGGTTACAAATACATTTTAGTGGGTAGGCACATTCATAAGGATGGACTCCCAGAGTTTTCTACAAATAGGGGGGCAGGAAAAGAAGCGTGGTGAAGGATATGTAGAGGATCTAAGTTGATGGTTTTGAGAGGGCCTCACAAAAATTGATCTGCTCCCAGCATGGAGGTAACTGTGTTTTCCCATAGAGGCTTGAGGGGCTCAGAAGTAGCTAACCTAGAGTCAATCAAGGCATGCCATGCAGAGGAAGAAAGAAGGATGCAGCAGGGTATTATAGGACTGATGGTCATACACGAGATAGGACTGAGGATACCCTGGTGGATACCAGAGCCCACATATGGCAAAGAAAGATCAGATGTCTACTGCCTCCCCATCCCTACCCCCCTATGTTGCTATGCTGAAGCATTCCACGAGCTCACTGGAAACTGCATGCAACCCCAGAAAAAAGGGAGATTCTCAACTGACTAAAACTGGATTCAGTGTACTGATAAATCCATAGATTGACTCTATTTCATTTCTACTTAAGATGGAAATAATCTCAAATATTCAAGCATTTTGGGCTCCTAGTGAATAGCCTGGGTCATTTTAGGATTTGGTCATCATGAACACATATTTATTGCTATGCTTACAATGTGAAAAATATCATATTAAGCACGTCACACCCTACATGGACACTAGGATAATCACAACAAACACATACAAGATGACCTGTAATATGTATGAGATACCTCGGCACAGGAGAAAAACATCACTTTGAATGTTGATGAGTGGGAAAACTTCACAGAGGAGCAGGGATAATTTGACTAGGTCATAAAGGATGAGAATGGTTTGCTTTGCATAAGGAAGGTGGAAAGAAGGAAGGTATTTTATATGAGGAGAATGCATGAGCAAGTTAAACAGTAAAAAATTCCCCAGGCATGCCTGGAGGAAAATAAGTCGTTTGGTTTAAGTAAAGTAGAATAATAATAAAGAATAGTGAGAGATAACAACATGACAGGCATAACAAAGGAAGAATCCACTCAATTTGATGAATGACTAGCTATGAGGACAAAGCAGAAAAAGCATAATTGCTGAATCAAGTTTGAGTTTGAGGACTGAGAACTGTGGTATTAATGACAGAAGTAGGAAAGCCAGAACAGAACTAGTTGGAGGCAAAATGAATGACGAGTTTGAGGTGACAATATGATATCCTAGGGGAACTGACAAGTGAGCAGCTAAAGATATAAAACTAGATCTCAGAGGAGAAACAGAATTGGAAATGTGGATTTGAGAATTATCAGTACTAAGGTAATCACAAAAGTCTGTGAGTGGGTGAGTATCTGACAGGAGGCCATTAGAGAGAAGAGGAAGAAGTGTCCAGAAAGAAAACAAAGAAGGAGCAGTCAGGGAGTCGGAAAGTACATATGATCCCAAGAGCAAGGTGAGGAGGAGATTCAAGAATGCATGATCAACTGTGTCAGTTGTTGCAAGGGATAAAAGAGACGGAGGACTGAGGAAATTCAGCTGAGTTTGCTGACAACCGGTTTACCTTGAGAGAGCAATCTCAATAGAGTGGTTGAGGCAAAAAGACAGAATGCTCTCAAGAATGGGTTAAAGCATGAGTTTATAGAGGGAGAATGGAGATAATGGCTATTGATCACTTTGAGAGAGACAAAGTCTTGAAATTACTAGGCTTGCAGCACTATCAAGGGAAAGGATAGAGACGAGTTCATTCCGTCTTTTTTTTTTTTTTTTTGAGGTTTCTGCAAAGAGGAGGGGTCCAACACAAAAAGGACAAGTGATTCAAAAGAATGCTGGGAATGGCACTCCAGAAAGACTTATTAATAATAAGATCTAACTCTTATATGGTTCCTGTAATGTTCCAGGCACTGTCCTACCTGCTTTTTACATATTACTACATCCTAATCTCGTAATACTCTAGTAGGGTGGGTACTATTGTCATCCTCCTTTTACAGGTGAATAAATGGAGGCATGCAGAGCCTAAATGACTTACCCAAAATCACCATCTGGAAGGAGTGGGGTCAAGAAATGAACTTAGACTGACTGTCTAGAGACATCATGCTTTTAACCATAGGGCTATATTACTTTGAAGGATTAAAGAAAGAAGTAACAGTAATAACTCCCTTCGTGAGACCTGAAGAAAAAAAGGATCTCCTGATTTATTACAAGATGGAAAGGAAAGTACCTGAGCATCATCACATATGATATGACATCATATGATAGAGCTCTATCTTGAAAGTAAGAGAAGAGGGTAGGGATTAAGGTAAAGATACAGGACACACAGAGTCTGATGAAGATTTAGAAGACAAGAACACACACTACAGATTCAACAGAAGAATAATAAAACCTGTTAAACATCTTCTATAGCCCCAGTTAATGAGGGACCATCAAAGATAGTTAAGTCAAGTTCAGTGTGGTTCTCTAGGGGGAATTATAGGAAGATTTGAATTTGGAGATGAGCCTAGTAGGTAAAGCTATAAACCATGTCTGGCAATGACGTTAGGGTATTGGAGAGAAGTTAATTTAGATGGCAGATTATGTTTTACAATTTCAGACAAGAAACTATTTCAAATAAAAAAAGACAAGTCTTGAAACCCGATATGCTACCAGCCCTATATTTATAACCCAAGGTTTGTAGACATAGATATCAAATTGGGTAATCTGTATATTTTAATGCGAGCAGTTTAAGTACAAGACTATTGAGTGTTCTGAATCTTCCATTAAGAAATATTATCTTACATTACTATTATTATTTCTGATATGAATGTTTCTTTATTCAGTATCAATAAATCTCAGACTCTGAAAGACAAAATATATTATGAAGATTGTGTAAACTGAAAATAGTTGTCCAACCTCAAATCACTTTTATATATTGTTCTTCATAACCTGACCAAGTACAGATTAAAATATGGATGAAATACTGACTCTATCCTTGAACCTCTGTGAATGCTGAATGGTTCTAGAAAGTACCACCAAAATTTCAAAAAATAAGCTACTTAATGTAATTGATATTTATAAAACAATTATAATCCTCTCATAGATGACAATTTATAAGAATATGGTTATGTTATTCTCAGAATCACTAACTTTATTTAATAGCTAAATGGATTTCATATATGTTGGCAAGGATTAAATCAGGAAGAATTTCAAATAACATAAAATCATTTAAAATGTTATACTTTCCCTGAAATGCTTCTTTTTTCTAATCCAAGAGTAAGAAACAAAAGTCATAAGACTGTCATCCTGAACTTTGCCCAGAAACATTCTGTTTACAGAAAATGGATATTTTAAAGGTTTAATTCAGGTTGATCAGTCATGATAGATGCTATTAAATATGAAAAATAAAATATTCTTCACATAATAATGTTCATTTTTTAGATGACTGTCTTTAGACTGAGTTTATGAGCATTTCCTCAAAAAAACATTTCAGGGCCCAAGGGATATTGTACAACCACATTCTAGAACATTTTGATTCTGGCCTTTACCGGTTTCCAAGTACAAAGGTGTATTCCATTAGATATAGAGAACTGGCAAAATAAATGTTTTTAAACTAGATTTTGAGTTAAAAAAATTAATTGCAGGTTGAGTTTAACTAATCAATTCTTTTGTGAAATTTTCAGAATCTGAGAGTCTGTAATAGCTAGGATGACCTTATGGTAATGCTCAGAAGAACAAAGGGCACTTGTAAGCCTTATGTGGTATTATTAACTGCCTGCTTCTAATAGAACATTTATGATTGCATTCCAAAGCCAACTTTACTTTTTTCACTTAAAAATATATATTTAATATATAAATATATATAATTTATATAAATATTAAAATATTTAAATAATTATATATAAATTATATCATAAATGTAAAAATATAATAAAATATTAATATATTAAAGTATTTAATATATAAGATATATATATAATATTATGTTTTCTTTAGGGTAATTAACACCTCATTTTACATATCCCATCACTATATATTATGAGGCAAATAGACACATTTTAAAATAAAATGTTAATAGCATAAGGTATAAACTTGTTGAATCACTATGTTGTACACCTGAAGCTAATGCAACATTGTGCCAACAATACTAAAATAAAAAATAAAATAAAATAAAATGAGATGTTAATACTTTTTACAGATATTTGTAGAAATTCTAAGGATTTCTTTGCTAGTTGACTGCAACAGTAAGTGCCTCCTCATTAAGGCACTATAATTTAGAGAAGCTTTTTAAAGAACATTGAACTGAGACTCAAAGATAAATTAATAATGCTATCTTGTAAGGTTTCGGAAAATTTCTTGGGATTTCCACCTTGGGGTTAGAACATTAAACAATGAGGAATGAAAATCAGGAAATGACTTTGAAAGCAAAAATAAATATTGAATAACTTCTCAAGGTTAATTACTATCTTTTTGTAAGGTCATGGGCTTTAACACAAATATTTAAGATTCTTAATATATATGTTTCCTCTATGCTCAAGTTTTAAAAGTTAAGCATAAAGAAGCTTCCCAGCAAAGAACAATTCCCACCTCAGCAGGGAATTCTCACCTTATTATATGTGTTGCCACTAAACAGGGTATGAGAATTCCCCTGTTCATCACTCAGTGAGAAGGAGGACAAATGACTGAAGGGTCCTGGGGTAAGACAGTCAGCATGTGAGAGGGTCTGTGGAGGCAGCAGGGACTGAGCAGGAGGATAGAGTCTAGGCTGATATAAAGGATGGAGAGAAACAGGCTTGGGAGGAACTGTCACATCCTGGGGAGAAGAAAGGTATAAAGAGCATGTTAGTGGACGAAAGTCAAGCTCACTTGGAATTAAGTCTAAATATGATAGACGTTACGTTAGAATCTCTTACTAGTAAGAAGGAAACCTCTGCTCATACTTGGGCCCCTCGCAAGACACCTGCTTTCATGGTGTATTGTTTGTCTCTTTCAATAATTCCTGTCAGTCTCCCTCCTCCAGCCTTTTCTGCAGAATGAAACAAGCACCTGCAGGGTCTCCTGAAGGGTGTCAAGGTTGTTATTTTTGAAAGTATTGAGAGGAGAAATGTTTGAGGAAGGTGAGCGCTCATCCCAAAGGTGATAGGATGAGATTAGAAAGGTCTTCGTTGAAGAGGACAGTGACAGCAAAAGTTGATTTTAGAGTGCATGCGATTCAGTGTGGAAGAAATGGGGGATACAGGGGAAGCTGTTGTAGAGGATATCAATGTGCAAGCAATGGGGCCAAAGCGTTGGCTTAATTCATGGCACGGTAAGTTGTCAAGTTGGGCTGAGTATGCGCAAGGGATCAGGGAGAGGTGAGTCTGGAGAGAACGTATGAGGTCTTCATTTCCAGCAGTGTGCGGCTTTGGAGAGAAACTGGAAAGAGCGCACAGATGAGTTGCAGTGTAGAGAGGAGAGGAAATGAAGCCTTCCCTAGGAGGGGTATTTAACCTGGAAAGTGGATGAATGCCAAAGACTTTGAGGAAGTAGGACCCACAGGATGAGGCCAGGAATGGGGGTAAGAAAGCCACATCAATGGGAAATCTTGAGCCTACAAAAAAAAGGCTGCAAAAAGGTCCTGTATATGTATATATCTATGAAAGACAGGGCCACTTTTTTGCAGATATATCACCTCTTATATTTCTAAAATTTTTAATGTAAGGAAATAAATCAATAGTGATTATCCTATAGTAAAACCCTTCAGGACATGAATCTTATAAAATGAAACCTGCTTTATTCAGCTCTGTGGCCTCAGAGTCAAGTACGATGCATAATATGGTAGATGCTTAATGCATTAATGACTGAAATTTCAGAGGAATATAATATTTTTTGTGAGTTCAAAACTGTATTCTATCATTTTTTCGCTCCATAAGCAATGAATTAATATATTTGGTTTTGTGTGAAATGGAAATTTAGCACAAAATAATATACATTGTTCAAAATTATATTTAGCAAGCAAGTAAATTCAACTTTAAAACTGACACTTAATATTTTTAATGTAAATTTAATTCATTTTGCCAATACCACGTACTTTTCAACCACTGATTGGCTTCCTAAAGTGTACGTTGAATGTGTTTGCTGTATCAGTAGATGTTTTTCTTTTCTTTTTTTTTAAGCATTAGATTCAAAACTAACTTTAAAAAAACTCAGAAAATTTAAGTAGATTAGAAAATTATAATTCTAGATTTTTTAAGTTTGTAGAAATGAGAGATTATAAGCCTCTGTACTTTGAAATGGTAACTAGTTTATTGTTTGTGCTGCAATTGTTTATTTTACATATCAAACAAATACAACTAATTTTACACATACACACGACAAGCACACATTATTATTAAAAAAAAGATAACATCCTATTTGCAACATTCTGCATCTTATTTGTTTGTGTTCCCCCCCACCCCCTACTTAACAACAGCTTTGGCATATTTCTATGTCAGTACATGAATGCTTTGGATTTCCTACCAAGACACATTACTGAGTTACCCCACAGATGTAATAGTCATCCAGTTAATTCTCTTGGAAGCTCCAGGTATATCACCCAAAATATCAAATACTTAGTGGTATGATAAATTTACCTCCTCTTTGCCAGTTTTCATACTTTTAATTCCTTTCTTTTGTCTAATTCCATTGGTCCCTACCACTAATATCATTAAATAACAGTCACATTATTGTGCACCTTGGAGGGAACACTTTTAGTATTTGCCCGTTAAAGATAGCTTTTAGATTGAAATATATTCTAATTTTGTTTTATTTCTCAATCAATGATTTCATTATTTTATCAACAACTCATTACATTTCTTAATCAGTGTGGAACGTGGTTAATCTGAAAACCGAGTAGCAAACACAAAGACTAGCTGTGTAAGAAAAAGGCAGCATTGTAATTGACAGTTGACAGTGCTTAGGAAAAGGTGAGAGGAAAAGGTGAGCAGAACAGGCCCTGGTTAATGTTTTGGCTTCAGCTTTTCTGGGAGGGTTCAAGAACCCATTGTGAGTATGTCAGAAGCCAAGACTGTAGTAATCCAGGGGCAACAGAGGGTTCCCTAGATGGGGAATCCGGCAGGGCTAAGGCCTAACCAATCAGACAGAAAATGTTTCATATTTCTACACTCTCTGTAGCCAAACTCCGTATCTCAGGAGTTGGTCAAGCCTGGATACTCGGCAAGGAGGGGAGAGCAGAATCATATCAGCACTTGGACAGGCCATAGAGAGCTAAGAATTCTGGCCAGGATCACTTTGGTTGATAATATGGTACAAAGATGAAAGAATTCTTGGTGGTGACAGCCTTAACATATATGTCACCTGAGGCACCTGTTCTGATCTGTGCTAGTTGTCTTCTATGCTTTGTATAAGTTGTTAGGCTGTGATTCTCTTTACCATCATCTTGGAAATTTTCTTTGCCTATCTCTTATGTTCGATCTCCTGTTTCCACTATGCCATGTCTTACTTGGTTTCCTCTCATATTTACCGGTCCCTAAAGGAGTTTCCTGGGGGGTGGGGGGAAAATGGAGTATTAGAAGAAAATTTTTGACCTTTGCAAGTTGACAATTTTGTTTTGCCCTTACATTTAATTTTTCCAGTTTTCTTTTGTCAATTCTTACAAATTAATTTCCCTTGCTTTCCTTATGCACAGGATATTTTATTATTCTTAAATTTTCCAAGTCAAATATTTAATTCATTTGTTTTTATTCTCATATTTATCCATTAACCATAGAGTCATGAGTTTTCTTCCAGGGACTATTTTGACTGTATTTCATAAGTTCTAATAGACAATAGTTCCATTACCTTTTTTTTTTCTTCCAGGTAGAAATTTTATTTTGAATTTCCTCTTTAATAAAAAATTTGTTGAAAAGCACATTTCTCAATATACAGGTGGCAAGGAAAGCCAAATAGTCATAATGCATCTGGAAGTTTGTTACTTTTTAAAATACTTTGCCAGAAAATAACTTGAGAACCTCCAAATGATTCAAAAGATATTCTTGGTCCTTCTCTATCTCATTATTATAAAGATACACACACAAACACACACACATACACACATCTTTCTTTATGTTTCTATTACTATATATAGGAATCTTGATGATATATAAATGTAATCTATATAACAGGCCCTCTCTATAGACAGTGTGTGTGCACGTGCATCTGCATCTTGTCATCAGAGTTTATCTATGGATATTGATGTAACTTCAACCTCACACCCACAATTATTTTATATATCCTACTGCTGATTATACCTTTACAATTTTCTCATAGAACTGTAATTTTATTACAAAGAAGTCACTTACTTTAAAGAATACATTTTCTCTGACTTATTTCTCTTTTAAGTCCCCAAAATGTCACTTGTATATTTCATGTGTAGAACACAAATTCCATACACTGAGACTATTTTAAATCTGTATTTTGATCTAACTGTATAATAAAACTGCAATAGAGTATAATTTGCTCACTACTTCCAGGGTGCCTGGGTGGCTCAGTCATTAAGCGTCTGCCTTTGGCTCAGGTCATGATCCCGGAGTCCTGGGATCCAGCCCCACATCCGGCTCCATGCTCCGCCGGGAGCCTGCTTCTCCCTCTCCCACTCCCCCTGCTTGTGTTCCCTTTCTTGTTGTGTCTCTGTCTGTCAAGTAAATAAAAAAAATTTTTTTTTTAAATTTGCTCACTACTTCCTGTTTTAAATATTCAGGAATGTTTTTAATGCACTTTGTAATGGTATCTGATACAAAGGAATGAATTTCAGTCATCATTCTATTGTTTTTTTTTTTTAAGATTTTATTTGTTTATTTGGCAGAGAGAGACACAGTGAGAGAGGGAACACAAGCAGGGGGAGTGTGAGAGGGAGAAGTAGGCTTCCCGCTGAGCAGGGAGCCGGATGTGGGGCTCAATCCCAGGACTCTGGGATCATGACCTAAGCTGACAGCAGACGCTTAATGACTGAGCCACCCAGGCGCCCCCATTCTATTGTTTTCTATGTATTACTTTACAATGTTTTCTGCAACAGGAAGAATATATATGTTTCCAATTAAATTGGGTTTTTAATTTTTCCTTTATGAATATTCCTCAGAAAAGACATTGATCATTGACTTCAGCAAAATGTTAAACATTATAATAGTGAGTACCTCATGTCTTTAAACATTCCTGAAGTTGCCCAGCATCACCAGGTCCTGGATGCCTACTTTGTAAATATCTTATGATGCCATAATACAATTACTAGTTAAAACTCAAGGCAAAACTATAAATATAGGGCTAGGTATATTAATATGAATAATGAATTAACAATATGCCTATTAACAAGCTTTTACTAGATATAGGTATGACATCATCACTGCCATTTCTTGTTATTTATTCCTATATTAGTAGTGGTATAGTCAATCCAGATTATTTTGCAGGAGATTTTTTTAAAACAAAATCACTCGTTCATTTTATGTGGATTATTTTAATTAAAAATAGTTATTGTGATAAATCATATGTCCGACTAGGCACATGAACTTCGATTAAAGATAAAAGGTTTAAGGAATAGCCAGCTGAGGGCTCTCTGTTCACTGCACCAAACTGGAGAGCTGACACGTTACCAGGAAATCTCACTTAAAATATATATGAGTTGTAACTGTCTAGCACTCGGACTTACAAAGGACACCGATGTAAATCCATATAAATCAGCAAAGCTTAAAGTATTTCTTATAATTTTAAGTCAGGAGGTGGCCAACTTTTCCTGTGAGGGTCCACTTAGGATATATAGTAGGCTTTGCAAACCAGATGTTCTGTCGCAATTACCATGGTAGCATGAAAACAGCCTCAGATGATACATAATGAATAGGTATGGTTGAGTGCCAATAAAATATTATTTATAGGAACAGGTGGTGGACCAGATCTGGCCCACAGGTAATAGTGTGTGGGAACCCTATTTTATATTAAAAAAAAACACATTAATAAAATCTTTATCATGTCTGACCTGCACCCCACCACCACCCCAATGAATTATCTTGAGGTAGATAGATACTGCTTTGGAGATCACTATTCTAAATGATTCCTGGAAATGAACATCATCTACCCTGCTTCTGCATCCAATAGATGAATCTTCTAATGTTCTAGTTTTTGAGGGAAGGACAGGGATCATAAAATTGTCTCATACATGTTTCTATCAGTGAGATATGTTACCACAATTGTTTCTAAATAAAATGCTTTAAACTGCTTTTCACTTACTTGAGAATTGTCTTTTTTTTTTTTTTTAAGATTTTTTATTTATTTATTTGACAGAGAGAGAAACATCTAGAGAGGGAACAGAAGCAGGGGGAGTGGGAGAGGGAGAAGCAGGCTTCCCGCCGAGCAGGGAGCCCGATGCGGGGCTCGATCCCAGGACCCTGGGATCATGACCTGAGCCGAAGGCAGATGCTTAACGACTGAGCCACCCAGGCGCCCCTAGAGAATTGTCTTTTTTAATATAAAAATACTTAGGACAAATTTTTCAAAATAAAATAAGCTTTACTTAGGAGCTTGATTTTTAAGAAGGAATTATTTTAGTTGATTATAATATCATATCCTGAAAAACTTAAAGAACACAAGAATTTATGAAGAAAATAACACCTTTGTTCATTAGAGAAAATTTTGCAGCCAATATGCACTGAATAAATTAATTTAGCTCTGTTTATTAAGAAAGCTGGAGATGCTGCAGAATTAAGTATTGACAGTGACATCAGAAAATTAATGCGATAGCCATATCGGCTGCATTCTCCACCAGAGAAAAAAAAGGCTCCTTTCTGCTCAGCCATCAAGTCAAACTATTTAACTTCAAAAGCTGTTTTCACTGCAACACCAAAGGGCATTTTAAGGCACTATGGGCTCTTTTCATTAAAGCCTGCACATCTAAGACTCTTTTATTCCATCCTGGCATTTTAAAGTGACCCCCTTTCCCGTGGTTTAGAAGTAAAGGGTGAAAATCCACTTTCTCTTCGCTCCCGCTGTTCCCCTTCATACCACGTAGAGATTTGTGTGTTTGGAAACTCACAGCATCACCAGGTGAAATTACTGGAGCCTTTAACCCCATCCTTTCTCTCTTCTTCTACCTCTTTGGTAGAACAACACATACTCTCAAATGCAGCATTTATTTTCAGCTTCCTTTCCTGCCTGGAGCTTATCACAATTTAAAATCAGAATGATAGCATTTGTGCTACAGTTTCAAGTTGAAAACAATGCCCTGTTCCTGAAGTCAAGAACAGTTACAAGGTACATCATACCCAGTGACTCCTTCAGCCAAAGGCATATCAACATTTTACAGATACCTTCACAGAAACCCCAAATTACCAAGAAGAGATGGTAATCATCTACATTCCACCAAGATCAAGCCAAGATAAAGTAGATCTCTTAATTTTGAACATATGGCATAACTTCTTGTTTATCAGCCCTAATTCTGAAGAATCCATATGCATTTTAAAAACAGACATACTTAAAGCCACACTTACCTATTTCAAATCCTTCTTTGAACCAAAAAATGCAAACACGTGAAGTATGAAAAGAGATAGCATATGCTTAGCTTTTTCAAATCCCCTTCACCCCAAAAGGCTTTTAAATGATTCAAATACAATTTGCAAGATAGGCTCTGGAATAGTTAGGGCTTAGCGTTTGTGGTTGTCTAACAGCAAACCTCACAGAGCTGATGCCACTGGGAAGATACTGTGATGGCAACGTGCTCAAGGGAGAAGAAAGAGAAAATATGTCATAATCAATCACAGTGGGCACTAGAGGGTTAAAATGCTGAGTTTTATGTTTTTCTATACACATAGTTTAATTCTTGTCTTAGGTTGACACCAGACATCTATGTGGTAGAGGGGAGCAACTTGTATTGAAGAAATCAAAAAGCAATATAGAAAAGAGACTTCTGTGATTTCTCGTAACAGTGGGGGAGGAGAACATATTTGGTGACCCTTTAGCAAGGGGTCAAACCTTTCCTTCCAAAATTATAGTGATTTTTAAAGGAAATGATAACAATAAACATTTCAAATGTGTGTTCCCTTTCAAGTGTCCAAAGCCCTTTTGCAGTGACTGTTTTGTGTAATCATGAATGGGTATCAGTATGGGTACTATTAGAAATGGGATGAGTAGCCCCATTTTTTTTCTAGGGTGAAATTGAAGTTCAGAGTTCCTAGGCTTACACAGAATCTATGTTCTTTCTATTGCATTCTATCATATGGTTTCTCTCCTTTGCAGGAAGCAGAAGAATCAAAGACTCCAGTAACCAGCAGTCACAGTAAGTCCCTTAAAGGATCAGAGGACCAGGGGCCATTGTGTGTGTAGCTTGAGTGTGTAGTGGACAGTTTCACATGAGGAACTACAGAAGTTTACAGAGAAGGTTAAGATTAACAGAAAGAGACCAAGGTCCAAAATATGTAGAATCCACTAGAACCTAAGCTTTATGAGGGCAGGAATACTGTCTGCTCGATTTCCCGTACAGTCACCCATATATGTTCCAGAGCCTGGCACAAATGTTAAAGGGTTGAATGCTGGGAGTAGAGAGAAAGGAGTGAGCATGGAGGGAAGCAGCAACACCATTCATCATGAACATCAGGAAACCATAGAACTGCAGGGACCACATACCAGGGAATAGGGACTAATTGTTATGATTTTGACCTACACAGTAGATTACAAGACTTTCCATCTCTCCAAACATTATGACCTGAGCCACACTTGCTCCTTTTCTTCCTTTTTTGAATCATCTAAGGATGAGGAATATCATCCAATAATATTTAAATATTTAATAATAACATTTATTATTATATTCCAATAGTATTTAAAAACATAAACACAGAATTTCAGGGTAAGAGGGCACCATCAGAAGTATTTTGTACAATTCTCTCATTTTGCAGAAATGTAATAAGGCCCAGGATCAGGAATGACTTCATCCAACAACATGCATTTTTCATACAGACTGCCTAATGTTCAAAAATTTCTCTTTAAAAAAAAAAATTATTTTTTAGTTGATTCTCCTGAAACCTAACAATGGGGGAAATACAAGAATGAGGGCAAAATGTATAGGAAGATGGGGAAGCCATAACTTTCCTGAATTACCTGGTGCCAATGAAAATGCATGCCCTTTAACAAACAAGGGTATGCTAGAGGCTACATGGTATGTGGGAAATCCCATAAATCGGGGCTTATTTATCTCCTTCGTATAAATCAAATACGGAAAAGTTCATAGTTAAGGCACAAAAAGAAGATACCTAGTCACTGTCGGTTGAACTAAAATGTCTTGGCAGGGGTAGCATTGAGCTTCATTAGTCATAGTATTCTTGGAGCTGGAAGTGAGCCAAGAAATGGTCTAGTCCAGGATTTCTCAACTCCAGCACTACTGACATTTCAGGCTGGATAATTCTGCATTGTGCGAGACTGTCCTGTACTTTGTAGGATGTTGAGTAGCATTCCTGGCCTCTCCGCACTAGAAGCCAGTGGCATCCCCAGTTACGACAACCAGTAATGTTCGTGCCAACATCACCCCAGTTGAGAACCGCTGGACTAGCCCAATTCTCTCACTTCACGGATGACGTTCACAATTCACAAACGCACAGCATAGAGCTGGTTAATCACACTTTCGTGACTATGATCCAGACTTGAGGGCTCTTTCCGCAAAACCAAGCCACTCTAGTTTTCCTTTGGTTCAATTATACCTCAGAATGAATGAGCTTATCAGATCCTGCCTGGATAAGGGTTCTAAAATTGGGAGGTGAGCTAGCCTGACCTTACAATATCCTGCAAAAGGCCAGTGCTTCCACCAAATGCAATTCAGGAGAGCCTAACATTTCCTGGAAATGGATTAGCCAAAGATTGAAAAAAAACACCTCTATTTTTCTGAACTTACCCAATGGAATAAATATCATACAGGCTTGCTTTATTTGAACAGGTAAAATATGTTAAGCCTCTCAACTCTACCAGATAAAGGTAAGTGACAATCCAGTCCCTGGTGAGTTGTGTATTTCCATGCCAAATGCAATTTTCTATTTTCAAGGAAAATAGGAAGGAAAAGCAAAGGTAAAAAAAAAAAAAAAAAAAAAATGTTAAACACCTAAAGGTCCATAAGACAAATTGATATTTGGAGGGTCTGGCTGCAAGAGATTAAATTTCTCTTAGGATGTCTGTATTTGGAGATTAGAACATTAGTTTGAAAAAGTCTAAAAACCTGCCAGCTCTCCTAAGGAATCACCAATTTTGAATTTACAGATTTACAGAGCTTCCATTCCATGCAGCCTTCGAAATAAAGAGAACTACATTTGTACACTTGTGTAATGTATTCCATACATTTTATTTTTCGCATATATTTACTGTAATGACCTGCTTCACCAGCTTGAGTTGAGTTTTCCATGTGCTGGACTTCTCAGGCTGTCTTTGGCTCTTTAATGCAATTCAAAACCAGTTTATTTACCAGCTTTATCTCTCTGCTTCATTCTCTCCTATGCATTCTTTTGGTTGCTCCTATCATTTGGATTTGTTGTTTTCTTTGCCTAAATTACCTTTTTTTTTTATCTTAGATCACAGAAAAGAGGTTTCCAACTCTCTCCACATAACTCATCTTCAGCTTTATTTATCTTGCTGTGACCTTTACATTTGCCAACAAAGTCTGTCTAATCTCACCCACACTTTAAGTAACAATTGGGGCACCTGGGTGGCTCAGTCCTTAAGCGTCTGCCTTCAGCTCAGGTCATGATCCCAGAGTCCTTGGAAGGAACCCGGCATCGAGCCCCACATCAAGCCCCCTGCATCCAGTCCCGCATCAGGCTCCCTGCTCAGCGGGAGGCCAGCTTCTCCCTCTCCCACTCCCCCTGCTTGTGTTCCCTCTCTCACTGTCTCTCTCTGTCAAATAAATAAATAAAGTCTTTAAAAAAAAAAAAAAAACAAGTAACAATCTCCCCAATGCTTAGAGTATAATGTGTTTCAAACCATCAATCAGCATTTATATTCAAATAGTACATCCAACTTTCACTGTGTCTTCCTCTATGCATTCTACCTTGATTCCCCTTCTCATGGGTCAAAGAAAATTATCCGGTAGAGAAGAGAAAAATCACAAGCCTCTCACTCTGATTGCATTTCCTAAGGATCTTTATTGTTAAATAACAAAATTCAATCAAGTAAATTTTAAAGATTTAGTCGGCTTTGTTAAATGATTCATGAACGGAGTAGCACCCCATCAGCACGTAGAAGAGCATTCTGAGGAGTTAAGACAAAATGGAGGGTTTTGTAGAAGGGTGGGGCAAGAATATAATTAGCAAAAGAAAGGGATTATTCCAAGGGAGGTGGCTTTCCAGGGGGGAAAGCCAGGTGTCTTATCATGCAGATTATTACCTCCTCTTTCTTTGGTGGGTGGAGAAGACCCAGGAGGCATTCATTGGCACAGATAGAAAAACTCTTGACTGACAAGGAAAGACTGCCTTTCCAGGAGAGGTAGAAACTGCAAATCAATTATGTATTAAGCACAGGTTTGAGAACTCTAAATGAAACCATTTGGGGCCCATAGTTCTTGGTTTTTTAAACATTATTAATAACCATAAGTCATTTTAAGGTAGTTGTAGAATTGAAACTGTGTAAGGAGGGAGGAAGGGTAGTATTGTAGTCGGTGTCCTGGGAGAGGAGCGCTAGTTTTACCAAAACTGTCTTACACACCATAAGACAAACCATGCCAGAGGCAAGTGATTGGTACCATCTACAGTTCTATGTACAGGCTGACCTTGACTCAGAGTTCAAGGACAAGTTTGGGATAGAGACTTCTGTGAAGTAAAACATAAGAATGTATATTTTTCCTTGCCAACACATAAAACTTTCTAATTGCTAAATAACAGTTACTCTGAGTATTACTTAAAATATTTTTACACAGCTACCTTCTCTCTTTTGACAGTCTGTTGTTTAATACTTCTCAGAAGAAACTAATATACAATATTTAATTTTAACAAGACCTTATCTTAAAACTGGAGCATAATTTACATGAGAGCTTCTAAATATGGCAGTGCCATTCCTCTTAAATAGAGATAGATAGGGACATCATGAGCTAACAAAACATTGAAGAACACATTTGCATAAAACGTTCAGATTGTCATTGTTTCCCCATAGATTAGGGTATGGTAAGATACCTCATATCTACCAATATTTGTTAAAGCAACTAATGCTTCAGAGCTTGACTAATTATTAGAATTCAGTTGCTTAACTAATTATTAGAATTATTAGAATAATTTTACCTATTATGATCCAAGTGGCAATGGGTCTTCTTTGAATGTTTGTTTGCTTGTTTTAAAGCAATCAAGAATCTTAAATACTTTAACCCTATGTAAGACAAGGAAAGAGGGACAAGAAACTAAGTTTCCCATAGCTTGAAGACAACTGCCACAGAAAATTAAAACCCTGTACCGTAGTTCCAGTTCCAATCTTCCAACCTCAATAATTACACAAGGTCAAGGGAAAGCTTAAGCCAAAAAATAAAAAATAAAAAGAGAGAGAGATGAACTCTTAAGTTTGAAAGGTGATCCTATTTTATTATATTCTAGAGAAAAAGCAAATATTGTCTCTACAGGACAATGTCAAAAAAAGAAAAAAGAAAAAAAACAGTTTATTATGTTGATGATAAACTATTACATGTAGTATAGTACCTGTTTATGATAAATTGTCTATTACATTTAGAGGGAGGAAAGAAAGGTGGGAGGGAAGGAAGGAAATAAGAAAGGAAAGGGGAAAGGAGGGAGGAAGACAAAAGGAAAAAAGAAAAAAACTCAAAGATTTCATTACTCAAATAAACAAAAATAACCTGGCAAAACATAAGAAATGTAACACAAGGCATTTCAGTTCTCTCCCCTTAAAACAATTCAGGAAAACCACTTAATCACTTCTAGACCTAAAAAGGTTAAACATTTTAAGCTGAAAAATATTTCTTAATAAAAGGTTAGCAATGATAAAAGATAATTTTATGACAAAAGAGAATGAACTGACTTGATTGAGAAACAATTGTTGAAAAAGTAACGATTTATGGCAAAGCCAGAAGTCATTCAGAATAAAAGGCAGTATTGTCAGCTCCACCTTTGACAAAGGTGAGTACTTGCTCTAGAATAGGAACATGTACATGACACAAGGAAGTGAAGATGAGCGCCGCAGTAGAAATCTAACTTGATGAATAATTAGATAGAAATCTGAAAGTCACCCATGTAATCATCAGAGTTGAATGTCAAACAGAAAGTTTGGTAGGGAAGTCAGATATCTCAGAAAAATCAGAAGAAAAGAAAAACTGAAAATACTACAAAAAAAAAAGAAAATTCCCTATAGTTATCCTTTTATGTTCTCGGTGGTGTGGAGGAAATTCACTAAATGGTCATTTTCACACAAAACATGTTCCTTTGCTTATTGAAGCAAATTTAGAAGGAAAATAAAATTCAAGAGGCATACGTGCTAGGAAGTGTTATTTCGCACTAAATAAAAAAAAAAAATTTCCAGGAAAATCAGATGAAATAACAATATTTCCTCTTAAATTCTGTCCAAATCCTTTCTTTTTATACATTTCCCTAAGGCTTTCAGAAGAAAATGACATATTTAATATTATGGGTTCAATTACTAATTTATAAAGAGAGAGAATGTTTTATGTAATATTTTATATAACTGAGGTTAGCAATTGCATTTTGATTAAATCAAGGATCTTAAGTGAAGAAATCACCTTTATCTAATTAGATATACTAACTGACCAGAAAACAATCAATGTATTTTGCCAACTCACAAGTAGTCAGACAAACTAAAAATTAGTGGGCTCTTTAAGTATCTTCATTCTCATCAGTGAATTGATTTTCTAAGCCTCAATGTCCTCTGGATGCCCACTTGTCCAATCAATTCTGTTAATTACTTTCCAACTGTGACCTTGATCATCAATAGGGGATGCTTCAAAGTATATCACCATACTTTTAAACCCAAATATGGAGTGTGAGGATATTTTGCAATAAGTCAACAGGACCACAAATTGATACAATAATGGATGTAAAGGTAATTTCAAAAAAGCATAAGCTTCATTCTGAAGAGTCTTTGTTACAAAATCCATCTAATATAGATGGATGCTTCCTGGCCTATGCCATCTTGATGTAAAAGCTGTTGATTAATAAGTCTCAATTACCTGATTATGCATTTAGTTTCAAACTTTGCTTTAGTACTCAGAGACTGTCTCCAGGCAAATTCTCAGTTCATTATCAGTTCACAAGGCCGCCGGCTTGTATCTTAAGCTACAGTAAATACATTTCCGTCTGTTCTCAACATCTTTAGTGTCTGACATTTTGTAACAGAGAGTTTTGAAATCATATTTTATGGCAGTGAAGCTGTTAGGGGAAATTTATTGACTTAACAATCCCATCCAACATCTCCTGTCATGTGGAACTGTCCCCAGTACAAGGCAGATTAGTGAATGTGAGCTACTTCAATTTGGCCCAAATGTCTGGCTAAAGAATTTTCCATTACATGGGTGGGTGAGATCACCTGAGTTTGGAACCATTCAATTTATTCTGTGGCAGCAGCAAAGGAGACTACAATGGTGACTAGTGAACTTGAGTACGCTCTCTGCTATTCAAGTTCTAATGAAGTAGCAACACTGAGATTATAAACTGTTATTACTCAATTTATATTTCAAATAGATATAAGCAACTACCCTGGCGAGGTGTCTTTGATATCTTTCTCCCTGGCAGATTCTGGACACACTGAGATGGTAGTTAGAACTCAACATAAAGAGACTAGTTGATAGTACATGTACTTGTCCCTTGTGCAGTGACCCCAAGTTTCTATTATATTTTCCCTTTCATGCAAGGTTAATGAGGAAGACCAGGGAACGTTTGGAATTCACTTTTAAGTAGTATGCTCTACTTCTTTCAATTCTGACAGTCTGCAGACTCCTTTTACTTCCCATGTTCCACATAAAACGTGAGATATAGACAAGAATAAATTGATTGAAAAAACAATATAAGTACAATTGTGTCCATGGCACCTCCATATTTGCAAGAGTTCAAATTTTCCACAAATTATCTGCAAATTCATAGGTTTATGTTGAACATAAATAGAGCTTTAAACTTGCTGTTAGTCAGGAAAAACAGGGAAAAGAAATGGCAACTCCTTTTAATGACAAGAATTTCCTAAATTTGAAAATGGAATTTATCATTTCCGAGGACAGTTAATTGTGATAGATCTACCTTCAGATTCTAAAATGAATTTTATTTAAGGTAAAATACATACATTTGAAATTATATTAATATAAAAGAACAAAGTCATTATTTTACAGTATTAGATTGTATTTTGAAGAATGTAAGTTACATAGTATGTGAAGTTTATTTTAGCTGTTGGCATTTTTGTCATTTGACTACATTATTTTTATAATTATTTTATAATGATCCCATACAGTCTAAAATGTCATAGTAAGCCTCTAAAGTATTTGTGTCATACAAGCAATAGATATTTAATAAGTGCTTTTTGTTGATGATGAAAATATGCTTTCTGAAGAGGAATTTTCATTTCTGTTGCATGTGGAATTAGTGAAGACAGTCCTATAAATCAATAAGATTTCTCTATTTAATTTAAATTGAGGAGTGTATTTTATCCTATAAAATGAAAATAATTGCCTCTAATTATTATATTCAATGATAGTGCCATCTAAAAATTTTTAACTTATCAAAATCATATCATCTCCATTTTATAGATAAAAACTATAACAAATCATGAGAAAGTATTTATGATGAACATCTTCAAGGCTACACAGCGACTTCTGACCTAATCAGGGTTAATCTTAGATTTTAAGAAACACAGATTTTTGAATTGGAAGGATCCTTAAAAAGTACCTGACCTGAACACCTCATTTTATACATGATGAAAATAAAGAGACGTTATAGAGCTAATACGTGGCAGATAAGATATTCCTTATGATTCACAAATGTAAATGTAATTTATTGTTTCAAGAATATTCTTAGTTGTTTTCAAAGTAAAATTTACAAGGAGTATATCACCTTATATTCCTTCATAAGTGTATTTTATTATAGATCACCAAGGGTGGTGATTTTACCTGCCTTGGTTACATTCAGAAAGGTTTCTGGATTGCTTACATTGTTTATCCATGTAATAGTATTTGAGATATAAAATATACAACCCATGCCTATTTGCTGCATCTTAATAGGACAAATAAAGATGCAAAGTTTCTCTCTGAAATAATTTATGGACTTTTATATTGCATAAATGTGTATTTTCATGTTTCCCAAATAGCTTATAAAGCACCATCAACAACTTCCCATTATACCCCCTCCAACATATAGGATATATAAGGGGAAGATAGTACACTCTTTTTACATATAAAACAAATGACCAACCAAGCCTTAAATATCTTAAGCCCCTATCCCCTATTACTGCTCAGTCTACGGGTTCGTATCATCCCTACTATGTTACTATGCAGCCATACAATAGATATTTTGCTAAATGTGCTAATATATCAAATCTAAAATATTTTATCTCTTCAAAGTAAAGCAGAAATTTAGAAATAATAATGCAACACCTGTATGACCCATGCAACCAATGACTGCATGATATCTTTCTTTATGGAGAGTAGTGTCTTGGTTCCCAAAACATTACCAGCATAAGGTAGAAAAAAAATTTTTTTTAATTTGAAATACTTCAAACAAAATATCATCCTGGGAATATATGAATTTCTTTTTATTATGCAAAAAATGGACCTTTTCTTATTACTAAGGACACTCCAATCAAATAAACACTTTCTTATACATACTATATTCATAGAGGCATCTCCATATTTTATATAGTTATTTATCAAAGTATCAAAATTTTCTCTTATTTATGCTCACCTGCTCAGAAAAGAAGTCACTATTATCTTCCAGGTATTTACTGAAAGGGTTGGGCTCATAGACTTCCTCCTCTTTTTTCAGTAATATTTTGGATTTTGCAGGTACTGGGCGAATTACTCCAGGCTTAGTCTTCATGAACATTAAATAAAATTAAAAAAAAAAAAAGAAATAAACACCATTAAAATGAGTGAATATGTGTACTATTAAGTCATTCAAATGTTCTCACAAAAATTTATAATTTTTTAAATTTTAAAATTATTTTACCAATACATAAAAGCAGCCTAGAAATCAAATGATTTTCACTAATATAACTTTAAAGTTAACTTACAGCAATTAACTCATAAAGATCTACTATCAAGATGTTCAAAATGCAAAAACCTTCCTCATTTATCTAGCCAAATGTGTTCCTATATCCTCACTGGTGCTTTCAGTCAATAAATATTCCATTTGACAAATATTTACAGAGAACATCGTTAATGACAGGCAGCATTCTCATTCCAGGCATGGTAGCAGAGATGAATTTGGCACAATCCACCAAGCCTTTAAGAATTTATTTTTCTGGAAACCAACCCCCATGCCCCAACATCCACAGAGCTAGGCTCCTGAAGCCATGTTCAAACTATGTCTGATGAAACCAGGGATGGCCTTCTGACCTAAGAGGGTAGGGAGGTAGAACCAGACTTTCTCTTCCAAGAATGTGGAATAGTAATTCAGACCGCTCTGCAATTACTTGGGAAGATTGAAATTATAATATGTCAATTTGCAAGCTATGGGAAAGCCTCAATCTGCCATAAAAAGTAGATCAGATGAGATCAAGAAAGAGAGCAAAGTGCATGGGGAGCCTAGGGAGGAGAGACACTCGGGGGCTTTCCAGAATGGAATTCTAAAACATTCCTTGGGGCCCCGCTGAATTTCTTGTCCTGAGGCTCCCTGAGATTTTCCTTTTCTTTTACACAAGATTTCCTGCTTTTTAAAACTTACAACTTCTGTAACTTGCAACCAAAAGAGTTTTAGCTAATAGACTAGTCATTCAAGACTCATAAACTTATACCCAATGTCAGCTTGATGAGAAAGAGAGAGAGAAATCTACTTTGGGGCAATTTCAGAGTGATGTTTCACAAACACCAAAAACTCATTACACTGTAAAACGTCACAAAATGATTGATAAGTTTACAAAAACATCCCAAACAAGAATTCAATAAAAGTGACACTTTTCCTGGTTAAGCATTTTGCCGTAATCATTCTTCTCCACCCCATTTCCTTTCAGAAAATAGTAAATTAGCTCTCCTCAGTAAATGCTGATACTCACAACTCAAGCCTTAAGGGACTACATCTATCTCTCTGCTCTATAAACCACCTGATATATTTTGAGGCTTGAATAAATGTCACTCTGCAATACTTTTTTCAATCGATATTTTCCCAGTTGTCTTTCATATTTATGCCAACTGGGAAAGTACAGAGTGAGAAAAGTCTCTATCGTCCCCAGGCTAAGAAATATCTCTCACTTAAGAAACACTGATTTCTCTCAAGAGGGAAAAATGAACAAGTAACATCCAATTATGCATGAAGTTGCACAGTTGAGTATACATATGACAGCAGTATCCCTCCAGTAAACTCAACACAAGAACAAAGCGTAGGCAGCTACTGATTTCTACAACCACCTATAATAAGGGAGATGCCTGACATTTGGGCCATGATCCTAAGTTGTCCAGATTTCCTGTCTCTCTTTTCCATTTGACTTTCTGTTTCATTTCCCTTTCCTTCTCCAACTCCTGTACCACCTTCTTCTCTCCTGCTCCTTTGTGTGGTAGGAAATCAATACAACAACTCTAGTACTCAGGGCCTACCAGGTTCTAAAACCAACATGGAGCTTTAGGAGCTAAGTTTGGTGGTAGTATGCAAAAAGATGAAAGCAGAGAGGAGAAATCTGACCCAGAGCACTTGATATGCTAAAAGAATCCCTCTGCCAGAGCAACATGATTACCTGACCCTTGTATTGCTAGCAGGCTGATGATTTGGGTTATCCTTGCCTGGAGACTTTCACTCAGATCTTCTCTCTTGGGAGAGACCCAGCAAAGACACTCTTCTGGATATTCAGTATCAGAATTGGTTACTGATGTTTCATGTTTGCCTTTGTTCCGGCCTTTATGCTCCTTAGTTCCTATGAATTTCCTGAATTTGATGGTTGTCTGATAATTTGACAGTAATTCTTTCCCTATTTCCTCTACTCTATCAGATGTCCCACATGCTCTTTTCTTGGATTTTGTCCGTAGGCTTGGTCTACCTGAGGTCTCTGAGTCTTCCTCATTCTAGTTTGCCTAGTTGGCCTTGGTATAGTTGCCCTGATTCTCACACCCTATTTATCACCTCTTCCTCCAGCCCTATTTTTTCTCCTGCACCTTCACTTGTTGTCACTCAAGAGTATTTTATAGACATGGAAGCCAACTCTAAGCAAAAGAAGACTAGGCATAGTTTGCCTTTGACAATGTTCATATTTCCCATTCTATGAACTTTAACCATAACCTCCACACCTAACTATCTCTCAGTATTTAGTCAGTATGGTCAAATTGGAAATCAAACACTGGTGGTCCAATTCTGAACCTCATGCACTCTCCATAAACCATGGTACATGGACAAATCATGTTCGTGGCAGCCTCTGCACCTTGCTCATACCATTTCACATGCTTTGAAATCAACTTCAAAATCCTTGGAGACTCACTGCAGATAATGACACCATCATTCTCCTGTAGATCCAGATTCTATATCTTATCTATACGATCAGGCTCTATATTCTATACTTTAGATAGATTATCTCCTCAATTCCCTATAAAAAACCCTATGAGAGGCTTAGAGAGAAGAAGTTGCACGCCAAAGTCATGCAGTTAATATATAATATATGAAGAAGTCAACATTTAAATCCAGTTCTGATTTAATCATCAAGCCCATGATTTTAACTACTCCTATGCCTACCGCAGAGACAAACAGCATAGACAGAAATTTTAAATCATTTTAAATACCTACCTCTATAATTTCCTCTGTCCAATCAATAACAAAGCCCTAGTATTTTTATATTTTTGATTCTTTTTAAATTCATTGCTTCTGTTATATTTCTACTGTGCATTGCCACATCCTTGATGTTGGCCATTGTTACTTCATTTGGTATCATTTTACCTTTTTTTTTACTAGTCTTACAAAATCCAGTTTTTCTTTCATTAAGCATGGCATAAATGTTCCTGACAAAAGAGCAGTCCTAAAACACTGTAGGACGTGATGTTTTCCTATTCAATATACACATCCATACATCTTCCATTCACCTACACACATACACATATGCACCCTACACCGCATTCTACCTTGTAAAGGACTCTGTGGTTTGCATGGCCGAAACATCAAAATTTGTACTGATGTCTCTCTTTGGACTTGGTTAAAAATACACTTGCAAAAAAACAGCATGATGTTGCTGGGAGGAAAGCATCAAGGATACAGATTTTAATTTTTGCAATAGTGTTAATAGACTGTATTACCTTGAAAAAGCTCTTCAACCTGTCTGGACATTCTGCTAAAGGATTATAATTGTCCGTGATCAGGTCTTTTAATAATGAGTAATGGCACATTTTATTATTTACATTCCTGTTCTCTCAGGTATCATACCATATAGAGTTTTTACATAAGACTTGTTTCTGCATATTCAAATCCATCACCCAAACAAGGGTCCCAAGGTGCCTTTTAGAATATCGATAAAAGAGCCTAAGTAAAGCAACTGGTGCTGTTGCTGGTACACACAAGACTCTCCTGGAATATTAGTTAACTTCCTCTCTGCTCTTCCTCATACCCGTTACTGATGTCAAATGGTTATGTAATCTACATTTGTTGAAGACTAAACTGCAACACAGTGTCAGCTAATGGATCTATCCAAATAAGAAGATGGCTCTTAGCACCTTGCCACTCAGAATGGGCTACGTAAACCAGCACCGTCAGTGTCACCTGAGAACCTGTTAGAAGTGCCAGATCTCAGGCCCTACCCAGACCTACCGAATCAGAATCCAAGTTCTAACAAAATCCTTAGGTGATTCATGTGCACTCAACTAGAACTCATTCCATTTAAACGTTGTGCCGCCCACCTAAAGATAGATCTTCCTTGGTCTGCCATTTTAGAGACATTTGTTCAACCTTGAGCTTCTACCTCCAGACTAACATGGAGGCTTTAGAAGAAACAATCTTTTATTGGTTTCTAATCTACATTGCATCCTTGCAGATAGCCCCCTGATATCTTCAAACTCAAGTAGACCTTTGTTCTCTAATTCTGGCAAATCTAATTGGCTAATTAGAAAAAGTTTGTGTTCAAACAAAAACACAGGAAATTAGATGAATCAAGTTAGAAGAGTCTGTTAAAGTGAACTCCTATAAGACTGTCATTGCAGCAACTAAACTAGCCCAAACTGGCTCTTCTTTCATTTTTATCTGCTGTAGAATCCATAAATCGAGCTAGACTCATGACTAATACACACAAATGTTATTCTTATGATGCCAGGAAAAGCAACTCCATAATTTTCTTACCAGCCTAAATGGAGAAATAAAAAGAGGCAATGACTCCCACAGTTAACACAAAAAAGCACAGAAAGAATAACAAAAAGTTTCTCTAAATGGCAAATTTCAATTCATCGTGATGAACTTACTAAGAACTGATCTACACTGGATGAAAGACATCCTTGAAGTACTTCAAAGACAAAACAACCATTGTTTTGGATCTCTGAAGCACACGTCTATTAGACACTCTCTGGAGCCATTTTGCCAATTGGACCTAGTCTATGTCAGGAACTGTAGTGTCTATAACCCTTATTCTCAGAGGACTGGCAATTCAGTTGAGTAAACCACAGAATAATCACACTAGGAGTCAAGTCATGTCACTTGATTCCTCTCAGAGCACTCGAATGCCTCTCTTTCTCACTTAGAGTGAAAGCCAAAACCTTTGCCATGCCTGTAAAGTAATGCCTACCCAAGTGCTATCTGACCTAATCTTTCTGATGCCCAACTAGCCTCTCCCTTCCCAATCATATCTGCTGCTACTGTCCCTCTCACCCCCTCACTCTCTCCACCCTAGCACAGACACTATGACGCTCTCTCCCTTGGGAGTTTGTACTTGGGTTCTTCACTTTTCCCAGAACTCTTTTCTTCCTGGAATGCTGACATCCCCTTGCCCCCCTCATTTTTTCCCATAGAACTTATCACAATCTGACATTTGTTTATGTGTTTATTGTTTTGCTTTCTCCATTAAAATGTAAGCTTTGGGGGCGCCTGAGTGGCTCAGTTGGTTAAGCGACTGCCTTTGGCTCGGGTCATGATCCTGGAGTCCCGGGATTGAGTCCCACATCGGGCTCCCTGCTCGGCAGAGAGTCTGCTTCTCCCTCTGACCCTCTTCCCTCTCATGCTCTCTCTAGTTCTCTCTCTCTCAAATAAATAAATAAAATCTTTTAAATAAATAAATAAATAATAATAATAAAAAAATAAAATGTAAGCTTTGTGAGGCCAGGGATGATTGCTTCATTCACTGTTGTATCTCCAACACCTAGAACTGTGCCTGGAACTTAGAAGGTGCTAAATAAATAATTGAAGAATGAATACATTAATTGACAGGCAGAAGCAGCCCAGGATGCTGGCTATTATCCAATATGGAGGCCTCAAGGAGTATTACTTGCCAGTTTAGGGTCTCCCATTATTTTTTCTCGATTAATTTTTTTATTTGAGTATAACCCAGGAAGAGAGAACTCTTCAGGATAGAAGATCCATATGTTTTTTTTACCAAGAGAGGACCAGAATAAGGAAAGTGGGTTGGTGAGTTCCACCCTCAGAGGTAAGAGTAGAGGCTGAAGTTCCCATCTCTGACAGATGGAAGAATTCAAAGCCAGGGATCAGTTCTCTAGGGACTTAGAAGATTTTAAACTTCTCCATTAAAAAAAAAATTGTTGTTTCCCTTGTTTGCTTATGGTGATAAGCAATAAAATTTTTAATACCAAAAGACAGTGATATCATCTTTTTTTGGAGAATTTGAGAGTGGGGTGGAACTATGGAGATCACAATTAAACCTACTGCTAATGTTGAAGAAGAAAAAGTCCAAGAGTATATGGAGTCCCTGGAGGCTGGTGGCAGGTTTCAATGGCCCACATGGGGCACTGGTCTGAGGCTGCTATTAATTTGTGTTTCTAACTCAACAAGTATATACTTATGCTTGAACACTGCTACTCAGGGGAACGTAAAAATAAACACTGCTTCTGTCCTTTGGAACTTACAATCATAATTCTATGACAACAAGTTGGTACTGCCTCTGGCTGGAGACCAAAGTTGAAAATTAACTGCCAGCACTGTCCTAGAGAATCCATTATTAATATCTTAAAATAATGGCTTCTGAGAGCAACCTTGTTCTCAAATTAGTAACTGCAACTAGTGGACTGTTTTTAATTGCCTTTGATGACAATCATAAGCTCTGCAGTGGTGTGATGAGGGAAGAAAAGAAATAAAGAACAGGGTCTCAGTGTTCATGGATTTATTTTTATCTTTTTGAAGAAATAAGATGTATAATAAAAAAGGAAGAAAGTAATAAAACACAGGATATAGAAAACTCTGTGAGCTTGGCTAGGAATTCTACTAATCTGATGGATCCAAAGAGCTTGTGAAAGTACCACTGTGTTTCTTTTACCCATTTGCTTCAGTTTCGTCTTTAGTCCCCAGTGTTTTATGTATATACATATATATTTTAGAATTTCTGGGGCAACAAGCTCCTAGAAACTCAAAAACAATCTACCAGTCAAGATTGTTGACAAGAGCAGTATTCTCTAAATGATTTAGCTGACTCACTCCTTCAATTAATAAACCTTTATTAGCTTTCATTCTTTTTCAACAAACAATATTATATGCTTGAAGCAAATATGTAAGCATTTTTCCCCTCAAAGAAATATCTCAGATTTCAAAAAACTCCAGTGCAGAGCAAAGTTGCCAAGACTGAGGGGAAAGACAGATTTTTATACCACCCATTAGCTATGGGACTGCTATAATATGCATGACAGAACTTTGTAAAGGAAAAACTACATAAAATGAATGTGAAAGGGAAAAAACTTTCCTTTTTCCTATTTTTGCATTTATAATATAAAGTATCGATACTAAATGATCTATACTGTCCAGGAAAGTACCTACCTGATAAGCTTTTTAAAAAAAAAAATTATAGTTACTATGATGGTTGTATAAAAATAAATATATGTAGGATTTCAATTATTATAAACAACATCCCATTGCTCAAGAAACATTTGGTGGAATGTGTACCACACAGGTTGACTGGATTGAAATATTTCAATGGTTGAAGAAAAGACAATAGCATGACTCAAACCTTAGGAGGCATATATATGATGAGTGCCGTAGCACTTAAGTCTGTTGTGTCAAGGAAAACTGGTCAAGGACAAACCACCTTTAAGCCTGAAGAAGACATCAGTTCTACACAAAAGCTTTCAGGCTTCCATTTTCTGAACAACAGTGACCTCAAGGGCCCTCATAAAAATGACTCATGCCCCACTAAAGCAGGACACATCAGCTGGCATTCAGATCTGGGAACAAAGTATCTGAAAGCTTACCCACTCTTCTTTATAGTGTTCCAGTAAGCTGCATTTCGCTTTTACCTGTATATAGCCATGCGGCTTATTTTTTTTCATCTATTGTTCTGTCCTCTCCAGATTCGGTATTCCAACCCCCAAAATAATGAACATTTCGTAATGGCATTAAATATCAAATGCAAAAGCCAAATGTCTTCTAAACAAGGCACCCCACCTATCCCAAGGAAGACGAGTGCTTACCTATCTTGTTGAACCTATTTTCTCATCCAGAGAAGAGACCCCACCAGCCTCTGTTAACATTGGGATGATTCAGCTGAGGAATTAGGAAAACTTTTTGAAGGTGCAACCTATATCCTAGATCCCTCCTTTCCTTTTGCTCCCCTTGTTATGCTAGGAGTAGTACTATTCATAGGTGTGAAATCTCCACACCCGAAATCACCTTACCCAGTCTCCTCCTCTTTCATAGTGATTACAACTTTGTGGGCTATGGGAAAATGCTAGCACAGGGCCCACACAGGAGGTGCCCAATGAAGGTCACACTTCCGTAGAGGCCAAATTTCCCAACTCCTTCATCAACCCTCTCTTATTCTCTTTTAATTATCTCAAGTCCATGATGATTTTTTTTTTAAGTCACACAGAACAAAAATGACCACTAATGCTGTGGTGTTAGGCAATCTATTTAAACTGTGAGCTTTTTCTTTATCTGAAAGAATATTATCTCAGAGATAATATTTCAGAGATCATGTGTGCAATAATAACACCTTTCATATGTACAAGGCGATATTGGCAACTTCACATCCTGTGATACGTGGGCCTTGCAATACCCCCTGTAGGTTGACAGAGTAATTATTCCAACCTCCCATTTTATGGACGAGTATTTCCAATACTCTCATCTCTTAAGTTCCTTTCCAGTTTTCACATCCTGTGATGCTAACAGAAGAAGAGAAGCTGAAGCACAGGTTGGCGAACTAGTTTCACACGGACGCCGAGATTATTCTATTATCCTGAGCCCGATTAAATAGTTTGGCTTCCAGAGTAGATGATGGAAATATCTTAATAAGGGGCACAGTCATATTTCTTTTGTTCTTTCAAATGTTGAATTGGCACAAATGCAATGGTAACAAGCAAATAGGTTAGCTGAGTTGAAAAGAAAAAAGTATGAAAAGATTATATATCCTTAAAAAGCCAAATCCAAGGGCGCCTGGGTGGCTCAGTTGGTTAAGCAACTGCCTTCGGCTCAGGTCATGATCCTGGAGTCCCGGGATTGAGTCCCGCATCGGGCTCCCTGCTCGGCAGGGAGTCTGCTTCTCCCTCTGACCCTCCTCCCTCTCGTGCTCTGTCTCTCATTCTCTCTCTCGCAAATAAATAAAATCTTAAAAAAAAAAAAAAAGCCAAATCCAAAAGCAAAATGGTTTCTATATTAGGCTTGTGCTACTACAGTGATCTATCAGTATTTTCACTTCAACCAATTTATTATATTTCTCCCCTAAAACAAGACTAAAATAATTTTAACGAACTGCTTATTTTACACAAAACAGAATATTTACTTATATAATTTAACTATAATCTATCATATGTTCCCAATAATTTTTATGTGCTACACAACATACACACTATTTAACAAAAAGCAACATATAATATCAGAATTACCTGTTATATAGCATCTATATGTGTTTATGTTATAAACATGTGCACATACATATACATACATAGCTTCTTTTCTCAAAGGCATTCTCACTCAAATTATTCATAACTTAATCCTGAAGAGAGTTTCAGATGACAAATACTGGAAATTCATTCATAGAAATGAAAAGTTATAATTTCATTCATATATTACTTAAGAGCAAAAATATCATAAATCCTTAAAGAAGCAAATCCATCCTTGCCTACAATTATTTCTATTCTATTCCATTCCCCAGTAACGAAATACAGGGTTAATGCCATGAAACAGAAGTCAAAGTGATTAAATTGAATAATTATATCAATCCAGATGTTCTTTTTTTGTGTGATAAGCTTGCTTGATAATAATCCCTTCACAAACTGATCTATATCTCAAGGGAATTTAGGGATTAAAACTTAATTTAAAACTTGGTTAAGATATTCCTTGAATTCTTTAGAGAAAAAGTCTAAAGCAAATGCAAAGAAATTATCATTAAAGTCAGTCAAAGCAATGCTTTGCATTTTTTCTCCCTAAAGAACACAAACTCAGAATTCACAGAATTATTTTATTAGGCAAGAAAGTTCATTTATTACATTTACAATGATTTGTTTTAACATGTCTCTTTTTTTTTTAAGATTTTATTTATTTATTTGAGAGAGAGAGAATGAGAGAGAGCACATGAGAGGGGTTAGGGTCAGAGGGAGAAGCAGGCTCCCCACCGAGCAGGGAGCCCGATGCGGGACTCGATCCCGGGACTCCAGGATCATGACCTGAGCCAAAGGCAGTCGCTTAACCAACTGAGCCACCCAGGCGCCCCTTAACATGTCTCTTTTTATGAAATCATTATATATATTTGCCTCTTTAAAACAGTTTCTTAAAATACCAAGCCAAGGACACACACACACACACACACATATATGTCACTCATTGCTCTCAAGAAACAAGTATATCCATTATTTTAAATATTAAAATAGCTGTAGTAATATTCCCATATCTAAACTGGGAAACCATTGAACTTTATTATTATTGCAATGCTTATTTCCATGGCAACTTCTTCACATCACTCTGTTAGTAATCATAGACTCACAGCGCTAGAAGGGCTTGGAAAGTACGTAATCGAATGCTCTCATTGCTCATTTAGGAAACTGAGGATCAAACTTTCAGACTTGTGACTTCCCCACTGTCAGCCCAGTAGCTAGTGTCAGAGCAGGAATAAAAGATGGCTCTTCTGGCCCCCATTCTAGCATTCTTTCAACTATACTATACTGCCAGTCACTATTCTAAACTCACAAACACTAAAATTACACACACACACACATCTCATATATACACCATATGTATAAACACCAACAAACTCAAGCAGTTTGCTTAAATCAGGCTATTGCAAGAGTCAAACTAGGCTTTTCATGGTGTTTCAGTATTACAAATGAAAATATTTTGGCATGATAATGACAAGATGACTTGTTGCCTATGGACCCCAAAATAATTGCTTAAAAAGGGAAAAAATCAGTACTAAATGGTGATTTTTGTCTTCTTAAATCTCAAACCGCTTTACTACACATTTTTCTAATTATACTGAAGGTGACTATTGTTCAGGAATTTACAATTATAAACAATAAATATTAAAAGATATAAAGAAAATCTTTAGTAATATCTAGGCAACTTATCTCATGGTTTCAATTTGCCAGCCACTCTAAGAATAGAAAATACAAAACGCTCTAAGGAAAAATAATTCTATGTAATCAAATTTTCATCTATAAATAACAGATTCTAGAGTCTACATCTCTGCTAACACAGTAGCAAGTAGCCCCTTGTTGAGCTGATGAAATGTGGTTACTCTGAATCAAGATGTGCTGTAAATGGAAAAGACAGAGCATAGTTCAAAGACTCGGGCCCAAAAAAAGAATGTAAACTATCTCAAGTTTTTACTGATTATATGTTTGAAAGAGTATTTACATATCATTACGTAAAATATATCTTTGAAATTGATGTGGCCTATGTTTATCTTTTTGGTTTTGGTTTTTGGGTTGTTTTTGTTTGTTTGGTTGTTGTTTTTTTTTTTTACTTTTTAATGTGGCTACTAGAAAATTTTAAATTACCTATGGGACTTGTATTTATGGTTCACATTATATTTCTACTACTCATTACTGATCTAGACCATTCACATGCTAGCCTTCCTGTCTGAAATATCCCATTGGTCATTTCTTAAAATCCAGAACCTGCCCTACGCTTTCAAACGTGACCTGCCCTCGAATGCTTTTTGCATCTGTCCCATCAGGAATTAAGCACTGTCCTTCTCTAAATTGCAATAGCATCTTGCTCCTGACCCCACCCATATTATTCTAGTTCAACTACTAAGATGTCAAGTTCCTAGCAAATAGGGTCTATGTACAGTTTTATATATGTTTGTAAGCTGCAAAACCACCACTACGCAGCTTCAGTAAAGAATCAGTAAATTTTTGTTAGACAAATCTCTAGAGAGATCAGAATTTTCTAAAGTAGGTCCATGACTTAATAAGAGGATACGTACCAGCTGATTGTCAGATACTGTAGAGGATGGTGAGGATAGGTTAGCCTGCAAAATTAGAAACATGGTGCTTATTTAGTGAAATTCCTAATTTAACAAAATATCTATATTTTTAAGTTTTTTGAAGTTCTTTTATTATTAAAGAATACATGTCCATTGTAGGATTTTGAAAAGTATAAGGTAAAAGGAAAAATATCATTATGCCACCAAAAAATGATTTGAACATGTTTGGTACATTGCCTTATAATATTTCCCTATGTATTTTTATACACCTCATTTAATAGTGAATATGATGCATTATGTGTTGCTTTTCCTTAACATCTTAACATAAGCACTATCACAAGATATCAAATATGCTTCAAGATGACATAATATTTCAGTCTCTGTATATACTGCACATTTTACCTAAACACACTAGCATCGTTGGATATTTAAATTTGTTTATGGCAAATTGACACAAATAACAGATTTTTCCTTAAAGTATCTTTATATACAAAGGAAAGCATAACAAAATTTTCATGATTTTGGGAAGAAAACAATTTTGTTTTAAAAACTGTTTTCAATTAAAGGGGAGGCTAATACCATTTCTTCCTCCTTGGTTCCTGAACTTCACTCCTTCCATCTGGATTTAGCTTCCTTCCTACTGAAGCAAATGCTTCTGTCTTGGATATTGTCTGAAAATGTTTTTATTTTATTCTCATTCTTGAATGAGAGTTCAACTGGACATAGAATTCTAGGTTCATAGTTATTTTCTCTCAGCATTTCGAAGACACTGTCCCACTGGCTCTGGCTTCTGTCACAGCTGTCAGTCTAAATGTCCCAACTTGGTGGATTGTCTGTCTTCCCATTTGGGTAGCATTTAATACTTTCCTCCGTGGGGCGCCTGGGTGGTTCAGTAGGTTAAACGTCGGCTGATTTCGGCTCAGGTCATGATCTCAAGGTTGTGAGACTGAGCCCCGCATCAGGCTCTGCACTCAGCGCAGATTCTCCTTGTCCCTCTCCCTATTCTCCTCCCCCCACTTGTGCACTCTCTCTGTATCTGAAATAAATAAAATCTTAAAAAAAAAAAAACTTTCCTCTATGACATTCTGTAATTTTACTACGCTGTATCCGAGGGTGGATTTCTTTTTATGTATCGTTTTGAAATTTGGTTCGGTCCTTCATGCTGAGTATGCATATCTTTCTTCAATTCTGGAAAATCTTCCATGAATACCTCTTCAAATATTGCCTTTCTCACACTATGTCTCATCTCTTCTTAGGAAGCTTCTGTTAAATATATATTTAGTCTTCTCAATCCATCCCCAATTTCCATCGATTTCCTTTCATATTTTTTATTCCTTTATGCTGCATTCTGAATGGTTTCCACATATAAACTTACAGTTAACTAATTTTTCTTCAATTGTATATTAATACATTCAACATGACAATTTAATTTTATGTCTTAAGGACTTTATTTTAACTTCTAGAAGTCCTACTTGGTTCTTTTTCAAATCTTTCTTATAATATCTATAATTCCTTTTAACTATTTTAACATTTTTAATATATCTATACATTCATTTCAGATTTTCCTATAATTCCTTATCACTAAATCTCCCATTTCTTGTATCGGCTGACTCTTCCTCATCCCTCTCCTCCATGATGTTCTTTAGTGATTTTATGGCTATTGATTTTTATTTTGAGCTCGTCATCAGTCAGCGTAACTTTGCTGGTGATTTCTATATGTGTCTGAGAAGCCCTGGGCTGGGAAAGCATGCCTACAGTACATTTGACGTTTGTCCTTGTGGGAATCCTAGGAGTTTCACTGGCTTCCATTTTATTTCATCACCTTAATAGTCCTCAACTTAAAGAGTGGTAGATCCCCACATCTTCAAGTTCCAGATGTTTAGAACCCATTTTCTGATGGCTGGCTCTTCCACCAACCAAAATTGTAGGGTGAAATGGTAGAAGGATTTTACCCTTTTTCTAGTCCATGCTTCACAGCCAGTGTGGCCTTCTGGGCTCCTGCATGGACACATAGGATTCACTTACAAGTTTTAGACTTACTAAATAGTGAAAGTTAAAATCTGAGCTCCTGGCACATGGGTTCTCATGTACCCTAAGTTCCACCAAAGCTTTAGCTTCTCTTTAACACACCCACTTGGAACTCCCATTTCATTTCTGGCATTCAGAAGTTTCTCCTTCTTTACTTCAGATTGGGTTCCCTAAACATTTTTAATAATTGTGTTTTACCAGGCTTTCTGCATTTAAATGGGAGGCTGAGCTTCCACATCAACTCCACCTCCAACTTTGATGGGAAGCGGTCAACACGCAAATGCTTAATTATAAATAGAATTGGCTGAAATATGATAAAGTTGTATTTCTAAAATATTCCTATTCTTTTTGAAATTGCAAATGTTTTCAAGGTTTATTATAGGTGTGTCAATATTCTTTTTACTTTGAGATATGAATGATAACTGGAAACTGAGAGCTTAGTGGTTCTTTTGGTATTGCCAAGTATATAGAAGTATGGATCACCAAACATGAAGACAAGGCACCTGCGGTCCTTCTCACGCTGTGCCCAATATTGTTTGTTTTCTGCTTTTTGACTCATGCCTTTCTTTACAAGGACTATCGCTGCTTGCTGCCATTCATGGTTACTCTATGGCAGCAGGGTGTCTTGGCTAAATGCTCCCCATCTCTAATTGCTGGGGCCAGGTTAGTGGTTGGTGTGCTATTTTGTGCTGCAGAAAATTGCCTTTTAGAATGTCCATCACATTCAGTCCACCTAGGGTTTTGTTTTTAACCTCATAATGTAATATGACTAATAATCATTTCCCCTAAAGTCTTCATTTTTTCCCTTTAGTTAATTTTTCATTATTGCAAAAGTGAGAGAATGCTCTATGAGTCCCCTAAGTTAAATTAACAGCTTCTATGACATATGCTGAATTAAATGTGAGTATCCTGACTGAAACATAACATAGTTAAATTTTCATCTCAATAATTAGAGGAAAGAAGGGGTTACGCATTAAAAACAAAGTATCTGTATAATTTAACTACATTACTAACACTTATTAGTATGTTGTGCTAAATAATACCAAACTATTAGAGGGAGAGGGAAAAAAGATAAAATGCTCAAGAAAAGTATTGACTAAATTAGGGAACAACCCAAATATCTCTGTGCCAGTCTCCGTAAGTCCCCAAAATTCCTTCACTGGGAATTATAACACTACAATAAGATACTTTAGATGTCCCAATTCCATTTTTATTTTCTTATACAATGGATTTCATACCACTTTTATGAGAAACTATTCCCAGAGAATGGATAGACTTAAATGTGAACTTCAGGGTGGCGTAAATAGTTATAAAGCCACTGCAGATCCTTTACCAAAGAAAAAGAATATTGGCTTATGTGTATTATGAATATAACCAGATTCTTTCAACCAACCCAATTATGTCAAGCTCTTTGAGAAGCCTCACTTTGCTTGCCTAATACAGGTTAGCAGGGTTTATTAAGTGCTGTAGCTATAAATATGTAATTAATTTTGTAGCAATTATTTTCCAAAGAGTGAGGAAAATTGTTTGGTGAACTGAGATTGGAGCAGCAAAAGGTGGGAGAAAGCTACTCTATATGAATCACTGCTCGTCGGTCAGCTGAAGGAAGGTAGAGAAGCAACTTGACATTCATAAGACTAAACTTGAAATTGGATTTGAATAATACTAAAGATTTTAGTCATTCGTGTCTATCCACATTAATACTAACTGTGAGGAACAACAATACAGAGGAGTATAAGAAAGGCTGTTGTGTGAAACAAAATCCTATAATCCTGTAATTCTAAGGCCATTAACATCATTTTAATCATAAAAGAAAGGAAAGGAATGTGTAAGAAAGGAGGATCCATGTTAACCAATATATCATCATTTAAAAAGCTTAGAAACCAACGGAGAAGGCCAAAAAATGTGAAAGTCAAAATTTCTTACTTCAAAAATAATCTATTAAAGAGCTAGGTTATATGGAAAGCCAAAGCGTTAAAGACAAAGGAAAGAAAGGAGAATTTGAAATCCACTGAAAAATAAATTGCTATACAGAGCCCCCACTGCGCGAAGCCTGCTTTGGAGAAACCATGTTCCTTTTCCAAAGACAATGTTAGAGGCACAAGAAGTACAATGAAGCTCCTTAGTCATTGCCTACATTGTTTTTCCTTGCCATGTGCAGCTTTTCCCCATTCTTGACACATGTCCTTTTGGCTGGCATCACACTAGCAGACCCCCTCTTGGGGGACTGGAACAGAATCCAGTTGTTCCAGTTGCCTTTGCCTTCTGCATTCTATACTTCTACTTTCACCTTGGTTTTTGTTGTTGTTGTTTGTTTGTTTGTTTCCCTTTCAGCAGTCACATCTCTCCCACCTGAATATAACAGCCAGTTCAGTATCATTAAAGTGTTTTTCTTCCACCTTCTCTCTGTTGACTCATTGCCCTGAGTTTCCTTTTCCCACAGCTCAAAGAACTCTAATTAGCGATAATGTGTTAACTGAATTGCTACTTCTCCCAGGCAGAAAGACAAAGCTTAAAATATTAACTGAGCACCTAATAATCATTGAGTGCTGAGAATGGCGTTGAGGAAACATAAAATGATAAAATGATAAAACACCATCTTTCCCTTAACCTGGCAAGTGTTCTTGTTATTTGTACGTAAGTCACTATGTGTGCAAAAGAATGAATCCCATAGTAAGAATGTTAATCACAAAGCCCATAGTAATATATTATCAGGCATCATATCTTTCTTGCTTCACGTTGTTTATTTTAACTCTCTATACACATTACCCTGTCTATCTCATTGAAAAACATTTTATAAATTAATAATATATACCCAAAAGGCCTAAATACAGAAAGTAGATTTGAAAGTGTTTTAAGTTTGAGTCTTTACGCTAAGGAATGATGATTCCATCTTGTCATGAACATAACCAGGAAGCAGAGTAAGTGGGCATAGTGACCAGTGATAGCCATTGTTTGTATGTGCAAATGAGGAGATAAAAGATCAGATGAAGGGGAAGTTTGGGCTAAACTATGGTGCCTTCATGTTTGGAAAAGTCTAAAATGATGATGAGAAGGATACAAGGCATAAGGAGTCTCTCATTACATCTTTTCTCTTCCTCCTCATTTAGCGGAACCCAGATAATTACCTTCAGTTCCTTCCTCATCCCCTTTCACATAAGCATGCCTTAGAAATATTTCTGAACAATGAAAAAAAGATATAAATGAGAATAATCAGAAGACTGGAATTTCTTGTTTAAAGTGTTCACAACCCTTTCTGTAACTCATCAAATCTCTGGTCACAACCCATAGAAAGCCGATCTGTACCAAGGTCTGGATTGAAGTCTCCTCTACCTTTAGATCTAGGATTACATTAGCATGCAGCACCTCTGAAACACTCAAGCATAGCGACATTGCCAAGCATAGCAACAGGGGAGAGCGCAAGCTGCCTAAATTGGAGACAGTGACCTTTACTTGAATAACTGTATGTATGCATACACACACACACACACACATATATATATAGTGGGGAATATTCTTAATAAAGCTTGACATTTTTAATATGTTGTGATATTTTGAAAGAAATATGCATCTACTGTTATGACATTTTTCTGTCCCTCAAGCTCATTAAGATGGGATCTTACCTGTTTACTATATAATATTCAATAGGCCTGTCTCTCTTATTTCTCTGGCACTTAAAAGTAACTCATGCAATGTAGAGAGCCTATAAAATAAGTTGTTATCTATAGACTGTAATTCTAACTAAGGTTTTTTGATAAATTAGTAGTAAGTCTAATACTTGCCTTATTTTCTGAGGTTGCTCTTTATTAGAGAAAGCATACTGTGGTTTTAAAGTACATGAATGAAATAATTTATACCAGTAGCAGTTAATGAAAAATAAATATTTACAAAGACAAGTGTAATGCAAAGGAAAAAATGACATTCTCCTCCAAATATGATAGAGTGAAAACAGAATGAAATAGAAATTCAAATAGAAAATTCATTCCCTTACATAGGGGAAAGCCAACTTTTACATCAACGTGGGTGGGACTGGAGGAGATTATGCCAAGTGAAATAAGTCAAGCAGAGAAAGTCAATTATCATATGGTTTCACTTATTTGTGGAACATAAGGTATAGCATGGAGGACATTGGAGAAGGAAGGGAAAAATGAAGGGGAGAAACCGGAGGCGGAGATGAACCATGAGAGAATATGGACTCTGAGAAACTAACTGAGGGTTTTAGAGGGGAGAAGGCAGGGGGGCTGGGTTAGCCCAGTGATGGGTTATTAAGGAGGACACGTACTGCATGGAGCGCTGGGTGTTATATGAAAACAATGAATCATGGATCACTACATCAAAAACTAATGATGTATTGTATGGTGACTAACATACCATAATAAAATTAAATTATATTTTAAAATAATAAATAAATAAATAAAAGTAAGTGTCATGAGAAACAATCACTCTTATACATTATTTGATAAATTATGAGTTAATTTATATGAGAGTGATTTAAAATGTTAGAAATATAATAGATATCATTTTAGATATTGCCACCAAATACAAAATTATTCAAAGTTTAGATTGAAGGTTATTGAACGTGAAGAAATAATTTAGACACAGAATATAAATACTAATGGATAAACTATTTAAGGAAAACAAACCATTCCCATATCTTCTGTAGTTCTCACACAACTATTAATAGCAAGGGCTTTGACCTTAGGGAGACCTGGGTTGGGTTTTGCCTACTCTGACTTCTAAGACTTTGTTTCCTCCTTTGTCATATGAAGATCTTGAAATAATAATACCCCCATCATAAGACTGGTATAAGATTAAATGAAATACTTAAACCTCATTTGCAAGGTAAGAACTCAAAACAATTGAGTGGAATATTGATGATAAATTAATATAATCAGTCTTACAAGTGACCTGTGGAGATCACCACTACTCAACATGTTGTTAGCCTCACTTAAATTCTATTACACTTAAGAAGACCTCAATTAAATTACTTTAAAATCACTTGCAATTCAAGTACACCATGAATTGAAGAAAACTTTGACTTTAATTAGACTGAATTGATGGCACTTTTCCTGCATCTGACTCATCCTTAAAAAAACAAATTATGTGAAATGTAACAATATGTGCAATAAAGAATAAGAATAGGAAACTAATTGTTTTTGCATTTTCTTTTCTTTTTTTTTATGGAAAAAGAAGTCAGCATTTTACCAAAGGCCTCAGAAAGAGGAATTAGTCATACAATTTCTCATTATTTAATAAAACCATTATAATCATCCCAGGAACACTGGAAAGCCAATAGATAATACAGATACATTGAAAACTAACAACTTGGTAAGTCTGCTTACACTTCAACCAGTTCTATGGCCAGCTCTTCTCTAATTTCTACAAGAAAGTGTCTTGTGCATTTACTGTTGTAATTGTTCACTGTCTCCCCCATTATAAGCTGCAGAAATAGGGACCTTATAAGGTTCATCCCTTACCCCAGTGACTCCTCAGTGAGTAGACATGGTAAACACTCAGTAAATACTTGTTGAATCAATGAACAAATGTGGGAAACTGAATAATAGAGCTAGCTAGAAAATTCTAACTAAGTTTCTAGTTGTGATTCATAGATTATATACTGTACTTTCAGAAAGCCCCCAGAGTTAGGGATTTTGAGCGGTCTGTGCTAATGTGTCAAGGATATCCTCATATATCACAATACTTTTTTCCCTGGCTCTCATCTAAGTGTTCTCTTTTTTCCTCTGTGGTGCAGGAGTTGGTAAACTATGGATCCCTGTTTTCTAACTCAATCTAAGAATTTCTACAGTCAATGATACACCAAGACCCAGCAGGTATATACTGCGAAGATGCCTACTTCCTTCAGAGTTTGAACAGAGGTGGTGAAATACTGAAAAGATGTCTCAGATTTGCTTTTGAGTTTCCATGGTAGACGAAGAGAGAAGAATATAGTAAAAGATTAATTAATTAATTGAGTGAAAGCTATCCAAGATACCTTAAGGTATCTTGTAGTTCAGGCAATATGAATATTAGAATTCCTAGAAGAAAATATTAATGTCATTCTACTTTTAAAATCAGAACATACTGTATTTAAAATAGATAGTTCACAGACCAACGCTTATAGCTAAGGTGGACTTCTGCTCTAAAATTTCATTTTTTTCTTCTCAAAATGAATGTATCAGACATCACTTAGTAAATATAATAACGGTAGCGAAATATTTAGAAATGTGATTTCCCTATGATTTGGCGCCACAGAACTGGGTTTCACATTCCACCATGTAATTATCCTTGACAGTCTTCCAAAAGACATGGACATATTTGAGGTCTCACAAAAGAATAATTCAAATGTAATGTTGTAAGAGAAATTAAAAAATAAAGCTTCTCACTCAAGAAACCAAATGTAATCAAAGTTCGAATTAGAGTTCGTATTTGGTCTAGTCTATACTAAATCTATTTGATGATTCAGTGTTAATTTTGAATGACTCAAATGCTCTCACAAAGATTAGGGCAAATGTTAACCACTTTAATTAAGTCTGATAACTTACTGAAGAATAATTTGAAATAAACTCTAACTATGGAGCTTGAAGCAGCCCCTCCAGAATTATTCCAATTGCTACCAAGTTAACCACCCCCAGGGAGGGGTGAGAGGAAGTACCAGCCCCTCCCCATCTTCTTGTAAATGAGTCTCCATCAGAGGCACTTTGGTGACAGGTAGGAGTAGGTGAAAAAGAAAGATGAGAAAGCAAAAATTCACAGCTATTTTTTCCTGGGTCTGGCTCTTGTAGCACGTATTAGTCACAAAAAGTATTGAGACATCTTTAGGGAACTTTTGTTTCTTGTATTCAACTTCAGAATCAAGGAACTCCACTAAATCATGGCACTTCTACTCTTCCCAAGATAGGAAGAAGGAAGAGAAGGGAAGGCATAGATGAAGGTAAAAGCAAAGGAAAATAAGAGGAAGAAAGGGAAGCACTATTATTTATTCCTGTATGTCAGGACTCTATCAAGGGCCTTTCATACATTAACCAATATGAATTATCATCAGGCAATTATTAGTTTCCCAATTTTATAGATGAAAAAACTAAGGCATAGAGAGGTTAAGTTATTTTATGAGGATCAGATAGCAAACAGACATGTTATGATTTAAATTTTTTTTTTTAAGATTTTATTCATTTGCGAGAGAGACAATGAGAGACAGAGAGCATGAGAGGGAGGAGGGTCAGAGGGAGAAGCAGACTCCCTGCTGAGCAGGGAGCCCAATGTGGGACTCGATCCTCGGACTCCAGGATCATGACCCGAGCCGAAGGCAGTCGCTTAACCAACTGAGCCACCCAGGCGCCCCGACACGTTATGATTTAAACTTGGGTACAGCCTACTAAATGTCTCTACTCCTTTAAGTATTACTCCAAATGGTTTTCAATAAGAACAAAGGAGTGAAAGCTTCTAGGAAAATACTCTAAGCAGTGTTCCTATCCGTACCCTCTAAACATCATTTCCTAAATGTGATAAAATTCAGGGATTTCATCCAGTTTATTATTTGCCTTAGGGAGATCCAAATAAGACAGAAATACATGAATTGGAAAGAAGATATGTCACAAAATATGCAATTAAAAACTATGTATTCTTGATGATGATAATGATGATGATGATGAAAAGAGCATATTAGAAAATATAAGGTATAACCTAAAAGAAATAATTTACTGTTTTGTTTTAAACTAAAAACTAAACACTTGCTTAGGAGAAAATCTTGTTTCTATTGAAGCTATTCGATCAGAAGCAGAAGTTGGCCACATGATGGATTATGGGGTGAATAAAGAGTGGAAACAGGGTGGGGCTACATGTGTGCGCCTAGGACATTCAGAGCCAGCTCCACATAACTAATTGAATCAAGTGTGTGAGTCTGTATCTACACATCTATTAATTTATTTTTGCTCATAAGTGGAAATTGGTTTATTTGACAATAATTTAAATGAAAAAGAAAGCAACAAACTAGTCAAAACCAGCTAACCTGGCCATCCTGTTGGAAATTGACAAATCTTAATGTTTCAAGTATATGAGTTGATTCCTTTATAATAAGCACAACAAACCTTTACAAAAATGAAAGTGTCATCTAAGCTTTGATAATTAGAAAGACAGAAAGCAGGTGTTGGAGTTCCATTTTATTTAGCCGAACTAATCAAACTAGACCTCACTTAAGGAATTTATTCAATAAACTTACCTGACATAATCTGATTTTCCACATCTAGTTGATTCCTACCATCCTACCCCTTTCCACTTATGAAAAATATCAACTAATTCAATTTTAATGACTGTATAATTGAGTTCCCTCCAAAGAATACACATGCACCCATTTAAAAAGCAGTATGTATCATTATGAAGGGACTTACATATTTGGTTTCTCGACCAGCTGCTCTCGGAAGAGTTGTAGGCATCTGTATGAATAGAAAAATAATCATACGACTGAAGTAACCACAAAAATAGTGAAAGATTTGACTTCTGGGATAAGTGTTCACCTTTTTTTGCTATTAAGACTTTCTGACCATTCTGCTCTCTCTTCTATACAAAGCCCCTGTCCCTTTGAAAATTATTTCATTAAACTACATCATTTCATTATTCTTTTCATTGCCATTATATATCAACTTTCTGGTAAATTTTCCCATATTTACTGATGACATCCATTTGTTGATCATAATGGCCCCTTATGTGATTTTTGCCATTTTCAAAATTCACATGGAATTCTCTATACTCTCACTTCTTTTTTTTTTTTTTTAAGATTTTATTTATTTTTCAACAGAGAGAGACAGCGAGGGCGGGGGAGGGAGAAGCAGGCTTCCTGCTGAGCAGGGAGCCCGTTGTGGGACTCGATCCCAGGACCCTGGGATCATGACCTGAGCCGAAGGCAGACGCTTAACGACTGAGCCACCCAGGCACCCTATACTCTCACTTCTTTAAGCCACTCATCTCCACAGGTATTTTCATCCATTCCATTTCACTCATCCACTCTCAGGATCATTCCTAGATTTTGCCTTCACAAATAAAATGGGAAATCTGTGACATTTCAATTCTGAGCATCCTACTCTAAGAACTCTATTTCCCATTCACTTCTCAAATGTCCCCAATACAACATTCCTTTAGCATCATTGAGACTTCATAATCAATGAGTTTTACAGTTCAATTGTGGTGTTATTACCTCTTAGTTTACATATATTTCATATTCTTAATTGTTTTAACATCTTAATTTCTCTTGCCTCCCTCTCTCCTTATGACAAACTCACCTTAAAAAAAAAAAAGAGAGAGAAAAGAAAACAACAACCCTGGATGGATCTTATCATCTATTTTCTCTAAACTTGAAAAGCAAAACATTGTGGGGAACTCTCTCAACCAAGCTAATTGATTTCATTATAAATTAATGGTCATCAACTTCAAATGAGCATTCAATACTGTACTGTAATCCCCTAATTTTTCTCTTGTAGGCCCACTCTCCCACTTTCTGAAATGAGATGGGTTATTTGACTCATTCAACTCCTCAGCAAATACTTACTGTATATCTACTGTGTGCCAGGAACTTTTCTACACCCTTCAGTTTATCACTAAACAAAACTAACAAAGAAAGATGCCCTGTCCTTGGGGAGCTTACCTTCTAGCAGGAGAGAATATAAACCATAAAATAATAAATAAGTAAATTACACTGTATGTTGGAAGTAAATCATACCATATATTATACCATATGTTATGCAACAAAAACGAATACAAATAATTTGAAGACTTCGGTAATATATTCTTTTAGAGAAAATCTTTGCTTCTGCCACATACCTTATTTCTTTTAGACAACCCAGATATTAAGAAAGTCAAGAGTGCTAAGGGCTTACAATTTCAAATAGGATGGTCAATCTACAGAAGGTGACATTTGGGCTAAGATTTGAAAGTGAGGGAGCTGGACATGTACATATCTAAACAAAGAGCATTTTAACAAGGTGGAACAAATGTAAAGTTCTCAAACTGGATTTCCACCACTGAGAATGGTTGTCCAAGGACTCAAAGCAATCCTTTCAAAATAAACAAAAAGTTGGGTAAAATATTTAAAACAATATTGACATATTATTTATTAAAAACATCAATGAGCTAATAAGCAAAAAAAGAATTTGGGACCAAGATCAGGAGAAGATGGGAATCCAAAGACATGAGTCAAGCATCTGAGACTGGCTTTTATCCTAAAGATGTTTGCAAACAATGTTGAGTTGCTTGAGAAGCTGATCCAAACTTTTGACTCTCAAAGGTGTAGGGAGATAAAAGTCAGAATCCATGACCCACCAAGAATAGACTGAGCCTCAGGACTAAGACTGATCTAGAAGACCTCACATAGTCCTCAGGCTTGCCTCAAATCATTGAAAACAATTGTTTAGAAAAAAATCATCCCCAAACCTTAAATTAAATTAAGTAATCCTTCCTTTCTAATGCTCCTGGTGTCTGACAGAGCAAAGAAAAGGCTCTCTGTGGTAAGATAATATCATCTGAGCCCTCAAATAATTTCTATAAATAAACTTCTGAGTAGAATATCCAACACACAATCAGATTCAGACACACAAAGAGGTAAGACAATGTGAGTGAAAATGAACAACCAAAAAACACGCACAGAGAATCCAGAAATTTGTTTTCTTAGAACCAGACCAAAAACAACCACACTTACACATGCTTTTCCAGAGATACAAGTTAAGCTTGCAAATTTTTACAAAGAACTAGAAACTATAAAAAGTAATATAACTGATTTGAAAATAGGACAAAATGTGTTGAGGCAAGAACACGACTGGCAGATTCGAGGCACAGCAAGGAAGCAGGTAGAGCAGGGGAGCTGTGCCAGAAGGGCTGGGAGACCAGATCATAGAAGCCCTTCCAGGAGCTTGTAAGGACTCTGGTTTATATCTAAAGGAAATGTGTAAGCACTGCTGGTTTTCAGCCATGGGGGGGCCATAATCTGACTTATGCTTGAAAAAGGATCTCTCTCTTTGATGTGTTAAAAATGAATCATAGTGAGGCAGGGTCGAGGACAAAAACTATTGCACTATCCAGCAAAACATGAGGATGGCTCAGCAGTACAGAAAGCATGAAATAATCATATTCTACATATATTTTAAATCTACAGCAATAGGGTTTCTAATAGAGATGTAGAATATGAGAGAAAGAGAAGAATAAAACTTGACACAAAAGTTTCTGGCCTTGTGCAAATGAAAGATAAGAACTGATAGACGGAGATGGGAAGGCAGGATATGAAATAGTGTTTGTGGGAAGAAATCTAGACTTTAATTTTTCAGATATTTATTAGGAACCTAAATGGAAACGGAGAATAGATATTTGGGAGAATGGGATTTGGGGGATAATCCTGGACTAGAGATATAAATTTGAGAGTTGTCAGCATATACCTGCTTTTCAAAATACCAAAGGCATGAATATAGAGAGGAATGAGAAGCCCAAGGATTGAGTCCAGCCACACTCTAGCATTGGTTTGGGAATAGTTTGGGAAGAAGAGGATGAGCCAGCAAAGGAACCTAAGAAATAATCATGGCAAGTGATGTAGGACAAAAGCTGAGAGAGCATAGTGTCCTGGAAGGCGCCAGAGGAACGTGTGCCAAATAGGAGGGAGTGACAACTATCTCTAATTCTGCAGATATGCCAGCTCTGACCAGGGCTGAGTTTAGAACAATGGGAACCTGGGAAAGTGGTGTGGGCAGCACAGTGGGGACAGAAATCTGAATGGAAGGGATTTATGAGGGAATGAAGGAAGAAATGAAAGCAGAACACATAATGGTTTTCAACTTTTTTTTTACCAATCTCTTCCCCATCATAAGGTTGCTTTTTAATCTCAGTTAATAATCTTAAACCTTTCTTCACTGAAAGGTGTTAGTAATTGAATAACTAAAAATATGAGTTATACAATTCTTCATTTTCCCTCCATCCACCTACAAACACACTTGCACCGTACCTGACATTTCCTCTGTTTTCTGTCCTGTTAGAATGGCAGATATTTCCAGCTTTTAATCAAAGGACACTTACTTAGGGGCGCCTGGGTGGCTCAGCCGTTAAGCGTCTGCCTTCGGCTCAGGTCATGATCCTGGAGTCCCAGGATCGAGTCCCACATCGGGCTCCCTGCTCGGCAGGAAGCCTGCTTCTCCCTCTCCCTCTCCCCCTGCTTGTGTTCCCTCTCTCGCTGTCTCTCTGTCAAATAAATAAATAAAGTCTTTAAAAAAAAAAAAAGGACACTTACTTGAATTAGACTGTAGGTTCTATGTCCTTCTGAGGGATTTTCATCCTTCAGGAACTCCCTTTCTTTTGTATAATCAGTACCTCCCCTCTAATGAATCTACCCCATGCCATCATGCTCTTGTCATTTTCAGCTTTAAAAAGCAAACCAAAAATTCTTCCTTGATGCTACTTCAGACCCAATTTCCTTCTCCCTTTCACAGCCCAACACTTCCAAGTAGTTGTTTCTGTCTGTTTGTTTTACATACTCTGTCTCTGCTTTCTCACCACATACCACTTTTCAACATCAGAGTTGTAAGGACAGCAGAGGTGTAATGTGAGGGAGCAAAATTTGAGGATGGTGAAAAGAAGGATCTCTGAGGATAATATCAAGATGGCCCTTCAGCCTGGCTGGGGGAAAGGGGGACAGTTAAGCATAGGTTTGGACAACTGGACAGTTCTTGATGCCTTCCTTGAGGATGACAATGGAAACAGCTGATTGAAGAGGAGCATGGAGTGCCATAAGCAAAGGTTCAGGGAGGCAAAGATGAGGGACACTGTCACTAGGGTGGGAAGAGAATGGCAAGGGGGGGATGGTTGACGTTATAGATTTCTACAGCCTGACAGAAGTTCTTTCTGTTCTTCATAAAACAAAAACAAAAGACAAAACTCAACAGAATTGGCAAATCCTAGGCACTAGGCTTTCGTGTCTTCCACCTTAGACATCAGGCACACATACAGCCAAGTTAGCCTATATGCTCCAAGAACTTTGAGTTTCCATGGAAAAATAATAAGACATCTGAAAAATGTTAACGCTGTAGGAGAAAAACAATGGTGCAGTCATTCCTTTCCTAGGTTTTTACACAAGAGAAACACGTCCATACAAAATCTTGTTTATAAGGTTCTTAGCAGCTCTATTAGTAATAGCACCTAAGTAGAAATAACCCAATTGTCCATCAGTTGGTGAATAGTTAACTTATGGTACAACCATATGACGGAATACTACTCAGCAATGAAAACAAATTAACTATTGATACATGCAAAAACATGGAGGAATCTCAACTGCCTTCTACTATGTATAAACAGCCAGACTCAAAAGACTACATACTGTATAATTCTATTTATATGGCATTCTTGAAAAGGTAAAAGTATAGAAACAAAGAAAAGATCAGTAGCTGTCCAGCACTTGGGTTGGAGGGAGGGACATACTATAAAGGAGCACAAGGGAACTTCTTCATCTGATGGAAGTGTTTTGTACTTCAGACGTGATAGTGGTTATACAACTGTATTATGCTTTGTGAAAACCCATAGAAGTATACACTGAAAGGGTAAATTTAACAGTGGGTAAACTATACCTCAATAAACATGACTTTATTTTTTTATTATATTAGTCACCATACAGTACATGACTTTAAAAAGGAGAACTGTATCCAACATAATAAATAACATAGAAATTGAAGGACAGAATACATACTGAGCAAATTCTTGAATTGAAATATCAAATCAAGGAATCCCCTTGAAGGAATTAGGAAGCAATAAATAGAAAAAAATATATAAAGATTAAGGCTTATGGAAAACAGAAACAAAAGTGACAAAATCACTTTATAAGAGTCCCAGGAGGAAGAAACATTTGAAAACTAATGACTAAAAGTTATCCTGAATGTGAGGGACAGAAAAGATTGAAGACTTCAAAGGAGAGGTCACAGAGAGTACCAATCCAAACATGTAAGAGAAAAAAAAAATGCACATTTACATTATAAGAAAAATCAGTCATATTATAGATAAAGATAAAATTCTACAAACCAAGAAACAGACTCTTTTTAAAATTTTTTTATTATGTTCAGTTAGCCAACATATAGTACACCATTAGTTTTTGATGTAGTGTTCAATGATTCATTAGTGTAAAAAACCCAGTGCTCATCACAACACAGTATTACAGGAGAAACAGACTCTTAATTCTAGAGAACACACTGATGGTTACCAGAGGGGAGGTGGGTGTGGGGATGGGTTAAAGAGGTGGTGGGGATTAAGGAGTGCACTTATTGTGATGAGCACTGGGTGTTGTATAGAACTATATTGTACACCTAAAACTAATATAACACTAATATATTTAACTATACCAGAATTAAAATAAAAAACTTAATAAAGAAGTAAGAGTTGGACAGCCAAAAAAAAAAAAAATTCTAAAAGTTTACAGAGCCGCACTGTAAATGATCACTCTGTAGCAGAGGAGTAAATATCATGCTGGCAAAATACTTCACAAGTATGTTGTTGGAGAAAAAAGAACCTAGGGCGAAAAAGTATGAAGAGATAGGACCTATAATTTTCTGTTCAACAAAACTATAATTTAAATGAAAGAGCAAAATAAAGATATTCTCAAAAACATAGGCCACAGAATCAACACAAAACCACCTTGTTGTATATAATTTTCAGCAAGATTCCACCAAGAAAAATAATTAATCCAGAAAAAAGCTATCAGTGTGTGAAAAATCAGGATCTAAACAAAGAAGATATCAAGGAAAATATAACAAAGATATTTCAAGGTTTAAAATTGATAGGAAAATAAACATAATTATAATCTTTAAGAATTTACGTGGAACTAAGAAAAGTAACAAAAATGTAAAATAAAATATTCAAAATTTTTAAAATTTTCAAATCAGTAAATGTCAAAATACTAGAAGGAAAGCAGGAAAGTAAAAAAAAGAAAAAGAAAAAGACTTAGGATTCCAGATAAACAGATTCTCCAGATTGAATATAAAAGTGATATCCAGAAATACTTTGTCCTGAAAATAATTAGACCAGAGGGCACAAAAAAATTTAAAAAAAACAACAACAACTAAGTAACAGAAATTAGTAAAAAAGTAATAAGGAAAGAAAGTAATAGAAAATAGTAACAAAGACATATCTAAGAAAACATGAATTTAAAATTATATATATTACCTACATGGGGTCACTGTTTTCATACTAGATTAAGAACTACCTCAAGCTCAAAAGGATTATATATGCTAGAAAAGGTTATAAAAATCAAAAAGATGAGAATGAACACCACACATAAGCAGTAGCAACACAGGTTCAAAATATATAAGTCAAACCTAATAAACAGTACTCTAGTTTTATCTTTGTCTTGCTCTCAGCAGCAATTACCACGATTATATTCTCTTAAATACTCTCCTGTAGCTTCCATGTTACCACATAGTTCTGATTTTCCTCTTACAATAATGGACATTTCATCTCCTCTGCTGGCTTCTCCTCCACCCGCTTTATTGGACCTGCAATGTTTGGTTCCTTGGAGCTCTCTGTAGGGCACTCACAACGTTGATGGCGCATCATTCCCAGGTCTCTCCTGCTAGTTCCAGACACACTAGTTTAAGGCCCCCCGATACACACTTCAAACTCATCCTGTCCAAAATGAACATAACCCTCTTCCCTCCTCTACATGGTTGTCTATGCTCAAGGCAGAAACCTGGAGTTCATCCATGATTCTTCTCTCCTTGACTACTCACACCCAACCCCACAGCAAGCCTAAAACACCTCTCACAAACCCACATGCTTCCCTCTGGCTCCCCTGAGCCCACCCCATCTAGGCATCATCACTGACTGCTCCTCTGACCTCAAGAGCCCCCCACAGGAGCCATCATGATCATTTCCAATGGTTTCATATTATTCCCCCCATATTTTTGTATCTTCCCATTTTCCATGGAATCCAAACTTTACACCATGACAAATATAAGCATACCTTGTTTTATTGTGCGTCACTTTATTGTGCTTTGTAGATAATGTGTTTTTCACAAATTGGAAGTTTTGTGGCAACCCTGTGACAAGCAAGTTCATCAGCACATTTTCCAACATTTGCTACTTTGTGTCTCTGCACCATATATTGGTAATTCTTGCAATATTTCAAACTTTTTCATTATTATTATATTTGTTATGATGATCTGTGATCAGTAATCTTTGATGTTACAATTGTAATTGTTTTGAGGTGCCACGAACCATGCCCATATAAGATGGCAAACTTTATCTATAAATGTTGTCTGTGTTCTGACTGTCCCAACAGCTATTCCTCAATCTCTCTCCCTCACCTTGGGTCTCCCTATTCCCTGAGATATAACAAAATTGAAATTAGGTCAGCTAAGAACACTACTCGTAAGTGTTCATGTAAAAGGAAGAGTTGCACATCTCTCACTTTAAATCAAAAGCTAGAAATGATTCAACTTAGTGAGGAAGGCATGTTGAAAGCCAGGATAGGGCCAGAGCTAGGCCTCTCATGCCAAACAGCCAAGTTGTGAATGCACAGGAGAAGTTGTTGCAAGAAATTAAAAGTGCTACTCCAGTGAACATATGAGTGATAAGAAAGAGAAACTGCCTTATTGCTGATATGGAGAAAGATTTTGTGATCTGGATAAAAGATCAAAAGAGCCACTAACATTCCCTTAAGCCAAAGCCTAATCCAGAGCAAGACCCTAACTCTCTTCAATTCTCTGAAGGCCAAGGGAGGTAAGGAAGCTGCAGAAGAAAAGCTTGAAGCCAGCAGAGGTGGGTTCATGAGGCTTAAGGAAAGAAGCCAATTCCACAACATCAAAGTGTAAGGTGAAGCAGAAGCAAGTGCTGATGTAGACCATGCAGCAAATTGTTCAGAAGAGCTAGCTAATTAATGAAGGTGTTACACAAAACAGAAGATTTTAAATGTAGACGAAACAGCCTTACATTAGAAGAAGGTGCCATCTAGGACTTTCATAGCTAGAGAGGAAAAGTCAATGCCTGGCTTCCAAGCTTCCAAGGGGGCTAACTCAGATGTTAGCGGCTAATGCAGCTGGTGATTTTAAGTTGAAGCCAGTGCTCATTGATGATTCTGACAATCCTAGGAATAATCCTTGAGAATTATGCTAAATCTACTTTGCCTGTGCTCTATAAACCGAACAAAGCCTAGATGACAGCATGTCTGTTTATAATATGGTTTACTGCCTATCTGAAGCCCACTGTTGAGACCTACTGCTCAGAAAGAAAGATTCCTTTCAAAATATCACTGTTTATTGACAAAAGAGCTGGTCACCCAAGAGCCCTGATAGAGATGTACAGCAAGATGAATGTTGTTATGACTGCTATTACAATATCCATTCTGCAGCTCATGGATCATTGAGTACTATTGACTTTCAAGTCTTACTACGTCATTTGCCAACAACATGGGAAGACCTTGAGAATATTACGCTAAGTGAAATAAGTCAGACAAATACCATATGATTTCACATATATATGGAGTCTAAAAAACAAAACAAATGAGCAAACAAACAAAAGCAGAAAAAACTCATAAATACAGAGAACAGGGGCGCCTGGGTGGCTCAGTTGGTTAAGCGACTGCCTTCGGCTCAGGTCATGATCCTGGAGTCCCTGGATCGAGTCCCGCATCGGGCTCCCTGCTCGGCGGGGAGCCTGCTTCTGCCTCTGACCCTCCCCGCTCTCATGTGCTCTCTCTCTCTCATTCTCTCTGTCTCAAATAAATAAATAAAATCTTTAAAAAAAAAAAAATACAGAGAACAAACTGATTGTGGCCAGAGGGGAGGAGGTAAGGGCACTTAATAAATACTTGTTGAATGAAACAGTTGTCTTAAATTTAGTGACCTAGAAAAATGTATTTTTAATACTATAAGCATTAAATATTTGTTAAATAAATCAATAATATATATTATTATTCACATATTACTACTTAAGTCCTATTCCTATTATAAAATATAAAGTACTTTTTATACATTCAACAAATAGAATAAAAATATATTTTAAAATTTATATAGCCTCAGAAATCAAACAATATTTCATATTTTTAGATTAAAAGATTTAAGGAATATATAATGAAATAGATAAATATAATAACTACAATTATCTATTTGTAGGTCCTCTCTGCTAAAATATAATTTTTTAATATTGATGATTATTGGTTACTGAGTTCCTATGTCATTATTAATGTATAATTGTAGTTTTGACAATCCAATCAAAAATTAAGATACTCTTCTAGTTATAAGCAATTCTGTACATTTAAAACCTGCTTTGTATACACGATGTACAACTTTTAAAGGGAACCTGAAAAAAGTGTTTATACTCACTCCAAGAGTGAAAATACAGCTGACCAAAAACCCTAACAATTATAAAGAAAAAGCCACAACCATTTTGAAAATTTAGTGAGTAGATCTGTATTAAATATTTAAAAAAACAATTTGGAGAAATGTAATATTTTATTCCAACAAATGAAAATGACTATAAGAAGGCAATAAGTAAATACTCAATTACAACAATTAATGACTTAGAAGTATCCTAACAATCTAAAATATCCAGGTTTCATCGCTTCTCGGCCTTTTGGCTAAGATCAAGTGTAGTATCTGTTCTTATCAGTTTAAAATATCCAGGTTTCTATCCCTTTGAGTCAAAGAACAACAAAATAAGCTTAGTTGACCAAAAGGAAAAAAATTCCGGGAATAATACCTGTATGCAAGCTCTTAGCCTAACGTAACTTCAGTCTACTTCCTTTCCCACTTCTGCAATTCTAAGTGACTGTGAATTACATAAGTACTGAAGCTATGGTATGAGATAAGGATAAGCCACAAATTCTATATGCGGTTCTTAAAATGCTTCTTAAAATGCCAACATATAAGGACAAAGTCTGATAGTCTGGCTTTCAAACTGTTTTGAACTTAACCCATAGTTAGTAATAAATTTTACTTTGTAACCCTGTACACACATACATACATACATGTAAACAAATTGAAACCTATATCAACAATGCTACTCACTACTTGTAATAGAGTCTGATATTTTACATTCCTACTATTGTGTTTTTAAGATGCTGGTTGCTATTCAACTAAATTGACGTCCCAGTTCACTATGGGGCCTTAACCTGCAGTTTAAAACCATTGATCTAGTCACTCTTATGGTTCAGCAAATTTTATTAAATATATACATACTTTCATTGTGTCAGAACCCAACAATGTCTGTGAGGAACTTGAAGGAGAATCAGAAGAATGCTGGAAAATAAAAAGGAAAAAGAAGGACAAACCTAAGATGCATCATACTCAAACAGAGGAAAATGAAGAGAAGCGAAGCAAATGTTTGAATTGCACATTCTAGTCTAGGGCATTACCATAGACAAGGAATCCTGTAAGACCTTATCAATGGTAGCACAGAGCTCTTCAGTTTGCTGCCTGAGCTGTGCAGGAAAACAAAACTGGAAGAATTGAAACCAGGTACTGAGTTAGCAATGAGTTTCGGGATTTTGTTTCAAAACCATGGGTAATCTGAAGTCATTACCTCCAGAGGTGGGTATAAAGTGTTGTCCTTGAAGACACTTTCAGTCTTGGCTGGTTCATCAAGTGCCTAGTGATAAATGAAATAGTTCTCATGTGAGGCTTTTAGTCAAATATACATGAAGTAGAAAGTCTCTTCAAAGAAAGCCCTGTATCTCAATATTTCAAAACGGAAAAAAAAGAAAGACTTTGAATCACTTGATGATGAGCTATTATTTGGCATGGAGGCATTGCTCACATCTGTCTAGTTTCTCCAATGTAATAAGTATCTCCAATATAAGGTGTTGAAATAAAGAAAGGAAGCTGAGCTTTTTAACATACATACTGGAACTTGGACACATTATACATCCAGATGAGCCTTGTCCCCTTCAAAAAAGTCACTTTGGGAAGCTACACACAGAAATAATGATGTAGCCATTTCTCAAAATACTACAAAAACTATTTTTGAGGAAATGCTTCAGGGCCAGTTTAACAAGAAACATGTACACACAAGAGAGAAACTTGCCTCATTTTTAATCATTTATATGCAAAAAGTTTTGGTGACTTTATTCATCAGACTTGGCCTCAAATGACATCCAACTCTTTTGAAACATATTTTTTACTTATTGTGATATAGTTCAGATATCTACTTCAGGTACAGAGTTCAGATAGGGAGAAACTAAGATGGCACTCTGTAGAGTGTAGGTACTCCATTGAGAATAATTAAAGTATTACAGAACAATGGAAGCCAGTGTGTATTCCTCCCTGCTTGTTTTTTCATCTTCCACATGCACCTGAGAATTTTGTGTTTATCATCATGTGTATGTCTTTAATTTTAAAAACATATCAATATATTTATACATCACTAAACAATATATAAGGTTATGTTGTGCAGTTCTTCTAATTTCATGTAAGTACAACATATGCTTCTGGAAATTTTTTGTATTTGTTTGCTAGTTTTAAACCACTTTATTATGGTATGGTTGACATACAAAAAGCTGTATCTATTTAATGTATGCAACTGATGTGTTTGGAAACAAGTATATATCCATGAAACCATGTCGACAGTCTATTGCCATAACGTCCATCACCTCTGAAAGTTTCCTCTTGCTCTTGTTATTATTGTTTTCCATATAGCTATTTATTTAGTTGTTTGACCTCCACATTATATCCCATTGTATGCATATTCCACAACAAAATGGATACTTCTTCTAGTGCTGAATATTTAAGGTGCCCTGTATTTTTCCTCTTAGAAACTGTAACAACTATCACCCACATACACGTATCTTTATAACATACTTGTAGTTTAGGACTAAAGATAAAGATAGTCAATTTTATCAGATATTGTCAAGTTGTTCTTTGAAACAACTGCATAATTTTACACTCATAACTGCAATGAATGAGAGTTCCTGTTTCTCAGACTTTTAAAATGTTAACATCCTGACATACATAAAATATTTCCCTTTGGTTTTACACTGAATTTGCCTAATAACTTTTGAAGTTGGGCATCTTTTATGTGTTTACTGGCTATTCATGTTTCCTTTTATATATGTACTCATTGTTCTCTTGGGTAGTCTGCTCTTTATTCATTTCTGGAAAATTTTATATAATCTGGATGCAAAGTATTCGCCAGCTAGATGTGGTGCAATGTCTTCTCCCAGTCTTGCCTTCCCTTTTCATGATTGCCGTGTCTTATGGTAACACACACAGGTTTTCATTGCAATATGGTCAAAGACTTCATCATTTTCCTTTGTGATTGGTGTTTCCTTTAAGAAATTCTTTCCTAACCTGATAAGTCACTCCCTTGGGTGGGAGTCTTAAAAGTTGGGCTGCTATAGGGGCGCCTGGGTGGCTCAGCTGGTTAATTGACTGCCTTCAGCTCAGGTCATGATCCCGGGGTCCTGGGATTGAGTCCCGCATCTGGCTCCCTGCTCTGCGGGGAGCCTGCTTCTCCCTCTCCCACTCCCCCTGCTTGTGTTCCCTCTCTCGCTGTGTCTCTCTCTGTCAAATAAATAAATAAAATCTTAAAAAAAAAAAAAAAAGTTGGGCTGCTACATATGTGGTCTAAATTCTTCATGCCTCATGGAGAAGCTGGGAGTTGGGAATTCTCTCCCAACTGCATGAAGCTGTGCCAGTATTGGAGTTTATAAGGACAGTGTGTCTCAGCATTTTTTTTTTTTTTACCTGTTTTGATATTCTCATTCACCCAGTGGGTAGGAGTCACTCACATAGTTTCTGGATTTCTCTCAGAGGGAATTGCTCCACGTATAGCTGTACATTTGGTGTGTCGGTGGGAGGAGGAAAGTTCAGAAGCCTCCCATGTCACCATCTTGGTCCCACTCCTTTATCATCTCTAATATTTATTTGTGTCTACCTACTTTTTTAAATAATCAACTTTTCCAGAGAAGGATCAATTTCTCATCTCTCAATTGAACTACATTTTCATCTTGATCTTCTTTAGCATATTCATATTCCATTTAAGTAATATCTGTTCATATCTTTATTAATTCCTTCCTTCTACATTTTTTGGTTTTTGTTTTTTTTTTTTTAAAGATTTTATTTATTTATTTATTAGAGAGTGAGCGAGGGAGAAACAGCATGAGAGAGGAGAGGGTCAGAGGGAGAAGCAGGCTCCCCACTGAGCCGGGAGCCCGATGCGGGACTCGATCCCAGGACCCTGGGATCATGACCTGAGCCGAAGGCAGTCGCTTAACCAACTGAGCCACCCAGGCGCCCACATTTTTTGGTTTTATCCTGACCTTCCTGAATGTATTCCTTTTGTTGCATTTCACAAGTTATGATATGTAGTATTATCACTGTCATCCAATTTTCAATACATCTTTAAACATTTCTGTTAAGATTTCTTAGATTCATTGGTTATTTAAAAGTGGTTTTCCCTTTTAGTTTTTAAAAATATGAGGATTTTTCCCAATTTTAAAATTACCTACTAATTTAGTTATATTATGGCCAGGGAATTTCTTCTTGATAATAGTGACTTTTTATGAGTTTGAGATTTATGACATAAGACATGGTTTTGTAAATATTCCATTTATGCTTAAAAAAATATCTATCTTCTAACTGTTGTCTGCAGGCTTCTGTGTATGTGCAAGTGTGTATCTGATCTAAATTATTCATTGTTTTGTTCAAATTACCTCTAGTCTTACTGGGTTTCCTGCATACTTATTCTATCAATAATTGAAAGTGGTATCATCAAATCTCAGGGAATGATAGTGGGTCTGTTAATTTCTCCCTGTGATACCAGCAATTTTTGCTCAACATAGGTTGAAGCCATTTTATTACCTACATTCATAATTAGAAGTAATCCTCCCTCATGAATTAAATATTTATCATTATGAAGTGACCCTCTATCTCACCAGTAATGCTTTATGTCTTAATATCTATTTTGCCTGATATAACCAAATGCTCTGATTAGCATTTTACTAGTACATCATTTTTTGCCTCTTTTTTTTTCAACTTCCTGCATTCAAACATTAAAAATCAGTAGTTTATAAATAGCAGATGTCTAGAATTCAGTTTTTGATCCAGTCTAATTCCCATTGTCTGTTAATTGGAGAGGTTAACATTTCTTTTATTACAATTACTTACATATTTAAATGTTTCCAAAACATTTGTTTTATTTTTGTTTCCCTTTTCCTATTTCATTTTTATTCAATTTTTGAATATTTTAATTGATTAAATTTGGTTTTTTCTAACTGATTTTCCCTCCACTAATTTGGATATCGTGGCAAAAAAATGCTAGAGACTTTCATTTTCTCGGACACAAATATACATTTCCTTGGTCTCAAGAATTAAGGTATGAGCTTGTGACTTATTCTTGGGAAATAAATGTGAGTAGAAGTCATACATAACCTCTGGTGTAAGGCAGCTAAGAGTGGATATGACTTTCTATCATTCTCTCTTTCATCTTCTTCAGATAACTAAGATACAAGATGGAAGCAGACTACCTTTCTAAATCACTGAATTACTGAGAACTCAGGTGGGAAAGCCAAAATGAACTCTATTAAACTGTGATATGGAAAGGAAATAAACAATGATTGTGTTAAGCCACTGAAACATCAGGGTTTGCCCACTGTGGCAGTGAATGTAGCTTACATTAAAACAAATATAGATTTATAGACTATTTTTTTTTTTACAAATTAACCTTGAAAAATTTTCTATTTATACCAAGGTCTAAACCAAGCAATACAAAATCTAGATTCAATTCACATACTATTCAAGAATCTAGCAATTGTATAGCTCTCTTTACCCCCTACCCTTGTTTTTGTTCTAATTGCCTCATAAATACATTTAAATATGCTAGCAACACCACATTATCATGTTTTAATTTTTGCCTTAAACAGTTACATGTATGTTAAAGGAATTTTTACAAAATAATATTTTATAGTTATCCACATGTTTATTATTTTCCATGCTCTGCATTCCTTCTTGAAGTTCTGAGTTTATTTATTATTTATTGTTTATCTTCAGCTTGACAAACTTCCTTTAGCATACTTTGTTGTGCAAATCTGTAATCAACAAATTCTCTTAGTCTTCTTTCAGCTGAAAATATCTTCATTTTGTCTTCATTCTTGAAGGGATTTTCCCTAGCAACACAATTTAGTTTTTTTTCCTCTCTCTCTCTCTCTGCATTTAAAGGTATTATTCCATTGTCTTCTGGCCTCCAGTGTTTCTAATGAGAAGTTAGCGATTATTGTATTGTTCCTCAGTATGTAATGCATTGTTTTTCCCTGACTGCTTCCAAAATTTTCTCTTTATATTTGATCTTTAGAAGTTCGATTGTTATATGCCCAGGCATGGTTTTTTTTTTTTTTTTTTTTTTTGAATTAAACATTTTGGGGACTATCTGAGCTTCTAGAAAGTATACATTTACATATTAGACCAAATTTAGAAAAATTTTAGCTGTTATTCAAATATCTTTTCTGCCCCATTCTCTCCTCTCCCTCTGAGACTCTTAATTACATTTTGATATCCCCCATGTCACTGGAACTCTGTTCATTTGTTGAATTGTGTTCCCCTTTTATTCAGATCAGATAATTTCTAGCAATTTATCTTCAAGTTCACTGACACATCTGCACCTTCAAATTTTTCTTAAACAAATACACTGAATTTTCTATTTCCAATATTTTATTTTTCAACTCTAGAATTTCCATTTGAGTCTATTTTAGTTTCTACTTTTGTGAAGTCCTATATAATTCATTATCAGCATATTTTCCTTTATAGCTTTGAGGATAGTTACAAGAACAGCTTTAAATTCCTTGCTAGCAAATTGTAACACCTGGAACATCTTTGGGTCAATCTCTGTGAATTACATTTTCTCTTTGAGGATGGTTTACATTATCCTGTTTCTTTGTATGTCTAGAAATTAGAAACTTTTGAATCCTAGATTTGTTGTTATTGTTGTTTAGTTTTAGCAGGCAATTAATTCAGCTCCAAACTCTGTCTCCCTGATTGTGGGCAGCAGCTGGAATCTCTGTTCAGTTATTTTATCCTTAGCTGGGCTTAGCTGGGCTTACCAGGCACATGTGTAATTCAATGGTCATCCAGGGGTTTGGACAGAGTTTATATGCAACATTTGGGGCTTCCTTTCTGTGACTCACTCTTTTCCTGGATTCTCCCCTCACTTTCCAGATTCTTGCTGAGTTTTTGTTTGCTCTATGGTAAAGGGACAAGGAGCCTCCCATAGGTGAAAACTCATATAATCTAGAAAATCACTCAATTCTGTTATCTCTTTACAAACGTTGAATCTATTGCAGTTTCTACCTGCTCTTGGTCACTTGGTCCAGTACTTTTAGACAATTATGTTTTATATTTTGCCCACAGTTTATCAGAGTTATTTACAAAAGAGTTGGTCTAATACCAGCTACTCTTCCATTTCTAGAAGCATAATGAAACAAACAAATTTTAATTTTTTAGCACAGATTTTCCTTATCACAGAGACTGTGTAAATTCAAATTTTCAAACCCACTTCAGGGTAGGCTTATGGTTAAAGACTCTCTTTTTCCCTACCCTGAGCCCAGGCTGATATAAAAAAATTTGCTTGTCATTTCCCTTTGCAATTTTTTTTTTAATCCATCTTGTAATTGAGAGTGTAACCCTTCAAAGAACCCTGGCTTTATGACAGGGAGGCAATTCCAGTCCTCATCTCACTCAGCCCCAAATCTTTCTCTCCCTTCACCAAGTTGATAGTAAATCCCAATCCCTATGATTAGTGAGCACAATATCTTCAGAATAACTAAGCATTCTGAATATAAAAGTGCTTTTGGTATTTGACCCTTGGGGATTTCCCCTAGTTTTTTATGACCTCAGCTTCATATTTGGGGTGAATCACATGCAATTGCTGTGTTCAACTGGATATTACAGGCTGTCCTGTCCTGTTATTTAGATTTACCTTCTATTCCTCCTTTCTTCATTAGCAGTCTGATATACCCATATTCTGACCAGAGAGTGTCATAGCAGCTGTGGAACCATATGCAATCTAAGGCTCAACAGAATCAATTTTTCCCCTTCTAACAGAGCCAGTGATATAACAGATCCAGAACTATTAATCTTCACCAACAGGAACCATGTGTAGATGCTCGTTGTCGTTTTGGCCTAGGATATATGCCTAAGAATTCAGAAAAGTTACATCTAAAAATAAGAATTTACATCTCCTCATTTCAGTAAGTCACAAAAGAAAATATTGTCTGGAAATTTTTTTTTGCAAAATCGACTATTCTGGATTAACGAAATATAAAACATTATCTATGATAACCTAATAGAAAGTGTGTGTGATTGCCTCTTTCATACCATAAAAAGTTTTTCTTTTGCCTTCCTCCTTTGTCCTCTAAACTTACTAGTCATGAGTAATGGATAGCAGGAACAGAAAATTTCATAAAGATAACTCCTGGTTGTTATCTTTAACAAGTGTTAAAGATAACTGGTGTTCAGATAGTTTAATTTTTCTCTGACACGTGTCTTAATTACCTATTTACCTTGCTGTTATGGACATGGCCAAATACGTGACCCCTACCACTGAGCCTAGAAGAAGAGAATGCTGCATACCACACAGGTCCACACAAGGGTTGTGCTCAGGTACAAAGTAAACAACCAAGGGTGGTGGAAGGCAGGCTTTGTAGTATCAAGAGGGTGACATATGTGTTCCCTGGTTTGTAGAAGGTTGTGATTGCCTTGTTTGATTCAGTAGGAACTGCACCTGGTCAGTTTGATAAGGAAGGTTAGGGGACCTTACCTGGGCGGGGGGACAGTGGGGAGGGAAACTTGAAGTTATGCTCCTTGAGGCCCCTCCAATTTCACTATATGTCAAGGTGGCACATAATATGGGGCCTTAATTTTAGACTTTACACCACTCAGGGCTTCTAATTACAATGATCATTATGGAGAAGAAAAAAGTCAGAAATTAATGACAAGGACTAAGAACAAACTCCTTAGGGGAGCAGTTTGATCTAGCCCTTCTTCACCTTTCCAATAATAGCTTCTATTTTCTCTTCATTTGCAAGCTGCTCTTCAACCGCAAAGAACCACTTGAGTTCTTTGACCTCGTGGTTACCCTTTAACTACATGTTATTAACTCTGCCTGAATTGTCCTTCCTTCACTCTCAGCTCACTTCAAAAATTCCTATTCATCCTAAAGATCCTAATCAAATTCCTTTATGAATTATTTTTGGCCCTCATACTAAGAAAAGTTTGTCATTCCCTCCTTGGGCACATTACTTTGTACATACTTTAAGCATATTATATCATAATTACTTTTCAACAGTATCTATACCCAACTGGACCATTTGTCCCTAACACAATCAGAAAAATATGGTATTTATCTTTATAGCCCCAGGATAGAGCCAGTGATATGTGATCAATAAAGACTTTTAGGATGAATTGAAAGCATAAAGTAACAACTAAATGGAGTTAAATGAATAAATGAATCATACAAATAATATGATTTTAATCTTCCTCGGTAAAATGTTCTAGAGAAGTAGTTTAAACTCTTTGAATATCTGAAATAACAAATACTTCACTTTTTTTCCTGCATTTCAATTAAATTTGTTTACCATCAAAGATTTGAGCGTATGATTGGTGTTAATGTAATGAGCAGGTGTTTTTTCAGCCACAATCAAATAAGGTTAATATCTTGGTTACTCTGCAGGAACTTACTATAGGCAAACACAACTTTCAGTAGGCCATTTAAAATATTGAAATTTACTCAAAGAATGAAAAAACTATCTACCCAGAACCCTTGGAAAATTAAGGAAGATAACTGGTATTAGGTGAATAATGCTGAAACTTTGAAATAGGGCAATTTTCAGACTGCATTAAAATTTGGAGAAAAGGTTATTTTGAGTTTCAATAGATTATAAATTTACTAGAATTAATTTTTTTTAATTGATGAGTAGTTATTTGTCAAATGTATCACCTTGATTCACTCCTCTGCCAGCCATAAAGAGTTTTTGTCTCTGTGGTATAAAAATATATTTAAATGAAAATATATTAAATCTCCATTAAAAGGACTCTAACCATAGATTACTTTTTGACACCTTAGCCAGCAGGAATGTATTGATTTTTTTTAGATTTATTAATTTTGAGTGAAGTTGCCTCAGAATATCCTCCAATAAAAGATTTGTATTAAAAACATATATTTTCTACCAAATTGGACTATAGCTATGTGAGACATAAATGGTGAATGTTTTGAATCCTATTTTTAAAGATTCTTAACCAATGTAAAGTTATCAGGAATAGTTTCATTCAAAGTAGTTATCTTTTGCTCAGCACAGCCAACTGAGGGATCCAGTTTTAACAAAGAGACCTAGTAAATCAGATTTTTAGTGGAAAATAGTTTCTGAGCTCAGCATTACACCATAATTAAGAGCCAAGAACTATGAACGAGCACTGTAAATCAAAGTTCTTTGGGGAATATATGCCAATAAAGTATAATAGGTGCTTCTCACCTGAAAGGAGAACTTTGATGGAACTGCAGGCACTTTTAAGTCAGATATATTAAATCAGTCTAACCTGCTTTCTGGAAATAGGATTAAGTTCTAGAAATCTGAAGACAGCATGAATCAATTGTACTCTAAATAGAGCCAGAAAGTAAACTGCTTTCAAAGGAAGAATAATCTAAAAGAGCCTGTAACTTTTCGTGATGCCTAGACTATCTAATTAGATTGGATTTCAAAAATTTAATGGGCCAGTTACTCTATTTTAGTCATGATCAAATTAACCCTCCCCTCCCCCCCCCAAATGATTCATGCTGAATCTAAGTGCTCCTATACTTTGTTAATCTGACCAGCTATGTATTTGGTAGAATAAATCCTCTGAAGACTACCAAAGCTTTGTTTGATTTTCAGTCATTAACACAAAAGCATTTGTAGGATTAGAGATATCCTCAGCAAAATAAATCTCACTTTGATCATATAGTTGGAGATTCAGGTCTGAATAACTTTCAGATCTGAAGAAAATGGGGAAATGTACACTATAAGCCAAAAGGGCTTCCAGATACTTAAAAGTACAGCTTCTTTAAAGATACAGATATATCTATCATTACATTATTTTCATGATTGGTTTAAAATATTTAACAATTGAGGAAATCCACTTGGCATTTATAATCCCAAAATCATTGAAGGGTTGAACATCTGTTCCAACCACACAGAAGGAAGGGAATTTGTGCAAACCATTACAGCCTATTTCAAACCCATTCATTAAGGCTTAATAGCAGAAAAATTCATATTTTTCCTTCATTTAATCAAGGACATCAGAAAGTTGTGCCTTGTTTCCAGCCCAAACCTCCTTCATTGTAATGTGCCTCATCTCAGTAACTCAAGGAACTGGAGTTGGTTTATAAACACTCACTCAAGTCTCAGAGCTAATCATTTCCAATTCTCTTAAATTGTTCCTCACGAAAGAAACAAAAACAAAAGCTTTTGTTGCTCTAATTTGATGAGGATTTTAATATATTTTAGCAAGTAATGAAAAAAAGTATTGTAGGCAAAAATCCAAAATCATCATTTCTTGCTCAATATTTCACTTTAGCTAGTTGATTTCACTGTTGTATGGTGAACAGGAAAAGGATGGGAGATAATCATGCAAGTTCCAATTCAGCAACATACTAGCTCTGCTGCTTTGGGGGATTTACTTGGCATCTTTGAACATCAAAATCTTCACAGAGTTGTGAGGATAGCAAAACACTGAATATTCACAAAATATTCAATATGGCAGCCATTGTGATTGTATTTTCTAGTTGTTAAAAAGTACTAAATCTAAAATCAATTTACTTCCCTTATAGTGGAAGGTCCTTTATAGCTTTTACATGGAAGTAGTATTGATGAAGTTTATTCTACCCTAAAGGATTCTTAATTATCATGACCCTAGTTTTCATACATTAGGGTCCTTTATTTTTGTAATTCTTTGAGCAAAAATTTGCCTTAAAATCCTCTGAAATAAAATTGGACATTTTAGTGACCTACTCAGCTGCAAACTAAATTCATTCATTCATTCAATGAACATCTAACAAAAAACTACTATATTCCCTCAAATAGTTCATAGTAGGAAAAAAAAAAACCTACCAACATGTATAATTAAATATGGTTTGGTAAGTGCTTTAAGAGAGACGTGTGCATGGTATACAACCGCCGGAGGAGAACCAACTGGAATAGATTTGGGTCCTGGGCACTTTTCCATTGTCAAAGAAATGGGAACACATTCACTTGTACTAGTCAATTAAGAGATGTCTCTCTAGTATAGGCCATATGCTAAGCTAGCAACCAGATTTTGTTAAATTTTTGAGACATGCAGAGATCTTAAAATATTCTCACAAAGACATATGTTTAATCAGATTAAAGTTTACCAACTCATGCTTTAAAAATTTAAGCTGGCAATTTAGAATAAATTGATTTAAAAACTGACAAGACATCTCAAATCTTTACCATTCCATTTTTATAGCATAAGTTTTACAATTGTCTTCAGAATGGCTATTCTTTCACTTCCTTCCACTGGGAAAAATAAAACAATTTTTATATTAACTTTTATTTAAATAATTAACCCGACAATTTAAATGTACCATTTATAAAATTGAGCTACTCTATTAATATTCTTCTTTCAAACTCACATAGCTTATGAATTAAATGTGTCCTGAAAAGGCAGATAGCAATGCCATTTGTTGGAAAATTGGACCTAACTCCAGCCTTGATTTTATCCTGAGGAATATTTGTGAGGAAAGGAACAGAGAACTTAAATTGCTTTAAAAATATATGCTTTCAAAAAAAAAATGCTTTCACGGAAAAATATGAATCACCTGTGAAACAATAAAGATGCATATTGTTTTATTTCATGGAAATATTCCTTTCCTCATCTTTCCTTTCCTTAAATTTTAATTTCATAATAAAAATAAAAAGCCATTTATTTGGAATGTTAATGTGAGTCCTTCAGTTTAACTTTTTTACCTATTGCTATCAGACTCAAATGATAAGAAGAAAAATTAGTCAATAAGAGAAAGATCTTTAACATTCTCTGAAAAGAACAGTAGCACACAGAGCAGGACTAAAAAGTAATGTCCATTTCAAAATTATTTCCTCTACAATATGGTTGAACATATTGTAATAAGGTTTGTGGACAGTCACAAATGCAAGCTGATCTGATTACTTTGTTCCTGCTTTATAATCACTTGTATTTCATCCTCATCTCAATCTTGGAGAAGATGATTATTGGCAGGAGATGAAGCCAAAGACTCTGAAGCTAACATGTTAAAATATGCCTTACATTTATCTCTTCCTATAAAGCCTTAGTTAAGACTTAAGCTAAAAATGCTTTCTTCCTAAACGTTCATGGGGAAAAAAATTACAGAATATAGAATAAGCTATAAATTTAAGTTTTGATGCAGACAATAAATTACAGAACAGAGCTACCAGAAACCTCATGTCCCCTGCCAACAAAATGTACTCTTTTGAAAACGATAGGTTTCATTTAGGGGTGATTAAAGCTGAAACCAATCCAATGATTCAATGATAGCTTAATATGTGATTGAAAGGGATGCCTGTACTTCAATTTGGAGAAAATCTTGCTTTGAAAAATAGTATTATTTCTTAAGGTGATTCCAGTTCCTCGTTAATTATACTATAAAACAAAATGTGATATAAAACATCAACTGTGAGTTTAATGTGATTAGGGGAGAGAATAATTGTTAAACTGTCTAAATTAAATTAGTTACTTCTATTTTTAAAGCATTCCACAGCATAGACCCTAACAGAATATTATAATGGGACCACAGCATCTCCCTTCCCTTTAATTGTGGTGTTCTGTGTGATATTAAAGGGATCTCATAAAATATTCCAAAGTGTTAATTCTTCCCAAAACAGAATTTCAGATGATTAGAGTCTTAATTTTCCTACTCAATTCAGAAACAAGTCCCTTTGATTTTAATGGCATAGGTTGAGTTCTATTATATAAACAGATGGATAAAAAGACCTAAATTACCAGATTTATTTTTTAAAAAACTACCACCATGAAAGGAGTATGGAAATATCATTCAATATTAGCGAATATGGACATAAATGCTGATAAAATCTTGAGATAAGACTTTTGTTATTTAAAAATTCTTACAAATTAAAGTTTCTCATGGAGCAACACACAATATGGAAAAACCAGCCAAAAAAAAAAAAAAAGGTAATATTATACAAAGGCTCTAAAGAAAAAACAAACATATGTCATATCTTGTGACCTTCAAACAATTCATATATTTATGGTGCAAAACCAATTTCTCTTAGCCAAGAGAAAATTACCCACACTAGTGTTTATGTAATAGTCAATCCTCCCTAGAAAAATACTATTGTAAGTTAGACATAATGATATTTATATTTTGTTGTATTAAAAAATAATAATTTTCCTAAAGAGTCTGTCTTATTCAAAATTTAAAACACAAAACCCTCTCCTATATGCACTTGCATTAGGTTCAATACATAGTGATGTTACCGTATACATTTATGAAATAGGTTTGTGATGATACTGGAAATTAAACTAATGACTCCTCATTTTGAATGACCAACAAATAGATGATGATCTCTAAAATCCATTTACTTGGAAGAGAAGAGAGCTGGTAGACAGAGATTCTGGAACCAATAATGATATCCAGCCTTATCTTTCAAAAGTCTTTCAAGACGAATTAACTTATTTTTCTAAATAGAAAACTAATATAGTAGTAGCCCACAGGTACTGGAGAATGTGTTAGGTTAGGTGAGATAAGTGTAATGGAGGGACACCAACAGGCCCCTATTCTCTTTGCCTGGCTGCTGAGGAGGAGATTTCTCCCATTTCTGTAGTCAGACACTGTGACCATATTACAGAAATACCCATCTGAAATAGGCCGAGGGTCTGCGGTGAGAAAACTTTGCACTATGACTCAACATAACAACCCCAGATAATAGGAAAAGGGACCACTGGTGAAAGTGTTACCTCCTGCATCCTCCTGAGCCTCCTGAAATCAGTGGTTAGGCCCATCTCATCTTTCCATGAGCTATAAAAGGTAGAAATTCAGAAGAGAAGCTGGAGAAAAAGTTGCAGATCTCTCTGCAGTCCAGCGACTCTTCAACCCCCCAGTTGAAAGCATTCACACATATAGAGCACAGACTCTGGACCACATGTAGATAAATCAGTTAGTTATCAGAGATTATAATAAAAGTGATGCTGTCCACTAATACCCACCTGTATGCTACTGAGCATTTCCCACTAATGATTCCTACAGTTTAGACAAGAGATCATGCAAAGATTTTATTTCCCAGATCATACTAAAATAATAAGAAAGTAAATTCATAAACCAGTGGTCAAAATACCACCTGGTTGGCAAACATTAACATTTTGACAAATGATAATAACAATATTTGAAACACTATAATTACACAGAAAAAAAATAGGCTTAATGCGCTGAGATAAATTGCCTAAATAAATATCATAAAAATAACATGAAATGAATAATTTCATCGGCTTGGTAATTGATTTCACTTCGATTCTGATATAATCCTCCATTTGGCCTTCATTTGAACATATGTTAATGTGCTTATTGAACAAGAGGTTTTAATTTAATTTATCTACTGAAGTAGAATCCTGTTATTTTATAATTAATGGCTTTTAATAGCAAAGCAAAAATGCCCTAGAAGCATGTGAAAGCAGCTGGGTCACTGGAAGTAATCTCAATTCTCCCTTCTGTTCATGGAGGTAGCATCAGTGGCTGGTGAGAATGGACAAAGAGGTTTAGCCCATGCTGGGATCTAAGGGGCCAAACTGGATACTCAGCTAACTTGCTTCTACCCTGCAGAAACCATTACTAGTCATCAAGTCTTGACCAAACTGGCCAGTTGCCCTCATGTAACCCCATTTTGCTTCTACTCTTTTGATCAATGTGAAAAGAGGTGGAAGCTCTTGAATATAACAACCACTTCAAATTCCAAAGGACAGGGATCCATTCAAATCTGAATCAAGTTTCGCAGGCCTGCTTTACAGTGGACTGGACAATTCTAAGCCCATATTGCGCCTCTGGTGATAAATCAATAGCGTCTCAAATTCTATTCACCAAGATGCTTTCATCATGTGACCCTAAACTAAGAGCAACATTTTAGTAAAAGCAGAACTTCAAAACAGACATTTTGGAACACATAACAAAAACAACACTAGAAACATAAAATTCCCTCTGCTTTTGAGCCAACACTGACCTTCTGTTCCAAAAGCAATGTGTTTGTAGGGATTGCTGCAAAAGCCTTGTAGCTTGACTTGGTCTTGTATTGCTAGAATGAGTAACCAGAAAGCAAGAGTGGAGATGAAAAGGGGGAAGAATAGAACATAATTTTAGACTAGTTTCTGCCAAGTTAAATGACACATTATCAAATGAAGAAAACAGTTATTACAACTTGTTTTTGACAGAAAAAAATTAGCTTACCATGTTAATATTTTATTAGAATGAGAAACAAAGGAACATCACAGTAAAATATCAGCCTAGGGATTATAGGCAATTATGTGCTATACAGTTTCAGAACTTAAAAACATCCATTTCTACAAAGTTACATATAAATTTCTCATAAGCAGTGTGTCCCTCATAGGAGTACCACTAGTCTATAAATGCGGGTGGGCTTTTTGTTTTGTTTTGTTTTTTTGCTTAATTCTCAAAGGAAAGGGGTTCTTTTTTATAATACCATAATTAACAAACGTTATGCCAATAAATTTAATTGAACTCTTGATACATTCTCTTGCATCATTCATAAAAACAAAGGTTGGAATACATAAAATTTAGCATCAATGTTTAATAAGTAGCATATTTTGAATAGAAGTCATATCAGCAATTTAACCCCATAATGAAAAAATTCGAAGGTCAAACTTTTGATCTTAAATTCACTTTTAAACTGCATCATCTCCTGCTCTTTCTAATGCAGTGATATTAATGAATCAAATGACAAAACATCCTGAGTTTTAAATAAAACTCAGAGTAATGTAGTTCAGTTTTACGGACTATTTGAAAGAGAGTGTTGAGCATGAGGAAGTTGTATAAATCAGAATACTAGGCATAATGAAAAGCCCAGTTTTGATATTGCTCTGGGTCCCACACTGCTTAACCAAGGTCAAGGCTCCTGACGCTTCAAAAGCCCCTGTCTCAGACAGCTTCCCCAGAGGCCCAGAGCCAGCTAGAAATTGGCACATGACTCCAAGCCCTCTGAGTCCCCTAGGCAGACCACAGGATCAGAGAAGAAGACATGATGGTCAAATAAAATAAAGCCTTGAGTTTTATGGATATAATTGAAATAATTTTCCATTAAAAATGATGTGAGAGGGCGCCTGGGTGGCTCAGATGGTTAAGCGTCTGCCTTCGGCTCAGGTCATGATCCCAGGGTCTTGGGATCGAGTCCCACATCGGGTTCCCTGCTCCTTGGGAGCCTGCTTCTCCCTCTGCCTCTCTCTCTGTCTCTCATGAATAAATAAATAAAATCTTTAAAAAAAAAAAATGATGTGAGAAAGGTAAGGTAACACTCTCATTTCCTTAGAACGAAGGTGAGGTAGAGAAAAATCAAAATGCCAGGCCTGGAGGAAAAGTCTCGGGTGCCTTCAAGCCCTCGTCTCTATACTGACCCTGCACTGCTATAGTCCCATACAACATATTTTGGATAAGGACTGAAAATGAAATGCCATCCCTTTGAGGAGAATAACAATGGGCACTCAGTACTAGGCAAATTATTTGCATGGCCTCATTTAATTTCATGGAAGCCCTAGAGCTAAAGAACCATTAGGGAAAGGAGGCACAGTACGGTCAAGGGACTTGTCCAAGATACACAGCCCATAAAGAACAGAAACAGGTTTAGAACCCAGGCCTGTTTGGATCCAATATCCATGCCTTCTCTATAAGATAATATTTTCTCTCAAAGAATATCTAAGCAGACAAAGAATACCTAACAGCATATATCACTAATACTCCACAATGGTTTTATGGATACTTCACTGTAATAATAGTTTTAATAATAATAATGATAGCTAACAATCAATATGAGCCAGGTGCCATTCTAAAAGCCTAATGGGCATTATCTCATTCAATTATCACAACCAACCTATTAGGTAGATTCTATATCATATCCAGTTTATATATGGAAACTAAAGTACACAGATATTAAGTAACTTATCTAAGGCCACTAGGTAGTAAGTCATAGCTGGGACATGGATGCAGGCAAGCCAGTCAACAACTGTGTACTTACCTACCATAGGCCCTTGCCTCTCATTTCAGGACACACAATCATTTACACTGTTTGTTCTCCTATCCCCAACTGCCCTAAAGTACATAGATGGACAAGCCTGTACAGAGAGATATATTGCTATTGTGAACATAATGCCATAGAATCTTAGAATTAGATGTGATATTGAAGACCATCTCATTCAACCCCTCATCCAAGACATGAATCTCTCTAATCAATCCTCTGTTCGCCTACCACATGAACACTTGCCTACCTCCCAAGACAGCATGTTTAGGCCTAATTGTTAGAAGTGGTAAAAATAAATTCTGTCTTATACTGAGTCAAAATATGCTTCCTGTTAACTTACTCCGTTGGTCCTTTCTACCCATCTTGGAATGATGACACATGTGAAGAGCTTGATTCTGCATGATAGTTGTACTGCTGTTTCCACCAAGCCCCTCCTTACTGATCCTCAATGGAAGAATTTCACTATCCTCATCACTTTCTTCTGTCAATATTCCTTTACATATTGAAAAGGTGTGTGTTGGGGTGGTTGGCTCAGTCAGTTAAGCATCTAGCTCTTGATTTCAGCTTGGGTCATGGTCTCAGGGTCATGAAATCGGGCTATGTCAGGCTCCACACTAACCAATGGAGCCTGCTTGGGACACTCTCCCTCTCCCTCTGCCCCTCCCACCACTCACACACTCACTCTCTAAATAAATAAATAATAAAATCTTTAAAAAAAAAAAAGTCTATGTTTAACTAGATTTATTTTTAACACAAAGTAGAATATAATCATCACCTTAGGATATCGACAATAAACTCAATACAGTGAAGATGATAATAACTGGAATTGTCTCCTTGGTTTTTGTGGTCAGTTTAGAATATACAGGAGAGTGAAGTTGGAGTCATTTCATATTGTTGGATCACACTGAGTAGAGTATGCTACCACCTAAAATCCCTAATGCTTTCTTTTTTTTTTTTTTAACATTTGTTGAAGTTAAATTCCAATGTAATTATGCTTTTTTTCTCCAGATCCCAAATAGTACTTCAGGCATTACTCTATCCAGTTTCATCTGATTAACTTTGGTTTGTTATTGCAAACTATGAAGATAAGAATTTTTATATTATTTCATGAACCGTTTTGTTAGGCAAGTCATTTTTATCTTCATTCAAGTCATATACCAAGGATAGGGAGCTCTTGCCTCCTGGGTCCTACCAACCTCGTAGACATCAATCCATCCTGTAAATCTATCTGGATATGACAGTTCAACTAATGGATTCATTCAACAAAACAGTATTGAGTATCTACTTTGTGACCTACATTGCTCTAAGTATTAGAGATTCATCAGTGAACAAAACATCCAAAGCCTTTACTCTCTAGAGCTTACACCCTAATAAACAGAGACAAACTAAAAGCAAAGAAATAAGAAAGCAAAAGAAAAGTCATAGTGAGATAAATAATTCACAGAAAATTCAAATAGGGTGTTAGAATAGAAATTGACCTCCAGGATGCTTTAGATCGGGCACTCAGAACAAATGTGAGCTCACAGAAATATGTCCTCATGCCTCATATATCTTTCCTTATTCATGATATCATGAAAAACATCACAAAAGCTAGAACTTGGAAGGCAATTCAATAAACATCCATTGCTTGAAGAAAATGTCTGACTTCCAGTTATAACTGCTTTTGGAAACAATCACAAACTAAGAATATAGGCAATCATTTTCAGAATTTACCTTCCCTTTGTGAAAAATAAAATATATGGCTCACTTCTTTTTCCAGCAAATCTCCTATTTCCCATCATTTACAATAGAAGTAGAAATTTCATCTGTTTGAGATATAATTTATTATCTAGACCAGGAGATATGAATTTAGAGCATATAGATGTTTCCTTCTACTTCCTCATATATCAGGCTTCATGTGTGTTTAAGACATATGTAGTCTTTCCTTTTCAGTGTAAAAGTCATTCTTGTTGACATTAGAGATATTTTTGGATTCACTGTATTCCTTCAGGTTTCTCTTAACAATATTCGAATTTGGAACATATTTCTTCTTTAGCATTCCAAGGTGTGAAATTGAATTCACTGGTTTCCCTTCCTTGGTTTAAAATTACAAATCACTCTAGTCAAGGTAAGTATAACTTGAATAGTAGATTGTAGCATTGTAGGCTGGAATCACCATCAGCTGATACAGAAGGTAGAACTGACTAGCCTGACCCTGAATCCAGCAAAAAATTCAATGATACTTAGTGTATCTCTCCAATTTGTAATCTATGCTTTTGGTCAACATTCAATAAATATTTCTTTCTTTTTCTTTTTCTTTTGAGAGGGAGAGAGAGAGAGCTCATGGGGTGGGGGGGAGTAGAGGGAGAGGGAGAGAGAAAATCTTAAGCAGGCTCCATGATCAGTACGGCGCTCGATCTCATGAGCCTGACATCATGACCTGAGCCAAAATCAGGAGTCAGGTGCTTAACTGACTGAGCCACCCAGGCACCCCCAATAAATATTTCTTAAATATTCACTACATGACAGGTGCAGGGTAAATTTAGGTTTAGAAAAGGAAATGCTATTTTACTACATAACTTTATCAGAACTAATCCTATTTATAAGTCCTATTTATCCTAGATAATTGCAACATAAATCCTGGTCATGAAGGTGGGGACAGCAACACATCTTTCCCCTTCAGAAAATACTTCTCACCACTATCCTATCTGCTATTGCTGATGCCTAAAATTCTACCACAGGCTCCAGTAACAAAGACCCATGAGATCTTAAGGTAAACTATATTAGTTACCTTGAGAATTAGAAATTTGAACTCATGGTTACACTTTAAGTATCAGTGAAGGGCACAGATTACACGAACAAGAGAGGACCCTGGCAAAGAGCCTCCCTACCACTATGGCCAACTTCTCCTTCCTGATGCATCCATGAGTAGAAATGAAAGCCATCGCTCCAAACATACACTTCTATTCATCAGTGACCATGCATGCAGTGCCTGAGTCAGAATCTCCCTGAGGCAAAAGTTCAACCCAAGCCCTAATTTAACTCGCAGAAGGAAATTGCCCAGATACCTCTCTCACATCTGAATGACTGGCAGAGCATAATCTCTATAATGATCCTGAGAACTGAAGCAGTGGGGAAGGGATGGGGGGAAATTCCCCTGAACAACTCTCTTCCTAGGACCCCTCTCCATGGTTGATTAATCTTTTGTGTGTTTCTAGTACTCTAAACATACGTATTATATTACAAAATTTTGACATCCCTATTAGCCTGATAGGTCTTTTAGAGAAAATATTTTCTATTATTTCCAATATCTTATACCAACCTAGTAAAGAACAGATACTCAGCAAATATTTGTTGATTTAAAACTGAAGTATTTTATTGAAAATTACAGTAAGATTTAGAGGACATAAAGAAACAAAATTTTAGTTCCTCATCTACTGTTCATCTCTTAGACACACCTGAGTGATTAGAGATCCTCTTCCTCCTTCCAAGTATGCCTTAAAGTCATTTCTAATCTTTCTAATATTAGTTTTCAAAGTCCTTCAGTGATGTGAACTTCTAAGATTTGAACTCATGACCTTGAATCCCTATTTTTTTTTAATCCCTTTTTTGAGTTAAACTGCACAAGCCCCTCCTTGAACTAAAATGAAAATACTCCTCAAGGGGTATAAAAAGATTTTGTCAAATACTGACCCTTGAGTGTGAATCAGTGCTAAACTCATTTCAGAAAGGCCAGTTGGAGAGAAAGAAAGGGAATGAGACCCTGAATTGGTTAGTACATAGATGTAAGTGACAGCAGGAATGGGAGAATCTTGGAAAATCTAGAATTTCCACAAAGGCATCAAAAATTCTGTAGAAGAAGTGGAGTATACTTCTGTGGAGTGTGGAAAAAGTGGAGTACAATGGGACAAAAAGAGAAAAAGGAAAAAAGAAGATACACATATCTAGTTTCAATTGTTTTATCATTTCACATGTGATTGTCAATGTTTGTTACACTACCTACAAAATATGAACAGATACATGATCTTTACCTTCACCACTAGAACCTCACCAGAGCCATCATCATCAGTTGCCTGGATTGTTCCAACAGACTCCTCAGGTTTCCTTACTTCCACTTTCACTCTTTTAGTCTATTCTTAGCATAGCAGCCAGATAGACATATTGTGCCAATTATCTATTCAAAACCCTCCAATGGCTTCTTACTCAAATTAAAAAGCAAAGACCTCTCAGGCCCCAGCTCGCAGTTACATATCTCTCTGACAACCTCAAATTCCTCCTACTAACTCCACTCTTGCCACACTGACTCCCCTATCTTTGCCAAGCACTCTCTGACATCAGGTATTTTTCCTGACTATACTCTCTCTCTCTTTTTTTTTTTTTTTTTTTGTTAGTTGTTTATTTATCCAGATGAACTACTCCATAACCCAATATTCGTGTTTCATAGTTCAGGAACAGAGGTCAGTGACTAACTTCAATGGAATTCAACCCAAAGAAATTCTTTATATTCCAAAATCACTTTGCACTCTGAAAGATACCAGCCTTCTTCAGCTCCTCAAAATCTTTCATGGAATCATAATTTCTGTGGAAATCTGCATATGCCTTCTTTCTTGGTTCGGCCACAGCAAACTCATAGAAAGCTGCAATCCCAGGGATACAGTGAACTCTCCAACAATATGAAATTGCAGATGTTTGGCCAGAAGGTCTTGCATCTGAGGTTTCGTCAAAGCACTGGAAGTCGTGGTAGTTATTCTCCTCAACACCAACCTCAAACCTAACGTCCTTCCTAACTGATACAGAAATCCTGACTATACTCTCTTAAGGTGCATCACCTCTTTGAGTGTCACCTTCCCAAAGAAACCTATCCTGACCACCCAATATTAATTTGTGACACTATCCCTTACCCCACTATACTTTTCTCCACACCATGTATGACCTTCTAACACACAAGAAAATTTACTTATGGCAGTGGGGAGGTGGTAGTGGTAATTGCTGATTTTTTCTCTTCCACCCAAGAATGTAAACTTTCTGTGAGCATTTTGCAATTTTATTTTGTTGCAACAGCCTCATGACTTTGAAACATGCCTTGCACATGATAAGCACTCAATGAATGTCTATTGAAGGAATGGATGATTAGCTTGAACCACATCGACTATTTTAGCTCCTGGAGGTACATTCCATTATTGCTCGTTTCCCTAATTACAAGTGGTCAGCAGAAATGGAGAAAATCACATAGAGACTGTTGTCACCACATTTTCGGTGTGATGTATTTGGAAATGCTTTGATGCCTTCAAGGAATGAGAGTTTATAAATAAAACACCAACTATAAAAGTTGATGAAATATTAAAATGTTCCCAATTGATTCCCAAGCCATGTGTCCAAATAGCTTTAAGGCCAGGGCAGCATGCCACTGAAGCCCTCAGAGTTAGAAAAAAGCTTCAAACCATCTTCAGTAAGTGGCAAAATGTTTGAAGTTTTGAGGTAATGTCCTCAAATCCCCATGTGGAATATCATGATAATTCACTAGTAGAAAAATTTAAACTATTTTATAAATGAAGACCAAATATTTGGGAAACTCAAATCAACTCCAGGAATTAGTTTTAGGATATTCAGGCTTTCCCAAGGGACAGAAACATCTCAACAATATAGATGTTACTCAAAGACTACAATGAGCAACCTTCAGGGAGATGCTCATCCTGTCTAGGGCCATAATTATAATGTGAAATAATATTTTAAAACTATATCTGAAATTAAAGTATATCAATTATATCATACTAATGCAAACAGATTCAGAACCTTAAGATTCTATGAAAAAGAAATATAAAATACGCTTCATATCTGAATTTAGCTCAGTATACTCTAGCTGTTCCATTTTATTTCAATATCAAAGGACAGCAGGGCCCACACTTTGAACTAATACCCTTCAAGCATTCATGTTTTAATTTGATGGCCATTTATATTCTAGGACTTCTTTTCTTTTGGGATCTGGCACTGAGTGAAGCTGATCTAAACCTGAAGCTCTTTGACTTCAAAGAGAGCCCTGTGCTTGGATTAGCACCACAGTGGAAGGAGCAAGACAAGAAACAATCCATAGACACATATGAATTCTTTGATATCCCAAAGCTTTTGTCTATTTCCTCTTATCAATCTATGAAATAATCTCAGCAATTCAAACATAACTAGTCAAACATCAAAGGAAACTGGGATAAGATTTACCTATTCCAGCATCCATTTTAATGAATTTTTATACTCAAGTTACAACTCCTGCAAATAATAGTTTGCAATTAAAAAAAAAAAAAAAGTAGGCTGATTTTTACCTGGAGAGATAATAGCAAGAAGCAAGGAAAAAATAAATATAACTAAGAACAGCATGTCTCAGAGAGCAACTATTTTTGCAGAAGTTATCATAAATTTTGCCCATTATAAGTATCATTTTTGTTCAAAAAGCAGGTAAAAATAGATATAATTACTCTTCATATTTTCATGTTCATCAAATTTATAATGCACTTCTATAAGCTGAATTTTTTAACTTGGAAATTAAAAAAATAAAACAAAAAATAAAGCAAATGCTGAAAATTCTTCAATATTGGGAGCAGTAAGTGAGCTGGGGGAGAACAGATCTTCAACAAACTTGATTTCAGGACAAAAAAAGACCTTGACTTGATCAAAAGCCCTCTGGGCTCTTCAACTTTCCAAAAACAGGACAAAACGTGAACAAAGCAGAATGAACCACAAACAGAAATACTTTGAAGAAGACTCTGGAGGAGTAAAATCTCTTTTCACAAAGGTAATGAATAATTTAATTTTACGGCATTATGGTTTAAGAAATAATTGTTAATAAATTCAGGAGACAGTAATGTTTACATCAGCAGGTTGTTTTTAATATGCCACAAACGAATACCATAATCACACATATGTGTTGAAAAGATAACCACCAGGTCATTTTACCTCAAATAAATAAGATTTTTAAATTTAGAATTATAGAAAATGTTAGATTTTCTCCATCCCATTTGCTTTGAAAGTTTAAAATACAAGGACTTAATAATCTCTAAAAATACATTTTTAAATGACCCAAACATTATAGAAATTGATAATTCTGACTATTCCATAATGATGATTTCCTTCATAAGAATTACTAAATCAGGCTAAAATGATAATTAATATGAATTATTGCTTTTGTGTTTTGGTATATAATATGGAGAAAATATTACCAAGTTTATATGGTCATAAAAAGTAACTAAATAGTCTCTTTTAATTAATTTTTAACTACTTTGTATATTTTGTATAGGATTGTTCTTATCTCACAGAAAGCATGTGATATCTGTTAAAATAATTATTATTACAGTTATCACTATTTGATGATAAGACCAATCTTTTTATGTCTCCACATATACTCCTCTGGGTTCATCTTCTATAAATTTGGTCAGGTTATTTACTGTTTCTGAACTTCTAGCTCCTTCCCTCTTCATTAAACTAAATCCTAAACATTTCCAACAGACCTGATACTTATTATAACTTCCCTCACTAGCCATACCCCATAATATTTCTATTATATTGAATTCAGTGAATAATTATAATCATCTGTATTTTACTATGTTACTATTGCCTTATATTTGTTTTCTAGTTTTATTATAGATTTAATAACCCTATATAGCTTCTTCACATTATGTATATTTTCTTCTGCTGAAAAAAAATTATTTTTTTAAAGACAAAGAATTACTGCTTACTTTCCTTAAAACATACATACACACAAACACACATACCAAAAAAAGCTGGTATAGTGGTGGGCATACGGCAGGTGTTTTCTGCATGCTTGTTAAGTTGAATTGTATGACAACATCATTAACAAGATCATGTGGGCTGTTTATCTTTCCCATCTTAACTTCATCATTCAAACAGTAACAGAGTTGAACACAATCTCCATGGACGTTGGAAGCTCTCAAACTGTGTTATTTCAATGCACTGAACTAAAAATCCTAGTCCCCTCCTAATACACTTTCATAATTTTATCTTATTTATACAATAATAACCAAATTCTGGTTCTACAGGATCCACACACTACTTATTTGAGAATAGTTGGGAAGCTGGTATGCTCTAGAGCAGAGTTGCCCTTCTACCAGGAAAAATGATCTCTATGAATCACACCTTCAAATATTTTCCTTCTCATATTAAAATAAATGCCAGTCTCCAGAGTACAGGGGTTTTTTTAAGTGTTTTCATTTGAATATAGTTGACACACAATGTTACATTAGTTTCAGGTATACAACATGGTCTTCAACATCTCTGTCACGCTGTGCCTACCACAAGTGTAGCTACCATCTGTCACCAAAAAACATTATTACAATACCATTGACTATATTTCCTATGTGGTACCCTTTATTCTCATGATTTAATCATTCTATAACTGGAATCCTGTATCTCCCACACCTCTTCACCCATTTTGCCCATCCTCCTCCCCCCTTCCATCTGGCAACCATCAGTTTGTTCTCTGTTCACAGGTTTGATTCTTTTTGTTTGTTTCTCTCTTCATTTCTTTTGCTTTTTAGATTCTACATATGAATGAAACCATATGATATCTCTCTTTCTCAGTCTGACTTATTTCACTTAGCATAATACCCTATAGGTCCATCCATGTTGCAAATGGCAAGATCTCATGCTTTTTTATGGCTACATTATATTCTTCTCTCTCTTTCTCTCTGTGTGTGTGTGTGTGTGTGTGTTACACCTTCTTCACACATTCATCTGTCGATGGACACTTAGGTTGCTTCCATATTTTGGCTACTATAAATAATGCTGCAATAAATATAGGGGTGCCGCTATCTTTCTGAATTAGCATTTTTGTTTTCATTGGGTAAATATCGAGTAGTGGAATTATTGGATTATATGGTATTTCTATTTTTAACTTTTTGAGGAACCTCCATACTATTTTCCACAGTGGCTGTATCAATTTATATTCCCACGAACAGTGCATGGTACCATATTGTTTCCCTTATATGTGGAATCTGAAAACAAAGCAAAAGAAAAGACAAACAAAAAACCAGATTCTTAAATACAGAGAAGAAACTGGTGGTTGTCAGAGGAAGGTGAAGTATAAACTTCCAGTTATAAAATATGTAAGCCACAGAGATGAAAGTACAGCATAGAAAATAATATTTTAATAGTATTACATGGTAACTACACTTATTACGGTGAGCACTGAGCAAAGCATAAAATTGTTGAATCAATTTGTTGTACAGCTGAAGCTAATATAACATTGTACATTGATTATACTCCAATAATAAAAGAATAAAATAAAATAAAATAAAATAAAAATAATAAGTAAATAAATAAATGCCAATGTCACATTCCTGCTCACTGAGTTGCTTCAGAGCATTTAGAAGTCAGTATTTCTCCTCTCTCAATTCTATTTCCTCATATCCAGCCTCTCCACCCTTTCTGTTTTTCATAATTCCTAAGTATTTAGTGTTCAAAATAATATATATATAATATTCACATATAAAAGAAACTTCTATTCCTTTTTGCCCTATATGTATATAGCTAAATCCATATTCATATGGATTTGAGGAGGTATGAGGAACAGTAATCAACTTGGTAAAAAGGGAAAAATTGATAATGATAAATGAATGCCAACAAAGGAAATAGAAAGTTTCCAACTTGCCTTGGCAATAATACCAACTTAGATCTAGATAATATTCCATTTTACACTGCTCCCAACTACTATTCTATCAGTATAGAATATTTTGTTGGACAATAGGGTCCATGTAATTAAATAATCAGAAAGGTATGATATTCTCAAATCTAAACTCTCTGCTTTAAATCCCATCTTTGTGATCAATGATATAATTCATATTATGCCTGAAAAAAAATGCCCTTGGACTCACAGATATAAGAAGTTGCCATAACAGGAGGATTTGCAAAATCAAAGCTTTTTACCAAAACATGCACATTTTTAGATAGATTATAATTCACTTCCACATTCAAATATACCAAATCCTAGCCCCACTTACACTTTCTATAACTCCGTGTAGGAGCAAAATTAATATCATAGTTATTTTTCCCCTGGAAAAAAAGATTCTCCCGTATCTCAAAATAAACATGCACCATGCAACGTGCCAAAAAAATACCTTGGGTTTCTTATTTTCAGGGTCTGTTGACATGGACAATGCACAGGGTGAAATCAGCTCCTTGGTTCTTGTTAGAGAGATGGGAGGTGATGGGGTTGAAACAGATGACCTGTAGTTGGATATTGAGCTTTCAGATTTTCCAAGTCTTGAAGGCAAGGTGCCACTGCCAGAATTTGGGTACAGTGTTGAGGGATGGAGCTGGAGTGCCTGGGTGGGCATATTAGCATGAGGGAGAGCAGAGGACCCCAATTTGGAAAGAGAGGTAGAGCTAGCACTGAAGACAGGGAGTGAAGGAAGAGTTGAAGGATTCTGCCCCTGGTCAGCTAGCTGTGGGGTTGTTCTCTTGGATCGGTTTATCAGGTTTGAAAGAGCTGGGGAAGGATGGAAACATTTCTCTGGAGAGGGGAACATGGCCCTTTGATTAGTGGGAGGAGATAGAGAAGATAATGCAGAGGAGGCTGATGTAGGAGGTATGTGAATATTCCTGGGCTTTTCTGGACCTCTGAGGTCAACATCCTGCTTGCCCTTCAAAGAAAGAGAAGGAACACTTGGTGGAACAGGAGGAAGACCTGCAGAACTCAATCTATCAGTCTGTAGCAGGGAGAGTGTTGGGTTACTCTTCAAAGAAGTGGGTGATGTTTTCTCCACATTCAAAGAAACAAGGCTACTATCAACATGTTTTGTGGGAGAGAGGGAGCATGCCTGAGAAAGGGGAGCAGATTTGGCAAAAAAAGGTAAGTGAAAGGATTGCTGGCTAAGTTCAGAAACCTGATGTTCCCTTTGCTCTGGAGACCCTGCCCTCAGGGAACAACTAGAGAGAGATTTCTTAGGTGTGGGTGGGGTTTGTTTTGCTTTTTGATCGAGTGTGAGTGTGGAAGAAGCCAAGGAGTTGAGAGAGAAAGTGGGACAGGATGCAGGGGAAAAGGGTCTTTGGTGAGAAGGGTTTGACTTGAGCATGGCAGTGAGAAGCGAGAGCCGGGAAGGCACTGGGGATTTCACCCCTGACTTTGAGAGATTTCCAGTAGATGACACTTGGCTACAGATAGTGGAAGAAGAGCCATGGAAAGAGGAGGTAAACTGTTTGGGACTTGGAGAGAGCGAATGTGTGACAATACGGACTGGTATGTACGAGCCCGAATTCGACTTCACAGAAGCACTGGACGATGGTGAAGGAGAAGTGGTTCTTGGGCTTTCTCTGGGGCTAAGGACATGCGAGGTGAAAGCTGTTGTCTTCTTCAGAACTTCAGATGCCAGTCCAGGTTTCTGATCTGCTGCTCTTGGACTGGATAAATTAGAAACTGATAACTGAGTGGAATGGGGAAACTGTGACGTCGAGGAGGTGCCCTTCGATGCAAAAAAGGGTGAAGAGTGAGCAGAAGTTTGAAAATACGTAGTTGTTTCTTCCACCAAGGCCCCACTGACATCCAGCCTCCTAGTGTGGAACTCCTCTAGCACAGAGGCTCCGTCGAGGTTAACTGGGTCAGGTGGCGTTTTCTGATTAGTTGGAGAAACAAAGGAGAAAGCAGATGGTTTACAGGCAAGCTGCTCAGAGGTAGTGGGAGAAGAAGTTAACTAGAGGAAAGAGAAATAGACAGATTGTAATAGGATATTATTTGTGAAATGATCACAATATTCTTGTTGTTTGTGTGATTCTGCAAACAGTCCTTCTATTAGTTCACACAAAACAGGCACCTTAAACCTCCATAAAAATGGAAGAAATTCTGTTGTGCTAATGAGACATTGCTTTAAATTTGAAATAAAATATAAACAAATTGTGAAGTATTATATATTATACCTCATTTATTCCCTGGAAGAACATCAATATAGAATTGTATATGCATGTTTCCATTTGGAAAATAATTCACTGACAAAATCTAAAATAGTTATCTTAATTTGGAATTGTGTGACTTGAAAAGATTTAAATCACCATCAATATAAGTTCAATTCACATTGGAAAATGAGATAGATTTTCTTCCATTGTAAAAATATAATAGTATAATAATATGACTACAATAATATAATGACTATAATCCTTAAAAAATCGAACACACTTCAAGTGTTTAAAATTTTAAAAACTTAAAGTACTCCTACTATTGCACAGCTGCAAAAAAATGACCAGAATTCAAAAGATGCAGCACCCAACATCAACATAATTGACATCAACAATGATAAATTAAGAGATTGAAAGCAAAGTTTGAAATACAGAGCACGTTTTAATTTATGAAAAACATGTCACTAATTATTTGCCAGAATGAACATTTAATAAATGATTTGGATTATGCTGGGAAAGGTAGATATGCTTTCATATCAAAAGAAAAGGGTACTTTACAAATGTAATCTGCCTGAAACAATGCAACCCACCAACCCCCCAACAAAGTAAAAAAAAAAAGAAAGATGAAAGGAAGGAAGGAAGGGAGGGAGGGAGGGAGGGAGGGAGGGAGGGAGGGAAGGAAAGGTAGGAAGGAAGGAAGGAAGGAAGGAAGGAAGGAAGGAAGGAAGGAAGGAAGGAAGGAAGGAAAGAAAGAAAGAAAGAAAGAAAGAAAGAAAGAAAGAAAGAAAGAAAGAAAGAAAGAAAGAAAGAAAGAAAGAGAGGAAAGAAAAGAAAGAAAGAAAGAAAGAAAGAAAGAAAGAAAGAAAGAAAGAAAGAAAGGAAAGAAAGAAAGAAAGAAAGAAAGAAAGAAAGAAAGAAAGAAAGAAGAGAGAAAAAAGAGAGAGAGAAAGAAAGAAAGAAAGAAAGGAAGAAAGAAAGAAAGAAAGAAGAAAGAAGAAAAAGAAAAAATATCTGGGTGTATGTATTCTTGTGCTATTTTAAAAATCATCCAGACTTTAAGACAAATACTAAAATTATAAATGATTCAAAAGCCAAATCTTTAAACAGAGGTCTCCCTAAAAAATTATTGATTTGATTCTATCAACTCATAAGAGATTTTAGGGAATATCAGTTAATCAAAATGTTAGTATTTATTATGTGATATTATATTATTATGTTACATATATATTTATTTACTTATTTATTTTTATATATATGGCCTTACATAGCAGGCAAATGTATGACCATAACAATTAAACTTAGCAAAAGCTTGGTTTACAAATTCAGTAAATGATATTTCTTGATTTTTGCTTTGTAACATGTTAACAAGGTGTCCATCAGATCTATTGCAAAGATTTTCATATCATCTAATCTTCAGTTCTGAAAACATTTAAAGCTGATAAATGCAAACAACTTATCCTAAACTTCTAAGTTTCAAGTAAACATATCCAAAATAGTCCTTTCTTTTTATGTGCAAATTCGTATGTGTATTTGCAATACAGAATTCTTGCTACACAATTAATATTTGAATACACTGACATTACCCAAAATATCTGAAAATCAGGGATAATTGAAAATCAAGCAGAATTCAATCAAATTGAGAAAGTTTAACAATTCCCTCACATAAGCTTTACTTAGAAACAATTCTGCTTAGCCAGTGTTCATATAACTGATTCATGTAATTAGACATAAATGAAAGGTCTTCTCTGATTGTTTCCACTGACTGGTCTCTTCTCACAAAAGGAATGAAGCAATTTCAAGGCTATGTAGGGTGTCTTTGCATATTATGTTATAGCTTTTGGTAAAGAATTTTGTAAATTAATGATAACAGCCACAGAAATCTCATTACCTTTTAAGTCATATTTCCAGATAACTTCAATATATATAGCAAATTTATTAATTCATCCAGATTATCCAGGAAATTATCATGTTAAAATCATAGGGCTATAATTCTACTATGCTGAGTCATATTTTACCTAAATAATTCAATTTATTGTACTTTGGAATAGTTAATTATTGAAGAATTTCTAAGAGACTCTGAAAAGTCTAAAAATGTTTATTATGTTTGTATTAACCTACATATATTTTTATTATATTTTCCTATTCAGTATATTAACAAGTATTTGCAATATATTTGTTTCTAATTCACAAATACATCTAGATGTTATCCTAATTTATACTAATAAAAAAATGTGGCACCATGCTTTTATAAAATTCCCAGGTGTGAAGAATGTTTTTCTTAATGAAAAAAGATTCATTTTCTTAAATTCCTCTCAATAGGTTTAAAAAAAAAGTGGAACGGATGTACAGACATGAATAACTTTGTGCAGAAAGAAAAAATGGGTATCTGTCAAATGCTCAGTCATCTCAGAATAGATTCTTCATTCACTTCTACACTATAAATCCCTTACCAGTGATAACAAACTTCTCTATTGACATCTACACATTTCTACCCCTTCATCCTCTCCCATTAATAACCTCTTGTTCTGTTTCTAGGTTTGTCAGTGATGCTCTAATTCCTTCTCCTCAAGGTTCTCTATTTTCTCCATCATTTATTTCTAAATTGATCTTTGTTGATTCCTTTGCTTTAAATACCTCTCTAGAGCTACCCCGATCATGTTCTCCAATCATCAGCCTTCTTCTGATTCCTTGAGTCCCCCTTACCACACACATGCTCCAAAGTTATTTTCAAAACTCTCTTCTCCTAGGAAAACTATCCTGAACTCTGGAATACATTCATAATAATATCAGTAAGAGAGAATGCTTGCAGTGTTCTGCTGTCATCAAGTAGACAATCTTAATGCAAAATCCCCTCTTGGATACTATATAATAGAGGCCATCAATTATTCTAATAACCAATCTCTGTTGTGCAGCTGCCTTGTAATTTTAGTCAACCTAAAATTAACTATTCATATATATATTCAATTTTTCCTAATTAGTATTAGATTCCAAAGCACCTGAATAAAAGCCAAAGTGATTGATCTGCTATCTGAATAGTTCCCAAGATTTGGAAAACACAAGATATTGATCCATACAGTTGAGCTCCTCCTCCTGAATCTTCACAGTCATACAAGGCAGAAACTCTAGATTCCTTTTTGTCCTCATATGCAATCATTACAACAGCTTTGCCTCCTAAACTTACCTATTTATGGGTTTTCTCACTGATGAACACTTGTAATGTCACAGGACAGATACATTCTCAGCCTTTCAAAGATGAACAATTTAAATAATATTTCTAGTATTCCTACATCTAGTTGCACCCCATTTAACCTATCATTGGAGTGACTTTTTAAAATCTAATCAAAGCACACCTATGCTTAAGATGTCATCAATATTTTGTCCATGTATAATGTGAACTAAATATCTTTCCTTCATGACAGAGTCCCTCTCTTGCTGTCCTGTCCCAACTCCCTCACCCCCTGCTATTTTGCATTTTAGGTTTTAGAAGTACTTTGTTCAATCTCAACTTTCTTGCCAGCATTGTCAACATTCTAGTTATTTTGTTCTTTTGTTCTATTTTGCCAAATCTTCATTCTTAAATCAATATCCCTAACTGCCATTATGCTCTGAGACCCTTAAAGTCTACTTAAAACTGCTATAAAAAATAATAATGATGACAGAGGACTTCCTGGGAAGATGGTGGAGTAAGAGGATCCTAGGCCCACCTCATCCCATGGATACATCTAGATAACACCCACATCAGGGTCAACAACCCAGAAAAAGACCCAAAGACGATCAGAACAGACTCTTCACAGCTAAATGTAGAGAAGAGGCCACACCAAAGAGGGTAGGAAGGGTAGAGATACGGGAGCAAACTGACCCAGGGGGCTGTCCTTAGGAGGGAGGAACACCCCAGGTGCTAGGAAGGGGGGAGGAGCAGACCCCATACTAGGCACCCCAGGCATAGGGGACTTACACTGGGAAGACAAATCCCCATAACATCTGGCTTTGAAAACCAGAGGAACCTAACTTCAGGAGTTCTTATAATCAGTGGAGCTTAACACCTGGAACTTTAAAAATTAGTAGGCTCATCTCTGGGAGAGCTGGAGAGCAATAGGAAACTGAGTTCTCACCCTTAAAGAGACAGCACAACAAATAGCCCTGCTGAGATAGAGCATAGAACAGCAGTTTGAAAAATGCCTGGGGAATACCGGAGAGAGATTTGTTTATTAATCTCAGAGGGTGTGCTGGAGGGGCAGGGATCTTTAAGTGATATCTCCAAGAACAAAAGAGCTAGTAGGTACCATCCCCCCCCAATCTACATACACCGACATCTGTGGGAACCAACATAGCACCAACACTACCCACCTAGCTCGGTAACAGCATGCCCCACCATCCTGCTCTTCTGCAGACCCACCCCATCCAACATGCCCTTGACAGGAGTCCATCCAAAGCCATGCCATAAGTGTGGCAGTGTGCAAGCAGCCTTTTAAGGGGCCAGCACCACCTCAAAATGTCTCCTGCCCCAGTGAGAAGGGAAGAAAATCACACATACCAGTTCAACTATGGCTGCAGCAGTGGGCTGGGAGCAGATATCATCTCTGACTGCAAGCCCCACCCATCAACAAAAGCTTCACAGGGGACAACACAGGGATAACACACTGCAGTTCTGTGCCACCACAGCTCTCGAAAATGCCTGGTCTGACTCAACTCAAGCCCAAGGCAGCTCCAGACTGACCCACTAACAACACAGGGACCAAACCCTGCCCACAACAGGCAAAGAGAGACATTGCAGATGACTTGGCTGAAGACAAATGAAGCTCAGCCACAACAATAGAGTACATGCAACATATATAAGAGACACCCCCAAGAGCCAGTTTCTGGTGAACATGGGACATTGCACTGTAGGACACTACAGGACCTCCTTTTCTTAAGACCACTACTTTCAAGAGCAGGAGAAATAGCTGACTTCCCTAACACATACAAACAGACACAGAGTTAGATAAAATGAGGAGACAGAGGAATACGTCCCAAATGAAAGAACAGGACAAAATCACAGCAAGAGAGCTAAACAAAACAGGTAAGTAACATGCCTGATTGAGAATTTAAAATAATGGTCTTAAAAATATTCACTGGACTTGAGAAAAGAATAGAAGATCTCAGTGAGACTCTCAACAAAGAGACAGAAAACATTAACAATAACCAATCAGAGATAAATAACTCAATAACTGTAATTGAAAATACACTACAGGGAATAGGTAGTAGACAGGAAGAAGCAGAAAAACAGATCAGCAACCTGGAGGAGAGAGTAATGGAAATCAATCAAGCTGACGAAGAGAGAGAAAAAATAATAATAAATGAAAGTAGATTAAGGGAACTCAGCAATACCATCAACCATAATGATATTCACATTATAGGATCCCAGAAGAAGAAAGGGAAAAGGGGGAAGAAAATTATCTTGAAGAAATAATAGCTGAAAACTTCCTGAATCTGGGGAAGGAAACAAAATCCAGATCCAGGAGACACAGAGAGCCCTCCCAAAAAAATCAACCCAAGGAGATATATACCAAGACACATAGCAATTAAAATGGCAAAAAGTAGTGATAAAAAGAGAATTTAAAAAGGAGCAAGAGAAAAGAAAACAGTTACATACGAGGGAAACCCTATAAGGCTATCAGCTGATTTTTCAGCAGAAACTTTGCAGGCCAAAAGAGAGTGGCAGAAAGAAAAAGCCTACAACCAAGAATTCTCTATCCAGTTAGGCTATCATTCAGATTAGGTAGGTAAAGAGTTTCCCAGATGAACCAAAGTTAAAAGGAATTCATCATGACTAAACCAGCCTTCAAAGAAATGACAAAGGGACTCTGAGTGGAAAGGAAAGACCATAAATAGGAGTAAGAAAAGTTGGAAACACAAAAGTAGTAAAATGAAGTATATGTATAAAAATCAGACAAGGGATTCACAGAATAAAATATGTAAAGTATGATGCCATAAACCTAAAATTTGTGTGTTGGTGGGGGGAGAAGAGGAGTAATAATTTAGTGCTTTTAGAATGGGTGCAAACTTAAGCCTCTGTCAAATTAATATAGACTGCTATATGTATAAGAATCCTAATGGATTCTATATAACCACAAATCAAAAACTGGTAATAGATATGAAAAATAAATAAAGAGAAGGGAATCCAAGTATATCGCTAAAGAAAACTAGCAAACTATGAGAGAAGAGAACAAGGGAAGAAAGGAACAGATAAGAACTACAAAAACAATCATAAAACAAGTAACAAATGGCAATGAGTACATACCTATCAATAATTATTTTGAATGTAAATAGACTAAACACTCCAATCAAAAGACATAGGATGATGGAATGGATAAAAAAGCAAGACTTATCAATATGCTTCCTACAAGAGACTCATTTTATACCTAAAGAGACCTAGGGATTGAAAGTGAAGGGATGGAAAAGCATTTATCATGCAAACGGAAGTGAAGAAAGCTGGAGTAGCAATACTTACATCAGACAAAACAGACATTAAAACAAAGACTGTAACAAGAGACAAAGAGGGACATTATAGAGCCATAAAAGGAACAAACAAGATATATAACAATTGTAAATATTTATGCACCCAACATGGGAGCACCCAAGTACATAAAACAGCTAATAACAAACGTAAAGGAAGTAAACAGTAGTAATACAATAACAGTAGGGGACTTTAACATCCCACTTACATCAATGGACAGATCATCCAAACAGAAAAACAACAAAGAAATAGTGGCTTCAAATGACACATTGGACCAAATGGATCTAACAGATAAATTCAGAACACTCCATCTTAAAACAGCAGAATACATGTTCTTTTCAAGTGCACATGGAACATGCTCCAGAGTAGATCCTAATAGGCCACAAAACCAGTCCCCACAAATTCAAAAAGATCTAAGTCATACCACGCATCTTTTCTGACCACAACACTATGAAATGAGAAATCAACCACAAGAAAAAGTCTGTAAGACAACAAATACATGGAGGTTAAATAACATGTTACTAAACAATGAATGGGTCAACCAAGAAATCAAAGAGGAAATTTAAAAATACGTGGAAACAAATGAAAATGAAAAAGCAATGGTTCAAAATCTGTGGGCTGTGGCAAAAGCTGTTCTAAGAGGGAACTTTGTAGCAATACAAGCCAACCTCAAGAAGCAAGAAAAATCTCAAATAAACAACCTAACCTTATACATAAAAGAGCTAGAAAAATAAGAGCAAACCCCAAAACAGAAGGAAGGAGATGTAATGTAATCCCTATGAAAATACCAAGAGCATTTTTCACAGAACTAGAGCAAAGAATCTTAAAATTTTGTGGAACCACAAAAGACACTGAATATCCAAAGCAATATTGAAAAAGAAAACAAAACTGGAAGTGTCACAATCTCAGATGTCAAGATATACTACAAAGCTGTAGTAATCAAAAATAGTGTGGCACTGGCACAAAAATAGACACATAGATCAATAGAACAGGATAGAGAGTCTAGAAATAAACCCACAATTATATAATCAATTAATCTTCAACAAAGGAGGCAAAATATGCAGTGGGAAAAAGACAGCCTTTTCAACAAATGGTGTTTGTTAAACAGGACAGCTATATGCAAAAGAATGAAACTGGACACTTTCTAATACCTACAAGAAAATAGCTCAAAGTGTATTAGTGACCTAAATATGAGACCTGAAGCCATAAAAATCCTAGGAGAGAGCAGAGGCAGTCATTTCTCTGACATCGGCCATAGCAACATTTTTCTAGAAATGTCTCCTGAGACAAGGGAAACAAAAGCAAAAATGAACTATTGGGACCACAACAAAATAAAAAGCTTCTGCACAACAAAAGAAAGAATCAACAAAACTGAAAGATAGCCTATGTAATAGGAGATCTTTGAAAATGACATATCTGATAGGGGATTAGGATCCAAAATATAAAAAGAACTTATACAACTCAACAACAACAAAAATCCAATTAAAAATGGACAGAAGACATACACAGACATTTCTCTGAAGAAGACATCCAGTTGGCCAATAGCCACATGAAAAGATGCTCAACATCACTCATCACCAGGGAAATGCAAATCAGAACCATAATGAGATACTACCACACACCTGTCAGAATGGCTACAATCAAAACCACAAGAAACAAGCATTGGCCAGGATGTGGAGAAAAGGGAACCCTCATGCACTGCTGGTGGGAATGCAAAGTGGTACAGCCACTGTGGAAAATAGTATGGAGGTTCCTCAAAAAATTAAAAATAAAATTACCATATGATCCAGTAATTCTGCTACTGCATATTTACCCAGAGAAAATGAAAACACTAAATGGAAAAGATAAATGCACCCTTTTGTTTGCATTGCAGCATTATTTATAATAGCCAAAATATGGAAGCAACCCAAAAGTCCATTGATAGATGGATAAAGAGGTGATATACACACACACACACACACATACACATCAAAATAGTACTCAGCTATAAAAAAGAATGAAATCTTGCCATTTGCAACAACATGGAAGGATCTAGAGGGTATAATGGTAAGTGAAATAAGTCAGTCAGGTAAAAACTAACACCATATGATTTCACTCATGTGGAATTTAAGAAACAAAACAAAGAAAAAAAAGAGACAAAAAACCAGACTCTTAAATATAGTGACCAAACTGATGGTTACCAGAGGGGAGGTGGGTGGAGGAATGGGTGAAATAGGTGATGGGGATTAAGAGTACACTTGTCATGTGAGCTCTGAGTAATGTATAGAATTGTAGAATCACTATATTTGCTCACCCAAAACTAATATAACACTGCACATTAATCATTCTGGAATTTAAAAAAAAATGGAGAGAAAAAGAAATACAAAATAATACAGCCCTTTGATTGGCAGGGCCACTGCACTTGACCCACGAACTTGTCCTGTATCCAGGCACCAGCTGAGAGTGGAGCTGAACTGCCTGCACCTGCGCAGAGGGGCCATCTTTCTCTCACATATGGGCTGCGAAGGCACTCTAGATTGATGTCATCATAAAGTTAATGTCTTATAGTCTCAGCTGGGTCCTGTACCCCCCATTTTTTTGTTGGTTGGTTGTTTTTTTTTCTTTTGTTTTGACCTCAGCTTCCCATTCTGCTCTGAACAACAGCTCTTCCAAAAGTTAACACTCTCCACAAACCGTGCTCTCACTACTTCCTTCATTGTGCTCAATAGATGACCTAGTTTCACTTTCTCCAAGGAGAAATGGAGATTACCAGGAAAATCTATTATTTTCTAGATCTATTCTTATTCCTTTTCCTCCCTTCTAAGAAAAAATGATGTCTTTTCATTTTTTAAAAGGTAAAATTTCCCTATATACTCTGAGTCACAACAGCTCTTGCCTTCTTAGAAATCTTATTTCATCAGTTATCCTCCATGTGCTATGTATCCATCTTTTTTCCTTTTTATTAGCTGTCTCATTTGTCTCATAAAAATAAAGCAAAATCATTTCAATCTTTAAAAACATAGCAATAAATGCCATGTAGTAGATTATAAAAATGACCCAAATTCTCTTTTCATAAAAAAGGCAAAGTCCTTTTCCTCACCACTCCATCTCAGCTGGCCTTAAGACTCGGTTTGACCAGTGAGACATTAGCAAATATGAGCCAAGAAGCAGTGGCTTGAAAGCCACGAGTGCCTTAGAACTTACCAGTTCGCTGAGTGCAGAACAGCACCATGACGTGAACGCACCCAGGCTAGTCCACAAGACCACATCTCAATTAACAAGCTACCAGCTGACCCAGCAGCCAATTACAGACAAGTAAGTGAACCACAGCAAAGATTAGCTGACCCTGCCCCAGATATGCAGAACCACCCACCTAAACACAGCCAAATTACTGACCTGCAGATACTTGAGCTAAATAAATACTCACTGTTTGAAAAAACTACATTTTGGCATGGTTTGTTATGCAGCAAAAGCTGACTGATAAAAATACACACACACACGTGCACCAAGATTTTTGTGGCTCCTGTGTATTCCTTAATTTCAGACCTATGTGTTTTCTTCTTAATGACATCTGTACCATACAATCATGGCATTTATTTCCTTACTTCTGGTAGCCAACACACTTAAAGAGACTTCCCAAAGAATCCCACCCTTTCATAATCCCCTCCTCTCGCGTATGGGTGGAATCCATGACTTGTTTCTAATAGAACCTGGCAAAGCTGAAGGCATTTTGCAGATGTAATTAAAGTCCCTGGTCAGGTGACTTTAAATTAATCAACATATTATCCTGTGTAGGCATGACCTAATTAAGTGAGCTTTTTAAAAGAGGGTCAAAAGGTTAGAGATTTCAGTATCGGAGATTTTCTTTCTCTGCTGCCAGCTTTAAGAAGCAAGCTGCTATGAATTCTACAGCCTCAGGGAAATGAATTCTGCCAATAACAGGAGGGAGCTTAGGAGCAGATCCTTCCTAGTGCAGGACCTCCCGATGAGGGTGTAACCTGACACATTAACTTCAAACTCAGGAGGCCCTGAGCGAAGAACCAGTTCAGCTGGGCATAGACTTCTGATCTACAGAAACCTAGAAAAAATAAATAGGTGGTTTTTTAAAGCCACTAAACTTATGATCATCTGTTATGCAGCAGTAGAAAACGAATACACTTCCCACTGACTTCTTAACAGCTCATTCTCCCTGGTCTTCCACAGTAACTGTTTTCACCAATGTCTACAGTGATTTGTATTTTCCTAAGCCCAACAGGCACTTGAATGCCTTATCTTTTCTGATTTCTCCATAGAATCTGATTTCCAATCTCTCCCTCCTTTTTAAAACTGTTTTATCTGTGGCTTCTATTTTATCACTCTCTCCTACTTTATTTCCTATATTCTGATGAGTCCTTTTCACATTCCTTGTCTTCTTCCACCCTCTTCTTATGTTGGTACTTCCCTGGCCGTTCACAGCTGTCTGAAATGCCCAAGCCCTAGTTATCTGCCAAGAAAACTTGTACTCACTGTTCACATTTCAGCTACCTACAGTGTAACCCTTCCTGATGGTCTGGGCTGATGTAGGCGTCCTCCCCCTGAACTTCCCCTTGTTCTTAGAATGTGTTCCCTTTCATTCTCATTGTTTTCAGGTGCATCTTTTTCAAGTTCCTTAAAGGCAGGTATTATGTCTTTTACAGTTAATTCCCTTACTCTCCAGTGCCTGGCACATTACCGTCATGCAGGGAATGCAGAAACAGAGGGTCTAGTGGATATAGGAACAAGAGGACAGAGTTCAGGGACATAGTGTCTCCTTGAAGAAAGCCTTATCACCTCCCTCAGCGACTGTCCCCTCTTGTTCTGCTCTAGACTCTGGATAGTGAAGAGGACAGTAACTCTGATATCCATTCAGTCTTTACCTCGCCAACAAGAAAAAAAAATTGAGTTCTGACATCAACAAGTCAGGAGACCCTCCTGTTAAAATGTTCCATCAGCTTTCTGCTGGAATTGTCAAAGCAACTTGATTTTTCCATAAATGTACTTCCTCTGCCCCATAGGCTAATGGCACAATTGAGTCTTCACCCGGAGGAAACAACATGCTACCACTGAGGGATCTCAGGGATTCTGCCACCATCAGAGCACACTGAAGCCTGGAGGTATAAGGAAGGTTTCTATCCAAATAATTTGTCGTAATTTCTTTTCCATGGGTCGATAAAATCTAGGTACTTACTAAATATGCATGCCAGTGTCCCAATTTCCCAGACTTTCATGAAAGAACATCCTTTATTTAACCCCAGCCAGCTTTTCTGACCTCATTTTCCATGTCTTCTCCTCTGTTCTTATACCTAAACTACATTTGAAGCAATATAAAACTCTCCCTTTGGAACCTGGGTGGCTCAGTCGATTAAGCATCTGCCTTTGGCTCAGGTCATGATCTCAGGGTCCAGGGATCGAGCCCCATGTTGGGTTCCCCACTCAGTGAGGAGTCTGTTGGTCCCTCTGCCCCTCCCCCTGTTCATGCTCTCTCTCTAAGTAAAATCTTTAAAAAAAATTTTAAATAAAACCTCTCCCTCTTCACAAGTTCTTTCCCCTGTACTCCAAAACATGCTGTCATCTCAAACTTCTTAAATACAGTAAACCATCTGTTGAGAACCTAACATGAGCCAGGCACTGTTCTAGGCACATTACATATATTATCTCATTTAATTTTCACAAGGAAGGTTGATATTACCCCATGTTACAAATGAGGAAACTAAGGTTTATGATTTCAAGTAATTACCCAGAGGAGCATGGCCAGTATATTGCCTGTATCATTCCTGCTTTCCCAAAGCATCTCTCTAATGCATGGGCTCCTTTCCTTACCACCCATCCATTTCTCAACTTCATTTCTCTCCCTATTACCCTACTCACATTGTTCCCCTTAAGGTCATCAAATGACCTAATATTGAAATTTAATGAGCTCTGGAGGTCCTACCTATTTGACCTTGTTTTGTATTTTATTTTTCCTTATAAGATTTTATATTATTTTTATTTACTCTTCCTTGTTTATAGACTATTCTTTTTGTTGAATGTCCCTCCAACTTTCATTGCATGAAACCCCTCTCTCCAACTTCTTTGGACCCCTCTCTGTCTCCGTCTATGGTTTTTATTCTTTCACAGGCCCTTTACATTTTGCTATTTCCTGGCTTGTACCTTCTACATTCTTTCCAGGAGTAAATATCTCCACTCTCATCAACTTATGTACCAAATATCTCCAGTCTCCCATCCCTCTCCCGTGTTCCAGATTCACACTTGCATCTCCTTCCTAGAGAACATCATGCTGTGCCATCAAAGAATCACAAGCTTCACATCAGATATCTTATCTTTTTCTATCACTTCCTGAAACCTATTATTTTCCCCTCAGTTAATGATATCAACATTCATCCAATTTCCCTGGTTAGAAATTTCATCCATCCTTGACTTTTCCCATATAGGTCAATGAACAAATCCAGTTAATTATACCCTGTAAATTCTTTTTATTCCCACTGTTCCTGCCCAAGCTACAGGCTTTATCATAGGTCTTTCAGCCAAATTACTCTGTGTTTGTATGTGAATATTCACCTCTCTTTTAACTCTAATATTATCCCTAGGTAAGACAGTTCTCAGAACTTTACATCAATATTCAAGATGCCAACACTCAAAAACATTACTCTTTCTCGGGGCACCTGGGTGGCTCAGTTGTTAAGCGTCTGCCTTCGGCTCAGGTCATGATCCCAGAGTCCTGGGATCAAGCCCCGCATTGGGCTCCCTGCTCAGCGGAAAGCCTGCTTCTCCGTCTCCCACTCCCCCTGCTTATGTTACCTCTCTCGTTGTGTCTCTGTCAAAAAAATAAATAAAATCTTTAAAAAAAAAATTACTCTTTCTTTCTGAATTTTACTTGAGAGGATTTTGATTCAACTGCTTATTTTATCTAGCATTTTTACTTTTGACCTACACTTTAAATTTTTTAATTGTCTAGTGATTTTTTAACATAATGCACTTTTATTTAAATATGCCACTTCAATGAAAGTATTTGGACTATACACATATTCAACCCAATGTTTATATTGACTATGTTCATGATAATATAGTAACCATTGAGGGAACAAAATGCTTAATAAAAATGGATTTAACATGGACTTTACTTCTAAAGACTTTACAATCTGCTAGGGGAGATAAAGCATGCACTTAAATAGTTATAATACATGCTGAAATAGGATAACTGTCATAAAAGACGTACAGAAAATAGCTATCAGAATCATATTGAGGGATAGTTTATTTTGGCTCAGAGAACCAAAGCTGACTTCATAAAGGAATCAATATCTGTGCAAGGACTTCAAAGCTGTGAACTCTTAAATATTTATTCCTTTTACATACCTTATTGAACCTCACCTATACACAAGATACGTACTAAGTGCTGGAGACACAGAAATAAATGAGACAGACCTTGACTTAAATTGTTCTCTGTCTAGTGAGGAAGAAAGATAATCTGTCATTACAACAGGGTGAAAAGGAGTTATAATGGAGATTTTCTAAAAAGGCTAAAAAACTATATGGAAAATGGTTCAGATGGAGAAGACCTAACTCCTCTTCAAAGGGAATGTCTCTAGAAAGAGGCACTACTTGAAGTGAGCTTAGAGTATCGAGTGGCCTAAGTAAAAATGGAGATAGGTCTGGGGAAGAAAGATGTTTTATACACAGAGGAATCAAGGGCTCAGGGATGGAAAAGTAGGAAGTATGTACTTTTGTGGTAGTTCAGAAGAGCTGAAGAGAGGTAGAAGATGTGGATAGAAAATGACATCTAGGCTAGTTTATGGAAAGGTTAAAAGCCAGAGCAGAAACTGAAGGCTTATAGAATAGCTTAATAAATTATTGCTAATAGTGCTAACTTATGGACAGTTCTATACATGGATTCATTTTTACCAGGTAGACCAGAAATTCACTTAAATGACTACATTTCTGATTGAAAAGTAGATGGTGTTGGCATTAAGTAATCCAATCAGGGATATTCTTTAGACTTGTTGCTTCTACTACTGACTACATTAAAATTTCTCAGAGTGCCTTCTTTGGTTCTCTGGTCATTACTCTGTGGTTGACATTTGTGGTTAACAATTACCTTTCTTATTTCATCTTATTTTTATTTGATGATGGCCTACTATTCATTACTCAAATGGATTATTATAGGAAATTGAAACAGGAACAATGGCTACTCCCAAACATTTCAAGATCTAGTATTCCCCCATTAGTGGTAACCATCATTTTCAGCCACTGCTAATGAATTAGGTTGAACTTTGCCTTTTCATTTGGAGCTTTGATAACATCAACTATACCCTACTGCCATATAACTTTTTTTGGACAAAAGATTCCAGATTGTGTGTTCAGGCTCTAGTTTACTTCTGTATATATAAAAACACATAAAAACAAATTAAATGACCAACTCAGGGAAAGAAATCTAACAATTGGGGGGAAAAATAAAGCAAAAATCCAAAAATTGCTTCATTAGGAATATTTGCTTTGTTTACTTACATTTGTTATTATCACACCTACATGTTCTTCTCCAAGGGGCCACATCAAATAACCCTCCCCTGACTTTGGAAACCCCCATGTCTCCAATTTGGTTATTCCATCATCTTTCCCAGAGCAAGAAAGAAATGTTTAAGCCTATCACTGCTTACTGAGAATATGTTTAATTATATTATTAGAACATTTCCAATAACTATCTGAGAATAAATTTTGAGAAGAAATAAATGTTTTAGTTAAGTAGACTGAGGTGGGAGTACCCCAGGAAGAATCTTCTATCACCAAAAAGTAGCCTAAGGACACTGGATGCTTATAGGTGATATAAATTCAGCATCAGGAAGTCAGTGAAGGCTGCAGAAATGAAAATGGGGTGGCACCCAAAATAAGACACCTACTCTACAATTATGCATAGGTCCTAGCAGTACCAAAAGTCCAACTCACCAATAAAAATGTTCTCCCAATTACTTTGGGATGCTTGCAAGTACCTGATCTAGCAGATCCTAAACAGGACATCTTGATACTAACACAAGCTTTCTCAAGGAGAACTTTGCATCCACTGTCTACTCCCAAAGCCAGCCTCTTCATTCCTGACATTCTACCTATGCCTTGTCAAAGTCATTTTATAATTTCATTACAACAAATAGCCAACCAATGGCAAATTCTTCCTATTTTTCCCTTCAAAATCCCTCCCTAACCATTCCCTTTCTTTTCTACCATCACAGAAATGGGTCTTAAATAGGTTTTCCAACTTAAAGGAACTATTGGATTTTGCTGCTAAGTTTTGGGGTAGGAACTTCTCCCCATTTCACTGAGGCAAGACCTGGCTAGTGGCTTCCAGGACGACAACAGATATTCTCCTTAAGACACACAAGCAAGAATTTTTTTTCTTACACCCTTATTTCCTAGCATATCCTTTTACTATTCTTTCAGTAGATTAAAAGTAATGTGCTTGCGTCTAACATCCAACAAATGTCTTCCCACAGGATATTTCTCATATCTGCAGTATGCTTCTTGATGCACCCAGCTAACCAAGCACTCTCTCCTAAGAAATTCCCAGTATCAACCTTTTCCAAGAATTGTTCAAAAGTAAGAGACAAGATTCTCTCAGATCCACCTCAGCTGAACATTTTACATTTTCTCTTCAGCCAATTCACAGTACAATTATATAATCTTTTTTGTCTTATGAATTTATTATCTATATTTACTCTGTGATGATTTATGATCTTAGGATTTGGGTTTTTTAATATCTTTTTCTTTGAGAGCTTTGTATGCCTCGAACAGGAAGGCATTTGCGGACAGCCTAGGATAAAGAGTATGTAAACATTTTTTTTTTCTTACGACAAGAAGAAAAACCTACCTGCCCGTGCTTTTGCTGAGGGGCAATCCCATGAGACATTTCAGGATATGATGGGGCCTGGAGGTCTGTCCCTCGTGTTTTGGGACGCACCACGTCAGAGACCAGACTGGAGGAAATTGCTAGAGATTTGGGCCGAGAAGCTGTGGTGCCCATCCCCCCAGGGGGGCCTTGTTCACATTTTCCACTTGTATCTTCATCTTCCCCTTCTGAGTCCACAATAAAGACATATTCAGCTTTGAAGAGGTCACTTTGCTGCATTCCTTGAAGTTCGTTTGCTTTAATTCCCCTCGCTTGTGAAATCTTTTCACTGCCCTCTGAAGGATAAATCAATGTCCCTTGGTTTCTCTCCCGTTGGCTCCCAGCATTCAAGGTCAAGTACTCATTGGACTCAGACTGCAATTAATTTAGAGACATAAAAGCATTGACATTGGTTTGACGAGGGCTTCCTTTTTGCATGTACACTTAAAAGTTTAAACTGCTTATAATCTCCAAGGACACGAATTTTTTAAATATATGTAAAATCAGGTTGGCTTAGGAGAGACTGGGTTGAAATTAACGGTTTACTTTTACCAGCCCACTTGTTTGTCCTGGTTCAAGCCCAAACAATTTAGGGCTCAGAATCAACATCAAGTAAATCTGTTTTCAAATAAATCATGACATAATTCCTTAAAAAGAGATAGAGACAACAATGTTTCCCATAAAGACGTTTGTGAAACAAATGGGGGTTGGTCAAGAGTTTAGTTATTGGTCAAGTAAAACCTGTATATACTATATCAGCCAGGAGAGAAAGGAAACCCCATTGAAAGTTTCTAAAATAATACAAATCTCTCTAAAATTCTGAGAGGAAAAATAAAATTGGGACAAAACATATGGATATTCAGACAAAACCATCCAACTAACTGAAAAGAACTCAGGAATAAGACAGCAAAAACACAAGTAGGTATTTTTAGTACAAGGTATTTTTCACTGCTATTTTATTTTGTAATTCTAAATCTTTTCCCATCCAATTTTCTGTGAGTACACAGAGGGTTGACAAGACCAGAGTAAGATGGCTTTAACAAGCTATCAAACATCTTTTTCTAAAAGGAGAGCAACAGTATACACTAAGATTGTGTTTAAAAGACCCAATGTTTATTTTTCTGGTTTTGATAACCATGTTGTGCTTACTAGCCTTTTCTTTGCAACATTTCTTTAGGCCTAAAATTACTTCAGAATAAAAAATTAAAGAAGACACTAAGTAAACTAAAATAAACTGAATTTCAACCACAGTGGTAAATTTAACATGGGCTATTATGTGCATACATGTTGTGGGTGTGAAAATAGAGGTCAAACCACTGATTATATATAACTAACCTATGGAGGTGATTTTATATACCCATTGCACATTTTTCAGCTGATGATGATTTACTCGAGATAAAACACAAATTTCCAATTAGGATTTCTTGGACAATGGTCATTTCACATTTTATTTATTTATTTATTTATTTATTTATTTATTTATTTATTTATTTATTTATTTATTTTAAGATTTATTTATCTATTTGAGAGAGCGAGAATGAGAGTACATGAGAGGGGGGAGGGTCAGAGGGAGAAGCAGGCTCCTCGCCGAGCAGGGAGCCCGATGCGGGACTCGATCCCGGGACTCCAGGATCATGACCTGAGCCGAAGGCAGTCGCTTAACCAACTGAGCCACCCAGGCGCCCTCATTTCACATTTTAAATTACAATATTATATGGTAACAAAAACCTAAATTGGAAAGAAGTTGAAATTAAAAATAACAGGATTCAAAGACATTGCTTATTAAAAGGTGGCAAAAATTTAACTAGCTTTTGAAAACATTATTAATGATCTAAAATAAATCCCTTCCCCTGCACTATTCCTTATATTCCACATATGAGTGAAACCATATGATAATTGTCTTTCTCTGCTTGACTTAAAAAAAAATTTCTGCACAGATTTGTCTATTCTCTACAATTTACTTATTAAATCATTGATTTATATCAGCAAAAATAAAATAAAAACTCCCTTTTCCCATAGCCCATCACTCTCTATTCCTTTACTCTAATGTATTTTTTACAGCTTTATCACTATCTGAGATTTTATTATATACTTTTCACTTTTTTTATTGTATGTCTTCCCAAGAATGACTTATATGAGCTGGCTTTATTCATTCAGAACATAGCACCAAGCACATAATGTATTCAGTAAGTAGTGGTTGAATATATAAATGATCAAGGGATTATTTACCCTGTTCTACTATAATATTGAATTATTTAAAAAATAGGAAGAAAAATCTTGAATATTTTAAATATGTAGTTGTGTGTGATCATTGCAATCAGCAAATAAATATCAACCTCTTAGGAAGCTCTGGAGGTTTGCAACCAAGATGAATTCATACATCCACAGTCTCATGTGCTCATAGCACCTATCCAAAGCATCCCATATATATACTATATAGAGTTGAGTACTATTAGAGAAAAACTTCACAGAAATTCCTCTTGTAGCATTTAAGATCTCCCCAAAATAATTTGACTTCAATAGTCTTTGAAATAAGGTAGTAGCATTGAAAATCTCAGATCACAGATATATTATAACTTTCTGGATAAGATGTTTGCATACAGACAAGGTGAATCAGATAAATAACCCCCTTTTAGTGGTTCAAGAATGCCACAAAATCCCCCAATCACATTTTATTCATAATAAGACAATATTAGAATACATTTTAAAGAGAAATGTCATTATTTCTCATTATACCCAAAATGTCATTATTCTAATGCAAGTCATTTTCAGGGTTTTTTAAAGTTTGTTTTAATTTCATTGCCAGTTTTGGTCTCATTTTAGATAAGCATAATCAGCATATAAATATAATTTTATAACCAATTTTGTCTCTTACTGTTATAAAGTTAACATTTTCCATGGAATCACATAATCACTATAATTACAACTTTGTGAAAATGATGTATTATCACACTCTTAAATTTTTTCTGATTGGTAGCTATTAGGCTATTTTTATTTTACCCTGTTTTCCTACATAACATTTTTCTGCTTTTGTACTATTTTCTTGGAATACATTTCCAAGAGTTAGGTTATTGATAGGTTATGAACAATTTTATGATTGTGGATAAGGGTTTTCCACCAAAATTGTACAAATTCACAAAGCTAGCTGCAAAGTGTGAGCATGTCAGTATCTTCACAACTACCCCAGCACTGGATATTGCACTTTTAAATTTTGCTAATTTATTGCATGTAAAACAATCATGCCTCACTGTTTTATCTTGTATTTTCTGTCAAGAAATTGACAGAAATTCAAAATTTTCAAGAAATTTTGTTTTTATTATTTTAAGACGTATTTGGGAAAACAGTAAGTGACAGGAGGCAGAATGTGTCATGTGAATAGCAAAGAATAGGATGTCAACTCAGAAGAGTTGAGAATAGTATATTAAAGAGAAGAAGGAAAAAAAATTAAAAAATAAAGAGAAGGAGGGTATGATAATGTTTGGGTTTCCATTATACAGTTATATTTTTAGTCAACCTTAGATTTCATAGCCATCTCACTTTATGCAAAGGAAATAAACATTCATACAAATTTCCAAGTCATTCTTAAGGACAATTTAATGTTTAATATAAAATGGCTTAACACAAAGAAAAAGCAAAAATAATCCTACCCTATTTACAGTTTCTGGATTCTTATCACTTGGTTCCTCTGGAATTTTAACAAGGAATTTAGACGTGTCAGCCAACTTAGAGTGGGTTGGTAGTCTTCTGACAGTGGGGACAAATGTGAAGATCAGAGGTTTGGCTTCAGAATCACCAGAGGAGACCTAAGAGACATATAATAAATTAGACTTTCAATCTTGTCAAAGGTTTATCTTGACTTTATTTTCTATATACCATGATATTTACCTCATTTATTTTGATAAGTTGACTATTAACCTGTGATCATGTGTATGGTTGCCAAAGAAAAGAGCTATTAAAATAGTGATAGTGGATCAGATCCCTTTTTTAAATTATTCCATTTATCAGAGAAAACAAAACAACCCCAGAAAGATCCTATTGTAGGGTATGGCAACAAAACAGTGGAATGGCTAGTTGATCTCTTGGAACATTAAAGGGCACCTCCACCTTCATAGGATCATCACAAACACAGCATCTAGTCTGTTTCAAAATCGACTTTTATTCATTTAACCCTGGGTTAGCAGGTTCAATCTGACTCATAATCATCAAGCACGCAAGAAATTTGCAACATGTATCATTAATGGGAATACTAAAAAATGGATTTAAAATTGAAAGTATGCTTTTTGGCTATTAGAATACCAATGCCTGTCCTGAAGGATATACTTTCTCTTTCATCCATGCTTTATTCATTCAAGAATGATTGTGTTTAGTATTTGTTGTGGGGCAGGCACTCAGGAGCTAGGGATGCCACTGTGAATAGGAAATGGTCAATAGACCACGCATAAGAAGAGAAAAGGGTATGCACAGAAGATAAAGGAAAAGTGATGAGGGGTACCTGCCTACACACCCTGGGAAGCTCTGTAAAAGGCTACATCTGAAAATGTAGGTGCCAGTGAAGAGGAAGATAAAGATATCCCAGGCTGAGAAAACCAGATGAGTGAAAACATGGAAAGGCAGCAGCAGTGAGGTGTGGATGAAGCTTAGATCTTGTCCTATTGACAACAGAGAACCATTAGAGCACCGTAGATTGGGAAGTGATGAAGTCATATTAGAATTTTAGACAAATAATTCTGGTTTTAAAAGACACATGGCTAGTGATAAGCACAGAAAGCCAAGAGCAATAGGTTGAGGACTACATGAAAGGGAAAAAGAGAAGAAGGTGCCATAAATTTCTCTTTCAAGAAATTTGGATGAGGAATAAGGAGGGATGTTGAGAGTAGTTAGCGAGGGAAGGCGAGTCAAAGAGCTGCCTGTGTTGGCATGTAATCGGATAGACTTGAAGATGTCTGTAGACTGGGGGGAGGGATCAGGAGAGAAAGAAAGCAAAACAAGGTCCTGGAGGAAGCAGGCCAAATAAGTTAAGGGAACAGGAGAAGGAACATGGCCTCCTTTGAGTCCAGAGAAAATGAACTAAGATACAGAAAAGCTCATGAATGTGGTGCACTGGGGAGCAGAAAGGTGGAATAATCAACATTGATGATAAAATCAGTCCCATCTCATCAGAGTAACACTGCCCCTCTGTCACCTCCATGCCTCTGTCACAAGAAATATGATATGCCCTGGCAAGACCCTCGCTCTCCTCTCCCTTTAAGCCGTGCCCCCTTTCTATGCCTTGAACCCCTCAGACTTCACCTTGGCATTCCTTTTACCCTAGCCATGTCAGCCCCTGTGAGAAACCCAGGCCTCAGAGTCATCCCACAATCCCTGTGTGCTATGCACACCCCTCGTTCTTTTCCCATCTGTGCCCTGCTCCAACTCTTGAAGCCTTTCCACCATACACTTTCTGGTATTCAGTCAGCCACCACAAAATCTCCCATGTCCTTAACCTCTTCTCTAACTATCCTAGCTCTAACCAGACCATGGCTTCCTCTGAAGGGCTTTGTCTCTAAGAAGCTACCTCAGTGGTAGCTGTTTTCTCTCACACTGGGCCTGGAAGTACAAGAGTATCCTTCTCGCTCCCCTGTACTGTTTCCAGACCATTCCTCTTTCCTCTTACCTAGAAACTTTCAGATTTGAATCTCCTGTCATTTTACTCTATATTCTTCACTGTCATCTACCCACACCCAAATGAAGCCTTCTTTCTTTGAAGATTTAGTTCCTGGCTCAATTCCACTCTCTTTAACACTATGCTTTGTGCAATACCCAACATCATAGTCCATGGGTAATTTTCCTCATATTGTGTTGCCTGGGCCTCTATTCCTTTTTGCCACTCAAATTCCTAGCCTCAACCAATACCCACAACCCCTCTGTAATGTCACCTTTCCATTCTCTGACCGCCACTTCTTTTCTTTCCATACCTCCCTCTCATACTCCAACTCCAACATTTCTCAGAATTCACCAGAATGAAAATCTACTGATCCTCCAGCATTATATTGTCCCATATTTCTTTTTTTTAACCAGCCTCAGTGACTGCATTCACCACAGTTACCTCCATGCATACTTCTCAAGTGCCTTGCCCTCTCATATCATTCCCTCCCATTTGGGTAAACCACCATCCTCACTAAATCTAACCTCCTACTTTCTCTACTCCTGCACCACAAAGGTATGTGATTGGAGGAAATCACACAACTATGCTTACTGGTTTCACTTCAAATTTAAGACTCTGAGCCCAAGCAGGCCCTTCAATCTTGCTCTATAAACATACTATAGCTATATAGCCCATTTACTCTCCCACTTGCCCAGAAAGAAAACTCATCCTCTCCTCTTTCTTCAAACCCCCAACATCTTCTTCCATGGCCTTACTCTGAGCTGATGACTTTGTTACTCATTTCACTGAGATAACTGAAGCAATCAGAAAAGAATTTCTAAGGTCCCCATCACCACATCTACTCACCCACCCGCATCTTTGTTCTCTTATGTGGCCTTAAGTCCTGCCACTATGTCCCTACTAAAATCAACTCTCACTTGAATATTTTGCCTTCTACTAACTTTCATTTATTCAACAAGGTGTCATTAAATGCCTACTAAACACTAAGGCACCACTCTTAAGTGTTGGCAACGTAATGGTGAGCAAAAATCTTTACACTAATGGAATTTACATTCTAGAGGAGGAAGTGGTAAACAAAATAAGTATATAAAATATATAGTACTTACATAGTTATAAGTTATGAAGACTGGCTATAAGGCTATTGCGATGACCCATGGGAGAGAAACGGTAGGTTGAATTTGGGTTGCTATGGTAACCATAATAAGAAGTGTTAAGATTCTGTCCATATATTTGTTAAGATTTTATTTATTTATTTTTGCAAGAGAGAGAGAAAAACAAGTTGGGGGGTGGGGGCAGAGGGAGAAGCAGACTCCCCGCTGAGCAGGGTGCCTGATGCAGGACTCGATCCCAGGACCCTGAGATCATGACCTAAGCCAAAGGCAGATGTTTAACCAACTGAGACACCCAGCCGCCTCAGATTCTGGCTATATTTTAAAGGAAAACTTAGAATTTGCTTAAAAATTAAATGAGGGATATAAGAGATAGATAAGAATCAAGACGAATACAAAATTATTGACCTTAATTAAGTGCAAGAAATGAGATTTTATTTACTAAAACAGGGAAAAAAAACAGGTGAAGCTAGTCTGAGAATAAAGATCAAATTTGATATGCCAAATATATACCCAAATGGAAATGTGGGTATGGGAGTCAAGTTTAGTCTGTGCTTAAGATAAAATTATTAGGGTTGTTAACTTATATGTGGTATTTAAAACCACAAGATCAGATGAGATCACCAAGGGAGTAAGCACAAATAAGAAAAGAAGAGGTCCAAGTTTGAACCCTCCAGATTTGGAACACTAAGTGATCCAATAGCTAAGGAAGAACTAGCAAAGGTGACATCGGATTTTAAGGAAAAATCTGGAATGTCATTGACATCAATAGGAAAGATGCCTGACTATAAACAAAAGGATTGACAGGCTATGCTGAGGGCCCATGAATTTGTTGTAATGAAGCCAATTTGCTTGGCCGGTTGATATTCCCTGCAGGGATATTCAAACAGCCTCTCACAGCCTCTCACAGGAACAGAGAAAGTCAATTGTAGCACTTACAGAGCTGGTGTTTGGAAATTGGAAAGGAAATTGAGGAAATTGAGGGCCCTGGTGAGAGTAGAGCAAATGACCAAAATGGAGTGGAGTTTGGACAGGTCCAGGAAGGGACCCTCAGATTCAAGGGACCAGTGGTCTCTGAGGCTCAGAGAACAGATCTGATAGCATGGTGAGTGTCTGGGAGAATGGCTTGGGGTTACAGTACGGTATGTGAGAGTGTAAGATATAGAGGTATGGTAATTCAATGTAGTCTAGGCTTTGGCCTGGAGACTGGGTATCTGAGAAGAAAAAACAGAAAAGGCACTGAGCTTGTGAAGCTCAAGCAACTGTGAGACAAGAAGGTTGACAAGGTCGGCCTGGTGAAAACAAAATCACACTAACCGCAAAACTGTATTGGAGAGAGAGACAGATAGCATGGGGGAAAATGTGAGCCTGGGGTCAGGAGGTACCGGGAGCAGGCTGCCTGGGACACTAGATTAGTAATCAGATATTTTCTTTGTGAGCATGTAATCAAACAAGGAGAACTGGATATCCTTATAGGAGATTTCACCCAAGTTATAGGTCTAATGAACTAAATGTAGGCCACTTATTGTAGAGTAAAACTTTCTGGTAACTAAAAAATGAAAACAGCTATGCCTTCTAGAAACGATGCATATTCCTTAAGGAATATCAAACATACAGGCAAACTCTCCTGAGCCAACTGTCATTTTTTAATATTCTTTTTTTGGTAAGATTTTACTTATTTATGGGGGTGGGGGGAGGAGCAGAGGGAGAGGGACAAGCAGACCCCACGCTGAGTGCAGAGCCTGACACAGGGTCCATCTCAGAAGCCTGAGACCATGACCTGAGCTAAAACCAAGGTTCGGATGCTTAACCAGCTGCACCACCCAGGTGCCCCTAATATTCTTTTATGTCTTTAAAGATAGTTGTCCTTATTCCCTCACTGCAGTCATGTCAAAATTCCCAGGTTGCAGCTAATCATCAGAAAATAATAAATCAATGCTTTCCTTTGTGGTAAGGAACATTAGATCCCTTGTGAGATTTGGAAAGGCCATTAGTCTTATCAGCACTAACAATAAAACACACTTACTGGATAGATTATTTCCTAGGAAGGCTTTTTTACATGACTAATCTCATCAATATCATGATAGATGGAGAGTGGTTTTAGCAACAAAATCACTAGAGGTAGTTTGGATAATTCATCGCAGAATTTCATGTGGGCAGGAGATAAAGATAGTCCTCTAGGAGTCAAAAAAGAGGTGAAATTGTGACCTTATCCCCAGGTTTTGTAGGCCTACCCCATGTCCCCACATGATGACTACAAGTCTATTTTAGGTATCATCCCAATGAAATTTAAATACTGATATATGAAAGGCTTCAGTATAAGTGCCCCAGGGGTATGAAATACATATAGCCATTATTAACAGGAAGTGGCTTTGCCTTCTAAAACATGCACAATGCCGAAAATTTACTTCTTCCATGGCCTTGCGCAATTTGTAAAATGCAATGCCACCTAAATTCCTAAGATACAGATAGATCTCCACATGGACACCCCGTAAGCTATGGACTTTTTAAAGGGTAATAGCTATAATTTTAGTGACTAGAATGGAAAAAAATATATAAATGACAACTGATGCTTCAGTTGCATAAGGTGCACTTTTCACACAATGCCCTCAACGGAATTTCTAAGCATAACCACATGTTGACAACAGAAGCAATAGAAAAGTAAAATAATTTCTTTCTTTGTTATTGTCATATTTTCCTACAGGCACATCCATATACAACATAAAATGTCTTCCCCAGTGTAGGAGAACAATTTTTTTTTTAAGTTTTAGTTGAACCAATACATGATGTCATTCAAGAATAACATAAAAGGGAAAATCTAATAGGACTAAAGACGTATTCATCTTCCTGGGTTACTGGGTTGGAGAAAAAGATCAGGGATAAATTCCTGTCTGCACATACATCCTCAGAAGCACCACCACAAAAAGGGCAATGCTTTGGTATCCACTTTTAAGCTGGGAGTACAGTGTTAGCACGGGGCTCTTTTCATCGCTCCTACCTAGCATCCTCTTACCTAACCAAGGAGGTAGAGAGATTTTTTTTTTTTTGTACAGAATTTAGGTTGGAAAAGGATTTGAAATTACACTAGCCACATGATGCAACATTTAGATGAAGAGCCACGTGTTTGCCAGGGTAGACTGCTGAATCCCCTGCTCAGAAAAGAAGAAAAAAAATTTTTTTTTCTCTTTACTGCATACAGTGGCCAAGTTCCAGTGGAGCCCAGAAATGAATTGCTATGGTGATGAAAAATCATTTTCCACACAAAGCAGAAACAGATGCATGTTAATACCATTGCACTTGTTAAATGTCAGTTTAACACTTTCAGTTGTCAATGCCATTTAAAAACACATCTTAGTTCCTATCCTTGGGAAACTATTTTAATAATTGAAATTAGACCAGAAAGGATTAACATCTTGCCCTAACTATGGTTTCAAGCACTCAGAACTCTCTGAGACTGTCCCCCTCTCACTGGACAGCCGAATAATAACTGAAGAAATTACGTTTCCCCATGCCATGTAGGGTCACTGCTCGTTGCTCAGTTTCCAGGCTGCAATGCCTTCCTGTCTTCTATTCCCCTAAAAGTTCTCTTCCTTCCCATGGTGACACCCACACTCACAGATGGCCACTAGCCTCCTGTTAAGAAGAGGCATCGCAGGGCTTCAGCTTCCACACTATGCCAAGTGCAGTCCAGAGCATTTTCTTGGGTTGGCCAGCAAACAGTTTGCTTTTCTCTGCTCACCCTTCCACTAGTTGTAGATAATAACATTTCATTTTGATATACACTCAAATTTATCTCTACCCAGGCAGCTCTCCCTCAAAGCCCTCTTGCAGCAAACACCGAAGTGCACAGCCTTTAAAAGTTCTTGAAAGCATTAAGGAAAGACTTCCCTTTACCTGGGGTGTGGTCTGAATGCTCCCTGCTAAGACGCACGAGTTCATTTGGAGGTAACTGTTCCCGCAGTCACTCGGAAGCCCCTGTTCTGGAAGCATTGATTCATCACATAAGGGAGTGAGCAAACTGATGACTGAGGTGGGAAGGGAGCCTCTCACTAAAACAACACAGACTCACACAGAAAAAAAAGAATTCTAAAAAGAGGTAAAGTGGCATCCTCCCTGAATTGAAGAATTCTGTCAGCTCCCAAGAGTAGATTTATGTGTAGATAATTTTTAGATTTGGGACTTCATAAGAGGTCATGTTGACTGCTGAAATGAAGCCAGGAGAAGTAAAAAAAAAAAAAAGAAAGAAAAGAAAAAAAGCCACCTATATGTGTTTGCCCTCTTTTCTTGTCACGCATATATTCCAATTACATATTCTATGAAAAGGAGAAGCCAGATTGTGCAGGGACGAGAAGCTGATTGAAAGGCCCGAGCATCTGCCAATCTCAGCAGCCAGTTGGTCACACTCACTGAGAACATTTAGAGGTACAAATACGTGCAAACACTGCGCCTAAATAAAGCACTAGAAAACACAGAGCAATCATTTCAAAAAATCAATAGCATTATCGGTCTTTGGCATGTAAATGCAAGCAGCAGGAGCATCTGTAGTGACTGAGGTGTTGCTATTAATCACATTAGCTCTAGAATGAAGCTTGGAGTCAAATATTTGTTGAAACAAAATTCCCTTCCGAGGTTCCTGGAAGACAGTGAATGCAGACAAACCAACCTCAAAACTTCACACGTGAAATTGATTGTGGAGTCTTCAGCTTTCGGTAGTTCTATTTTTTTTAAGTATTGATTTTTCTCCAAATCTGTAATATCTATATTGTGCTTTGGCAATGAAAGATGTTGTGGCCCAAGGGCTGGTTATAGACCAAAGGCTATGGGAAGGAATGAAGATTTTATTTCAGGAACCTGGATTATCCTCTTAACATTTTCAACCTTATCAAAAGCCAGAATTTGTGGAAACATTACAAGTAAAATAATTGCCAAAAGTGATTCTACTAGCACACTGGCAAAAATTCTTCCAAATAACACAGCACTTTTTGACCTAGAAAATTCTCTAAATTTCTGAATAGAAGTGCTGTTACATCACTAGCCAAATTATATGCCTTCCTCAGGCTATGTGTATTTATGGATACTCAAAAGAAAGTCTAACACCCATTATGGATACTCAAAAGAAAATCTAACACCCTCCTGCCCTCAAAGAGCTTACAGTCCAATTGAGAATAGAAAACAGATATACAAATAACAGAAATGCAAAGCAAAAAAAGAAAAGAAAGTCCCACACTGAAGTCCTCAAACTTTATGCATAGACCACCTGGAGAGCTTGAGGAGATCTGGGATGGGCCCTCAGATTCTGCATTTCCAACAAGCTCCCCATTGATGCCCTGCTGCTTGTCCATAGAAACTTTGAGTAGCAAAGACCTGGGAGAGTTATTCAAGTAATTCAAGGAGAAAGTGGCATTGGGGCTGCACTTCAAAGGATAGGGGGATGGGGACTTAGGAAGGTGGGATAGAGTAACACTTATTTCACGCAGAGGTAAAGGCTTGAGTGAAGGCCCCTATCAGAACAGTAGTACTAAACAAGTAGAGTCATAAAGGATGAAACCCTAGAGTTGATCACTCACTGGCTGGGGGACCCAGGGGGATCTCTCAAAGGCAGTCCTTTCTCCTGTGAAATGTGGATGCAATAGTACTTATCTCACAGGGTTCTCACGAGGATTATGGTGAAATCATGTAACCCCTAGAGATCACATTCATCTCACACAGTTCTAGTGAGTGGCTCCCTAAGGGGAAGCAGCAGTCGAGTTTGATCTGTTCATTCCAAGTAGACTCAAATGACTATGAAGCTCTTCTCCCATGCTTCATTATGTCCTCCCTCTGGTCTTTTCTCTCTTGTTCCTTCCCCCAATCAAAGCAATATTTATGCGTGTTGGCAAGACAACTTTGGAAGAGGAAATACTTCAGCCCCTATCTTTTGCCCAATTTGAATTCTTCCTTGAGCCATTTTATAACATGAGAACCAATTAAATTAATCCATTATTTTGCTATTTGGCTCTGTGCCTACTGGCAACTTTTCTCTAATCATTTTCTTTCCCTGGTTTTATTAATAATTGTTGGTGTTGTAGACTATTTGTTATATGGATAGACGTAATAATTGTTAGTTAAAAAAAAAACATAATGGTCATGCATTATAACAGCATGCTTCAGCCATCTGGTTAGTAACTACATATAGCCTCAAAGAGCACATGTATTTAGGACAATTTCTATAGAAACCACCCTCATTTGAATAGAAAATGATGGCACCTGTTCAAAAACAGGCCCCAGTCCTGGATTATGAAGAACAAGTGAGTTACTCACACAGGATGGAGGAGTCGGGAGGAAGAAAGTGTCTATCCTCCAATTACAACGACTTTTCTATCAGTAAGAACCTCACCTAGGGTCTGCCCAAGACCCTGAAGGATTTATAAACACAAATCTTTTTTTTTTCTTCACAGTTTCTTCACAATAAATAGGCATTTATTCAATTAGGCTAAGCCATCACATAAACATACATGTTTATTTCTCCATCTTTTTATATAAACACAAACTTGTTAATGATCTCTCTCATAAATAATACAAAATGTTCTGTTGAATAATCTTTTTCCAAGAGAAAATAAAATTTGTCAAAGTTTGCAAAAAATACAATCCAAATTCTCTTTAAATTTTGACATTATTGATGGCTAAAGTAGGACATCTTTCACCCTCTTACTAAATAGATATTACTGCAGTAACTTCTAGCCAAAAGACTCTTCAGATACTGCTTTTAAAATAAACAATGTAGAACAAATAATCTCTCTTCTTGACATGGGAAACAAATTTAAGGGAAAAAAATAGATGAGCGCACAAAAGTTTGCCAAGAAACATGTGATTAAACAGATCCAGCTGCCAAGGCTATTCAGATATCCATTTGTCTGTTCCTATACCCTGTGCTTGATGAAAGAACATACTAGAAATCCCATTTATTTGTATCCACAAACATCTGTTGAGTGCCAGGCACTATTCTAAGCTCTGAGAGACATGAAGACAAAGAAGATTTGGACTCTGTTCTCAACATGCATGACAGTTTCATGAAAGAGACACAAGTTACACGGGTCATGAGCAAAGTCAGAGGACAGTGCAAGGTGATGTGCAGAATACAGACGCCATGGGGAAGTGGTCTCAGGCCATTACCGGGGAGACTGCACTCTTAGCTTCTGCACTATTAGTTCCTATTTCTGGTGATCAACACTGGGACACTTATTCTGTTTTTAGCTCTGGCTGGTGTTTTTCCTCTGAATATGGGAATCACCAAGAGTTTGGATCCCTGTCTCTAGGGCAATAGGTATTCCAGGGATCCTAATCAGGACCATCTCAATTCACAGACTCAGAATTGAGTGTATTATATTTAAAGTGATTTCTGACCTCTCATCAAAAATATGTGAGACTCCATCACAGCCTTAAGTTTGTCCCCATCTTTATCAGGCATCTGTATTGGCCTCACCTGGATTGCTTCTACTCCTGTTACTGCTGCACTCATAGATTCTCTCCTCTTTGGGGTTTATACTCCTAGTTAATAGGATACTGGTAGCCCTCCTTAATTCAAATACACTAGAAGCTTCAAAGTATTGAGGAAAACATAGCACCTAAGTGAGACTGTGACATAATTAGATATTCAGAAAAAATAATAGGCCTTGTACATGGCAGAATTTGAAGGGAAAAGAGACAATGATAAGAAACATTTATCCATCAGGAATAAGTGTTTGGTGGTCACTCTCCCCTTGTTGAATTCACTTTCTCCATTTGGCTTCTGGCACCATTTCCTATTGGTCCTGTTCCTATCCCCTAGACACTCCTTCTCTGTCTGCTTTGTGCCATCCTACCCTTAAGTTTTAAAGTAACCCAGAAGTCACTCCTTAGATAATCTCATCCCATTCTATAGCTTTAAATAATATTTATAAGCCAGTGAGTTCCAAATTTATTTCCCCATCCTGAATGGCCTCCCTAGCATCTTCACTTGGATATCTGACTGATATCTGAAACTGAATTATTTGTCTTTCTCCTAAAACTGTTCCCCACCAGACCCCCCAATTTTTCCCCACCTCAGCATATAGTTCTACAACTATTTCTCATTGCTTAGGCTAAAAATGATGAGCTCACATCAATTTTTCTTGGTTTCCCATAATCCCCCATCAATATATCAGTATTAGTGAATATACCGATAATCTTGATTTATCTATCCCCCATCAATTTATCAGTATATCTCCCTTCAAAATAAATCCAGAAAAATGTTTATACCTTACTACTTCTACTTCTAACATCCTAGTAGTAGAACCTACCATCAACTCCTTTCCAAATCACTTCCTCCTTATTAATCCCCTGCTTCCAATTTGCATCCTATAGTGGATGCTCTGATAAAAAATCCATACCTCCCCTCAGGCCAAAGGACTATTCCCCAGCTGCTGGAAGTGCTGTAACAGTGCTCAGCTGTCTGTCTTCTCCACGAGTTGCTCTCAGCTGAATGAAGCTCCTTGCCCAAAGCCACTCCTCCTTCTCAGGGGTAGCCTGCATCCAATGGCTACTTGATATACCTATATAAAGGCCTGACACTTTCCTCCCAATTTAGGGCAACTCCAAAGAGCGATCCCAAATTCGGAGCTCCTCATGAGGTCAGTTAAGCTTTTGCTGGGTCTGCACTGCAACCCAATTCTCTCTCTGCCTTATGTCGCTGCCATCCCATTCCCACAGGTGTTGTTCCTTAGAGCACTTCCATGAGGGTAAGCTTCCTGTAAGCTAACTCCACCTCAGAGTCCACTTTCTGGGAACCTGGTCTGTCGTCACCTCTCCCTATAGTTATTTGCCACACAGTAGCAAGGTTGAGCCTTTAAAACAGATGTCAGACAATGCCACTTCCATATGCCATACCCTCCAATGGCTTCCTTTGTCACCCAGAGGATAAGCCAACATCCTTACAATAGCCAACAGCCAACATGATCTGGCCCCTACTACTCTCCCCCTTGCTCCCCTCAGCTCTATCTACAGTGATTTTCCTGCATTCCTAGAGCATGCTAATCCCACTCCCTAAAATGTTTTTCCCAAGCTCATGAGTTCCTTAACTTCCTCATGTCTCTGCTCAAATGTCACTTCAACTGTAAAACATTCCTCACTACTCTACATAAAATTGCCACCCCAATTCTAACCTCTTGCTAGCACTCTCTGTCCCCTTTAGCCCATGTTATTTTTCTCCAGAGCACTAACCAGCCCCTAATGCTTTTTTATTATCTGATTTCATCATTGGATTTTAAACTCCAAAAGAGCAAGGATTTTGTTTTGATCACTTTTATTTCCCTAGCGACTAGAACAGTATGTGGCACATATAACCACTCGATAAATATTTGTCCAATAAACTTATTGACTGACAGTGATCTCTTTATTTGTAGACATTTCTTATATTTCTTCTCTTCTGATGAAAAGGATAACAATTTTGGTTAAACTTGTAATTAACTGTCCAGAAGAACACAGAAGCAGCCCAGTTTCCTCAAGTTTCTCAGTTCCAACTGGGACAGTTGTTGCTGGGGTGCACAGGTCCTTACTAAAAACCAAAGGTATAAGGGCTAAAGGAAGAAGCAAGATGGAGATAATTTCAGTTAGCTCCCTCCCCATGATTCTTCCATACAAATACCTATAGCAAGAGATAGCAGGATGTTCAAAGCAATGGAATTTCCAATTGTCTTGGTCAGAAGCAGACAAAATAGCTTCTGATCCCAGATTTTCCACCAAATAGCTGTGAGGTCTTGGGTAAGTTACTTAACTTCTCAGGGACAATTTCTTTATAAAGTAAGATTCTGGATTAGTGTTGCCTAATGTCCCTTTAGATACTAGCCTTGCAAGATGGATGGTGATAAAGAGACTCTGTGGTCAAATAAATTTAGGAATTGATATAATCCATATCTTCTGTTAGGAGTTTCACAGCCAAGAGGTCTTTGAAGCTTGGTTTATCCCACAGTTTCTCATAGAGATATATCTAAGTAACGAACAAACAAACTTGTGTTTGCAATATAGTAATGAGAATGTGGGCTATAGGTCAGAGAGTATGAGTGTGGTATCCCCCACCACTTATTAACTATGTGACCCCAGGCAGATCCTTGATCTCCCTGACCTTCATTTATTTATGACCATAGAACTTATCACACAAACTGAGACTCTCTCCAGTCTGAAGGGTAGGGGTGGGGGAGAGCATTATTAGTAATTACTTTAGGACAACAAGCATAAATGGGACTATTTGGGGCAAGATATAACCAGCCTACTTACTTGCAACACTGAGATATAACATCTCAATACTGTTGTGAGGTTAAAATTGCATGATATGAAATATAGGAAATTTGCCAATTCATGTGTTCAGTGAGTTATTTCTCTCTTTTCATAAATAGAAATTGGGTATTGGTTGAGGGTAGGGATGATCTGAGGGGCTTATTGTGTTACCTTTTAAAAAATGGAGCAAGGTACTCTCTAGAAACCTCCTCCTTGTTAACCCCTCTTCACCCCCGCTGAGTCCTAGGAAACTCAGATTCCATGATGAATCACTTTAATTTGCATCATGAGGGTAACACAATTTCTGAAACATAACACACTTCATAAAATCACTTCCTAATAACTCCTTCCCTGATTCCATGGGTTAGATACAACCTCCTATTGTCCACTCTCTTAGCACCTTGTACTTCTTCGTAGCATTTGCTGCTATTAAAATTACATGATTACATATTGAATACTTTAGTGTCTGACTCCCCAGTTGAAACATAAGCACCAGGACAATGGTAAGTTTCTATTTTGTTCCCTGCTGTACCTAAAGTACCTAATATAGTGCCTATCACATAACAGAGGATCAATAAACGTCCATTCAATAAGTGAATGTGTGCATTCGGGATAGTTGTATGGAAGATTTAGAGAAGGCAAGAGAGATTTCTGTCTTCAAGGAACATACAGTGTCAGGACCCAGAGAGAAATAAGAGTCATTTAATCATTATGTAATTTTGTTTCTGTGAAGATAGAGCACATATAAAAATAGCCACCCACATGGGATGTCAAAGCTGTGACTTCTAGGAGTGTATGGAAGGAATCAGCATAACGGTGTGTCGGGGGCCAGCGTACCTGAAGAAAAATGGGAAAAGCATCTCTGGTTGAGATCTCCCCTCCCACTCCTGGCAGCCACAGACTCTCATCTTGGCTGCTTCACACACTTCACCCACTCACCCTGAGAACAGATCTTGTCCTACATACGATACATGTAAATACCGCTGAACAAGTTTGATGTGATGCTCTTCTTGATATGTAACATACATTATTTCCTGTATTTCCTACAACAAGCCAGCAAGAGAATTATGATGTCCATTAGACAAGAAAAATTAGATGCAGGGCAATTAAATTCCTTGCTCAACTAGTACATGATGCAATTGGATTTGAACTTGGGTCAGCCTGCCTAGAAGCCAGGGTAATGTTGACTCTTACTTGCTGACTGCTTCTGCCAGCCTTACCTTAGAGATACTCATTCATAGAATGAGATACCTTAGAGATACTCATTCATAGAAAAGTGATAATAGAGGTGGTAGGACAGGACATTGCAATGCAGTAGCCAGCAAGGATTGTGTTTTTAACATTGTTTCTATCCAGAAGAACTGGACAAGGGTGAACATTTTTTCCCAAGTCGCCGTATTCATTCTCAAAATGTAGCCACATATTCTGACTCTTCTGCCTTTTAGAGCTGTTATTCTCGTACTGTCTCTACGTCAGTTCAACTATAAAAGCAATGCATACATATTTTGCAACATAACTTTAAAATTGAAATGAGATATCACCGGAAAATACAATTATATTGTCACTGTTCTAAGTGCTAAAGCTACATAAATTTCAATATGGATAGTACAATATAGACACAGAAAAATAGTGTTGAATATTTAAATATGACTAAATATGTTTATAAGTATTTCAATGTATTTAGTAGACAGTATTTATCTTCAAAAACATCTAAAACAATGTGTGAGCTCTAACTTATATTTTACATCATCAACTGATCCATTCTACTAATCGAAACAATAGAATTCGGAGTCAGAATCAGATTCAAATAATAAATCTACTTATAATTAACTGAGGATATTATGTAAGTTACTTAAATTCCATGAGCTTCAGGGTTTTTTTATCTATAAAATAGACATGGTAAAAGCATCCAAGTCTCATAGGGTGAATGTAAAAATTAAATGAGATGACATATAAGACCCAAGCGTATGGCTCAACAGATAGTAGGCACACAATATATATCATTTCTCTCTTTCTTTTTAGGGTAGATAAAATGGATGAGGCTTAACAAAAAATTTCTAAGTGATACAAGTATCAGAATACTGTCTCATTTACTTGCACAATTTCCTCCTCTTCCTCCCCTTAACTCCAAAACAAAACAGAAGGCTGAATTTTAACCATCTTGACTCTCATCTACTATCATCCTAAAGATATTTTACAAACCCTGTGGCTTGCCTACAAATGCTCAAAACCAGCTTCATCAGAAGATACACAACAATCAAGTAGCAAATTAAGAGATCCAACATTTGCTCCGTATCCTCCAGAAGCAATCACTACTTAGACTGAAGGGTTACCTTGGTTTTTATTTCTTTATTTATTTAAGATTTATTTATTTATTTGAGGGTGGGAGGGGCAGAGGGAGAGGAGGAGAGAGAGAATCCTCAAGCAGACTCCCCACTGAGCGTGGAGCCCCAGGCAGGGCTCAATCTCAGCAGCCTAAGATCATGACCTGAGCCGAAACTAAGAGTCCGATGCTTAACCAACCGACCGAGCCACCCAGGCGCCCCTGAAGGGTTACAGGTGCATAGGCATTGTAAAAGAAAAATTGAGTGGGTGAAGAGTTGTATATGAATCACATTATACTGAGATGGTCTTTCCTTTACATTTTGGGTTTGACACTTAGTAATTTTCACCCAAGGGAAACCCAGTTGATGGCAACAACGATATATTCCCACAAGGTGAGATATGTCCTGGGAACCCATGCTCCTCTGCAGTTTTCCGTGAAGACAGGAATTAATGATTCTTTGGATCACCACTGCAACCCTGGTGCTTAACATTTAGTAGATACAAATATGTGATTGTTGAAAGAATTAATAGTATATGCCTACCCTTGAGAAAATAAGAGGTAAGAAATAATGATGCTATGGGTCAAGTGTAAAGAAATAGAAGACAAAACACAAAGCTTTTCTCTGTATAATTCACCTCACCTAAGGGTTATGCAACGGTAATTCAACTTTCCACTGGCACTGCTCTGACTACATTACATTAGATGATCGAAGGCTTCCTAGGTCAGAAATGGCTACCATTTCACAGGTGAGATATTAAAAAGCAGTAGAGAAGATAGTATGAAGAAAACATTTTTCTTTATTTACTTCTCACAGTGTGTGATGAAGTAATATGCAGGATAAATGAAGCAAACATTTCAAGTCAATACAGTGGATCATTTAAAGGTATTTTGTACATCACGAAAGGGAAACTGAAATAGCAACCTTCTTACCTGAAAAAAGCACTTGACCTATTTATCAAATTTGCTGACAGATTAAAGCAAAGAGACTATTAAAAAATTTGCAGTGAAAAATAGCTCCCTCATTTCCATAAAGAAACTAGATTCTCTCACCCATAGGGATTTTGTGATAATTAAATAAAATTATACATGGAACATTCCCAACATGATGCCTACCATCTGACAAAGTCTCAGTAATGATTAGTTATTGCTGTAGCTGTATGACATAATATTGAGTTGCCCAAAGTAACTGGCAATCTTACATTAATATATTTAAACCAATAAATGCCAGTTACATTACCATCATTTTAAAATTTCACAAAAATATTATTGCTGAATATATACTCCAAAGTATTTTTCTTTAAAATCAGTATTTTTATTTTTTCTGATCAATTTTATTGTTTTTGCCTTTATAGTTTACATCTCTGTATATAATGAAACTATTTTCACTTATGATTTTGTTAACTGGTAAGTCTACATGGAAAGGTAAACCTATTCCCTTCAAATCTGCCTCTTCTAATTATCAACACATTCTATACAGAATCCTTTTCCAAGAGTCTTTGTTTTCTAATATCACAGTGATATTTTACTCAAAAATCGAATTATAGTGCTCCTGGTAGAAATATTTTCAGAATCACTTCTCAGTCTTTTGAAAACATGTATTGACATTAATAAGTCTGGTTACCTGAAAAGGGTTAGGGACGCTGAGCAGGCAGGCAATCTGTAAGTCTTAGATTCCAATATGCTGCCCTTACTGTATCGTGTACAGCTATGTATATATACTTGTTTTTTTCAAATCAACATGTGACTGTGTAGGAGATGGGGAAGGCTTCAAACTATGCAAAAATAAGTTCTAGAGGTTCTAATGACATTCAGTTGAGCAGTCTGTAGGCAGAAAGGAATTTGAGACACAAAAAAATCATTGTCCCAGTGCGCAGCTACTAAAATGTTTTCCTGTAAAGATAGAATGCCCCCTTTCTTTCTGAAGACATTTACCAAGGTCCATAATGTATCACTTCAATTCTCTCAATAAGCATACTAGTAAAAATACAATATACTTTCCCTCGGGACTTCAAATTTCACTCAGATTATTTTTTAAAAAAATATTTTCCTTTAAAAACTGACATAAGAAAAAATAAAACTATTTCCTTTTCAAAACAGTTTTTTGTAGGAAAGAAAAATGAATGATCACTAAGTACACTTAACATTTCCTTTGAAAATATACATGAAATTTTTATCTCAGAAAAAAAATAATCTGTGGACTTATGCCAATTTACTACTTTTTAAAGAAACCTTTGGCTCTTCTAGAGTACTAACCATGAGCTCAGCAGCCATAAAGATTACTTAACTTCTCACTGCCTCAATTTTCTCATCTGTAAAATAGGAATAATGAAAGTAGCCACATCACAGGGCTGTGCTTACATGAATTAGCACACATAAGTCCTGGGAACAAGAACTGTGCATAGAGTACGCATTCAACAAATATTAACTGTTACTATCAGCTATTACTAACAACAGGGTGACCCTATATGTTTAAGTAGTTCATTCATTATTTCCAACCTCCCTCCACCCATTCTCACATCCCACTTCCAACACTCTTAAAGATAATCAGTGTATGACCTTGTGCTGCTCAAATCACTGACTTTTTTCTGAACATCTGTGTTATAGACATTGTTGGCTCTTTTCATCATCAAGAGGGCTTTTCTCTTGGCCCTCTCTGAGTGCTCCTTGCCCTGATTCTGCCCCAGTCACTCCTCTGCCTCTCCTCTTCTTTCTCCAGAGCGTAAAGATTCAGCACTTAATTCCTCTTCTCCTTGGCCTGAGTTTCCTCCTCCTTGATGGTTGTCCTGTGCCCTGTCATTTCAACACTCCAGAAGGCTAGCTAGCTCTCCCGTACTTCCCCACTGCTCCCTGTCTCCCTGCCTCCAGCCTCCCCCTTCTGTGTTTCACTTGTTGCCTCTAAAACAAGCACCATAGTGCAGATGGTTGGATTGGGGAGTTTGACAAACATGGGTTTGAGGCCTGGCTCGGCCACTTACAAGTTGCATGACCTTGATCCATCTTCTCAATTTCTCGAAATCTTCATTTCCTCATTTGTAATAGATCATTTAGAAAACCTACCTGATAAGCTCCACTGAGTAATACAACAGGTGTAAAGCATTTGACATAGTTCCTGGCACACAGAAAGCACTCAACATATGTTAGAGGGTTATTAATATTGATTGACGTCCAATTGAATATATCCAAATATTTTGACATTCCATACACATATTAAAATAACTCCTCTGTAAGCTCTAGAAATGTTTTACTGCCACTATCAAGACACCATACTTTAGCCTTCTTGTTATTCTGTCTCACTTGTTTCCATCATCTGAAATAAAATATGGTAATGTCTTCTTGAATTGTAATAAAAAAAATTTTAGCCACGCACTCTGCTGCCTAAAGATTATATTCTGCAGCCTCCCTTACTGGTAGGTGTGGCCAAGTGATTAAGCTGTGGCCAATAAAATGCAATTAGAAGTAAATCCTTTAAAAGGTGTGTCAAGTCCTTCTTGATCTCATCCTCCATCCTGTTGTCTGTAATTTGATGTGATGGCTGGATCTCTAGCAGCCATATTAGACCCTTATGATAAAAGCTTTACACTGGAGATGATAGAATGATACATGAATTAGCAGAAGGAGCCCTAAATTGAGGTCAGGACTGATACACTCTGAACTTTTTCTTTCTTTCTTTTTTTTTTTTGGAAATGTGAGAAAGGAGTAAATATCTATCATGAAATTTCATTCTTGTCTACAGGCAGATCTAACCTTAAGTGAATGAACATCTCAATGTCTCTTACCTAATGTGCATCCTTCATTCTAACCAGGTCAGTTCCCTCACAGTGTCCCAAGCTGCCTTTTGCTCCATTTGCCTGGCTCTCTTCTCACCCCAAAGCATTTTAGGTTTGCTGAACCAAAAAGGTTCCAACCTACCATGAACCTAGACCTGATGTTTGAAGTACTCAACCCTCTCCCTCTCACCTGAAGGTTGGAGCATTTATATTCTGTTCCACATTATCATTTATGCCCATAAGAGAATCTTGTGTTTTGAATTATTTGTAAGATCATTAAAAACCAGGTGTTGCAGGCTGGGTTCTCCAGAAACAGATCCCAAGACAAAGTTCAGGGTGCCAGTTATTTATGAGGGATGAACACCTGTGAGAAGAACAGGGAGAAGCAGGAGTGGGCAGAGGAAGAAGTTGAACTGTGATACAAACCCGACAGAGCCTGAGCTACGTGCTTGGGGAGTTGGGGAATGAGTATTACCACGAGACCATCCCGTATACAGCCCAAGAGGCCAGGTCTTCACCCCATGAATGCTGCCCTGGAAAGGGATGACCTCAGTGAAGCATCTCTCCAGGACGAGGCAGGCGCGGGGGGAGGTCACAGCTGCAGGCCGTCTGCCAGCCACACGTCCTACGGCTCGGCAGCGAGACCACATCTCTGTGTCCACCGCCCCAGGGCTGGATTTTATGCTTCTCTTCCCACAACACCAATTTTAATATCCAACCTACAATAGGTGTGTGATAAATATTTATAGGATGCTTTATGAAAACATATTCTTTGCCTAACCTAAACAATGTAATCGCTACAAAGTTCCTAAGATGAATCCACTCATGCCTTAAGAAAGGTATTTAAAAATACCTTTGTAAGAAAAAAAATCTTGGAGCGCCTGGGTGGCTCAGTTGGTTAAGCGGCTGCCTTCGGCTCAGGTCATGATCCCAGGGTCCTGGGATCGAGCCCCGCGTCGGGCTCCCTGCTCAGTGGAGAGTCTGCTTCTCCCTCTCCTTCTGCCTGCCTCTCTGTCTACTTGTGCTCTCTCTCTATCTGTCAAATAAATAAATAAAATCTTTAAAAAAGAAAAAAAATCTTTTCAAAACATTTCTCTTCTGCTTCCTGGAATCAGCACTGACTTGGCAAAAGGTTTAAGTCCCTTGTTGTGCAGAACATGCCTTTTTCACTGAACTCCATATAACGCCTCCCTCCATGCTAGATGTGCCAGGGCCTCAGACACATTCCATGGGAAGCACCAGCAGCGGGAGAGAGCTGCCCATGAACTTGCTTCCTAGGAGGCATACAGTGATCTCAGCGACAATCTTCCAAGGAAGAACACCTGCCAATCATCTTGAGATCAGGAAAGCAAATTCACTACAAGGAGACAAAGCTTCCACTGTCGTCCCCACCCTCCTCTCATACATCCCAATTCTCTTTCACTCCAAGCCCCTCTGGGGTCTCAAAGAGTCTCAGACATTGCTAAATGTCTCATAAGTTTCTCTCTCCCCTTTGCAAAGAGGCCGTAGAAAATGACATAAGAAATTAGGCAACTTTTTTGTTTACCCCCCTCTTCTTTCCTGCCCCAAACCTTATCCATCCACCCTCAGCAGGAGCTCGAAGAGGATTGTGGAGGGGAAGGAAACTCGGAATTGCATGATGGTCTGACTCCGGTCAGCGGCAAACAAGACAGGGGGAAAAGGCACCAGGGCTCAATATTAAAAGTAATAAAAGAAAAGCCAGTGGAGGCTTAGCCAAGACCCACCATCCTCTCACTCTGCCCTGGCCCTTTATGAGCAGAGGGCGCAAAAGTCTGTGTCCCAACCATGCCAGCTGAGTTGTGAGCACTACTTTTATCTTAGCCTCCAGGTAAGCGTGATTGAACAATCACAAGGTGAGTTCATGTTGTGGGGCCGCCTGCTGCAAATCTGCCCCATCTTCATCTACCCGCTGCTTCCCAGAATATATCTGTATGGTAATGTAGCCACTTTAAGAATCACTCCCATCTGTTTCTCTGTTACAAAGATAGCTACTTTAAGAAATCGCTATCTTCGTTGGTCGGGTAGGGAGGGTGGCGGTGATGGGGACTGACCCACAGTCTACAGAAAAGTCACCTAAATGCAGTTGCCATTTGTAACGGGCCACGTGAGTGTTTTTGAAATGTTTGTGTTTGGATGTTGCTTTCTTCATCCCCCTGAGCCAGAAGGCCTTGACAGAAAGTCAAACTTCAAAAGTGACAAACGGCTCTGATCATATAAGGATGGTTTAGTTGCTAGGGAAACTGCTTTAAAGGGAGAAACAGACCCTATTTCTGAATTTATAACCGGGAGAAGAAACAGATGCTGAGTTTCTGAGTAAGTCTAATTTACTTTGAGACATAGCTGGGATCCATGGGTGGTAAGAAAGAGTTACAATTTTTAGGCCAAAGAGAGAGCAAAATTATCCACTTTAGAGGAAACCACACTGGAGCCCAGGAGTTATGAATAAAAACATGACATTATTTCTTCTCCACTTTCTTACCTTTGTAAATCTCAAAAAAAGTTCATATAAGAAAATATCTGGTTGGGCTCTGAATAAAATGTGTGAATTGGACATTGATTTCCTTCCTGCTGCAATGCAAGAACATTATTTTCAACACTATTTGCCAAAGACAGCCTCTGGTTTCTTCTACCAAAAAAAAAAGGCAACGTTATGATTTGAACCCAAGAATTCTGACAGTGACTCCTATTGTTCCTGCATATTGAATAGCATCCTAGCACAGCACATCTTCATGTTCATGCCTAATAAATATTTGTCAGTGGGATTTATTCTAAAAAAAAAAAAAAAAAAAAAAAGTTCAGACAAGGCAAACAAATTTTTCTAAGAAACCCACAGGAAAAGGAAAATGACCAAGACTTATCACAGAGACTCACCCGGTAAAGATGCCTGGCACACACTGACAGTGTGTTCTTAGGAAAAAACAAAAATCCCTCATGAATGCTCCATAAATATTTTCAAAGGAGTTGTCAGGAAATAAAAAATGAAATCTGAAGAGATTAGTGGTCACTTTCACAGAAATGGACAAAGAGCAAGTCTGATTTCCCCTGCAAATACCTCCCCACACCTGTTGATTAAGCCTGAAACATTGAGAGCCTCATTCTTTTACCTTATAGCAGTTTCAGATACTTTCCTGAAAATTAATTTTGATACCAGAGGAAAAGAAAAATAATTTTTTTAGGCCAGAGATACAGCAAAATCATCCTGGCACATTTTCCAGGTGGCAGAAACGGGTAAGTGCTTTACATTCATTATCAGATAACTCTTGAGAGTTCGCAAACTTTTTCTGTAAGGGGCCAGATAGCAAATATTTTAGGTTTTTAGGATCATACCATCTCTGTTAGAACCACTCACCTCTGCCATTATCGGTAAAAGCAGCCATAAAAAAAAAAAAAAAAGCAAATCAATGGGCTTGCTGCTATTCTCATTCCACTTGATTTACAAAATCAGATGGTAGGTCAGGGGTGGCCTATTAGCACTAGTCTACCAACCCCTGCATTACCTCGTAAATATCCTTAACCCTGTGGGATTAAGGGTTTGCCAGGAGCATCCTTGCTTCTCCAAGGAGGAAACCAAGCCTGTCTGAGGTTGAGTCATTTGTCCATGGTCACAAAGGGAGCAGACAGTGGGCAGGGTTAGATCCTAGGTCTGCCCCTCTGCTCTTCGCCACCATGACCCTGAGTGCAATATGTGTGTCACTGGCTGTTATTCAAAATGATTTTAGGAGCTACACATATAAACATGTTAATAGTTCCATTTATTATAATGTGTATCCAACGTTTGATTTTACTAATGTTATTTCTTCAGATGTAATACAAGAAAAATCATAAATAATCATTTTCGTGTCTTCTTATTTTTTAAAAAAATCAAGGAAAAATTACATCTGGTTTTTGACAAGGAGGAAAATTCTTTAAACACTCTTTTTGTATGTAGCATTTTGATCTTTCAAAAAGCTTTCAGTCTTTCTCATTTGGTCCTCAAAATAGAAGCTGGGGAGGAAGGATGATGTGATTCTATTAGCCCCATAGTGCAGATGAGAAAAACTAAGGTACAAAAAGTTAAGTGACTTGCTCAAAGTTGCACCCTGTGACAGTTCACCTGGCAGCTACTCTTGAACTTTCTCCCACCATGGAGGCCACACAGGTTCCCCAAGTCTCAGAGCTGTGAAGAGCCAAATGCAGGAATTCCTCATTTCTCCCACAACTTGTACCAAAGATACAAAGAGAACTAAAACCAACAACATAAATCTTGGTTTTTTGGGCCTGGGGTGCAACAAGGCCAGCAACAGAGATTAGGAAGTGGTTCTGGGTAATTCCTACCTCCTGATTTCTAGCACAGCAGTCTGAAAGTACATTCTGGATTAGCCATAAGTCATGGTGGAAAGTGCCAAATGCTGAACGATTTGAATCTGAAATTCCTTCTGTGTTTTTAAAAGAACACTCACTTGGGTTGCTAATGAGCTGTGTGACCTTAGAAAAGTCACTTCATGTTTGAGGACCCCAGATGCCTCATCTGTAAACCACAGCTGCTGGACTAGTTCAGTGTTTTTCAAACTGCAGGTTATGACCCTCAGTGAATTTTCTTCAGCATTTTTTAAATGAAGTAGAAAAGAGAAGAATAGAACGGAACAGAATCAAATTTAATAGAAAACATCCCTGTAAGCACTACTTCGAGACTGCTACAGACTTATATGAACGCACACACACACACACTCACACGTACCCACACACACACACGCACACACGCATGCACACGCACACACGCATGCACACACGCACACGTACACAGTGGTTTCGAGGTTCACAAATTCAAAAGCCATTAGACCAGATGATCTGAGAACTTTGCACAGCTTTAAGATTCAATAATTCTATAACCTGTTCTTTAATAAAACTGCTCAAACCATACACTGAAACACTGTAAAGTCAATAGAATTGTAATCCTTACAAATCCTCTCAGCACCTGAAAGTTTTGCAATTTTTAAGAAACGGTTTATAACCATTCTAACATTATATCATGCATTCAGTTCTATGATATTATGAATTCATTATAATGCTATTTATATCATTATTATAACACTATTAGTTTATCAGTTAATAGTAATGATACAGTAAATACATTCTGATTGGGAAAATATGATCAATAAGAAAATAATTTCTGAAAAACCTGCCTGATTTTCATGGTATTACTTGCCTACATATAAATAAAACAAGGCCAAAAAAGCTGTTCCAGAGCCTGTCAAAGATGAGACCATTTTGAAATGAATCAAACATGTACCAAGATATAAAAAGGGTAAAACTTTCCAGTTCTTGTTTCTATTTGCAGGGTACAGTATATGCTACTGCTAGGCCGATATATTACGATCGGCATTGAAATAGCAACTCACCAGCCTGTAGAAAAATTCTAGCCAAAAGAATTCAGCCCTTTCGGTTCCATTTCAATCTGGAAGCCCCAGAGGAAACACTCCTCCATTTGCAGAAATAGTGCCAGGGTGTGATAAATTGAATGAAAAGGACAGGAAAGACACTTTAAGAATTCACTTTCTGAAACTGAAACCCATTCTATTTTTAATCCTCACTCTCAGGTATTTAAATCCAGATCCTAGTCAAGTCATGTTGTAAAAAGTATCCTGGTTGACGAATTATCAGTGTTTCACTTAGCTGCAATTTCCCTTCTGAAAACTATCTCCATGGATTAGTATTCAGAAACATAATTTGTGTTGAGTGCCGATTTTGCTGAATAGAGAAATGACTCTGAAAACAAGATTTAAAAGTAGAAGTCATGAAATTAGTTAACTATGAAGAAGTGAGAGAATAAGAATTTTCAAGTGTGCTGAATGTTTACAAGTTCTCAAATAACGCATGTGAGGATAGTTAAAAGAGATCTATAACTGGAGAACTTGGGTCTAGAAGGATCACAAGGGTTGATCCTAGGAGGAGAGAATGAGCTCATGATGAGCTGTCCCCAGACACTAAGGACCAAATCATTGCTTGTCCCCTGCCTCAATGGGAGGATGGCTAAATTTCATTGACAGTAATAAAAATTACCATTTATGTGAAACTCACTGCTTTTTTTTCAGCCAAGATCTTGAAAACACACCCTTACTCTGATCTTACAGACAAGGCTAATCCAGCGTCCTGGCCAGATTCCTTGAGTAAAATATTTCCCATTCTCCATTTTATCCTCTGCTCGGTTGATAAATGATTTTTCTCAAACACTTTCAAAGAAGAATGCCTATATTAGAAACAGTGACATTCAATAGAAAAAGAAGGTAGTATTTACCTCAAACCTCACTGAATATGATTTTAAGAGGTCTCAGCTATCAGATATCTTCCTTAAAAGGAATATAGATTTTATAGTATTTAGTTTTCTTTTTTTTTTTTAAAGATTTTATTTATTTATTTAAGAGAGAGAATGAGAGAGAGAGAGAGAGCATGAGAGGGTCAGAGGGAGAAGCAGACTCCCTGCCGAGCAGGGAGCCCGATGCGGGACTCCATCCAGGGACTCCAGGATCATGACCTGAGCTGAAGGCAGTCGCTTAACCAACTAAGCCACCCAGGCGCCCCAGTATTTAGTTTTCTATATTTTAATAATATTAGTGTCTTCAAGAAACAAAAAATATAAATCAATTTTGTAATTTTATGAATAGAATGAATGTGTTCTCACGATTTAAACTCCAATGGCTCAACTTTCACTCATCAACCCAGAAGTGGTTCCAACCCAGGGTTATTTTGCCCCCGACAGAGCATGATATTTTTTGGTTGTCACAAAAAGGGGGAGAGGCGTGCTACCAGTGTCTAGTGGGTAAAGGCTAGGAATGTTTCTAAACATCCTATAATGCATGGGGCAGCCCCCACAACAAAGATCAATTTGACCCAAAATACCAACAATGCTGAGGTTGAGAAACCTGCTCTATAGTATTTCCCAGATAAAAAACATGAAAAAAATAATTGAAACAATGCTGTGTTTTGGTATCATTGACTTACTCATTATCCAAGTGACTGGCTCCCCTACATTGACCTCAAACAGATGGGATCCAAATTCATGCTTAGCAAAGCCGCAGATCACTTCAGGATTCCATGACTAGGCCCTCTGGGATTACTTGAGAATTTTAAAGTCTGCTGTTCTGCCACCTGCGTGTGTGTTGTGTGTGTCATCATCTCTCTCTCTCTCTCTCTCATACACACACACACAAAAAAACACTTAACACAGATAAGAGTGTCCTGTATACAACTGGTGCTTATTACGTTATGAAGACTGATTCCCCTTCCAGCCAGTTGCTCAGATAGAGAAGGCTAAAATGACTGACTCAGAGTCAGAAGTACTAGTCTTTTAATGGCCAAAGAAAGTTGCTCTGGAGAGAAAGTGCATATAAAAACAGATAAAAGTGAAAAACAGAATAAGGCTGTCAAACGTGCCGAGAATGGAGGCAGGAGTATCTTCCTGGAAGGGACTGAGTAATTTTTTTTAAGTCTAGTTGATTCCAACAGAGAATAGACATCTTCAATGTACCTGCTGTGCACAACTTTTGTATCTCAAGATGTCTTTCTGAGTTGGTTGGTACAATTTAGACAGCTGTCTGAGCACTTCCTGCCAGAAGAGACGTGTTAGAGGGCCTATTACCGATGGAAGAGTTGAGAAGAAAACTGAGATCCCTAAAGGATCAGATTCCCTCTGATGATGGGAAGGCGAAATGCGAGCCCTGCCTTTGTGTTTCTTCACATGTTCAGTATGCAAGAGTACACAGAAAGAAGAATCAGAAAACAAAGAAATGAGAGATTAGTCAACTCACTTGCACCTCTACGAATGATGCTTCTAAAACCCTTTTTTAAGAAGCTATTTAAAATGTTATTTAAAATGGTTATTTAAAGTGGAGAGAGGTATTATCAGTAAAGATTAATGAGAAAATTCAATATGGTGGTATGGGCGCCAAGAGGACCCTACTACTGTTCGGTTCAGAGACTTAAAACAAATGCATGGGTCAAGGCCAATTACATTCAGAGAATATACTGATGGCCTGCCTTTATTACAGGCCCATAGGTGGGTTTTGGGTGTTTGTGGGGTTTTTTTGTTGTTTTGTTTTTCGGTTTTTTGTGTTTTTTTTCTACAAGAAAGTTCTCATTTTATTGTGTTCCCATCATTAAAAAAAAATGTTTAAGTTTGGCAGCAGTACAAACTAACTGCTTTTTAAAAATAGGTTTGTTCAAAAGAAATTCGAGTTTAAAAAATAAACTCAATATATGGGCTTCATTTAGGCTTTTAGTAAATTCTTCAAGTATATTTGGTGTTGTGAGACATAAAGTTTTGTTTTGTTTTTTGAGATGCTGTTTCAAGTGGATTCTGACTCTAGTTCCTAAAAGATTCAGATGGTCAGGGATGAACATTCTGTAGAAGGGACAGTCTCCAAATTAGAGCTATGTTGCTTGCGCTGTCCATCCCAAGTAGGTCAGTCCTGAAACCCACGTGCTCGAGCTAACCTGTAACAGCTTGGAACAGAAACGTATATTCAGTCACATTCTGGACTCCAGTAAAAGAAAAAGTAACAGGGCACCTGGGTGGCTCAGTTGGTTAAGCATCTGCCTTCAGCTCAGGTCATGATCTCAGGGTCCTGGGATCCAGCCCCATGTCAGTGGGCTCCCTGCTCAGCAGGGAGTCTGCTTGTCCCTCACCCTCTGCTCCTCCCCCTGCTGATGATCTCTCTCTCTCTCTCTCAAATAAATAAAATAAAATTTAAAAAAAAGAGAAAAGTAAAGCTTCGAATTCTGAGAGCAAAATTATCTTGTGTACCTGAGATACAAAACTAATCAGGTAATATAAAAATTCAAGCTCAGCTAAGGTAATTCCCCATAGTATTTATATCATGAAAATAGGTATTTTTGCCATGTTGAAGTGTTACTGTGAAAGGACTTCTCTGTTTAATAATTGAAGCTCTATAACTCAGCATTGCTAAAGGTGTAGAGAATCTCTGCAAATTCATACATGCCTCTTAAATCCTAAGTCAATTTATTATTAATTCAACCAAGACCATTAGAGAAACTCAGGTGTCTTTGAAAAGAACGGTGCTCATGTTACACTTTTGAATATACTTTTATTATGGGAACACAATTGTTTTCTTCAAAACCATCATAGTTTTGTCTAAATATTTCCTTTCCTTTCTTTTTTTTTTTTTCCGGTTACATTAGAAAGAGTTCAAATTCTTTGCTATGGGCCTCAAAATAAATGTCTAATTTGGAGGAAAAGGGAAACTCTTAATTAAAATATTTTAAAGAAATGTACTAAGTTACATGTACTGAGTTAACTTAAGAATGAGCATGCCCATTAAAAAAAAAAAAAATGGAGAAAATCCCTCCTGGTGAGTCAGCATCCTCTACCATGTTGAAGATACAAAAAGCACTTGTATTTGTTAAACACTTACTGAAGGGAAAGTCTCAGACTCAAGGTGTTGGTACATAAAGATTATTTAAATTGAGGTAGACTATCATAGGGCATACTGGGACAGTGGTCTCCAAGATTTCTGGAGTATGCACCCATTAAAAAATAATTTGGGCACATACTTCCACTATATACATATTTATTTTTTTGTTTGTTGACTATCTTTTGCAAGTATTTCTGCACAAATGTATCATGTAAAATATGCACCTAAATGGACACTGAAATGGTGAAAATAAAAATTATTTCAGATTAATAATTTCTTCTGATGTCCTAATGGTTAACCAGACACCACCACTGAGCTGTGCTTCCCCATTCTGAAACCACTGCAATAGGTATAATTTTAGCTACTCAAGCATAGTAGCTCGCTTTTATGATACATTTTTTGAGCTTAAGAGAGACTGGTAAACAATACCCAAATCGAGAAGCCACCTTGCCCTAACACCAGAAAGACAGATGTGCTTCCAGAGACATTCTTTGATGCCCCTGTAATTTAAAAAAAAAAAAAAAATGGCTAGAGAGGAAGTGAGGATGGATGAGTGGCATTTATCTCCATGTGTAAGGTTAAATAATGGCACAGTCTTTGTGGCTGGTCACGCTCGTTGGCCTCTTTTAATTCTGGCTTCAAGATTGTCTCCTCTGCCACAAAACCCCAGGGAAAGCAAAGAAGGGTAATACAAATCAATACTTTGCCCATCCTATATGCATGTGCCTTGCCCTGTCCCTCAGATCTCCCACTTAGGCCATATTCTTACCTCTTTCTTCCCTAAACCTCCAGCATCTGACCTTTGACAAATTCAGCAAGTTTGCTGTCTCAAAGACCTAACAGAAGTTTCTTTTCCTCGGATTTTCTTCATTAAAGATAAATTATTTTACCTCCACTGTAAAACCACCTGGCTTAAACTAAATGAGTGAAGTTCAGGAAACACATTAGCATGAGCATATAAACATTTCCTCTTTGGAAAAGAGCTAAAGTGAAATAATACCCTGGTCCTTTCTGACGGTTCCCAAAGAGAGCTGCTCAGCTCAAGAAGTTGAATTCAGTAAAGAGTAAGTTCAGCCCACCCAGGTGTTTTCCCTGCAGACACATTCCCAAGTAGAGCTTTAGGCTCTACAGAAAGTCTGGTTGCTGTCTGGCAGATGGGCCTTCTGGCAAAGGGCAAGGATCTCACACTGCAGAGGAGTCCAAAAAAGGAATTTCCATCATAAGCATCTAAATATATCTTGTGCTTTTTAAATTTTTCTTAATCAGCTCAGTAAATAACAGCATCATCCAGGCCAAATCTGCTTTCTTTTATTTAGGCAAAATAACATTCTTCCAGCAAATGTCCCCATGTGGCTTGAAAGCTTGGATTCTCTTCCTTCTCACTGTCACACACTTCTGAGAGCAGTTGCCCCATGTTGAAGAAGCAGGTGCACTCAGGGGAAGCCACCAAGAACTTTCAAGAGTGTCCATACTTTTTTTTTTATTTATTTCATTTATTTATTTGAGAGACAGTGAAAGCAAAAGAGATCACAGAGGGAAAGGGAGAAGCAGACTCACTGCTGAGCAGAGAGCCCAGTGCGGGGCTTGATCCCAGGACCCTGAGATCATGACCTGAGCCAAAGGCAGACACTTAACCGACTGAGCCACCCAGGTGCCCCCAAGAGTGCCCATACTTATCTGAAACTCCTTGGCTCCTTTCATTGCATTTATTCCCTTTGCCCTTATTTATACTCCTGATTTCCTTTCTATTTCTTTTTTTTCGTCAAATAACACTTCCTTCTTATTATTTATTTATTCATTTGAAAGAGACAGAGAGAGAGAGCACAAGCTGGAGGGTCAGAGTGAGAGAGAATCTCAAGCAGACTCCACAGTGAGCATGGAGCCCAACGTGAGTCTCAATTTCATGACCCTGAGATCAGGACCTGAACTGAAACCAAGAGTCGGATGCTTAACCGACTGCACCACCCAGGTACCCCAACACTTCCTTTTCTTGAAACAATAAATAAAACAAATAAGTTATGTATTAGAATGTGATAGTGCTGAGAAAAAAATAAGCATGAAGATGCATAGGAAGTGTGCCAGAAAGTAGAGGTGGGAGCAAAACAGATTTAAATAAATTGGATAGGAAAGCCATGCAGGTGACTTTTAAGAAGAGACTTGAAGGAGTAGGAAATAAGCCATGCAGGTATCTAAGGAAAATACTCCAAGAAGAGAGGCTAGCAAAAACCAAGACCCAAGGTTGGGAGAGTATCTGTTTGAAGAACAGAGTTTGGTGTGGCTGAGGATGAGGGATCTGGGGAAGAGCCATAAGAAGATGAGACAAGAGTGTTTGAGAAGAGGGGCCAGACTGGTGGGGCCATTTTAGCCACTATAAAAACTTTAGTTTTTATTCTGAGTGATATGGGAAACTATTGGAATATCTGGAACAAAACAATAACATGATCTCACTATTCTTTGAAAGGATCATTCTGGCTGCTATATTAGGAACAGAAAACAGGAAATGATGAAACACAAATCAATAAATTGATTACTTACATTGGGGAGAGGAAAGAAAAGCAGGAGGGATACTGGAGGAAATGTACTTCTCCAAGTACACATTTTTATATAGTTTTGACTTTTGAAATCATGCTAATGCTTTACGTATTTGAAAAAATAAAATTAAATTAACAACAATGGAAAGGGATCCTAAAAGTGAATATAAACAACAAACTTAACCTAATTAGATATAGAATTGACAACATAATCACAGAAAGGAAAGGAAAGAAATTAATCCAAGTTATGTTTGAGGTTTAATTTAGATATCAAAAACTGCAGGAAATATCAGTGTACAACTCAAAGAATTTATAAAATTGAATATACCCTTATAATTATCTCCCAGCTCAAGGGACAGAACCTCACCTGTGCCCCAGAACCCTCATCCTCCCTTTCAGTCACCATACCCCCACCAAGGCTAATTACTATTCTGAATTCTTACAGCATAGATTCATGTCACGTGTGTTTTTTCTTAACTATAAATGGACTCAGACAGTACAAACTTTTTTTTTTTAAGATTTTATTTATTTGTCAGACAGAGAGACAGAACACAAGCAGGGGGAGAGGCAGGCAGAGGGAGAAGCAGGCTCCCTGCCAAGCAAGGAGCCCAATGTGGGACTTGATCCCAGGACCCTGGGATCATGACCTGAGCCGAAGGCAGCCGCTTAACCGACTGAGCCACCCAGGCGTCCCAGAGAGTACAAACTTTTTAAATGTTATATTCACAGAATTAATCCCTAGTGTTGTGTGTAGCTGTAAATTGTTCACTGTGGGAGAAAGGAGATAAAAATATGAAGAGGGATGATAAGGAAGAACCGTGATTTGTTGAATATTAGGGAAAACAATAAAAACATTTGTTTTTCATAGCTTTGTCTGCTGAAAACATCTAGAAGCAATGATACCCCAGAAGCAAAAAACACATTTGGCACCTTGATTCCTTGATTCCTGTATGCCATCTTGATTCCTGTATGCCATTTACCCCTAAAACTAACCGAGGATGGGGAAATGTCTGATTCCAAAGTTGAGTCAAGACAAATGCGAGATGATGCTAAAAATTACACATACATACATAACTAGGTGGGGTAGCGAGTACTTCTGAACTCCCTGACAGCAGAGTGTCAACTAAAAATAGAAGCAATATTAGAGTTAGAAAAATCACAACTTTGGAACCCTCACTATAATGAATGATTCAGGAAATAATCCTCAGTGAATGCCAAAGCCATCAAGTGAAAGCTTATTTAGGAATAGGATATATGTAGTCTCAAAATATTTCCTCATAGATCACTTATTAATTGCAAAAAAAGAACAAAATACCTTTCCAATAGATAAATATGGTAGACACCACCTTAACCAAGTGATCAATGTTAACATCAACAATAAATGAACAAACTAAAATCATGTGCCTTCTGATGTGATACGATAAGAATATATCACTTATATTTCATTCTGGCCAAAAATAATAACCTGAATCAAATCATGAGGAAACAACCCAAAACACACTCAAATCAAAGGACTAAAGAAAAAAATATTCTGTACTCTTCAAAATATCAATGTCAGAAAAGACAAAAGCTGAGAAAATGTCCTATATAAAGGAAACCAAAAAAGCATCTAAATATAACACAGGAATCTGGATTGCATTCTGGATTGAAAAGAAACAATGCTATAAAGGACAATGTTATAAAGGACAGTGCACTGATTTCGCACTAATCCAGGCAAGAAAGGATGAAGTTGGGACCAGGATACTAGTTGTGGAAGAAGTCAGTATAGAATACACATTGGAAAACAGTATTGCATTTATGCTAAATTTCCTAAATTTGAAAACTATAATGGGGTTATATAAGAAAATATTCTTATACTGAGAATATCCATGCTGAAGTATTCAGAGATCAAATATTGTGATGTCCACAGCTTATTCTCAATTGGTTCCAAAAAAAAAAAAATGAACAAGAAGATGATGGCAGGTAGGTAGGTAGAGAGAGAGAGAGAAATAGACAGAGATATAAAGCAAATGTGGTAAAATGTTAAATAATTGGTGAATCTAGATGAAGGGTCTTTGGTGTTCATTGTACTTTTCTTGGAACTTTTCTTCAGCTTTGATTTTCTTAATAAAAAGATAAAAATATGAAAAGAATATATATAAAAAAGTTCAGTATAAAATATATTTATATTAGTTCTCACAAATAACAAATATCACTTTTCTTTTTTTTTTTTTTTAAAGATTTTATTTATTTGACAGAGACAGAGATAGCAAGAGCAGGAACACAAGCAGCGGGAGCAGGAGAGGGAGAAGCAGGCTTCCCCCCGAGGAGGGAGCCCGATGTGGGACTCGATCCCAGGACCCTGGGATCATGACCTGAGCCGAAGGCAGACGCTTAATGACTGAGCCACCCAGGCGCCCCAACAAATATCACTTTTCAATGTGCTTTAATGAATTCTTTGTTAGCCTGAAACAAAAATACAACTGAATTATCACTACTTTCTTATCTTGAATGTACAGACAGTTATTTGACAATAGATACTAATCACACTGGCTTATTTTAACTCATTTGTTATGACACGATATTCTGGGAAGGGACAGGGGTGGAGAAATCTGAAGCTTTGCAAGACAACAACAGTTTACACTTTAAAAAAAAAAGAAAATACTCTACAGGGGGACAAAGGATGAAGCAAGTAGAGTAGATACTGATTTTGTACTAAACCAGGCAAGAAAGCATGAGTTTGGGACCAGGATAGTAGCTATGGAGGAAGTGAGAATTGGGCAGACTGGATATTTTCTGAAACTAGAGCCATGAGGAGGCTAATAAATTGGATGTGGAGTATGAGAAAGAAAGAGAAGTCAGTGGTTGTTCCAAAGTTCTAAACCTGAATAAGAAAATAAATTCTTGTGTAAGAACAACTGCTGGTAGACAGCTCCATACACAATGACCTCTTCAAAGGAAAGGAGAATGAGAGGCTTCTGGGGTGTTGGTGAGGTTCTATTTCTTGATCTGGGAGGCAGCTATATGGTGACATCACTACAGATCCTATGGACATTAAAAGAATAATAAAGGAATATTATAGATAACTATATACCCACAAGTTTGATAGTCTAGATTAAATGGACTAATTCCTAGAAAGACAATTTTCCAAAACTTATGTAAAAAGAAACAATCTGAATAGGCCTATATCTATTAAAGGAATTTAGTCATTAATAACCTTCCAAAACAGAAAGTACCAGGCTCAGGTACGTTCACTAATGAATTTTATGAAACATGTAAAGAAGAAATTATACCAATTCTTTACAACCTCTTTCAGAAGATAGAAGCAGAGGGAGTACTTCCTAACTCAATCTATGAGGCAAAAATTATGTTAATACCAAAACTAGATAAAGAAATTATCAAAAGAAAGAAAGAGAGAGAGGGAGGGACGGAGGGAGGAAAAGAACTACAGACCAATATCTCTCTTGAATACAGATGCAAGAATCCTCAATGAAATATTAGCAAAATAACTCTAACATGTGTAAAAAGAATTATACACCATGACCAAGCGGGATTTATCCCAGGTATGCATGGCTAGTTTAACATCCAAAAATCACTGAATGTAATCCATCATATCAATAGGCTTAAAAAGAAAAATTACATGATCAATAGATGCAGAAAAAGCATTTGACAAAATCCAACCCCCATTCATGATAAAAACTCTCAATAAGCTAGGAATAGAGGAGAATTTCCTCAGCTTGATAAAGAATATCTACAAAAAAAAAAAAAAAAAAAAAACCCTACAGCTAACATCATACTTAATGGTGAGAAACTCAGTTTTCCCTCTTAGTACAAGGTATGAGGTAAGGATATCCTTTCTAACCATGCCTTTTCGACATTATACTGGAAGTTCTAGCTAATGCAATTAGAGAAGAAAAGGAAATAAAAGGTATGCAGATTGGGAAGGAAAAAATAAAATTGTCTTTGTTCACAGGTGTTGTCTATATAGGAAATCAGAAAGACTCAACCAAAAACAAAACAAAACAAAACAAAATTCTGGCGCCAATAAGCAATTATAGCAAGGTGGCAGGATACAAGATTAATATACAAATATCAACTGCTTTCTTATATACCAGCAATGAACAAGTAGAATTTGAAATTAAAAACACAATACCATTTACATTAGCATCCCCATAAATGAGATACATATGTATAAATCTAACAAAATATACATAAGATCTATATGAGAAAAACTACAAATTTTGATAAACAAAATCAAGGAACTAAATACATGGAGAGATACTCTATGTTCATAGAAGGAAGACTCAATATTGTCAAGAGGTCAGTTCTTGCAAACATGATCTATAGATTCAATGTAATCTCAATCAAAATCTAAGAAAGTGATTTTGTAGACATCAACAAATTCCAAAGTTCATATGGAGATGCAAAGACCCAGAATAGCCAACATGGTATCGAAGAAGAAGAAAGTTGGAGGACTGACACTACCTGACTTCAAGACTGACTATAAAGCTATAATAACCAATCAGTATGGTATTGGTGAAAGCCTAGACAAATAGCTCAATATAACAGAATAAAGAGCCCAGAAATAGACCCATATAAATACAGCCAACTGATCTTTAACAAAGGAGCAAAGGCAATAGAGCAAAGATAGTCTTCTCAACAAATGGTGTTAACAACTAGACATACACATGAAAACAAAAAAATATAAATCCAACACAGACCTTGCACCCTTCACAAAAATGAATGCAAAATGAATCATAGACCTAAATGAAGAACTCAAACCTACAAAAAACTCCTAGACAGTAACACAGGAGAAAATATAAATGACCTTAAGTATGGCAATGACTTTTTAAGTACAATACCAAAGACATGATCCATGAAAGAAATAATTACTAAGCCTGACAATTAAAAATAAAACTTATGATCTGCAAAAGACAATGTCAAGAAGATGAGATGACAGGCCACAGACTGAAAGAAAATATTTGCAAAAGACACATCTGATAAAGTACTGTTATTCAAAATATACAAAGAACACTTAAAACTCAACGATAAGAAAACAATCTGATTTTTGTTATTGAAAATAATGCTGCAATAAACATAGGAGTGCATATATTCTTTTGAATTAGTGTTTTCATTTTCTTTGGGTAAATACCCAGTAGTGGAATTACTGGATCATATGGTATTTCTATTTTTAATATTTTGAGGAACCCATACTGTTTTCCACAGTGGCTGCACCAATTTACATCCCCAACAGTGCACAAGTGTTCCTTTTTCTCCACATCCTCACCAACACTTGTTATTTCTTGTCTTTTTTATTCTAGCCATTCTGACAGGTGTAAGGTAATATCTCATTGTGCTGTTGAGTTGCATTTGTGAAATCAGTCAGACAGAGAAAGACAAATACTAAATGATTTCACGTCTATGTGGAATCTAAAAAACAAAACAAATGAATGAACAAAAAGGAGAAACAGACCCACAAACACAGAGAACAAACTGATGGTTGCCAGAGGGGAGGGTGGTTAGGGGAATGGGCAAAATGGGTGCAACTGAGTGGGAGAAACAGGCTTCCAGTTAAGGAACAAGTAAGTTACAGAGAGAAAAGACACAGCATAAGGAATATAGTCAGTGGTATTATAATAGCATTGTATGGTAACAGATGGTAGCCACACTTGTGGTGAACATAGCCCAGCATATAAACTTGTTGAATAATTAGGTTGTACACCTGAAACTAATGTAACATTGTGGGTCAACTATATAACAATAAAAAAAGTCTATACAAAAAACTGCATACAGATGTTTATAGCAGCTTTACTCATTATCGCCAAAACTTGGAAGCAACAAAGATGTCCTTCAGTAGATGAATACACTGTGGTACACCCAGACAATGGAATATATTCAGTGCTAAAAAGGACTGAACTTACAAGCCATGAAGAAACATAGAGGAAACTTAAATGTATTTTACAAAGTGAAAGAAGCCAATCTGAAAAGGTTATATACTGTATGATTCCAACTACATGACATTCTGGAAAATGCAAAATTATGGAGATAGTAGAAAGATCTGTGGTTCCCAGGGGTTGATAGAAGAGGAGGAGATGAACAGATAGAACACAGAGGCTTTTAAGGGCAGTGAAAATACTTTGTATGACACAATAATGATTGATACATTCATTATATATTTGTCCAAACCCCTAGAATGTACCACACGAAGAGTGAACCATTAGGTAACCCTATGGACTTTGGATGATTATAATGTGTCCATTAGATTTATCAATTATAACAAAGGTACCACTCTGGTGAGGGATGTTAATAATGGGAGAGGCTATGGTTGTGCAAGGGCCGTGGGTATGTGAGAAATCTCTGTATCTTCCCCTCAATTTTGCTGTGAGCCTTAAATTGCTCTAAAAAAAAAATAAAGCCTTCATAATTTTGAGAAATGGTTAAATAACCTCTCACAAGGCCATACACCAAGTAAATGACAGATCTAGAACTCAAATCCAGGCCTTTCTGGCACTGTGATCTTAACCATTATCCTAAAATGCTTCTCAGTTATGCCTCTCAGAGATGCCACTTGGGACGGAACCTGTGAGGCTGGAATCTGGAGAGAGGAGGGAATAAGGATGAAAACCTCAGTAAACCTGGCCATGTCCTTCAGCTATCCATTTAAGGAACTCGCATTTGGAGCTCAGGATTTACTAACAATGAAAAGTCTCGCATGGATGCAATTCCTAGTCAGTAGTTATCTACAGGATAAGTACAGTGGATTTAAAATCAGATCTACACAAACAATGAATCATGGAACACTACATCAAAAAAATAAAAATAAAAATAAATAAAAAATAAAATCAGATCTATCCAGGCTATTGCATCTTCAAGAAGTAAGTATTTGCTACAGAGTCTGAACACATTTCTAGAGTAACTTCGGGCATCATCATAAAGAAGTTTCAAGTCTTAACATATAACATTTATATAGAAAATAAGTAAGGCAAAGACAAAGTTTTACAGAAATTCACAATGGCTGAACTTTTGTAATAGAAATTCACTATTCAACTGCCCCCTCGGCTCTGAGATAAAAAGGCTTTTTCAATAACCAGGATATATTGGGAACAGTTACAGCTGTGCTATCCTGGGGAAATAAACTGAAAAGGCAGTGAAAACGGACTAATCTTCCCAATTTGAGAAATTCTAGAAGAAGAAAAAATGCCTGAATTTGCAAGGCAAAGAGTACTTTTCTCTCCTTCTTAACCAAATAAAAAAGGTTCTCAGCTCTTGTACATGTACAAATATCCACCTGCTAGAAGGTATAGAAAAACTATCAAGTCACTCAGAAATGCATTGATGGTAGATTAAATAAATCCTCTTCTCCCTGTCTTATTTCACTTACATCTAGGTAATGTGACCCTGATTGCATGAGCAATGCCTCACAAATAAATGCTACAGGAATGTTCAGTACCCATTTATTATTCCATCATCATAGGCTTGACACACCCAACAGTAAATGTAATTATGTACAGCACCATAAACAACAATGTTATTTCTAGTTAGTGCTGTGGGTAATTCTTAACTTTCAAAAGACAGTATGGGGGAAAAAAAACAGATAATGAAACTTTAAATTGGAGTGCAAAGTTTCACCTGAAGAATATAGGAATGTTTGGATGCCAGGTTAGGAAAGAGAGAAGGGAAGGGGGGCAGAGAGAGAGAGAAAGTTCAAGGAAGGACAAAGGGATGAAAGTGAGAACTGTGACTCCTATATTTTGTAATCCCAGTGCATAACTAAGAACATGTTAAGAAGTTAGAATTGCATTTTCAAATGTATTTCAAGATCAAATCATTCAAATCACGATATCTTTTTACATTCCCAAGTTCTTCCTACTTAAAATTCTTACAAATTTTTAAAGTTTATAATCTCAACTTTAGTCTTAAGAAATAGCTACAGCTTAAACGCAAAACCATTCTTCAAATTCATAAAGCTCACTCCAACCTACAATTTACATACATTATGTTTTATTATGTAAAATCAACTTTTCCTGGAGCAAATCCAAATTTGAGCATGCATCAGTCCACAGCTAATTTAACATCTGCATGAAGACAGTACACAGCTATTGTTGATGTCAAAGGTGTGACATGGTGACAAAAACAAGGAATTTCACTAACAATGCCAGAGAACTCACAGTACATTCAAGTCCAAGGTACCAGCTGCACACAGACTCTGGTGCCACGTGTCAAACTAGCAGATGTCAAGAAAGCAGTGGTTGTAACGGCAAGGTCAGTGTAAGCCAATAGAACTCATTGACAAAAGCTTGCCTGTGTCAGCTGCTGATATTGATGAGCTGCAAAGATGACAAGGCATTGTGCAATTATACCCTCCTTACTCCCTGCTTCCCCAACAACACTGGACTAGAAATAGCAGTGCATCTGTTATTCCAATCCCATCTGAATATATTTACCTATCTCGACCTTAGCAGTGTTCGAAGAGATTATTTGCCTGAAAATTGAGGGAAGCCCTATTTTTAAGGTTAATGAAAGCGTCATAATCTGACAGTTATAAAAATGTCAAAATGTCACTCTTTCAAGTGATATGAATGTATGTATGTGTGTATGTATGTTTATGTGCACATGTATATGAACAAGTATATGTATATACCACAGGCCAGGATTGACAGAAATGCCTTCAGATTGAAAGCCTTAGGGAAAAAACTCAAATGTACAATAGCATCTACATTAAATTAAGTGGCACTCGCAAGTCAATTCAAGCAATTTTACTGGGTGTTATCTATGCTGGGGATTAAGGGAATAAAAATGAAAAGTCTGTTCCTGCTCTCACTTGAATTCATAGCATTGTGAGAGAAAGAGACAGACAAACACAAAACATTACACAAGGAGTTAACTGCTATGTTAATCAGCACACGGGAAAAAATGCTATGCCAACCCATAGACGGGAAGAAGATATTTGGAATACCTAAAATCAAAAAAGGTTTTGTAAGTCAAAAATACATTTTAAGTGCTCTGCAAATCACTTTTAAAAATGGAATAATTAGCAAATTATAGAAGCAGGAAATTCACAGAACAAGAAACATGAATGCCAGAAACAAAACATAAAAAGACATTCATTCTTACTAGTAATCAGGAAAAAGCAAACTAAAACCATAATGAAATATCATTTCCTACCCACTAAATTGGCAATACTAATTGCTGGCAAGGTAATGTCACATGTAGCTAAAAGGAGAGTAAATTGGCAAATCCAGTTTGGAGAGCAATCTGGCAATATCCCGGAAAAGGAGAACATAAGTATACTCCATAACCTAGCAATCCCATCCCTAGGTATATACCCTAGAGAAACTCCGGCACCTGGCCCAAGAAATCATGTACATAAATATTTTCCTGATGCTTTACACGAGAGGAAAAGAAGAAAATAATCAAAATGCCCATTGATTTAAGAATAAAAATGAGACATCTCTCCAGTGAAATAGCACAAAGGAATAAGTTACCTAAATCATACCTATCAACATAACTATAGCTTAGAAACATAATATTGTGAAAATAAACAAATTAAAAAAATTACTACCATTATATAATTCATGTAATATTTTAATGCAGAACCAATCACGTATAATTATATAGATTATATGCAATATTAGTATAACATGCTTATGAGAATTATAAACACTAAATCCAGGAGAGTAAACTCTGGGCAAGAGTGAGAAGAATAAGGTAGAATGGGGTCGACAAGAAGTTTCCATTAATCCTGAAAGTTCATTATTTCTCTTTGTCACATGTCTGAACTACATTAACATACTAATAATAAGCTCAAAAACACAGGTGAAGGAACAGTCAGTTCTGCTTCAAGATAACACTGAAATCAAAATGAATAAAATTATTGTGGATCATTATGGGTATCAAAAAAGCTGTCATGGAGAAGTAGAGTATCTTAAAATTTCTTATAAAAATATTTTGACCCAAACACTGACGTAGAGTTTCCACTGCTTTGTTTGTAAATAAAACTCTGAACACAGATGCTAATATCAAATACTCTATGTAATTTTCACAAGCATGGAAGGTTCTCCTTTTCATTGCTACCAATGAAGATCTGGAGTGTTTTAGGATTATGAAGATAGCACCTCCCCCAGGATCCTCCTCCTCAAAATTAAACTGCTGGACAGCAACTCACTTTCAGGACAAATCTTTCCTGTGATACTAAGCAATGCTTGATCACACCAGTGGGTAGTCAAGGAGAGAGGCTTAGAGAAAGAGAGATTTTATCCGTCCATTGACTCTTCCAACCAGTGGTTCATCAACACAATCAACAAGTATTTATTGAGCACATATTGTATTCTAGGCACTGTGGTGAGCAAATGGAGAGAGAGGAATTAGACATAATCCTTGCTTACAGGAAGCTTCCAGAGAAACTAATGAATAAAGGAGGCCACCACAGAGTGACACGTCAGTGCCAGAGGGGACTGGGGTGGTGGTGGGGCTGATCCCAAAAATAAAATAAGATAAAACGGCCCTTCACTTGAGTCTTAGAGGGCACTTCAGACAGAATCATAAAATCATGAATCTTACAGTTGGACTACAGCTCATTTGCAACAGATTCTGTGAGATCAGCGTGAGGAGGATCAGGGAAAGCAGGGCATAAAAGGAGAAGAATAAATGTTCTTTCACCCCACGGGGATGACTGGTGTGAAGGAAGCCTTCAAGAATAATTGGTCTGGCTCAAGTTAAAGAAAAAGGATACTTTCAAAGTTTTTTCTGATTCTTTGGGTAGTGTGTATATATATATGTGTGTGTGTGTGTATATTTATATATAAATTTTTTCTCAGACCAAAATTTATATATCTATCTATAGAGATAGGTAGATATTTAACGGTTAATAAAAGGGATTTAATCTGACTTGATTGTAAAGTCAGAATATAAATACATTAAAAATATAAATTTAAAATATAAATATAAAAAATACAAATTTTTTTCCTGAGAAAATCTGAGCCCTGAGAAAGGCCCGGGCAGGGAGAAGGTTAAACAAAGAATGTACTAGGTGGTCTGCATAATAAAGTGAAGAGAATTTTCAGCCTTCTAATCTAAAGAAGGTAAAGGAAGCAGATAATCTGGGGAAGGGTATGTCAGGGCTCTAGATTGAGGAGGACCAAGCAGAAGAAGGCTGTGGGAAGGGGCACTGGAATTACAGGGGTTAGGAATTATAACAAGGCAGGTGGCCAGAGCCCAAGTGAAAAAGACCCATAGGTGCTGATAGCAGAGAAACTTCTAAGAATAGGATGTCTAGTACTCAGTATTAAGTTACCAGCCATCCTGTGTTGTGCTATATAATCCACCTCCTCGAACTTTCTAACCTTCTGTAAAAGTCAACTGCATACAACAGCTGTGTGTTAGCATTATTTGCAGGAACGCAGTCAGAGGGACCATTTCTAATGAGATTAAACAATGTGAAAAGAGGACGTGTGTCTCTTTTGGTTGGATAGTTGAGGGTCCATGAAAGGACGAATGGGGAGGAAGAGGTTCTATGAAACAGGTCACATGCTTTTGGTGAATCTTTTCAATGATCCTGCGTGCTCCAGACTTCCTGCAATATGGCGGAAGGAGAATCAAGTCTACTTATTTGGAAATTAAAGGTAAAGGTGATATTTCAGAGCTGGAGTACTTTTGAATATCCAAGATATTTCAGCTGCTCTACTTATTATATGCATATATATGCAGAAGGCTATACTGATAAACCCCAATTCGCAGTGGTTTACAGTGGTTTTCTCCGGATAATAACAGCATGGGTGAGTATAAGTATCTTCTTTCTTCCTTTCGTTGGTTTGTTTTCTTTTTTTTCTTATATCTAGTTTCCAAAAAATATTCCATAAAGCTTAGAAGGAAACAACAAAAAGAAAATCTATCATTAAAATAGAGAGCAAACCCAATCATTTTAAACTTTTCCTGCCCATCATGAATTGAAGAAAACGTAACCCCCCCTCCCCGAATAAAAGCATCCTTCCCATGCTTGCATTAAAAAGGTAGTTTTAGGAGTAGACTTTCAACTAAGACAGATTCACCAATAAGGTACTGAGAATTATCTGCTAGAAGCGTTTGCATTTTTAAATTTTAGCAGTATCCAGTATAAAATATAATATGAGCTAAAACTCCCATTTACTAGAGCACGCTTCAGTATGTTAGTATGCCTACTTAAATTTGAATTTCAGATAAATACCAATTAAGTTCTCAGTATAATTATGTCCCAACAAGCATTTAGTATGAATAATATTTTTAGTCTAAGTATGGTCCAACTATTTCATTTGCCATGCTTATATATACTAACAAAATTATTCGTCATTGATCTGAAATTCAAATCCAAATGGGCTTCTTGTACTTCTACCTGCTATATCTGGCCACACTGTTTCTATGCCTTGTGCCAAGACTATAACAAGTGCTCGAGCACTACTTCCACTACTTACCACCTGGGTGGTATTTTATGAGCACAAATTTTGAGGGAGAGAAGAGAGAAAATGACTTGATTACAAGTCCATTTTCAAGCACTCTTCACCGAATCTGTGAAAGTCAGGAGGCATGGGTGTCTCAAGGCCACAGCTTTGATACAACAAAGAACCCCTCCCACCTGTCAGCAGCCGTAAATGGAGCCAGTTGAAACATTTCTGCCAAAATGACAGGTCATGTGGGCATGCAACCTATTCAGGTCATGATTGCATTTTTTCTGGTGAGCTGCTGAGTGAATATGAGAGCGACCTAAGACCACAGCCAAGTGGATTCCAGATAGAGAAACTGTTCGTTTTGACCCGCGTGGAAAGCTATGTTCTCATTAATGAAAAAAATGCTCCATAACCCTCAATAATAGCTTAAATAATCCAACTATACGTCTGGCAGGAAAACATATGTCCCAGGCCGTGTATTTTGAAGACAAATGCCCTTGATTGAGCTTCATCCATCTGCTCCTTAAAGCATTTGCTTGCTTGCAGACTTTATAAATGCCGAGCCAAGATCCGCTGGTGTTTGAAGTCTAGGTGGCCATCGGCTCGCTTTTTCATCAGTGTGTGTTGATGTATGGCATTTGCCTTTCCCTAACATTCATAAGACTCTGGCTGCTGTACATGGTGTGGTTTTAAAAGCTTCTTGCTCTTTTTAATTTTTTAAGGAAACCTTGAGCTTGCTATGTTTTTCAAGCACGATTACCCCTAAAAATTATTTTGAAGATTGAAGCTCTTTTTTTTTTTTTTAAAGATTTTATTTATTTGACAGAGACAGAGATAGCGAGAGCAGGAACACAAGCAGCGGGAGTGGGAGAGGGAGAGCAGGCTTCCCGCTGAGGAGGGAACCCGATGTGGGACTTGATCCCAGGACCCTGGGATCATGACCTGAGCCGAAGGCAGACGCTTAACGACTGAGCCACCCAGGCGCCCGAAGATTGAAGCTCTTAACATAGTCCACTTTGTATAGATTCACCAGGAATGGTCTAAATCAAGGATCGACAACAAAGGTCCACAGACCAATTCTGACCTGCCACGGATTTTGGAAAATGAAGTTTCATTGGAACACAGTTGCACTTACTCATCTACATGTTGTCTTTCACTATAACCACAGGGTGGAGTGGTTATAGCCTCTCCTATTCACTACCTGGCTCTTTCCACAAAAGATTTGCCAACCCCTGATCTAAATGGACAATTACAAACAGTCAAGAGGACTGATCATTGTCCCAGGGCTGATTCGGATATGTTTGGGATAGTATCACAGCCTGGATAATTCAGGCTTGGTATAGCAGAGAGAGATAAAGTCTGAAAAATGATGTGTGTAAATATGGCTAATGCAAAAGTATTCTCAGCAGATCATGAACTTCAGGCTTCTCCTCCTGGTAGATATAAGAGGAAGGCAGTAGTTCTCCGGTTGCTACAAGAATTCAGGTTAATGATTCAGTTTGAGTTTCTTTTTCCTTTTATCTTTTTAAAACTAAAAATCCGTTAAAGTTCTAGCCTCTGACAAATCCCACCCTCAGGCCCAGAAAATCAGAGGTTAAATCAAGCCTAGAAACAATACCCACCAGTTCCAATGATGAGTAGTTTGACCTCATTTGGGGAATATAGAAGATGCACATTTTTCACACAGGGCTATATTAGATGAAACGGTATTCAGGCTTCGATCTTGGCAATACCTCCAGGACGCTATGCAAAATGTATTCTTTGAAGCTTGGAAAAGACCACCTAGAGACAATCTATTGGGCTGTTCTTCATTTCCAGCAGGAAATCTTGCAAACATAGGCTACAGACATGCCTTATTTCAGAAAATGTGTGTGTTACATTGCATTTCTATTAATTAAATCCCACTTGCAGTGCCCTAGAGATGTTTTCCTTCAAAAACCTGGTCCAGTAGCCTTTCCAAATTATAGATCCAAAATACCTCCACTGCAGCTGTAGAGGGAGGAGCAGTGAAGGTACCAAATGCTGTTCTGTTTAGGCAAAGCCTTAAACTGAGTAGAAACACACACTGTCCACATATTGCAGGTAGCTGCACATTCAGTACCTGATTTTCAGTGAAATTTATGATTATTTGGAGGTGGCTTTGGGAAGGCTAATGGAAATTATAGTGATGGGCCTTTGGCTTCTCCACCCTAAATCACCCCTTGGTCCCTCCATTCATTATAAGTTCATGGAGGGAGGAGGGGGTGGGTGGTTGCTAGGAGGGAAGTGCTTCTTTGGAGGGGTCAGAATTGTATCATTCTGATGCTCACCATAGCAAGAGGCTTTAGTAGGCTAAAAATCAGTGAAATAATTTACCTTATTTTTGAACATTCTTTTATTTATTTATATATATATTTTTAAGTAAGCTCCACAACCAACATGGAGCCCAGTGCAGGGCTTGAACTCACAATCCTGAGATCAAGACCTGAACTGAGATCAAGAGTCGGACGCTCAACTGACTGAGCCACCCAGGCACCCCATGAACAACATTCTTAACTGGGATCCAAGTTAATTTCTTCAGGCCCTTTGTACCCTTGGTCAGCTATAAAAAAATATAAAATGGTTCTGTATGATGAAATAGACATATTCAAACTTCCTCTTTTAAGTGTAGTGAAACTTGAGGGGCCAACAAGCAAGTCTGGGGTGGGCTCTGTGGACTGACCTCTGGGGTTATTACCTGGCAAACTCTAGAGAAGTACCTTTGAGGCAGCAGTTTTGGTGTTGGGTTCTCAGAGTCACTGGGAAAACTGCCTTAATAGCAGGGGAGACCAGCAAGCCATAAGAAATAAAAGAGGAAACACTCTGTGAGATGTCTCAAGTGATATCTTAACTTTCATTCTGACTATGAACCCATAGAAGAAGTGGTCAGGTAAATACCGCTCTCACTTTTTTAAAACATTTACAGTCTAGAAGCACATATGATGGAATCTCTAAGTGTTACAGTTACTAATAATAACCACTCATATTTATCGAGTAAATGGTATGTGCTAACAACATGGTAGGGATTTTCAACATTTACCAGACTTCTAATAACAATTCTATTTATAACTGTCACATAATTAGAAGTTGCTTTTTTTTTTTTAAAGATTTTATTTATTTATTTGAGAGAGAGAATGAGAGAGAACACATGAGGGGGGATAGGGTCAGAGGGCAAAGCAGACTCCCTGCCTAGCAGGGAGCCCGATGCGGGACTCGATCCAGGGACTCCAGGATCATGACCTGAGCCAAAGGCAGTCGCTTAACCAACTGAGCCACCCAGGCGCCCTAATTAGAAGTTGCTTTAAAGAATTCAACCAAATTGGTAAAAGTTCCAAATGTGCTTATTAAAATTCCACAAGCCAATCACAAATCCATCTGCACACAGTAGACAAAAAAAGTAAGGACAAATAAGCATAAATCACCTTGAAAAAAAAAATTCAGTAAGAGGCACATAGGTATTTCTCTGATTATTATTCAGGGGCTTAGGAAAATTTTTTTTTTCAAGTTAATATAGCCGCTGTGCTTTTGCAAATGAAGAAGTCAGAAAATTTGAAATTGATGAGCAAATTTAAGAATTTCTGTCTTTAACACTAAGTTCCATTTATTGGCTAATATACTGTGCACCAGGTGTTTTACATCAAGAGTTTCTAATCCCTCCCAGCCCTGCAGGCTCTATAGTAGTTGATAGAGAAGGAAACTGAATACTTGCCCCAAGTATTATTACTAACAAATGACACAGTTGGCCTTTGCACTCAAGACTGATGTCCCCAAGGTTGGGCTCATCCGTTGATGCGATTCTACTTCCCCAGCCCTGTGAATGCTTTATAGCATGCAGAAGTTTCCAGTATGAACACTGGAACAAAGGAGACATACTCATTAATTGGCATGAATTAGGCCTAACCCAGCCTACTTACACTTATGTGAAAACTTCCTCACCCCAAAATATCAAAAGTATTCATCTTTCAGGAAGACAACTGAACTAAGATAGCTGCACAGTGATCAAAAGGAATGTGCTTTTTAAAGTGAGAACATGAGAGCCAACAGAAAAAAAGCATGTTATGGCTTTGATTTCATTTCTCATCAAGAAAGGAAAGCAATCCCAGGCCCATCCACCTCCCAAACCAAGTCCCGAGGCTTATGGTGATTAGCAACAGAATTCTCCCATTCTGATTCAATTCACACATCTGCAAAGTGTAAGCAGATCCCAGAGCTGAGCACTCAGCACAACTATAAAATCAATTATGTTTTCCACCCATCACAGCAGGCACATCCTGGGAGCCATTTATCAATAGCGCTTCAAAACAAAACAAAACAAAACAAAACAATACTTATCAACTTCAAACCAACAAGATAAGAAACTTGGTGGAGATTTAGATTTTAAAACTACTGAGAAAGTCGGGCTCAAAAGCCAAAGGAATGTTTGTGAGGAAGTAAACTTTGGTTGGTTTAGCACAGATTAAAAATGTGAATTCATGAATACTAATCCACTTATTGCCAGCTTGTAAAAATTTTTCATTGTAAACTGTGGAGTTAATTCATATATGACAGCAAGCCTGAAAATAAGTAATTTAATGTAAGTTTTAAGTGAACCCAGATGCATCTACATTTAGTTGTGTCTCTGCTGGAAGAATTTAAAATTCACACTCTCATGAAAATTTGAGACTCAAATTGTATTTTGAATAACAAAGATTGACAATAGGGCGCCTGGGTGGCTCAGTTGGTTGGGCGACTGCCTTCGGCTCAGGTCATGATCCTGGAGTCCCGGGATCGAGTCCCGCATCGGGCTCCCTGCTTGGCGGGGAGTCTGCTTCTCCCTCTGACCCTCCTCCCTCTCATTCTCTCTCCCTCTCAAATAAATAAATAAAATATTTTAAAATAAAAATAAATTAAAATAAATTAAAAAAAAGACAAAGATTGACAATAACTTTAGATCTATAACCTGTCCTCCAGGCCAGTAGTTCCCGAAGTCGGCTCTGGACCAGCAGCAAGGCGTCATGCAAATTCTCAGCCCACCACAGACTTGCTACATCAGAAACTCTAGGCGTGCAGCCCAGCAATCAATGTTTTAACAAATTTTTAGGAAATTTTTAACTTTGAGAATCCCTATTCTAGGACCCACGAACTTGGTGAATTGGTTCAAATACATGCTTTTAGAACTAACCAGAGAAGAAGTAAACTACAGCAATTCTCAACTTAGAGAAACTAAGTTCACTTGCGAACTACTTTGTTGTTGTTTTTCCATAAAAATGGACTAGAATTCTCAGTCAAATCCACAAAGCCAATTTAACTTCTAAAATTAGAGCTATCATACTGAAAATTCAATTTAATAGGTATTTGTAATGGAATGTCCTTCCAGAAGTAACAATGCAAAGCAGAAAGCTGACACACGATTTACTACTGCAAAAGGCACTCTAAGTCCACTCCCACAGCCCTCCTACCCCTACTTCTGAACCAAACGTAATCGAAGAGGAAAACAGATCAGAAATTAGGCAAGGTTGCAGGGAGCGGTTGCAGAGACTGAGTTCCCTCCAGCAGAAGGGAGGGGATGATGACTGCTGCCATTGGACCACCGATAATGTACGGCAAGTTTGAGGGAGGGATGCCAAAAATCTCCTGAGATTTCAAGGCTCCTGGTGTCCACCAGATGCTGACAAATCAACAGAAGAAAACAGAATGTTCGGAAAGCATCTGTTTGCATCTGTGAGTTGTTACTCAGGCATTTGTAAGCAGAGAGGAATGAAATCCATCACTCAGTACACTTACACGAAATATTTACAGAGGGATGGAGATCATGATTATTATTTCTGATGACCGATTTAGACAAGACTTTGTTTCTGCTCTGCTTAAAACTTCTCAAACAATATCACAGTGGCATCTCAATGTAAACCACAGTATGCTTTAAGCAGAATTCTAGAAAACTCTGATACACAATTACTAACAATGGACCCGACCATACACAGTGACTCATTTCATTTGGAATTTAGCAGAATTTAGGTAATCAGAACTAGTTTAATGCTTAAGCAGAAAAGACAGCCTAAGTCATGGGATTTAAATTTAGTGGGAGGGTCTCTCTGCTCCCAAATTATAACATATGGCTCATGAGGTCAGATGAATGTTATCTACAAAGAAGTCACCTTGGGGGATCCATATGTTTATTTAATGTTTCTGTCAGTCTTCAAAATATTTTTGAAATCTCTTTTACAATTAACTTAAAAATTAATTTATAAACAGAAAACTGGTTTCTTGGCCTTAAAGTTACACCTCTTTTTTTTTTTTTTTTTTTTTTTAAATCCTAAACAGGTTGCCTCACCATGACTTGGACTCTTCCTAAAAATAAAATCCACTACTGAAAGAATGATTTATCATGGAATCAAAAGATTAGGGTTCTGGGGTGCCTGGGTGGCTCAGATGGTTAAGCATCTGCCTTCGGCTCAGGTCATGATCTCCAGGTCCTGGGATCGAGCCCCACATCGGGCTCCTGGCTCAGCGGGAAGTCTGCTTCTCCCTCTCCCTCTGCATCTCCCTCTGCTTGTGCTCTGTCTCTCTGTCTCTCTCTCAAAATGAATAAATAAAATCTTTTTTAAAAAAAGATTAGGTTCTGTCTACAAAGAAAATGGAGGAAGAATTTTTCCCAAGGATGTTTCTGAAGTTAGAAATATTATGCAAATGTGATTATACTCCATGGAGGTGACAACTTTGATAGAAACAGCATTCATGCACATTTAAGTTTGTCATGTTTGTTAAAACATACACCACTATTACAGAAAAAAAAAGGTCTTGCCCATAAGATGATACAGTGCTTGAAATTATATTATTATAAATTTATTATTTTTTATAAATAATTTCTCTTTCTATTTTAAGATGCAAATACCTAGGAGAGAAATAATACATTAAGCCACCTACAATTTGTAGCAGTGGTTTGTAATTCTATCCAAAGTGTTCATCTTAATTCCATTGAAGAGATCCAATGGATAGAATTCAAGCTATGCATTATGGGGAAAATATTACATTTTGTTTTCATCAAGGTCTAAGTGCACTTCCTTCGATTTTGAATGCAATTGATCAAACACTGTAGAATTAGCACTACCTGTGATTTGAATACCTATAAAAATTATAGGTATTTTTATATCACAAGTATTACAAATTAGGAAAGTATCACTGATCACTACTTTGAAATTATAATGGTTATTAGACCTATCTCCAAATCTTGTTATTTAATGAATGAAGAAGCACATATTACTGTATCACAATCTTTAAAAATATTTTGATGCCTGTATTTCAATATAACTTATATCCTTTATTGTATGTATTTTATAGTATGCATGTGAAAACAATATGTTAAGAAGGGGACCATCATCTTCCTCAAACTGACAAAAGGGTTCACAACTCAAAAAAGATTAGGAATCCCTACCTTATACATTGAGTTCATTTATTATATTTATTTACCTTTAGACCAGGATAGCAAAAGATTACAAAATACCAGAACTGTGGAGAAGGAACCTCAGGGTTAGAAGGCAGATTTTACATGCAATAAACTTGACCTACCCTGCCTTTTCCAGAAACAAAAGTAGCAACATGGTCCTAGAAGCACTTTACATAACCTGTCAGCTTAGAAATCATTAGCTGGATATACCTACCATGTCTCTTTGACCAAAAAGTTAGCAGAGCATCTCTGCTTAAAGCAATGTAATTAGCAATGTGCCATCATCTAGGATATTAACCATGGAGGAGGTGGGGAAAGAAAGAAATGGAAATCTGACACTAAACCAAACTGAGTCTTGACATAATACTAAGTAAATGAGAAAATTAGAGAAGAAACAACAGAAAACCTATGGAAGGGGAAAATATATTTATAAAAGATATATCTGATAAGGGGTTGGGATTCAAACTACATAAAGAACTTACACAACTCAACACCAAAAAGCAAATAATCCAATGAAAAAATAGACATTTCTCCAAAGACATACAGATAGCCAACAGACACACAAAAAGCTGCTCAACATCACTCATCATCAGGGAAATGCAAATCAAAACTACAATGAGATATCACATCACACCTGTCAGAATAGCTTAAACCAAAAGCATAAGAAACAGCAAGTGTTAGTAAGGATGTAGAGAAAAAGGAACCCTTGTGCACTGTTGGTAGGAAGGCAAACTGGTGCTGCCACTGTGGAAAACATTATGGAGAGGGGCGCCTGGGTGGCTCAGATGGTTAAGCATCTGCCTTCAGCTCAGGTCATGATCCCGGGGTCCTGGGATCGAGCCCATGTCTGGCTCCTGGCTCGGCAGGGAGGCTGCTTCTCCCTCGCCCTCTGCCTCTCCCCTGCTCATGCTCACTCGCTCTCTCTATCTCTCTGTCTCAAATGAATAAATAAAATCTTTAAAAAAAAAACATTATGGAGATTCTCAAAATACTAAAAATAGAATTACCATATGATCCAGTAATTCCACTACTGGGTAATTAACCAAAGAATATGAAAACACTAATTCAAAAAGATATATGCACCCCTATGTTTATTGCAGCATTATTTACAACAGCCAAATTATGGAAGCACCCAATGTCCATCAGTAGATGCATGGAGAAAGAAGATGCAGTACGCATACAAAAGAACATTACTCAGCTGTAAAAAAGAACGAAATCTTGCCATTTGCAACAACATGGATGGATCAAGAGGGTATAATGCTAAGTAAAATAAGTCCGTCAGAGAAAGACAAACACCATATGATTTCACTCAGATGTGGAATTTAAGAAACAAAGCAAATGAACAGAGAAAAAAAGAGACAAACAACAACAAAAAAACAGACCCTTAAATACAGAGAACCAATTGGTGGTTACCAGAAGGCAGGTGGGTGGGGGGGATAGGTGAAATAGATAAAGGGAATTAAGAGTACAATTATGATGAGAACTGAGTAGTGTATAGAATTATTGAATCACTCTACTGTATACCTGAAACTAATATAACACTGTATGTTAACTATACTGGAATTAAAAATCAACCAGGGGACAAATAAATAACAAGAAACAACAAAAACAATGAATGAGGCAAGGCAATTGACTTGGGATGAGTTGGATAGCTCTCTCAGTAAAACAGTAAAGCAGTTGTACAAAAGTGTCAGGAATAGTCCATCTCTAAATGCTTAATATTAAAGAGTGAAAATAATCATTTGGTATGGTTTACCTCCAAAAGGTACAGAGAGGGGAAAAAAAAAAAGTGGAACAAAATGAGGAGTGTATAGTGGTGGACACATTACATTGCCACAAAGATTTAAAAAATAGCAAAACAGATTGTTGAGTAAGCCAAAACTTTGAACTCAACCACTCCACATTTTGCCAGTGTTTTTTTCCTAGTAGTTTCCCAAAGAATAATATTGATGAAACACTATGATACCAAAGAGCAATAAGATATAGTTTAAGCTCCCTTTGTAGGGCAGTCTATTATACTTGAGATATAAATACAGCTGATTTGAGGGGCACCTGGGTGGCTCAGTCAGTTAAGCGTTCCACTCTTGATTTCAGCTCAGGTCATGATCTCAGGGTCATGAGATCAAGCCCCACCTCAGGCTTGGAGCTGGGCATGGAGCCTGATTAAGATTCTCTCTCCCTCTCCTTCTGCCCCGCCCCTCCAGCTTGCACACATGTGCTGTCTAAAATAAATAAATGATAGATAGATGATAGATGATAGATTGATGATAGACACAGCTGATTTGAGTCTTTTTTAAAAAGACATATTTTCTGAATTTTTTTAGTATTTTAGTTAATTTTGAAATAAGAAGCATTATACTTATCACCAAGCAATTGTAAAGGTCTCTACCTAGACATGTATATATAAATATATTTGGGCTATTTATTGTGATGTAAACATCCCAATGAGAAAGATTAATTCACTTAACTGGGAAGAAAAGGACAACATTTATTGAGTAATCTTGAAATAATCTAAAGAAGAAACAAATATTACCCCCTAGTTCTAGTAAGAAAATAAACAAAATGGTAGAAAAAATAAACCTTTGGTGAAATTGTGACCTCTGGGCTGTAGACCTGGAGACACAGTGAGGATTCTTAGGATACCTGGAACACTGTTAAACAAAGTGGCTCATTGAGTTTGTTCCTGTATTAATCAGGACAATCAACCTTAGGGTAACAAACACCACCTAAATCTCTTTAGGGAATGGTAGGAATGCAGAGGACATCTGTAATATTGTCCTCTTCTCCACATTGTTTCTCCACCTCCACCCCACTTCCACCTTGACTACTCTGGGAGTTGACATGTCCTTTCATCATCCTTCCACCTGGCAACGGACTTGGAGGAGCACATCTGACCCAGAGGAGGTTAATCACAGAGACAGACAAGGGAAGACGGTTTGGGCTCTGGAAAAAGACCCAGAAGCAAATCTTGAACCCAAATCCTGGCTGTGAGATTTAGGCAAGTCATTTAACTCTTTAAACTTCAATTATATCATGTATCAAATAAAAATTATAATAATTCCTGACTCAGAGTTGTTGTGAGAAACAAAGTTAAAAATTCATTTAAAGTGTTTGAGATTGCTTCCGATAGATGGTGCTCCATTAATTACTTCATTGGAGCATGTTTAGTATTAACATATAACCTAACTAGATCACAAGAACTTTCTACTGGATTTTTTAAATTGGGGGATGGGATTGTTGAAACCCATCCCTACCTTGGATGGCAGAGTTTTCAGACATAAAATTCAGGAGCCACTGGTGACCTGTTTCTAGCCACAGGGTAACCCCAGTCTGTGGTGGGAAAGAAAGAAGCTGACAGGAAGAAAGAACCAGAGCTGGGTGCCCAGGGAATAACCTGGCTGCCATAAACCCCAGCTTCAAATGGCCCTGGGTCCCTGTACATCCCAATCTTAGCGGAGATCTAGGTTTTCAGCATTGTCTTGGTTGCATGAGTCAACAAAGACTGTTTTGATCCAAACTTTACGAAGTTTTTTTTCCCAGCACTTCCACCAGTCCTGCTTACTACAGTGAAGATACTCAAGGTCTGGCAGATACTCAAGGCATCCTGGAATCCCTCAGTCTCTGCCTACAATGTTAAGGTAGATGCTAAGTGCAGACAGCTTCTAACTCTGTGACTTGAGTATTAAAATACAGAATTCACTTGAGGCAATTAGCCTTTCAACCTAAGAGAATACCAAAATGCTGATTACCCGGTTAGAATCTACAAGTTAGCCTGGAACTTGGAGAAAGTGATCAAATTCTAGGGAATGAACTGGAATGAGCCAGTGATTTTAAAGAAGGAAAACATTTATGTCTATTTCTAAAGACTCTGCTACTGTAAGGATTCTGCAGTAGCTACTCAAGGTTAATTAGGTATGGTTCTAAGAGAAAGAATTAAAGTGTCAATTTCACATTTTCCCCTTTGTTTTATTCCTGAAACCAACTGAATTTGCTCTGTTTAATGTAATGACAACTATCAAACAGGATGTCAAAGTTAATTCCTTTCTTCTTTGTACCAATTTCAGTATATTTAATTAATTCATCTATGAATACATACTATATATTGAATTCATCTTAGTGTCATGTTAACGATCAAATGAATTTTAAAATTCATGAGTGATCTCCCATTAATCTCAGCCTTCCTCTTCCCCAGAGAGATTATGCCTTGATAAATAAATGTGTTTGGTAAATTATAGTGTGTTCGCTTTCCACAAGATGTTGGAATTTCATGAGGTTTCCCAAATATTGTCATGTGTCAATGCCACTGACAAAGGCAGAAAACTTTACATAATTAGGTTTGAAAATATATCTCATTGGCCTTAAGATGGAAATGAAAATGGAATTTTGTTTCTCTGGTATCACCCACGTTGAATATTTAGGTTTAAGATAAATTATCACGTCATCAAAGTATTCTCTTTCTCCACTTAATTTCCACATTAATTTTTAGATGAGACGTCATTTTATAATTAGTACTATACTGATTTGTTGTCATGTGTAATCTCCTTTATTTGACAAGAGAGTCGTCGAGGGCAGCCGGTGTGGTTTTTACATCTTTGTAGCTGTCACAACACCTGACTCGATGCTGTGGGACTTAGAAGAGTCTCCATAAATGTTTGCAAGTAACAAATCACCTGCAAAAAATGTCTATTTCTCATTAAATTATAATATAATACTGGAAGAAATGTCTATTGCCTTCTCTTGGTAAGTATCTACCTAAACTCTGCTTAAAACTGGCCTCCCTAATAGGCAAATTTGGCACTCTATTATGTAGTGTGATCTAAATACCAACGAAAGTTCTCTTGCTTCCAAGTATTCAGAGGGTTGTGCATATATGCACACACATACTGCTTAGAATTTTTCTCTAAAATGAGGAAAGAAAAGGCCATTAATTTGGCCTAAAGGTCATACATTAATTGGAGTTAGTCAAATTATTTATTTTCTAAAACCACAGATACTATGATAATGGGGGATTATGTGACAAATATATTACACACATTCAGTGCTAGTAAACAGAAATTTGCTAATTACTTTTAGAGGGATGCCTGGCTATGTGTGTGCCCATGCACAGTGATACATAACAGTGTTTATCCCTTTGACCTGATGCATAAAAATGTTTATGTCTTTGACCTAATAGTCCAATTTTTGGAATTTATTCTAAGAAAATAATTTGAAATGAAAAAAAAAATAAGCAAAGACATTTATAACAGTATTTTAAGAGGAAAATATAAATACAACCCAAATAATCAGTAATAGGAAAATTAGTCGAGATGTGTATAGAAATTTGATGACTGATGCTACAGCTAACTGTAGAAAGGATATAGAAAATGATATTGAGTGGACAAAATAAAATACAAAATTACACATCTTTTGATTATAACAATATATGATTTCGTATATATGGAAACTGGAAGATCATCAAAATGTTTACATATAAAGTTATCAGAGTCAGAAATCAATTTTGGTTCTATTGAAAAGATAATTTAAATAGGTACAAATATTAAATCTTCCAAAAGTCTGACATGAAGACAAGAAGGGGTGAAAAAATTATATTGATCAGGTAAATCAGAGGTGGCCTGGACTGGATGTTTCAGAAGGGGTTTGGGCGACCCTTCGGAAGAACAGCTAGAAACCCAAGAGAATGGGGGGCACCCAGATCCAACCCAGCTGTTTCAAATGCTGTCTAAGATTAACCTGCCTGGAGCATCCCACATTTATAACCTCACTTAGAATTACTCTAAGTCTCACTAGTACATTCTTCCTTATAGTCTCTCTACTGTCTTTACGCTACAGTTTAGGATTTTTGTGACTGCTTTTCTCTGGGAAGAAATAATCACTTAGCATCCACTGTTAGTGCAATTCCCTTTATATTATTCAGTAGTTATCTTTGAATATGCATCTAGATCCTCTCTAAAAGAGTAGGAGAACTCTATCCTTGATTCTTTTTAACTAGACGCAGCTTTGATGTAAGAAGAAATGATTTTTTATAATTTAGTCCTAATAAACCAGCACACACACGATGAGTATTGGCTACAAGCTGACCTTGAGTCAACACAAGAAACAAATGTACACCTTGCAGTTACCAAAGTTGGAGAGGCTTTTAAAGAAACTTGGAGTCTCGACGTTCTTGTAGCACACACCCTTCCTTATATCCAGGTAAATTAAATACCCATATCCTATCGGCATAGATGGCATGGAGGAACATGTGGAAGGGGGACAAAACTGCAGGCTGTTATATATTTTAGCCATCAGCAGCCAGTGGCCTGACACTATGAAAATCTCCAAACCTCGAATGCTCCTTTCCACAGAATTAAATAAATATAATCACATACCCTGGGCTCCATATAAATGTGTACCTTGTTAACTTCGGCCCTAGAAGCTGATTGGAGCTAATCTACAAAAACAGATGAGTAAAAATTAGGCAGGGTCCACCATCATTTCTCAAGCTCTTGTTTTTTATGATTTTCTAGTCTTTGAAGTCAAAATTATCCCCACACATCTGAGTTATTTCCCATCTAAAACCAACAGTTTTTAGTAGCTGGAAAATCAGAACTTATTAATACTAGCACTTCCAGCAAGCAACGCCCAAACAAGGAACAATTTCTAAAGTAGGCTTAACTTGTTTCCAGTGAAACACTGATTAGAAGTTCTGATAAAACAAATTATTTAATTTAAACCTATGAATGTCTTTTCTAATTCTTTGTACTAATTAAGTTCAGTGTGGAATTCTAAAAGTGGATTCTCTAAGTACAAATATCTGCCTTGGACAATAAAATCTGGACCAAGATTTTCATTCTCTGTACTAAGAAAGCTCACACACACACACCATTGCTTTAGCTCTGCCTCCCCCGCCCACCTGATGTCTATTTTTAAAAAGTTTTGATTTTTAGGGTGAATGTATTACTTTTTTTTACTATAATGATATCTTACTACATGAATCTAAATGGTTTAAACTGCTTAATACCTATCTGCAGTACACTTACACCTAAATGATAAGCAAGGAAATTAACCATATGTACAGAACAGCACACCACTGTTAAATATGCCAAAGTCATAATATCTTTCTCATATGCAAAATATTTCCCATAACTATTACCAAATAAGTATGCTTCAAATGTAATTTTTTTCTCCGATTAATTTTTCAAAGTGCACATACCCACACACAAATGCATACACACTGATGCAGAGAGCATTAGGAGTTCTCCAGTTAAAAGAGAAACAAGGTGATGGGGGAAAGGTAGAGGAACCGAGTGATCAGGAGAAGAAGGAAGAAGTCTCACAGTTTCACCCATTTTAATTCTGGCCCTGAACATCCATTTATTTCTTCCACAAATATTTATTGAGCACCCACGAGGCGGCAGGTGCAAGATCTGATCCCAGTTCAAAAATACCTGAAAAGGCTCCTTTAAACGTGACTTTTTCTCTACTTTCAATTATTTTCCAATAAGCCTGGATAATTTCCTTTATTATTCTTTCCAGTGTAAAAAAACCTGAGAAATAGATATTAAAGTTAAGCCAGGAATAATAGTGGCTTGGGGCAGCATTCTGCTGAGGGATGGTAAGCACCACTCAGTTCTTCTGTCCTTGCCTCTCAGTCTCTCCCCCTCATCTTAGGACACTACTGGGAACAGAACAAGAAAAGGCCTATGTCTGCCTTTCAGGGAAAGTGTGTAAATCAGACTTCAGTAGAGGCTTTGTAAGGGTGAGCAACTGGTGACTAGCCTAGACCATAGATCATCTTAAAGTCTAGAGGTGTTTTGACTTAACCATGGAGGAGAACTATAAACTTTTTAAATAAGAAAATAGCCTGATTTATTGACCTGGCTGTGATATGCATGATGGAACGGAGAGAGAGATTTGCAAAAGTCTCTTAAAATATCCCCAAAGTAGGAGCTGTGGAGAAGAGATGGGTTGAATTCAAACAACATTTTAAACAAAGCTTTGTCAGAACTTAACAGAAAGGAGTAAGGGTTGGAAAAAGGGTAGTGAAAATTATGATTAGAATAATAAGAGTATCGTTAATAGAAAAAGAGAACCAGGAAAAACAGCTTGTTGGGTGAGAATTATTAGGATAGTGCTTGGGTTGGAAGTAAGGTACATTTAAAAAGTCCACACGGTTCTAATATTGAAAGTAATTTGTTCTCTGCTTTGGTTCATTTGCCCCGGTTACTCGGATAGGGAAGGATTGGAATTTATGTCTCCATATGCTATTACCATTTTGATCACAAAGGTGTCTAATGTAAAATCAGGTCAGCTGGAAAAGATTTCAGAAATCTCCTAAAATGAAATGTTTAAAATGTGTAGAGCAAAAATAAGGATATTTCAAAGGAAAGATTTTTAAAAGGCAGTGGTTTAAAAAATAGAAAGAACCAACTTAAGAAAGTAATGGGATTGTCACAAATCCCTAGGCAATCCTTGTGCTATAACTTAACTAGAGCTTCTAAACTGACTTTTGCTTGATCTTCCACCTCTCCTAAGATTTTCGTGTTTAACCCTGTAACACTCTGGTCACTTCTCTTTCATCTTTTACATCCACATTAATATCATTATAATAGAACTTGCACTTATTTTTTATACTAATTCCCCAGCGTAAACCCTCTGAGGGCAGGGATGATATCTTATTTATTTCTGTGTCCTGATATTAACACAATGTTTAATACATAAAGGCCTCAGTTATTCAATGCCATTTAAATTCAATTTATAGGTTTTGTCTCTGGAATTACATAAATTCTTCAAAAGTTGGAAACTGGTGCCCAAAATAAAGCCCTCGGCCCCATGGAATAATAGTGACAGTGGTTACTTTCTTACATTGTCCACCTTACACTGAGGAAAACAATACACTGCCACATTTGATTTTCAAGGCAATCCAGTAAAGCAAGGTTTTACTCCCATTTATGGATAAGGGAATAAACTCCTATTTTAGGTATTCAACTCAGAACTACACAGCTGAAAGGTACAGTCTAGAACTCAGCCCTCCTGAGACAGTTTTGTCCACTGCTTATCTGGTCCTTGTCCACAGGTCATCCAGTTAACTGAAACCATCTCCATGTTCTCGCCTCCATCTTCTTCCTGAGTCAGCCATTTTTCTACTAATATGGTAAGATATTTGCAAAACAAAACCAAGTTGGGAAAACTGCTTAGATGAGTGAAATTAACAAACTGAAGGTGACTGCTCCTTGTGGCCCAGATGCTTCTCCCAGGGATCTCAACCCGACCCGATTCTTTTGTAAACTCTCCAGCAGTGTCACCATCATGACACCACTACGGCTACAATTGTGAAACACAGCACAGACTTAAAATTCTTTACCCAAAGAACTGATAAAAGTCTAAACCTCAGTCCATGTCCCTAGTGAACATCCCTAGGTCTCTCTCCTCTTAGCCCATCTGCTTTCCTCCCCAGAGCATCATTGCCAAATATGCACTGGCTTGTGTCTTCTTTCTCCCTCAGGTACATGTATGTATTTTTTCTCTCTCTGTGTCTGTTTTCTGTCCTCATACTATGATCGATCCTCTTCCTTTTGCTTTTATCCTCTCCTCTTTTCTAATTCCCTTCTGCCTAATTTACTGCCCTTGCTAAACAATTTTTGTTCTATATTCTCTTTGGCAGCTACCTAGTTCCAAAAATGAGAAACTGGAACAACTGTTACTCATACAGCCCCTGACTAATGTACTGCCCTTTAGTAAAAATGGCTCCCCCCTCTATCCCATAGATTTCATGTTCATCTAAAGATATCTACATGGTATTAAAATACGTATTAGTTGAATGGCTGGAGGCAGAGTAAATGAGACAGCAGAACTCAGGTCAGAATTCAAAGTGGGAGTAACATCTGACAACTTTGACCTCCACACATAATCACTAATCATGTAGCCAATGAACGTTCTTATTCAGCTAAGATTTGCTTGTTTTCTCTGACCTGGCCCTTTGGAGACATTTATGAATATTGGTTTTAACAGTAAAAGGTCAAATTACAATCAGGTAAATAGATTCTCTCCTAAGATTCCTTACATCTCAGTTGAACTTGTTAAAAAGTGAGAGTTGCTAAAATTACAGTGATTCAGGAAAATGTCAGTTAAGTATGAAGCACTTTATAATTTTGGCAATAATGCCATATATTTAAGACATTGTCATCTTTAAAAGGTGGAGTAGGTAACTATAGCTTTCACTGTCTCTGGAGGTATCTATGCATTTCTGGGAGAATACTTGAAACTACATAACATTTCTCCAGACACATAGTAATTTAATATGTCATTTAAATTTTTCCACTACTCTAATTCCCTACATTTATAAAGTGAGTGTAACAGTATTAGAAAAGAGCATTAAATACACTATCTGAAAACCTTTCAACGAAAGTCTACTTTTTCGACAGAACTTTTGGAGAAATCAATACATACCATTATGAATGAAATAGATCTCAATCAAGTTTCCAAATATTTTGAGAACTAAACAAGGAAACACATATTGGAGAAAAGAAACTAAATGTGACCACTTTAATGGAATGATCACTCCATTCACAAAGCAAACTAATAGATAACAAAGTAAGACACATTCTACCACTCTCTACACAGCTATTAACCAAATAACCAATCACTGTAAATAAATGCTAGCCTTTAAACATGCCAATAATACTAAAAATAAATATGACCATAGCTATTTATGGTCAGCAGGATATTTGAAACAATATTCACTGGTGGATCCAGGGTCATTTACTCACTAATTGTATAACTTCGCACCTTCATATCTCTATCATTTCCAGAAAATAAAGTTTGCAGATGATGATTTCTCTTCTGACAGTCACAACCCAAAATTTTAATAATTGCCATCAAATTTTAATCCATATCCTGTTTACTCAAGTATTTTTCCTCCTCATATATTCGTCTCCTTTCAATTTTGAGAATAAAGGGGAGGTACTAATAGGACTTAGTAGCAGTATTTTAATAGTATTATGGCAAGACACATAGAAATGCCTGAGTTTTGCCAGTCACCTCAACACCAAGGAATTCCAAGAGAGCCTTGAACACAAAGATAAATCAAAATAACATTTTATTAATAACTGTCCAAATACCAGATTCCCCAGTGAAAGGTTTCATTTAAAAGTCTGAATTGATTTGGGGCCTAAGCACAATCTTTCACTCTATCCAAAAAAGTAGAAGCAGCACATTTGGGTTGAAAGGAATAGAGGCAAGGGAAGCGAGAATGCAAGTTAGGTCCCTAGGAAAGATGTCTGAATATACCGCTTCAGGTCCTTGAAGTAGTCAACATATTCTCTCCCCCTCTCTCTCTGACTTTCCTCCCTGCCTTAAAAAAGTATACCTGACCAATACATCAGTTTCTAAATTATAATTATCATTATTATTATGGACTGGTAGGACTTTCCCTGTTTGTTGTTGTTGTTGTCAGAACCAGCGAGGTTCAACTACAGAGCTTTACGCTCCAATTTCTTGCAGTGAAAGAAATCGGGAAGTCAACGTCCATTAACTTTCTCTGTATCCCCTCCTTTTTGTCCTTCTATCTCTCTTTGTCCTCCCCCCGATACTGGGTTCCTACCCCAGCTCACTGTGAATGACAACAATTGTCTTTAAGCCAATATTTGATAATTGTTTGAGAGGCCAATGTCACCAACAACTTTTTGTCTGAGGTATGGAGAAGGGAGCTGGTTCTTTTCACCTCAACCAACGTGGCTCCAGTTCCTAGTCATATTCCTTAGTGCTCATCTTCAATCTCACTTTCTGAAGGAGGCTTTTCCTGGCCTTTTGACCGAACTTAAATAGCTTTGGGTCTTCTGCTTCTCTTCTGTAACTAATCACAGTTATTTGTTTAAAGACTGCCTTTCTTGTTAGAATGTAAGCCCTATAAAAGCAGGCTGATGGCCATAAGCCCATACAGCACGTCTGTGCTGGTTAGATAGAGGTCTCCTTTTGCCTGAGCAGATGCAGCCCCGCGCCAAGGCACGGGCTTATCATATGGAACGTTGCCTGCCCTTCAGTCCTGCTAATGCCATTGGCAGGAACATGCACAAGCACACCATGTCCTAAGGGCAAAGAACATATCTATGTTTTTACCACTGGATTCCCAACACAAAGTCTGACACTTGGAAGATGCTTGGTAATGACTTATCAAACTTAATTTTAATACTTGAAATTTTGACATCTGATAGGAAAGACCCAGTTATAAGGACAGCCTTTCAATTAATTTGCCCAAGTAACATTCCTACATCCTTCTCTTTCCATTCCCCTCAACACACACACACACATTTTTTACACACAGTGCAAATTTCTTTTGGTTTCAAGCCTGTAAGCCAAAATTATTGCTTGTGTTAGTCTGACTCCTCTACCCGAGCTTTCCAGTGAAAGTTTCAGAGATAAAATGGAAGTAACTATGGAAGTTAACACAGTGTATTATTACAGGTCAGATTTTTCTCTCCTGTTAATGACTATTAATATATTTGTTGATCATTGAGTCTCTATTTTTACCTCCCTGTCTCAGTTTTTAAAGACCTCCTGAAGCCTCTTTTGGAAGACCTCCTAAATCCTCTTTTGTAAAGGCCTCCTGAAGCTCTATTTAATTGCAGAGATTATATACTGTATCTTGGAGTCCTTAAAGCAAAACATTTTACTACATTCAGGACATAAATTTATATATATATATGTGTGTGTGTGTGTGTATATATATATGTTGAGAGATATAGACATAGGTATATATGAAATTCCCAACAATTAGTTGTCCCTAAATAGAACAAACTACCTCAAAAAAGTAAGTGACTTGCCATGACTGATCAAGCAGAAATAGGTTACTATCTGTCATGGCTGTCATAAAGCGATTCCTGCAGGAAGGAGAAAATTTTGAGGAAATCTGCACCCTCAACATTTCCTAAGAATACAAGTCCTGCTACCAAAAAACAACTACTATCCCCATAAATGCAAATTTATGGGTATTTTATTAATTCATTATCCTTTATGGATAACAGAATGTAACAGAATTGCTAGAAATACATTTTGTGGTGAGTTTACTGGAATAGTTATAAAAATACCAAAATTGAGTTGGCTTCCTTCTGTGTCCCAAGGCAGTACTCATAGTAGGCTAACAACTCCAGAACTTAGACACCTTCCAGGACTCATGATCACAGCCCCAGGGTCCTGTCGATCCCCGTGCAGCAGCCATACTGAATAGTTTTCAGTCTCCTGGGTTAGAACCAGGGTTCTGTAGGGGTCAACACCATCTCTGCCACTAACTAGCTGTGCAGGTCCTGGACCAAGTCATTTAATTTCTCAATGCCTCATTTCCTGATCTGTAAAATGAGGATAAAAATAACACCAAAATTTTAAAAAAAGAAAGAATACCAAAATCATCTGGGTTACTGTGAGGAATAAAGGAGTAAATACACATAAAGTACTAGAATTCTAGCTGATCCAGGAAAGTACTCAATAAATGTTAACCTTATGCCCTTGGGCAATTTTCTTACCTTTTCTGTGTCTCAGTTTTCTCATTTATAAAGCATATACAAAAATAACATTCCTACCTTAGACCATTGTGAAAATCACAGGAGAGACGGAAAATTGCTTTGGAATATATCAGTTTCTATGCAAATGCCAGGAGTGAATAAAACTAATAAATATTATGAATGGCTAAGCAAATTCTTTCCTTTCTTCCTTCCTTAAAAGTACTTTTTAAACTTTCTTCTCCGCTCTGTAAGAGAAACATTTCACTAAAAAGAACTAGGAATTATATATCAAAGTAGATAATAGCTGTAGACATAAAGGCATTCTTGCTGGGAAGCTTCCAGAGATGGGTTTTAGCATTTTTTTTTTTTTTTACATGTAGAAGATTTGGGCTTTTTTAGTATCACAGAGTGAACTAAAAACACACTACACGGAAACATAAAAGCATTCTCTCAGAAGCAGGAGAGGTCTCTCACTCCTGGGTCTCCCACTGTTTACTTCTGCAAGTATTCCTTAGTGCATCAATCCTAGAGCAGTCTGTCAAAGACGCAGGGAGCAGAATGACCTCCAACAATGCGAGAGAACAACATCTTCCCAAAGTGGGGAAGGGAGATAGAAGAGATGAGCAAAAGCCTCTATGAATTACTCCCAAAGGTCTGTTTGACCTTTCATGTTCAAGCTGTTGTACAGTGCGTCCTATTTCAGTTCTTTAATGAAATCTTATGATTTCCCAAACTTGATCAACTGAGGGCCAATACTTAAAGATGCAAATGCAAACTCTTGTACTTAGAGCAAAGAAAGGATTGCCTCTGTGCATGATGGATCAGTCTTAGTTCAATAGCAGTTCAAGTGAATAAGTCTCAGAGAGTAGGTGGCTTACAGTCCTGGCATGTGTCCACAGTGTGATGTACTAACAAAATAATTTAAGCAAGCAGTTTTTTTAAGATGTCATTTTTCTTATTATAAAAAAGGCATATGGTTATTGTAGAACATTTTAAAATATTTATATATTTATTTTAATACGCACACACACAAATACGAAAATCATCCTAAGTCTCACAACCTGGAAGGAAGCCAGATAATATGAGACCTTAGATTCAAAGCTTCATGAAGGCAGGGATCTCCACGTAAGGATTAGCAAAGACACATGATCCCTGCCCTTAAGGAGTTTAGCAGGTGCTCCTCTCTTCAAGTGTCACCTTCTCAGGCAGTCCCTGAACACTCTATTTTAAATTTCTCGCCAACACTCCCAGTTTAACTTTCTCCATAGTACTGATCATGTTTGAACATTTATGTACGCTGAATAAATGTATTTATTCATGTGTCATACTAAGAAAACTAGCAGATCATAAGTGATTCATTTGATTCCATATTACATCTTCTTCTTATTTATGTTCTTTATTATCTCTCTAGTCTCACTAAGATGTTGGTTTGCTATGATATTCCCAGAGTTTAAACAGTGCCTGTCACAGAGAAGGCAACCAGTAAATATTTGCTGACTGAATTAAAGAGTAAAAAAGACTGCAATGTACCTCTTTTCTAATAAACTCCCTGTCTCATAAGAAAGGACTGGGTAAATAAGTTACGATTCTTCTATAAAGTGAAATATACTAAAAATATGTATCTCTACAATTAACAAGAAACAGTAAAATTTCCATGATGTTATTAGATTTTTGAAAGTCAGATTATAAAAGAACATACATAATATGATCCCATTTTCAATCTATTTGAATATTCATACTGATTTATTTGAATTTATTTGAATATTCATACTGATACATAGTACCTGCTATATGTCTGCCATATGTGCTAGGGTCACATAGATGAAAAAAGTGTGCTCAAGAAACAGACATATAGAAAGATAATGACGGTATAATTTGATAAGCCCTGTGACAAATACATGTGCATTCCTCCTGCTTTGGGAGAGGTCTGGCTTCTTGGGAAAATGGGTAGGGAACAGATATCTCATTAGAGAAAAGGCATTTTATACCTACACATTGACTTTAATGGCAAAGCTGTCAGGAGAAATGTTATCTTGTTGATGTATGTGATGATGCAATCTTCTACTTATCATTCAAAAGCACAGCCACTATTTCTATCTAAATTATTCCTGACCACAATGAGATCTTGCAAAGAAATATAGATTATAACTGTTCTGAGATCTCTAACTTTGTGCTGATTATAGGTGGGGAAGAGCGTGGAGATCCAGAGGATTGCAAAGAAGCATGTTTTTGCTTTGAGTGCACATTCCATTCCATGGCGCTGTGTCTGCTATGGTACTGGAATTGCAGGAAGACTTTTTTTTTTTTTTTTTTGCTCCCCTCCCCCCCTCCGCCCCGCCTCCCTTATTAACACCAAGGAAAACAGAGACTTAATAACACCAAGGAAAACAGAGACTTGGTAACTCAATCTGACACAATCCACCCTGTTTGTCTTCAGTACAATGTGTCATTTCCAAGTTCATCCAGTATCTTCCATTACAGGGTGGGGAGCAGCTAAGAATAGCTCGCAGAACTTGACTCTTCTCCTTGCCGGGAAGCGCTGAACCAACAGCGTGACTCACTACGGATGTAAATTCTTGTGAGAGCACTGATAAAGAAGGACACTTTCAGCAAAGGAAGGAGAGAGAACCTTTTAACTTTTAAAGTTGCTATGCCTGCTGTGGACTTGCCCATCCTTGGTCTTTTTGTGAGAAAGAGCAAACTCGCAGGTAGGCAACACTCAAGCATCAGTGAATGCCACGTGGCTAAATTTCTCGCACGCAGCTCAAGTAACAAAGTTGGATGCTTTCAATTAAATAAAATTTAAACTCTGAAATAAGCTTTGGTCATAAACAGCACCACGGGCTTAGTTAGGTAGCAGAGCCAAGCTTCAACAGCCTGGGAGTGCTGTCCATCTGCATTTCCTCATTCCTTTATTGTTTACTATATTAGCTACTCAGCAAACCATCTTGGAATATCTCAAATGGATACAATGCCCAAATACACACTGAAAAATCAGGAAATAAAATGAAAAGAATAATAATAGGGAAAGTTTTGCAGCTACTGTGCTAGGCCCTTCACTTCAATTTTCTAATTTAATTTTCACAACAACTCTAAATTAAGTTCAGTTACTTGCCCACAGTCACAAAATGAGTAATCATGATAGTATTCTACAATTTGCCATTACTTTCTTCCATTTTAATTTCACAACCACCTGCTATGGTAAATCAAGAAATTAATATCATGTCACTTGAACTTTATAGTGAGATTTTGCACACAATTCCCTGCTAATGATAAGTAAGACTATTAATTCAAACTTCATATTGCATTTCACCTAGAATGAGAATTAGGAGAAAAGAAAGATTTTTTTTTCTCTGAACTGTGAAAGAAGAGCCATCATGAATGTTTACCATTCTCACATGAGGTTTTAAAGGGAGAAAATATAAAGATCATCTCTTTAACATTCAAAAGTTCCAGTGCCATGCACATTCTTTCATGTAGCCAACAGCATGAGTACAGAAACACGAAAGTTCAGGGTATGTTTGTAAACACAGCAGTCGCGGATCCATAAGCATTCATGTGAAAGGTAAGTGTATAAAAATAGTGCGAGGTAAAGAATATCAGGAGATCTTACTGTCTTCAATAGGCTTTCGGAATTCTCAAAATCTCAGGGTGTAGGGGACGAATGCCACAATGCTCATGCAACCTGTCAGAATAGAAGAAATGTATTCCATTGCCTACTGTAACCATTAGGGGCAAAAGACAAATTTCCTCTTCCACCATTTTGTGTTCTGGCATCAAAAACTTTGAATTGGACCATAAAGATATTCAATCCAGCACTGTTTAAATGAGCAAAATTAAAAAAACCCACAAAATTATAAACAATCTAAACGTCAAGCAGCAGACTGTCAAATAAATTGTAACATCCAAGCCATGGAATGCTACTTCAACAAATTCACATTATAGAGGAATACTTAATGCAACAAGAATGTCCAGATATGTTAAGTGGGGAAAAAAACAGGTTATCAAACACTGCATATAGAATTAATACGTGTGTATGTATATGTGCTTGTGTGTATGTGTATATAAAGCAAAATTATACACTCAAGGCATTAGAGTTATCGCCAGCTGGTGAGGTTAAAAAAAAAATTTACATGTGTTTTTATTTTCTTTCTTTTGCTTATTTGTGCTTTAAACCTTTACTACAGAGAACATGTATTACTTTTGTAAAGTAAAAAAAAAAATCTATGTACTTAATGTATGTACAAGGGTAATTCTTAATTCTTTACCTGGAGAAAGGGAATTTAAAGGAGACACCAAGATTCAGATGTTTACTCAGAACAAAAATGGGTAAATGAATGTAAATGCCCTCTTGTTCTGAAACAAAATCTCCCATTGCGAAAAACCCTATCTACTGGATAATTCACTCAAACCCTCCTGAAACCGATAGTCAAATATAAATTCATTTCATTCTGAGACCATTCTTATGTCATCATCAACATTTCAGTGAAAACACATGCAATGTTGGACTTCAGCACAATAAAATTTCATATCATATATATTTTAAATAACTGAAGAATAAACTTTTTAATTTCTTTTGGACATTACCTCACAGGGACACTTCAAAAACCAATAATTACTTCACTGAAGCCACAACTAATCGACATCAGGTTATTAGTTGAATTCAAGACGTAACTGACATGAGAGCTGACTCTATACAATTTTGAATAATGCCTTAAAGACAGCCTGGAGGTAGGGTTAGGGGTGGGTGGTAGTATGTAGCTGAGCACCATGGAACCTGTCTTATAGGGTAAGGAAGCGCCTCTCCATACTAAGCCTGTATGTTAATCATGCTTTACCCTCTCCGCACAAGTAAATAGGGTGTGGCCCAATTTGCTTCCCCTCATCTAACATTTATCTTTGTGGGAAATGAAGGGTAGGGTAATATTGATTATAAAAACAAATACCATCAGACTAACCCCGCAGAAATGTGTGCCAACATTTCTGCAATTTAATCATGAACCAATGGTATCAGTCAACAGATAATACCAGGACTTAGTAACACTAGACCTCTGACCCAGCAGAGCTCGGACCACACACATGGGTTCACATTTACAAAAGTTGTGTTCACTTATGCTCCTGGTTGTCTGCTCTTTCTATAAGGCAGATGCTTTCCGCCTTTGCAGTACATTAGAACCACCTGAGGAGGATTGTTAAAACACCAATGCCAGAGCCCCACCCACAGAGATCAGCTTTCCATTGGTGTTCGGTGGTGCCAGGTTTTTTCTGAAAGTCCCAGAGGATTATAACTTTTAGCCAAGGTTGAGAATCCTGATTCAGTGTTAGGACTACGTCTATTCATATTTAAGCCATTAATGTCTAATTCTTTTTAGACAAATTTTGTAGTTTGATTCCACAGATCTTCAAGGAAAGTCTAAAATTCTCCAGACAACCCAGGGCAACACCAGCATTTCCTTTTCAAGCATGACACTCCAGCCTTCCTCACTGTCCCTGACTTTCTCTAGGAGCAGCTCTGAATACTGAGTCTTGGCTGTTGAAGAGCAGGCTGCCAACACCAAAAATTCAACTCTACCTAGAGACTTCAGAGGGAAAGACGTCATCTAAAACTCAGGCAATTCAGGACTCCTTCCCCATTCTGCTCTTCTCCAGTAACTAACAGGTAGAGCAGTTCCTCCTACCCCACAGAGGACACATTCCAAGACCCCCAGTGGATGCCTGAAACCACAGATAGTACCTAACCCTATATATACTGTTTTTGTCTTCCTATACATGCATACCTATGATAAAGTATAATTTATAAATTAGGCACAGTAAGAGATTAACAACAAGAACTGATAATACAATAGACCAATTATAACAATATACTGTAATAAAAGTCATGAGAGCCGGGTCTCTCTCTCTCTCTCTCCCTCTCAAAATATCTTAGTGTGTTGTACTCACCCTTTCTCTTGTTCTGATGTGATCTGATAAAATGCCTATGTGGTGAGATGACATGAAGTGAATGACGCAGGCATGGTGATGCAGCATTAAGCTACTACTGACTTTCTGACAATACATCAGAAGGCGGATCATCTGCTTCTAGACCACAGTTGAACTCAAGTAACTGAAACTGTGGAAAGCGAAACCATGGGTGAGGGGGATCGACTGTATTACCAGTCTACGTTTGACGCTTACCCATGTTGCTGGAGGCTCAGCCTAGACACCTTCATCTGTGTCCTGTGGAAACCCTCTTCTGCTGAGGGGACACGTATATTTATCTTGTGCCTTGATCAGTCCGTTTACCTCCTCTGCAATAACTAAAACCTGTCTCTTCTTCCCTTGTGGTCCCTTTCTCCTTAAACATCTCTCTAATAGAGAGAAGGAACACAGTGGCCCTTACACCTTGCCATCACCCTCTTTCATGAGCACACGCCTACTGGAAACTGGAGGTATGTCGAGGCACCCCTTAATTCCTGATTTGCAATCATCGTTCTCTGCCATCTCTTCAAAACCTCTGTTTTCTCAAAATCTACATTCACCACAAGCACCGTCTCTTCCCAGCCCATGACAGATGGTACAGATCCGTCATCTTCTGGCTACAGGACCATCACCCACCACCCTTGATGATTTTAGCATCTTTAATCCAGTCTCTTCTATGTCCTAAAGGGGACACAGATCATAGCACCTTTTCAGAACCCTAACCTCAAGGTAGAACCTGACCTTTTCAGTCAAGACCACTTTTATTTCCACTGTATTTCAACCACCCGTGGACAGATATCACCACATCTTGGGCCCTCAGTGGGAACAACTCCTCTTTCATGTCTAACTCTGGAAGTACCTCTTGTTCACATTACAACCTTCCTTCTTCCTATAGGATTCTCATGGTTTTCTTCACTAACGAGCTAAGCTTCTGCAAAAGGAGTCGGATCATCTGCCCCCACTTTCTCACCCACCATTTATGATATAATCCTTGGAGGCTGTAGAGCTAACTACTACAGTTGCTAGAGAAGTTAGGAGCACAGTCCTGATTTTGTGTCCTATGTGTGGCACATGGTGTGACCCTAGGAAACATTTTTTATCTCATAGACTGTTTTCCCTCTATAAAGGGGGAGCAGTGACGATCTCGACTTCACGACTATTGCTGAGAGAACTGATGATCTAAGGCAACTGACGTGTTGAGCACAGTAACTGTCACACAATGAACCCCTAACACATGCTACATTCTCCTCTTGTTGGTGGTATTATTTTTCCGTTATTCTCTGTTCTATACCCACATGCCCTTGGAATGCCTCTGTTGGAGCTCAGCAGTGACACCAAGTCAGTGGGCCAGTAGGTTTTAACCCTTACCTGTCTGCAGGGCTCTGTCCTTCTTGGGCTCCTCTCTTCTTTCCTCTCTGTTAACTGTCTGCCATCATATTTTTTACTTCACCCTTCGAATGTAGGCATTTGTTCTCTATAGAAGTACTCACTCCCTCTATTGGTTAAGATTATTATTCATAGGCACTTACTGTTCTAGCTCCAATTTTGCATTTCCAAATCCCTGCTGCAATATCTTCCCATGCTAATTTCGCAGGAGCTCAGGCTAAATGCCTACAACAGAATTTGTCTCATGTCCACAGGACTTGCTCTTCCTCAATGAATAAGAGAACTGTCCTCCTGCCTCCAGGCTCATAGCTTCCATCCTCTATCGCTCCCTCTCCTGGTGGCCAATGATGTGTCAAGTCCTACAAGTTTTGCCTCTGTAACATCCATCTCCTTTCCATTCATGGACCATTTCTATTGTTCAGTTCCCTAACACCTGTCTCAAGCAAAGTTTCTGATCCATCTTCTGTGTAACTTTGATACTGACTGTGAATTACAGCTTCAAAGAAATTACTCTAGAAATGTGAATATTTCAGCCATGAGTAACTTTCATGTGAAAGACTCTGCACCAAATTCTTCAGTCTATAAACTCATTTTTATTGCCTTATTTCTAAACACCATAGTTACTTGAGTTGAATATGGGTCAGATAACTGACTTTCTTTTTTGTTTTCAATCTAACATAAAGCACTTCCAAACACTCAACTATTTGCTATTACTGTTCTCCCTCAGTAAGTGCCAAGTTAGCTCAATTATAGTTAATTTTCAAGAACAGACAAAAGCTATCCTCAGCAACAAGCAGATATAATTTCATGAGTTAAGAAATTTCTCTGTCCCTGGCTCACTGGTAATGAGGTATTATATCCAAGGTGTTCCCTCATGATCATTTGAAAAAATAGGCAAAAGAATGTTAATTTTGACAACTTGTCATAGTAAAATAATGGCTACACTCTTAGTGTCAAATAATAGTAGACTGTTTAAATAACTTAGAATACAGTCATGTAATACAAAACCATGAAAATATTAAATTTAGCTTATCAACATGTTTAAAAATATAGAAAATATTACAATTTAAGAGAAAACTATAGTGTAAAACTTACAAGATGATTCCATTTTTTTATATGAAGAATATATATCAAGGTTAGCAGAGGTAGTCTAAGAGATGAGGTCATGGGAATTTTTCTTTTTGTTTGACCGTATTTTCCACATCTTCTACAACAAAAATTATTAAATTATAGGAAAGAAAAAAAGGAATTTTCATCTTAGTAATACTAGCCCCCTCTCTCAAAAAAGTAATGCTTATGCCTTAAAAATAGATTTCTATTGGTCCACATTTAAAGTTAATATAAATTAGGTTATCCAACATTTGTGAAAATCATATTTTGATGGACTCTTGGGAAAAAGAGGGTATGAGTTTCTGAAGACACTGGAAATAAGGGAAATATGGCCATCAATGACTGGGCTGCTCAAAGAAAGGATAAAAGTGCTAACTTCCCCACTTAGTAATCTTGGCTAGAGAGAGCCTGCCACCCATTACAGCTGACCTTAAAAAAAAAAAAAGCAAAATTAGAGGTCTCTGCCAAATAGGCTGTTATTCTCCCAATATCCGTGGCAACTCTACCTGCATAATAAAATAGGTCATGATGATTCACAAGGAATCAAATTTATATTTTTGTCACTAACATATTCCTTGAGAAATTCAAAGCTCTCAAAATTTGGTCATGGATACTGTGCTACCATGCCTCATGAATTTCTAATGAGGGAAATATAATTCAACAATTTGAAGCCAAGTTTAAAATAACTTTAAAATAAATATAACATTTTTAAAGAAAAATCTAGAATTTCTTACATGTCAAATTTTGTGTATAATCCCACAAACTATTTCCTGTTATACCACCTCAACATGCAATTTTATCCTACTCTTGCTCATCACAGATCGGAAGAAAACTGGTGCACCTAAGCAGCACTAGAGAAAAACTTTTAAAGGAATTTTTCAAATAGAAATGCTTGGTTCCCTGAGTCCTTCCCACTGGTCAGCTCCTACCATTTCTTTCTAATACACATGGCATTAATTTCACTGGTTCCATACCCCCTAAGGAAAGAACAAATTAAGTAATGGTTTTAGGATAAATCTTAAGGTCTTCTTTTGAAATAATGTTATATTGAAAAAAAAAAAAAAAGGTCTACTACTAATGGAAAAGATTGCTCTCAAACACCCAAAAATAAATTGGTGAAAACAGCCATGCATGTGACCTACATATCTGAACAATAACCAGCCAGGGGCCACTTGCTTGAAATATTTCCTAAATGTTGCCATGTTTCAAAAAAAACAAAAAACCTGAAGAGTATACTTTAAGCAATATTGAGAGATCCCAGGACACACCGTTTCCCATGTGGGCCAGAGCAATCACACTTAATTGGAAAGAGATACAGTTCCACATCACACCAATAACACACGTCATGTTTACAATCAAGGCAAGGCTGTGAAGGATGGCTGCTTGGCATTCTGCTTGCATTCACTCCTAAAGGATTTTGGCAGCTTTTAAAATTGACTGTGGCTTTTAATTCTTGAACCTGGAACCACCAAGGTGATTGGCACATTTGTCAAATTTAAGGACTCAATACTTAAAAGGACCCGACTGTTTATCATATTTGCTGTGAATTGTTAGGTCTGTACTAGCAACACAATGATAATGTTAAGTGTTCTTTTTTAAAAGTCCAAGAGATTTGGCTTGTACTCTACTTGCAAAGGAAGAAAGAAGCACTAAAGTCATCATCTCTTTGGTCACTCTTCAAGAGAGAGTAGCAAAACACGTAACTTCTCAGAGATCTGGATCTCCTTGGTTCCAAGCCAATCCCCCATTCCAGTCCACCTGACCTTACAGTTTTGGGCTAAGTGAGGCTCTAACTTGCTCCTTGCTTCCAGTTTCTCTTTATTCTCTTCCATTCCAAACACTGTTTCCATACTAAGTTTTCCATAATGCTATCTTTCGCATTTTGGTCATTTGACTTTCCCTTAAGTTAGTTAAGACTGGATTTCCACTGCTTACTTAAGATTTGCTCTCCCATACAATTCCCTCACTTCTTTCTTCATGGTAGCTTATCACTAACTGGCAACCTGTTCCCTAATACTAAGAGTGAAACCAGCCCATCTCTGTGCCAGATAACCTCCTCTGTGCTGGCTGGGTTGGTTGGGTCCCTCTTCCCCTCCCCACTCAGTTTGCTTTACATAGAGGTGGAAGCAGAATATACTTGGCACAAAACATTAGAGTCATAGGGCTGTGAGTAGAGTAGCTTTCCTTAGAGAGGGTTGAGGGTAAGCAAGAATAAAAATATCTGGAATAAACCCAAACACCAGGAAGAGAAATTCTATAGACACCAGGCTTGGCATGCTGTGCTGAGCGTCTTCAATTCAACTTAAAAAAATTGACTTTTTGATTCATTACAGTTTAACTAACCTAAGGGAGATAGGTAAAAACTCTTATTAATTTAAAACACGATTTTACTTTAAAACTAATACAAACGTGTCATGTAGCAAAATGAAAAATGTGCATTCCTTTTTATTCCTTTATTCCTTTTAAAGATAAAATTAAGATATTTTCTTTTCTTTTATTTTATTATGTTAAGTTAGTCACCATACATCATTAGTTTTTGATGTAGTGATCCACGCTTCATTGTTTCCATATAACACCTAGTGCTCCATGCAGTTTGTGCCCTCTTTAACACCCATCACCGGGCTAACCCATGCCCCCCCACCAACACCCTCAGTTTGTTGCTCAGAGTCCCTAGTCTCTCATGGTCCATCTCTCCCTCCGATTTCCCCCCCTTCGTTTTTCCCTTCCTTCTCCTAATGTCCTCCATGAAAAAATGTTCATCATCATTAGCCATCAGGGAAATTCAAATCAAAACCACATTGAGATACCACCTTACACCAGTTAGAATGGCAAAAATTGACAAGGCAAGAAATTAAGGTATTTTCTAAAAAGGTCCAGCTTGGAGGAGACAGCATTGGGCTATACAAAGCATTTGGGGTACATGTTCCCACTCCTCTGAGACTACCTCAAAGGAAGCAGCCCTGGTCGTCTAAAGAAGGTTTAGGAGTATTGTAGGAAAGGGGTGCGGTGAGGTGCTATGCTGGCAGAAATCTCAGAGCACACAGGTAGAAAATCTCTCGCTATCTTGAGACTTTTGCCTACAGTTGATACCAAACTTACATAACCAGCTCTAAATCTTTCCAGATGATACCTTACTCCCTGTTATATTTCATGTCTCCTTTCCCATTCATTATCTCTTCTCTATGTCCCAGCACAGGTAGAAATTCATTACTGTTGATGAGGATGAGGATGATCATGGTGATTTATATATATATTGGCTTAATTGAATGAAGCAATGTCCAGGTAGCAGTAAAACGTTGCTTCTTGGTGTTGTCTGTGAGGGTGTTTCTGCAGGAAATTAGCATTTGAATCAGTAGACTGAGGAAAGAAGATCCACCTTCACCATTGGGGTGGGGGGGAGGCACATCATTCAATCCTTTGCTGAATAGCACGAAAAGGTGGAGGAAGGAAGAATTCTCTCTCTCTTCTTGGATGCCCATCTTCTGCCCTCAAACATCAGAGCTCCTCCTCATTCTTTGGCCTTTGGACTTGAACTGAATTCTACCTCTGGTCTTTCTGGTTCTCCAGCCTGCAGACAGCTTATTGTGGCAGATCCCAGCCCCCACAGTCATGCAAGCCGTTCCCCATGATGCATCTCTGCTTATGAAGACAGGCAGATAGGTAGATAGATTAAATAGACTAGAGAGATAATAAGTAGCTGGTAGATCACTAGATCAATAGATATCCTAGCGGTTCTGTTTCTCTGGAGAACATTGACTAATGAAATGATGAGGATGATAATAATGCTGGTAATGACTAGATTCCTACCTTTCCAGTTTTCAAGACATTGTGATATATATTACCAATTTATACATAGCTTTATATATATGCACACACATACCTATATACATCTATACCTTTACACAGATATAACCTATATTCATACCTCTCTGTATATTATATGTAGATATTACCATGGTGTCTTAGCAGTTATCATGTCAGGCTTATGGCGGAGGAACTTCATTCCTAACTTAGACATGAGGAAATGAAGGGAGAGAGGGTGGGTAAGCTGTCGCTAGTCAGGACAGAGCCCGTGACTAAAGGTCTGCTGCCCTTGCCGTTTGTCTACAATTCTGCTGTTCTTTGTTTCCTCAACACGTTTAGCTTGTATCACAGAATACTGGTGCACAGACACTTTGTAAATGATCCTATGTAATTTCACATTTTATCCCCAACTAGATTACAGCTGCCTGATGACAACCTGTTATTATCCTGTTCAATTTCTTGCCTACTGTTGTCCTAAGAGTCAGGACTTAAAAAAAAAAAATAATGTTTGGGACCCTAAAATCGGTTGCTAAGGAAATAAGCTGAAAATGCAGCCATAAATAAGTAAATATATTTATTGAAAGCAAAAAAAAAAGGGGGCGTCTGGGTGGCTCAGACGGTTAAGCATCTGCCTTCGGCTCAGGTCATGATCCCAGGGTCCTGGGATCGAGTCCCGCATCGGGCTCCCTGCTCCTTGGGAGCCTGCTTCTCCCTCTGCTTCTCTCTCTCTGTCTCTCATGAATAAATAAACAAAATGTTAAAAAAAAAAAAAAAAAAAAAAGAAGACATACAAAGATGAAGACAAAGAAGAAGAAACAGGAGGAAGAGAAGGAGAAAGAGGACAGAGACTGCTCCACCCTTCTCATACCTCTCCTAGCTAGAAAATCACACACACACACACACACACACACACACACATGCCTTAGGGAATGGGAGGATCTTGATCCAGACAATGTTTGGACCAACTAGGGAGGTTGTTGTCAGTTGTTTATTCACAGAAAGGCTGAGTGTAAAAACCACAAACACAGAAAACGTTGAGATAGAAGCCGAAGGAAATCCCAGTGGACACTGCTATTTTGGTCATCACAATAGCATGTGCTTTGAGCATTTTGTATCCCAAATCCAGGGAATCTAAATGAGCTTCAATGAATAGGACAGCCTATAAAACCAGGACTTAGCCACTCAAAATGCTGACAGTGGGCCTTTGAAAAACACTAGTCTAATCAATGGCCAAATTCGCTGGCAATGGCAAAACTACTTGAATAGACACTTAACCAATGATACACAAATGTCAAATCTGCACATGAAAAGATAGTCAATATCATTAGCTATTAGGAATGCAAGTTAGAAGCATGATGAGATACCAGCACACACCTACTAGAATGGCTATAACAAAAAAATTCTGAAAATATCAAGTGCAGGTAAGGATAAAGAGCTACTAGAATTCTCACACATTGCTGGTGGGAATGCCAAATGGTTTCTCCACTATGAGGAAACAGTTTGGCAATTTCTTATAAAGGTAGACATATACTTCTCTGACCCAGAAAGTCCTCTCCTACTTATTGACCCTAGAGAAAGAGGGGCTGACATTCACACAAAAATCTGTACACTCTTGTTTGTAACAGCTCTATTCATAATAGCCCCAAACTAGAAACAACCCAAATGCCTTTCAGAAGGTGAACTTAGGTTAAATAAACTGAAACATCTAGGGACACGTGGGTGGCTCAGTTGGTTAAGCATCTGCCTTCAGCTCAGGTCATGATCCCAGGGTCCCAGGATGGAGCCCCTGCATGGAGCCCTGAATCAAGCTCCCTGCTCAGCAGGGAGTCAGCTTCCTCCTCTCCCTCTGCCCCTACCCCCTGCTTGTGTGTGCTCTTTCTCTCTCTCAAATAAATAAATAAAATCTTAAAAAAAAAAAAACCTTAAACATCTGTACAGTGCAATCTTATGTAACAGTAAAGACACAAAGTATTAATCTATTGAGGCACGCAATCACTTGGATGGATCTTCAAGGTTTTATACTGAGTGAAAGAAGCCAGTCTCAAAAGGTTACATGCTATACCATTCTATTGGTATGACATTCTCAAAAAGACATAACTATAGTTTCAGAGAATAGATCCACTGATCTATTCTGCTGCCAGGGGTTAAGAGAAAAGGAAGATATAACTACAAAAGGGCAATTCTGAAACTACATACTGTATCCCCACAAGGGAGTTTTTGATAAAGTGATTGCGCTGTTCTGTACCCAGATGGCAGTGTATACAAATCTATAGACGTGTTAAAATTTATAGAACTGTTTACAAAAAAGTCAATTACACTGTATGCTAATTTAAAATAAGAGTAGGGTACCTGGGTGGCTCAGTCAGTTACGCATCCAGCTCTTTATTTCAGCTCAGGTCATGATCTCATGAGATTCTCTCTCTCTCCCTCCATTTGGTCCCACTGTTCCTCCCCACCCCATCCATGTGTTTTCTCTCTCTCTCTCTCTCAATAAAATAAAGTACAATTAAGAATAAGAAAAATAATTACCAGACGTATTTGTTCAATAACTTTTCACTCTGCAGCAGGATTCTCAGAAACAAATTAAGGTTATTTAGCAAAGAATAAATGCATACATTAGAAAGGAAGAGCATAAAAGAAAAAGCCACTGGGAGATTTGAGTGGGGAGAAATCATTTCTGGATAAGAATGAGGACATAGTTAAAAGGTAGCTTGGATCTTGGAAGATTGGTAGATTTTTTTAAATTTTTTAATTTTTTAACATTATCAGTACTACAGAAATAATATTTGCCATGTAACACAGTCCAACAACACAGAAGTGTATAACTAAATAGTAAAAGCCACACAAACACACATACACACCAATACAACCCTATCACTGCTAATCCCACTCCCCTTGGTAACCATTGTTAACTTGGACATAGCTCAGTTTATATCCTCCCAAACATTTTTCAATGTATATATGAAGAATATATTCATACAGTTTATTGACCAGACTGAAATCAGTAAAAATGATTATATTTTACAGGCATGAAATGATTGTATTTTTCTCCAATGCCTGTAACCATACTCTCTCAGATTTTTCTTTATCACCCTTAAAAAACAGCTTGAGAAGATTCCATAATTTGAGGTGCCTTTCAGCCACTATGACTAACTCACTAAATTTATTTAGAGCAGCAGTTTTTAGGGGGAAACCTGAAATGATCTCATGTAATTCTGAACATGTCAAAAATAATATACACTTGAAACTAATATAACATTTATGTTAATTATGGTTCAATAAAAAATAATTAAAATTTTAAAAACAAAATAAAAATTGCAAAAAAATGCAAGAGTAGAAAAAAACAAATCTGTCTAGGTTAATAATATGTATATGCTGTCAAATACGCATGTTTAGCTAAATTAATAGTATATGCATAGACTTTTGATTGTTTCATCTATATCCCAAAAGATTTACATATTCAAAGTAACCCTCAAAAACTTTATGGTGTCCCTATCAGAAAAATGGGGAATAACCTCACTTACCTCACATTCAGGGCCACTTCGTGTCATATATATATATACAAACATAATGCTTCGGTTTTATTTTTTAACAAAAAGGGAATACACATAAGATCTGTTATTTTCTTATCTCTTTTTCCTTACTTAACAATATGGTATTGATAAGTTGTCAATGTAACCAGATCTCATTTTTTTAATGACCTATGGTTAACCTGCCACACAATAATAAGCAATTAGATTGTTTCCTGATTTTGCTATTACAAAATATTGTTACAGGAAAGGTTTATATACTTTGTGTATTAGTTTCCTAGGGCTGCTGTAACAAATTAGTGCAAACTTGGTGTCTTAAAACAACAGGTGTATATATTCCCTCATAGTTCTGGAAGCCAGAAGTCCAAAATGAAGCTGTTGGCAGGGCCAAGCTGTCTCTGAAGGCTCTAGGGGGCAGGCCTTGCCTCTTCCAGCTCCTGGTGGCTCCAGCTGGTGCTCGGGTTGTGGCAAAAGAACTCCAATGTCGGCCTCCATCTTCGGATGGCTTTCTCCCATGTCTGTCTTCTCCACTTTTCTTAGGACACTTGTCTTGGGATTCAGACCCTAATCCAGGAAGATCTCATCTTAAATTCCCTAACTTAATTATACCCACAAAGACCTTTGTTTCAAATAAGGTCATAGGCTGGCCATATCTTTTGGGAGCACAAGGCACCATTTAACTCACTAGACCTCAGAACATATGAGCAAGGAGCCTGTAAGATTTTGTTGAAAGTGGCCTAACTAGACTATAAAGTACTTACATTCAAATTGTGTTAGATACTTCACCAACTCTGGATACCATTGGTTTCTTTCATGTTTGCTAATAAAAATGGTTAAAATGGTGCCTTGTTTTAATTTGAACTTCTATGATAATTAATGAGAATAAACATCTTTTTGCATCCTCATCGGCATTTTCTGTTTCTTCTGGCTCATGCTCTTTGTTTATTCCTTTACTGTGTGTGGTGTTTTTTTTAATTTTATTTTACTCATTTTTCCTCACTGATTTGTAATTGCTCTTGACTGGTAAGACTTGGATATATGAAAGAAAAACAAGTGAAGATTTTGAAAGCTGACCTCTCCTTTCTTCTGGGGGCTCTGGGTGTGAACAATTCAGGTCTGGAATTTGGGTGAGGAGCTATGGCTTCCCACTGTAGAAACTCAGGTCATGCCTCTGGTCACCAGAACTAAGGTTGGTTTGTTGGTTGGTTGGTTGGTTGGTTTTGTTGTCCAGATCAAGGAGGGCTCTAATCAGTGGCCCCTCTCCACTAAGCATTATTACATAATAGCTAAAATCATAGGCTCTGAGTCAAACATGCCTTCAAGAAAAGACCGCGCCCGTTCCTCACTGTGCTCCTGGGACAAGTCGACCTTGCACAGTTTGTTTCCTCATTTGCAAAATGAGAAATATATAAAAATAAAATACTGAAAACCCCTTGAACCTATCTTTCAGTGGATAATTCTCTCCCTTGTCTCCTCCCCATCAAGTGTTAGAATGAAGAGAGGCTTTCCTGAAGATTTTTGAGTGGCCACCATCTGCTCTCTCACCTCTAACAATCTCTATTTCTTCATCCTGTTTTATTTTCTTTTCCCATTATTGTTACTTGAAATTACCTTGTCTATTTATTTATTTAACGGATTATAGTCAGCCCTCTCGTCACCCTCCTCTGTAATGCTAGTCCCATGAAGGCTGTGACCTGGTTGGTCACATCCACTCTACATTCACAAGACCTAAAGCCTTGCCTGATACACAGTAGATGCTCAAAAGATCTTTTTAAGCAGATGAATGAATTATTAGTGAATGAATGAAGTAGCCTTCTACATAATAAGTGTTCAACAATGATAATGAGAATCAATATCTAAATTTCTATGATTCTGCTTGTTCAATTAATTAAGAAGCCCATTAGACTGAGGTTGCTTCAGTGCTTAGTAGCCTCTGTAAGCCGACCAAAACCTAAGCCTGTAATGCCTCAAGGTTAAGAAATTGAAAGCTAAAGACAACCAATCACATAGAGCCAACTAGAGTTTCCCATATAAGGCAACTGTTTAAGCTTTAACCGGACAAATAACGTCCTTGCTTTGCTTCTGCCTCATCCTATAAAAGTCTTTCCCTAGCTCCTATAGGTGGAACATAACTAACCACTTCCAGTTTGGCATTGCCCACTTCAAATCAATTTTTGCTCAAACTCAACATTTTTAATATGCCTCATTTTATCTTTTAACATACTATATTCAATACTATATAGAATACACACTCTATATATACACACTACACACACACACACACAAGATGTAACTTGCTAACCAGGATCTGTGCTCCCAAATCCTCTTTCAGGTCAAATGTATTGTGTTGGCATTATAGTCACTATCTGCTAAGCAGGTACTTTATTATTTTTCAATGTTCTAGCTATCTTAAAGTGAAGAAGTCTGTAGTTATTATTCAGTTTTGGTCTAAAGACAGTTAACATTTTAGCATGGCTGACCAGTTCAACATATAACTCACTATCACACAGAACACACGCTGTATGTATTACATTACCTCTATTCTTTTCAACTGCATTTAATAGTTCATTTTATAGGGTGTGGGCCAGAGGAAATGAGTGAAGGTGGTCAAAGGTACAAACTTCTAGGAATAAGATTAATAAGATCTCAGGATGTAATGTGCAGCAGGGTGACTATAAAATAAATCAAAAGAGACTGGGAGATTTACGGGCAGAATTAAAATATTAGTGCTCTTAATGATCACATCTTGCTTGTTTAGGTCACTAAGTGAACCAACACCATTCAGTTTCACATATGGGGCTAGCATCCATTCCCTCATACGAAACCAAATTCACAGTTCAGCCCCATTCCATAAAAATTTTCTAATTGGTGTTTTTGTTACTGATATTCATTTCATTCCATCTTTAAACCTGACAGACACCATTACCTCCACTCGCACCAGGACAGAGGACTTTTCATTTGGAAAAACAGGTGAGTTCTGGCTTTAAGATCAGTCTGGGCCATTAACGCAATTCAATAACATTCACTCATTTTAAATCCAACATATTTATTCCCCTTAGCTATTTTATTTGCGTTTGTTTGTTTTTAAATGGCAGCTCCCAGCATGATTTTCAGAGGAGAATGATTTAAAGTTCATAAAATGTCATCACACAGTACCACTTTCTCTAACAAATTACCCAGGAAATAAAGATGAAAGTCAAACATAAATGACTTAAACTTTTTTATGTAACATGATCTAAAATTACTAGAAACATCAGATTTCCAAAGATCTCACACAATTTTGCTCACATCCTTTATTAGTGAAATTTTTATTGTTCGAAGATGCAAAGCATGTCTATCTTCAAAAATTATTCAAATTGGTTTTACAGATTTTTGTGATTATTATGCATCTTCTATTCCAACCAGAGGTAAATTTTCCAAAAGTAACTCTATTTTTATTAACTTACATGACAGGACTATGGTCTTTTTGAGATTCTCTCTGAGTTGAGTTCTGATAAAACACACAAGTTACCTCTAACCAGAAGTTTCACTAATAAGAATTCCTCCAAAAGAACATTCTGAACACCTAATACATTACAATTTCTCAGTTACCACTTACAACACATCCAGTTCCGTGAGAGAAAAAGAAATTTCAGATTCTAAAGGAACATGAAGCAAGGCTATGAGGTAAAAATGAAACAATGCATATACAAATCCCAAGGACTGTGCCTATCTGCATAATATGTCCTCAAACCTTTGTTAGTTTTAAGTCTAATTTCCTCATGTGAAAAGTAAATGCGCCTACTTACATATGTGATAAGAATTATAAAATAGAAAAAAAAATTTAATTTTAGTGTTTGTAATATAACAAAGATCAGTTTGTTTGCTAGATGGGAAAATTAGGACTCTGAAAGAAGCAAAAGAAAACAGAATATGCTACATGCTAAGAAGTTACAGTTTGAGAGGCGCCTGAGTGGTACAGTTGGGTAAGCATCCAACTCTTGGTTTTGGTTCAGGTTGTGATCTTGGGATCGTGAGACTGAGCCCCACGTTGGGCTCTGCACTCAGCATGGAGTCTGCTTCAGACTCCCTCTTCCTCTGCCCCTCCCTGCTGCGTGCTCTCTCTCTCTCTCAAATAAAAAAAAAATAAATCTTAAAAAAAAAAGAAGAAAAAAGAAAAAAAGAAATTGCAGTTTAGTAATGACCAAAAAAAAAAAAAAAAAAAGATCCAGTAGACCTTGCTAAAGACATCTGAAAGCAGAGACCAAAATGTCAGAAAAAGTGGTTTTCCAGACTTTTGGAATTCATGGATTAGTAATTGTTTTTTAAGGATTCATCATCATTCAGGATGCCTGGGTGGCTCAGTCTGTTAAGCATCTGCCTTCGGCTAAGGTCATGATTCCAGGATCCTGGGACTGATCCCGCATTGGGCTTCCTGCTCAGCGTGGAGCCTGCTTCTCCCTCTCCCTCTGCCACTCTCCCTGCTTGTGCTCTCTCTCTCTCTCTGATAAATAAAAAAATAAACTCTTTTTAAAAAAAAAAAAAGGATTCATCATCATTCATAAATATAAAAGCTGTAAAAGCAAAACAGAAGAATGCAATCTCCAAAAAAAGGATAAATCCTTTAAATATACTTAATAAACAAACAAATTATCTTATGGAGATTACATTGTTCTTATTCTTCGCATTTACTTTAGTAAATAAAACCTTGTCACAGAGAAGCAGTAATCCACAAACCATTTCTAGCATTCTGTCTTCTAGAACATCATGAATGAATGAGGCGCTGAGAGGCATGCACTCCCTGACTCGAAGGATCTGCTCTTCTTAAGGAGCCCCAATTCTTCTGACCACATGTAATAGAAAACCTCACTATGAAGCCAATAACCTTAACTCCAACTGGAGCCATATCAGAGAACAAATGTGTACTGATGAGTTATCAGAGGGCATATTCAATAGTCTAGTATGTTCTTTTACTCTGCCTCACTTTATGGGTACTCAGGCCACATGTTAGGACCACAGCTGACCCTTGGCAGAATCCTGAGGGATTAGGGGAACGAGGGGAGGTGTGAACAAGCATTTTCTGAACACCAATGCATTGATCTAGGTGGTGGCATTATTTAACATCACACTAAATCATCAAAATATTATCAGATATTAGTAACAACTCTTAGAAAGAATGAAGATTCACTGATGAGAAGTTGTCAAAGACAACGCCACAGCTGGAAGGCATTAGATTCTATCTCTGAATCTAACATGACATTTTAAGCACTCCACACTGGCAGCTTTGTTTTGACCATTGCCCACAATTCTCCCCTATGATATCCATCAATCTTTTTTTCAGAATGATCTTTCCCCTTTCAAAGTGTATCCCCAGGGTGCCGACCTTTGCTTTCTCAACAAATCTGATAAATTTCTGCAAAGCCTCCCAAGGACTAACAGACCATCCTTCCCCTTTTATTAAGCATTTTCCCCTTTACAACATCATCTTTAGCCAAAATCATGATGGAGAACAGTATTATCGTTTGGAAGCACCAATAATCTCCCCCCACAACTATCTCTCAGTCTCTCTCTCCCTCTCTCTCTCACACACATGCGCCCACACGTAAAAGCAACTACTCAGTTTTAGTGGCTTACAAATGTCCTTTGAGAAGAAATCCTCTGTATGAACCCACTTAATCACGTTGGGTCACAGAGTTAATCCAGGAAAGACACGGAAGTTGGCAAGATTCCAGACACCACACATGTGGGATTGAGCGGCTGGACCTACAGTATGAGATGCCCCTGGCTCTGAGGATCTTGGAAACACTGTGAATATTATCACCAGTCTTTTGCAAAGTACACACTGAATTATCAATCCAATAAAAGCAAAAGCAGAACATAATGTGGGAGAAAATAATGCAACCTAGGAGAGACCTCCTCCTCCCCCGACGGCCCAAAAGCTTTCATTAGTCATAGTCCCATGTGTCAACCAAAGAAAGACAAGATCAATAAATATTACAAGGCACTTACTATGCTCCCATGGCTCTCAAAGGGTATTACCAAAGAAACATTGTTTTCCTATTTTATGGCTTCTCATTTACTTTAGTAAATAAAACCCTGTCACAGAGAAGCAGTAATCCACAAACCATTTCTGGCATTCTGTCTTCTAGAACATCATGAATGAATGAGGCGCTGAGAGGCATGCACTCCCTGACTCGAAGGATCTGCTCTTCTTAAGGAGCCCCAATTCTTCTGACCACATGTAATAGAAAACCTCACTATGAAGCCAATAACCTTAACTCCAACTGGAGCCGTATCAGAGAACAAATGTTCTCTGATATGAGAAATTGACCAGTAAAATTGTATGATGTTTAAAGTCTACACATCAAGTTTATGATTTGATATACATACACATTCTGAAAGGATTGCCCCTATCATGTTAACTAGCACATCTATCACCTCTCATATTTACCTTTTTTTTTTTTTTTTGGAGAGAACATTTAAGTTCTATTCTTTTAGCAGATTTTAGTAATATAATATACTGTTACCTATAGCCCCCATTTTATACATTAAATCCCCAGAACTTATTCATCCTGTAACTGAAAGTTTGTACCCTTTAAAAACCTCTCCCTATTTCCCCTGTCCTCCCCCACTAAGCCCTTAGCAACCAGTTTTCTACTCTGTTGAAAGAACATTTTTTTAAAGTCCTAGCATTGTCCACAAGTTCTCAAGAATGTGTGTATTCTCCTCCCCCACTCCTCACACCCCAGTGACAAAGTATAGATTTCTACTCTATAGTTACTGAGTAGAGCCTTTGGAGGCCCCTTTTCCCTCATGCCTCCATCCAGGGCTGGTCTAGAACCTCTCAGAGATATTGTATGAGAAGAAAATAACTTTTACTGTGTTAAGTCAGTATATTTGGGTTTATTTGTAATAGCTCTACAAATCCAAGTGAATTGGGCTAACAATTTTCCCATTAAAACTTTGGTGACTGGCTGGAATTACAAGGAAATAAATTGTCAAAATTATTACATGTGTTATTTCTCACAGTAACTCTTTGGTATGAGCACTGTTGTTACCTTCATTTTACAGTAAAAAATTCTGATATTTAGAGAAGTGAGTCAGCTTGCCAAGATTACATAGCTGGTGAGTGGTGGGAGCCAGGAACTGGGCACAGCATGATTTTCAAGCTATTGTTTTCCACCACTATATAATTCCTTTGTCCCTAAGTATGCTGAGCTAAACCAATTCAAATATTTTGGAGAGAGATACTGGCATTTTTTAAATTAATGAACTGATCCTTTTAAAAAAAATTTTTATCTTTGCTCAATACTTATCTATATTGTCCATTTTAATAAACTTCAATTTTGGGGCCCCCATAAAATGGTTGTCTTATTATATACAGATCTATGCTTTTAAAGGTACAACTCCAATAATTAAATATATTTATACAAGGGTAATTCCCCATGGTAAAAATTCCAGAAGCATTCCGGATTTGCCTCTTTCTGTAGGTAAAGCACAAAATCTAGGCATGATGCCTCCTATCAGAACTTTCAAGAATCTATGCTCCACCCTCCTAGGAAATTATAGAATTACATAAATTAAAACTGGAAGAAACCTCAGATTATCTGGTTTGATATCTTCTTTTTTTGCAGGGGATAAAAGAGGATATTGAGAAACAGAGAGGTAAGCTTCTTGTCTCAGCCATGCTTAAACTGAAGGCCAAGCTATCCTCATTATATGCCACAGTACCATGCTGCTCCACGCCAAGAATGACAATGAGAGACCAAAGATAAGAGCAACATTTAATGATCCCTAATAACCTCATGACAAGATTTATGATGTTAGGAAAAGGAAGGAGAAGAGGAAGAAGAAGAAAACAAAGAGGAAGAAGAAGGAGAAAAGCTACAAACTGGCAGAAAATATTTGTAAGCCACACCAAAAAAGGACATTTATCTACAATCTATAAAAAAAAAAAACCTCCCAAAAGTCAGCAACAAGAACAAAAACAACCTAATTAAAACATGGGTAAAACATCTGAACACTTTACCAAAAAAGATAAACATATGGCAAATAAGCACATGAAAAGATATTCTACACTATTAGCTATCAAGGAAATGCAAATTAAAAACCCAGTGAGATACCACTATACACCCATTAGAATAACTAAAATAAAAAATAATGACAACATCAAATGCTGGCAAAGGTATAGTGAAAATGGAACTATCATACATTACTGATGAAAATGTAAAATGATATAGCTACTTTGGAAAATAGTTTGGCGGTTCCTTTTAAAACAAAAAATGGACTTACCATATGACCTGCAGTTGCATTCTTAGGGACTTATCCCAGAGAAATTAAAACCTATTTTCACACAGAAATTTGTACACAGATATTCACAGCAACTTTATCTATAATAGCTAAAAACTGAAAACCACCCAAATGTCCCTCACTAGGTGAATGGTTAAACAAAATGCGGTATATTCATACCATGAAATACTACTGAGCAACAAAAGAACAAATTGTGGATATGCAACTTGAATGAACCTCAAGGAAGTTATGCTGACTGAAAAAAACAAACAAACACAAAACAAAACAAAAAAAAAAACAACCTCAGGAGGTTATATACTGCAAAACTCCATTTATTTAACAGTAGTGAAATAACATAATTACAGTTAACCCTTGAACAACAGGGGTTTGAACTGCTCACATCCACGTATGTGTGGATTTTTTTACAGTGCAATACTGTAAATGTATTTTTCTTTTTTTAGAAAGTATTTTTTAAGATTTTATTTATTTATTTGTCGGCGGGGGGAACAAGCAGGGGGAGCAGCAGGCAGAGGGAGAAGCAGGCTTCCCGCTGAGCAGGGAGCCCAATGCAGGGCTCAATCCCAGGACCCTGGGATCATGACCTGATCCGAAGGCAGACGCTTAACTAAGCCACCCAGGCGTCCCAAGTAAATGTATTTTTCTTATGATTTCCTTAATAACATTTTCTTTTCTCTAGCTTATTTTATTGTAAGTATATAGTATATAATACACGTAACATATAAAATGTATGTTAACTTTATCTAGTTAGTAAATGGGTTTCTTGGGTTCTCTGAGCCACTCTAGAGAATTAATTGAACCCAAAGAGGGGGTTGTGGGACCCTCTGATTTTTAACCAGTTGGTCAAAATGGTAACAACTTGAGTTTGCAATTAACATCTGAAGTGGAGGGCGTTCTTGTAAGATTGAGCACTTAACTTTAGAAATCTGATCCTGTCTCTGTAGATAGTGTCAGAATTTAGTTGGATTTCTTTCTGTCATGAGCATGCTATGAAGGCGCACACACGAGTTGTGTCCACAACGGTGTCCACGGTGTCAGCTTTATTCAATCATAAAGCAAAGTTAATCACAATTATAAAGCAGGTTCAAGATTCCAAATTCAATGACATTTCACCACGTGATTAAACTTGGCTTCTTACACAACACACACAGGGCAGGACAGAAAACAAACCACACAACAAACAAGATAACAGAGGGTGTAGGAAGTTAACAAACCAAACTCCAGGTCAGTCTGGGGGCACACAGTTCAGATAAGACCTCTGTCCAGTCCGGGTCAGCTCTCGGCACTTACCGCTTATTACGTTCCAGCAGTGAAGGCCCTCGGTTCCGTTCGGAGATTGGGCAGAGCCTTTGGTGACAGTTGCTTTTTTTTAAATGGTCAGATATAGAGGGGGTCATGTCTGAAGAGTCTGACAGTTTGCTGCCAAGATCTTCCCCTTTTAAATGGATTGAATCAGTCTTGGGGCCCTGCAGGTCTCCTCTGCTTCTGCTTGCTATCAGTTCTGGGATGTCAGCTGCTGCTGGTCCCAGGGGTATCTTGTAGGTGCATACTTTTAACTACTTGTATCGCTGCTTGTCACAGGCTCCTGCTTGACATGAGAGACTCCATTTTGCTCTCTATGCTTTTTGTTGTCTTGTTGCTGAGGCTAAGACTTCCAGTACTAAATTAAATAGTAATGGTGAGAGTGGACATCCCTGTCTTGTTCCTGATGATAGAAGAAAAGCTCTCAGTTTTTCCCCATTGAGGAGGATACGAGCCATGGGTCTTTCATATATGGTTTTTATGACGTTGAGGTATGTTCCATCTATACCTACTTTGTTGGAGGTTTTTATCAAGAATGAATGCTGTAGGGGCGCCTAGGTGGCTCAGTTAAGCATCTGCCTTCGGCTCAGGTCATGATTCCAGGGTCCTGGGGTCGAGTCCCACATCGGGCTCCCTGCTCGGCAGGAAGCCTGCTTCTCCCTCTCCCACTCCCCCTTGCTTGTGTTCCTGCTCTCACTATCTCTCTCTCTGTCAAATAAATAAATAAAATCTTTAAAAAAAAAAAAAAGAATGAATGCTGTATTTTGTCAAATGATTTTTCTATATCTATTGAGAGGTTCATATGGTCCTTATCTTATTAATGGGTATCATGTTGATTGATTTGTGACTAGTGAGCCACCCTTACAGCCCAGGAATAAATCCCACTTCATCATGGTGAATCATTCTTTTAATGCACTGTTCGGTTCATTTTGCTAGTATCTTGTGGAGAATTTTTACATCCAGATGTGATCCTCAGGGATGTTGGCCTGTAATTCTCCTTTTTAGTGGGGTCTTTGTCTGGTTTGGTAATCAAGGTAAGGCTGGCCTTGTAGAAGGAGTTTGGAAATTTTCCTTCCATTTCTATTTTTTTGGAACAATTTGAGAAGAAAAGTTACAAACTCTTCTTTAAATCCCTGGTCAATTCCCCTGGGAAGCCATCTGGCCCTGGACTTTTTATTTACTGGGAGATTTTTTATTCTGATTCAATTTCTTTGCTGGTTATGGCTCTGTTCAAGTTTTCTATTTCTTCCTGTTTCAGCTTTGGTAGTTTGTATGTTTCAAGGAATTTGTCCATTTCTTCCAGATTGCCCAGTTTGTTGGCATATAATTTTTCATAATATTCTAATTACTTGCATTTCTGTGGTGTTGGTTGTGATCTCTCCTCTTTCATTTGTGATTTTATTTATTTGGGTTCTTTCTCTTTTTGATAACTCTGGCTAGGGGCTTAAGTGTTTTATTAATTTTTTCAAAGAACCAGCTCTTAGTTTCCTTGAAAGGCATCCAAATCAGCAAGGAAGAGGTCAAACTTTCACTATTTGCGGACAACATGATAGTCTATGTAGAAAACCAGAAAGACGGCACCAAAAAATTGCTAGAACTAATACATGAATTCAGCAAAGTTGCAGGATATAAAATCAATGTACAGAAATCTGTTGCATTTCTAAACATAAGGAAGGAAGCAGCAGAAAATGAAATCAAGGAATCAATCCTGTTTACAATTGCATCAAAAACCACAATATACCTAGGAATAAACCTAACCAAAGAGGTAAAAGATCTATACTCTGAAAACTATAGAACACTTATGAAAGAAATTGAAGATCACACAAAGAAAAGGAAAAATATTCTATGCTCATGAATTCGAAGAACAAACATTTTTAAAATGTCTACACTGCCCAAAGCAATCTACACATTCAAAGCAATCCCTATCAAAATATCACCAGTACTTTTCACACAGCTAGAACAAACAATCCTAAAATTCATATGGAACCAGAAAAGACCTCAAATAGTCAAAGTGACCCTGAAAAAGAAAAGCAAAGCTGGAGGCATCACGATTCCAGACTTCAAACTCTAGTACAAAGCTTCAAGACAGTATGGTACTGGCACAAAACAAGACACAAAGATCAGTGGAACAGAATAGAGAATCTAGAAATGGACCCTCAATTCTATGGTCAACTAATCTTCTACAAAGCAGGAAAGAATATCCAATGGAAAAAAGATAGGCTCTTCAACAAATGGTGATGGGAAAACTGGACATCCATGTGCAGAAGAATGAAACTGGACCACTTTCTTACACCATACATAAAAATAAATTCAAAATGGATGAAAGACCTAAAAGTGAGACAGGAAACCATCAAAATCCTAGAGGAGAACACAGGCAGCAACCTCTTTGACATCATCCACAGCAACTTCTTCCTAGAAACATCACTGGAGGCAAGGGAAACAAAAGCAAAAATGAATAATTAGAACTTCATCAAGATAAAAACCTTCTGCACGGTGAAGGAAACCATCAACAAAACCAAAACGCAACAAATGGAACGGGAGAATACTTATAAATGACATATCTGATAAAGGGTTAGTATCCAAAATTCATAAAGAACTTGTCAAACTCAATACCCAAAGAACAAATAATCCAGTTAAGAAATGGGCAGAAGACATAGATAGACATTTTTCCAAAGACGACATCCAGATGGCCAATAGACACGTGAAAATATACTCGACATCACTCATCATCAGGGAATACAAAACAAAACCATGATGAGATATCACCTCATACCTGTCAGAATGGCTAAAATTAGCAACACAAGAAACAACAGATGTTGCAAGGATGCAGAGAAAGGGGAACCCTCTTACACTGTTGGTGGGAATGCAAAGTGGTACAGCCACTCTGGAAAACAGTATGGGGGTTCCTCAAAAAGTTAAAAATAGAACTACCCTATGATCCAGCAATTACACTATCGGTGTTTACCGAAAGGAAACAGAAATACAGATTGGAAGGGGTACATGCACCCCAATGTTTATAACAGCATTATCAACAATAACCACACCATGGAAAGAGCCCAGGTGTCCATCAACTGATGAATGGATAAAGAAGATGTGATATATATACACAATGGAACACTACTCAGCCATCAAAAAGAATGAAATCTTGCCATTTGCAACAACAGGGATGGAGCTACAGTGTATTATGCTAGGCAAAATAGGCCAGAAAAAGACTAATACCATATAATTTCACTCATATATGGAATTTAAGAAATAAAACAGATGAACAAATGGGAAGAGGAAAAAAGGGGGGGGGGACAAACCATAAGAGACTCTCAATGATAGAGAACAAAGTGAGGGTTGATGGAGACGGGTGGGTGGGGGATGGGCTAGATGAATGATGGGCATTATGCAGGGCACTTGTTATGATGAGGACTATGTATTATAGGTAAGTGATGAACCACTAAGTTCTACTCCTGAAACCAATATTGCACTGTATGTTCACTAACTAGAATTTAAATAAAAATTTGAAGAAAAAAATATATATAAAAACAAAGAATTTAGTTGGATTATAGGACAACCATCTGGTGTCTGAGAATTGCTTGGTCATGTGCGGAAACCATCCCACATTCACTGCAACTGGAATCAGAATCTTGAGCATCTCAGACCCAACAACATAGTAGACTGAGAAGTTAGATCCTGAAATAATAATCAAGATGTTGAAAGACTACTTCTGATATTATGTAAAAGTTATCACCTATCTAACTATATTTCTAGTGAAAATTCAATGTTATCAAAATGTATTTCCTATGTAAAGGGAAATTGCTTTAATAGATGTTAAGTGAATTCAGGAGGAGAGTGCTGAAGTACTATTACTCATGTACAGTCCATAATAGTAACATTTTACTCCTTTCCACAATGGCTAAACATTAGTCTAATCTTTCAACAAAGAATAAAAAAGTTTCCTTGAGGTAAATATCAGTTTTGATTATTTTATTGTTGTGCGTTGGAGTAAACACCAAGTATGTGTTTGCTCTGAGGAAAACAGGAAATCACCATAGGGCTAGAGCTGAGGTTCTGGATCTGTCAATGAGAGGGATAGAGGTGTGTTAGAAGAGCAGCTTCTGGATCCAGCTTGTCCTGAGGTCAAAGTCTTCCACAGGCTTGCTATGTATCCTAGGCAACTGACTGAAGAGTTATTTCAACTATAAAATGGAAATAATATCATTTACCTTCTAGAGCTGTGGAGATGATAGCAAGGTAAGTGCTTTGTCTACTTCTTGGAATGTGAAACATGCTCCAGCTACTATCACAATAATCACATAGGCAGAATTATCCAGTTTATCTTAAACCATCAGTCAAAAGATATTTGGTTTTCAAGCTTGGTATTACATTAAAAATTCAATTAAACATGCTTTGTGATACAAATGTAGGGATTCGAAGGGGTACGTGCACCCCGATGTTTATAGCAGCAATGTCCACAATAGCCAAACTGTGGAAAGAGCCAAGATGTCCATCGACAGATGAATGGATGAAGAAGATGTGGTCCATATATACAATGGAATATTATGCAGCCATCAAAAGGAATGAGATCTTGCCATTTCAACGACGTGGATGGAACTGGTGTTATGCTGAGCGAAATGAGTCAATCCGAGAAAGACGTGTATCATATGATCTCACTGATATGAGGAATTCTTAACCTCAGGAAACAAACTGAGGGTTGCTGGAGTGGTGGGGGGTGGGAGGGATGGGGTGGCTGGGTGATAGACATTGGGGAGGGTATGTGCTATGGTGAGTGCTGTGAATTGTGCAAGACTGATGCATCACAGACCTGTACCTCTGAAACAAATTATACATTATGTGTTAAAAAAAAAAAGAAAGAAAAGAAAAGAAGAAGATAGCAGGAGGGGAAGAATGAAAAGGGGGAAATCGGAGGGGGAAACGAACCATGAGAGACTATGGACTCTGAGAAACAAACTGAGGGTTCTAGAGGGGAGGAGGGTGGGAGGATGGGTTAGCCTGGTGATGGGTATTAAAGAGGGCACGTTCTGCATGGAGCCCTGGGTGTTATACGCAAACAATGAATCATGGAACACTACATCAAAAACTAATGATGTAATGTGTGGTGATTAACATAACATAATAAAAAAATCAAAAAAAAACATGCTTTGTAAGAATAATGTCTTTAAATATTTAGACTACTGAATTAAAGCACCAATAGCTGTCTCATTATTAATGGTAAAATGTCAACAAAAAACAGAATAATCAGAAAAAATATCAGCATGCTTAGTGCCTTTAGAATGACAATAAGCTGATTCCTTCCTACAATTTTTGTTAAGTATCAACCTAAAATTGTACCTGGGGAATTTAAATACATGGAGAACCAAAAAATAATCCCTTTTACATCTCAAGTATTATAAAAACAAACCAAAACCAAATGCACAAAAATTCCAGATGTCTAGAAGTACTCCTCTCTCATCCCTACTCTCTCTATAGCTACAGTTGCAGAATATGATGGAGAAGAATCTACCTCCCAGCACTGGAATTTGGTGGGATAAGAAAAAGAGTCTAAGCAAAACATAAACTCATTAAAAATAAACAAGAAAATCCCCAAAGGGTAATGCAGATTTTATTAATTTCCTAAGTATCTTGTTAATCATAACTGCCAGTGGTAAAGAATTTCCAGGTATCTGAAAATACCTAACACTAAACACCATTTTTTGGTAGTTCTTAATTTTCACAAGGGAGTTGTAAATATAACCTGTTCTTGGAGCTAAAATGAGGTCAAGTTAATCATTAAAAACAGTATTAAAAATAGTATCTTGGGATGCCTGGGTGGCTCAGTCGGTTAAGCATCTGCCTTCAGCTCAGGTCATGATCCCAGAGTCCTTGGGATCGAGTCCGGCATGGGGCTCCCTGCTCAATGGGGAGTCACCTACTCCTTCTCCCTCTGTCCCTCCCCCCTGCTCATGCTCTCTCTCTCAAATAAATACAATCTTAAAAAAAAAAAACAAAAACAGTATCTCTATGGCTATACTTCTACCCACTGAGAAAGTTCCACAACCTCTGTAATTGCTCCATGAGCTAGTGTTTTGGCTAATATACGGAGTCTGCCATTTTCCTCCTATTACAGTCTGGCCATCACACTGGGGCAGTGCTATTGCCAATGTCCAAATCTGCAATTCTGCCACCAATGTCAAGGTTTCCTGCCTACGGCCACACCAGGTCCACGGCTCCGAGTGGAGGGTGCCGATGCCTCTGCCCAAGTGTCAGCAATAAACATGCTGGTATTTAGCGTCCTTCACATTGCACAGAGATTTCACACAAGACAATGCTTCCCCTTCCCACTCACAAGCAAAACTGATGAGGTTGAGTTAAAAGTCCATCAAAAGTGATTGACTCAACTGATCGGTTCGGCATCCCTGTCACTTATCAAATCAGATAAAGTGCATGATACATGCACACACAGAGACATGCAAAAGTCATGCCTCTGCAGTTCATCCAGGAGTACCCCTTCCCATGTCTCAGACGCAGCCTTGGGTGCCAGAAAAATAAAGCTCCTGGCCTCAAGGAGTTTGCAGTCTCTCGGTGGTAATGCTGTTAAAGCAAAAGGATGAAAGCACTCAAGGTTTCTTTAAATCTGCTCTCACATGAAGAACACTTACCTTGAATACTTCCCTGATACAATCTCATCAAGTCAGCAGAGTCATAAATACGTAAGTTTATTATGAAAAAAATCACTGAGCCATTCAAAATTTCAGTAAACCTGAAAAATACAATTCAACCTCTGGGACTGTTGCCTTTATTTGGAAGATTAAGATTCTATGATGGACCCTGGGGAGGGTATGTGCTATGGTGAGCGCTGTGAACTGTGTAAGACTGATGAATCACAGACCTGTACCCCTGAAACAAATACTACATTACGTTAATAAAAAAATTTTTAATTAAAAAAATAAAATACAATAAAAAAGATTCTATGGTTCAGCTCAAAGAGATGTGCTGCACAAACATATTCACTGATTGCATGTTAGTGGTCTGCCAATCTGGAGGGTCCATAAAAGAATTGTTCATAACATCTGTATCTTGGTAGGGAAAAAAGTGGTACATATTCCACTATCCTACTACCCTTAAATTTCTTTGTATTTTATAAGAGATTAGTGTTTCATTCCCCCACTGTATCCACTATTTTTACTTTTATAAATACTGTTGTAATAAACATCATTATAACTAAAAATTTGTATATTTCTTCACTTCAAAGAGATTCGTAGAGTAAAATTGTCTGGCCAGTGTGTATGTATTTAACGCATCAGTATTATGCTCCAAAAAAGGGGTACCAACTTACAGTGCCACTTGTAATGCATGAAACTGTATGTTTTATGGAAAAATTCTTAAGTAAAAAAATTAATGAACTGTTGAAAGTGTTGCATTCCTGGGAAAATATCTTATGTGCAGGGAAGAAAAAATGCCAGATGAAGGTAAAAGACATAAATTATGATATCTTGAACAAAATAGTTTCTGTATTTAAAACTTTTTTGAATCAGACTGTGTTGTCAACCACATTTAAGTTCTTCTTTTGAACATTTTACACACACACACACACACACACACACCAGCACAGCAATGCCTTCCTTAACTCTATTTCTACTTACCTATATTGTTCCCCTCCTACAAATATCCTGCCTTGGTAAGCCTAGCAGTTACCTGTATAACTTTTATTAACTGTAGGAGCCACATAATAGGTATGGTCCTAATTATTCACACCTCATAATGTAGCCACTTATTCCTCTATGTATATAGTACTTGCTTTCATATAACATAATTATCCTCCATGGAGACTGGGCCATAATGTCTTTCAGAATAGGCACCATGTTTTAAACACTCTTGCTTTTGAATCTTTGTCAGTCTTCACAGGACTAACATAAAATTAAAACTTAAAGGTTAGGGGCACCTGGGTGGCTCAGTTGGTTAAGCATCTGCCTTCAGCTCAGGTCATGATCTCAGCGTCCTGGGATCGAGTATGGCATGGAACTCCCTGCTCAGCGCAGAGTCCACTTCTCCCTCTCCCTCTGTCCCTCTCCGCCCCGCTCATGCATGCTCGCTAGCTCGCTCTCTCTCAAATAAATAAATATTTTTTAAAAACACTTAAAGGTTGGATGATGGCATCCTTCCTAGTGGGAAAATAAGCATGGTCTCTAGCCTAACAATCAGTTTGAAATCACATAAGGTCTGGCTGAAGAGAACAAACTGCAATTGCAGCCTAGGGTTTCCCCAGGCACAAGAAGTAAATTGTACACCACTGTGATTCTCATATCTCTAATGACTACTGGTTTCTGAGTGCTTATTATGCACAGCACTTTTCAAATATATCCTCACTTTCCGTCCCTATTAAAGCCCTGGGAGGTAAGTGATATCTCATTTTACAGATGAGGAAACTGTAGCTCATATAGGTCGAGCACACAAGAGCCCAGATTTGAACCCTTACCCCAGAGTCCTTGCACTTTACCACCAAAATCACTATGGCAAAAAGAAGAAGGGCAGAAACTAGAAATTTCTTAACTTTCAAACTTGAAGCTTTTAGAAATGGCATAAAATATTTTTTTTAATTATACACTCAGAATATTATTTGGCATGTCATTTAACATAGCCTATGCAAGAGTTCCACATAAATCCATTTCTCTCTCAATGAAGAAGAAAGAATAAAGATGTTCCATGACACTCACCACCTACTAAAGCACAAAGCATTGAGGATGAGCTTTACGAATAAATCAGATCAAGGGGCTTCTGATTCAAGATGGCTGACGGAATACAGTTTTTCTCACACCCTTTTCTTGACCCCATTAAAATGAGAGTAAAGGAATGTAAAAGAATAAACCCACAACAGTAAGAGATTTGGAAGGGGAGAGTAGTCAGCATGAAAAAGTACATTGTAAGTTTCTGGAAGATGAGGAGATGAAGGTATAGGGCTATGCTATGAAGCAGAGCTGCAGTCAGGCAGGAAGGCTAATAAGTATCTTTGCAAACCCTGAAGGCTGCCCCAGACTCAAGGCAGGCAAATTCCACAGGGGTCACGACTGTAACAGGGTTGTAAAGAAGAGAATTCATTGCAAATCTCTAAGACCAGCTCCCTCATCTCCTTCCATACCCCATGCAAAGGGGTCCAGGCAGCAGGGGGTCAGCAAGCTGTAAAGAGAGGACTCCCCAGGTTAGATGGATGGGTGGGTGGATGGATGGATGGATGGATGGATGGACAGAAGGACAGACGGATGCAGATAAAACAACAAAACATGTAGAAATCTCCAGACTGAAAGCTGAGCTCAACTGGAAAAAAAAATAGGAACAAAAATACTTTATTTCCCATGTTTCCTTCACACATTTTAAAAGAACTCCCTGCTCTCTGTGATAAGCTTATTAATTCATGCTGACATTTTCCTCCTTCGGTCTCCCACTATGACATGATATCCCAGAGATATTATTACAGGTTTAGGAAAGCAATCTTATGGGCTCTCTCATCTGCTCCTAAGATGAATGTCATCTGAGTTAGTATTTAAAAGCATGAGGTGGGAAAAAAAAAAAAAAGAAAGAAAAGCATGAGGTGGTCTCTGAATTGCTACATCCTGACACCCACCAGGGCAGGAGGCCTATTTTGAAGAACAAACTGGGGATGACAGCTTCCCCAGAAGCTACATACGCAAGGAAACGCCCATTAACTGAGAAGAAAATTGATGAACGTAGCCTTGAGAAATTTTGTGGTTATAAATAAAGGAGAAAAGCGGCAAGTAAACCACAGACATCCTCTCACCATTTTAAAAAATCATCTCCTTATTTTTATGAAGATCATGTAGCAAAATAAAGCCCATGACTCGGTAATATAATTACATCACTAATACAACAGTCTATTTGTCATTCCCTGAGGGGAGCCAGAGTTGGGGCGGAAAAAACTAGATATGTAAGTAATTGTACTTCCCACAATGAGAACCCAGAAAATATTTCACCGCACGTACAGTGTGTTATAAATGTCAGTGTGAAAGCACCATTCGCTTAAAGCCTGCGATCCGTCACCCTTCTGTTATTCACCAACACACAGAGCTGTATCAAAAGATCCATTCAAACAGTGCATCTCAGACTTACATTATCAGCAGACACTGCTTTAATTAGCAGTGGTTTTCAAAGGACTGGATGGCTGCAAGACCTTCATTTGAAACATAAAGTAGAAATCTGGATCCTCATCAGTTTCACTTTACTCTCCCCTCCAGTCCCTGGGTGCTAACAGACACAGCCCTCATTTTTCTTAAAGGAAAAAGAAAAAATGGAAATGGTGGCTGGGATTTTGCCATTCGGGTGCAGTCCACTTTTTCCTCCACCTTCTGCGGAGCAAAGGGACTAAAATTAGAATTGCACAGGGAACAAGATATCTGTGTCAGGCACACTGCCGGGAGTGTAAGAACTACAAAGGGGAATGAGTAAGAGCTTAAGAACCCATCTTAGAAATAACACTTAAAACGCAGACCTTATGTATTCTAAATTTTTATTCCTGATGAAAATACAGCATCAACTTCATTTTATGTAGTATTATGAGAAAATAGAATGCTTTATTTTGACAACATTTTGACATTAATATTAAGGCACTTACATGCTACTTTATCTATTCCATAATGTTCTCCCATGATCCCATTCTCAAATCTTTGTTGCTTCTCAGTGCAAACATAAAAAATAGGTGCAATTCAATTTGAGTACTGAACTGTGAAATTTTATACTACAAAAAAATCTAATAATCTAGTAACAAGGACTTTGACTTTAAACTTGGTCAATGATGACATAAAAATATAATCTATTTCAAGGTTTCTAATGTCTGTATAAGTAGGCATTGTTTGGTATGGAAAGGGCTTAATAACCACACAGCCCAAGGACACTTTTTACAGACTTATAAAATGCTAGAGAGCACTGCAATCTTTGCAAATCCAACCCAACCTCTCAGGTCTGTAAGGAAGGAGACCAAAGGTTACGTGATTTGTCTAAGGTCACATAAACATGACTTGAACACCAATAATGGTCTCCTAGACTCAGCTACAACATGCTTTTTACCACACTCAGTGGCACTTCCACTCTTCTTTGAAATCAGAAGTACACACACGCGCACACACACACGCGCGTGCAGGCATGCTCCCACACACCCAAAGGCCCGGGTTCCTTGTTTCAGTTTTCATGGATGTTAAGATGGTATTCAGAATACTTGCGTGTACTCACTCATTTCTGTGGTCTTACCTCATTCTGCAATTATGCCCATTAAGACTTCAATTCTCATTGCTTAGTAATTTCCTATCGATCCCAATGGTCTATGGCATCTTGTCTACTCCCTCCTTTTTTTTTTTTTTTTTAATTTAGAGCTACAGATTCTTCAAGTATTTAAGAATTGTGTTACTGGCTCTATGAAAAGGAAGCAAGGGAGAAGTGAGGGTGGAATTATTTCTTATGCAAAAGAGACTTAGGAGCAATTATTTAGTTTTTCACTTTGATCTGCCAAATGATGACATTTCATGGTTAGTCTTTGCAACTACACTTCACCTGTGGTAAAACCAGAATCTTCTTATTAATGCTGGAGGGATGGGTCAGTTCTTTGGAGAACATTATCTTAACCAGTGAACTCTATTAATACCTGGTGCTGACTAATCAATCCCACAATCCCTTTACTGACTTCTCAGAGAGTTCCTATCTCCCTAAGAAATGGGAATAAACTAATCTAATCTTACTAAAAATTCAGAAGTGACACCGAGTTCAGAAATTCACAGAATCCTAATTCTGAATTTCCTGCATTTGCCTTCTAGTTGAGGGATACTTATTGAGGCACTTATCATACAATTTGGCTTATTATTGCCTATCTGGGTTTTTTAAAAGAATAATTATTTCCACAGAGTATTTTGGATGTCAACTTATTACAGAATTCTAGTCCTCCCTAGAAAAAACGGATTAATAAATTCAAAATTTACTGGTAATGAATGGGCTGTCCTGGGAGAGTTGCCAAATAGAGACACAGAATGCACTGTAGGCACCACAAACATATTAAGAAGACCAGCAGCCTTCTTAAAGATGCCCAAATGCCTACCATTCTCCATGATGGTGTCACACATAAATACAAACATGAGCCAGCATCACAGAGGAATTAAGGTTTGGGGACAAATTAATTCACACCCTCTACCATCAAAATGGACACCCAAGGCAATTTTATTAGTAAAATACAGAAAATAGCAAGAGTCATTGATCCAGCCTTACAAATGGCAGAGAAATGGAAGGAGTTTTCTAAAATAAATAATCAAATGCCAAAGAAAAGGAGATGTCATTGTTCATTTGTTTTCATCTTTCCTTCCTTTTGGTCATCACCAAACTTAGTAAAAAGGATCCAGGGCAATCAATTATGGTAAAGATACATAGATCTAGCACCTGATCACCAGAGATTTATGAACCTGAATTTACCACTTATTTTATTATATGATGTTGTCATGTCAGGAATTCTGTATGGAGCCGAATCAACGTTCAAGCCCTACTGAAAATCATCTCTGGAAGACACATCAGAAACATCAGCCGTCTAAACTTTTTTCCAAGCATGTCAGCATCTACTGAATACCTATTACCAATGACTCTAGTTAGACACAATTAGAAAAATAGATTATGAAGTTGTTGATTCAACACCTTGGGAGCTTCCCAGGTGAAATCTGAAATTGGCCCCCACACATGGAGGGGTAGGAGAGACCAAATAGGCAGACCACTCCAGATTGGTAGATGGCAGGTTTACTAAGCCAGGAACTTACTGATGAGCCTGTCTTAGGCATCGCAAGATGAGTAGTAGAGCTCCACACCCAACCACCAGAATCTTAAAATTCTGTATAGAGAACTTAACTGGGTTCAGACACTATACCATCCAGATGGTATCAACAACACCTTACTCTCTCAAAGCTACTTCCTTGAAAACAGCTACCCACGGGAATGTTAGGCAGAATGTCTATTCCAAGGAAGGGGGTGGCAAGAGGGGGAGGAACCTCCAACTGCCAGAGTCCAGCTCATTGTGGGTCAACAAGCGGTTATGTCCTTTCAGTGACCTCCAACAGTCAATATTATGACAGAATAAAATATGCTACAATATAAAATACTTTACAATTGTTCCACTCTTAAGACGTTCTGCTGAATAATTACAGACTTGCTGTCTCAAGTCTATGTGAGAAAAAATAATTGGGGATGTTTATGTTTTCTACACTTAGAATATATCCAAGCTACTAAAATTTATCATTATTGTTTCATAACCTACTAAAAATAATAAAATATAATAATCTCCTTGGTGGTCAAGACTTTCTCTCTCATGTGTGCTTCCACTACAGTCCACAGGACCCTGTCTTGTTCAAAACAGGCATTTAAAAATGTCCACTGATTTGAGGCTCTTTCTGCTTTTTCTACCTAACAGACACTAGTTTGCATCTGCAAAGGTGCTCCCCAACAAAAGTCAGACTTGTCAACAGATAATAACATTGGGAACTATAACCAAGTGCTAGTCCCATGTTTTTTGTTTGCTAACAAATTCCTTCTTAGAAAATAGTGTTATTTGTATTAATGAAGCTATGAATAACTAATTGAACCTTATTTAAAAAGTGTGCTTCACTGAATTATCACAGAATTTTAAAAATGCATAGTTTTCTGTGTTTCTGCATTTTAACCACAGTTTTTCTTCAATCTCTTTTTTCTTTCATTGTATCAAAAAGAAGTGGCATGATCTCTTTCTTTCTGAAACCGAGAATAATGGATTTTTTTTGTGTGAGATTATAGGTAAATTTTTAAGTCACTGGATAAAACTTTCACCCCCAAAGTCAAAACAAGTTGAAAAATTTTAAACATAAAAAGTAAAATTCTAGTTACCTAAAATTTAGGTTTCCATCTCCTTCTATGACATCCATCCTATTAAAAATCTGTCAGATGACATAATTTCTCAATCTCAAAAATTTCTTTTACTCAAAAAAGCAATATTTATATGACATTCAGAAACTGACTACTGTGTTAATTTGCTTCTACCAAGCTTCAATATAAAGTAAATTGGATGACTTACCCTTCTCATTATCATTATTTTTGTGATATTTATTGAATATTTATTATGTGGGAAGATAGAATTGTCTCTTGAGACATATTATACTAAAGTAATAGAAATTATTAGGTTTATGCATAAAATGTGCTTGTTCTTATCATCTCTTAAAGAAAACATTATTATTTCAGAATATCCTGAGGTGCGTGACCATTTTTACTATGTTAATACATGGACTGTTCCTTTTCATTAAGAAATTTTAGTTGAAGATAAATATAAGTGAAATTCTTTGTTGATGCATTTAATAACCTAAAAGAAAAAGATTTTGGAAAATAAGATATCCTGCCTTAATGTTACTTATTTACTAAAACATACTAAATAGAATTGTACTTACTTTCAACATTATTCCAGAAATAACTTCATGTTATAAATGATACGCAGCTTAAATTTATTATTCTGTGTATCATTATTCTGAAAATGAAACTCATAAATAAAATCAGACAATTAATATACTGACACACCACTTCCTAAAATGTGTTCCAGAGAACACTGGCCAGAATATTCACTGTCATTGCATACACACATTAAAATACATTATATTCGTAGGGAGTTTAAGAAGTACAAGATTAACCTCCAGAATGTCTCAAGGTCTTCAGTGTGTTAAAATACAATAGGAGCCTCCAAAAAGAAATAAGACTGTGTAGTTCATACTATACACTGTGTTTCATGAATATTCTTGAGCATAGATCAGAACCTCTTCTCATGGAGCAGTTTAGAAAATCAGAATTCTAAGGAATGTACTTTGGGGAACACAGGATACAATGGTTACTTAAACTTCATCAGGAAAAACAAAAGATCCATTCAGCTCCAACACCAATTATTGTGGAACCAACCAGACAGAACTATATTGTTACAAAATAGCTCCCTCCCTCCCTGCATTCCCATAAAAATCACCTTTAGTGTAATCTGATTTTGCAGAATCAGGGAGGACTAAAATATCCAGCTCATCTTAATATGTTGGTTTTTCAAGGGATGGAAATGTCCGTTTAAGTACATGCTAATTGAGTTTCCTTTTTCATGTTTAAAAAATTGGGATCATATCAACCGATTTATGAAAAATTTAGGTGGGATTGTTAAGTTTAGGACATATTGAAGGGTTTGAGTATCATATTTCTTAACTGATTATCTATTGATGAACATTTAACTGTCAAGCTCCCAGGAATCCAAAGAGCAACAAATTCAGGGCAAAAAAAAAGTCCATAGCTAAAGGTAGCAATTCTCTTACCCCTATAAGGTGAAATCCATATTGGATATATAGTTAAGAATCTTATTAAGGCATCCAAATTGGCAAAGAAGAAGTCAAACATTTTATTTATGGGGAAATGTCAACCAAAAGGTTAAAAACTGAGAGCTTTCCCCCTAAGATCAGGAACACAGCAGGGATGTCCACTATCACCACTGTTACTCAACATAGTACTAGAAGTCCTAGCCACAGCAATCAGACAACAAAAAGAAATAAAAGGCATCCGAATCGACAAAGAAGAACTCAAACTCCCACTCTTTGCAGATGCCATGATACTCTAAGTAGAAAACCTGAAAGACTCCACTGATGCAGGAATTCAGCAAAGTTGCTAGATATAAAATCAATGCACAGAAGTCTGTTGCATTTCTATACACCAATAATGAAGCAGCAGAAAAAGAAATCGAGGAATCGATCCCATTTACAATTGTACCAAAAATCATAAGATACCTAGGAATAAACCTAACCAAAGAGGTAAAGAATTTTTACTCTGAAAACTATAGAACACTTATGAAAGAAATTGAGGAAGACACAAAGAAAAGGAAAAACATTCCATGCTCATGGATTGGAAGAACAAATATTGTTAAAATGTCTATACTTCCCAAAGCAAACTGCATATTCAATGCAATCCCTATTAAAATAACACCAGCATTTTCACAGAGCTAAAACAGACAACTCTAAAATTTGTATGGAAACAGAAAAGACACAAAATAGCCAAAGTGACCCTGAAAAAGAAAAGTTGCTGGAGGAATCACAGTTCCGGACTTCAAGCTCTATTACAAAGCTATAGTCATCAAGACAGTATGGTACTGGCACAAAAACGGACACATGGATCAATGGAACAGAATAGAGAGCCGAGAAATGGACCCTCAACTCTATGGTCAGCTCATCTTTGACAAAGCAGGAAAGAATGTCCAGTGGAAAGAAGACAGGCTCTTCAACAAATGGGTGTTGGGAAAACTGCATAGCAACATGCAAAAGAATGAAACTGGACCACTTTCTTACACCATACACAAAAATAAATTCAAAATAGATGGAAGGCCTAAATGTGAGACAGAAAACCATCAAAATCCTACAGGAGAACACAGGCAGCAACCTCTTTGACCTCAGCCACAACAACTTCTTCCTAGACACATCGCCAAAGGCAAGGGAAACAAAGGCAAAAATGAACTATTGGGACTTCATCAAGACAAAAAGCTTCTGCACAGCAAAAGAAACAATCAACAAAACTACAAGGCAGCCTATGGAATGGGAGAAGATATTTATAAATGACATATCGGATAAAGGGCTAATATCCAAAATCTATAAAGAACTTATCACACTCAACACCCAAAAAACAAATAATCCAATCAAGAAATGGGCAGAAGACATGAACATTTCTCCAAAGACGACATATAAACGGCTAACAGACACATGAAAAACAGCTCAACATTCCTCAGCATCAGAGAAATACAAATCCAAACCACACTGAGATACCACCTCACACCAGTCAGAATGGCTAAAATTAACAAGTCAGGAAACAACAGATGTTGGCGGGGATGCGGCGAAAGGGGAACCCTCCTACACTGTTGGTGGGAATGCAAGCTGATGCAGCCACTCGAGATAACAATATGGAGGTTCCTCAAAAAGTTAAAAATAGAACTAACCTACAATCCAGCAACTATACTACTAGGTATTTATCCTAAGGATACAAAAATAGTGATTTGAAGGGGCACACGCACACCAGTGTTTTTATAGCAGCAATGTCCACAATAGCCAAAACACAGAAAGAACCCAAATGTCCATCAACTGATGACTGGATAAGGAAGATGTGGGGTGTGTGTGTGTGTGTGTGTGTGTATACACAAACATATATATAACAGAATATTACTCAGCCATCAAAAAGAATGAAATCTTGCCATTTGCAACAACATGGATGGAATTAGAGGGTATTATGCCAACCAAAATAAGTCAGTCAGAGAAAGACAAATGCCATATGATTTCACTCATTGGTGCAATTTAAGAAACAAAAGAGATGAACATAGAGGAAGGGAAAAAAAGATAAAATGAGACAAAAACAGAGAGGGAGGCAAACCATGAGAAACTCTTAACTATGGGTAGCAAGCTGAGGTTTGCTGGAAGGGAGGGGGTGGGGGACAGGGTAATTGGTGATGGGCATTAAAGAGGGCACTTGGGATGAACACTGGGTGTTGTATGCAAATGACAAATCACTAAAATCTATCCCTGAAACTTATACTATACTCTATGTGAACTAACTTGAATTTAAATAAAATCTTGAAGGAAACAAAAAGAATCTTATTTTACTTTTGTCTATTTCTTTGGATAGAATAAGCTGATGAATTCTAAAAATCTGTAGACTGTTGATTTTCTTATTTGCTGTAGATCTCACCTTGGAATTTTTTTCAAATAAAGCCAATCATGTGAATTTCTTAACTGTGTGATATATTCCATAACATTGTTCATAATAAAAAATCTTTGAGTATACCTTTAAAGAAGATACATATTATAACTCAGCAATATTATAATGTATACATATTTAAATATTTTAATAGAAAAATATTTTCTCCTTTTAAAAACCATATTTGTACAAATGTCACTATTTATAATAAATTTAATAATTTTCAGAACCTAACAAAGTCTACAAAAATACATCTTTAACTGTATACAGCAACCTAGCCAGTCATACCATATTACATCAGTATTAGCAAGGAACACAATACTCCACAAGTTGAAGTTTTTAGATGTTTATCCACATAAAAAGCCAAAGTGTTAACCAAAATAATTTCTACTGTGAACTTTTAGAGATCTATTATCTATTTTCCAGGTCTCTTAGAGATACTGAATATGTTAACCTTTTCTTGATAACAGTGTCGCGAAAATTCCTTTATCTGAAAGATATCTGGGTTACATACGTATGGAGCTCTGTTTGCCTATAGAGGTAACTGCCCACACTACTGAACTTTAATGTGCCCGCCCCATCACCACCACCAAGAACCATCTCTTCTCAGTGCTGATTAGATGTTCCCAGCCCTTCTGAACTGTCCCACATTTCCCTCTACTCTTCCGGAATTTAATCAGAGGCTAGCCCTAGATCTCTCCTCCAGAGTAATGTTCATGAATTTTGTAACAGCTGCTTCCTCTAAGGAGAGGTTTTTGCTCACTTCTAGGTTCACACCTGTGTTCAAGGTAGAGTCCAGCATGCAGAATGTCTGACCCTCCAGAGAGTGCAATGCGTATACATCAAATCACCGCACATACGAGACCATTTTCACTTCTGTTTACTTGCCCCATGTTCACTGTATTGATTTATAAAACTCCCCATAAAAGATTGCCAGAAAGCTCTGGATCAAATTTCACACTAATTCATAGCAACTCTTTATTCATGTATTTATTTACTCTCTATCTGGTTCCATAAAGGTTTTATAACCACTAAGGCTTTAAGGTGGGCATATCCGAGTTTTCCTTTTACTTTGAAATGCACTTCAGATTTCTCTTTCTATATTAATAAACTTTGGGTATGTATTTTCTAACTAAGTCAGGCCAAAAACAGTTTGAAAATATTAGGTTCAGCTCAGGGAATCCTCAAACGTTATAGTTTTTAATCTTCATGACAGCCTTCCAATTAGTATTACTACTCCCCATCTTACAAGTGAGTTAACTGTGACTCAGAAAGCTTAAACAAAATCCCATAGTCCTACATTTTGAAGTTGTGGAGTGAGAACTGTCACACAAACCTTTTTGACTCAAAACCCCCTGTTAGTTCTATAATAATGCATAGCTTTGCAATATAGTCAAAAAGCCAAACAGTCTGTGGCTAGACAACCATCTAGAACAGAGATCCACAGCTAATATTCAAAATGATGACCTGAATCCTTTAAGAAAAAGTTGTATTTTATTCAATGTAGTTCTTCAAGACTTTGAAATTCTAATATACTTCAGGAATTTTCAACCCTCTGGGGTTTTTTTTCATCCTTCAAGTTTTACTATCATTAAGAGTGCATAAATCTCTATTTCAAACATCCAGAACAATGCATTCTCACAATTTTAAGCAGTCATAGTCTTAAAAGTTGACGTAGTTTTACTTTTTGCTACTTGTACTGTTGTTAAAATTAGCCAGGCCCGGTTCTATCGTTAACTCTGTAGCCACAGTACATTCCCAAGCATAATTCGCCTCCTATACCCATCAGGTGAACCAGGAACAGCACATTCTACTACTCCAGTCTATAGGATATTTTATGTTTGAGCAAATATAGGTAAACTCTACAGTGCATTGACATGTAATTTCTCAGCATCAAGGTAAACTTACTTTTACAACTTTCATAGCAAAATAATAAAACCTTTCTGATGAGTAAGCTTTATCCTTACACTAGAAGATCATTAACTTACTTGATAAAATATTAAAATAGTCTATAATACTTATATATTTTTCTGGACACATATTCCTAGTATCTCGGAGAGAAACTGGACTTTGCTAAGCTTCAGCTCAATAAATGAAATAATCTTCCAGTATTGAGGCAATTACAACGAGGGCTCAAAATAAATGGATTCTGGCTTTTAAAATGGAGGTAAAACACATCATTTAACTAAAATCAAATTTGCCCACATTCTAGTATTGAAATTTTATTAATAATTTCATTGTACCGTGTTCAGCAAAGTCCATGGAACTCATTAATGTTCAGGTTGCTGACCAGAAAAAAACATGGAAATGCAAGCTAGTTAGTACAACTTTGCCAATCTGTGATCGCTGCTTTGTTACTACGTCAGTTACACTATCAATCTGTGTACACTAAATCTCACACATCTTACCGTCAGTTTCTCCTCTAATTTCGCATTTAATAAGCTTCCTTTTTCATGCTTTTCAAATTCCATGTTGAAACTGAATGAGAGAGAAAGACAGACAGAGGAAGAGGGAGAAACACAAAAAGAGATTCAGATTCTGTCTAGAAAATGATTTGACGTGCTTACATGTTAGATACTGCAGGACATTCCAAGTTGTGAGTGCTCGAGACACTATCAGAAAGCCCTGGCGATAATTTCTGGTTAGCTAGTGTTTCCATTTATAGATGTTCAAACCCCATAAACAGAGCACTGAAGAGAAGTCAGGCAGCTGGCCTTAGATAATGATAAATGTCACTAGATAGAAAAGCAAACTCTTCAGCAGGAGAATATTCCAACAGGTTAGGTTCCCTGAACCATGAAAGATGCATGTGACAAAAAGCCATCATCAAAGAATTCATTCATAGCCATTGGAGCAGATAAAATATACTCTAGAATACAGACCTAATAAAGCAGTTTACAAAGGACAAATGTAAAATGTCATATGGCCAATATGAAAGGCCAGCCTCGTTTTCCCAAATTCCAATTTGGGTCCTAGTAGTCCAGACAGTTATGCATTATTTTGTAGCTCAAAAGTTTAAAAATACACTTACAGGAAAAGAACAAAAGGATAACTAGTGAAAACTGTTAACACACAACCCATATATTCAAGAGGTATTGCCAATTTTCTTCCACGAAAAGTTGGCAAATGATGCTTAGAAACCCTGTAAAAATAAAAATGGTGTTTCCCGGGGCATCTGGGTGGCTCAGTTGGTTGAGCGACTGCCTTCGGCTCAGGTCATGATCCTGGAGTCCCTGGATCGAGTCCCGCATCGGGCTCCCTGCTCAGCAGGGAGTCTGCTTCTCCCTCTGACCCTCCCCCCTCTCATGTGCTCTCTCTCATTCTCTCTCTCTCTCAAATAATAAAATAAAATAAAATCTTAAAAAAAAAAAAGTGGTGTTTCCCTTCCTAAAAAAAAAACAAAAAACAGTTTTGTTCTTCATGATCCTGGTTTTTCTACTGGGAACAAAGGACATAGGAGATGAAATTCACTTTTTCCAACTGAACAAATGTTTTCAGGACTCTTTGAAAACTGTTACATGTCTTAGAGAAAATTATTGTGTAACTCGATGGTAATTAACTCTCCCTGTTTTGTTTTGTTTTGTTTTGTTTTTGCAACCAACTAGCTATGTGGATGGAAATAAAAAGTAAAAATGGCTTTCAGCTTAAGCCAAGGCTGATCTCTATGGTGGTCTAATCCCTCCGCCTGTTTGAAACATTTTAACACCTGTTTCTGACTTTAAGGCAAGTTTCCCATCAGTTTTTCCTTCACTTTTTAAGAAAACATTTTAGGAAATGTATTGTGAGGCTCCATCCTTCAGAGTGGTGATAGCTGGTTCTCTGTCGCCAGGCAGAGTTGCCCAAGAGCTCCAAAAGGGAAACACTTAGTGAGAAGTAAACCTAGCTAGCCCTGCTTTGGAATGATGAATTCAGAAACACTGTATCAGACTCAGGGGCAAAAGGGACTTCCCTCTTTGGCTCAACTCTGCATTCCAGAAAAGGAATCATACACCCTTGTTGCCCTAACAAGGTTGAAAACTGATGTCTTATAGGTGTCCTAGTATGCAGGGTTGGTATGTGTCAAAAGCAAGGCAATAGTTAAAATTTTATATAAGTGGAACTTCCAAAATCTCTCTAGGGAAAAAAAAAAAAAAAGCATGCTATGGCTACAAAAGGAAACTCGGTTATTGCTAGTTTAAGGCCTGAAGATGAAATTTAGGATCCAGTTTGAAGCAGAGGAGTGATGGGATGCAGAGCTAGTTGGGGAAGAAGAGAAGAGTGATGATGAGAGAGGTGCGCCAGTGAGGTCCCTCCCACCAGGAATGAAAAGTTTAACTTCAGCAAACGTGTACTGAGAAGCTATAATAGGTGAAGATTATTCCAGGTGCAGGCGGAATTTTTTTGAATAAATAAAAATAATACAATTAAAAGACAGAATCTTTACGTTTCTTCCCTCAACAAACTCACCACGTAGGCATGACTAGATCTAAGGAGGATAACAATACTTTTACTAACACACTTTAACAGCACGCACCTTGTGCCAGGAACTCCTTTAAGGCTTTACATATATTATCTCAATTAATTCTCAAAACAACCCTAGACAGGAGATACTCTTATGTTCACCATTGTTACGGGCCGAATTGTGTCCCCTGCCCCGCAAAATCGTGTTAAAGTCCTAATACCCAGCATTTCAGAATAAGACTATATTTGGAAATAGGATATGTGAAGAGGTAATTAAGGTAAAATGAGGTCATTAGGGTGGGCCCTAATCCAATATGACAGGTGTCCTTATTAGAAGAGATTAGGACAAAAGCAGAAAAATTAGAGAAGACCATGTGAAGACACAGAGAGAAGGCAACCATCTACAAGCAAGGAGAGAGGCCTTCCGGGGAAGCCAATGCTGCCAACTCCTTGACCTTGGACATCCGGCCTCCAGGACCGGGAGGAGAGATATTTCTATTAAGTCATCCAGTCTATGTTTTTTGTTACCACAGCCTTAGCACACTAATACACCCATTTTAGCATTAAAATAAGACAGTTACACAACTAACTGGTGGCACTCACGTTCCTTGGACCAAGCTCCTAACCACTGTGCACTTAGCACCTCTGAACAAGTAAGTTCATCGCAGACAGAATAGGGGAGTGGGTAAACAGCACTAGCCCTCTGTGGTGAATAGTAGCTACTCCATCTACCTACAGAGGTATGTTTAAAGACAGATATTTTAGATATGTTTTACGGACAAGGGCTTTTTTTTTTAGGTAAAAGTATATCTAGCCAAAGCTAGTACTCGCCTATTACTGGTCAAACAGCAGAGACAGGGCCACCCTGGTCTTCCCTCTGCTTGTCTGTCCCACAAGCACTTTCCTTCCTCTGACAGGAATGCTCTCTCCCCAGAGTCCTGTGGCTCCCTTCTCCCTTCATCCAGATCTTCCCCAAAGACCCCATCTAAAATAGCAAACCCTCTGCCCACTCATTTGCTGTGTTCTTCTTCATAGCTCTTATCACCTCTGGTGTCATATTATTTCACGTGATATTTTGAGTGTATCCTTATCTATTCATTTGAGGTCTGTCTCTTCTGCTAGAGCATAAGCACCAGAGGGTACATTATGCATCACTTTATCCAGGCACTTAGAACATAGTAAGGACCAAATAAATTCTTGTAAAGGTAAGAGGAGAGGAGGGAGAGGAAGGAAAAAAAAAAAAAGAGGAAAGAGAGGGTAAGGGGGGCAGGAGGGAAATGTATCAAACGGATGTGACTTAAGACTTGTCATGCGCTGTTATTCATATGACTTTTGGTAGGAAATTGGAATAAAATGCATTTATCCAACACAAATCATATTACAGATGAACACAATATTGATTGTTCATTTACCTTACTCAAAAAATTAACTATTGGCGTAAAGGAGGAAAAAACAGACTTAAGCAGGAAGAATGGGACTCGTTTGCAGATTCTGCCACTTTCTAGTTGGGTCACTTTGAGCAAACTCATTCTCAGAGCTTCAGTTCCCTTTCCCTTAAAATAAGGGATGATGCCAAACTCTTAATGTTATTACAAAAATTAAGTGTGAGGGCGCCTGGGTGGCTCAGTTGGTTGGGCGACTGCCTTCGGCTCAGGTCATGATCCTGGAGTCCCGGGATCAAGTCCCGCATCGGGCTCCCTGCTCGGCGGGGAGTCTGCTTCTTCCTCTGACCCTCCTCCCTCTCATGCTGTCTCTCATTCTCTCTCTCGCAAATAAATAAAGTCTTAAAAAAAAAAAAAATTAAGCGTGGTAATGTGTGTTAACACAGTGTGTGGCATCAAGCAGGTTGGCGCTAAAAGTGTGTGCCATGATTTCTCTGGACTCTGTGAAGTTTATCTAGAAAAAAAAGTGAGTTCCAAGACAGTATCAAAGTCTGAACAAAAGTGGCACAAAAATGAACACAGAGAGTGGGAGAAAACATTTGTAAATCATTCCTCTGATAAGGGACTTATATCCAAACTGTATAAAGGATTCTTACAACTCAGCAGTATCAAATACAAACAACCCGGTTTAAAAATGGCCACAGGATTTGAATAGACATTTCTCCCAAAGAAGACAAACAAATGGCCAACAAGCATTATGAAAAGATGTTGTGATTGGGGAATGCAAATCAAAACCGCAACGAGATAACACTTCACACCCACCAGGATGACTAAAATCAAGTCACAATCACAAGCTCTGGCAACAAGTGGATAAACCGAAACCCTCCTACGTGGCTGGTGGGCCTATAAAGTGGGACAGCCACTTGAGAAGACAGTGTGGTGGGGGCGCCTGGGTGGATCAGTAGGTGGAGGATTTGACTCTTCCCCCCACTTGCACTCTCTCACTCATTCTCTCTCATCTCTAAAATAAATACATCTTTAAAAAAAAGGAAAAAAGAAAACAGTGTGGCCGTTCCTCAGCATTTTATATAAAGAGTTATATGACCCAGCAATTCCACTCCTAGCAATGTACACAAGAGAAGCAAAAACATGCATCCACACAAAAACTTGCACACAAATGTTTGTGATATAGCATTATTCGTAACAGTCAGGAAGTGGAAACCACACCAATGTCTATCGACCTGTGAGTGGTGAAGCAATGTGAAATACCCCACAGCAGCACATTATTCGTCAATAAAAAGGAATGAAGCGCTTGATACAACAACCACATGGATGGACCTTGGAAATATGATATGTGAAAGAAGCTGGTCACAAAAAAAGCCACATATTATATGACGACTTATATGAACCTTCCAGAATACTTGACAATTCCATAGAAACAGAAAGATAATGTGTGGTTGCAAGGAGGTGAGTGGGAGCAGAATGAGGAGTGACTGCTTACAGATATGGGGCTTCCTCCTGAGGTGGTGAAAATATTCTGAAATTAGATAGTCATGATGATGGCGTAACTCTGAATATACTCAAAACCACTGAATTTTGCTTATACTTTAAAAGAGTGAATTTTATGGGATGTGAATTTTCATCTCAATAAAGCTACTATTAAAAAAAAAAACAACACAGAAATATCTGTAATTCCTTTCTAAGCTGGAAATTTATGATTTTTTTTCCAGAAACATTAGTAACAGGTCACTCCAAACAGGAAATTAAAATCTATGCCACCGTAGGCCAGCAAGAATTTCATTCAAAAATGCAACAAATGACCCTCAGCAAATGATATTTACTTCAAGACACTGGCATCTCTTCCATTCCTTCGCACCCTTGGCATGTGCCTCTTACAGAGGGTGAAATCTCAGCCGCTCAGATTTTGTCATTTTGCTCCTCTATTCAAAAACTGGGGGAAAGTGGAGTGTGCAGCTATTAAAATGGCTGGTTCCTCTACAGGGCCAGAGAGTTAATATAGTTTGTTTTGGGGCGCCTGGGTGGCTCAGCTGGTTAAGCAACTGCCTTCGGCTCAGGTCATGATCCTGGAGTCCCGGGATCGAGTCCCACATCGGGCTCCCTGCTCAGCAGGGGGTCTGCTTCTCCCTCTGACCTTCCTCCCTCTCATGCTCTCTGTCTCTCATTCTCTCTCTCTCAAATAAATAAATAAAATCTTTAAAAAAATATATATATATAGTTTGTTTTGTTTTCAATGGCGATTTCCCCCCACCTGCCATTTAAAGAACTTGTGTCTCCACAGCAAAAGCACAGATAAGAGGCTCTACTTCTGAAACCTCCCAAGGTAGACAGACACCCACAAGGCATGAAAAACAAATGCTGTTTTCTTTTGAAAAAATAACAGTCTGCAAAGCCTGGTGTAGATGACTGAGAATCTTCCTTATTGTGTGTTCCAAGGATAAATATCTTTTTATTAAGATGGGGTCCTCTTCTGAGACAATGAATGCCTTTCATACAGTTTCTCATCCCACATAGCACCTGCAGGACATGGGTGGGTCCTGTACGCTCTCCACAGTCCGATCAGAAGCCCATGGAAGAGCCACACCCATTTATTGGTGGGCCAGGGTACTACACCCAGCACATGCCTGCAGGAGCCTGTCCCCAAATCCACACTGGAAATGGGTTCCCTGTGGTCCCCAAGAGCCAAAAGCAAGTCTAGTGTAGACCTAGCACTGAAAACTGATCTCAAACAGCTAACTGTTGACCTACGGGTGTTGCTCCTAGGTGAAATCTTACAATGCCTCTAGAAGGCTTTGTTTGATGGTCAAATGGGATGAGCAGGTAGGAGGGGCAGTGAAAAACAAATGCAGAGACTGGCCCCCAGAATTTTCTAGTTTTCCCAGCACCCCTACCTGAGTCTATTTATCAGGTTTGGCAACTGGTAAACTCTCAAGCAGCAGCTGCGGACCTTTCTTCCGGAAAATTCCTCTGACGCTTATCTTCTCATCTGTCTCATCTGGAAGACACAAACACAGGAAGACTTTTAATGTCCCACCATCACCACTTGTAAGCATCCCTTCCAGCTTCTGCAGGCCAGAGGTACAGGATGCTAAGAGTTATAGCACATGCCCACAGTTTGTGAAAAGATAATGTCTACAGAGGAATTTTTTAAAGTTGAATTTGTCACTATATAATAAACATCTTTGTAAGTTGAATCTGCCAAGTGGACACAAAAGCAAACCCTAAAATATCAGTATATGATAATTACGATAATAACAGCTTAACAAATTTGTACCTTTGTAATTACCACTCTTCAGTGAAATATAAACCTTTTCTACTGGAATATGATTTTTTTTTACTTCTTCTGATACTACTGGTGCCCTTATTTTGGTTCTGGGCCATATTTTAAAAATGACTGTAGAAAAGACATTTTAGTCAATGTCCAGAAAAAGACATTTTCTTTATAAAATCATTTCTTGATGATAAAGCATTCGTTTGGAACACTAGAAAATAGTTCAATCAAGTGAGAGCTGTGAGAACTTTGAAAAGTGTTAGCTTTTTGAATGTGTGCATCTGAAAAATGCAACTCTTTTATCAAAACTTATTGAAAAATAAAATGTGAGGTTAAAAAAACTAATACTAGCAACACTGATGATAATTTAGAAATAACAGCAATTCTGATATAAAACTAAATCCATACCTCAAGAACCTATGACATACAAGCTGATTAAAACCACTTGGGGATCTAATTCCAGCATGTTCCATTTTCTCCACTATTCTACACTCAGCATCTACAATTTCTGAGAGACTTAGGATACATTTTCTCTTGTTCATGGGGACATCCACAATGTGTGGATTGAACAAGTTTTTGCTCTTACATTTGGGAACACTCACTATATTTCCAGATCCTTTGAATAGTAGATATACTTCCTAGTAGTGTCTGTCTCTCTCTCGCTCTCTCGCTCTCTCTCTCTCTCTTTCTCACACACACACACACATACTCACGGCATTGCTGTTTCAGGAGTGAAGACAACAGCCAACTTAAACTGATAAGATTTCAGGAAAAAGGACTCAGAAATGGAAGGCTTTACTTTTTGAATATTAGATTTACACTGTGTGTTTCGAACTTGAGAAACAAGTTCTGCATGGAAGTTTTCCTGTGTCTTTAGGGCTTTAATCAAACCAGATGCAACACTGTAGCTCACTCCTCCCCTAAACCCAGCAGCTTCGCTGTTCCGGTTGTGTTGACATGACAAATCACTTTGCCCCCAAAGTAACAGCTCCGTGCCCTTTGAGACAGCATGCCCAGGATACACTTTCAGATTTATCAGTTGAAGTTGAACCATGTTCCAAAGCAGCATGCACTTATACAGAAAGAATGCTTACCTTTCAACTGACTTGGAAGCAGCCTGCTGGACGATAATCCATCAGGGAGGTCACCGGCCACATTCCCAGAGCAGCTGACCCTGTCAGTCTCTGGAAAGTACTGTTTATTCTGTAACTAATGTTGGATACCAGGCACGAGATACAGAAACTAAAAAAAAAAAAAAAAAAAAAAAAAAAAAGTTAGGCCTAAACCTCATCCCCACAGGGACCATTTCACAAAAACAGTAGTTGCTAAGTTTCCCCAAATGATTTCTTTATAAGAATGTCTTGGCAGTCGTGGGGATTTGTAGTTAAGTGTTGAAAAGTTTTGCAGTACATCCAACTATCTACTTTTTTAGTGTACTGATGAAAATTCTTTAAGCTTCCCTAAGGACATGAGTGGTAGGCAAGGAAAAGGTTACTGAAAATGGAGTTTCTTTTTCTATTTGTATTGACTGGATTTTTAAAACACAATGGAAAGTCCTCCCGAAATAAAATGCTAATTGCTCCGGGGAAGGAAAGTCAGAATTATGCAGGAGGTGTCCATACAAGGCTGAACCAACTCCACAGTTAGACAGGACAATCGGCCGGCTCTCCAGCCACCAACAAATATCCACAGACAGTACATTGGTGGTTCACAAACTGACCCCCATACAGGGAGGGCAAGGAGAGACTGAAGAAGGAGGCAGGCTACTCCGATCAGTAGGTAGAAGGCTTAATAAGGAAGGACTTGCATACAGGCTTGTCTTGGGCATCTGCAGGACAAGTAGATCTCTGCCCCTGCTCACCAGAATCTTAAAAGCTTGTATAGAAGCCTTATCAGGCTTCGTTCCTATGTACCATCCCGCTGGTCTCCCCAGCACACTGCTCTCTCAAGGTTGTGCCCTTGAAACGGCTCCTACTGTGGGAACAATAGGCAGAACATATATTCCAAGGACAGAGGAGGAGATGAGGAGCCTTTGATTGCCCAGGTTCAGCCCAAGGGTCAAGCAGAGGTCACGTCCTCTTGACGACCTCCTCCAACAGAGACCTCCACTGCACTTTCCTCATTTCCTACAAATTCTTTTCCCTAATTACTCTCAACAGGGTGAGTCCATGTTACCCCAGTGACCACTAATTAATGTCCAGCCTGTAGGCAGGGTTATCCAACTTTGGCCCCTGGTTTACTTAAAGGCTTTTTTTTTTAAACCATGGCCCAAGAAACTCAGAGTTTGAAAAACAAATGATTACCCATTCATTTGATTATCTGTAGAAACCATATCATCCCAGATTGGCCTTGTCATCCTATCCAACATATCACCCCACCCTGAATCCTAGAATGTATAATGTATTTTTTTAAAAGATTGTATTTATTTATTTGACAGAGAGAGACAGCGAGAGAGGGAACACAAGCAGGGGGAGTGGGAGAGGGAGAAGAAGGCTTCCCGCCAAGCAGGGAGCCCGATGCGGGGCTCGATCCTAGGACCCCGGGATCATGACCTGAGCCAAAGGCAGACACTTAACAACTGAGCCACCCAGGCTCCCCAATGTATAATGTATTTTTAAGAAAAAGGAAATATCACAATCAGATATTCATCATTTGAAATTATTCACAACACTATTCTCTTTCACTATTTTCACTAATTAAATTATTTATGTCGACAATCTCTAAGTGAATACCCGTGTAAAACATAACGTTATTTTAAGGTATTATTTCATTCTTTTTCATTCAGTTCAGTAATTTGACAATTATTGGCTGAACACCACATCCATACCACTGTGCTGGTGCTGACAGCTTTCAGCTGAGAGCTTAGTTAGGCATGAACAGAATCACATACAGCAATGCACCAAAGCAGGCTGAATGTGGCAAGTGCTAAATTGAGAGTATAAATGATGTGCTTTGAAAGTGAAAGAAAGAGAGGACATTCTAGCTAGAGACATTGGAGATGATTTTACGCAGATGTTGGATTTCAGCTAGACTTTCTTAATCCTTGCTACTAAAAGTAGTCTTTGGACAGCAACATTGGCCTCATGTGGGAGTTTGTTAGAAATTCAAAATCTTGGATGCCAACCTAGAACTATTAAGTCAGAATCTACAGTTTAACAAGACCCACGGTGATTCCTATAGGCATGAAAGTTGAGAATCACTATTTTAGCTACTTTTAGAATTTAGAATTGACAGAGTTATAGGAAGAACATGTCAGGTGTAAACTAAAATAATGGAGGCCAGGGCGCCTGGGTGGCTCAGTAGGTTAAGCGTCTGCCTTCAGCTCAGGTCATGATCTCAGTGTCCTGGGATCGAGTCCCACATCGGGCTCCCTGCTAAGCGGGGAGTCTTCTTCTCCCTCATCCCATTCATGCTTGCTCTCTCTCTCAAATAAATAAAATCTTAAAAAAAATAAATAAATAACGGAGCCCAGAATATGGGCCATGTGTTTGAGGAATGGCAGGTGGACGTGAAGCATTTATGGAGTACATATGAATGATTTACATCTGTTACCTCGCAGTAATAATAGAAAACACCATGACCACTTACTATGAGTGAGTGACTCTGCTAAGCGACTGATACGACGCTATCTCGTCTCATGCCCTCAACAACCCCATGAGGGCGCTGCGTCATTGCACAGAATGGGAAGCTGAGACAGAGGCTAAGCACCTTTGCCAGTCCACACACAGAAAAGAGCAGAGCCAGGCTTACTCCCAAGCTAGAGCTCCCAGCCATTACTGCTGTAAGCCTTGGATTCTCCACTTTCTCCTGAAAACACTCCCTGAGACAGCAACCAGAGGGCCCAAATCCCCTGCGCAGAGTATCCAAGGCAGCCCAACCTCTATCCCTCCTTTCCTCCTGCCTTCTTAAACTCTTACACCTGACAAACAGGAGAGAACACTGACAAGATTGTTTTGGTGCCTAAGGTAATTATTTTTTTCATAAAAATTTAACTTTTACAAAATCTTATTACTAAACTCTATACATTGTAGAAAATTTGGAAGATACAAAAAAATACAAAAAGGTAATTTTTAATTCTCTGTAAAGCCACAACTCAAATATACCACAGTTAACATTAAGGTATATTTCTTTCCAAGTTTTTTCATATATTTCTAACTTTTAGTGTGATAAGGATTATAACCTGTATTTTTTATTGAGTAACACATTATGAACAATGTATCCAGTCATCAGTGCTTTTATCCATGAGCGTTTCTAAGAGTGTGCTGGTGGCAAACATAATTTTTGTCTAACCTGGCCAAGAGTCAGGGAGAGAGGCCAGACAATGCCTTAGGTGAGGCGTTCTGGCTGATGTAACCCGCCGTAATGGATGGTTCTCTCCTTTATCATCTTAGAATTGAAATTTGTCATATTAGGTTTTATTAAAATAAATTAGTGTTATGTTGGAGTCAAATGAAATTATCAAACTTCCCAAAAATCAGTAAGTGAAGACGGGAAGAAGCACTGTAATTCTATGGCCATGAACGACCTATGCTTCTCACTTTTACAATGTATCAACAAGAGTGCCTGATAAAATACCTACTGTTTCTCAAAAATAATAAAAAGTGTTGTGTTCATTATAATACATTAGTAGTAATGCATACTCATTTTGTATATTTTTAAATACCCAAAATGTAGAGGCATCATATTTACTTATACTTGACTGCAGGTAACAGAAACAGACTTGAGAAAAAAAATTTTAAATGGTAATAATAATTATAATAAATTATAAGGACACAAGAATGTCTCATGGCACTCAGCCAGTCCTCCTGAGGGTTAGAACTAAAACCTAGAAAATCATAAGGAGCCAGTTTTTCCTCTAGGATCCCATGATCTCTTGTCTTTTTCTTTGTCTATCTGCTTTCTTCTTAGTTTTCTGAAAATTGGTTTTCTTTGTGCAAGTGGGAGAAGATGCCTGAAACTTCAGTCTAAAAATCACATGTCCCTCAATCCAAGGTATGCATACAAACTGAACCCTCAATTTTAAATTCCCAGGAGAGAGAATCCAATTTGCCCAACTTGAGGCAGGTGTTCATCCTGATCTAATCTGCCATCGCAGTGGAATGTGGAAAGGGAAGCAGAGCAGGGTCACAAATTCTCAACACAAAAGAGTAGAGGAAACATAATTGCAGCAGTCTACTAAAAACTGGGAAAACAAAACAAATGAAAAATAAGGCCAATGTTAATATTTTGGTGGATTTTCTTCCAAGTCGTATTCCTATTCTTAGATTTAATAATATTCCCTCTCAAGCTTTTTCTATATATGGCATATTTTAATTGTGACAATGATATATAAATTTTAGACCTTAATGTAAGAATTGCTTATCTTACTATAAAATTTTGAAAAACATTTTATGTCAGCAAATAAAGTTCCAATTAGTGAATATGTCACATTTCACCAACCATCCCCATGTTGTTGGAAACTTAGGTTGTTTCAAACAAATCTGAGTAAAGCATCTTGGTGGGCAGAAAGCTATCTCTCTATTTCGAATTATTTTATTCAAATTGGCTTCCAGATGATGCACTTTCCCAGACTAAGAAAAAAACAAAAACATTACAAGTTCTTAACAGGTAGTGCTAAATTTCTGTCCTAAAAGGTGACAGAAGTGTGTCCTTCACATATCCTCACCAGCATAAACTATATTTTTAAAGTTTGCCATAGTGGGCACTTAAGAGAGACATAACATTTACTGTTATTCTTTTCCTTTTCAAGATATTTATTTATTTATTCATTATTTATTTATGAGAGAGAGGGTGCGTGGAGGGAGGGGGCAGAGAGGGAGGAGAATTAGAGGGAGAGCATCTCAAGCAGACTCCACACTGAGCCTGGAGCCCAGCAGCAGGGCTCAATCTCAGAACCCCGAGATCAGGACCTGAACCGAAACCAAGTTGGGTGCTTAACCAACTGAGCCTCCCAGGCGCCCCACATTTACTGTTATTCTTAAGGCAATATGAGTGCTAATATGGTTTCTTCTATATGATTGTTGAGACACAATCACCACACATCGCTCAATTAGCTAGCATCAAGCCTCCTTCGGTAGCCAGAATCAAAAATGCATTTTTGCTTTGTACCACCCTCCATTCATCCAGGAAGCACTGACTGAGCACCTGTTAGCTTCTAAGCACTGCAAAACTTGGAGATAAAAAGACAGTGCTATACGGTCCTTATCTCCAAGGGGATTGTTAGGCAAAGGATAAAGAGAACAGGTATTAGATACAGACAGGTACCACCACATCCTACTCTGGGCTGCCCTGCTTAGCTCTAGAACTTGCTCAGTGATAACACACCTAACAGGTCCTCTGGCCAGTTCTGGTCCAAACCTGTACTCCAGGAAAGCCCAGGGAATGGGAGCGAGCAACTCTGAACACATTCCAGCTCCAAAGTCCAGGCCTATCAAGCACATTCTGGCTTAACTGAAAGAGGAATGCCTACCAACATGAGCGGATGAGATATCCCTGTGGCCCTTATCCAGACATAGCAACGTTGCAAGCCCAAGTATAACATCTGAAGCCCACAAAATCTACACTCAATAGTAGACGCTCATGATAGCATTCTCTCTCTCTCTCTCTCTCTCTCTCACTGACTACACTTTACTAATGTAAATGTTGCTCCCAATTTGAGAAGTTCACCAGGGTATCATTTAGAATTAAGAAACTGAGGCAACAGTACACAGTTAATGCACTTCCCAAGTTCGACAGGGTGTTAATATCGCCACAGAAAACCCAGTCTTTGTGATTATCTGAGTACCAGCTGTGCACTGATCAGGAACAGGGAGGAATTTTGTTAATTATCATTACCCAGAGGAAAATAATTAGTTGCTTTGTAAGGAGAACAAAAAACAAATGTTGCTATTTCCATTTTAATTTCAACCATTGAGGTTGATAAAACTCAAAATTGGTCTATGTATTTTATGAAAATCATAAACTCGTTACTGCAGCATTAGCAGATTGCATGTTAATCTTCATGTCCATAAATTAATTGGCACACTACTCACTGGATGATTGATACATTGTTTTTAGGGAGCATGAAATAACTACCAAACCAGGAAGTAAAAAGGGTGACTCAAACCCCCTTGAAGAGGATAATGCAATCCAGCTTTCTCAAGATTTCAAAACATGTAAAAGTCTCTTTTACCCATTTCTCTTTCTGCAAACATGATAAATCGACTCTCATTCTCCTCCACACCTTGCAAATGAATTTCAGAACCATCGCATCAGACTGCCATGGAGTATTTATTAGTCTAACTTAAGAATTCAGATCAATCGTAGCCTCCTCTTTTCAAGAGCCATTAAGCATAAGGACCCACCTGTCCACCTGGGCAGGGAATCACACTGCTGAGAGGGACCACTATTGTTTGGGACACATTATGGTATCTGTGAAATATTAAAGACAGTAGGAGACCATTTGAGTAGCTCAAAGATGCTAGAACTTACTGGAGAGACCAAGAAATTATTTTAAAACTTTTGGATTTTAAGAAGTCTACAGATTTCAAAGTGCAGGGAGACACAAATGTCAAAAACAAAATCATCTGAGGAAATTGGACCCCGGGGGGCAAATAAGCAGTCACACCCTTGCCCCAGGATCTAGAACTCAGGCCCAGACCTGCAAATCCTGAACAATGCAAATCCATCTCTCTTCACATTTTCCTGCCACTAATTAATCAATTAATTAATTATATGTGTCACCAAACGTCTTTCAACAGATCAGCTTTGCCACATAGGTTCACAAAAGAGCTTGGAACAGAGGATTATTTGAGTTCAATTTATGTCTTTGCAACTTTAGTCATTTATTTATATTCCCAAACCTTAGTTTCTTATCAGAAAAATGGGAATAACAATTCTCCCATAGTACTCTTTGAGGGATAAAATGTAAAAAAAGGACCACTACATATTAGTATTATCTTTGTGGAAACTGCTTTTCCTCCTGAGGCCACAGCTTATCAGCAGGTGCAGTGGTCAGGAAGATAAGAGGGCCACCAAGTGAAGAATAGTGAGGACAAGCTGGGACAGCCAGGCACTTCTTTATCTGTTCATCTCTGAATCTGGAGGACTTCCATTTCTATATTTCCACCAAGTTCCTCTCTTGACCGGCCCTAAGGGAAATGGGACCAGAAGGAGATTCGGGAAATTTAGCCCCAAGCTTAACCAGGTTGTCAGTGGGCAGAATTCAACACAAAAAGCATATGCAGGAAAATCAGGTAGGAAACTATATTATAGAAGTTCATGGAAGATATGACCAGGGGAGGCAGAAAAAAATGACTAGAAAGACAGAAAATAAAATAAAGAGGACTTAATTCACTAAACAAATATAAAGAATTCATTTTTAGAGTTAATATTAGCTAAAATTAAAATATAATCACATACATATGTCATAATTTAAAACAATAATTTATAAAAGTATAATAATAATTCAAACTAGCATTATCAAAGCCTACATATTGGAGGAGTCCTTTGCTATTACGGCAAAGCTTATTATTTCTAACAAGAACACATTCAACTGACAATGTCACTTTGAATTATTATTTTAAAATTTTCAAATGTGAACATATTTTTCATTTGAAATGCTACCACAACTTTTTAGAAGAACAGTTCTTAGAGATGATATGCAACTTGAGCCCCTTCTAATAGGTTTCCTCATCAGTGTGAAAAATTATGCCAGATTTTCACTTGTAAAGATTCTTCTTGTATTTGGAGGATGGAAGACCTATGAGGTCAGCAGTCAAAAGTAAGACCTGCTTGGGATTTTTGCTTTCCAGAAAATTTGAGGCAATTGAGAAATCCTGCCCTCTTTCCTCCAACCACTGAAAAGTCAAATCTCATCAGAACTGCTGCTGATCCCCTAATGCATCCTAGATGCCAACAACTTATTGAGGTTTCTCTATTTGACTCACAAGAAAAATGAGCCGTAAAGGGCACAGGAGAAAAAGATCTTCCTAGCTTCATCTAAAAATAGCAAAACCAACAGCTTTAAATGTAAACCCATGTAAGCATCAAACACTTTCTCGTAAGTGATACCTCAGGCATAAAGGAAGTGTCACCGGATTGAGAGTCTAGGTGTCCAACGCTTGTTGTCCTGCCTTTGATACTAATTAGTCACTTCGTCCCTCTGAAAACTTACTTGCTCACCATTCAAATGAGGGAACTAGACCAGAAAATCTCCACTTTTCTTTTTGTTGGGGAAGTCTACTACTGCCCATAGATAATAGGTTCAATAAATTCCATCCACCCTCTGAGCAAACATAATGCAGAAAGTCTCCAAAACTTTTTCTACTGCCTGTCTATGGCCACAGCCCCTAAAGTCTCTATACACATACAGCTTCACACTTTGGCATCCTGTTTTTCTTATTAGAAGTCATAGAGGTTTGGGGCATCTGGGTGGTTCAGTGAGTTAAGCGTCTGCCTTCAGCTCAGGTCATGATCCCAGGGTCCTGGGATCAAGCCCCACGTCGGGCTCCCTGCTTGGCTGGGGAGTCTGCTTCTCCCTCTTCCTCTCCCTCTGCCCCTGCTCATGTACTCTCTCACTCACTATCTCAAATAAATAAAATCTTTAAAAAATAAAAAAAGAAGTCATAGAGGTTTAAAGTTGGTTTCTTTTTTTTTTTTTTAAAGATTTTTTATTTATTTTTTGACAGAGAAAGACACAGTGAGAGAGGGAACACAAGCAGGGGGAGTGGGAGAGGGAGAAGCAGGCTCCCAGCAGAGCAGGGAGCCCGATGGGGGGCTCGATCCCAGGACTCTGGGATCACGACCTGAGCCAAAGGCAGACGCTTAATGACTGAGCCACCCAGGCACCCCTAAAGTTGGTTTCTGATAAGACATTTTCTCAAGACCCCAAGACTACTAACAATATTAAACAATAGCCCCTTTCATCTGCAGGTCCTCAGTCATTACCTACAGTGTTCATGACATTGACATGGACAGTTTCACTTGAATATCAGTGGTAACCCTGTACATAATCAGTGGATAGAGCTGGTGACATTATAGGTATTTTCTAAAAGAAGGTACTACAGGCCAAGGAGATTAAATAGGTTAGCAAAAGCCAACTAGACATCATGCCTCAAGACCCATGGCTTTATTACGTTCCTTTGTCATAACCTATTGAGGTATTTTTTAGATTTTAATGTCTATCAGAGAGCAATAATTTTGCAAGGCACAAAAATTGCATAGGATAATTAGAAACAAGATTCATAATACTAAGGTGTTGTACCATTATTGTTCACTCAAGCAGGCTGGTGGCCAGTGTCAACTCATTGACCAAGAAGTCAGTTTGTGTCGGTGGAAACAGAATTACGTCACTGTACCTTGATAAGAATTGCTAGTGTACAAGTTTACCGACACATGATATATGTACTATATGAGAGGGAGCAAATATAAATGCCTTCAGGAACCAACCGACCTTAAATTACTCAAGGGGAATGCTGTAAAACAATGAGAAATGAGGACCGTGGTGAACTAGACACCTCCAGCCCTTACTCCCATACAGCCTCTGGCTGCTGTTCTGAGAATGCAGACCCACTATTTCCAGATCTTCTGAGCTTTCAAGAGAGACTGGATTCTTCAGTGGAATCTCCCGATTTTCAAATGTTGGAAACTAATTCAATTTTTTATGCTGTACAGGAAAAGAAAAAAACACACAAACACCACTAGCCACATCTACAGGTCAGATTAGGCCAGCAGATCACCGATGTGTAGCTTCCATTGAATAGCGATGTTAACATAAGAAAATATTTGACTTGCTAGCCCCATAGGTTTTGGGATAGTGGAACCAAAACTGAGTCCTGAGGAACTAGAATCATGTCAAAGTAAAGGACTACCGTATAATTACCAAGCATAGGATGAAGACCAAAGTCCTGAAGGAAGTGTTGGCCTAAATTTCCACCCCTCATGCCTCTGACTCAGCCACAGAGAATGACTTCGTAGTTCCTGAGTAATAGATGTGGTCTGTCGCTGCCAGGCCTTTGCACATGCCAGTCCTGATGCCTGGATAGCCTCCATACGCTCCCCGCACTTTTATCGGTTTGCTTATCTCCATGCTCCAGATCTCAGTTCAAGGCCGTCTGTTCCAGGTATCAGTTAGCAACTCCACACCAACCTGACGCTTTGCAGGGCTACGCTCTACAGTTTGTAAGTCACACAGTACTGTGTGGCTGTCTTTTTGCATTTCTTCCTGTTGATCCCAGAAGGTCCTTGGAGGCAAAAATCTCTGTTTGATTAGAGTTTGTGGTCTCAACTTTAAAAATGCTATCTGGCACATAATTGGTGCAGAGTATTTCTTAAAAGAATGTATGCTAAATAATAATGTAATAAAGAACAAAAAAAATAATAATAATGTAATAAAGATATATTTTATAGACTTTCAGATAACCAATTTGAAAGGTAAAATATTATTCCAAATAGAAAAGTTACAACACTTCTATTTTAAGTTTACAGATCCTTCTGAGAATAATTTCGTATCTATTCCTTAAATTATAAGCTAAAGGCAGGTACTTTCCCTTTCCTCCTGCCCTAAAGGTAGATATGATGCTGGATTGATGGCAGCCATCTTATGACTATAAGGATAAGGCTAAGAGAATTGTAGAGGTGTCAGACCTGATATCATTGAATCATTGAACTAACTCTGCCATCCAATAATGTCTGGACTTCTTGTTAAAAAAAAAAAAAAGCACTGTTTTATTTTGTTTAATTCTAAGCTAAAGCACTTTAAAGAATGGCAGCATTTACTGAAGGAAAGAGCATTATTCTAAGAGAAGAGATCTGTTCTGGTCGAGGTGAATAAAAGATATGATTCCATATGTGAATTAATAAAGAATCTTAGAGGGGAAAACTACACATAATGAATTAAATTATAATTACTTGTTCTCCTAACAAATGCATGTTCACCCAAAGTTAGTCATTAAATTGAAAAGGTATTTTATTCCAACAGAAAATGAACAGACTTTAAGAACCAGGGCATTTGTATATAAAGCAAAGAATTAGCTCCACCGGACTAAAAAATGAATAAATGATAAATGAATAAAACAATGGGGCAAAAGAGTAAGGGAAAAATCCATACAATAACTTTAACCACCTTTTTCCCAGCAGAATATAATGAATAAAAACACCTCCATTGTTACTCTAGAGTCACTGAACATGGAGTTTTTATAAAAGATACTTACACTTGAATAAAATACACTTGAAAAGGGGAAATTTTTAATATGCCAACTTTCTTATTTTATCAAGACTTTCATTCTAAGTTATACAATTTTTAGCTCAAATTTCAAATAATATTTGCAAATGAAAGCTAACCCAAATGGAGTTGGATTTTCTTTGTTCTGTTTAAAACAATTCCCAACAACTTGTTAAACTATGACTAAGGCAGTGTGACTCAAGTACAATATTAGAAAAACATAAGTGGTAAAAATATTAAATAGTTTTTCTAGGAGAGTAGTAAGATGAGTAAAAAGCATGATTCAAACAGTCTGAATGGGGGAGGACATTACCACTAGCTCCATTTTCTGTCTTCAAATCACCTGCATCTTGAAATAACAGGGTCCTCATCTGAAATCAAAGGATGAGTCAGGATAATCCAAGGTACCTTTGAGATAATCAGAGGTTGTTGACAAGTGAGATATAGAGATTTCAAAAATAAGGAGGCTAAATGAAGAAAAATGAGCCAAATGCCAGGAATCCTCATAGAAGATGAGTAATCAGATAAATGCGGTTATCGATAGAGATGTGATTAAAGCATAAGTTAAACAATGGGGCAATGGAATGGAAAAAAGGAGACAATGTATCCAATTAGGGCAAATAAGCCAATAAAAGGGTAGACTTCAAGAGGGTCAGCCTAACTTTGAGATTTGATTGGCAAGATATGTACCTTATTTCGTACCTTAAGATATGTACCTTATATGGCAAGATATGTATCATATGGTAGTAAGTGCTGAGATCAAAAGGGTTCATTTCCGCATTAAAAGGCCACATTACAATTTGCATGGATTTTGTTAAATTTCAGAGGGACCTCAAAGTACTCAATACCAAAACATATTTTTCCTTTCAAAATACACTCTTTAACAGCACTAAAGTGGAATCACTTGCAAAAATGGTTTAATCAAAATCCCAAATGCTAATTGGTAAATGTGTTATCTGCAAGCATCACTTAGAAGGCATATTTCACCGAAGTGAAATCCTCATTAGTTTTTTGTTATAAAATACAGATGAGAAGCAGGAAAGGCCAGAGGGCAGATATTCACATCTTTACCAACTGTCTAATTTAGCTGTCCTATGTCTGTTATATACCATATGACTCATAGTAAAGAAGAAAACCCCCCATCCAGAATGCCAGGTTAACATAAAATTTTAAAACAGCAAGAGTGGGAACCATAACATCACATTGGGAATGAGGTCCCTGCACGCTGAGATTTCACTATCTTGCAGTAAAATGTGCACATGTACGCTCTGTGTGCCTGAAATTTTATTCATAAAGAACATGCATAACAGAGATTAGAACCACAATGGACTCTATTCTGTGAGACAAAGGAATGGACAGAGGAAAAGAAATCTGGATGAGGAGATTCAGTGAACCAGCCTCAGAAAATGGAAGCAAGTGTTTCTTACACTTTCTAACACACAAATGGACAAATGCACAAAATCAAAGCTTAGTAGAGAGTTGTATCAATTATCGTTTCCATGCTCAACCATTTAGGTCCCTTGACAGAACATTTCAGAATTACTAATTTTCCAGATGGTAGGAGGCAGTGTATAAAGCAATGCTAATGTTTCCATCATAAAATACATAATATTACACTCTAACAAGTGTACTCATTTATTTAATCTCATTTCTAACCTCACAAAATCAGAGCAACCTTTCTATCACTGTGGCCCAATTAAAGCTTTCACACAAAAACAAGTCATGCGGAGAGTCCTGATCTTTCTGAATAATGTGTACAACTGAAAAGGTCTGAGAATCACAGGCCCAAAGCTTGTGGCCAGGCAGGTGGGAATAAAATCTAAAGGATGGAAAGATTATGAATGTGGATTGACTTCACATTTACCACATTTACGACCTCAGTGGTAAACTTCTAGCTTTCTGAACAGCTCTCCTGTTTTGTATGTAGTGGAAAGCCTGAATTTCCTTTTGTCATTATCAGAATAATTTCACTGTCACCTGTCACACACGTTGCTACACAGGATACATGTCACCTGTAGGCTGTCCTTCTCCTCAAAGCCCGTGCTTTTGAATGAAAGTGATCTAATGACCCCTTACTCTATCCACCCATGTATTAAGCAGTTACCATATCAAGGCCCTACCCTCAACTTGTATATAAGACTATTAACAAAAGAGCTCAGAAATGTGCATTTTAACAAAGTTTGAGAACTCATGGTAGGAACACGGACCATTCTACTGCTTTAATTGTGACACCTAATTCACTCTCCTAAGGATAATATCAAAATCTTTAAGTTGCAAATTTAATTTTTAAACTCCCCCTTATAGAGGGTCCACAGACTTAATTCACAGGGCTTACTTAACCCAAATTTTTATGCCATAGATAGTGTCTAAAAAAAAAAAAGAGGATAGGGTTTCAGGCGCCTGGGTGGCTCAGGTGGTTAAGTATCTGCCTTCAGCTCAGGTCATGATCCCAGGGTCCTGGGATCGAGCCCCACATCGGGCTCCCTGCTCAGCGGGGAGCCTGCTTTTCCCTCTCCCTCTGCTGCTCCCCCTGTTTGTGCTCTCTTGCTCTGTCAAATAAATATAAAATCTTAAAAAAAAAAAAAAAAAGGATAGGGCTTAACTCCATGTAGAAGCAAGTACATGATACAGGCCATGTTGCAAATTACTGGAGCAGAGATGGCCTTTTTATAAATGATGCTGGACAACGATTAGCCGTTTGGAAAAAGAGAAAATTACAGCCATTTCTCATATCATACACAAGAATAAATCCCAAATCAATCCGTGAATAGGAAAAAATGCCTCTTTCTTATTGCCGTCCACTCTCACACGACTACCACACTCCCAACACTTCTGACGCCAGAGGTGTGGGTTTTCCATGCCAAGCAACCCCGACACTAACTGCCTGGACTTAGCGCAGGCCCCAGAGGCTAAGGCTAAGTCCCAAACGACTGCCCCTGCCCCTTCTGGTGCCAGCTACAAGCAGTGGGCTGTCAGGTTACCCACAGCCTCTGTCTGATTTGGCTGCAAATCAGAGGTCCCCACAACCCCTTCCCCAAGGTCCAGTGATGTGTTAGGGCAGCTCCCTGAACTCAGGCAAACAGTTTACTTACTGTTGTTGACTTACCACAAAAGGTATTTTTAAAGATACGGAAGAGCAGCCAGGTGAACAGACACATAGAGCAAGGTGTGGGAGAGTCCTGAGCACAGGAGCTTTTGTCCCTTTGGAACGGGCACCACCCTTCCAGCAGGTACATGTGCTCCCCAACCCAGAAGCTCCCCAAACCCAGTACTTTAGGGCTTCTTCTGGAGGCTTCATCACAGAGGCATGATCACTCATTAATTCATTTTCCAGCCCTCTCTGGAGACTGGAGGGGGAGAGAGGGATGAGGCTAAAAGCTCCAGGCTTCTAATCATGGCTTGGAAGTAGAGATATCCCAGCAGCAACGGGCACAGCGAGTGCACAGATCTTGATTTCTAATACCGTTCTGTACCAAAAGGAACCAGTGGTCCTCGGAGAAGTGGCTGAAAGCAGGACTGGAGAAGAGTGAGCCTGGAACTACAAAACGGGCCTGGAACATTTTGTTACATCAGCAGATAAGGATGCGCTTCAAAGAATAATGGAAATAGGACCAAGGCACAGTGAACCAGCTTGATGGGACTCTGGCCAAATCTGGAATAATCTGAGCTCAAAACTAAATAAGACTAATAATTATAGACCATTTGGGAACCAGGAAGCCATGTGTCCATACAGATCATACATACATACACACACACACACATACATACGGGAGAAGGGAGGGTTCTTGGTTACGTAGACTATCACGTGCTGCCTGGTAAACGTGCAGAGGGTGCTGAGGGGGATCACCTTCACTGTGTAACCACTGTAATAAAGTTTAGGCAAGAATCCTTCATTGATGCTAAATCTCAAGGGAAACTTAATGGCAAGCAGGATATCTGCATGATCTTCAAGTGTCCACAACCTGCTTACTAGTCGCAAGGGAGAAAATAGCAGCTGCAGAGAGAGAAGCTGGACAGCGCTTTCACCATGGGATGAACGTGGACATCCCTCCTGAGGGGCGGATGGACATCACGTGTCTCCAGACATACCTCTGAGAAGCACAGAGTGTAACCGAGTAGGGAACGCGTAACCGAGTCTCATCAAGAGGAAACATCACACAAACTCAAAATGAGGAGACTCCTGTGTTTAAAAAGTGGGAGGACTCTATCTATCTTTAAAATTGTCAATGTCCTAAAAGACAAAGAAAGCCTATGGAAGTGTTTCAGAGATTAAAGAGACTTAACAACTAAATGCGATACCTGTCCCTGACAGAATCCTGTACTGGGGGTGGGGGGAGGTGGGGAAGAAGCTATAAAGAATATTTCTGGGACAATGGGAAAATTAAAATCCAAATTAGAGAAAAGTATTAATGTTATATTACCAAAGTTGACAACTGCCTTGTGGTTATGTAAGAGCATACTCTTTTTTTTTTTTTGAGAGAGAGAGAGCAAGAGAGAGAGAGCATGAGCGGGGGGAAGGGGGAGTAGGGGCAGAAGGAGAGGGGCAGAGGGAGAGCAGAGTCCCCGCTGAGCAGGGAGCCTGATGAGGGACTCAATCCCAGGACCCTGAGATCATGACCCAAGCCAAAGGCAGACATTTAACTGACTGAGCCACCCAGGCGCCCAAGCATACTCTTATCCTAAAAAATACTGACATATTTAGGGATAAAGGGTCATGATGTGTGAAACTGATTCTCAAATGCTTTAGGTAAAATAAAATAGCATGTGTGTATACACACATTGTTATATAAATGTATATGTACATATTCATATACGTATGTGTGTATTTGTATTATGTATGGATGTGCATATGTGCAGACAGAAAGAGAGAAGAGAGCATGCACAAATGATCAAGCACATTGCATAAAATGTTAGCCAGAGATGAAGGTGAAGAAAGGGTTAACTATTTATCATACTATTATTATTCAAGTAACTTTTCTCTAAGTTGGAAATTCTTTCCAAATAAGTAAAAAATACACACACACACACACACATATATATACACATAAACACACATATACATAAGTACATACCCATATGCCTTCAAGAAATGTTTGATGACTTCCCAGTGGATTTCATGATATGTAAAGGATAAAAGAGAAAACCATGGTAACAAACATTTATGTATTAAAAATGTTAATCTCTCAGTCTCAGTCGGCTCTAAAGGTAGATAAAATGAACAGAAGGAAAAGAGATTAGGATGTTCACTTAGAAGATAAAGGTCCAATGACCAGAGGTAGTAAAATCAGTCAGTGAAAGGAGCCATCCCACTGGCCCTGATGGAAGGAAAATGAAAATTCCTGTGTCTCTGGGGCACAGAAACTCTTCATTCAAACTCCAGAGGACCCAATGCTCCCGTGAGCACTAGTCATCTTTCCAACATACTACATTCAGACGTTCAGTTTTGTTCTTCCATTTCAAATTGTGGACAATTAAGCCCCAGGTTAATGTTGCTCCTTTGGGCCCTCAGGTGCTATTCTCTTTCTTACTGTCAATATTCCCCTGCTATGAAGAGTCACAAATATCTCTGATGAATGCCTTCTAAAGGAGGTGGCAAATACAGAGGACTGAGTCTCTTTATAGCTTACGACTCTTCTGGACGTCAGGGTGATTAGATCTAAGAAAGAAAATTAAGATACTTTACTGAAGTTTTTTGATAAAATGAGAACATCCTTGATGGGAACTCAAAGCTTCTAAATATTGACACTCAGCATTAAAAAAAAAAAGAAGAAGAAGAAGAAGAAGAAGAAGAAGAAGAAGAAGAAGAAGAAGAAGAAAAGAAAAGAAAAGAGAAAAACAATGAGAAGAAAAACTTCTCCAAACTGCCCTGGATATCTCCCAGGTGATCCAGTAAGAACATTTTCCTGTGATTTAAAAATTGGTCAATTTTTTGTCCTTTTTCTCTGCCCTACTATCTTTTAGAGAGCATAATGCTGAACAATAATACTTCTTTAAATAAAATACTGGCAGTTGAAATGTGGATTAAGTCCAATCAAGACCTCTAAAAAGTGCCACCGACACTTTTAAGTGAGTGTGATAAGAAGTCTTTCCAGTAGACAAAAATGAAAAAAAAAAGCATTTGCACAAAAAGGCAAATAAAACCCTAGAAATAATACGAAGAAAGAGAGGCAAGACCAGCAAAGAGGAACACTAATGGCAGCATAAAGGAAGAAAGCACAGGGTGCAGAACTAAAAGTGAAATAAGAAAGGGGGGAAAAGTACTTGTCCTAGAGAGGCCAGTGGGGACTAAGTGTTCTCTGATGTTTGTAGAACGGACCAGGCCAAGGCACGGTGGGAGCCGCTAAGTGTGTTGAGGAGATGCTGTGAGCACCTGATGTCCAACAGACGAAACACTGGCATTGCCAATTGGAGAAAACCTAAAGCAACACCACCCAGTTTAAACACAACAATTTCCATTTTAGGGTTAAACATACTGGAAAAGTATCAGAATTTAAAATGTATAGACCTGAGACAATTCTATCAGTGGCATTGTGAGAAAATATTTTTGAATGCTTTAAATTACCACTGAGGAAAAGAAGACATTTTTATGTTGTAAGAAGAATGTAACTTGTTTTTCTTTGTTCTTATTAGTTCAAGTTGAAAAGAACCAAATCAGAGCAAGCCAAATAGCTTTAACAACTTACTGAGGAAAAACTAAACCACATTTTTGTGACAGAACTGTGTGTATACATCATTATGGAAGTGGTTTAATCCCAGAAATGAAAATCAACTCTTCCTGGTCATCTGTTTTCTTTTTTCACCTTTTTTTTTTTTTAAATATCTTCTGTCACAAATTTTCCCAGATCCATATATATGATTTTTCATCATTCTGCAATACTGAAAACTGACTCATGCTTCAATCTCTTTTAATATAACTTGCTTTCTTCTAGGAGATGGTTCTAATAAGAACGCTTCCTGGAATATAGATAAGAATGAGATATAATCTTAGCCTTATCAAACACAAAATCCAGCCTCGGTGTGATCCAAGGTATCACCCCTCTGTATCATATTAAAAACAGTTCTAAATCTGACAGGCTGAATCATGGCTTTTTACCTCTGTACCTTCTAAATTATAAATTTTTCAGGTTTCGTGTAATCCAATTTGTTGTGTTTGTATATTACTTCTTAAATTACATGTAGCATGCGATCAACTCAAAAGTAAATTTACCAATACCATGAACCAGCTGCTCATGACCTCCAATCATTACCCGTGCCGCACTTTCAAAATGAGGCCACTTATTCCTTTGGATTTTTTCTTTTCCTAACTCAATCCATTAGATTCCCAAACAACCCAATTGGTTAATTAAAGGGTCAAGTAAAAATCCAGCAATCTCTAGAGACAAAGCGGCTAGGGCAATAGAGTCCAGCCTGGTGCCCTAGAGACACCGTCCACACCTTCTCCTGCTCCCCCTCCCCACTCTGCAGGAAATCCCAAGGGAGGAAACATTGCCCCACCCCCACCCCCACCCCAACCCCCAACAAGAGTAAGGCAATGCTTTGGTATTTTGAAACTAGCTAGGGGCGCCTGGCTGGCTCAGTTGTTAAGCGTCTGCCTTCGGCTCAGGTCATGATCCCAGGGTCCTGGGGATCGAGCCCCGCATCGGGCTCCCTGCTCAGTTGGAAGCCTGCTTCTCCCTCTCCCACTCCCCCGGCTTGTGTTCCCTCTCTCGCTGTGTCTCTATCAAATAAATAAATAAAATCTTTAAAAAAAAGAAAGAAAGAAACTAACTAGGAAGGTTGATGGAGCCCAAAGCACAAGTAGAAACATGTGAAATCATTTAGGGCAATTCATTAATAAAGAACCACATGTGAAATCCTTCAGAGTGTGATGTTTGGCGGCTTGCAAATCAAGAACCGAGAAATCTCCTCCCATTGTCAAAAAGCTATCAAATGGGCTGTGTTGAGAGTCAATTTATAACTGTTTTTATAGTATTAGCACTAGATTTTTTTTTCCTTTCTGAGACTTTGTAAGGGTAATGCTTTCTGTATTATGTAAATATTATTAAAAAGTTAAATTATCACAAAAGACTTTTAGGCATTCGCTTTATGGGGCCATAAGTTTCCCAAGCTGAAAAGATAGGTTGGTTGTTGCCCGATTGGGTTTCCCCCAAACAGATGCTGAGATGGATTTGGGATCAACACCCCTAAAGAGTAGGGGACAAAGCTGGATCCGGCAAAGGAAAAAGAGGAACTTCAATGGTCAACAAGGCCCAACAAGCCTTGGCTGACCCAGCTGGGAGCTCTGGCAAGTAGAGCCCATCAGAGGTGGCCTTTGTTGGATGGAGATGGCTGGCTGGGCTTTCACCTCCCTCCCAACTCAGTGCTTGCAGCAGAGGGAGACATAGGGCAAAGCAGCTCTCCACAGTTCAGGCAGACACAGAAGAATCAGACAACTGCTGGCTGGCTGCTCACTGCACTCCCCACATCTGGGCGGCAAGCTCTTCCTTGAAGAAAGATCTGGGCGGTGCACCTCCACGTCTACCAAGCTGGTGTTAACTGGCTAGACCAGAAAGTCCTCTCTAGTCACCTCTAGCAAAAGCACCTGCATCCTCTGCTTCATAGAAGCCATGCCATCTAACAAAAATATTTAAACAAAAATGACTTAACATTCACAAACCACTTTTTAAAAAACTGGCAAAGTGACTATTAGGGAGGCCTGCCTCGAGCTTGTCCCCACGTTTGTTAAGCCGAGTTTCGTTGGCCAGGGTTGGCAAGCGTTCTCCTTTGGAAAAACTACCGTTAGCATCTGTTCCTCGGCCCAGAGCCCTGCAGTTTGGTCCAGTTCACTGAACCACACGGCAAATGGCAGGGGTTGGCCGGCAGATGTCCTTCATCTTCAAACACTTGCCGGAGCTAGCAAAAGCGAACCAGAGTGATTTCTGGCTTGCTAGGCAGCCCCCTGCTACACACCCTCACGGAGAAGGGCTTTCTGGTTGATTATGTAAACAACAGTCTCCACAGGCCCATCTCAAAGAGCGCTGCTCCTGCTGCCTTCTAAGGAGAAGCAACTCGGCAAACTGATGTGCAGAACAACCCCTCCTCTGCCAAGCTGTCCCTAGGATTTCCCTCCTTCTCTGGCAGAATCATCTGTATCATCCTGCTCCCGGCAGGCATTCTGCTACGTTGCTATGAGGATTACACTGAACATAATCACTTGTGAACAAGAGCATGTTTTGACAGCCCTCTCCAGCCTGATGTTGCTGTTTTCCCCTCAAACTGAACATGGCAACGCCGTGGAGAGCAGAGCCTGGACTCCAGAGAGTCCCAAGGTCAACAGTATTGCCATTAGCTCCAGACTTGAATAACGGCTTATCATTCAAGCTTGTTGAAGACCCAGCTACTCTGGCTCTTGATTTTAGTCCTAACGTGGACCCTCTTCCCCACAGCTGTGCGTCTTTGAACAAATTCTTTCTAGAGCTCTTGTTTCCTCATCTGAAAATGGGATGGGAGGGTGTGTGGTCAGTGCCGATGATAACTAAGTCCAAAATTCCAGGCGTTAGGATGCTGCCATACATAGCCAAAGAAACACGCTATCGGAGCTCTGTTCTCTATCATGAATCAATCACCTGGCAAGAGAAAATAAAATTTAAATGACACTCAGATGCCCAGACAATAGTGAGATTGTATCTCAATCCAATAGCTGTGTTTAACGAGAGAACAATCCATACACCATTTTGGGGAAGTGGTGGGACAGGGCTGGGATGATCTACTTTCTCTTTAAACCACCTCAGAATTTGCTTAAAAACAAACAAGAACCTAACTTTGGTTCTTCAATAGTTCATTCAAAAATAAGCAAACTGTCTTAAAGAAAAACCACAATGAAACCATTCTCAACTCTTCTACTGGGTGAGACTGCCACCTGCTGGTGTCCTTCTACTCTGCAGGCACACTTCAGAAAGCCTATTTGTGTAAAATTCTAATACTATGTATGCACGTGTATCTGATCTAGAATTGCAGAGTAATTGGGAAAGAGATGCGTCAGGGCACTAATGCAGGAGAGGTACTGTGAGCAAGACACACGTATTTCAGTTTTACATTTAGGGATTAGGATAAGGAAATATGTCCATAAATAAATAAATTTCAGTCAAACACAGACACACACATACAGAATGATCCAAAAATTCTTAAAGGAAGCTGTTCTAAATTTCCCTCATTCTTTTAAAGGCAGACTGCCACGTGCAGCACCTCATTTGGATGTGTCTGGAGTCTTGGAAGCTTGACTACCCTACGTTCTCCTACAAATGGACCTTGAGAGAGCTTGTTTGGAGGTTCTAGCAGGGGAGCGCAGCTACTCGTATACCCTTGACCGAAGAACGGTCCTCCTCTATCGGGGAAGGTCGTCCTCTTCGACCGAGCGCGCAGCTTCGGGAGGGACGCACATGGAGTGGTGAGGGAGGAAGGGGACACCCGCCTAGCCAGCCAGATCAGCCGAATCAACCCTGGCGATCAATGGGGTGACAGATGTGGCAGCCAGATCACCCGCACATCCTCCATCATTTTTAAGACTCTTTAACCTATTAGTGATATGACATGCTTATAGAAAATTAAGGTGACAGACAATGAGAAAGAAACAAACAAAACCCAGAAATATAGAGAGAAAGAAAGAGATGAAGACAGGGAACAGAGAGCGGATACAGAAAAAGAGGCAAAATGTAAAGAGGCAGATCCAGGCGCAGAGACGAATATGAAAACAGCCAGAGCCAGAGAAATCATGCTTAGGAAGCAAAAGGGAAAATCCTTCACTTTCCCCAAGCAAAAACTGCCCGATAAGGCAGAGCAAAACGATCCAAGAATGTTTTAAGCTGGTTGTTGGCGGACACATCTCACTTAGCTGGCTTCTCTCTTAAGCTGCCAATTTTATCTTCGTGACACCCTGTGGTGAGAGGGATGGTGTACAGTTCCACAGGCTCTCTACAAGGCAACCAAACGTTTTCTGTAGTGAAGAACACATTTCTGAAAGGCAGCACGACTTCAAGAGTTTCATTTAAAGGGGGGCTTACAATGTCAGTACACACTTTATTTTCTCATAATCAATTCCCTAGCACTGGGGTAATTAGTTCTGCAGGGAGGGGGATACGAATACAGCCAAGGCATTTATATCGGGAATAGCTGGGCTCTACCGAAATGAGCTCCAGACAGCAATAGATGAATTGCAACATATCCAGCGGAAATATAAATACATTAGAATTAATCTGGCTACGCTTAATGCTATAACAAAAGGTACTTCCTGCGCTATAATTTTTCTTATCCTTTGGGATAGGAGTCACAGGACCAATGTTCTCCTAGCTCAGCTGTTTATTAGAAGTCATTCCACCTCTTGGAGGGACTGCTTCTTTATCCATAGAATTGGGACACCAACAACCTACTCTCTCTGCCTGGAGGATTATGGGGATCAATCAAGTGAAATAATGTCTGTGAAAATGCTGGAAAATCTTCTGAGCCATACTAAAAAATGTGGAATCAAAAAAATAAAAATATCTCCCTGGACAAGTAGGAGTGAACAGCCTCGGTGAACGGGAAGATGTTGAGCAAAAACCATCTGCGAACAGAGGAAGCCTTCTGAAAGGAAGCCGGTCTTGCCTGGCATCGGGATGAAAACTCTCAGAAGCCGTGGTAACCAGGCCTGGACACATCGTTAGCAAATGGAAATATCAGACACGTACGAGTTTCCCCTCTGGCTCCCAAAGTTGATTTAAATAAAAGTCCTACCCTCTCCTCAGCTGAACAGGCTGCTCTCAGGGTGGTTACAAATTCCATGGGAGAAAAAGTGAATGTGCCCTTCTATTCAGTCTAACTGTGAATCAGAAGTGGCTCTACAGGAGCTGCCAGAGATTAACCAAATGGAGTTGCTCCTACGCGTAGATTATACCTTGGTCTCACATGTCTGCCTCACCTTCCCAAGGTTCCGTAGGCATGTGACTCAGACCACAGAACGGGGATCCTGGACAGAGACACATTTTTCCCACGTCCTGGGCACCACCAGTTCTCAAGTGAACATGTGATTCCATGGGGAGAGAATGACATAAAGAGGGGCATGACTCACAGGCTGACATAACCCGCTTATACATTTTTCCAGTTATTTGGGGTAACTCTACTCCCACACCTTATTGAGCAAGTTCTGATTTAGAAAATTAGAAATTTGGGAACTATACAGAATAATGCTCACCTTAGAAATAATGTTGTAAGTGTGCCTGAAAAACAAGAAGTGGGACAAGAAGACTCTGAAAAGTTTCTTCCGGGATGATGATATTGATTTTTGGTTTTATTTGCATAGCTATAGGAAAGGTGGATCTAAGTTTGGGAACCTCTGCAGAGGAGTCCAAGAGACTCAGAGAGCACATGCCCCAGAGTAGGGAAGAAGAAAAGATCAGGGCTTCAAGTTATATTTATTTGTCTACCTCATCTTTTAAAAAACTATAGACTCTGAGAAACAAACTGAGGGTTCCAGAGGGGAGAGGGGTGGGAGGATGGGTTAGCCTGGTGATGGGTATTAAGGAGGGCACAAACTGCATGGAGCACTGGGTGTTATACACAAACAATGAATCATGGAACACTACATCAAAAACTAATGATGTAGTGTATGGTGATTAACATAATAAAAAAAAGAATAACACAAAAAATTATATTTTTGTATATGTTTTAAGATGTGCGTAAAAGAATATAATCACAATGCATTTAAGTAGTTCATAGATGTACATATATAAACAAAATTATTCATTAATATCAGTGCTTTATCCCCCAAAATGTTTTTTATTGAATATTTAGAGAGCATATTCTAATTCTGTCATGTAGAAAATCACACATTGCCTAGTAGGTTGGTTGGTTCCAAAGGCTCAGTTCTGTCCCAAACTTACATGTGTCATAGACTAATGCTAAAATTCTAGAACTTTATACTAAGCGAGACCAGTGAGACAGTGAAAAGATACTAATATCAAGCAGTCATGACTAAAAGTGGAACTAATGGAGCTTGGTCTAGTGGCATTATACGTTAGCCTAGAACACACACGTAACCTACACACAAATAACCAAAGTACTAACATCACGTCTATGGCGCTATGTTGGTATTTCTCCATAGAAGTCCTGTCATAGCATGGCAGGCCCTGAAACCTAACTGGAAACTGAGTTTTTCTTCAATCCAAAGTCTGAGAAATTCAAGAATTTGATCTTCAAAATGGCACAAAGGCAAGAGAATCCAACATGGTGACCACGTCCTCATCAGAAAAGTGCACCTCTTAGGTTGACCTAATCTGACATATCTGAGGAATTACAGACAGAAAAGATGGTGGTCATTGGCTTAAACAGAGCACCAAGCAGCCATCTCTCCTGGTCACATGTGTAACTTACTGTGAGTACACAATTCACCTTCTGGAATGAGGCACCCTCCCGTGCTGAGTCATTAGCAATATCAGGTGAGCCCGGTCTGAGACAGTGCCTGCCTGTCGGGCAAAAATTAACTCACTAAGTCCTTTTTATTTTATTACTTCTTGTGTGGGATGTTAAATAAGTAAAAATCATCTACATGGCCCTCCACCCACTTCATGATGGCAGAACACATCATGATTCATGATCGATCCCAGGACCCTAAGGTCACTACCTGAGCCGAAACCAAGAGTGGGCCACTTAACCAACTGAGCCACCCAGGCGCCCCAACCATTTCTTGTTTAAAAGCCTTTATATTAATTACTTGTCCATTAATTAAAGCACAATTTTGAAAACCTTTGGTGATTCACGTTTGAGACCCATTTTCTGTTTGCTTTGGTCCTTGGAAGTAGTGAGAAGTTGAATTTATAACCCTCCTCACCAGGACTTAAGTCACACTGACGGGGTTCAGTCATTCCAGCTCTACTCACTGAATTGAAGGAAGTCAACATCTCCATGGCTTCCACTCCTTACTTTGAAAAAGCAGGTCTACTCAAAATGCCTCCTACCATAAAAGTAACAACTCAATCAATCTATCAATAATCGAATCCCAGCAGGGCACCTGGGTGACTCAGTCAGTTAAGCGTCTGCCTTCGGCTCAGATCATGGCCCCAGGGTCCTGGGATCGAGCCCCCGCATTGGGTTCCCTGGTTAGCAGGAGCCTGCTTCTCCCTCTCCTCCTCACTCATGCTCTCTTCTCGCTATCTCTGTCTCTCTCTCAAATAAATAAAATCTTAAAAAAAAATCTAATCTCAGCATGGACATTGGGAAAAGCCAGGTTTCAAATGTGCTACAGCATTCTTTTAAATTAAGGGCTCTTCATGCCATTCAGTCACAGCTGATCTGCTTTAAATATTGCCACATGCAGAATATTTTTTTAAAGACTCTTAAAGGAACAAGTGCCTTTAGGGATTCTATAGACATTACTTTCTTCTTGTCCGGGAAGTTAGAAAATTCTCAAAGCTGACTATTAGTGCAGCATTAGGTATATAATTTAAAATAAATAAACATACATATATTGGGTTTACATGCTCAAAAATGATAGGAGTACTTCTTCGAAAAATTCAGGCCACTGAAAGACAAGAAATTGCCCTTTTCCTTGCCATCCTGCTTTTCAATCCAATAGCACAGTGCCATCTAGTGGTGTCAGGCTAACACATTTATGATATTTGAGCAATTTTTCTAAGAAAAATATTCTTACTCAGATAGCAAGACAAAGAAATAATAATGTCTTAAATAAGTTACACACAATTTTAACTATATCATGGGAAACTATGAAAATAGTATTTCTATAGTTTCCACTGCTTCTTATAGGCTCCTTTTCCTCTGTCATCACTCTAAAAGGTAGATGCTTTCATAAAGCTGCCAGTCTTTCTTCTCTGCTTTATGCATTCTTTGCTCTCTTCCTGGCCTGCCTTCCCGTCTCCTTAGAATCTTTTCCTAAGCACACAAGCGAAATGACTTCACCCTCCGTTGCTTTCTACCTGCCTCCCTTAAAGTACTTGTCCCACTGACTTCTAATGATTTGCTTCCATATCTGAGATAGAGTATTTCTAAAGAAGCACTTCCTAGTAGAAAGATAATATGAACTACAAATGTAAGCCACACATATAGTTTTAAATTTTCTAGTAACCACATTTTAAAAAATAAAAAGAAATGTAGGGTGCCTGGGTTGCTCAGTCAGTTGAGCGTCTGGCTCTTGATTTCAGCTCAGGTCATGATCTCAAGGTCGTGAGCTCAAGCCCCACATCAGGCTCTGTGCCAGGAGTAGAGCCTGCTTAAAATTCTCTCTCTTTCACCCCCTCTGCCTCTTTTTTAGAGAGGGGTTCCCCTCTCTAAAAAAAAAAAAAAGTATAATTTACCTTAATATATTGAATATAACATATCTAAAATATTATCGCATCAACATATAATCAATATAAAAATTACTAAGGAGATATTTTCCATTTTTTAAATATTAAGCCTTCAAAATCTGGGTATGTTTTACATTTATAGCACATCTCAATTGGAACTAGCCACTTTTTAAATACATAGTAGCTATATGAGCCTAGTGGACCATATCGAATGGTGCATTTCTAAAGACAGTGTCTTAGTATCTCCTTGCACTTAGTAAATGTTCAATAAAAGCTCTAAAAATAACTTGAAGCTGATAATGCCACTAGATGTTCTCTGGGAAAATCTGTCCTGTGTCTATCATGCATTAGGCCTCCATAAAATAGAATCTACAAGTCTCTCCTGTAGAAGAAAATAAGAAGTCTGGCAAATCAAATCAATTGCCAATTTTTGTTCTAAAAACTCCTTTTAGAGGTAAGTTTTATGCACATGTATTTCATTGTGTTTAAATAGTCTTAAAACTAGCAATTGCCAGACTCCTAATTATCACCTACATATCTCTTTATAATACTCAATACATTTTTAATCACTTTTTAAATGTCTTCCCGCCCTGCCAGCACAGTACACCTTTTAAAGGCAAAGACCTGTTGGCCTTGTTCACTGCTGTGTACCCAGGGCCTATCTTTCTGTCACACAGTGAGCATTCTAAAACTATATTTGTTGATTTGGAAAATTTGAGTTTGGACCAATGTATCAATTTGAGAACTTGTATCAATGTTTTTCTCTGGATTTGTGAATTTCATCTATTTTTTTTTTTTTCATTCATTTCAAAAACACAGAGTTCAGGCCTAGGTGCTAAGTGTTTGAGGCTGAGAGGGTTACACAATGCAGCCCTTCCCTTTAGCCTAATGCACAACAAAATTCAAAATTAACCTCAGTTCTTTCTAGACCACGCCAACACCCTGTGTTCATCATGAAGACTGGGCCTTACAAATGCATACAGCATTTCTATCTATCATACTCTCTTGTGTAGTCTTGTGGGCTTCCTAACCACCCAGGGAAGCCGACAGGCATGGTGTGGTTTCCCCTTCCGATAGGCTTCAACAAGTTGACCCTGGAGGGTCAAAATATTAATTAGTAACTGAACCAGTAGTAGAAGCTAAATGTTCTGATTCACAGAACATTTTTCCATGATTGTGGCTTTACCTCTGAAGTTTGAGAATGCATTTCCCCAGTCATCTCATCTTTGGTTTATTATTGTCTTATATCTAAAATTAACTTCTGATTTTTGTTTTTCTTTAATTTGTATCTTATATGGTTAGTACATAGGGATAAAAGTAAGACAATCTCTTCCAGAACTATAGTAAGCCAGTAATACAACACAGAATAAGTAAGTCTGGAAATCTGCAAAAATCATCTAGACACAGTGATCAGGGTTGTCATGTGCTGATGTGCAAGATGGGCACTGTGCAACCCTACAAAGTGCCAGCTGCATGCACAACTTGCAAGCCACACCTGGTAGCCTTAGGGGTGATTACCTCCCAGGTCAAGACAGGAAAAATAATCCTGGAAATCAAATCTAGGTTTGATGGAGTATAAACAAAGTCTGCATATTGTCAAGGGTGCTGAAAATGTCTGAAAGATTGTGTGGCTGAAGGAGGGGCCTCATCCCCACTGACCTTCACCACCAGAGGTAAATGCCTCCAGAGCAAGAACAGGCCAGGTTCTTTGTACACCTAACACTGCCCAATAGGTCTAGGTCATGACCCAAAATAAATTTATTTCTTTAAAAGGGTGTGTATATCTCAAAAAGCAAATTTTATAGGAGTTAATAATAATCACAAAATAAGTACAAGTCATTCTTTTCACTTATAAACTACATGAAAAATACCAGCAAATGCTATTAAAACACTCATTTGGCATATAATTTGGGACCCATATCCACTTTTTAAAAGTGAATGGCTCTTAAGAAAGCAAGCGTTACTCATTTTGCATAACCTTATAAATAATTTAAAGTCATCTGGAAAAGCTTCTGAAGACCTTTTGCTCTAGGAAGAAAAAAAAAATCAAAAGCCACAACTTGGGACACATGCAGTAAATTCAATGGGTTAAAAGACATATCTTCTCTGTCATATGTCTGGCTGTCTGCCTCTTCCTGCTACACCAGGCATTTTTGTGGAATTTTCCTTGAGCAGCTTGTCTGTGAGGGCCCCCTGAGCACACAGAGACATTTTATTAACCTTTCCTCCCACAACTCACTCTTGGCTTTAAAAAAAAAAAAAATGAAAAAGAGTAATTGCATTTTCAGTGATGGTCACTCAGCTGCAACTTCTAGAGTCAAGGCTGGTTAATTCTTATTTGCTGACATGCAGGCCTTACCCAGATTCACTTTCCACCCACTCCAAAGAACAGGGAGAGGTGTGCAAGCTCATTAAGCCCTCATTACTTTTCAGACTTTGACATAGCGTAATTTGTGAAATGATCAGACTCCACTGAACCCAAGCAGTGAGGCCAGGACACTGGTTTACCCCTTGATTTTTACCTTTCATTCGGTCATGACTTAGTCAAATCTGATTTTGAGACTATCTTTTCAATTATTGAAAATTAGCTGTATCATCTCAGGAAGGAAAAAGGCTCCATAAACCATTCAACTCAACCATTCAATATTCATTTAAGCACATAGCTTTCTGCTAGGTCTATCAGAGCATGCCTCCAAGTTATGGTCCCTGCCTTCAAGGGGCACAAAATTTAACTGAGAAGGCAACCCACATAAAAATGTACACACAGGGGCACCTGGGTGGCTCAGTCAGTTAAGTGTTCGACTCAATTTCAGCTCTGGTCATGATCTCAGTGTCCTGGGATCGAGCCCAGGTCAGGCTCTTTGCTAAGTGGGGAGTCTGCTTGAGGATTCTCTCTCCCTCTCTCTATGCCCTTCCCCCTGCTCTCTCTCTCTCAAATGAATAAAAATTTTTTTTAATGTACACACAAAAATATGGAGAATAAACCAGCAGTCTAAGGCAGTACCTGCTGAGAGGCAGTAATGGATAGATTAGAGAGCACCTTCTGAGCCAGACAGTTTGAATTCAGATTCTAGTTCTACAATCCTGTGACCTTGGGTCAATTACCTAACCTGCTCATGCCCGTTTTCTCACCTGTAAAATAAAGATTATAACTGGGCTTACTTCATCTGATGGTGTGATGAATAAACAAATTAAGAATAGATTAGAACAATACTGGGCACCTAGTAGGGCCTCAGCTCAATAGAGAGTGACCATTATTATATAATTAGGAGCCAAATACAAGGGATGGAAAGTACTTTCAAAGTTCCAAAACAAGGGAAAAATCACTGTGGGTTCGTTGATCATTGATTAAAAAGTTTATATAGAGGAAATATTAACATTCTGAAGTAAGACTTGAAGAGGAAGATGAAGGCCAGAGGAAGAAAATCCAGAGGACCAGACACAGGACAACGTAGTTAGAGTGATATTTTTTTCCATTGAAAATGGGGACAAAGGAGGCTTAAGGATGATGGCCCACTGTGGCCTGAGGCACCAGGACAAGAATTGTGGATTTTTGTCCTTTGGAAAACAGTAAGTCCCTGAAGAGACCAAGAGAGTAAGAGTAGTGTCTTTACTAAGGTTCATACTGCAACACTTGAAAGTAAAGCCTAGAGGGGAAGAGAAGCTCAAGACAGGAGAATTCCCTAAATGGGAATATCTGTGAATCTATTCCTCTGAGAAATAACCATTTTCACATCTTGTGTGCTTTCTGTTTGTCTGAATTATAGACATAAAAACCGAAGCAACTGGCAAGGGTTTATTTTTGTTTTTTAAAAAACAGTATTCAAATTATCATTAAGTGCACTCTTAGCTATTAATGGTGTTCGGGTTTTGTATTTTCTAACATTTGCATTTATTAAACAAGAAGCCTAATAAATTCTGCAAACAATCCAAGTCATGAATTTGGATAAGAAAGTTCTCACATTCTTTTGACTCTGAGTTGTTTTATTTGCTAACCCTTTTATTGTTCTTCACAAACAGGTATAATTTACCTGGAAGGAAATCCACCAAAATATTAAGGACGTTGTTTTCCTTGTGCAGAATGACATTTTTTAAAACGAGCAGACGGGAAGGGGACATCAAGGGCCTGCAATGTCACTGAATGGCCAAGTGTCTCTGTCAAGTATGTACTTGAATATTCACATCTGAGAGTCTGGGGAGAGGGTAGGGCTGAAGATACACCTTGGATGTCAGCATCATAGGGGGTGCACTTAAAGCCGAGGGAATATATTCAGTCATTGAGAGTGAGAGAACACAGTGAGGAAAGAAAAGCCCAAAGACTGAGGTCTAAAAAAAATGAAAAACTTTGATGTCAGGTAAAGAAAAGCTGCCAACACCAGAGAAGCAGAAGGAAACAAAGAAACCCTGATAGCGGAAAGGCAAAGGAGGGCTCAGGGTGCTTTGTGAGGAAAGGCTGGTCCTTGGATTCAGCAAGAGGAGGAGTACATATTGTCACTAAGTTTGGGATATTTGTACAGAGCATTAATAAACAGCATCAGGGGTTGGTAATCATCAGCTTACACTGCTACTATTTTGTCTGACTGCGATTCTCTCCAACAAGGTTAGGTACAGAGAGAGCAGACATCCTTGGGTTCATTCAGTGCCAGTGTTTGCCAGATGAATGAGATAAAAGAGGGGCAGAAAGGAGGAATGAAGGTATTTGCAAGAGAATGATTATAACACGAGATGATGGAAAGGAACAAAGTCAAAACATGGGGTGGGGGGGGACTAACTGATATTCAATATAACCTAAGGATAAAAATCTTTTTTTTTTTTAAGACTTTATTTTATTTATTTGACAGAGAGAAAGCGAGAGAGGGAACACAAGTAGGGGGAGTGGGAGAGGGAGAAGCAGGCTTCCCGCTGAGCAGGGAGCCCAACGTGGAGCTCGATCCCAGGACCCTGGGATCATGACCGGAGCTGAAGGCAGACGCTTAACGACTGAGCCACCCAGGTGCCCCAGGATAAAAATCTTTTGACATAAATCTTTCCTGGTTTTTTTAATAGCTTTTCCTTAGGATGGATTTCTAAAACTAGAATTATTAGGTCAAATAGTATGATTTTTTTTTTAAGATTTTACTTATTTATTTATTTGAGAGAGAAAGAGAGTGTGCATGTGAGCAGGGGGAGGAGCAGAGGGAGAGTGACAAGCAGACTCCACACTGAGCACAAGCGGAAAGGAAGCTCAATGCCACAACACTCTGAGATCATGACCTGAGCTGAAACCAAGAGTCAGAGGCTTTAACCACCTGAGCCACCCAGGTGCCCCCAAATAGTATGAATTTTTAAAGTTATCGATGCATGTTGCCAAACTGCTTTCCAGAAAGCTTATGCTGTCTTAAATTGATTAGCGAAGTCTAGCACTGTGTGTCTCAAGAAACTCCAGCCGCTTTCAGAATAATACACAAGAAGCATTGATTGATATTAAACGACCATCATCTCTAAAACCCAGCAGAGCTCCCACCCTTCCTTTAATCTCCTACCCATTCATTCCTTTCTTTCATGATTTCTTTGGTTTTCATTCAGTATAAATTCACCTTTTTCACAATGAGTAATTATGTTTCAGTGTAAAATCGTTAAAGTCAGTGTAAATTTCAAAAGAAAATTCGAGCAAAATTTTTTTTAAAAAATTGCAATCAGCAAAAAAAAATTAAGTTTCATTCTAGCAGCAAAAGTGATCCCTCTCCCCTTCCCCTCTTCCCCTCCTGCCTTCCCCCTTCTTCTCCCTCTCCCTTCTTCTCTCCCATCTCTGATCCCTAAGAATTTAATAAGGAAGTAACAAACGGTTATTCTCTTTTCTTCTCTCCTTTGTAGTTGATTTAAGTCAGTTTTCTAAAAGATCTGAGAACTTTTGCAGAAGTTCTTGTGCCCACAGCTTATTCCCAAGAAAGAAAAGAACCACAATAGAAATGAAGCCACCATGTAAGTCAGCCCATCCTCGTATTTCTAAAATTTTATAAAGCTCATTAAGATCATGACTTCTCTATGTTTATATGTTGCTCCTCTAAATGATTGGCAGTTCCAGAGCTTGAGAAACTTGAGAGAAAGATCCTTGTTTCCTGCAGATTCGATAATCATCTATGATGTTTGGGATGACAAGAGGACTTAGACATCATATGGATCTAAATCTCTTAAACGTTTAGAGACCGAAGTCCAGAGCAGTTAAGCCACCTACCCCAGGATGCACAGCCAGAGAGTAATAGATCTCAAAGACAGAGCCACCATCTCCTGAGCCAGTTCTGCCCTTGCCATCTTCATATTAGACAGATGCATGCAAAGTAATAGACAAATAAATATGCTTTTGTGTAGAAGTGGACACGAAACTCCAATCACTTCGCTTCAGATGTTAAGAGTGCAAAATAAACCTCTATATTATATTATCAGACTACGAAAATTTCATTTTTAAAGACTGAACGTAACTACTAGGTTCTAAATATGAGGGTCCAGGGAGTGTGTATTTAAACTCACACAGCACAGCACATGCATGTGTGTGCATATATTCATCAACACCCAATAAGCCAGTTCCATCTACAAGGATGCTTCTAACTGACAAGATGACAACATATTTCTGAAAGGACTGCTTTGTCTATAAGGATTGCTATGATTGCTTGTCACTTGTGGAATGTAAGTAACCTTGAGTGTCCCCAGAGATGTGTCTAGAACCTAATGCAAAGTTGCTAAAAGGACAAGTCAGAGAATTGTGTTCTTCCTCTTGGTCACAACCCAAATCCGCCTTTTGCATGGAGCTTCTTCAATTTCTCATGAAAAACTTTCTAGCGATTTCTTTGATCACTGCTATAGACTCCAACAGCCAAGATATTGCCAAGGTACTGACCCCTGCTTTGAATTTTAAGGGGGGAAAATGGTGTATAGGCTCCAAAACAATGATAAAGCAGAGTGATAATACTCATCTAAAAATGTTTTGTTCATCCTGCGGGTGAACAATAGTCTAAGGCATAGAGAACATCTTTAGTAGACTATTTTCACTCTGTCGCATTTTATTATTTCCCTTTCTTCAGATATTCTAAAGATGCCAGTGGTATAACCCTTACAGATGGTCCTCTCTCCCATAACTTCACCCTGTCTTGAAGAGAGATACGTGGGTGAAGCTATGTCTTTAGTACATTCAAACTTAAAGGCTTAACTGGGTCACTTAAAAAATGTAGAATATAGAGGCGAGTAAACAAACAAACTGCTTAGAAACAGAACTAATTATTTCATTAAGCCATTCAAAGAGACAGTGATTTGGAGGGATTTTGCTGACTCTGTAGAAGTTATAAAACTGAAGTTACCAAAATGAGAGACAATCTACTAAAACAATCAGCAGTCTTAAAAGCTAGGCAATGTTGACAATAATAAATAGCCATAGCAAAAAAAAAAAAAAAAAAAAAAAAAAAAACTTCTATAGGATTAATAAAAATATTTTTAAATTACCGTAAAGAAAGCACTTTTATTTGCAAAAGTGCTGTCCTATCAGAAATATTATGTCAACTGACTGTATATGATCTCATAAGAAGATAATCTTCTGCCTAAATCCTCGAAGCTAAATTCCAGTAGTAGATCAAGGATTGGAAAGTTCAAAGCAAACTTTAATTAATTAACTAATTAATTAATAATTTTAAAGTGTGCACCAAGGATGAAGAGTATTTTATCAAGGGATTATTTTTAACTCCTCTGCACACAAATATTTTCACCATTATTCCACTGACATTCATGGGACTTACTCAACTAATTTGAGTAGTTAAATGATGTTGTTTCCCTCTCCACTCCCTCTCTGATACTGAAAATAGAAAAGGCCATTAACAGCCCCCTTGGCAGAGAAGCCCTCTGGATGATACCATGGCAACAGGCTATCAGACGCAAAGGGCTCCAGTCCAGAGAAAATGGGAGAGAATCAGTGCAGCCCACCGGGGGAAAAAGAACGCAGAGTGACAGCTAGGCTATATTATCATCTTCCTGGCACTCTTTCCTGGACCCAAACTAAAAGGACATTTCTTTCGTTAATATTTAATGTTATAGCTGCAAAGGGAAAGGTCTAAAACTACTTTTTTTTTAATAAGCCAAATATATTCTATTTTAAAGAAAATATTCTCTGATGTTCTCATGTGGGAGCTCTATCTCCTCAGCTTCTCGCTCTGGTCTGACTCTTCCTTCCGTTTTTCATTAGCTGAGCTGAGCTTGTCCAAAAAATGACCATGAAAATGTTCCTTTCCCTATAATGAGCCCCAGTGGGAACCTGGCAAGTGAGCTCTTAGGAGATCTCAAAAGCCTCTTACCCACATCCCAGGAGGAAAGGCAGGAGCCACTGACTGACTTCCTCACTAATCTCCTCCTACGTGGAGCCTCCTGGCACCAGCCCCAGCTGAGGCTGGTGCCAGGAAGAGGTTAGATCGTCCACAAGGAAGTGCCTATTAGAACAGAAGGACAGATGTCCAGTGTCCCTCTCTCTGAAAAGGGGACAAAAGGAAAACAATGCATGCTGCCATTTTCTCAGAGGCCGTCTTTTAGAAAATTTCCTTCAAGGCCAGTAATCACTGGATCATATTTATAAAATGCCTGAAACTATATGGTGCCATAGAGGAACTAAAAATGTCTCCCGAGACCTCAGAAGGGGTCCGGACGCATTTCTTCTCTCAAGCTGGAGTGACAGAGCGCTACCTGTGTGCAAAGTCCTGCCGAGAACAAATCAGGAAAATGGGGCGGGCCGGTGTCCCCCGCCAACCCCGCATCAGGGCCTTCTCTTCGGGAGACATCCCTCTTTCTACAGGACACGTCGAAGCTGGGACTCCAACGGCCAACGCTCAGGCGGAGTCCTGCCCACAGATTCCTGAAGTTTACCTCCCACGGAGGAAGCCTGACCTGCAGCAGTAATTCTCCATCTTTAGCCAAACAAGAGCAGCCCAAACAACAGGCCCAGTGTCATCGTTACCAGAAGAGCCTGTCGATGGAACTAGAAGCACCTCGCCACTCACATTCCCGTGTCCCACAGCCCAGACACAGCCCTGGGACGGTGCCACCCCCCGCGTGCAATGCTTGTGGTCCCCAGGGCGGCACCATGTGCTCTGCTGCCCCGCGTTCCTTTCAGCCTCCGACAGAAGCCCCGTCTGGGAGGCATACCTGCCCCCTCCCCGCGCCTAGTGCTTTTCAAACCCAGTGCTTTTCACAGCCCCCAATGGAACGTGTTTCTGAGAGATCACACCTTTGTAAGAGATTTAAAGTTGCGTTTTTATCTCAAAGGTAATTCAAATGTTTTAACGTAAGTAAATCCTGGAGAATGTGCATAGCGGCCTAATAACCCCGCATGCCCCAGGCTGTCCTACCCTTGTGATCGTTTATGATCATGTGGATGCCCAGAGAAGGCCACACAACAACACAAATGAAGGTTTCTCTTGCAGTTCCATGAGGGAATCAATGGCAGGAGAGTTGGGGTGTCGCATGACAGGGTAGTCTAAGCCACCCACAGTATGTGTCCAGAATGTGTTCCTCAGATCATACATTTTTCATGCCACTTTTGCAAAAGTTCATTAATAGTTTAATAAATATGCAATGGAGTGATTTTTCTTCTCTTTTTTTTTTTTTTTTTTTTAGTTTTACTGAATTGTGCTTTGTAGCGCATTGTTACATTGGCTCATCCAAATAACAGATGTAGGATTAAAACATTCATCATTAAAGGGCACCTGGGTGGCTCAGTCAGTTAAGCATCTGCCTTCAGCCCAGGTCATGATCCCGGGGTCCTGGGATTGAGCCCCGCCTTGGGCTCCCTGCTCAGCGGGGAGCCGGCTTCTCCCTCTGCCGCTGCCCCTCCTTCTGCTCTTGCTCTCTCACTCTTTCTCTCAAATAAAGAAAATCTCTTAAAAATTAAAAAAACACTCATTATTAAGGAAAGAAAATAATGACAGGAATCATGACGGTGACTGGGGTGATGACCCATCATGCTCTAAATCAAAAGAATAAAGTCGACACACACATGTATCTCTCCCAAGTTAAACCAGCTATCTGCAAATTAATGTTAACTGATCAATGCCATCTGTCACTTTAATGTTGTTCACTGGTTTTCAGAGAGGCAACTTAGCATAATTGCGAAGTGCCCATTCTCTGAAGCCAAACTTCCTGGGTTCAAAGTAAAACTCGAACACTTAATAGCTGAGTGCACTGCGTGCCCCTCTTTCTCATCAGTACATCAGATGAGATCTGAACGATACCTGCCTCTGTGATAATTAGTGAGCTAAGTAGATATAAAGCACCTAGATTGTACCTTGCACGTAGGAAAAGCTTTATAAGTATGGTTATTATCCTTTTCACATAGTATTATTTATTTGATTTAGAGATTTGATTTGGTTTTATAGGCATGTAACATTTATAAACATAAGCAGTATATGGCAGGCTTTATTTTATATATATTGATTCCATTTAAATCAAAATATTGGTTAGTCAACATGGGTGAATGAGAATTTTTTTAAAGAGTTGCCTGCACTACTCAAGTTTAAAAAATGTTTTCCTAGCTATAGCTTATCCTACACACCATGTTACATCATGAGGACAGCATATTCCAGTTTCTGGGAAAATGATGTGATTTCCCCATCAAAGACAACACTAATGGAAGAGAGCTAGGGATGAAGTTGATAACTTCAGCCAGGTTCAACCCTGGACACTTCCCAAATTAAGCCAATGTGGACCTACCTGCAATCCCACTGCAATTCTGAAATAAGAGTCACTGAAAAGATCCACATAAGCTTCCAACAGGAAAGTTTCTAATGGAGATGAGCAGCCAGACTTCTGCTTCCCAGCTCTCTGGGGGAAAAAATGTCATGGCCAGCAGCCTAAGTTTATATCGCAGATCTGCTGATCCCTGCATCTTTTGGTTCCTTCTCTGATTGGCCTAGCTTAGTTTCAACCAGAGGACAAGAACCGGTGGAAAAAAAACATGGTTCCTCCTATTATAAAATCTCTTGATTGAGAGGATTGGGGGCAGTTGCTGGGAGAGGAGAAGGGTGGGAAGGAGAGGGCTCATACACCCCTCATACTTACTAAAACCACTGAAACAATATTAATCACATATTGAAGCGGCACGATGATAAAACAGGAAGACCAAAAACTAACAAGAAAAGTAAAATATCCAAACTAAAAATACAGCCATTTAGAACATGGCTGACAGCTTAAAGTGATAGTAAAACCAGATACAAAGCAGAGAAAAAAGTAAGAGAGGTGCTTCCCTCTATGTTATGGAAGACCTGCTTCCTCCCCTGGGAAACCAATAAGCCACTTGAGGTTTTGCAAGAGCAATTTTAGTAGGTGACTAAGGTAAACAGAACAAAGCAATAAAAATACAAAGTATTAAAATGACTGAATACACAGAAGGTAGCCAGTATTTCAAGCAAAGATGGGCTTTCATGAGATATGATGCTAAATTTGTCTAGATAATGATAAAAGATGTTTTAGCTTGAGATGAAATTAAGTAGATACCACTGCCAAATTTGTCTAGATAATGATAAAAGATGTTTTAGCTTGAGATGAAATTAAGTAGATACCACTGCCAGGCCTGGAGAAACTTCAGTCCTCTCTAAAACTATTTTTTCTGTAATTAACAAATGTGTATGAGTACATACCACTGCTGGATTCCCCAGTTGGCAGAGTAAGCCCATGCTTAGGGCAAAGCAAGGATACATAGAGAAAATACATTGGTCAGGCCGTGGTAGGGAAGGATTTAATACTTCATAGGAATGTAATCATCACTGGAAAAATCTAAACTTGGATCGACTTTTCACCCATATTTTTCTATTTCATATTGTTTTATTTTGAATTATATATGGCAGATGGGGATGGGAAGCAGTATAAACTTGCAGATGCTTAAGACTTTAAAGGCCTTTATTCCATTCTATAAGCCACTATATGTGGGCTCAGTGCCAGGTCCTAGGGGTACAAAAATATCCTGCCAGACAAGAGAGTTTCCTACATAACCTCACAAAGAGATTTCTCCTGGGATGGAAGCTGTCTATCACTAACTTTTCAGATGCCCGCTGCAATGGAAGTCCACAAGATAATAGACATTATCTGTCTTGATTACTCTCATATCCCCTGCAACTAGAACAGTACTTGAACATAGTAGATGCTCAGTAAATATTTACCAAGTTAATGAATCAATGCCTGTTTCCTTTGACCATCATAGAAAGCTCCAAGATCCAGCTTCCCAAAAGTCATGACCCTTCTCTCTTTCCTTTTGATTTCCTTGACAGACAAGCACAAGCTAGATATTAAAGCACAGTTCAATGTTAATGAAAGTTGGCCTATTGTTGTTCCCTAATTTCTGGTTAAGTTTTCTCTCATCATTCTGGCCTCCTAAAATCCAAAGAAATGCCCTCCTCTAGATTCAGTTTCTTCATCTGTAATGTGAAAATAATGCCTTCTACCTTCCCCCACTTAGAGAATTGCTGGGAGGATTAAAATGAGTGACATTCAAAAGTGCTTAGGGCAAAGCTTGACACATGCAAGAGCCACATGAATAGCTCTACCTTTCATTAGGGCATTCCAGGCTCATAACCCCAAATGCCATTTCTGGGGAGTCAGGGGGCTCTTGTTTCCTGCCTGTATGTTAGTTTTCTCTCTTTCATGGGCTGGCTGTGTGTACAGAATACTATATCAGTATATTTGTTGACAAGGGAGAAATAAGGCACTCAGAAAGAATTTCTAGTGATGTAGGGACATACCCTTGGCTACTTTCCTCCCCCTCCTGGCTACATGTAATTATGAAAATGTTGAAACATATTAAAAAGCTGAAGAATTATAAAATAGTCATCAAACACCCACCACCTAGATTCTCCAACTGTTCACATTTTTCTTTGTTTGCTTTATCACAGATCTATCCATCCATCCTTTTGTCAATCCAGGTGATTTTTTTTATATATTTCAAAGTAGGTTATAAACAACAGTACACTTCACCTTAAATATTTTCACTAGAATTCAATGTTTGTTTATAGTATTTTTGTATCATTCATATACAGTGAAATCCATAAATTTTAAGCTTATCATATGATCCGTTTTAGCATAAACACCTGCGTAAAACTCTTGCTACTTTTTTAAAAACTGCTTTTAGCCACACATATGCAATTGCCGCAGGCACCATGCCCAGTCATATGCTCCTAGCTCTGGTCCCACACCAGGCCCAGCTGCACCCGGCTTTAGGCCCCCAACCACCACCACCCCGACGCATAGCCCCACCTGCCATAGAGCTTGGTTGCGGGGGGCGGGGGGGGGGAACAGGTCCAGGATAGGACTAGTGGCCCAGAACAAATTTTGCTAACACTGTTGCCCTGCTCCCAAGTTCCCTGGCAGGCATACCCCCTTGGAACTGGCATGCCTGTGTCCCACTAACAGCACAGAAAGCAAGCACAACAGACAAAGAGTCAGTGCAGACGACTGAACTGAAAGGAAAAGTAACTCAGACAGAAGAGAAGGGCATAAACAACCCACATAGGACACTCTCTCCTGAAGTGCCAGCTTCTGGTGAATGGGGGCTCTGCCTTGCAAGGCACTCCAGGACCTCTTCTTCATAAAGTCATTCCTTTCAAGAGCAGAAGACATAGCTGACTTTCTTAACACAGAGAAACAGACACGGAGAGGCAGACAAAATGAGGATTCAGAGAAATGTATGCCAAATGAAAGAACAGGACAAGGCTATGGCCAGAGATCTAAGTGAAACAGTTATAAGTAACACATCTGATAGCGAATTTAAAGCAATCATCATAAGGACACGCACTGGATTTGAGAAAAGTGGAAGACATGAGTGAGACCCTTAACACAGACATAAGGGGTAACATAGCAAAGATAAAGCACTCAATAAATGATATGAGCAACATGCTTGACAGAATAAACAGCAGAATGGAAGAAGTAGAGGAATGAATTAATGACCTAGAAGACAGAGGAATAGAAAGTAATCCAGGTGAACAAAAGAGAGAAAAAAAGAACTATGCAAAATGAGAATAGATTTAGGGAACTCAGTGACTCTATCAAAAGTAATAATATTCCTATTATAGGAGTCTCAGAAGAATAGAGAGTAAAGGGGGCAGAAAATTTATTTGAAAAAATAATAGCTGAAAACTTCCCTAATCTGGGGAAAGAAGCAGATGTCCAGATCCAGGAGGCATACAGAACTCCAATCAAAATCAACAAAAGCAGACCCACACCAAGAAATATTGTAATTAAACTTGCAAAATATAGTGTAAAAAAATTTAAGAGCAGCAAGACAAAAGCAGTAACTTAAAAGGAAAACTCATAATGATACAAGAGGATTTTTTTCAACAGAAACTTTGTAAGCCAGAAGAAAGTGAGTGGCATGATATATTCAAAGTGTTGAATGGGAAAAATGTGCAGCCAAGAATAATCTATCCGGCAAGGTTATCACTCAGAATAGAAGGAGAGATAAAGTGTTTCCCAGACAAATAAAAACTAAAGGAGTTCAGCCCTATAAGAAATATTAAAGGGACTCTGAGTGGAAGGGAGAGATCAAAATGACAGTATAAAGGTAGGAAACACAAAAGTAGTAAAAATGAATATTTCTATTAAAAAATCAGTCAAGGAAGTCATACAAAAAGGATATAAAATACAATAACATATACCTAAAACATGGGGAGGAGAGGGGGAAAGAATGGGCTCAAACTTAAATGACCATCAACTTTTTTTTAAACAACCATCAACTTAATATAGATTGCTATATGCCAAAGAGGTTATATACAAACCTAATGGTAACCATATATCAAAAACCACTAATAAGTATGCAAAGAATAAAGAGAAAGCCAAATACATCACTAAAGAAAATCAGCAAACTATGAAAGAGAGAAAGAAAGGATCAGAGAAAATCTTCAGAAATAACCACAAAACAAGCAATAAAATGACAACAAATACATATACATAAATACAATAAAAAATAATTATTTTGAATGTAAATATGCTAAATGCTCCAGTCAAAAGACATAGGATCACAGAATGGATTAAAAAAAAAGAATGAAAGAAAGAAAAAAAAACAAGACCCATCTATATGCTGCCTACAAGAGACTCATTTGGACCTGAAGATACCTGCAGATTGAAAGTGAGGGTGGGGAAAAACATTTATCACACAAATGGATGTCAAAAGAAAGCTGGAGTTGCAATACTTACATCAGACAAAATAGACTTTAAAAACAAAGACTATTAAGAGACAAAGGACACTATATAATAATAATGGGGATAATCCAACAAGATATAACAATTGTAAATATTTATACACCCGACACGGGAGCACCCAAATACATTAAACAGTTAATAATAAACATAAAGGAACTAATTAATAGCACAACAATAGTAGGGGACTTTAACACCCCACTTATATCAAGGGACAGATCATATAAACAGAAAATCAGCAAGGAAACAGTGGCTTTGAATGACACACTGGACCAAATAGATTTAACGGATATAGTCAGAACATTCCATCCTAAAGCAGCAGAATACACATTCTTTACAAGTCCACACAGAATATTCTCCAGAACAGATCACATATTAGCCCATAAAACCATCCTCAACAAATTCAAGATTGAAGTCATACCATACATCTTTTCTGACTATAATGCTATGAAACTTGAAGTCAATTACAAGAAAAAATCTGAAAGGACCACAAATAGATGGAGGTTATATAACATGCTACTAAGCAGTGAATGAGTCAATCAGGAAATAAAAGAAGAAATAAAAATGTCCATGGAAACAAATGAAAATTAAAACGTCGGTCCAAAACTTTTGTGCTGCAGCAAAAGTAGTTTTAAGAGGGAAGTTTATAACAATACAGGTCTCCCTCAAGAAGCAAGACAATTTTCAAATAAACAACCTAACCTTACACCTACAGGAGCTAGAAAAAGAATGAACAAAACCTAAAACCACCAGATGCAAGGAAATAATAAAGATTAGAGCAGAAATAAATGACATAGAAACTAAAAAAACAATAGGACAGATCAATAAAACCAAGAACTAGCTCTTTGAAAAAAAATCAATAAAGTTGATAAACCTCTAGCCAGACTTATCAAGAAAATAAGAGAAAGGACTCAAGTAAGTAAAATGACAAATGAGAAAAATTTTAAAAACTCCCAAAAACCAAAAGTTCAGAACCAGATGGCTTCACAGGCAAATTCTACCAAACATTTAAAGAGGAGTTAATACTCATTCTTCTCAAACTATTCCAAAAAATAGAAAAGGAAGGTAAACTTGCAACTTCATTCTATGAGGCTACTCTTATCTTGATACCAAAACTGTGTAAAGACACCACTAAAAAAGAGAACTACCAGCCAATATCCCTGATGAACATAGATGCAAAGATTCTCAATAAAACACTAGCAAACTGAATTCAACAATACGTTAAAAAAAAATCATTCACCCTGATCAAATGGGATTTATTCCTGGGTTGCAAGGGTGATTCAATATTCACAAATCAATCAACATGATACATCACATCAATAAGAAAAAGGATAAGAATCATATGATCATTCCCAACGATGCAAAAAAAAAAAAAAGCATTTGACAAAGTACAACACCCATTTATGATAAAAACCCTCAACAAAGTAGGTTTAGAGGGAACACACCTCAACATAATAAAGGCCATATATGAAAAACCTATAGTTAACATCATCCTCAATGGGGAAAAACTGAAAGCTTTTCCCCTAAGGTCAGGAACAAGACAAGGATGTCGACTCTCACTGCTTTTATTCAAAATAGTACCGGAAGTCCTAGCCACAGCAGTCAGACAACAAAAAAGAAAGAAAAGAGATCCAAATCAGTAAGTAAAAAGTAAAACTTTCACTATTAGCAGATGACATGATACTATATATAGAAAATCCAGAGATTCCACCAAAAAACTGATAGAACTGATAATCGAATTCAGTAAAGTCACAGGATACAAAATCAATGTACAGAAACATGTTGCGTTTCTATACATCAGTAATGAAGCAGCAGAAAGAGTAAGAAAACAATCCCATTTACAATTGCACCAAAAACAGTAAGATACCTAGCAATAAACCTAACCAAAGAGGAGGAAAACCTGTACTCCGAAAACTATTAAACACTGATGAAAGAAACTGAAGATGACACAAAGAAACAGAAAGACATTTCATGCTCATGGATTAGAAGAACAGATATTGTTAAAATGTCTATACTACCCAAAGCCATCTACATATTTAATTCAATCCTTATCAAAATACCAACAGCATTTTTTACAGAGCTAGAATGAGCAATTCTAAAATCTGTTTGGAACCACAAAAGATCTTGAATAGCCAAAGCAATCTCGAAAAAGAAAAGCAAAGCTAGAGGCATCACAATTTCAGACTTCAAGTTATATTACAAAATTGTAGTAATCAAGATAGTATGATACTGGTACAAAAATGGACACATAGATCAATATAACAGATGAAAAAAAAACAGAAATAAACCCCCAACTATATGGTCAATTAATCTTTGACAAAGCAGGGAAGAATATCTACTGAGTAAAGGACAGTCCTTTCAACAAATAGTATTAGGAAAACTGGACAGCAACATGCAAAAAAATGAAACTGGACTACTTTCTTATACCATATACAAAAATAAATTCAAAATGGATCAAAGACCTAAAAGTGAGACCTGAAACCATAAAAATCCTAGAAGAGAACCCAGGCAATAACCTCTGACATCAACAGTAGTGATGTTTTTCTAGATATATCTCTTAACACAGGGGAAACAAAAGCAAAAATAAACATTTGGGGCTCCATAAAAATAAAAACTTCTGCACAGTGAAGGAAACAATCAGCAAAACTAAAAGGCAACCTATGGAATGGGAGAAGATATTTGCAAATGACATATCTAATAAAGGGTTAGTATCCAAAATATATGAAGAATTTATATAACTCAACACCAAAAAAACAAATAATCTAATTAAAAATGGGCAGAAGACATGAACAGGCATTTCTCCAAAGAAGACATCCAGATGGCCAACACACATGAAAAGATACTCATCATCACTTACCATCAGGGAAATGCAAATTAAAACTATAATGAGCTATCACCTCACACCTGTCAAAATGGCTAAAATCAACAACACAAGAAACAACAGATGTTGGTGAGGATGTGGAGAAAAAGGAACACTCATGCATTGTTGATGGGAATGCAAACTGATGCAGCCACTTTGGAAAATAGTATGGAGTTTCCTCAAAAACTTAAAAATAGAACTACTCTATGATCCAGCAATTACACTACTGGGTATTTACCCAAAGAACACAAAAACATTAATTCAAAGGGATACATGCACCCCTATGTTTATAGTGGTATTATTTACAATAACCAAATTATGGAAGCAGCCCAAGTGTCCATCAACTGATGAATGAATAAAAAAGTGGTGTGTGTGTGTATATGTATACCATACATATGTATACCATACATACACACACACACACACACACACACAATGGAATATTATTAAGCCATTAAAAAGAATAAAATCTTGCCATTTGCAGCAACATGGATACAGCTAGAAAGGATAATGCTAAGTGAATTAAGCCCGCAAGAGAAAGACAAATACCATATGATTTCACTCATATATGGAATTTAAGAAACAAAACAAATGAGCAAGGGGTAAAAAAGAGAGAGAGAGGCAAACTAAGAAACAGACTCTTAATATAGAGAACAAGGTGATGGTTACCAGAGGGGAGGTGGGTGGGGAGTGCACGAAATAGGTGATGAGGATGAAGGAGGGCACTTATGATGAGCACTGGGAGACGTGTTGAATCACTATATTGTACACCTGAAACTAATATAACACTGTCTGTTAACCAACTGGAATTAAAATTAAAAATCTGACCCAAAAAACTTGTTTCCATACATATATTGTGCAATAAATGAACAAGCTACTGTTCATATAACTTGCATCTCAGCCTCTTTGAAGGCCAAGAATTCCTTTAAAAAAGGGAATTAGGTTGCTCTGTGTCATATTACAGTTTGACCAATGTGATTACATTGTTGCAGTTTCAAAGAATATGGAATACTTACAGGTCTATGTCAAATCCTGAAACTCTATAAACTCTTAGCCACCATCAACTCACAAACATGCTTCTCCAGTGCAGAGAGAAATTCTTTGGAGAATATTATAAAGCTAATGAAAGTATACATAGCAAAAAAAGAAAAAGATCATACAGTTCAAGATATTTTTACCTAAATGATCAAAAAAAATTCCTCTAAAATTTGTGCAGCTCCAGGCTGCTAGATGCCCAACAGCTTATCCACCTTTCTCTAATTTATTCACTGACAAATTCAGTGAAGATTCCTATTCCCAGTGGTCTATTATAGGTGCAACTATGGAAACTTTAAAAATGGGTTATAACCAAAAGTCCATGTCCCTTAAGAGATGGATGATGCACAAGAAGTCTGTAATATTCCTGAAACTACATGCAGAATCTCTAAAGGACCAAATGCACATTTACCTGGAGAACTTCTTATTGAGGAAGTTATTATAAAAATGAAAAACCTACACCCTAAAATCAGATTTGGTTATTTTGCTGATGTGGGCTCAGTAGCAGAAAGCATAAAAAAAAAAAAGAAAACCACTGAATCCAAAAGATTCACTCAATCTTTTAATAAACAGTAAAACATACTGACTTGAATTTTACTTCTTTCCTTTACTTCACTTATGATTGGCTATAGGTGTGTTACCATAAACTATTATTACTATTATCAACAATAATTATATAGCATAGAATTATATAGCACAGAACTTGCAGGCAAGCAGGACAGCTATTAGCATTTCCTTTTTATAGATGAGGATACTGAGGTTCAAAGCAGTTAAATTACCAGCCTACATAGCTAGTGAAAAGTAGAAATTAGACTGCTGGTCCTTTAAATATACATCCAAAACATTCTCCATACCATCACAGCATTCCACTCAGGCAACTGTAAAAACTAAGAAAAAATTTTAAGGAACATGGGTGGGAGTAGACTCTTGAGAGTTGATCTGGAACCTTGAAGCCTTTGGTTCCACGGAGATTCCCCCATTAACTAGCATTCATTCAGTGTTGTCCTTTTCAGCTTATTAGCACCAGAACTCCATTTCCCTTCTCCCCAGTTTCACTCTTTTCCCATTTCCTATGAGGCAACTTAAACCTGGCTAATACATCAGGAATGTTTGTAGAATAATGAATTTTCTGGGATTATCTCAAAAAATGTGTAATACCTAGGAAGAATGTTTAGGAAACTCAACAGAACAATGCTGGAGACAGATCAAGAAGAATGAATGAAGAATTACCACAGGACTGCATTGTGTGTGGCTTATGCAGTTAGTGTTGGTTCGTAAACTGGTCCCCATACTTGGCAGGCAAGAAGAGACCAAAGAAAGAGATGGAGCACTCCAGATTGGTAAGGGGCAGGTTTAATAAGCAAGGGAACTTACATCTGAGGCTTGCTGAAGTGGTCATAAGATGAGATCTCCACATCTGCCCACTAGAATCTCAAAAGTTTATATAGAAGCTTTAACTGGGTTCAGTCATGTGTTCATTCCAGACGATCTCAACAAATTGTGCTCTCAAGACTGCATCCTTGAAAATGGCTCCCACTGTGGGAATGGTAGGCAGAACATATGTTCCAAGGACAGCAGAGAGGTTGAGGAGCCTCTGATTGCCAACATCCAGCTTGAGGACCAACAGGTGGTCATGTCCTTTCGATGGCCTCCTCCAGCAATAGGTCACCAGAGTCAGGCTGCCTGGATTTCAATCCTGGCTTCCCCACTTACTGGTTCTATGATCCTAGAACTTAATCTCTCTGGTCTAAGTTTCCTTATTATAAATAGGAAAGGTAATTTTACCTAACTCATAGGGTTTTAACAAGCATTGAAGGAGTTAATATTTGTAAATTACTTAGAACAATGTCTAATATATAGCAGAGGCTATGTGTGTGTGTGTGTGTGTGTGTGTGTGTGTGTTTTATAGTAAATTTCACTGAACAGGATCTCTGGATTCTGTTAGAAATTTAAATAATTGTATAAGTGATTAGTTGCCCTTTCATTTTTAGCTACTTGAACTCTTCTTGAGGGGTTGGTAGTGTGGAAGAGTCATTCCTCTGGCTGAAAGCCCTATAACCTGACAGATAAAGATAGGGCAAAGGGAGGGTGAAGAGAGGAAAGAATAAAGAAATGTTCTTTTTAAAAATAAAGTATATACCCATCCCCAGCAATATGATGCCATACCAAAGGTGAAACCTTACCTGGTACAGCACATAGAAAAATCTGGTTGGGGTACCTGGGTGGCTCAGTAGGTTGAGCATCCAACTCTTGATTTTGGCTCAGGTCATGATCTCAGGGTCCTGGGACTGAGCCCCGCATCAAGCTCTTCACTCATCAGAAGTCTGTTGGAGATTCTCTTTCTCCCTCTCCCTCTGCCCTTCCCCCCATGCTCGCTCTCTCATTTGCGCTCTCTCTTTCTCTAAAATAAATAAATGAATCTTAAAAAAAAAAAAAGAAGAAGAAGAAGAAGAAAAAGAAGAAAGAAAAATCTGGTTAATCTGGCCAGGAACCTGGCCCAGGGAATGTCAACACCAAGTTAGGTGGGAAGTCTGGGAGGTTTGACAGGAGAACCATGACTCTAAATGCTGAGATTCTCAAAGGGTGACATCCAGAGTAAATAAAAAAGAGCTTCTCCATACATGCTCTTCCACAGACAAACCAGGTAGTAGTATTCTGCTTGGCTATTTTTGCCTTGCCTCTGGGTAGACTGGTAGGAGCCCCTGTAATCTTTTTATGAAGGCTGTTAACTACAAGCTCACAGTCAAATGGGTTTGGATCTGGAATTCACACTACAGTTGGCTCTTGAACAGCATGGGGGTTAGGGGTGCTGATCCCCCCTGCAGTTGAAGATCTGTGTATGACTTTTGACTCCCCCAAAACTACTAATAGTCTACTGTTGACCAGAAGCCTTACAGGTAATGAAAATAGTCAATTAACACATATTTTGTATATGTATTACATACTATATTCTTGCAATAAAGTAAGCTAGAGAAAAGAAATGCTATCAAGAAATTCATAAGGAAGAGAAAATACATTACAGTACTGTACTATATTTATGGGGGAAAAAATCCACATATAAGTGAACCTGCACAGTTTAAACCCATGTTGTTCAAAAGTCAACTATGCATGTGTGATGCCTCCAAACCCCCAATATAAAAATTTTGCTTAAAGGCGTCAAGTTTTTGGTCCAAGCACTCCAAACTCAAAATCTCAAAGATTTCCCACAGATAAAGCTGTAAAGAATGAGACCTTACAGGAAAAAATTAGTAAATAAGAGGCAATTAGCCACCTTGAGTGAGAAACAACAAAATGATAAATCACAGCAGACCCACAAACACTTCAAACATAGAAATTAGCCAATAACATTTAAAATAAGCATGTTTAAGATTTTTGAAATGTGATGAAGAAATAAGAGGCTATCAAAGGTGACCAGACAATTCTGGAAAAGGACCACATAGAAATGAAACTCAATATGACGTTTAAATATGACATTAGGTATGGCTGATGAAAGAATCAATGAGGTGGAATTTAGACCTGATAAAATTACCCAGGAGACATCAGAGCAAAATGAAGTGATAAAAAGGGGGGGAGGGGCACCTGGGTGGCTCAGTCGGTTAAGCATCTGCCTTCAGCTCAGGTCATGTTCCTGGGGTCCTGGGATTGAGCCCCAAGTTGGGCTCCCTGCTCCATGGGAAGCCTGCTTCTCCCTCTCCCTTTGCTACTCCTCCTGCTTGTGCTCTCTCTCTCTCTCTCTCTCTATTAAATGAATTTTTTAAAATGGGGAAAAAGTGAGAAGGCACAATATACAATCCAGAAGGAGATAACTGAGAGAATGGGGAGGGGCAGTATTCAAGAGATAATAGCTGACAACTTTCCCATACTGATGAAAGATTCTAATTCTCAGATCAGAAAACCCAAGCAGAATAAATAAAAAGAAATAACACTTAGCTACATCATCATGAAACTGCAAAACACAAGAAGAGGAAAAAGATCTTAAACACTGTCAGAGAAAAAAGATAAATTATCAATACAAAACTGACAGTTGGACTAATAGTTGATCTCTCACAAAACAACGAAACCAGAAGCCTGTGATATATAATCCTTAAAGAGCTGGGGGAAAAATCCAAAAACATATATCCTGTGATCAGAGCTCATGCTTAGAACAGCTGTAACAGATTTTTTTTTTAATTTTTAAGAATTATTTATTTACTTTAGAGAGGGAGAGAGAGTGTGAGAGGAGGGAGGGGCAGAGGGAGAGAACCTCAAGCAGACTCCCTGCTGAGCACTGAGCACAGAGATGGACATGGGGCTCCATCTCACAACCCTGAGATCATGACCTGAGCCAAAATCAAGAGTCAGATGCTTAACCAACTGAGCCACCCAGGTGCCCGAACAGACATTAACATTTGTATAGACTCCCTCACTTGTTGGTAAAGAGCTGCTGCTCAAACACCACCCCCTGCCCAGGCACACCTCTGCTGACCTGCCACCATTGGACCCTGGGATACATCCTGATCGAGCAATCAAATGTCAGTGTGGGGCATACCATGAGCTTCTAGGACCAGTATACCACCATCGGCTCTCCCCATGCTCCCACACCTCCCAGGGAGCCCATCTGCCCTTTCACCCACCAGCCAGCCCTCCATGGCTCCCACTTGTCACTCCCTGCCCTCCTCTTGCCCCCTGACCAGACCAAGCCTATACCCCTTTGTGGAAAATCACTCCCTTGCAACAGTGCTGGCCCACAAGCAATTGGGCTCTGTGGGAAGATAGTTCCTCCCAGCCATGACTGTCCGTCCACCACTAACCAGCTCTCCAGAGTCACACATCTGTGGCCACTGGGGGGAGATGCAGCCCATGTGGATTTCACCTCTGAGCATGCCGGTGAGGGACACAGAGGACAGCCAGGTAATGGGTGCCCGCCAGCAGCCAGACAGCTCGGGCTCCCCCTGGCACTCCCTCCTGGCAGGAGTCTTTAATAAATGTAGATCCACCCCATAAATTAAATCAATAGTTACAGTCTTCCCACAAAGAACACACAAAACCCAGATGGCTGAGAAGTAAGCTCTCTTGAGTGTTCAAGGAACAGTTAATTCTCAGCTTATCCTAGTTCCTCTAAAGAAAGGTCAACCAAGAACACTCCCAACTCATTTTATGAGACTTACATAAACTTGATACCCAAACCAGACATGAACAGTATAAAAAAGTTCCCTTAGGAGCATAAATGCAAAAACCCTAAATAAAACATTAGCACACTAAATCAAGAAATACCCCATAAAAATAACAACGCATCACGATCAAGTTAGATTTATTCAAAGATACAAACTGGTCCCATGTTAGAAAAATCTGGTAATGCAATTCACTACAATAACAGATTCAAAGACAGAAACCATATGATCATCTTAATAGATTCAGAATGGTCTCCAGTAAAATTCAATAACCACTTACATTTTAAAAATAAAAACAATTTGTGGCAAACTAAAATAAAAGGGAACCTACTTAATCTGATAAAGCTTATCCATAAAGAACTTGCGGCAAATATCTTGCTTACGAGTAAAACATTAAATGATTCCTAAAATCAGGAAGCAGCAAAGATTTCCATTATGACTGTTTTCTTTTCATTATATTGGAAGTACCTCCCAGTGCAAGAGAAGAAAAGAAATTCATGTTGTAGACTGGAAAGGATTTGCAGATAACATGATTATCTAGATAGAAATCTAAAAGAATATACACATAAAATGCTCGAGTTAGTAAGAGAGTTCAGGAAGTCTGCAGAATGTAAGATGAGTACATAAAAACTATTTAATTTTGCAAGCCAGACATGAAGAAATGACACTACTTCTGACAATGGCAGATGAGGTTCACTTGCACTAACCCTCCCACTTAGGCTAACTGAAAATCTACACAAAGTGTACGTTTTGTAGCTTGGAGGGCATTAAAAGAGTAAAGGATTCTCGGCAAAGATACACGAAGAGATGGCAAAACAAAGAAGTCAGAAGGCATATGAATTCAGAAAAGTTGAAAATAAAAGGATGGGAGAAAGCTTGTGTGGGGGCGCCTGGGTGGCTCAGTCGGTTAAGCGTCTGCCTTCGGCTCAGGTCATGATCCCAGGGTCCTGGGATCAAGTCCTGCATCGGGCTCCTGGCTCAGCGGGGAGCCTGCTTCTCCCTCTGCCCCCTCTCCCTGCTCTCTCTCTCTCTCACAAAAATAAATAAATTTTTAAAAAATCTTTAAAAAGAAAGCTAGTGTGGTGTATGAAGATCAGGCAAAGCAGACTTTAAGGCAAAAAAAAAAAAAAGGCTTTAAGAGATAAAAGGGACACTTTGTAATGTTTATTTCACCAGGAAGAGCGAAGGTTCAATAATAATGTGGCCTCACGCTGATTATAAATCAAGTATCTACACAAAAGTATACCTGCTGCATATTCCATCTAGATAAGGCTCTGAACCAGACTATTGACAAATTCTCACAGAAGCAATAAAACTACTAGGGAAGGAAGAAAGGACAGAGGGAGGGAGGGAGGGAAGGAAGAAGGGAGATTGTTATAAAGACCAGAATGATTATGTCTCAGGGACGAAGGGGGAATGTGAACTTGGAGGGGCACTCAGGTAATAAGAAAGAAGTTTAAAAGACAGCATTTGTAATAACTACTAAAACAAGATTTTACAGAGAATTATGTATCTTTATAGAAAGATATACATAAGACCTAAATAAGTGGAAAAATAGGGATAGGAAGACTCAATTTTATGACGGTATCAGTCCCACCCAAATTAGCATATAGTCACTGTAATGTAAATCAAAACCCAAATATGTATTTTTGCGCAGCTTGACAAGTCAATTTGGTAATTTTTACAAAATAAAGAAGAGAAGAATAGCATACAAGCCAAGGTTTAGAGAAGCAGAACCCGGATAAATAAAAATAAATAAAATTAGAAAAAATAAATAGTATATATATTTTATATAAAGAGCAAGAGAGACCGAGACACAGAGAGACAGCAAGAGACAGATTTATCATAAGGAACTGGCTTACGTGATTGTTGGAACTGGCTAAGCAAATTCAAAATCCGTAAAGGAGGCCGTCAGAAGCACGACGGAAATAAGCACGACGGAAATAAGCACGACGGAACTCCACCGGAAGCGGCCAAAGCCGTCATCCACAGGTGGAATTCCTTCTCTCTCCTGGGGAACCTTACGTCCTACGTCCTACGTCCTACGTCCTACGTCTTACGTCCTACGTCCCTCCAACAGATTCAATGAGGCCCACCCAGGTAATCCAGGATAATCTTCTTAAAGTCAACTGATTAAGGCCTTGAATGACATGGGCAACATTACCTCACAGCAACAGACCGCTTCCCTGGGACTAAGCGGGCAGACGAAAAACGCCATCACAAATTGACAAACTCGTCCGCAAAAGAGGCCGACTTGACCTTCAGATACCAAGGCTTATGATAGCGCTGCATTCGTTAGGACTGTGGTGTTAGGCAGCACAGGGTGGTCCCGGGACACGCCGACAGCTAGTAAACAGACTCAGGTGTACAGTGAAGGCTGGAAAATGGTCTAGCTGGCGTTGGAGATCAGTGAGGGAGAGAGGGCTTATTCGGCAAATGTGTTGGGAGAACACATTATCCACACCAAAAACGATGAAAATAGATCCCTATTCATACTCTACACACACACGCACGCGGCCACACATACACAATGGATGGGAAATCGACCTTGGGTTACCTTTTCTCTTCTGTTTCCCTTGAAACCTGATAGAGGTAGAATTTCAGCTGTGTGTCGAAGCAGCAATGCTTATGATAACAAATTACCCCTGATTGAATATATTTGTTCTGGAAGACTGTAAATGAACCATAAATATCTTGTGGGAAGCTTCCCTGGCGCCACATAAGTTCTAACTAGGCATCTTCCTTGCCAGCACCTCAAAGCTATGTCCTAGTTAGAAGGGTTATTGGTTCCTACGGAGCCTGGAGGTTCTAAGCCAGTGTGATCACTGAGATGAGAGTTGCTTTCTTCCACATCCTCGCCAACACTTGCTTATTTTGTTTTTGATTTTAGCCATTCTGACAGGTGTGAGGTGATATCTCATTATGGTTTTGATTTGCATTTTCCTTATGATGACTGATGAGGATCTTTTCATGTGTCTGTTGGTCATTTGTATGTCTTCTTTGGAAAAATGTCTATTCGGATCCTCTGCCCATTTTTTAATTGGATTATTTGTGGGGTTTTTGGTGTTTAGTTGTGTAAGTTCTAAATTTTGGATATTAACACCTCATAGGATATATTACTTGCTAATATCTTCTCCCGTTCAATAGGTTGCCTTTTTGTTTTGTTGATGGTTTCCTTTGTTGTACAACAGCTTTTTAATTTATTTGACATAGTCCCAATAGTTTATTTTTGCTTTTGTTTCCCCTGCCTCAGGAGACATATCTTTAAAAAAAAATGTTGCTATAGCCGATGTCAGAGAAATTACTGCCTGTTTTCTCTTATAGGAGGTTTATGATTTCAGGTCTCACATTTAGGTCTTTAATCCATTTTGAGTTTATTTTTGAGAGACAGAGAAGGGGGGATGGTAGAGGGAAAGGGAGGGAACCTCAAGCAGACTCTCTGCTGAGCACAGAGCCCAACTTGGGGCTCGATCTCTCACGACCCTGAGATCATGAGCTGAGCTGAAATCAAGAGTCGGATGCTTAACTGAATGAGACACCCAGGTACCTCATTTTGAGTTTATTTTTGTGTATGGCGTGAGAAAGTGGTCTAGTTTCATTCTTTTGCATGTGACTGTCCAGTTTTCCCAACACCATTTATTGAAGAGACTGTCTTTTCCCCATTGTACATTCTTGCCTCCTTTGTCATGGATGAATGGACCATCTAAGGATAGGTTTATTCCTGAGCTCTCTGTTTGTTCCGTTGATCTCTGCATCTATTTATGTGTGTGGGGGGGGTGGCAGTTCTTGTTTAATTTCTATTATTATTCTTTTGAATATACACACATATAAACTCTGTGTATTATATATCAACATACAAATAATTTTCGATGTAAAGAGTTTGCCTTATAAAGGGTGGATATTGGCCGGTGCCAGCAGCAACGTCCTGGAGAGAGGAGAGTCCTCTCACTCTCACTACATTCTCAGAGGCCAGGGGGTGGGAGCGGCCACACTCAGGGTACAAGTGAGTAGCCCCTTCCTCTAAAATCAAGACCTTGGGAGCACCTGGGTGGCTCAGTCGGTTGGGCGTCTGCCTCCGGCTTGGGTCATGATCCCAGGGTCCTGGGATCGAGGCCCGCGTCGGGCTCCCTGCTCAGCTCATGCTCTCTTCTATCTCTGTCTGTCTCTCTCTCAAATAAATAAATAAAATCTTCCAAAAATAAAAAGTAAAATAAAATCAAGACCTCGGTCCCTGAAACCAAGGCTTGCCTGTTTCAAATTCCACAGCAACAGGAGTATTTGTGCCACACATACCTGGTTGTGAAAGAAAGCTATTCTGCAAATGATCTGGGGCAAAATGAAGGTGACACCACAGCCACCACCGTCCCTGTCACTCCCCACACCTGGGGAGCCTGCCGACCTCAGCTGGACTATTTCAGGTGCTGGTTTTCTTGCCCTTGGCTCCTTCTACCAGCCCAGCTCAAGCAAACTCTGAAGATATTTTATCCTCTGTGGCATTTTGGCTTAACAAGAATTTCAAATTAAGATACCTCCCTAAGGAGAACAGGAAATTTAGAGCCAACCTTTTCAGCAGGTTTCAGTCTTAAGTAGAATGTCTTCTGTATTTCCACAGGATTCCCCCAATTGAATAGGTGCCAGTGATTCTATTTGTTTTCCTATCTAAAGGGCTGCAGAGCAGAAGTGGAAAAAAACACAGATTCTGAGTCCCAGAGACAGCTGAACTGTGAGAGGTACTTTTATGAAATATTATTTCAGTGTGTGGCGATGTAGTTAATGGCAGAATAAGCTCAGTCCTGAAAGTCCTTTTGTGATATTTCTTCGCTTTTAGCAAATACACCCTCATTCCCCATTTCCAAAGCATATCATTTCACCTCTCAATTTTCTTTCCTTTAATTTTGGCAAAAATCACTAGAAATAATAACTACTGCACCATCTTTACGAGTTAAAAATACAGGTGGGAAAATCAATTGATTTATTAAACAAGCCTGATATGGGGAGAACATAGGAACCAAACAGTTTTCCACCCCCCCCCATTTCTCCCTGTGATTTTCCTCGTCACTCACAGCTAATGCAAACATCCTCAGTCCAGAAATTGGAAACACCAGGCCCCCATCAGAGCCCAGATGAGCACGAGATGTGAAGTTGTGCCTCCCCACCTTTCTCCAGCGAGGCCTGGCCCTGGGCAGGAGGCCAGCCCGCAGAAGAAAGGGCAGGTCAGCAGCCCTCTTCCTGCTCCCCTAACCCATCTCCTCCTTGTCTCCTCAGCTGTGCTGGAGTGCCCCCCACAAGAGGAGGTGGGCGATGTGAGAGGGAGGGAATGTTCTCCCCGCACTGGTGCTATATTGTAAGCTGGCTTCATGCATTTGGGGCTGGTGATAGGTTGACACTGTTTTTGTCACTGGTGCTCTTGAGCATGTTTTGGCAATCTACCCCATCAGTGTGGACCTTCCCAGAAATTCTCTGGGCCTGGGCATATGCATCTCTACCTGGCTGGCTGCTTGAAGCCCCTAGGACTCAGGTGCCATCTTCAGCTTCTCTGAGCTGAGCTGGAAGGCTCTTCCAGGTGGTCTGAGACAGGACCTGAGGTGGGCCCACGCTGCGTCTGCCTCTTGCTTACACTTGGATCTCATCCACGAGAAAAGTCAGGATAAACTCTAGAAGGTCGGGTCCATCTGGAGCCCAGAGCATCTCCTTCATCAGCCGCTCAGCTGGTCTCTGGGCCGTTGGCTTTCTCAGGAGAGTGTGTCTCTTCAGTTGGCAATGACCCTGTGACTCTAAGTGGCACGTGTCTAGCTCTCCGGAACGGTATTGTTCAAGCCCTTCTTGCAGGCCTTGAAGACAGGGCAAGCACCCTTGGCCCTCCTCCTTGGGGGGTGCTGGTGGGAGAAGGGGGGCATTCACAGCACACTCGCAACTCCTCTTTCATGCAAGTCCCCACTCTCTGCTCTTCCAGCACTTTCCCCCGTTGGTGTGGGAACGAGGTTTGGAATTCATCATCCAGCTCCAAGCACTACCTTTTCACAGGTTCTCCAGAGGAGGATGCTCTCCTTCCCAGCTCACTTCCATGCTAATTGTCTTGGGCTCTCAGGCAAAGGTTTCACTTACCGTCCTGTGTCAGCAGGTGAAGGAAGAACAAGGAAACTAGCCAGGTGTTCTGGGTAAACTGGGACAATACAGGAACAGAAATGACAGAGTAAGAGAATCCAAGCAGGACGTGGTCTGGGCCGTGGTGTTTCAAGGAAGAGCGTTGCAGGTGTCCGTGCAAAACTGAGTCAATACGTAGGAAGGATTTTAGCTGTAGACACGGGGGAAGGAGTAGGTTGATTCAAAGGGCTAGGATTTCACAACAGGTGGAACATGAAAATGCGTAAGTAAAATACAAATAAATCTGGAGCAAAATACTCAGTTTGTGGCCTTCCTTTGATTATTTCTCAATGAAGTGGTGGTCTGTTCTGCTTCCTGGTTTTATAAATGTTATCTGTTTCATAGGTAAAGTGATCAGGTTAGTTGTTGGTAGTGACCGAAGAGGAGAGTTAGTCAAGCGGGCACAGAGCTCTGCTGTCCTAGATCCTGAGAAATGGAAACAAGGATATATGGTCTGTGCACAGGCAGTTCATTGCTTAGTTGGGGGAGCCTGCCAGAGGCCAGCCCTGGGCCTAAGCTGTGATAGGTGATTGCCCCGCACCAGCGGGACTGTGACAGAGAGGTCACTCCGCCAGAGGGGGCTGCACCCACAGCGACTTCTCAGAGGCTGAGAGGTGGGCAGGGCACAGCTGCCTCGGCATCTGATACGGTGGCTTCAGCCCTACAGATGCTCCTGGATCTTGCACATAAGGATGCTCTAGGGCAGGCGTCAGCAGACTACAGTCTGGGGGCCCAAGTAAAATTGTACCAAATCATTACCAACTCTCATTCCCAATCCTTACAAGAACGCTGGGTCATAAGCACTGTCACGTTCGCAACGCAGATGCAGAATGGAGACTCAGAGTCTGGAGGTAGTCGAGGAAATTCTTCAGGTCTCACAGTAATTGTCACCCCTAGTCAATAAAACCTTCTCGAGATCCTCCCAGAACACCGTCGATGTCTCCTTTGCAGTGTTTCTGCAATTACATTCTTTCTAACAATGTGATGCCTGGGTTCCATGAGGGCAGGAGTCCTGCATGGTCGCCATCATCCACAATGTGTGGCAATGCCCAGCACGCAACAGGAAGTCAGTAAACAGCAGCTGACTGGTTGGCAAACCCCGGCTGTGTCGTGAGGAGCTAAGCCCCAGTTTGAACCCACGTCAGACTTCTGCCTGCTGGCCAGACCGCCTCACCTGGTGGATCGCTGCAGCTTCACTAGCACTTTTTCTCCTCCTCTTGTAGCCAATACATCCCCTCACACTGAGACCTTCTCAAGCTCTCTCTACACACCCCCATCCTTCTTCCTTGCTTCTGTAGCCTTTTCTTCATATACTGCTTCATCTCCCCTTACTAATAGCCTGAAGTCAGTTATAGGTCATGGGATTAGCACAAGAGAAGGAAGGAAGGAAGGAAGGAAGGAAGGAAGGAAGGAAGGAAGGAAGGAAGGAAGGAAGGAAGGGGCAAAATAAAAAAACCAAACCGTTTATAGACTGTTGCTTAATTTTGAGAGATGTATTCCCAAAGATTCATATACTTCACAACTCACATAATTCCAGTTTAGTTTTTCCATAGAAATCAATTTAAATTAGGGAGACGTGTTCCCAGAAAGTGTACACATACAAGCATTGTAAACTCAGGGCCTCCCTAGGGTGGGATTCATATTTCAGCCATGTCTCCAACATTTTTCCATTATACTTTCTGGTTATAAAGATTTCTTTTTTTTTTGCTACTTTGAAAGTGGACCTATTTTACTGCTGCCTTCTATTTTCTAAGCATCAGTGCTAATATTTTGCAGAGAATTTTCTCCTCAATTACAATGGCAGTTGTTGGCCTTTTTCACAATGTCTTATTATATAATATCTTCTGTTCTGAATTTTGATTCAGAGGCATATCTTCCAGCATCGGCACATATGCAATAAATGCTTGCATAACATTGCTATAGGATGTTTAAAAAAACATGCTAAAATTTTCTTACAGGGAAAGCCCTTGGAGAAGTACTGATGCTCATAAACAACAGTGTGGTTCACATGATTGTGATGAGGAGAGCAGCTATTTCTGTTTACAAGATAACTTTTGCCATGAAATGAAAATAGCACAAATTTAGTCTACAATTACTCTGCTAGCAAGCTTTTTTGGATGAGGCTAAGGCGTGACTAGAATTGTTCCCTTTTTTGTGTGCAGAAAATGAGACTTAATTTCTATATGGTATTGTTTGAAATGCACACAAAATGTAACCATATATATTTGATGAAAATAATAGGGGCCGTGCCTTTTAAAACCTTTTAGCAGAGTAAAAAAACAATCACTGCTTTATTTCTTCTGGTGTATCTCTAGCTGAATGCTGAATGTATACACTGACTTTGTATTTTTTAAGTCAATGATGGAGAAACACAGACTGCAGGAAATCAAGGAAATATGAGATGGTGCAACAATTTGCCATTCTGTAAATTTACTTTTTAAATATTCTCGAAGAAAAAGTAAAAGAACCCAACTTCTCCAGCCCTTTGATTGACTAAACCATTAGTAACAACACGTATCACCAGTGGTTTAGTCCTGATTTAAGAGGTGGAAGATAGGGAAGGCTTTCACTGGATTAGAAATTAGACTATATAACAACCAGAAAGAGGGAAGAAAAAAAATATATATATATATACATTTAAACTATGTACTTCAGGCCCAGAAGACAATTTGGGGCTTTTGGAGTCAGGATGGTGCTTAATAAGTCAATAAATACTAATAAAAAGTGAGTTTAAAAAAATGAGTCCCCAAAAGGAAATTATTTAATATCGTACAAATACTCAGAAAATACCCAGACCATTGAAGCAGACGGCACATCTGTAGTGGGTGCTGCAGCGAGGAGTATAGATGCCCCTTCAGACTGCCCAGCTGTTGAGTGAGTGTCTGCTGATTGCTCACCCCCTGAGTCCCGTCCCCCACTGCACCCTATCCCCGGGAGCTGATTTCCACTGAAGGAAGCTGCCTTGCCCAAGCTTAAGCATCCTTTCCAGAGGCAGCTGCACCTACTTACTGGTTGTGGGGTCCAAAAGCCTACCTCTTGCTTCATTTGGGCTCCCAAACCTTCAGTTGGGTGGGCTGAAGCCTCTGTTGCAACTACATTGCTGTTCAGCTTCTCCCAAGGCCCCGTCCTGCCTCCCTCACTCCCTTAGCAGTGTTGCTGGGGAGAACATTCCCCAGTAAATCTCCTGCAAGCTCCTCTCCAGCTCAATTTCCAGGGGACTCACAGTAGTAAAACAAACACGAGAAGAAAAGTGATTTTTAGTACGTCTTCATGTAGAAATCAGGAAACTACACTTTTCCTATTTCCCATTCCAAGATTGTAGAGACAAGCTTTCAGACAGCAGAAGGCAGAGCAACAAGCAGCCACAAGAATAGAAACAGTGCCAATAACGTCCAGTTTTCAGAAAAGGTGCTAAGCTGAGAGTCTGGAAAGTTAACAGGTGAGTTGATCTCAGCCATAGTTCTGGAACATCCTCCCTTTCTTAGACCAACTCTGTTCTGCCTGATGTGCGGTCAACCTGAGAAGCAGGCAGAAGTCTCCAGCGATTAACTCGGCACAACATATAAATATAACAGAGAAACCTGGTCCAACAGGTTGTCAAGTGGCAGGAAAAATAGAGCTCTCCACTGAGAATGCTTCAGTTTGGGTAGGCTTTTCCCCTGAACCTTTAATAGGGGAGAGAAAACCCCATGTGATTCTTATTCCATGATGGTAGATTATCTTTCTTCCAAAAGTACACTAGGTACTATGAAACACTATATCCACTTCAAAAGTTATTTTTCATAAAAGTCCTCTCAGTTATGCAGATTTCCTTCCTTTTTTGTAATCATCCTCTTTACCTCCCTACATGTCCTACTTCCAAACCCAGTCTCCTCTGGTCACCACGCCTTTCTCACCCAGTCGCGCTCACACCGACTACATCTCACTTTGCCCTCCCTTCCTCCCCTCCCCCCCCACCACACAACTTCCACCAGTACCAGTTGACTATACTATAGATGCTCATCAACCTGTAAGAAGCTTCCTAGAGGCTTTGTTTCCCGTCCGCCATTTTCATTCAATTTGACTTCTCCCTCTGTAGTCCCTGCCACAGCTAATTGGGTCAGGGGAGCCTACCTGGGGGGCCAATCGGGAGGATGGACTGGACCCGAGCAGCTTGTACTTCTGTGTCTCTCAGTCTCTCTACATCACCGCCCCATCTGGGATTTGACCTGAAGAGTTTTGCAAATGCTGGGGCTGAGATTGCCTTTGGAAGTTACCATTGAAAGAATTAAAACAGCCTGGTTCAAGCCCAAGAGCTGCCACCGTGAGCAAGTAAATTATCTGACTTATGCCTCAATTTCCTCATCGTTCAAATATGGATGATACCACCAAGCTCATAGTGTTGTGAGAATTAAAACTGAATGGGACTTGTGTATGTGCTGCACCCTGGACAGTGCCTGACCCATAATAGCAGTCACCAGGCAAAGGAGAGCTGGTATCTCTTCCTCTCACATTGATGATAAAGCTGGATGGTTTCCCTTGAGTGTGGGCTGAGTCTAGTGATTCACTTCTAACAATAGAGTACAGAGAGAGGACGCTGGAAAGAGCACAGCGGAACTTCACAGTGCAGAAGACTGGTTCTGTCTTAGATCCTTGCAGAAAACCCACCTGGCTTTTGACTTGGGTTTTACTCTTAGCTTTGTCCTAAATCTGCTGCAGGTACATGAGTTTTAACCTGATGACCAGTCTTCCCTGACGTTGACCCAGCACAGGTCCCTAGGAATGGAACCTGGGGCCGACATCATTTTCTGTAGGAGCACAGTGTTGAGGTTCCAGAATGGAGATAGATTTTGAAATCTGCAGCATGAAGAGGAAGGATGGGATCCCTTAGGGAAAACACATACAGTAGGAACAGAAAGCTGAAGGCAGAACATTGGGGAATATCAAAAATTCTGGGAACCAAAGAGGGTGGTAAGAGATGTATGAGGAGAAGCAGAGAAGGGTGTCAGGGAAACTCAAAGCATAAGGATTCAAGCCATTAGTGAGCCATGAAATCAATTTACTTGGTTGTAACTAGCACAGAAAAAGAATGGAACTGGAAATATCAGAGTTTCTTGTGCACTCTGTTGGGAAACTTTAGTTTTAGCTGTGTACCTGTATGTGTTTCCTGGGTTGCTATGTAAAAAGTTCTTTCTCAAACTGAGTTGCAGTCAAAGAAAAGCACCGACATAGGAGTTCCAAGGGGGAGCAGCTGTCCACAGACCAAGTGCAGTAGACTGGTCTAGAAAGGCAAGGGCCGAATCAAAATGTCCATCAGGTGTGAGCTCATGCTACAGGGGTAATGATTTCACAATATATAAATCAACACCTTGTATACCTTAAACTTACGCTATGTTATATGACAATTATATCTCAATAAAGCTAGGGGAAAATGTCCATCAGATATGGCAACATGGAGTCCAGGTGACCTGGTCAGAGTAGTTTCCACAGTGCATTGGAGAAGGAGTGCCCACCCCACCGGGTGGAGAGGTGTGTGGGAACTTCGAAGAGGAGAGAATAAGAATAGGTCTCCTTGTCAAAAACCTTGGCACAGGGGCACCTGGGTGGCTCAGTCGTTAAGCGTCTGCCTTCGGCTCAGGTCATGATCCCAGGGTCCTGGGATCGAGTCCCACATCGGGCTCCTTGCTCAGCGGGGAGCCTGCTTCTCCCTCTGCCACTCCCTGCCACTCTGCCTACTTGTGATTCCTCTCTCTCTCTCTCTGTGTCAAATAAATAAATAAAATCTTTAAAAAAAAAAAAGTGTCAGAAGGAAGTGGATCACTTTAAAAAAAAAGTGTCAGAAGAAAGTGGATCACTTTAAAAAAAATTAAAAAAAACCTTGGCACAGAAAGGAGGAACTGGGCAGCTACGGAGGGGGCTGAAGATCAAGGTGTATTGCTTACTAAGGATAGGACTTAAACAAATCTATAGAAATGGCTGAAGATATGGGGCCAAGTGGATCACTGATGGAACGAGCTCTAAGAGAGAAAGGGTCAGGAGAATGGCTGCAGGAGCTAGTTATGGTCTGGGGGAAGCAGACAGCCTAACATAGATGACATGTGGGTACACATTAGTGGGAAATGGAAACTGTGGCAGTTCACATGTGAAAGCCTGAATTTCCTCCATAAAATAAAGCTGACATTCAGTCAGTAGCTCAATGTGCTATCTCATGGGGCACCTGGTGGCTCAGTTGAGCGTCTGACTCTTGGTTTCAGCTCAGGTCATGATCTCAGGGTCATGAGACCGAGCCCCACGTCGGGCTCCACGCTGGGCATGAAGCCTGCTTGGGATTCTTCCTCTCCCTCTACCCGTACCCCCCCCAACTCTCTCTCTCTAATAAGCAAGCTCTAAAAAATAAAAATAAATGCGCTACCTTAACAATTCTTTTTTTTTTTTTTTTTTTTTATTTATTTGAGAGAGAGAGATTGAGAGACAGAAAGCATGAGAGGCAGGAGGGTCAGAGGGAGAAGCAGACTCCCTGCCGAGCAGGGAGCCCGATGCGGGACTCGATCCCGGGACTCCAGGATCATGACCTGGGCCGAAGGCAGTCGCTCAACCAACTGAGCCACCCAGGTGCCCCCATATTCACCATTTCTAAAATTACATTGCCAGAAATACACATTATGTAATTGCATTTTTTTTTTTAAGATTTTATTTATTTATTTGAGAGACAGAGAATGAGAGAGAGCGAGTACATGAGAGGGGGGAGGGTCAGAGGCAGAAGCAGGCTCCCTGCCGAGCAGGGAGCCCGATGCGGGACTCGATCCCGGGACTCCAGGATCATGACCTGGGCCGAAGGCAGTCGCCCAACCAACTGAGCCACCCAGGCGCCCTACCTTAACAATTCTTATAATATTGTAGCTCTTCCTACAAGATGCTAAAGAATTTCAACTGTGGAAACTACCGGTCATGTAATGATGTTGCTCAGCCAAGCCTAGAACTGCAACGGGGCCCAGGATGGGTGCTTAGGGTGTGCTCCAGCCCCTGAGCAGCCGAAAAGAGGTGGACCCGGGCATGTGTTGCACAGCATCTCAATGTTGGCAGAGCAAAAGGTAGGACAGGTTATGCTGTTGGCGGCAGGGACCAAGGTACAGGCTGAGTTCAGCCCACGTGGGAAGCCGGGGTGTCCAGGCAGGCGGCTGGCTGTGATAAGCTGGTGGTACATCTAGCGCCCTCTAGTGGCAAAAGGTACCAGGTGGGACCCACTGACTAGAGGCAGAAACCTCTGTAAACTTTTTTTGTAAAAGGGCCAAATAACTCAAAAGGGCCACATTTTCGGCTTTGAGGGCCATTCGGTCTTTGCACATAAAGAAAAGAGCATGGCCGTGTGCCAACAAAATTTTGTTTACAAAAACAGGCAGTGAGCCATGGCTTAAGGACCTCGGCACTTGAGTATTTTAATAGGAATATTATCAAAACAGTTTGATATTGTTCCCAAACGAAATCATGGCTCGGAGAAGGCTATCATTTAGATAGTGATCACACATTAAACGAGGCTTAAAAATACACAACTTACTTGGAAATTATGTGCTAATGATTGGCACTACCATTCAGATCTTTAGGAAAATAGTTTTCTGGTATAGATAATTTTGCTTTAGTCAACGAAAATCGATGTCACTTAAATGTGAGGTATTGATTTGTATATTGCTGTACATTTCCATACCAGTTACCCATTCTGAGGATCATCCTTGAGATGACAAGGAGGAGGATAATGGATTTGGGGAGAGTAATGAAAACCTGGAACTACTGAAATAAAGCCATTTGATTTCCTTTTCCTAAGCACACTACAGTGATCTTAGCACTTCCTAGAGAACACAAGTGAGGTCTGGGATCCTGAAACTTTCAGCGATGTCACGATTGGGAGATTTCTTCTGACAGCGCACGTGTATCAGCAGATTGTGGGCTGGGGATTTTTGGCTGCCGTGTCAGGCACAGACAAAAATGGTGAGTAAGGCAGGGTTCCTCCATCGGGCAAGTCAGGAAGTGTTAATAATTTCTAACCTTGTCTGACCATCAGCATTTCCAGGCTTCCCCTGGGGTGCTCAGCCCACAAGTAAGCATAGTTTCTACTCCTGTTTGCATTTCCTCTACTCCCAGTAGCTTGTATATATTAACAAGAGGATCCTTGACATTCAGAACTCCGCTAAAAAGGACAAAGCGCTCTTCTGCTTCCTTAGGGAACAACAGTGCGCACACTTCAGGACGGCAAGAAGAGCTGGTAATTCCTGAGAGCCTACTCTGTGCTATTTCTATCATCAGATTCTCTAACACGTCTTGAAGTAGGTATTACTCCCATTGTAGAGATGAATTGACTGAGATTTGGGGAAATGAAGAAAAACTTTTCAAGGTCACAAAATTAAGTGGCATAGTTAGATTTAAATCCAGCTCTGCTTCACTAAGGGCTTTTGCTTCTTCCCATACCCCAGAGCAGTGGTTCTCTGTGTAGAGTCCCTGAGCCAGCAAGAGCGGCACCTGAGAGCTTATTCGAAATGCAAATTCCCTCATCAGAACCCAGACCTACCGAATCAGAGATGCTGGGGGCAGGACCCGGCCACCTGCTTCAGCACGGCCCCCAAGGGGCTCTGATACATGCTGAAGTTTGAAACCATTGCACATACAGTCTCCGAGAAAGAGGGGATACTGCAGTAGGTTATAGGACAGTGAGCAAGAATAGGCTTGGAAACACTGAGCAGCCCTGAACAAAATACTAAGGCGCTAAGGGAGGAGGCCAGGCAGCGGAGGCTCTGATTTTTCTGGCCACTTAATGTCCAGCTCTTTAAAGAGCAGAGCACTCCTATCATATATTGCCGCGAATAAAAGGAAAGAAACAGACAAGAGCTTCATCTTAACTTTGTTGATACCGTCTCTTCTAACAACCTATGTGCTATGTGGCATCGCTATACCGGAGATGGGGAACAAGCCAGGTAAGGGGCCCGGGGCCAAGTTACCACCAGTGACAAACCCTGGGCTTCCAAAGGGCGGCTTCGACCCAGTCCCGGGGGCACCCCAGCTCTGCCTGCTGGCGGACAGCACCACAGGGCTGGGGGGAGGTGAGGGGAATGAAGACCGGCAGTCACTGATGTGGAGGGAGTCGACATCAAGCAGGTGTCATCGAACTGGTGACGTTTTTACGTGGCACACCTTCCAGGTGTCCAGGTGAGAACACAAGGTGGATGGAGGACACAGCATCTGTCAGGGCTGTGTGAAGTGCCTCCCCGGGCGTAGCTGCCCTCCCGTAGGAAAGAGGCACAGCCAGAACACGACAACTCCCAGAGCCATCTATGGCAATGCTCCCTGACCCTCAGACGTTCCAAAACGATTAAAACCAAGAGCAACCCCAACCGAACAGACCCAACCCATAGCCCGGTTCTCGAAACTTCCCAAACCAACGCCGAAACCCGCCCCACCCACTGTGCCTCCGGGCCAATGGGCAGGACAAAAATCCAGGAAGAACATTCAATGCCCAGACAAGTAAGTGTGTTGTTTTGTTTTTCCAAGCAGTACTGACGAAGGTTTAAACAAACAAGTGCTCACACCTCCAGCCAAGGAAGGGCGGGAAGCAGCAATCAGGTGTGTGGACATGACCAACACAGGACGCTCGGGGTCCAGACAGGCGCTGACCAGCCCCCCGGAGAGCCCACTTCCTCTACGTGCTCAGCCAGTGCTTTCCCATTGGGTTCTTGGGCAACTCTGTACAAGCAGTAAGACCTCACTGATGACGGACTTGGAAAAAGGACCTAAAGAGAAGCATTTGCAGATTCTACTTATGTGGCATCGGGTAGGGGGTGTCCCTCCATCATGCCCCAGCGCCAGCAGGCTTTCCTGCCATGTAGAGACCACAAGGTCTTCTCTTTCTACAACCAGGGTGGTAGAGCCTGTTTCAAATAAAATGAAACACTGCTGAGTCACAGAAGTTTTCCATTCTTCCTGTTTTCTGCCTCTTTGATTATAGTTCCTAAATGGGAGCAATCGTTATTCGTCAAATCTTTCACAACAATGCTTTTTAAAAGGAGGATCTGAAATAATAAATCATGAGTCACCCCTCTTATTTCCCCTAAATGGCATTAAGGTCAAGTTGCAGCACTATTGATTTCCAAGTGTTCATTATCTGCCTTTTCTCCAAGGGTAGGCTATTAAAGGTAGTGAGGATAAAAATCATTCCTAACTAATTAGCTCACTCTAGAGCTACCTGCCAATTTTTGGAACGTGTTAAAGCTCTCTCGGAGAGCTGGTTACCAAACTGTCACTTCAGTCAATGTTAAAAAACATACCAAGTTTTTTTTCTGGCCTCCCACTAGCCAAATAATTTATCTCCCGTCTCTTGAGATTTGCACACAGTTTGAGAGGGTAGGACAAAGATCCCATGAATATTTCCATGGCACTTACCAAGGAACAACATAATATGGAGTGGGCAGGGGAGACGGGGAGCATTGGCTACCACAACTAGACACAAATGAAGGGTCCCAGTCAACGTAAATGGTGACTAAACTTCACTCGGTCCTGTGCCAGGCTTTGTCCATAATCTAGGCTTAAATAATCTTAAACTAAGACAGAACTGACCACAATGATAAATACAACTCCAAATATAATTACAGGTTCACTGTATTTTGACTGAGGGGAACAAAGCAAAATAAAGCAATAATCGAGACCACGGACTCCGGTCAACAGAGATGTGAATTTTAATTCCAACTCTGTCGTGTGCTATTTGATCACGGAAAAGTTATTAAAACTATCTGAATCTTAATTCTCTCCTTTGTGAAATGAGGACGTCACCACTTACGTCAGGGGGTTGTTCCGAAAAACTGAGACTGTGTTCAGTTAGCTTGGTGTTTGGCACATAGTGAGTGCTCAGTAAGCAGGGCCACTGTCACCACCATGTCGCTACCCCAAAGGGACGGCTCATTACTGGTTTTAGAAATTAAATGATGATGCCTCCAAAGGTCCTTGGAGGATCAGCCCCATCAGATTCGTACCCAGTCAGAACTCAAGGGCCTTGGTCTCTCACACTGACTGCCCACTCTCGCAGTTTAAAATGACACCGTCCTTCCGGCGGACTGTGAGGCACAAGCATTCTTCTCCAACCTTCCATACAACCTGCTGAACAAAAGTAACCCGATCAGGTTCTTCTGGTCGGTTTCCCTCTCCCGGCAGCTGTCAGCTTTTCAAAAGAAAAAGCTCCAGCAAGGTGGGAGTGTCCTCTCCACTCCCCAAATCGGGCTGCATTTACTTATTGTATCCCGGTTTTTCTCCATGGATGAGCTATTTCTTAAATCCACCTTCCCCTCCTGATACATAAAAGCCTCAGAGGTCTCCCTTTGAGAAAGGAGACAGAAAAGGAGGAAGTAATGAAAATCAAAATGAAATAAAGTAGACGTAAGACAGTAAATGAGCACAAGAGACCCGGACCTTAGAAACCTGAGGACGTTGTGCGGAAATGCAGAGAGACCCTCTTCTCAGCCAGAGGTTTAATGCTTTCTTGTAGAAACCAGCTTCATCTTGAGGCTAGCCAGCTAGTAAGTCCACTTACAAAGAGGGGGCTGCTGTGAGACCATGGCTAACCTCACCATTAAGTGAGCTGACGTGACAATTTAAGATTTCCCTCCCCAATTAGGTAACTCAAGGGTCTCTATGCGACACCCACAGGTGAGAAAGTTTTCTCTGCCAGAGAGCCATTGTGGTGCCCTCATTTCTGAGGGACACTGCACTCGTGATCACATACTGCTGGCTCGGGTAGGGACTGCGGAGCTGCTAATAACACTGTTTAACAACAGCAAGACCTGTAATAACAGCAGCCACTCACTTCCGGAGAGCTGATGTTTCATGTCTCCCACTTAATCCCCACTCTAAGACTGTGAGAAGTCTTACTGCCCCATTTTAGAGATGAGGGAACTGAGGCCCGGTGACATTAAGTAGCTCATCCAAAGCCACGTGGAGGGGCTGGGATTCAAACCCGTATCTACATGATGCCAGTGCTGGGCTATGCTTGAAAAACCTTTAACTCCAAGGTGCTACTTTAAAGGGCCTATCTGTGCCCTGCCTTTCCTAAGTTTTTAAATTGTTTCACTGTGCAGTCTTCTTACGGATATATTTTATTTTTTATTTTTAAAGATTTTATTTGAGAGAGAGCAAGAGAGCACAAGGAGGGGGAGAGGCAGAGGGGGGAGGGAGAAGCAGGCTCCCCACTGAGCAGGGAGCCCTATGTGGGGCTCAATCCCAGGACCCCGGGATCATGACCTGAGCCCCTGAGCCGAAGGCAGATGCTTAACCGACTGAGCCACCCAGGTGCCCCTTATGGATATATTTTAAAACACAATTCGGTTCCTTTAAAATAGCTAGGTCTTGGGTTGATAACTTTTGAAGCTGAGTGATAGGTATATGGGGGTTCATTATATAATTCTACTTTTGTATGTTTTTGACTATCTGTAAAAAAAAGTTTGGGTGTTTTTGTGGGTTTTGTGTGTGTGTGTGTGTAGTTTTTGAATTGGTTCTTTGGAAATTTGGGTGAGTCGATATGAATTGCTGGAGCAAGATTTCAACTCTCCCCGATGTCGCTGAGCTACAAGAACCCTGACCGCCTTCTACGAATAAGCAGCTGCAGGGCTGTCCCTCCTCAGTGGGTGTCGGTCACTTTTACACGGTGAGACCTGGCTGTTCAGAGTACCTTTCAGACGAAGGCAGAATCTTTCCCAGCCTCCACCCCACCCACGAAGCGTGTCTTCTCAGGCCTGGGAGATTTCCCAAGAGGCGGCAGGCTGCTTTGGCAGGCTGCACCCGCACCTCCACCTGGGCTTCCTTACCTGGGACAGCTACCTAAGAAGTTTTTAGGTAGAAAGATTGGGTTGGTCAGGACCACGCCTCCAAACTTGCCCAGAAGACAAAAACAAAAACAAAAACAACAACACAACATCCAGGCAAATGGTTCTAGTTTTCTTACCTGTACCTCTTTTCCAACAGTGACTTCCATTATTTCAACCCAATTTTTTTTTTCTATTTTATCCACTTAGGCATAATTCCCTGGCTAAAAACAGGAAATAAGGGGCCACAAATAAAAGTGGGTGAACAGGTCATAATAATCTTTCCTGCTTTTACCTGTCACTCCCACAATACAAACAGGCAGGCCATACACTGAACTCCTCCCTTTCCTGAAGGAAGGGCCAGACTGCGGGGTGGGGGCCGCCAGTGCTCCGCTAGGAAAAGGTCAGGAAATTTTGGCACTAGCCTCCTCACAAGGGACAGGTATCCTTTCGCATAATTAGGTTTTCCTTCTAATGACAAGAGAGGCTTCACTGGAAAAGACTGGCATGTTCTTGAGTTGGGTCTCTTTGGTTGATGCTGTTTCCATCATGAGGTGTAAGCCTGGTCCCGGCACCCTGAAGGTAAAGGGCACAGCAGTGTCACCCAGCACGAACAAGTAAAATGAAAGTAACTTTTCCCTTCGCAAGGAAGGGGAAAACAAAATCCCAGAAACTGAAAACAAAACAACACACAAAACAGGCGAACGTGTGGTAAAGAAGGGCAGCCAAAGAAAACAGATAATTACCTACATAAAATTTCCTAGAAAAATTTAAGCACACCCTCTATTCTGCCCACTACATTCCCCCAAAAGCCAGGATAAACTGAGTGGTAAAGGGTGGGCTTTATATGAAAACAAACAAACAAAAAACACCATTCAAGTTCTATTTGTTCTTTAGCATCAAGATTACTCTCCTTAAATAAAACGAATTTGCTTATCAGTCCATGAGTTTAGTGGCATCATCTTCACAGGCCTAAAGCAGAGTATGACAAAATCTTAAAATGGAGAAAAACCAAACAGGGACTCAGATTGGGGAGCAAGGTATGAAACTGACTAGCCAAAAACCACTTATAACCCATGGTACTTCCAGTTCAATAAATAGATTTTAAAATAAATAAATAAACACACACACACACACACAAACAACTTAAAAAGCAAAATGAACCCAGTAAGTAAATGCATAGCTGTAGTAGAAGGTGTATTTGGTTGGTTGAAAGCAGGTTTCTATGGAGTCCAACTGGCCAGACAGCCACAACCCAAAGTTATTAGCCAGAGAGAAAGGCAGTTCTGGGGTCTGTGCTGTGTGCAAAACGGCAAGCAATTAACTCAAAACTGACCAGTAGTTTAGATATTTAATGGATGGGAGTGCATCGTCAAAGAACTCAGCTACTTGCCACCATCTGAACATACAAGATGATAATTAATTTTAAAAAGTTGTATGGTTAATTACAGGGCGATTTTATTTCATGGAGAGAAAACAAAAAACCAACAATATCGTGATTTTCCTAGATACCACATAGTGACTGGCACTTTTCATTTCTCTTTTATGACATTATACCAAAAAAAAAAAAAAAAAAAAAGGAAAGAAATCAAACACACCAAAACATACCCCCATGCCCCTTAAATTAGCAGATTTAAAATTAAAACTTGAAGCAAGGATTTGTTATACTTTGATTCAAACTCTATTTACAAATTAAATTGCACTTACAAAGATAGCAACATTTCTAATATGGTTATTTTGCTTTATTGTGGTTTTATATCTCATTATAAAACTTTTAAAGCTTTCTTCCATAAAAATCATACTTTCTTTTGCAGTACATAATTCATTTATCCACTGAATTTCTGAGCCGGTTTTCTCCTTTTGTGCTTTTCTGATCTATTTTATTTTACAAATGGCATATACCTTCCAAATAGCTACAATCAGACACTGCACTCATAAGAGACTCATTCATAAAAAGTTAAAGTGTAAGACATGAAATATTAGCAGTCTAATCCTTTGGTTCATCTTTAAAAAAAAAAAAATCAACTGATAAAATTTACAAATTGGTGGTAACTCTTCTTTTTGGTTAAAAACGAATCCACCAGGTAGATTACTGATTAAAATCCAACACTGCTTTAAAAGTGGCACGTTCCTAGTCTCGTCTCACTGCTCAGGGATGCCGCTGCGTTCAACTGGTTTGACATGATTCAGGATACAGTAAGGCACAAGTGGATGGTACAAGTGAAAACAAATACTTTAGGACTGTTCTTTTTTTTCTGCACAAATACTAAAATATGTACCGTTTCCAAGATAAAATAACAAAAAAGAAAAACGCATTTTTTTTTTTGCTACGAAATACCTATACAAAATTTTTAAATTTACACCATCTGAGCTGCCAAAAAGTTTTTTTAAAAAGGATCAGTTATGCCCCATACATAAAACTCTCTCTCACCAGTAGGTCCAGGAGAACTTGGGCTCAAAATGTCCCAGCACTTTACGGGAGGGAGGAGGATCAACGAAATTCCCCTTCCTGCACTCCCTTACCCCAACATAAGACAGAAACAAAGGTCAGATGTTTACAGTAGTGTATTCTACTTGGGACAAACGACTGGAAGTCAGAGGAAGGGCGGCACACCGGGGGCGCACCGGCTGCCCCGACTGGCTGAGGAGCCGGAGTAAGGCACTTCCATCGGGAGAGCAGCAGCCCAGCGCGCGGCGTGGGCGGTGACGCGCAGTGCGTGCCCACGTTCCGGGGCGGTGACGCGCACGCACCCACGTTCCTGGGCGGTGGCGCGCACGTGCCCACGTTCCGGGGAAGCCCCAGGACTGCGCGAGGCTCCTGGGGAGGAAGGAGGCAGGATCTCGACAGCAGGGGAAGACACGGGAGGTACGGGAGGTAAAATTCGGAGGTGGAATTCTATACGGAAGTGGTCACTCGGTCAATGGCGTGATTGACCTCGTTTTTGTTTGAATCCAGTCCTTTAGCAGCATTCATGTCATTCCGCAAATTCTCCACTGTCTTTTTCATGTTCTTTAGCTCCCCTGGGTGTGGCGTGGCTCGCCGCAGAAGTGTTCTCTGAAAACAAGCAGGGGAGTGAGCGTGTGGGTTTTATGCCGTTCCGCTTTCAAACACGCAGCTTCAAGGTGGGGGCGCTCGGGGACAAAGCTTCCTTTCGCGGGGGCGCAGGAGCTAAGAGGGGCGGAAGCGCCTCCTCTGGAGCCCTGTGCGCTTACGAGCTGCTTACTAGCAGCTCGTGGAAGATGAAGGTATCGCGTCTAAGTTACCGAGTCCACATAGAAGGATTACTTTCAGAATAAAAGAGTACTTTGTAAAATGTAAGATTAGCTTAAGATAAAAATAAAGACCCATGAAGGGCAAGGAAACAAAGATTTTTAAGATGTTAGTGTGCGGTGTGAAGAAAGAAAAAGATAAGGGGGTAAACAGATTCTAACTTAAAATCACTGCACTGGTCTACTACTATCTTAAGTGGTTCTGGCTTCCTTCAACCCTGGCGGCATGGGAGTGGAAGGAAAAGGGAAGCGAGAGAAGGGCTTCTTTTCTGACTGCGCTGCTGTGTGTGTTATTCATATTGCCTACTAAAGAGAGCTCACATTCTTCTAATAAAGGCCACAGTGCTGGGAGTGAAGTGTCAGGGAAGGGACAGTCTTTAAAACATTGTATTATCTGACATGTCCCGTGCTCTCTGGCTCCTAAGACAGCATTTCCGTCTTGTAAATGGCCTGTCCAGGAGTTTCAGGAGGAGGAGCCTAGAGAAGGGTGACACAACACCGCAAGGGCACTACTGAGGCAGTGAAGGAACTGGTGAAATCCTCACCCTCCAGCAAGCCACCAGGTAAGCACTGATGACTCCTTTCTGCTGAAGTCACTTGGTCGTGCCTAATTCCTATTCTGCGCTCCACTACAGTAAACACATAAAATCCCATTTGGTGACAGCTGGAATAACAAAGACCACAGGCAGTCTTTTGCTTTGGGGGCTGCAGGTACTCCCTCTAAGCTCCGCTTATGAAAATCTCAGCACTAGGAGTTTAAGACGCCCAAGTCAACTTGTAGTAATATTTCAAGAGTTGTCACGGACTCCTGGAGACCTCGGCAGGCCGAGAGACATTTTTTAAAGTGTGGGTATGTGCTTGGAAATTAGAGTAAGGCTAAGTAGTACTTTCAAATCTATTCCTGATTTTTGGATGAAAACTTGTAAATTAGCCCAACTAAGATGGCAAGCACTCCGCCTGAGGGTGGAGAGAATGATTACATAAAGGAGAGAGAGAAGCACAGCTCCACAGAAGGCAAGCCAAGTCACGCTGTGAAGTGTGAATGGAGTCATCATGGTACACCTCTAAATGGTGGTGGGAAAGAGACTTCATTCACCAAGAACAACAAAAACAGAACAAATTCCCAATCAGTTTTGTGGAGCCAAGAAGGGATACTATCACAAATAAAGAATAAGAGTATAAACTATTCAAGAAAAAAACCCAAAAGTTCCATTTGCTTTATATACATTTGGTGAATCAGTACCTAGAAATACCTAATTTTGTCTTCTAAAAAAATTCTTATATGCTAAAGGCAAAGCAGAGAACAATTTGAAATTAACAGAAATCCTTATTAGGTGCCACTCTTATCTTGGAAAGGTTTTAAATTTTGAATTTTCAGGGAGGCCAACAATCTCCATTTCCATACCGTCTCATTGTCTTCTTCATCTCTTTCATCTTCCAGAAATCGGATTGCACTGACTCTGTTCACCGCACGCTCATTCCAAGCCTCGTCCGGGACATCATTTACCAAGCACTCCAGTGCCCCACAGCGAGGCAGGTTCTCTGTCATGGCAAAGACCACATCAGCTGGGAACTTGGGTTTGTGTGACTAGTAACTGCTATGCAGTACTTCAAAAAATTTAAAACAAAAAGAAAAAAATCTGGGACAGGGTCACCCTTTCTTTTTAATGATGCATAATTCTATTTGAGATCATATAAAATATCTGCTAAATTAATGTTTAGTATCTCATTACAGAATGTCATCATAATTTATAGAATCCTTTTTCACAATTCTTTTCTATACACTAACTGTAAAAACTTTCTCATGAGGGGTGCCTGGGTGGCTCAGTGGGTTAAGCATCCGATTCTTGATCTCAGCTCAGGTTTTGATCTCAGGGTCGTGAGTTCAGGCCCCAGGTTGGGCTCCACGTTGAGCATGGAGCCTTCTTTTTTTTTTTTTTTTTTAATTTTTATTTTTATTCTTATGTTGATCCCCATACATTACATCATTAGTTTTAGATGAAGTGTTCCATGATTCATTGTTTGTGCATAACACCCAGTGCTCCAGAGCATGGAGCCTTCTTAAAAACAAAAGAAAAAAAATAAAAAACCTTTTACATGACAGTGATGGGGCTGCACATGTTGGACACTAGTACTTTCCTTAGTAACACATTCTGCTGTTTTCCCCTTGGGGTCTTAAAAGCTCCTCTAACAAGGCTGAAATTGGCAAGAGGGTTTTGGGGCCTTTCCACCTAGGGGACTCCCATTCTCCCAGAGCACTCTAGTTCTCTTCTATCAAAACCAGCTCTCAGCAAAAGATTTATAATGGCAATTTGATGTTAGTGCAAATATTTTTTAAAACCACACATAATTTACAAAACAAAGATACAATGACTTAAAATAACAGATTGGCTTAAAAACTATTTGTCCGTGGGGGCGCCTGGGTGGCTCAGTCAGTTAAACACTGACTCTTGATTTCAGCTCGGGTCATTATTTCAGGGTAGTGAGATCAAGTCCTGGTCAGGCTCTGCGCTCAGTGTGGAGTCGGCTTGAGATCTCTCTCCCTCTCCCTTTGCCCCTCCCACTCGTGTTCTATCTCTCTAAAATAAACAAATAAATAAATAAATCTTAAAAAAAAAACAAAACTGTCAGTGGTGTTCAATACTAATCCTCTAAACCACCAGTCTGGATTTTAAGGGACTCTGTCAACTTTTTTAAGAGTATTTGTACTTTCAGCCTTGGTGATAATTCAAACCCAAAAGGCTGTTTAAGCAAATTTCAGGTATGATAAGCAGGTGTGAGGGGTACTTTTTCTTCGAAGGTGCAGGGGAACGAACCTTCCCAGAGGACACCCAGAGTGACCTCACGCGGGCTAGGGGCACATTAGACGAGTTACAGACACACGTGGGAGTAAGAGGTCTTATGGATAGGTATTAGCTCCTACTAATTCTCGTAGCCATGTGAGTATTGTTCTTAATTTCACCTTGGCAAGCAGGTTCAGAAGGCAGCTGAGGAAGCAAGACACAGGTCAAAATCTTCTCTCCTGTGGTGTGGTCTGTGTCCGTCTGGAATGTGAGCAGGGGCTGAGATTGGTTGTCAGACAACCACAAAGCCTTCAGCTTCAAGGCGGTCAGGGATAAAGGCAGATGTAACAGCCTAATTTAAAACAAAAGGAGACATCAAGGTCTCAGATTTTATAATTACATCAATCCCTATCAATACAGATAGAAAAAAAACCATTAAAAAGAACCTCATGGATTCAACATGGAACAGGATGTTATGTTTATAATAAAATCCTTGGTGTACTCTTTGTGAGCACACTCCTCGGCCCGTCACTGTGCGTCCCTCTTCTGCTGTCATCTCTCTCGTCAGCACCTCTGGCCACAGGGCAGAACATTAGGAGGTTTCGATTTAAAGAGGAAAAGAAGCCAGTGTGACTGTGGAAGGACCCAAAAGCAGGAGTTCTTACTGAGTCAATGGCAAAAGCCTCCCTGACAATGACATGTTTTCAGTAGCACTTGGCAAATGAGGAAGAACGGAAGGAGATGCCTAGGGTGCTAAAGAGTTTAAGTGGCAGTTATAATAAAGATTAAAACATTTTCTTCCTGCACTGCATTTTCTTTCTCTGAGGAGATTATTTTAGGTATCCATGTTAAACTTGTATCTTCTAGTTTCTAGAAGCTCCCACTTCCCCAGACTCCTATGTGATAATTAATGTCCATTTCACATTGTTTTAGTTTCAAATGAGATCGTATATATTAAAGCTTTAAAAACTATAATGTGACACCTAAAGATTAATTTTATATTAATGTTCGCACACGTGTCTGACAGAGCAGCTGCACCCATTTAACTCTATTTAGCCAAGACCAGCACTGGGAATCATATATAGTGCGTACTTGCCAAAGATTACTTTAGTGCAGTAGTTCTTAACCAGGGGCACTTCTGCCCCAGGGACATCTGGCAATGTCTGTACACATTTTTGGGCGGTGCTATTGGCATCTAGTGGGTAGAGGCCAGGGATGTTGCTAAACATCCTATAATGCATAGGACAGCCTCCACAACAAAGAAGTACCTGGCCCAAAATGCCAACAGGGCTTGGGGTGAAAAGACTGCTTTAGTAAAAACCAATGCTTTATACAAGTCTACTAATGCACTGTGAAAACAACCAAACCTCTGCAGATACCAGGAATTTAAGGTTTAATGAAACTAAGGTTGTATTTGATCAAGTATTTTTACTCTAAAGATGGCTCCATGTGGGCCGCCTGGGTGGCTCAGTTGGTTAAGCGACTGCCTTCGGCTCAGGTCATGATCCCGGAGTCCCGGGATCGAGTCCCGCATCGGGCTCCCTGCTCAGCGAGGAGCCTGCTTCTCCCTCTGACCCTCCCCCACTCATGTACACTCTCTCTCTCTCTCTCTCTCATTCTCGCTCTCTCAAATAAATAAATAAATCTTAAAAAAAAAAAAGCTAAATTATCTGCCTGATTAGCCTCTGTAATACTATTTAAAAAAAAAAAAAGATGGCTCCATGTGCATTAAATTACAATCTCAGCAGTGACTTCACAAGCTGGACAGTAATGAGCTCACTGCATTCTGTGAGCCACAAGATGAGGCACATTTTCTGAAAAGAAATCCCTGGCCCATGAATTCCGTAAGAAATCCTATGGCAGCATGTATTGCTGGGGCTCTTTCTTTTATGAACTTGCACACCTATTTCCAGTTTAACACATGTGGGAGGTCTACCTATACATCTTACCGAGAGATCAATACTGCATTATCAGACGTAGATGCCATTCTGAATGGGCAGGCTTATGGAAAACTAATTCGAACTCTATGTAGGGATATGAAGAGAAGTTGTACTCCAATATTACTAAACTAATCTAAATAAAATGTAAGCACAGAATGTTGTTACCTTAATAAATGAAGTAAAAATTATCAAAGAGTGCATGGAGAGTGTTAACAACAAATGCATTATTAAACTTTTCACAAGAACAAATTAGTATGTCTTACAAAATACTTCCAATATACAAGTTATGGAGATGACAAAATATTTTCTTTTCCTAACAGTCCGGCAAAGGCTGGTCCATCCCACACATATGTGCTGGGTGCAGTACTGAGTCAGTGGAATCGTACCTTACATGGGAGTTAGGTTTTAAAGTCAATGCACCCATGAGATTTCCATATGTTAAAGTACCCTTGAAAAGTCTCTGTGCTGGGCGCCTGGGTGGCTCAGTTGGTTAAGCGACTGCCTTTGGCTCAGGTCATGATCCTGGAGTCTCTGGATCGAGTCCCGCATCGGGCTCCCTGCTCGGCAGGGAGCCTGCTTCTGCCTCTGACCCTCCCCCCTCTCATGTGCTCTCTCTCTCTCATTCTCTCTGTCTCAAATAAATAAAATCTTTAAAAAAAAAAAAAAAAAAGTCTCTGTGTATTATACACTCTAATACTTTGCTCTTAAGGGCCAAACTGAGTGAGAAATATGTATTTTTAAATCCCAGAATCTACCGAGTTCAGTGATAGGACGCCCAAGGGATCTGAGGAAGCAGAGGCTTTACAGCTCCACTTCCTATTCTGAGGTGTTGGGTCTTTGAGCGAATAGAAAGTGAAATCTCTTATGCTTATACAACAGATTATTCCTGCCTCTGCCCAAAGGCTGTCACACATTTACTCAAATGCAAGGAAGTTAAAGACATTGCCAGACCTGGTGACAGGGATTTTTTTTTAAAAGAGTATCCTAACACACTGTGAAAGCTTCCAGTACTTTAAAACTCTTTTTCATTTTATTGAACAAAGGGATAATTCTTTTGGAATTTTCAGGGTCTTACACAAGATATTTACAGTCAGTATCTCTAGATTTCTTAATCATGAGAGCTTAAAGAAAAAAATATTAAGATTCGAAAATTGGCACAAAACACAAGTACTCAAACATAGTCATCATACCTTCTCAGAATAACTGGCTTTGCAGCTAAGTGCTAAAGCAAAGGCATAAATAAAGGGCTAAACAGAGCATCAGTAATAAATAACAGGTTCTAAGGATGATAAATCATATGGTAAAAGTTAAAATAAATTACTAGACTCTACAACAACAGATCTTGTAATCACATTCAACCAAGCCATATAAGATTAGTGACTTGTCTAGAACACCAGTTTCCCTGTAAAGAATCAGAGGGCCAGCTTGAACATGGTGGTTGCCAAACGAGCACATACCACACATGAGTTTGTTGACTAAGTGTCCTATGGAGGGGTGCTCCAGTAGTGTCGAAGACAAAAAAAGGAAACAAAAGTGCTCTGTTCCCTGCCCAGTCTGTGTATACGGAGATTCTGCAGTCTAAGCTAACGCCCACTGATTCACTGCTACCTGGGGCAAAAAAGACACATAAACACACTCCTCTGTTTCTCTTAGGTGAACCATCCCAGATAAAAGTGTGTGTGTATGTGTATGTGTACATATATATATATATATATTCCTGCTTTTCAGAGGAGTTAAAAATACATTTTTGGTTTATTCTGGTACCTTCTGTACACTGCAGAATCAACACAAGAAATCACAGTCCTATTTGTACACATCTCACATCTCCCTGTTTTATATAGGACCACATCCCCTCAAAAAGCCTGTGGTTACTATTTACATCAAAGGCACAAGGACTAAAGCAAATGAATAACCACACCATGAGCCAAGCCTCTCATTTCCAGTTAAATCCCTGACCAACTAACCTGAGGTGACCTTCCCCACCTCTACACTGCTGTAGTGACCGTACTGTCAAATTTATTTAACAACTACACATGGCCAACTGATCAATGCAATACTGACTTAACCTAGAGTTGCATGCTTCTTACAACTGAATGTTTTTACCTCCTACTAGAATTTTTAGTTTTACCTCCTACCTCCTGCTAGAATTTTTATCTCCTACTAGAATTTTGAGTTTTAAGCAAAGTTTTCAAAACTGTTTAAAGATAGAGAAAACATAAGTGGTGGAAAATTTACGTAATACCAAAATATCAAAACGGAAAACCCCCTGTAACCTCAAGCCTCCACTCTGCCTCTAGGGCAACTATTATTAATGTTTTGTTGTACTGCATAGATCTGTTGTTTTAAAAGCAAAAACAAAAATGAGAGTGCTATGTAGTGTCCAAGAGCTGTTCTTTTAATTTGGTACCATGGGCCTCCTGTGTCACTACACAGAAAAATTATCTCACTCTTTAACTGCTTACTATTCCACAGTATAGCTACGCTGCCATGTTGTGTTTTGTCTTTTAATATTTTTTCTCAGTTTTACTGAGCTGTAATTGCCATGTAATATTGTGTAACTTTAAGTGTTATATATATATTATATATATATTCCTAAGTGACTACCACAGTAGAGTTAGTTAACACCTCCATCCAGTCATATCATCACCACTTTTTGTGTGTGTGTGTATGTGTGTATGTGTGTGTTGAGACCATTCAAAGATCTATTCACTCGGCAACTTTCAAGGATATAAGGTGGTATTGTTAACTACAGTCACCATGATATACATCAAGTCCCCAGAACTTATTCATCTTATAACTGGGAATTTGTACCCACTGATCAATACCTCCCTATCTCCCCTACGCTTAGCCCCTGGTGACCACCATTCTACTCTCTATTTCTAGGAATTTGACTTCTTTAGATTTCACATGTGAGATCAGATAGGATTTGTCTTTTTCTGTGTGACTTATTTCACTTAGCATAATGCCCTCAAGGTCCATCCATATTGTCATAAATAACATGGCTTTTTTCTTTCTTATGGCTGAATAATATTCCATTATACATATATCACACCACATCTTCTTTATCCATTCATCCATCTGCTGATGATGTTTAGGTTGTTTCCATATCTTGGCTACTGTGAATGGTACAAGGACCAAAGCAATGCTGCAGTGAACATGGGAATACAGATCCTTCTTCAATATCCTGTTTTCATTTCCTTTGGCTATATACCAGAAGTGGGATCACTATAGCATATGACAGTTATATTTTTAATTTTTTGAGGAACCTCCATACTGTTTTCTCTAGTGGCTGTGCTTCCCACCACAGGGCACAGGGGTTCCCCTGTCTCCACATCCTTACTAACACTTGTTATCTCTTGTCTTTTTGACAACATCCACTCTAACAGCTGTGAGGTAATATGTTTTAATATTTTTAGATCTAATTTTTTGGGTTATAAAATTCAAAGGTACGACCTATTTCCCCATTGGTAGTCACTGTTTCTAGTATTCGGTACTACTCTTCCTCAAAGATCCTCAAATACTAGATGTTGTGTAGTGGGTGAATATTCCTAAGGGAAAGAGTAAGAATTAAGGAAATGGATTCTGTGTCCATGGGTAGCTGCTGATAAAAGACATCTTCTCTGTTACTGTACCACAAGATTTGATACTTAGTTTCCAAGTGGCATTTTATAGTTACCCTATCAAACTTGTCAAAGAAAATTTGTGGAAACTAACATATAGTCTGTGTCATTTGCTATTTTTATATGCTTGAGAGAAGAGGCAAAAACTTCTCTTGTATGTGGTATGATTTCCCATGGTATAACATTTCTGCAAGCTAAAAAGCTGACATCGTAGCCTTTTTTTTATTAGTTTCTATACTAATACTTTAAATAAGTAGTAATTAAATATTTTAATAGGTTTAAAATTTGGTTATGAATCTGAATATACGTGTGACACATTTAACTGACTCAGATGACAGCTATGTAACTCTACTTTTTAATGGGGTTTTCTCCACCCCAGCCCAAGCATAATAAAAATTTAACTTTCCCTTCTGAGAACTAAAGATTGGAGGCTTCACTCATGTGAAAAACAGTTTTCAGGCTCAAGAATTAGTGATGCAATTTCATGCTCACAGGTGTGGCAAGAATCTGGGAAGGTTTGGAGTCACTGAGTTTCTACTGCTGGAGTTTAGGAAAGAACCACCCTTCCCAAGCTCTATGCTTCATGTGAGACTCCGTCCAGCAAAAAGTCAACGCTCAACTCAAATTAACCCTGAGTTTCCGGTATCCAGTCAGTGGTTCAAGAATCTATCAAGATGTCCTGAAAGCCTTCGCTTGAAAATGGTGGGCGTTCCCTGAGGCCTGCTGAGTCCTGCTATTTATTAGCACCACTACCTAAATCCATTAGCCAGAATGAGAAATGGTGGCTTGTGCCCGACCTAAGGGACCAGTTAATCAGCACTTAGCACACAGTCCCCCAAACACTCTTCTGACTGCTGCTACTCTCTCTCATTTAAAGTCATTGATCGTCTTCCCCTGTCTGAGCACTTTTTCTCCTATCTAACTATGTAACACTCGAAAGCATTTTTTAAATTCCTTTGGTGACACAGCCTGTGATACAAGGCATTTCCCAGTGGCCTACTATTCACTCTGCAAAACTAACATTTTTAACATTTTCCTTTGGGCGACCAATATTTACCAGGCTTCTATCATGTGCCAGGCACTGTGCAGGGATAAACGGTAGAGCGGCCCAGACGCAACACCTGACTCCGCGCACCCTTAGGTTTAGACGGTCACACACGCGTACGCTGGCGATTATCTCACGGTGCTGTGAGTGCTCTGTCAGGGGGAATTCAAAGGAGCAGCCTCCACGCAAAGAAAGCTCCCCGGAGGAAATGAAAACAGGAGTGATGAGAGATAAAAGTGGGAGTCAGAGAAGAGGGTCCCAGGCAGAAAGAGTAGCTGAGCTAGGCTCAGGGGAAAGAAAGTGCATATGCGATCTGAGGTGACGAAATTAGTTCAGACTGGCTGAAACAAATCCACAGTCTGCACAGGTGAAGAGAAGGAATATTCCAAAACCAGGGAGCAGTCTACTATGACCTCTGACCTCAGAACATGAGAAATGGCACTGCTGTGACCTTGGGGAATACCAGTCAGGTAGCTCTTCACTTTATGACCACTTGGTGATTCTGACATTAGCTGGGGATCCTTTGGCCAGAAAAATGTCCCTGAATATAATTTTGTTTACAGTTTCAAGGGGTTCAGAATCACCAGCAGAGCACATCAAGACTCCTGGTTAAAATCTAGTTCAAACTCATTCAAGCTCATCCTTCAGATGAGGAAACCCAGAGGCTCACGATGACTTACAAAAGCTATCAAAGTTAAGGGAAAACCTAAGTATCCCAGTTCTCAGGCAGCGCTGTCTCCCTTACATCACTGTATGCTGTTCTGGGAAGCATTTCTATAGAAGCGTCCACTTAAACTTCAAAGTGCCCCGCACTCAGGCCGTCCTTGACCTCTTCTACTCCCCCATCCAATCCATCCCTCCTGCTCTCAGATTAACAACTTTCTGGGCTCTGGGTCATTTGACTAATTGGTACATATTCTATAAGATGGAGCAAAGGCAAGATGGCAAAGACACATGACAAAGGTTGGAGTGGATGAACATCTGGCTCTTTTTCTCAAAAAAGGCAAACCAGAACATGCTTACCTGTTCCCCGCCACATCCAGGACATGAAGCTCTGTGGCCTGAGACACCTCTGCAGGTATCCGAGTTAGTCTATTGTCACGCACACAGAACACAGTGAGGCTGCAGCACCCTCCAATCTACAATGAGAAAGAAAATACATCTTTTTTCCAGGTTTTTGTGGAAGATGGTGGTGGGTATCTTGTTTGTCAAATGGCATGAAAAGAACACATAAAATGATACCACATGATTTTAAGTTTCACTGAGGCCAACTATTTTGAATTTAAATCATATAAACATTAAGTAGTCCAGTAAGTTCATAAAAATCTCTACAATACATTAAATGTACATATTCTAAATTAAATCAAGAAAATAAACAGTACAGTTGAAAAATCTCATTCTGAAAAGCAAGTCATTTTCCACTGCTATTCAAATAGCAACTATATCTTTTAAATACTAACTAAGCTACCCAGGTCCAGATAAATATTATTTGGTGGATTAAGAATTCTAAGTTTCAAAAATAAGGCCAACAATGATACATGCACACCCCTTTGAAGACTTGCCCATTATATTAAATCCAGTGTTCCCAGTGTCTCAGTTCATTTCAAAAAACAAAAAAAAGTAAAAAAAGGATATCAAATAGACAATACAGTACATTAATTTTCCCCCATACATCTTTTAATTGCTTTTGGTCATTCACAACTTAACTTGGTAAATTCATTATTCATTTTCCTTTCACAAATGCAAAATCAACAATATTTTAGGTAAAACTGAATGTGGTAAATACACACATTAATCTGGTAAATTTAATGCTGGTAGAAACATATCAATATTGACATCCACACCAAATTTGATTACTATTTATTTATTTAGTAAGTGATTCAACGGTAATTGAGCTTTGTATGAGCCTGGTCTTCAAAAAAGAACATAAGCACAAAAGAACTGAACCATTCTCTTGAACAAACTGGCCATGGTTTCTATGGTCAGGAAAGCTGAATCAAGGGGGTGGAAAAATAACTCAATCTCAGACACAACATTCTGCAGGACTCCATACAGTACTACATTCTTCCTGTACTAACTATCCTGACCCAGAGTGATTGCAAGAAAAGGCTCATGAAGGAACCTATTGATGTCTCTCTGACACATGGAAAAATACTCCACAGCTTCCCACTTGAGGAGAGGCAGGAGACTTGCATCTTTAATGATATCTAAGTACATCCCATGCCCTCTTCTATGTATACATGTGTTTAATATATGTATGTACCTTAAAAAAGCAGAATGCATATTTATGAAATTGCTACATAATTACGAACATTTGGCTTTTTATGAAATAAAAATTATGCTACATAATTATGAACATTACCTTCATGAACAATCTTACTATGTCTTCCCTTAGGAGTTAACATAAAGACTTGAGATCAGGTATTTAACCAGAGTACTTACCCATAATGGATGTAAAAGAAAAATAAACATAAAAGAAAACACGAACTAACGTTTGTCTAAAATGGAAAACACCCAGATATGTAGAAAGGCTTTTAGATTGTCCCCATGATTTCTCAGTATTCACATTTCCCATCCCAGTAAAACTGGTGCATTCACTGCCCTCTAAAATATAACATTTTGGTCCCACTGTGTCTTATAGAAATGCTCTTCTTTTTTCTGTCTTTCTAAATCTTACCAACTGTCCCAAAGTAGCTAAACATCCTCTACACCATTGAGTCTTCCCCAAACCCCACAGTCCATACTGATACACTGCTCTCTGCATTCCTTTTGTAATTATGATCTATACACTGAGCTGTTTAACTTGTACATGTCCATAAAACCAGGGTGCTTGGCAAGTACAGTACCCATCCTACCTACCTACCAACTCTTCTCATTTAGATATGTTTATACGCTTATGTTTATTTATTTACTAGTGAAAGACTGCTACTTGAAGTTAATATCTGCTTCTACGTGTAGAAATGAAAATTACAAAACTCTTCTTTTTTGTATTAAGAATCATTAGAGAGGCCTCTCTTAGGTTTTATAAACATAGGGCCCCAAAATCATGCCCTAAAAGAGATATACAACAGGATCTTTGAGGGGCTTGGCATTCTTCCCTCTTGAGGAAGGGAATCATCAGTTTTACTCAGATGCCCAGGAATATTATGGAAGGAATCAAAAGAGGATCGACATGATTAGATTTTCTCTGATAAACTGAGATGATCCCAACAAAGATCTATTCATGGGAAGAAACCCCCAAGCTCCTCATGGAGGGGAACCCCCCATGACCCTGCTCCATGTGCAATGGGCTCTGGGCTCAGTAGTGGGTCTGTGTGCCACGTGGGAGGTCTTCCAGGTCAGCACGTGGCTGAGGCTGGATCTCACATTAACCTTATCATCCCGGCCTGGCTATAAAGACGTAGGATTTATCTGTACTCCAGAGAGGCAAAGCAGTTATGCACATACACAACCCTCACAGTGGCAAAATAAGGTACTGGAGTGTGTATAGAGCTGAAACTGCATCATAACTGGGGGCACTCTGTCATGAAGCTGTCCACTGCTCCAGTCACCTGTAGGATATCTGTTTTGGGGCCCTAATACTATACCATGTGAACATTTTCAATCTGTATCATGTACATATACTATCTATCAAAAAATCAATTAACTCATTAAAATGGGTCAGAGAGGGTTCTAACAGTTGTTGGAGCAATAAAAGTTCTGGACAAGTAAACACCCCTTAAGTCTTTTGAGGGGGCGGGAATAATGTGAACTCCCAATGGAATGTGTGAGCTGTCTACTGTGTTTATAGTCTCATTTATTTATTTTTTCTTTTTCCTTTCCCATTCTAATCTCAAACCCATCTGAGACCTCAAGGGGTGGAAAGCAATTGTATTCAAGAGCCTCGTAGGCACTCTGGGTTGTCACAGCAGGCAGAGTGACCTCCTGATCTCTATTGTCGAAGGGTTTCAGAAAACAATGAAACAATGCCAACAAAGAGCGAGTGTTATTGCTCAGTGTGCCGGGACGCCTTTATCACCCTCAGAGGCACGCACTGTCCCAGGCAGAACAGTGCACAAACAGACACCTCTTTCCAAATCAGCCAGGAAGTCATGGCACGAGCCTTTGGCTTTCGGAGAGGATTATTAAGCAGTAAAAACCGTAACTCAAAAGGTATAGTTCTTCATAGACATCAGAGAGGAATGTGGCGCACTGGAGTAGGATGCTCTGGGATCACGAAGACCTGGGCTGGAACTAAGGCTCCGTCCTGTGTTTTGTGTGTTAGACTATGTTACTTTAACCAAAAGTAACAATCGGGATCAAATTAAATGAAACCACAAACACAATTTAGAACCTATCATAGAACCTGGCCTAATAAATGTGGCTGGCAAACCAATGTGACAGTTACTGTCTTTTCAAGAAGTCCAAGTCCTGGATCCAAAAGACCAGTGCAGTCAACACTTGCGTGCCTGCTGTGTTGTTGGAAGTGTGCTGACCCTGGTGAGCTCCTCCCAGAACACACCTGACCTTCTTAAAAATCTCTCCCCAGCAATGCATCACTGTGACAAAATGACAAAATGTCACTGTGGAAAATACTAGGGATAAATACACTGTGACTTCACTGCTAGTGAAGCACTGGTGTGAGCTCAGTATTCTAGTATACATATGGTTCATGTGTATTTGTTTTCTCTCTCGGGTTCAGGAGGTAGAATTTACAGCGTCCTTAGTGATCATCAGGATAAAATGCCTGTATCACTTAGAAATTCTGGGAAGCAGAGTCACTGTTTAAATAACTTATTACCATCTACGTAGGAAGCTGGTATTTTTAAACTTCCTTAAACCACATAATAGCACCTTCCCAGAATACAAAGGGTTGGACTTGGAGAACTACAGAATGTAGCTGAGAATCTTTGTTTTGCTGGTTTGTGTCTCTTAATTCCAGACGATACCTTCCTTCACTGTTTGGACCTGATTTAACCCACCTTGAGGAGATGGGATCTGCAGGTCATTGAGCAAACCCTTAGTCGGGTCAGCTGCGCTAAGTATTAATTGCCTGCAGGTGACATTACTGAAGAGGCGATAATCACTGTCAGTGATCCAAAGAGAAAACCTGTATTAGTCATCCTTGTCTACCTATATTCCACTTTCTGAACACCTGCCCCAAGTGTGAAGAAACTTTCATTTTTCCTTCACTATCTGCCTTTTAATATTCTATACGTAACAGAATGGAACCTACATTTCACTGGCAGAAAGGAAAACGTACAATAAGTGAAATCTGGTCAAAACACAATTTGAGCTGTAATAATATGGTGAGTAATTTTAGAAACCAAAGACTGTTTTTTGCCTTTCCCATCATCATTCGTGGCATATTATTCGAATGTTCCTGTTTCATAAATATTTTGGAAATCATGTGGCTTTGGGACTTCCTGAATTGTTGGGCCCCTGACATCGAAATATCCACTAACAGCTACGGCATTCTTCATTTCTAATTATAAAAAAGTTACGCTGACTGGAAAATAAAAACCATATATACACACACATAAAGGCACAAGGAAAAAACTCAGACCAATCCTACCCCAAAGGGATAATTGGTATTAACATTCTGAAGTACAATCCTCCGGTATTATTGCCATGCACTTGTGATTATATATATACATACACACTTTGATGAAATTAGGACCAACACTATGATCTTCAGCACTTCTGTTTACACATAACACCAGGAACGTCCTCCCACATCATTATGTTTCTAAAAGGACTTTTATTGACCACATAACTATTTGATTCTACAGACGTCTCGCAGATCACTTCACAAATCTCCCCCATTAGATGCTGATAGTTGGTTCTACCATGTCTTTCCTGTGTAATCTTGGGCAAGTTACTTCAGCTGAGTCTGGGTTTCCAGGACTCTTGGATGTTGATAACGACTTACTACACCTCACAGGACTGTTGTGAAGATTAGACACGAAGATGCAGGAAAGCGCAGTACCTGGCGCGTGTGAGCTGCCCCTGTATGTGTACCTGTTAGTTGCCCCTACATATACATGAGAAATACTCTTGTGCATGGTTTTCATGTGTACCACAACTGTGTTCCTAGGACAAAGCCCTAGAAGTGGCATTGCAGAATCAAAGGGTATGAACACTTTCAAAGGATCCTTCAATATGGTTCCCTTCCAGAAGACGTAATAATTTATACTTCCATATTATCTATGCATTTTCCTGTGCCCTCGCCAACATCTGGTATCACTTTTTTTTTTTAATCTTGACAATATGATAGGTCAAAAAGCTTCTATTAACATTTCTGTGAATACTGATGGGACTAAAATTTTTTCACATTGGTAGCCATTTCTATTTTTTCTTCTCTAAATCACTTACTGTTTATTGTGGTGGGTTCTTTGCTTTAATTTTTGTCCACTCGTGGGAACATCTTTTTCTCAATGATCGGGAAGGATTTCGAGTAGAATGAGGAGAGACCTCTCCGTCTGTAATGTTGTAAGACCCTGGCCCCCAGGCTGTCTTTACCTTCTTGAAGACCAGAAATCTAATTTTCACATAGACAAATCTACCAACTGGTTGTTTTTTTAGGACTTGTTTCCTCTTTCAAGTTTGGGAATGCCTTCTCCATTTTGAAATCCAATGGCCAACTATATTTTATTCTAGTATTTTTAGGTTTTATCTTATCTCTTTTATCAATAATCCATTTTAGAATATGATGGAAGCTTACATTAAATTGTAATAAGACAGAAAGCCATCCATAAAACGAATTCTCTATCACCACAGACACTTCTGAAAATCACAATATTTATGGGTACTTAACGTTTACAGAGTGCTGATTTAAAACAAAAACAAGCTTTGATAAATGATCTGCAAATCCTATCTTTTGACTGGATAAGTGTGATGGAGTCAAGATCACTTTCACTTTGACTTAATGGAGACAAAAGACTGGACTCTAAACTTGGACACATGCTCAATTTCTTCCAGCCAGAAACTCTTTAGATGGTGCAGGTTGTTCAAAGGTAAGATTTGGCTGGGGAATATTACGAAGTTGCTGGCTCTCTTTCATCATACTCACAATCACACAAAAACCAACTCCCTCTCTATCCACGCATCACAGAACGCAGTCTCTTCTTAATTCTTCCCTCCACCAAAAACGTTAAGTTTTGGGGGGAGCCTTCTTTCCCCCAGAAGCATACACACTTACATGACAGGATGAGAAATAAAAGACACAAATAAGTTGCTTGAAAAATCAGAAGCATGCCACATGTAGCAAATAAAGCAAATCTAGCCTTTCCATTGGAGAGAGAATTGTGCTGACAAACCGGAATTTAGTGAAGACAGATGAGCTGCCACGTTATGCCTTTCGGAATTTCTGAATAACTTAAAATATAATTCACAGAAAAGCATTCTTTTGAGAGAGAACAATCTGAACAAATCTGACAAACACGTAACAAAATAAGGTTCCAGGCCATGCGGTCATTTAAAAAAAAACAAACAAACTGAGTTTAGACGAAAATGTCCAATATTTTACAATGAGGAACACACAAAGCAGTCAGCCGATTTGAAATCTTCATGCATTTCAGAAGCAAAATGGAAGTTAGAGATGCAACTGTGGTCTGAACAATACTTACAAGATAACAAGTTTACCCGACTTTTCTAAATTTCCAAGCAGCTAACAATTAAGAAAACAAGAGACATTCATTGATTTGCAAATAACACCACAAAACACAAACAGAATCTATTATTGTGACCCACACAGTACATTTTCCCCTCATTTGGGGGAAAAAAAACAAAAACAAATAAATGCTGCCAGAGACTAAGGAGCTGTGCTCTAAAACATGATATACAATAGTACCAAATTAAAGAAAGCCAAAAAACAGGAAGAACTACATGGCACACCAGACCCAATCGCAATTAACACAATTATGGATTTCTGGCATATATACTGAATCAGTTAGTGTGTCAGTTTAGATCTGTCATGCATGCAACTTAATTGTTCAAGAGAGAGTAGAAGAGTTTTGCAAGTGCAGAATCCAACAAGGAAAGTACAGGATGTGATGGCATCAAGCTTGGAGGCAGAGCAAGTGCACACACGCATAGTCGCCTAGGTCCAGCCCCGCTGCCCCGATTCTACACCCACCCTCACACACACACACATGCACACACACGCACGGTCCCAGGGCCTGCCACACTCACTCGGTGCACAGAGACTCATGGCACGGCAATGCGGCGCAGACCACCACGACACCCTTGGGGGTCAGGAGGCCTGGGGTGGTCTGGCTGCTCAGCCCCGACAGTCAACAGCAAGCACTCAGCAGCCATTTCTCCGGGGTCACCACACTGCAACCCGCAGCGGAATTAGGGACATGGGCTCAGGGCGTTTCCCTACCCTAGGAGGTGAGTGTGCATGAGTAGCAGTGAAGGTGTGCTAGAAGAGAGCCAGTTCCTAAAAACCTCAGCACATTCCCTGCTTTCTCTCACCGCTGCAGGAAAGGGCACAGACTCTATCATCAAACTCTACCTGCCAGAAAACCAATCACAATTTCATAGAGAGCGGATAACACGTGACAGCTAGCTAGAATGCTTCAAAGCTAGAACTATTTTCACACCACATTCACTTTCCACATCGTGAAACGCTGTTCTAATAAAATAAATTTGCACGGACACAGCATGTGGTGGGCATATCCCTCTGGACCCTGAGTACAAGTTTCATTCTCTTAAAATGTAAAGAGGACAGATGCTAACATGATGGCAATAATTTTACACAAATAAAATGTTAAAGTTGTGCCTAGGAGGTATTCCTTTGCTAGAGAATCAGAAGAGGGGGATGGGGAAGACGGGCTAGGTGGGGAAACTTAGTGGGGATGGACATTCAACTCCCAAGTGCTCTCTTCAGCACTAACCTTGAAAATGTTCCTGAAAAGTATTAATTTTCGAACACGTCCAAGCTAAAGATAGTGTGACCTCTCTTTACCAACTTAAGGTCCTATCTTACCTCAGGGCCACATGTGAAAAGGCTGGACTGAATCTGTATGACCTGAGCGGCCATGCTTTCCTTGGCCGGTGGAAGAACAGTGAGCAGGCTGAGGGGACACATCTCTGGAGCCCATTCTACTGACTGCTAGCTAGGTGAGGCCTGCTATGGAGGGCTTTCCACTGGCCTCAGCTTCCTCATCTGGAAAATGAGGAACTCTCCCTTATGACCTCAAAAGCCGCTGCGAGGATTTAGGGAGTTAAACACAACAGCGCCGAGTACGGTACGCGGCATCTAAAAAGAAAGTAAGAAATCTTCCCTACTTCCCTGTGCACGTGTCTATGTGTCCAGTCTGCTACCCATTCAACAACAGTAAAGTCAATATTCAGAATATCAGCTCTATGTTTTGGTTTATCACTGTGAGACCAGAACCAACATGTTCTAATTAGCAGAATCTCTTACTTGTTTGTGTCCCAGTTTAGCGGAGGTGTACTGAAGTCTTTCTGTAGGGAACAGTTTTAAGTGCCAGTGCTCAGAGTAAGGATGGGTCAGAATATGGCCAATTTATGACAAATACCCTCTATGCGTCCCTTCAGGAATGTCAGCTGTCTTGCCCAGGCAGAAGACTGGGACCCAGAGGGTATAGCACCAAGATGAGGAAAGAGAAAGAGAAACCAAGCAAAGCTCAGACACCCGGAGAAAGGCCATAGGAAAGTAAGAACACACAGTTCTGGCTGGTGGGATGGTAGTTCTAAAATTATCCCAAGAGAAATAAAAAATAGTAATAATAAATAAAAAAATAAAATAAAATTATCCCAAGAGAGATGTAAGAAAGGGTAAAAACAGAGATAGGAAGGACACTGCGCCTGGCCAGGGATCATCTCACACGATATCACACCTTTTCATGTGAGGCCTAACAAAGGGGACGGGGCTCACCAACATTTGATGGGGGGAAGAAGGGTGGCTAAACTGAGTTTCAGGCTAACAGTTAACAAAAAAAATCACTACCCATCTCCCAGTTCCCCTAGTTCCAAATAGAAGGTAAGCTTTCTTGTTAAACATTACACAGGCATCCTTGTTAAATCTGCTCTGAGTCCCCTTGTTTTCAGCCAATTCCTTTGCCAGAACTGAAGTGCCTCTGTGTCTGCACAACTACTTCCCACAATGCATGGTGATGGTCTCTTCTCCTGGTGGGATCATCCACACACACACACACACACACATACACACATACACACAGACACACACAAAATTCCTAAGAATCTGGCTACAGCTGCCCATTCACCTCCCTCTGTGTGAACGCCTTTGTGAGGAGTTCATTCACTCTCTCCCAAACATGAACACTGCCAGGTCTCGATCTCTGCCCACGAAAAGGGTTGCATCAAGTCCACTTTTATAATTCCAAAGGCTTAGGAAGCAGTTTAATTTCACATTAAACTCCGTTAGACCCAACGTTATCCATTTCCTCTGCTAAACTCTCAAATTACCTATTTTTGTCAATGGTTCTCTATATGTCAAGCCAGAAAGGTCAAACTCTCTCTTTCTCCCACTTAAAATCCTGTCAATTCAGCTTTCTCAACAATGCTCATAGTCATCTGGACCCACCTATTCTCTTTAATGTTACTGATGATCATTCTTTGATATAACTCCTCCAACCATTTCTATGCTCACAAATGAGAGTACATAACATTTAAAAAGCACCGCAGTAAGTCTTTTAAAACATGTGACATTATGATCCCTTGCGTGCTATTATTTCTTTATAATATTATTGTTTTTTTAAAGCACATACCTCTTTTGGTAAAGACACTAATTTATTTCTGTCTGCATTCAAGTTGCTCAACTTCTTAAGTTTTCCAATGCTCTTAGGTAAAGTCTGTTAAAGCAACATTTTAATTATTAATTTAACACATTTTTTTTAACATGACTCACAGTAAAACAGATCTTTTCAAGGATTTAAAGAATATAATCTCATCCAGCAAGAGACATAATAGTTCTTTCTGAATATCGGATAGGTCACAGCTCATTTGGAAGATGCAGAATTAAGTATTTTGCATTTTTGTTAAAACCAGAGTATGTTTCAATGAAATGAAGTCAAAGGCACAGACCTGGAAACAGAGAAACACGTAGTAAAGAAGTAACGCTCTTCAATCTAAGGAAGAATTTTCACCTCAAGATTCATCCCTTCATTGCCTGAACCTTGGAGAACACACTGGGAGAATGGCTTGGATGACCCGGAAGCCAGAAGGCTGGGGGGACCAGAATCCTGAGCAGGGGTGCTGTGAGGCTGGGGGAAGGGCAGGCGGCATGGGGACAGGAGCAAGATGAGCAGGGCTGAGAGGTGGGGCGTGCAGAGCACTCTAGGAACCAGGTGGGGCGCTGGTGGAGGGGAGAGCTTCAGCGCTCTGCTGTAAGCCAGGGGCGAATGTTATGTTTATAGCTGTTACGATAACTATCTGTAAGCCTAAAACCATAAACGAGCATCAGAAGACTGGGGCACTTCCACTACACCCACCAGAGGAGGCTGCCCGAGCTACCTGAGGAGAGATGTGGCTGGGCTCCCACACCAGCTCTGTGTCCTACCCACTCGTGCTGTCTTTCTGCTCTCTCTACCTCAAGAGCACTGCTTACTGTTTTTATGAAGAAAGGAGAAAAGAGAAGAGGAAAAAGGAGCAGGGAGAGTAGGGTAGGAAATACAGTGACAGAGAAAGGTAGGAAAGTACGGTGAAGCAAACATGGCTGCTAGAAGACAACGAAGAGAGGAGAAGGAGAGGATGGAGTGATCAGTGAGAGCCTGACGAAAGCAGAGAGAGCAGCTGGAAGGGAGCGGGAACAGAGATCTGCTGTCATCCTGATAACACCCCTCTCCCCCCAGGTGGCTGATGCCAAAGCTTCACCATTGGGAGGATGGGGAAGCCCGGGCCAAGTGTGGGATACCTGCAGCTACCGACACCCCTAATTTCTAGGGTGGGGTGAGATCTCAATTCCACGCTCAGCCCCACAAAGAGCACTCATCCCCCCAGTCCCACCAAGGCTTTTCGCAGCCAAACACCATTTTCTCCCCTTCTCTCTCTGTCTCTTTCCATTTGTTCGAAGAACCCTGAGAGAAGGTTTCCTCTGGCGGTCCTCGGACACCAGGGCAGAGGCATCAGCACATCCACGGATGGTGGCTCATCCCCATCCCTCACTGGAGACCTCTGTCAGCGGATCCTAACTACCACTCTCTTCACTTAAGCAGGTTAAAAGCCACTCATCTTTATGTCCTGCATTTGCTTTGAAGTCCATGTTTTTAGATGTAACGTAAGAAAATTTCCACATAGTCCACCCCAATTATGAGTAAGTAGACTCTACCCTAATAAGTTTCTATGATACAGAAACCACACTATACGTATCCATTTGAATGTGCAGCCCACACTCACCAGGAGCCGGTTTTCTGTAAGAACTAATTCAGTGAGGCTTTCACAGTCCCCAACTGCTTCAGGCAACTGTGTGAGTCTGTTCTGATCCACCTTCAAGATCGACAGTTTCTTTAGTTTTCCTGTAAAAGCATTATTTCAACTCATTAGTTACAACTGTCTTCCTAATCATCACTTGGTATCTCTTATCTGTTCTTTTTTGTCTTATTTTTTTTTTCCTCACTTGGCTTTTCACATTATGAAACCACATCTTTCTCATTTAGATCACTAAAGGTGGAGAGTTAATTTTATCAGAACATCAAAAACGGTCAGCAATTAGAAACAAATCATTTAAAAAGTCACTACATAAAAAAATCGTATCAAAGCCAGAAACTTTACAGAAAAACAAACAGCTAGCTCTTGACAGATCTTTGAGAACAGGAAATGTTTTGTGTACAAAGGACAGAGACTTTCATCTTACTCCAAGAATCATCCTCACTAAAAACAAAAAATAAAGTGTGGTTTATTCTATCACCTGGGAGTGAAAGTGGCTTGGTGAAGGCTTCTGTAATGAAGTGGTTCTAGGTGTGCAGAATAAAATGGAAACCTCTGAAACGCCACATGAAGAACTGAGGGCAGGAAGAGTGGATTTTCTGGTGGTGCCCACAGGCCATGGAAGAGAGGAATGGGGTGACCACAGCTTCCTCAATGTCCCCACTGAGTGAAGGAAATCCTCAATATTTTGGATTCTCATGTTCAACTATAATTCAAGGAAGGAACCTAGAGAGCAGATATCCTTCATTATCTACTGAGAGAGGCTGGCATGGGGACACTGTCCCCAGGAAAATCAGAAAATGGCCTCTCTCTTAAAGGAGACGTAAAGCTGGAGAAAGGAAAATGTTGAAAAAATTAACTTGCCTTGCGTGTTGTCACAGAGCAGGGCAGGAGAACTAACAGATTCGTAAGCTCCTTATTTAGCGTCGTCAATAAGCTACTAACACTGTCCCCAGAGGGTTCCCACCTGTCCTCACCGGCAGGAGAGGCACTGACATTCTCCACAGGGCACACTGAATTGAACCGATAGCTCTCCCTCCAACTGAGGAGTCTCCTTAACAGTATTACTGGCAAGTGGTCTTGCTGCCTCTCCTTGAACACTTCAAGTCACAGGGCACTCATCCCTTCACTAAGCAGCCCAGACTAACTAGTAACCAATATTTCATTTATATCCTTTCCTTGCAGCTGTCTGAACTAGAAGATGCAGTAACAAATCGACTTCTCTTCTACAGGACGGCCTCTCAAATGCTTGAAGTCAGCCATCTCATGCCTCCTACTTCCTATGCCCAGCAACCAAACGTCCCCAGGTCCTACAACTGTTTTATTATCATTCTCACCAACCATCTCTACCTGGAGTCAAAATCCCCACCAATTTTCCAAACAGTGTGAACCAAAAGGCAACATCTGTGTTCCTGCCCCGTTGCAACAATCAGCTACTGCTTTCATCTTGACCAAATACCAGAAAGAAGTGGTCCTCTGTCATACAGCTTTTCCAACTACTGAAAATCTTTTACAAACTTTGATATTTTGAATAAGAGTTAAACAAAGGTCAAAGGCAGCAATCCTATGTTAACCACGTGGTTAAACACAGTTTCTTACAACCTCTAAGTGGCTTTGCTATGGTGGAGCTCCTGGTCCATGTCTGTTTATACCTTCCCTGTGTTTATTTTCTCACACGGGACTGAATGCCTTTACGGTAAAGGAAATGTCTGGACTCATTTATTTTTAAGGAAATGGCATAGAATGGTTAAAGGAAAAGATTATTCTCAATGTACTAGAAAAGGCTCAACTCAAATACACCATTCTCCCCAGGTCATGCGATAAGGTCAGAGTCACTTTCTCATAAACTATTTAGGATGCTCACTTAGAAATTTCTTAGAGACTGCTCCCATGTCTGAAACATATCTATTATTCAGACTAATCTCTACTGAAATTGCTGAGACAAGATGCAGAAGAGACAGAGGAGTCAACACTTAGAAGTAATCATACCTATAACAGCTACCACACCAGGATGACAGAAATACTTGCCTATCGAGAAACTTCAATTGCATTAGATGTTCTCCGCATTATTTCTTTAAGAACAAATAAATGACATGGAGACTAAAGAAGCCACATCCCCAGCGTCTGAGAGTGGTGACCAAAGGATCAGAGTGAGCTCCAAAGGCCCGAGACAACAGCCAGCATCTTTAGTAGGGAGTTACTTTCCATACTTACCGATGCCATCCGGAATCATTTCTAGTAAGTTCTGGGAAATGACTAAATCCGTTAATGAAGTCAGGCCACTGATTTCTTCAGGAAGTCTTTCCAACCTGTTTTCAGAGACATCTAAGCACAGCAGGTTCTTCAGATTTCCTATTTCCTACATCAGTGACACAGAAAAAGAGCCTCATGCTTAAACCTGCCACAGTACAGAGGAATTTCTTACAGTGATTTTTCACAGTCAAATCCCAAAGTCGTCCCGAGGATGTTTCTTTAGCGTTTATCTATATGAGAAGGCTGGAGTAAATTTCCAGACCCCTTTCCAATGCAAACGGGAAGCTGTAAAAATCACAGACACGGAGTTGGGAGAGATGCCAAGCCCTCCAACTTCAGGCAGGCAAGGAATCATTCTCACTTAACAGATGAAGAGACTGGCACCAAGAGAGAACAAATGACTCTACGGTTATATAATTTAAAAAAAAAAAAGGAGTCTAGAATCCTGCTCTTCAAGTTTGGAATCAATCACTTCAATAAGCAGCTTATACTTCAGGGTGACCCTGAGATTTTCTCTGTTAAGAAACCATCTACTTTATATCTCCCATTACCGGTAGTACTTGTCACAACAAACATCAATGCAACTATATCCCAGCAACACTGGGGCATCCGGACCCACTGATGCCTTTAACCTCACCAGAAGAGAGTAGCATCCTGCTTTCAAAGGAAACAGACTATCCCAGGAGCAGGGAAAGTACCTCAATGAGTCTAATATTCTGCTCAAGAGATATCCTACCTTCCATTCACAAAATGCAGTTTCTCTCTTATACTTGCCTCCCCTTTGCCATTCCACTGCCACTGTATTAAATTCCTCCGGTCATTATCTTCCACCTGGACTGTTAGCTCTGATCCTCATACTCCCTGGCCAAGTCTGTGCTACAAACTCTTGTTTCTGTATTTCCCTCCTGGAAACATAGCTAGCTATAGGTATGTAATCAGACCACCCTTCTACTAAAAACATTAAAATATCATGTGGCTCCTTAATATCTACACACGTACAAATCCTTCAATCTATACTTACTTTGGTCTGATCTATTCTTTCCAGCTTCTCTCTTACCTAATACGCACCCTATGGACACGCCCCTGTAATTCCTGTCTGTAGGAAACCAGACTGCCTTTCTACTAATTTCAGGCCTGATCCTTGAAGGTGTTCTTTTTCATTAATTCATTTTAACAATGCCTTTGTATCCTTTTCTTTCTGTCATCCATGATGACAGGAAAGTAATTCCGATTATTTAGACTATCTGATGAGTTGAGTCCTGGTTTAACAGTTTATAAAGAGGGACGAATGAGATGTTTAAATAACCATTTACAACAAGATCACTGGAATTATAATTTTTTTGTGTTCAGGATGTGGCATTTTGTATTCGTACACAATCATTTATGTATATCTCTACACACACACACACATATTCTTTCCCCATCATGCCCCAGAGCTGGTGTATTACTTTCCTGATAATCTCGTAGTATTTTTATTCCCTATCTGGTGACTCCCAAAGTAACCTGAATTCTCCCAATCAGGATTTCTCATAATTTCCTAGAGAAATCTAGATACTAATCAAACCTTCACCCATATCGGTTGCTAGTCTGTCTCCTTTCCCCAAATGCAGCCAAGACCTTAGAAAGAGACTGCAGTTAGTTCCTTCCTTCCCTTAGTTGTGAGTGAGGTCCTCATACTTCCAGTGCTGTACCTACAGCCATAACTTGTTACTGAGTACTTTCTCCTAGAGTCAGACCTCCTGCATTAACACGGCATTCCTCACCTAAAGTACACAGCACCAGCACACCTGCTCCAACCAGCTGAGCATCTGATCTGCTTTAAAATATCGGCACCTAGACCATCATGAAATATACCTGGACTTTAAAGACTGGCTATAAGGTATAGCAAAGAATAAAAATCAGTAATAGTTTGACAAAACCTAAGTAACGGGAAAATGCTTGGGTTTTTTTTTTTTTTTTTTTTTTTTAAGATTTTATTTATTTGCGAGAGAGAGAATGAGAGACAGAGAGCATGGGAGGGAAGAGGGTCAGAGGGAGAAGCAGACTCGCTGCCGAGCAGGGAGCCCGATGTGGGACTCGATCCCGGGACTCCGGGATCACGACCTGAGCCGAAGGCAGTCGCTTAACCGACTGAGCCACCCAGGCGCCCGATTTTTTTTTTTTAAGATTTTATTTATTTGCGAGAGAGAGAATGAGAGACAGAGAGCATGGGAGGGAGGAGGGTCAGAGGGAGAAGCAGACTCCCTGCCGAGCAGGGAGCCCGATGCGGGACTCGATCCCGGGACTCCGGGATCACAACCTGAGCAGAAGGCAGTTGCTTAACCGACTGAGCCACCCAGGCGCCCCAAAATGCTTGTATTTTATTGTTGGGTTTGTTGGCTTCTGTTTCTCTCTCACCTAAGTAGAAAGCAAGCCTGCTTACTAGGGCTCCATAAGATGATTACGTATACAGGAGTGTATGCAGACTCCAATTCATTTGGAACACGGTTCTCACATTTGGTAATAGTCGGAAAAACCTGAACACCATGACAAAACAGCTAAACCATAAGCAGTATTTGCAAAAATTTTGAAATAAAAGCTTTTAACATTTCTTTGACATCACCTATTATGGAACAGAATGTGGGTACAATCTTCCAAAAGTACTTGACACATCACAAAGAGTGGCAGAAATGGATACCATCTAAGAATCAGGGGTCCTGGCAATTTACAAATTTGCTGGGCTTGAAGTAAGCCACGTGGGGAGCATGGATGAAATAAAATACAGACTTCACAAACTAAAGGATGTATTTGCTATCTTTAGAAATGGTGGGTTGAGGCTTTCAATTTTTCTATGGCAATGTAGTATGATGAATGCTTAATATTTTATCAAATGTGCTTTTTCAACCAATGTTTTTGGTTTTCAAGATCCCCCTTATAGAAAATTTCACGCAGAAGCGGGGAATACATGAGTGGTGTCTGTGGTTGTTTTATAATTTGGGGGAAACAATGTGAAATCACCACCTACCTGAGGTAATTCTGACAGCTGATTTCCATCCAACCAGAGATCCTTTAGATGTAAGAGAGCTCCAATTGATTCTGGCTAAAACAAACAAACAAAAAATAACGTTATGGTAACAAAGATCCAACGTTTAGTCTTCCACTAAGAAAGAATCCCAATTCAACAGTTAATAAATGGGTACTATAGAGGATGTTTGTTGGGACTTCTCCAATACAAGTCCCCCACCCTAAAAGCACTCCCAAAGCTCTCCAATAATGCCGGTGGTTTCCATTTCTGCCCCTCATCTCGAGTCCTGACCCTCCCCACCCCTACATCGTAATTCTCAACCTGTGTGAACTGAAGCACATTCTCTAATGTTGCCAAGCTGTATCTGTGAGAATACATCCCTAAAGATCTCCCCTAAAGTATGTTTTGATCACACCTAAGGGCAAAATTAAATCTAAATCTCTCTTCAATACAGACTTACCAAATTATATATCTCATTGTTTCCTAAATCAAGTTCTTCTAGTCTCCGCAGCTGGGTAAGAGAGCTATAAAAAAAAAAAGAAGAAGAAGAAGAAGAAGGAACCCTTAGAGAGTACTTAGAAATGCTGAGCAATATGGTATTCCTCACTCGGACTCATTTCCAAAACTAAGACTCATTTGGACTGCATGGCTGTAAATATTACCAAGGAAAAACTATTAATGGAAGGCTGGCATCTCCCAAACTTTCCAAAAGACACAGAATCTCTTTTTGACAAAATACTGTAGTACTTTTTTTTTTTTTTTAATACTTGAAGAAATTCATGTAGTACAAAATCCCCTCTTATTTTGCCCAGAGACTCACTCAGGAAGATATGTAAGAAGATTCTCTCTCAGTTCCAGGGAAGCCAGGTTATAAAGACTAGAAATGAACAAAAGAAAAGAAAATATAAGGAAAATTCCTGAGATCCTTCTTCCCATTCCCCCCCTTCATACATACACTCCACAAATAGCAATTCTTAATAAAAACCTCATACATCACTTCCTCCCAGGAGAAAAATATCTATAACCACTATCCCTACCCTCATTAAAAACAACATACTCTCTACCTCCCAAGTTTTAATATTAAAATTAAAAGAGAAGCATCATCAATGTAAGGCACCCTCATTTAAATACTTGTTACATTTAATATGTGAAAATAACTCAGTAGTCATCAAAGACGACCACTCCTGGGACCAAGACAGAAGCCAAATATGTGCTTCCAGACTTCCGAATGTCAAATATGTGCCGTTACCATAAAAAACAGTCATGTCTTTAATCTCACAAAGGTCAGAGTTCTTCTTCCAAACATCAGTGAGAGACCATCCCTGTTTGAAAGTAGTGGGCATCTCAGTTGAGGGCCCATGTGCTCTACTTAAGATCACAAATTCAGGGCACCCGGGTGGCTCAGTCAGTTAAGCGTCTGCCTTCAGCTCAGGTCATGCCCCGCATCGGGATCCCTGCTCAGCGGGGAGTCTGCTTCTCTCTCTGCCCCTCCCCCCTCCTCTCATGTGCTAGCTCACTCTTGCAAAAATAAATAAATAGAATCTTAAAAAAAGAAAAAAAAATCACAAATTCACAGAGCACCTGGAAGCAACGGTATGGAAATGACGGCCATTTAAATGCATCAAGGACAGAGTAGTAACACACCTCACATGGTGCCGTAACACAAGACTGATTCAGCATATGGGAGCTGTAATAAAGCTGCTTTTATTCCTATGAAAGGCCACAATGGCGCTCTTCTCTGCAGATTCTCCTGCCTCTCGGGTGTAATCCATGCCTATCAGGAGCATGGTGAGATGAGACAGATGTTTTCCCCGGACACTGATTATCTGGGCCGAATCTTTGCGGGCAGTGGTGGCTCTGCCTCACCAGACACCTCACACGCCCAGGGGACGTCAGCAAGGGCACGCGTTACTGATTCGGAAGGCAACGGATTCGTCTATTACTCCACCAGGTGCCGTACTAAGCTCTGCACCAATCGCAAACTCAAGCTTTTGCTCATCTCACCATAGTAATGTCCAGATTTGGAGGACTTTTATTGTGTGAGCGCACAGAACACAAGGAGTCAAACATTATCCCAACACTCTAATCTGCCTTAATCCTCCATTCTCCTCCCAACATGAAAGCCAGAATCATGGGTACTAACAAAGCTGGTTTCATAACATCAGAAAACGTAAATTTGATTTGCACAAACAGTATATACACACATATGAAGCCTGTTTGCTTGAAAATGTATCTTAACTCGATGCTGAAATGCACAAAATCTGTATGTCCTCCAATTTTAGAAAACTCAGTACTTCACAAAGTGGATGAAAAACTCTTCAAAATATATTTTTTAAAAAAATTAAAATCTGTGCTAGTAATTATGAATTTAATGCTGACATTCTTAAGAAAAAAGTGTAGGCCAGTGGGAAGTTGCAGCAATGTAGCTCTACTGGGCCATGTGTTCACACGGAAGACAGAAGAACTGGAAGAAGAGGGAGGTGAGAAGGAACCACCCAGTATCTATTTCCAAAAGCAACCTGTAGATGAGGGTGATAAGTGACTTTTGTGAAGCCTCTGTAAAAGCAAAACACTGAACAACAAAGGGCTTTGTTTTCAGTTTTCACATAATCCCTGGCCAGTTTTATCGGGGAGGTAGTAATCATTTGGCTATTTTCACATTTATATTTTAACAATCACTGATGAAATTGTCATTTTATCTAGTCAACATTCATTGCTTTCACACCAATTTTGATGCATGAAAGGCATATACTAATAAAAGAAGGAAAAAGTCCTTTGTTTCACAAACTTTATTGCTAGGCATCACCAAATGCGCTCTTTAAAAGCAATTTTCCTGGGACGCCTGGGTGGCTCAGTTGGCTGGGCATCTGCCTTTGGCTCAGGTCATGATCCCAGGGTCCTGGGATGGAGCCCCGCACTGAGCTCCCCGCTTAGTGGGGAGCCTGCTTCTCCCTCTGCCTGCCGCTCCCCCTGCTTGTGTTCTCTGACAAATAAATAAATAAAGTCTTTTAAAAATAAAATTAAAAAAAAAAAAAAAAGCAGTTTTCCGCAGGGCTTGATGCTGAGCCTTGTCCTGAGGCCTCCCACCTGACCCGGGCCATCTGCCTGCCATCTCTGGCAGGAGGCGCACACACAGCTCCTCACACACGTCATCTCTTGATTAGTAACAACCTAGCTGGGTGACGACAGGTCGGTGACACAATTAGGAACGTGGCGCTTTGTGTGAATTCCATTAGAAAGTGGCAAAGGCACAATTCAAGTCTGGTGGGAAGCCAAAGCTCCCGCCCTCACCCTACACTGCCGTGAGGCATCTCAGGGGCCCTCCATTCCCTGGACTCTCTTTATAATTTCAGTTTTAAAAGCACCTATCAATACAGGGCAAATATGTCAGTCTTACCTTCTTAACCACACCCAGAACACAAGGATTTTTAGTGTTTTATGTCATTTTAAACATAGGGCACACATTTTTAAATTATCTTTACATTTTCTCTTGAGGATAAAAGGCACAAGCCACAGCTACTAAAAGCAAATAATGCTTAAGCAAAAATACTGCAAAAATGCCAGCAGACTTCCAGACGTACAGAACTTGATAACGTCCCGTTACAGAAAACGCACGGTTCCCACCACTGCCATGTTAACACCCAAGTAGAACATCCTGTTAAGCAAAAAGGTTCTGATTCCAAAACTTCTTAATTTCCACTGGTTTTGGCCAGTGGGGGAAATGGGAATGTATACGCGTGTTACAACAAAAAATACCCAATTTTCGTAACTTTCCAAAATTCAAACATTAATTTAAAACAAAGGATATAAAATAAGAGCTTTTCTGAGCTAATACTTCCCCATAACTTTAGACTACGGTGAGCTGCGGGCACCAGCCAACTTTTAGAAAGATAAAAGTTGCATAGTCCCAGGGCAAGTACAGAATCCTACCAGCCCACTCCAAAAGGTGGTTCTCCAAACTGTTCTAGTAACAGCTGACATAAAATGCCTAGGGCGCCTGGGTGGCTCAGTTCGTTAAGCGACTGCCTTCGGCTCAGGTCATGATCCTGGAGTCCCAGGATCGAGTCCCACATCGGGCTCCCTGCTCGGCAGGGAGTCTGCTTCTCCCTCTGCCCCTCCCCCCTCTCATGTGCTCTCTCTCATTCTCTCTCTCAAATAAATAAATAAAATCTTAAAAAAAAAAAATGAGATCTGCCTAAATGCAGATTTAGACCAGATAAATTAATATAAAACTGAATGAATAAATGAACAAATGAATGATCTCCCTTCCTAGCCTTTCAGAATACAGCATGCATCTTCAATCCAGATGTCAGGATAGTGCCTTTCCCATCAAGGAAACCTATTCAATGCAGCACAAACATCTCTGCCTCCCTTATAGCACCTAATAAAAAAACATGCTCTGGCAAGTGCTGGGGTGGGGGAGTCAGACTCAGTTCTGTCTGCTTCTGAGACCAGGCTCTCAAACCCTAGGCCAAGAGAAACAAGGAGATTCAAACTCCACATGACTTTTTCAGCCACTTCAGTTAAAATGTGATAGTATAGAGACCAAAGAAAGCATCGGGTGTTTCTAATACTTCTACAAATGTGAAAAAATGAGACACCTGAGATGCAAAATGAGAATTACTGGTCTTTAACACTTCAACCGCTAATAACGATACCAGCAGCTTACTATATGATAGATATTATTGTAAGCCTTTTACAAGAACCAACTTTGTGGATGAGAAAACTAAAGCAGCAAAGTATTCAATAGTAAGTTTTCCTTCCACCTTCCTCCCTCATCTATCCAGTTTCCCTCAAGTGAGACCCTTCTCAATGAAAATCACCCTTTTTTGTTACTTATATATTCATCCAGAGTTTTCTTTTATGCAAAGACAAGCAAGTATCCTCCCCATCTTCACATGTAAGTTATCCCACACACATCTAGGACTTTGCTCGCACAGATTTTTTTTTTTAATTTTTTTTAAATTTATTTGTCAGAGAGAGAGAGCATACACAAGCAGGGGGAGTGGCAGGCAGGCAGAGGGAGAAGCTGAGCAGGGAGCCGGATGCAGGACTCGATCCCAGGATCCTGGGATCATGACCTGAGCCAAAGGCAGATGCTTAACTGACTGAGCCACCCAGGAATCCCTGCTCACACAGATTTTTGTCTCATTTCTTATTTGTAAATATCAGTACTCTTTTTTTAAATAATTGCACAGTATATCACTTCTATAAACACCTTAATTTTTTTAACCATTCCCTCACTAATAGATATTTTCCTCTTCAATTTTAATATCTGGCAAATTAAATTTCTGTGCAATACTGTTGGAGTGACTTCATCCCTTTCCTACAAAAAACATGATTTTCTATTCTCCCTGTAACACCTTCCCACCATTTCTACCACCAAATGGGGTAAAACAAAACAGTAAGAACTACAAACAACGAGCTCTTACAGAAAAAGAGTATGTTGAAGCATTTCTTCTCAACACACTAATACTTAATGTTTTACACAGTTCATGACAGCAGGGACAAAAGTTATAATGTAAGTCAGAATGTAGGCCATCTGTATTTTTAGGATTCTATTTCAGGGACTGGATGAGTGGTTACTTTAAAGAATTTACATCTGTTCTCCACTATACTTTAAAAATCCCCTTTTAATCCACTGGATTTTTTTTTCCATTTTGGTGGCCAAAATCATTAAGAAAGTAAAGAATAAAATAAACAGAGGTAGAACAAGCAGACAAACGGCAGTACACTATAAAACAACTGAAATATACAATCTATAAACATTCATGGCAATATTACTTGACTGGAGAAAACACTATTAGGGACAGGGAGAGTTTGCTCATATATTCATAAAATTTCTGCTTTTTAGTATTTTTATTTTGTTAAAGATTTTATTTATTTGACAGAGAGACATAGCCAGAGAGGGAACACAAGCAGGGGGAGTGGGAGAGGAAGAAGCAGGCTTCCTGTGGAGCAGGAAGCCCAATGAGGGGCTCCATCCCAGGACCCTGGGATCATGACCTGAGCCGAAGGCAGATGCTTAACGACTGAGCCACCGAGGTGCCCCAAATTTCTGCTTTTTTAATACCAAATTAGTATTTAAGAAATCTCTGGTAACAAATCGCCTTATGCTGGTTTGCTCTAGAAACTTCCAAAAATCTTTATTCTTATTTTTGAAACAAACATTTTATAGAAATTCCTAGGCCTCACCATTACCTTGATCCCCAAACCAGAAAAAGACCCCATCAAAAAGGAGAATTACAGACCAATACCCTTGATGAACATGGATGCAAAAATTCTCACCAAAATACTAGCCAATAGGATCCAACAGTACATTAAAAGGATTATTCACCATGACCAAGCAGGATTTATCCCTGGGCTGCAAGGTTGGTTCAACATCCACAAATCAATCAATGTGATACAATACATTAACAAAAGAAAGAACAAGAATCATATGATCCTCTCAATAGTACAGCATCCTTTCTTGATCAAAACTCTTCAGAGTATAGGCATAGAGGGTACATACCTCAATATCATAAAAGCCATGTATGAAAAACCTACAGCAAATATCATTCTCAATGGGGAAAAACTGAGAGCATTCCACCTAAGGTCAGGAACGTGGCAGGGATGTCCACTATCACCACTGCTATTCAACATAGTATTAGAAGTCCTAGCCATAGCAATCAGACAACAAAAAGAAATAAAAGGCATCCAAATCGGCAAAGAAGAAGTCAAACTCTCACTCTTTGCAGATGATACGATACTTTATGTGGAAAACCCAAAAGACCCCACCCCAAAACTGCTCGAACTCATACAGGAATTCAGTAAGGTGGCAGGATATAAAATCAATGCACAGAAATCAGTGGCATTCCTATACACCAACAACAAGACAGAAGAAAGAGAAATTAAGGAGTCGATCCCATTTACAATTGCACCCAAAACTGTAAGATACCTAGGAATAAATCTAACCAAAGAGGCAAAGGATCTGTACTCAGAAAACTATAAAATACTCATGAAAGAAATTGAGGAAGACACAAAGATATGGAAAAACGTTCCATGCTCATGGACTGGAAGAACAAATATTGTGAAGATGTCAATGCTACCTAGAGCAATCTACACATTCAATGCAATCCCCATCAAAATACCATCCACTTTTTTCAAAGAAATGGAACAAATAATCCTAAAATTTGTATGGAACCAGAAAAGACCCTGAATAGCCAGAGGAATGTTGAAAAAGAAAAGCAAAGCTGGCGGCATCACAATTCTGGACTTCCAGCTCTATTACAAAGCTGTCATCATCAAGACAGTATGGTGCTGGCACAAAAACAGACACATAGATCAATGGAACAGAATAGACAGCCCAGAAATGGACCCTCAACTCTATGGTCAACTAATCTTCGACAAAGCAGGAAAGAATGTCCAATGGAAAAAAGACAGTCTCTTCAACAAATGGTGTTGGGAAAATTGGACAGCCACATGCAGAAGAATGAAACTGGACCATTTCCTTACACCACAGACAAAAATAGACTCCAAATGTTTGAAAGACCTATATGTAAGACAGGAGTCCATCAAAATCCTAAAGGAGAACACAGGCAGCAACCTCTTCGACCTCAGCCGCAGCAACTTCTTCCTAGAAACATCGCCAAAGGCAAGGGAAGCAAGGGCAAAAATGAACTATTGGGACTTCATCAAGATACAAAGCTTTTGCACAGCAAAAGAAACAGTCAACAAAACCAAAAGACAACCGACAGAATGGGAGAAGATATTTGCAAATGACATATCCGATAAAGGGCTAGTATCCAAAATCTATAAAGAACTTATCAAACTCAACACCCAAAGAACAAATGATCCAATCAAGAAATGGGCAGAAGACATGAACAGACATTTTTCCAAAGAAGACATCTAAATGGCCAACAGACACATGAAAAAGTGCTCAACATCGCTTGGCATCAGGGAAATCCAAATCAAAACCTCAATGAGATACCACCTCACACCAGTCAGAATGGCTAAAATTAACAAGACAGGAAATGACAGATGTTGGCGGGGATGTGGAGAAAGGCGAACCCTCCTACACTGATGGTGGGAATGCAAGCTGGTGCAGCCACTCTGGAAAACAGTATGGAGGTTCCTCAAAAGGTTGAAAATAGAGCTACCATACGATCCAGCAATGGCACTACTGGGTATTTACCCCAAAGATACAAATGTGGGGATCCAAAGGGGTACATGCACCCCGATGTTTATAGCAGCAATGTCCACAATAACCAAACTGTGGAAAGAGCCAAGATGTCCATCGACAGATGAATGGATAAAGAAAATGTGGTATATATATACAATGGAATATTATGCATCCATCAAAAGGAATGAGATCTTGCCATTTGCAACGACGTGGATGGAACTGGAGGGTGTTATGCTGAGCAAAGTCAGTCAATCAGAGAAAGACATGTATCATATGACCTCACTGATATGAGGAATTCTTAATCTCAGGAAACAAACTGAGGGTTGCTGGAGTGGGGGGTGGGGTGGAGGGATGGGGTGGCTGGGTGATAGACATTGGGGAGGATATGTGCTATGGTGAGCACTGTGAATTGTGCAAGACTGTTGAATCACAGATCTGTACGTCTGAAACAAATAATGCAATATATGTTAAGGAAAAAAAAAGAAAAGAAGATAGCAGGAGGAGAAGAATGAAGCGGGGGAAGTCGGAGGGGGGAGACGAACCATGAGAGACAAGGGACTCTGAAAAACAAACTGAGGGTTCTAGAGGGGAGGGGGATGGGAGGATGGGTTAGCCTGGTGATAGGTATTAAAGAGGGCACGTTCTGCATGGAGCACTGGGTGTTATGCACAAACAATGAGTCATGGAACACTACCTCAAAAACTAATGATGTAATGTATGGTGATAAACATAACAATAAAAAATTAAAAAAAAAAAAAAGAAATTCCTAGGCCTCAAAAAAAGAGCAGTAAGATTTATTCCTCTCAGGCAGCATGCACTAATACAATATAGGTAAGCAGCCTGGTCCTAGACCTTATTAGTAAAGCCCTCTCAAATTAAGGTCATCATTCCCAAGCGTAGCACACACAAAATTGGACCCACATGCTCTATTTCAACCTGCCAGGGAACCCAGGGCCTATCTACTTGCTCTACTTCTATTAGCAAATTGCATAATTAAATGTTTACTGATAATAACCATTTTGTGACTGACAGCTACATTCTGGGCACTGTGCCAGTCCATTTTATATATATATATATATTCCTTCTCCTGTAAGAATGCTATTTTTTGAGGAGCAGATTCAAACAGAGATATTTGGATATATTTAGACTAACTTACTTTTTGTTCTTTTTTTTTTTTTGAGGGTATGTTTCTTTAATGGCCAAGGACAGGGTATCTCATGGAGACAGATCCATAAAGACAAATGCCCCCAGATGGAAACAGAGGCTTCCCAGATTCTCAAAATTCTCTACGAGTTCCCACTGGAGTCTTATAACCTCTCAACCATGCTCCCACTCCTCATGACCTGAAGGTCTTGGAGGCTCTGGCTATGTGTACCTGCCTTGTCACCAGGTTTGAGTAACTGAGGCAAAATGACCTCAGCATGTTACTCATAAGGCTACATTAGAGAGTATTTCCTGCAAGAATAAACTAGGTCAGTCTCCCAGGTACAGTCTCATCCTTCAGCAACACCAGGTTTCAAGTTGGCCTAAGGATCTATCACCACTCCCTAATTCTAAAAAACGGTCATCACCCAAAAAGAAACTTCACACCCTTAAGTTATTCCTTATCCTGGCCCTGCTACCCCCAACCTTATCCTCCCCCTGGCCCCAGGCACTGGCAACCACTAATCTAATTTCTGTCTCTATGCATTTGCCTGTATTGGATATGTCATTTGAATGGAATCATACACTATGTGGCCTTTTCTATCTGGCTTCTTTTACTTAACATGTTTTTAAGGTTCATCCTGTTGTAGCATGTATCGGTACCCCAATACTTTTTTGGCTAAATATTTCATTAGATGAATATACCACATTTTGGTTATCAGTTCATCACTGATGGAAATTTGAGCTGTTTCCACCTTTTGGCTATTATGAATAAAAGCAACTATGAACATTCATGCACAAGTTTTTGTGCAGGCGTGTTTTAAATTCTCTTTGGTAGTGGAATTGCTGGGTTACATGGTAACTATATGTTCAACTTTTTGAGGAAGGAGCTGCTCCCTCAAGTGAGGGGCATGGATCACTTTACATTCCCATCAGCAATGGATGAGGGTTTCAGTCTCTACACATCTTCACCAACACCTGTTTTGTTTTGTTTTGTTTTATTTAATTAGAGTTAGTGGGTCTAAAGTGGTATCTCACTGTGGTTTTGATCTGCATTCACCTGATAACTAAAATGATGTTGAACATCTTTTTATGTGATTATTGGCCATTTGTATATCTTCTTTGGACAAATCTCTTTGTCCATTTATATTTTTTTTAATTGGGTTATTTATCTTCCACTGTTGAGTTGTAGGAATTCCCTATATATTCTGGATACAAGACTCTTATCAGATACATAATTTGCAAATATTTTCTCCCACCTGTACGTTTTCTTTTCACTTGAGAGTGGACTCTGATGCACAAAAGTCTTTAATTGTGATGAAGTCCAAATTTATCCATTTTTTTCTTTGTTGTCTGGGCTTTCAGTCACATATAAAAAAACCACTCCCTAATCCAATGTCATGAAGATTTACCCATTTTCTTATAAGAGTTTTACCTCTTACATTTAGGTCTCTGCTCCATTTAGAATTAAGTTTTGTATGTGGTATGAAGTTAGGAGTGGGACTTTATTCTTTCACATATGGATGGTCAGTTGTCCCAATAGCATCTGTTGAAAAAACTATCCTTCCTCACTGAACTGTTCTGGCACTCCTGTCAAAATCCAGTTAATTATAAAGGGAAGGGTTTATTTCTGAATTCCCAATTCTATTCCAGTGAACTCTGTCCACCTTTATGCCAGTACGATACATGTTGATCACTGAACCTTGCTAGTTAAGTTTTGAAATCTGGAAATGTGAATCCTCCAATTTTGCACGTCTTCTTTAAGACTGTTTTGGCTATTCTGGGTCTTTTACATCTCCATCTGAATTTGGAGATCAACGTGTCAATTCCTGCAAAACAAAAAAAAAAGCCAGCTAGAATTCTGATGGGGACTGAGTTGAATCAATAGATTTGGAGAGTATTGCCATCATAACCATACTAAGTCTTCTAATTCATAAACATGGGATGCCTTTCCATTTATTTAGGTCATTTTTACCTTCTTTCAACAATGCTTTGTACTTTGCAGTATACGTGTCTTACATTTCTTCTGTTAAATTTACTCCTAAGTATTTCATTCTTTTTGGTGCTTTATAAAGGGAACTGTTTTCTTAATTCCATTTCTGGTTTGTTCAGTGCTAGTAAAACTGATTTTTACATTTTAATCTTGTATCCTATAATCTTGCTGAATTCATTTATTAACTCTAATAGCTTTTTATGGATTCCTTAGGATTCTCTCTATATAAGAGCATGTTCGTCTGCAGGCTAACCTATTTTTGAAAAGTAAAAAATTCAGTGTGGGATTTACTTCAGTAGAAACTGATACAACTGATCTCAAGAAAATATTTCACTAGCATGTTTTTTGAAAGACAAACTCATTCACACTTTGTACCAACATCTGAAAACTCCTTAAAGCAAAAGTATCCTTCCTGGCTTCACCGGTAGAATCCTTCAAGAGCTTTTAGTGAGAGTAAAGCAAAAAGTCATTGTTCACTAAACAGTGTTGTCAAGGGCATATGGGAAACGTTGATATTACTCAGCCAGTGTTCTTAAAGCCTACCCAAGACTGGGAACTCTACAAAGACCCTAAGGAATGCTTCCCTCCTCGGCTGCTGCCCTCCCATGCTAACTGGCAATTCAGTGATATGTAAAGTCATGTACTTAATTTTACCCCGACATTTTCTAAAAGGGATATTACGAGGTCTTTATAAAGTGCAAACATGTAAAAAAATTTCATGAAATAGAAAATGCAGCTTCTTCATAGAAGAATCTAAGTTCGAATCCCAGCTCTTGTAGCCACCAGCAACACAAACCTGGGCAGACTACTTATCCCCATGTCACAGACAAGCTAATGAAACCCAGGGTCGTTAACACCAACCTGAGTAGGCATGCTGTACTGACACCGTGTATGTGCCTGACAGAGCGCCCACCCCCTTGTAAACATCAGCAACTCCTTGGTTTCCTTCATCACATGGATATTAATACAGCTGTGCTCACTGATCATCAAAATTAGCTATGAGCTTTCTGGCAACAAAAGCAGAAAAGGAAATGGGATAAATGTCAGAACTGATATTAAAAGGAAGAAGCTTGGGGCACCTGGGTGGCTCAGTCGGTTAAGCATCTGACTCTTGATTTCGGCTCAGGTCATGATCTCGGGGTCCTGAGATCAGCTCGGAGTCTGAGATTCTTTCTCTCTCTCTCTCTCTCTCTCTGCCCCTCCCCCTGCTCTTGCTTGCTCTAAATAAATAAATAAATAAAATCTTAAAAGGAAGCAGCTTACCAGTTCTTCTGGTGAAATTTTTTTCCCTAAAAATACATAGTAAAATCTCTCCCTAATGGCTCCTTTTAGCAGGGAAATTAAGCAATATTAATGGACAATAATTATTCTTCATTAGAAGGTTTGAGAGCGATGGAAATCTTTTTTTTTTTCTTTCATAGTTGTCTCTTTAATCAACTATCTAGCATTACGCCAGAAAAGTGACTGCATGGGAACAGACCAATGTGGTCCTCACAAAGCTTTAAGAACCTACCTGGGTTGCCTCCAGTGTCAGGTTGGAGGCTAGCAGAGTGAAGGCGGTAACTCCGTGCGCCTGGTCCCAGGGACTCATTCCGTATGTTGGAGCAACACCAGGGTCGGTCCAGACACAAAGAGAGCTTAACAACCAAAGACTCCCCCACTTTCAGGGTACAGTGTGAGTCAGGTGCAAACGCTTGAACACTGAACCACTAAACTGCGTACAGATAAAGGACTAACGTGCTCGTTGTGTGGACAGTAAAGCCTCGGTCAGGGAACCTGTGCATTGAGGATCTACGTCACCTCTTCCCGTCATTGGAGAAGGCTGGACAAAAGAGGTAGAACTTCAATCACTTAGTGAGGACAACCCTCGGCCAGTTGGTAAAGACAGGAAACAGGGAAACAATTTTAAAGCTCACTTTTCGTGAAAGGCTTTGAAGCTTTGCGCTGGGGTTGAGCAGAGCGTGCTGGGTCTACACCACGGTAAAGGCTCCACGGTGCAGCAGACAAGTAATACCAGGCATCTGCAACGGTGGGCTCCACACTTACCTTGAAAATTATTCGCTGCAGACTTTTTTTAAAGCAAATATTAAATGCAACATCAATGCAGAAAAAAATTAAAAAGCTAATAATAGAGCTGTGCTGGCACAAACAGGGATCGGCAGAGACCACCCACCGGAGCACTGTTTCTCACTCTCCACGGTGCTGGAGAGAGACTTCAGTGCAACCCCTAGGGACCTGAAAAAGCAGAACTGAAGGACCACCATCCAGCTTAACTGACTCCCAAACATTCTCTTCTAGAATGGGGGTCCTCACACACTGAAGTATACAGATGTACTCTTAAAGTTTTTTAAGTAAAAAATAAAGCATTTAAAAATATTTTATTACAAATAAAAAAAATCTTCTGGGCTCTCAATAGTGAGAGCACCGTATTATGTAGCAAATCTTTTGTTTTACGTTTAGGGACAAAACAATTGGTTCTGAATTGTTTTAATACTTGGTGTAATGGCTATACTAGGTGAAAAAATTCTTCACAAGTTACACTGATTCAAGGAGAACCATATTCTCAGCCTCATTTATTAAATCGTCATATTAATTTTTAAAAAATTTCTTCTGCTTATGGTAAGGTCTTCGTTGAAATTCTGCTGATAAATCGCCATCTTCCCTGACATCAATCACTTGTTTATGAAGACTAATCAGAAGTTGCTGTGTTTTTGTATTTTTAACAAGAGTCTTAAAAACAAAATCTATTGAAGGCGAGTTAGTTTCTCACTCTTTCTAAACATCACCTTTACTTTGAAGGACAAGGTAATGTGCTGACGTGCCATCACACAAAAGGGTCAGCAAATCTGGGACATTCTTACTTTTTAATAAAAGGAAAATGTGTGACTTTTCATGAGGTAACCAGTGTACTCCAACGTGGTTCAAAAGATTTTCATGATTATTCCTCATCTCACTGCAAAGTATTAAAAGGATTCTACTATTTGAGAGACTTGCTTTATTAAAGTTACCACACTGATGGTACCTGGCTATGAAGTGCAGGACGTGAACTGCAGCGCTTTGCAGCCCCTTGAAAGTACAACAACCTGTGTGATGCTGGTTTCCTCCCACACGCCAGTGGCTGAGGCTCTGCACTCCCCAGTATTCCTAACAGGGCAATCAAGGATTCAGGGGGGACAACAATTTCGGCTATTGTGCACTGAGGCGCCCAGAGAAGTGGCAGCCAAATCACACGGCAGACTCAACATCTGTTAGACACCACATGAACCACAAGTTCTGATCATTCAGTTTCTGCAAGTGACAGCAGGACGTTCCTTCAAGGACATCGTATCTTTGCAAAGCTGGGTTTTCAGCAACAAAAGGCAAGCACCAGGTGAAAAATCAATGTGGAATGGGAAAAGAGGTGGCAGTGAGAGAGGCTGGGCACTGCCCAGCCCAGACCCACATCCTACAGCAAATATTTGGCAATGTTTAAAAATGAAATAGAAATATTTATTCTTTCCATTTAAAGGTATTACTTTTTCAAACAGCTACTAGGTTGTGAGGACAAAAAGACTTAAGTTGGTGAGACTTACTTATTTAATAATGGAGCAAGTTAGGTATCGCCAGGGGCACTAAGAAAATGCTACTTGGCCCCCGAGGGCCGTGGGAGCCGACAGTACTGCAGGGGAAGTGTGTGAGGAGCAGTGGGAAACAGGGGGCGGGGACCAGGAGAGCCGTGCTCCAGCCCCAACTTCGCCGTCAACCCGCAAACACTCCTCCAGTTACCCGACCATCGGCAAACCAAACACACTATGGGGCAGGCGCTCACTGGAGGCCCCAGCTTCGAGGCACTGCAGCTGGCTTGCTCTAAAGGCTTCGCGCTCTCCTCCAGGCTGGACGCTCCTGCCCATCATGGGGGGGCCCGTGTCCCTGACGAATCCGTAACTTTCCCAGTTCACGCCAAGTACTGTGCTAGGTGCCGAAAAGAGAAACTGAGGTACCGTTTTCAGTGATGCTCAAAAGGCAGACACTGAGGTGGTTGACTCATCTGACCAAATAAGCAGAGTTAATTTGTGCAACAACTCCCATTTCAGAATCTGCAAAGATAACAGTAGGTATGATCATTCAGATGGCCATTTCAGGTCCTTTTCAAATTTTTTTTGGAATATCAGATGTTTGTGCCTTATTTACAAAACCATACTATCTCTGAGCAGTTGTTTGGTTACTAAATATTTTGGTTCAGTGCCCTAAAGAAACCATTTGGGAATCCTCTGGGAAACTGAAGAACTGTTTTTATGAGGAAAGTTCTTAAGTTTCAAATAATGACTTGCTTAAAAATGTAGTATACTTATGCATGTATGCGATTTCCTCAACAATTCACCATTTCAACTGTTCCAAGGGCCTTTCCAGAATGGTCTAGGACAGCAGAGGTGCCCGATCTTCTCCAAGCACTCTGTTCTTTGTTTGTTTCTACTAAGTGAGAACTCTGTTACTTTAGCGTGCATAAATCTTAAATCCAACAGGTAGAAGTCATGGAGTCTCTTGCTTTGGTTAAAGAAAATAATAACAACCAGGAACAGAAAACTCCCAATTTCCCATTTTCACAAACTGACCTTATAGGAAACAGTTGATTCACTTATCTGCCCCATACTCATATTTCCTGGGTGATGATTCACCACAGGGTACAAGTTCAAAGTGAATCAATCAGTGTACATAAGGCTATAATAGTAACACAAGATGATATAGTCTAATATCAAAACAAAACAGTACCCTTATTATTGACAGAATATGCAGATACACAAAAAATCCTGAACATTGACAAAAGCAGTTACAGATACTAACAGAAAAGATGGAATGAAGGATATGTAATTTATTCTAAAATGATTATTAAGTAACATTTTCCATTAAAACAATGCAGTGGGGAGTGACAGGGGCACTTTTGTCTAATAAGAATATATTTTCTCTCAAAGCATTCAGGCTTTTTTAAAAAGATATGAATTGGGGGATAGAAGGGGTGTACACGTAGACAGCGGTAGGCTGAGAAAAAAATGGGAAGGAGGGTACCAAGGGAATTAGATTCCAGAGATTCCTGAGGAGGAAGGGGAGTCAGTTTAGGTATTTAAATGGCTATTACATTCATTAGAAATACATGAATCTTGCCACGGCAAAAGTGGTTAAGTCACGAAATCCACAGTAAAACATTATTGTTTCCTCTGCAACAGATCCCATAAACTCAGGGGGTACTGGGGGCTTCCTGTCTCCTTCCCCTCCTGAGACATTAAGGACACAAATCTGCATCAGCAAGTCTACTGACAAAAATGTTTAAACAGCTTGCATCTCAGAAAAGCATGAACTTGCCGGCAGAAACAGGGGTCAGCCGGTTGTCTTCCACCTGCACAGGAGTGGGGGGGAGGGGGCAAAGTCGTCTGTGAAAAACAGGCTACTTCCACAGACCTCTGGAAAGAGACCTTTTGCAGAACGGACATCTGTCAGATACACTGCAGTTCTCAAAAACTAAGTTTCTGATTTGTCTTAGAACTCAGGCAGGACAGGTGAGCACAAAGGAAATCTTTTATGACACTGGGGAACACTGGTCCACTAGCTTTGGCCAGCCAGGTTGGGCTTTTAGTTTAAGTGGTAAAGCATGAGTCACAGCCTGACTTAACCCACTGTATGTCCTGGAGGTACGGAAAAGATCTGCTGAGATAATTAATTCATTGAGGGGATGAGTAAGAGAACATTTTTATTTCTTGCCATGGCAGTCCTCCCCGACCTCTAAGCCAGGAACGTGGAAATGTGCCCATCCCACCCCATCGGTCTCTCCCAACACACCATTCCCACCCACTATTCTCAGGTCTGTGCGGACAAACACTGGCGGACACAGATGTTGTTCAGGGGTACCTACTCCAAGTTTTCAATAAAATCGCCGAGAGTGGTAATTCCTAACAGTATTTATTAACCACCTATAGGACCAGCGCTACTACTTTGTTTGCTTAAGTTAACTACTTGGGAATCCCACAGTTTGAAGAGCATGTCCAAACAAATTAGGTTTTTCACTAGTAACAAGTACCATTATCCTTTTTAACCCTTTAAATTTAGGGGCAACTGAAAGCAAAAACACTGGAGTCCAGCTATGATCTTTCTTGAGGGTGAGATTCGAGATCGGGGAAAAGGCTTTCTGAGTAGAAAAATACGAGCTGTAAAAGAAAAGGAGGCTGGAGTTGATGCTATAAACACCCTCTCGCCCTGATATACACAAACCTCACATAAAAACTTACTTGCCAATATTTTCAGGCAGGGACTGCAGTGAGATGTCATTTACGGAAAGACACGTCAAATTCTGTAATTCAGGAAAGCTTTCCGGCAATCTGCAACAGCAATGACAACAAAGTGCCGTTAATTGAAAAAGTAAAGTGCGTGTACGGTGTATACAGGACATAAATGTGATGATTCCTCCCATATGCTAATTGAAATAACCTCCTAAAAATCACAGTATAAAGGCATGTTTGCCTTGTCTTCCTAGACAGAAGACATCGATAAGGAAAAAAAACAAGGCTTGGTTTACCTAGAAGTACAGGGGCATGATAAATGCTTGGTGGGGTGATCCAGAAATAATTACAGAGGAAAAGATACGCAAGCTCTCAGAATAAAGGGGAAAAAAAAATGCTGTGGCACTGCCCAGTGCCTCATGAAAGAAACAGATAAAACAGCTGCTGTAGCTGAAAGTGCCTATGAGGGAGAACATTTTATTGATTAGCAGAAAATAAAGAGAAAGTTTAGCCCAGAAGATTATAACAAAACACAGGACAGCGGCTTAATAATCTTTTTTCCTCTAGATTATAATACCCAGGGCAAAGCTATGGATTACTCAGAATTGATCAATTGACAGCAATTGCTGCTTTCTTAATACTTTTCTTTTAACTCGATTTAAGATGCCAGTCACTTGAGATAATTCTATCTTTCACTATGTCCACACAAAAGGAAATTTTTTTATACTTCCCTTAAACTCTACTGAAGAGTGAGGTTTCAAAATAAAAGTATTCAAAAACTTACCAAGAAAGTTCACTTTCAGTATTTCTATGGTTACCTCCAGTTACGGAGGAAAAAGAAAACTAAAGTTAAAAAGATCTCATTGCATCTAAAATGCCAAAGGTCCTTATACGTAAATCTGCTGATATAGACAACAGAACACATGACTAATTTTTTTTGGGTGGGGGGAGGCATGGGGAGGGAGGACTTCTTTCCTTAGTGATAGTCTCTATACATTAGAATCTTTCATTTTTTCCTCTTTCTAGCAAATTCTAGGTTACTGTTTGACATTAAATACAGGTAATTCCAAACTTCAAAAGTAAATCCAGGCCCTGCAAGATGAGAGTTCTAGGATTTTATTATGACTGAGATACATTCTCAGGAATGGTTTCGACAAAGTTGAAACCTCTTCCATAGCGTTAACAGAGGTTAAGATTGTTTATTTACACTTAAAAAGATGCAACTTTATCTGCTGCCTGAGTTTCTACCTAAAGCACATATCATTTTATAATTTTAAAACTAGCTAAAATGATCTTAAATATAAGGAAAATGTATTTTGAAATGGCTGACTTCCTTTTTTACTGGCTGTCAGCATTAAGAGCCAAACTGGTGTGTGTGAGAAGGAAGCAGACTTTGGGCTAGGGGAAGGGAATTCTAGTCCGAGCTGCTGCTCAGAGGCCGCATCATCTCAGAAGGCCATTTAATCTCTCAGCCTCGTTTCTTCAGCCATAAAATAAGTAGGTCCAACTCAATAATTTTTCAGGTCCTTTCACCTTATAGATAAGTCGTCGCAATTCTTAAAGGACTGCACCTGCCAAATCCAAAAGGCTTTACTTTAAGAAACCTCCCATATGTCAGGCCAGGATAAAAACTGAGTAAAGCCTCCTACAATGTGGGTGTGTTCTGGTCCAGGGAGTTTTGAGATAATGCTAAAGTCATGTGTCAGCAGGCATTAGAAAAGGAAAACTAAAGAGGTAGAAAAGGGGATTAAGCAATTGAATGGCTAAAAAAAAAGAAAAAAACCTCCAGGGCAGCATAATGAGTATTTCCCAGCTGCCTAACCCTACAAGCTGCCTTAAGGATAAATAGCTTAGTTCAGTTCAACAAACACTTAACGGAGTTCCATTCCAGAAATTAAGGGAGAGCTGGACATAAAATGATAAACACTAGAGGAATATAAGTTAACTCTCTCAGTTTAATTGGGGAGTCTTGGTCAAAGCGATAATTTAAATGTAAATTTCAAGTGTTAATGAAAAAAATGTTCTACGCATAGAACATTTCAGAAGCCCAGCAGAGGGGACTCTGGGGAGTAAGTAAAGGCTTCCCAAAGAAATGTCATGCTGAATATACACCTTACAGGAGGGCAGAGAGACCAGAGGGTGAAACAAATGACCTATGAGCACTTTATAACAGTCGAGCATGACATCTGACACAGGGAACCGGGTGCAATGAACGTGGAAAGACAGGCCAAGTTTAGATCCCAGGCAGGGGCGGCTGCATAGCACCCGGAGGAGCAGGGACTTCACCTCATAGGAACAGGGAGGTACAGAAAGGTTTGAAGAAGAGGGACAATTGTATGGATGATGGTTAAGAAAGAAGACAAGACTTGAGGGCAGCTATGAGTTAGAGCTTACTAGATTTACTATTTTTCATAAAAATAGAGGTTATTAGTAACACAGTCACTGAAATTCAAAAGAGGAAAATCAAAAATATTTTTTAAAACGTATTTACTTCTTAAAAATAGCAGATATGGGGAAAACAACACTAAACAGACATTCCCTGGCACTCCATACCCAGAAAGACCCAAGCAATGGGTGATACGTATCTCAAATTTTAACCTCATCTCAATTTTCCTATGTATTAAAAAAAAAAAAAAAAAAAAAAAGAACAGAAGGGAAGAGGGAAGGGTACCTTTCTTCTGAGGTTGCTTACAGAGTCTAGAAATCATGATATGGACCCACCTGGCATAGAGACACCTCTAGGACTTTTCCTGGGGACTGCGTCTGCATTGCCAGGTGCGCAACAATTCAGGTAACCTGGTAACACAGGTGCCTGGAAGCCAGTGATCAGTGGCCTCGTGACTCAGCCAGGAGCCAGGAGGGCTCACAACAGTGCCACGTAGCTACGCCCAGGCAGCGTGCTGTGTCATACTAGAAGGAGCAAGCCCGGAATCAGTAGTAAGACAGGGACAGGGGGCTCTACGTGGAGGAAGAATCCCAAAGAAATACTCACAGTTACTGCTAAAGTAAGGAAACAGTGGTGTGGGCAGAGTTTTTGTTTGTTTGTTTGTTTGTTTTAAAGGGCGAGCTAGAGGACAGTTATAGACTGTTATAGACAGTTTCATTACTGGAGTGGAAAAAAACATCCCTTATTAGGACTTCTCCTTGGATAACTAGAGGGTAAGTTCTCTGGGAGTTTAGAACTCAGTCTTACCCCACAAGACAAGATAATCAATAGGGGATTTATGAACTACTTCAGTGCTTCACACGGCTTCAGAAATGTAGTCCTCATTCCTGTTTTGTATACTCCACAGTGCCTCCCTTCATCCCCTACCAATATTCTTTCAATGTTCCATCAATAGCACAAGTGTGCCTTTCACTGCACAGTGTGATTTATAAGTAAGTATCTGTGAAGGTCAATCATCCTTGATAGAGATGACCATCCATCTAGGTACCCCCACAATGTGTGACCAGGTTGTGTTCATGGCTTGGTTCTCAAAAAGGATATCCTCAGTACTATAGACAGCAAAGCAAGCAGAAAGGTTACCTAGTCAGTGGGTTTCCGCTGAAGTCAGCTATCTGTAGTGCTTTACAGAATGAGATGCTTTCTGGAATTTCAGGAATATCTGTAGGAGCAAAGAAAACATCTGTCATTTACCACCATTGTTAATACTTTTCACCATCCTCAAGATGGACCACAGTCACAAGAGAATATCTAGTAAGTACTACCTCTATTCAAATGTGGCATGGATTTCTAAAGTATTTTTCTACATTTATTTTATATTTGCTTTCCTAATAGAAGATACATTCTTAGTAGAAGCACATGAAAGTATTAAAAAGCCAACACACATGGATGGACCTTGAAGGCATTATGCCAAGTGAAATAAGTCAGAAAAAGACAAATAACGTAGGAACTTACTTACATGTGGAATCTTAAAAACAAACCCAAAAACAACACATGGGAAGGGATCAAACTTGTGGTTACCAGAGGGGGGGAAAATTGGATGAAGGTGGTCAATGGTACAAAATTCCACTTATAGGACAGATAAGTACTAGGGATATAATATGGACAACACGATGACTATAGCTACCACTGCTCTAGTATATTTGAATATTGGTAGAGGAGTAAATCCTATGGGTTCTCATCACAATCACAAAGAGAAAATTTCTTTTCCTTTCTTTCTTCTCTTTTTATTGTATCTATATGAAATGATGGATGTTAGCTGAATCTGTTGTGGTAATCATTTCATGATATATGTAAATCAAACCGTCATACTCTACACCTTCAACTTATATAGTGATGAATGTCAATTATTTCTCAAGAAAAAGTGGGGAAAAAAAAACCCACCACCATCAAGTCCCACCACCCAATCAAAAGTCACTGATGGTATTCTGTCATAATTCCCATTAAGCTATTTTTCCTTACATTTTCACATAGTTGTATCAGTACACAGTATTCTAGAGTATGCATTTTAAAATCATGGGCTTTCTTCTTCTTGGTATAAATATAACAATTTGGAAAATACACAAAAGTCCAAAGAAGAAAATGAAAACCACCAACATTTCCATCGGCTAGAGAGGATGATCTACTCTGATGTATTTTTTTCATTGCCATCATACACATGCACACAGTGTATATAAATAGATATTGCAAAATACTGGATTCATGCTGATTTGGGTTTTTTTCACTGTACATTATTTTACAAACTTTTCCCCATCTTTATTTGTCCAAACAGTTTACCATTTTTAATGGCAGAAAACCCACTGCATATATTTTCATACTTCATTTAATCAATCCCTCATTGTTAGACATTTAGGTTGTTTCCAAGTTCCTGATGTTATAATTATATTTATATCCATTTCTGATTATTTCCTTAGGCTAAGCTCCTAGAATTGTAATTACTGTGTCGAAGGCATTAACAACTCTACAGTCTTCGGTAAATACTATTAAATTGCCTTAGAGCAAGGCAAGTTATACCTGTTTATACTTCCATCAGCCTGAACAAGGTGCCTAATTCAACACTTCTCCTCCTCCTTTCTTTCTCTCATTTTAAAAACTGCCAATATTGGGCACCTGGGTGGCTCAGTCAGTTAAGCGTCTGACTCTTGATTTCAGCTTAGGTCATGATCTCGAGGTGGTGAGATCGAGTCCTGCGTCGGGCTCCACACTGGGCATGCAGCCTGCTTAAGATTCTCTCTCTCCCACTCTCTGCCCCTCTCCCTACTCTGCTCTCTCTCTTAAAACAAACAAACAAACAAACAAACAAAACCCTGCTAATATTATTGGTAAAAATAGTCTGGCAACATTTGTTTTATATTCCTTTTATTACTAATATTTTTTTTTTTACTGAATATTTTTATTTTTATTACTGAATATTTTTCCCTATGTTTACTGGTCACTAAATATCGTGATTTTGAAATGACCAAAATTGTTAAATTCCTCTTTCTCTTGGTACAAAACGTGGGGTTACAGCTTTTAGGGCTTTAAAGATTAATTTCATAGCATTTAATTTCAAGGTTACATTTATTTTGGACATATTAACATTAAGAAGGCCTAAAATAGAAAAGGTTCTCCTGGTCCCATGCTGTTTCTTCTACTAGTTCTACAAATGCAAGCTGAGCCAAAACATACCTAATATTTCTCAGGTGGGGGTGGCAGGAAGAAGGGAGAAATAAGGGGGAAAATAGATGCCCTGGTCCAGCAACTGCAAAGTAATCAGAAGCTATATAAACGCTTTCAGTTCAAACTTAAAAGTCAAAATCATTTAAATTTGTGGTAACATTCTTGTTACAGTATTCTCTGCCTTGCACGGTCATATAAGGTAGTAAAGAACAAACATTATGACCCTCATTTCATAAATATCATAGCTATATACACAGGCACACATACTTGAGTCCGGAATGGATTTTTAAAACACACAAATGTTTTAAATACAAACACACTGGGAGGCCCTTTTAGATGTTTACCTTACTTCATCTCAACATAAATTATTTTAACTTCCATTGTACAAAGCGGACAGTAAGCCTCAGAGAGATGAAATGGCTTCCTCATCATTACAGGCCTATTCCAAAGAGTGCTTGAGCCTCCCATGCTGAGATCACAGCACCATCATGCTTAAGAATGAATGAACACACATAAATCCATCACAGGACAGGCATGGCTCTCCAGGCAAGTGAGACAGTGACACACCGTGGCCTGCCTTGGTCTGAAAGGTGCTGGTTGGCCTGTGCACTCCATGACAGTCCCTCTTCTGCCACTACCTCAGGGCTTGGTGAGCAGTCTTTATAAGACTGAGGAAAGAAGTGCACATGTCACACCAGTTACCTCACAAGTGCCAAAGAAGATCAAGCCGGACACAGAAGTTACACAGCAACTTGTTGCTCTGTCCAAGACAAAAAAAAAAAAAAAAAAAAAAAGCAAGGAAACAGAGAAAGAGGGAAGGTATGTCCATTAGGTGCCCCTCTTAAATATTCTTCAGAGCACTAGAAACATCACTGAGGCTTGGGAAGATGGGTCTGTCAAGGGAACACATGAAAAGCAGCTGTGAGAAACTCTGGTCAGGGCTGGAATCCAGAGATCTGAGAGTAACAAAAGCAAATGCCAGAGAACAGCATAGCTGGACTCGGTCCACACAGAGCTGACAGAGAGGTCTGCTTCATAGGAAGGCATTCCCTCCTTAGGATAACCTGCTCATACACACAGGAGAAGTAGCAGATCAGCAAACAGAACACAGGCCTCCTGACTCCCAAGACCATTTCCTTCTACCATATGCACATTATGAACTTGAAGAAAAAGAATGTATCTGCGTGTACAAACAGAAGCTTTAGACAAGGGCAGCAATGGTGTGGTTTGAAGAGTCCTGAGTACTCGTTTGCTTTAGGTTGCTAAAAATATTGGAATAAAAAAACAAGGAAGAAAAACATCTACTCATCCTTAAATACCCAGCTAAAATGTCATATCCTCAGGGACACCTTTCATGGGTCCCAAGATGAGGCTGGATTCCCCTCACTCTCAGTTTCCTCAGGCTTCACCTTTGTGAGATCTGTGACAGTTTTAATAATTTTGTTTGCAGTCAACCTCCCTTATTAAATTTTGTGTTCATTGCAAAGAAAGACTTTGTGGGTCTTGTCTGTTGCTGTTTCCCTAAAGCTGACACAGTAGTGAGCTTAAGCAGTACACAGGTGTCAAATGAATAAATGAGAAGCTAATGTTACTAAGGCCCTATAAGAACAGTTGCTCTCTCATTTGGGTCATGAAATATCCCCGTAAGGTTAGTATTATCTCCATTTTACTGGTAAGAAAACTGCTTAGTCCCAGATCTCTGACAAGAAGGAGTATAAAGCTTGTAGGTTATTCCCAGCTGAAATCCCCTTTGATCCTTAAATATTTTACTCAGGACAAATAGGAGGTTTGAGAGTAAAAATACGAAAATATATATATAAATGCCACCTTCTCAGTGAAACCTAGGCTGACCACCAACCTCATTAAAAAACTAATTTGAGGGGCGCCTGGGTGGCTCAGTCGGTTAAGCAGCTGCCTTCGGCTCAGGTCATGATCCTGGAGTCCTGGGATCGAGCCCCGCGTTGGGCTCCCTGCTCAGCGGGGAGTCTGCTTCTCCCTCTCCCTCTGCCTGCCTCTCTGCCTACTTGTGCTCTCTATCTGTCAAATAAATAAATAAAATCTTTAAAAAAAAAAAAAAAAAACTAATTCAAATCCTTTCCCCCATGCCAATTCTCACATTCAATTTCCAAATCCTTCTCATATTCTCCATCTTTTTCTGTCCACTCCTATTATCAACTTAGTTCAGACCTCAGTCATTTAGATGACTAGAATATCCTCTTAAATGGTCTCTCCCTGTATCCAATTTGTCCTCCATCAAATCCAAACAGCCACAAGAGCAATCTGCACCAGTTTTCTGCGTTTACTAGTTTTATGCCAAAGGGCAAACTACTTAACCTACCTGTGCCTTAATTTCCTTATCTGTAAAATGGGTCACCAACAGATTTTTTTTTTTAAATTAATGCCAGCATATCATACCTTTGGTGCTATACAAGATCAGAGAAAAGAGAAAATTAGACAAAGGACACTTACATTTTGAACCAAATAAGAGCAGAGGAGAAAACCAGGCATGAATGGGACACTGAATGCAGCAAGGAGAGCGTAATCCCTGGGAAAAGATTGTACAGTATGAACTTCAGGATATCAATACGGGAGTATGTGGAGAGAAGGCTGAAGCGATCTCTTGATAATAGATTACCAAATGCCAGGTTGAGCTATTTACAATTAATTTGCTAGACAAGGAGTTCCCTCTTCTATAAAAAGGGGATTAATCACCTCCGGCTTAGGGCTGTCCCAAGGATAAAGAAGAGTAGCATGAATAAAAGCACACAGCACTCTGACCTCATTCATTAATATTTGAGGGAGATCAGTAGAGAGGACCACTGGTTTCCATTCAAGGCCAAATAATCTGAGGAAGAAGAGTAGCATTATTAATAGAGATGAGAGGATTTAGAGGGCTTTTCCCATTGTTGTAACTATCTGAGAAGTAGTAGCGATTAACTTCTGAAGAAACATCTATTTACATAAAAATATCAGAAATAATGAGATTTTCATCTACTCATTAAGGAATGTACCCCAAAACTTCCACTTGCCAACATCCACCTTAGTTCAAGCTTCCATATAAGGTAAAACAAAAGATTTTAATCATATTTTTCATTAATTCAAACTAGCTTTGTCTCATCTATGTCTAATAATAACAGCATAAAATTTGATATTTACAAAGTGTCTTTGAATGATTACACAAGTAAGTAATCTTTTCCCTACAACTTTCTTAAGATAACCTTTAATTTGGACCCACTCGAAGCCATCATTATTTCTGAATCAGAATTGCCTCCAATTAGTGAGATGTAATTGTACTTAAAAAATAGTGAATCAGTAATTTACTAATATGACCAATGCTACCGCCTGTATACAGGAAATGGATAATTACCCCTAAACTCTTATCAGTGCAAAATATCTTCACCACCACCAGGCAGACAACAATTCTGGCATCATTAGCCCCCAGGGCTTCCAAGACAGACTACAGCTTTCACCACAGATATTATCGGTTAAATAGTGATTTAAAAAGACATCCCCTGCCCTTCCTGGCACTCATATTCTTTTCTGGATATCCATTTGTGACACATCAAGCTGAGATTCTACCTTCCCCACTTCCCTGCCCCCACAAATACAGAGGCTTAATCCACATTCTTCGGCGGGGATTGAGGGCTCTCTTCCCACATGCCCAGAATCCTCACGGTGGACCACACCCTTTCCTGAAAAGCTATCGCCATTTTGGGACCCCTCTTGTGATGGAGATAGATTGGACTGACGGATGTCTCAGGTTCCCTCTAAGCATGTGTGAGTTTACAAACATCCAGGGCATTTCCTTTCATGGAGGACTGTGCATAGACCGCCTGTTTAGACGGTAGCCCCCGTCCATTGCACAAGTTCTTTCTGAATAAATCAATTACTTACCGGCATTTCTTGTTCTATATACATAGAATCTCTTTTCCTCCTGGGCTCAAGACCCATTTGAGGTCAGTAAGTGAGAATACTAGGTTCTCTCCACGGAGAGCACCATAAAGCGCGATGCAAAACGAAAGTCTTAAGTATTTTGGTGGCTATTCTCTAGGATTATCTAATTCATGTTGACAGCATTTAGTCATAGGAAGTTGAAGAAGACTAGGAATGCTTAAAGAAATCAAATGATGACCCCCCCTTCCCATTAATTTGTTGTTGTTTTTTTTTTTTTTGTAAAACTGCAAAGAATAACATTTTAAACTTCTGGGCCTGTTACGTGGCAAGTGGGTAAGCTGAAATTTTATCTTTGAAAGTGGAGCAAGAGCTCTGTAAGCAATCATCTACACTTACTGCCTCAGCACGACTAGCTCCACAGCAAGGCGGCTGTGTTAGCTTTGTTAGTACAAGGTGCTAGCAAGGTCAGGGACCTGGATTCGGTCCAAGTGTGGGGCAGCCTCTTTCCCTGGTTCCGGCCGTGCTACACTCTGAGGACCCTTTGTGAAACTTGACTGAAAAAACAGCCATGGCTGCGGAGCCTGTACTGAGCACTTAAAAAAGTGTCATGCATGAATCTGCACTTGGCACAAATTAACTCCCGTAAGCCTTCATGATAACTAGGAAGGCTCCTGGGATCGCCTCCATTCTCTGGATGAGGAACGGAGGCACGGCAGGGGGGACGGGCCTGGCCAGTAAGCAGGAGGGCCAGGTTTTGAACTTAGGCTTTCTCCCCGCAGAGTCTGTCCTCCTCACCGTAAACCTGTCTTGTCTCTAGAAAGAATGTGTGAGGTCAAGAGAAACCGCAAAACCCAACCCTAACGGCCCCAAGTGTAGCAGAGCCTCTGAATCTTGAGAAACTCCATGGAAGTGTGCCATCCCATCTGACAGCTTAGGACAGCCTCAAACTTTTTGCTTCCCGAAATCTTCTGATTAAACAAAACCAAATACTCCATTTTCAAGATAACGTAATTAAAAATACCGAAGTAACAAAGAAGAAGCTTTAAATTTAATCCTATGGTATGGCTAACCTTGAACAACTTTTGGTTATGACGCAGTATTGAAACTAAGTATAGTATTTGATTAAGAACATAATAGTAAAATGTTTCCTCGTTATTTCTTGCTTAATGTAGCTCCCACCAGGCAAGAGAAAGAATTTAATCAGCACCACTGACAAAGAGGCAATACAGTGTCACAAAATTTCTATTAAACTTTCCTTGAATCCCCTCAGACAGACTGGGCCTCCCACAGTGCCCAACACTTCTCTCTGTAAGCACTCTGCTCAAAGGCGATTAGCGATAAACTTTACTCAGTACCTTGCTTCCCCCTAGATGTGTCCTCACTAACTAGCTCAGGCGTCAGTTCTACAATGTCTGCAGAGGCTCCCTAGCCTTTACCACAGCGTAGGTCTTTAACAGGCTGCCGTTCAACAATACGTCCTTACTCACCGCACTGGGCCTGGATCAGAAGAGAGATCCCAGGGCCAGCATCCTCACTTAACATAGGTAAACGTCCACTGCTCTGAGCCTCGGGTCCCTCACAAAAGGGGTGTTCAGGTTATCTGCCTCATCCACCAACCAGGGCCACTGAGAGGTAAAATGAGGTAATATACAGGATAACTTGTAAAAAGTAAGGAAATGGAAAGGACTAAGAGAGGGGAGAAAAAGGCAATTCTCCTCAAGTGGCACTGACTGGTTTTGAGTGTGGGTCGCTTTTTATATCAACTTGTGGAGTCTGTGGCATGTGTTTTCTTGCCTTCTTCTCATCCCCAACATGACACTTAGACTAGGGGGAAAAATGTCATCAAGAACTTCTGTTGAAAGACAAAAAACTGAGTGTTTAAAGATGTCTTGGTTATTAGTATTCAGCCTTTTTTTTTTTTTAATTTCTTTTTTTTTTTAAAGGTTTTATTTATTTGAGAGAGAGAGCAAGCACAAGTGGGGGGTAGAAGCAGAGGGAGAAGCAGACTCCCCATTGAGCAGGGAGCCTGACACGGGACTCGATCCCAGGACCCTGAGATCATGACCTGAGAGGAAGGCAGACACTTAATCGACTAAGCCACCCAGGCGCCCACTATTAGTATCCAATCTTAGACAAAGAATGATGTAACTGCATGAACTGTCAAGAATTTGAAGACAGTACCTCAATATGACATCACTGATGTTAAACCAAGTCAGAGACGAAGAAAAAATAATGCAGCATCAACAAATGGGACCATCACAAAGAAAGCCACCCTTGAACTGCCCTGCAAAGAAATAGGGGAGAGAGGTAACCCTAACAGGAATGCAACAATTCACAAGCATGCGCATGGACATCAGAGACGGCTAACCTTGCCTAAACTCTGCACCGACATTCAGTAATCCACTTCAAGACTTGTTCAAGATGAACAACTGCCCGTCAGAGTTTAATTACATTTGTATTTCTAGTCTACAAAGGGAAAATGTGTAAGACGTGACCTACAGGTGTTAACTGAATTTAAATAAGTGTTTTTTAAAAAAGAAAACGAGGGCCATGGCTCACCCTGGTCAGTGCTGAGCGGACACGCCCAGCTGGCCGCCATGGTGGTGCATGGACATATGCACACATGCACATACACACACATACACGAAGCCCTCCTTTCAACCATACAGACACTTTACATTTTCTAGCACAGTACTGCTACTTCCGATGAAGATCTGAAATTACTACCTGACAGCCTGGTACTCAGAGGAGCCTCTTTTGAAATTAGTCACCTAACAGCTGTTGTCACTGCCATCTTAGCCACAAGTGGAAAGTCAGACACTCAGAGAAAAAGCTGGGGACAGGCTCAAGATCAGAAAAAGTGACAGTTATGGCTCTGAAAAAGAAGAACTCCTCCCCTCCAATTCCTGCTGTTCCACGTGACTGTCTCCAAATAAGAAGAGCCGCCATCCTTAGGGCCTATAATATACCAGGTCCTGCAAAGGGCATTTTGCATGCATCATCTCTAATCCTGACAACAAATCCTCAGACAGTAGTCCCATTAACAGATGCAGAAGCAGGCTTCGGAACATTAACTAGATTGTCCAAGATCGCTCTGCTGACTTGTAGGAAGAGCAGAGCTTTGAATTTCTAGTCCATCTGCCTCAGGGCTGAGGAAGCCCCAGAAGTAGCGGTTGAGGATCTGGACAGTCAGATCCCATCAGCTCCAAACATGCTGGAATAAGAGATGCCTGGGGCAATGAATATGGAGAGAAAGAGGAAGCAGAAACACAAGACTGCAATTCTGAGCTACCACTTGGCAGGCATTTCACAGGCAAGTGGGGGTAGGTGCACAGTCCAAGAAGAAAGCAAGCAAGCAAGCATGAACCTCCCGTTATGGGCAGGGGGCACCCAACAGGCAGACAGAAGAGAACTGTGGGGGCAGAGCTAAGAAGTCAGGGAGCACAGAGTGTCACCAAGAGGGGTGGTCCAAGTGACAACCAACAGGTAAGGAAGAGATAGACTTGGCTATTAGGAATTTGCTGTTACCTTCAAAAGGATACACACATGGTGGTATGAGGGGAAGTCAAAGCACAAAGTGAGAAGCCAGTGTTATCCACTGCCTTCTGTGGAAAAAGAGAAGGGGAGTATAAAAGCAGTAGGGGCCAAATTCTAGTGAGAGACACAGTATTCCTAATCGGCAGACAAGGCAACTGGGGAGAAGGTGACAAGGTTTTCTGATCATGAAGCCAAATTTATGTATTTAAAAGGACTGTTGTCCTCGGTTTCATCAGAGATTATATCTTGCCTGGAGGGTTGAAACCTCTTTGTCTTTTACTAAAATGACATTGATAGTTTTCCTTATCAAAATAGTTAGCAATCCTGCGTCACAATCCCATTAAAAAAAAATTATAACGCTCCATTAAAAATCTAAGCCTGAGAACCTGGGGAAGTATGCCTTCAAAAAGCCTGGGGGAGAGAAAAGGGGTTTGTAGCTTGAGGGAGATACCAAGGTCAAGGGAGAAGTTTGTGTTAATGCGTTCTCGGGTTCGATTTTTGTTGTAGTTTGGAAAATTTGTGGAGTGAGCAGGGAGGCAACAGATGTGGAGAAAGCTGTGGATTCCCATCTTTGCCCAGAAGGCAACAAGGAGGGCAGTGCCGGGAGGGAAGGGAGGCCTGGAGAGTGTGGACTTCAGAGCCAGGGCTATGAGGAAGGGACGGGAGAGGAACCTGGGAGAAGGAAGGCCCATAAATGGAGAGCCGACTCAATGGATGAGAGCCACTTATCCATAGCAGAGGCAAATGACAAAACCCCATGGTCCAGGCTCTTAAGAAGGAAACAAGTAGTCATAGTATGAAACATTCTCAGCAAAAAAATGAACCATGCATGTAGCAGGCAATGCTGCATTAGGGCAAAAAGGAAAATGGGAGGGTCATGTTGAAGTTAGGGTCCTTATTATATCTAAAAACCATCGATCGAGACCTGGCCAAACACAGAATTCAAACACTACAAGTTATAAACAACTAGTGATAAACGGAACAAGCATGTAGAAAGGGATGCTGACAAGCTGTAGTAAAATACTGAATGGTGAGACTTTGGGCACACTCGGTACATCATATTGCTTCACTGAGAATTATTTACTACTTGGGTAAAACAAGGTTCTTGTGTGCCAAACAGTCTGGCTGATTAAGACAGTTTGAATGCTGTAATGCTGGTTGCCTGACTCGATCCTGCTTAAAAATATCTGGGGTTGTCAAACAAGACTAAATATGAATGCATGATTCAAGTCTGCATTTGCTGCCACAGCTGTTCCTCTGGGTGTGCAGGGGGGAAAAAAAATGCTAAATGGAAATTTTTTTCAAAGGCATCATCCCATTTATCATATTATTCCAACCACCACAGACTCACCCAGGCGGCTGTCAGCCTCGTAGACAAAGGCCTAATTCCTGCCTGAGCAGCCTTCCCCGTGTCTGTGAAGGCACAACGCAGAGCAGAAAGGCGGACGTGGGTCTCTCTGCACAGCGCCCCAGAGGGACCTTTGCCAAAGTTTTATTTTAGAGTCTTGGTAACCTGTGCTGCCAAAAAACTTTCCCAGCCCAGAAGGTTTCACCTAATTCCAGCCACAATTACCAAAATAACCTTCACGCCTCAGCTTTTCCTCCCCAGCAGAGTTCTGGCTAAGCAAATACAAATATGTCTTGAGACACAAGATCCCAATGTGCAAATATAAAAACAAATCAACCAAAAAGTAAAGAAGAATTGCAGAATGTTAGGTTTCATATAGAATAATGGGAAAGGAATAAAAACATGTGGACAGTTTGGCATTTCTTTTTACTTACCCTCCTCCCAGAACAAAATTCTGAATATTGCCTACTTAAACTTCTCGATAACAGCAACTAAATACCAAAAATTAAAAAACTAAAAAAACAGTATTTGTATTCATCCATTCATTCAACATTCACTCAAAACTGCAGCTTATTTTAATTATTCCCATTTAATAGGAACAAAATTACAATGCCTGGTATTTATGCATCAAAATTCTCTAAGGAAATTCTAAGTCTTCCAATGGATGAATGCTCTTGATCCAAAAAATTAAGTCTTCATCTCTGCCCCCAGTCTCCTCCATCTTCCCTGGACCATGAGATTCCCTCCCCTGAAGTGCAAATCAGGGCCTGTGGTCACACCCCTCCTTTGCATGAATTCTATGGGCTTGCTCCCCTGTCTCATGTTACCTTTTTTTTTAAATATTTTATTTATTTGACAGAGAGAGACAAGAGAGAGAGGGAACACAAGCAGGGGGAGAGGGAGAAGCAGGCTTCCTATGGAGCAGGGAGCCCGATGTGGGGCTCCATCCCAGGACCCTGGGATCATGACCTGAGCTGAAGGCAGACGCTTACACCTGAACCACCCAGGCGCCCCTCATGTTACCTTTTTAAGTATACTTAATCTTTGCATGAGCATCTGTGACTCTTGTCAACTGAAATAAGCAACCTACTAAACTTGGTGTTCTCTTCTCACACCCCCACACCATGCACAGTGTTTGTGAACTGACAGACTCAACCACAGGCTAGAATGAGTCATTCAGACTCCTAAAATCACTCTGGGTAACACACAGAATAGATGAGAGGGTGCAGGGCTAGGAGTGAACAATGCAGTTCTCCAGAAGGGCAGGGAGAAGCCATGTGGCCCAAATAAACTAGCCAAAACACGGCTTCTCAACTACTGTCACCAGCTCTTTCCGATGCACATCCCAACCCAGGTAACTAAAACCACTGAGTGCCCCAGAGGCTGGGGATTCTCAATTTCAGAGTACAATCACTGGGATCACTTACTTGGTGATAGCGTTGGCCCCCCTCCTAGCAACTGTTTCACCAGGTCTAGGGTCCAGGGAAGGAATCTGCCTTTTTAATGCAACACTCCTGGAGATTCAGATAAAGAGGGTCTTAAAGCTGCCTCTGAGAAACACTGAGGCATTTAACTCAGTTGGTTCTCAGTCCTGACTGCATACCAGAACCACCTGGGGCCAATCATCACCTGAGATTCCAATAAATCGACCTGGGCTGGGATTAGGGCAGTACTTTAAAAAGGGCTGAACCTAGCATGCAGCCATATTAGGAACCACTAATGATGAGGCCCTGGTCATTTTAGTGTGTATCTGACAATTACTCGTGGCTCCCATCCATAATTTACCTCCATAATAAAGCTATTTCTGCTCTTAGATTGAAGCAGAGCCAACATATAAAGACTGTGTGTGCTGAAGGCTGGGTTGGGTTGCCTCAAAGGGGACATAAAACAGCAACCTAACAAGGGAAAGCTGTTTTGTTGTCTAGTGGAAGACGGGGAGAGGGTGGAAAGGGGGGACTGTTTGAATCTAACTGAACCACCTCCTTCCCATTTTTAAGTAGAATAAATTTTTAAGAAATCCCTCTCCTTACCGGTACTACAAATATACCTTTCCAAAAGTAGCCCTTTAAAAAAAAAAGAGGTTAAACTAGAAAACAGAGTGCAAAAGGTATTCTGAAAAGGGCTCAAAAACATGTTTATATGATTCAAAGAAATACGGTAGAAAAAGAGCTTAACGGCTTAAAAATTACAAATTGGCAACTGACAGAAGAAAAGGTATGCTATTTATAATGCATTTAACTTCTTAAAAAGAAACATAAAAGAGCCTAACAGGTTCTATTAGGCTCCTAGCTCCAATTTAAATTTATATGAGTTTTCCTGTAGATTAAAATGCAAACTCCAGGGATCCTGCCCTGGAAATTCTGATTGTGCAGTCCTTATGTAAGGTGGAAATACGCCATTTTAACAAGGATTCTAACGGAGGCAGTCTCAAGCCCACCTGGAGAAACACCACTCCAAGTGAATGAAGACCATAATTTGAAGTCTAAATTTCTAGACAGGAGGAATACTTGATCTCACCATTCCTAAAAGCCCCTTCTTCTGTGGTCTGATGATCATCAGGCCATTCTGATCTTCCCTTTCAAACCTGTAAGTACGGTTTTGCCCATACATTCAGAACACTGGCCTGTCATCTCTTGGACAGAATTATTCCTCTTGCTGCTATCTATGGGATAGCACTCCACTGCCTGACCCAGGATTTACAGTAAAAGTTTCCAAACTGCTTGAACTTAATGCAGAAGTTCAGATGTACTCCTTTTTAAGAACGTAAAATTCATTATAAATAGCTCACCTTCTAACTCCATGGGAAGTGCTAAGGTTGTCACCCCTGACAGTCATCTACCAGTTTCTGAATAGATTAACTTTATTCACATAATCAAAGAAATCGGCACCCTCAGGCTGGATAAAGGGACTACAGACCCTGTCCCTTGTCACGCAGTTACCATCCATATAATAAGCACTCCTACAAATCAAAAGGTGACAAAAATAGGTGCTTTCCTCTCAGCCAGTGTCTCTCTGAAATTACAATGGAAGGAATGGAAGCAATGCTTGTAAGGGCTAAAGCCCAAGAGATTCACTCATTTGTTCACTTATACCTTCATCATTTGTTCCTTTAACCATTTATTTAAGGAACCACCTATGTGGCAGAAAGTAAGGTGAATACGAGAGGCACAGTCTTGGTCCACTGTGATCCATAATCCAGTGACTGAGAGAGGTTTCATAAAAATAAGCCCAATATTGTGTGACACCCAACACTGGCAACCTCAGCCAGGGCCGGGAGAGTCTGGAAGTAGAAAGGTTGCTGACTTGCCCTTTACTTGCCTCTATCGAGTTTTTATAATGACCGTATACTGCTTTTATAATTTTTTTTAAAAAGTCGTAAGGAGAAGTAAACTTGGAAACACCAAGGGTACATGCAATTATTAAAGGGTCCTGGACAGAGAGAACTCTGTCCGTGGTCTTCAATACTTAATAGGTAATAACCAGGCTTAAAATGTCCAGAGTCCACTCTGGTCCTAGCCCTAGTTAATGACCCGACTCCAGGAGAAGAGTATCGGTGGCCGGTTACCCCCACCTTTTGCCTTCTCGATCTGCTTCTCTGGCAGCAGCAAAGCCTGCATAGCTCATTCCCAAACATGTCCACATTACAACCAGAGGGTTATGAAATTCCTCCATTAATTATATCACAGTTAGCTATCCAAGACATACAGCACCATCATGACCGCTCACATCCCTGAGAACTGGCAGATCCAGCAGGAAACAGTGACTACTGCTGTTTCCTCCTGGAAATGGTGATCGTTGGTGTTTTTCAAGCCTTCCTCTGATCTCTCATAGTCCGGGGAAAAGCATAAAACAACAAACGATGTGCACTGTAAACCACTTTTGACATCGCTTTTGTCGTCACAGATGACCTCCCAGATGCCAAAACCAATGGGAACTTTTCAGTCCATGTTTATTGACAGCTCCACCCCATTTTACCCTGCAGCCTTTCCGAATGTGCCTCCCTGCCTTTGGTCCTGCCTTTGGTTAACTCCTGTGACTCTCCCATGTCTCATCAGTCCTTTCAGGAGGGTGCTTGCAAAGGTGCCGCTGTTCCACAGCCTGTGCCTATAGCTTCAGCCATGACGACAACTCCATCCATTCATCTGCAAACTTTAGCTCCATCCCACAAGCTCAATCCCCTCTATGACACTTAATGTGATGACACCGCTCGCCACTCTCCTGCTGGGCCTTTTCTACAATGGTGCTGATGAATCCTTCTGCTGTTCCTTCTCAGAATCTTAGAGGGGGCCCTCTTCCTCTGCTTTCCCTGAAACTAATATTCTGCATGCTCATCCCCCCTTCCAACACCACATCCTCCCTCTCTCTGGGAGTGACCTCATTCATGCCCGTAGCTTCAACCATCACCTACACATGAATGACCCCCAAACATTTATCTCCTGCTCAAATTTCTCCCCCGAGCCTCAGACCCTTACACTCAGCTGCCTACTGAACCACCTCCATTTAGATATCGCAAAGCATTTCACCCTCCACATGCCCACAAATACACTCATCTTTCCCCTCCAGGCCTGAGCTCTCTTTAATGTCTCCCATCTCTTCTGCACTGGGAAGTGAGAATTCATCCTCTCCCTCACCCTACCCCTCCACATCCAGCAATCTTCCCACTTGTCACCCGCACCCCTGGTCTGGTACCTCATTTTCTCCTGTTCCCCTATCTGGTCTTTCCCTTGGCCTTCTGTATCCAGGCTGCTCTCCATCAACTCCATGTTCCTGCTAGTGCCAGGGTGAGATGTGAGCCACTCCCCTCCTGGAAACCATTTCACAGCTCCCCACAGCTTTCAAGAAAACATTCCTTAGCCATGCATACAGAACCTTCATGATTTCACTGCCATGCACTCCAGTAATACCTTGCATTTCCCAAATTCATCAGGCTATTTCAAACCCTCAGACACACACTCGTGCCATTTCGTCTGCCCAGAAATATCCTTCCTGTACTTTATCTCTACCTGCTACTTGTTCCTCAGAGCTTGAGGGACATCCTTCCCAGGGGGAATCCTTCTTCATATCCCCTTCCCCAGGAATGATCAGAATGATCAAGACCCTCCCTCCCTAGACTCCTTCAGGCATCCTCTGAGATTTTCCACATAGTCCTGGTATCACAGATGGACTTGGTCCCTCCACTCTTGTACCCTAAATCCCTTGAGAGCCATCACTAAACCGACTTGCTATCTCTCGCTCCCAGCACGTAACTTACATACCTGGTGCTGGTTAAAAATTCAAGAAGTGACTAAAACTTATTCTAAAATTCTGTTCTTGCTCCAACCTACCTCATCTCAGTGAAACAAACATTCTAGCCAAGACTTCACAAGTGCTTGTTGTGCTTTTCATAATGAAATCTGATGCCTTTATTTAGAACATTTCTTTGAGCTTATCTCTTCCCATATGGGTCCCTAAGGAAGGTCAGAAGAGTCGGTAACAGGGCCGGGAGAGTCTGGAAGGGATTTACTTAAAGTAAAAAAGGGATTTTGGAGATAAGATTAAATTCAATTGGCAGCAGGAAAGGGCTCCAGAGGACCAAAGCATCTGCTAAGAAAATGCCAAGCAGCTACAGGGAGGAGATCTCTCTGCCATGCTCCAATTAGTCAAAGCTGAAGGCTGACCAGTCCATGACAAAAGCCAAAGGCAGGGACCTTAATGTAAAGGAACAGCAACAGACACCTGTTCTCTCTAACTGCCAATGTGCAAAGGCCCTGAAGAGACTGATGATTTAAAAGGTGTGTGAGGAGGCATAGAGCGAGTTGTGACTTCCTGATGCAAAGGTGCTCCCTGTAATTGTGATAAAGCACACGCCCATGGCATTTGACTCAACTTATGCCTAACTTCAGGCTGGCCCAGGCCCTTGCCATGCTGTGGCTCTTCAGTCCTAGTCAGTTAAACAGAGGCCACTATGCAAATAGTCAGCTGAGGAAAGGAGAGATGCCAGTAACCCTCTCAGTCCCCTCCAGCGGTGAGCTGCCTCCCCCGCGACAGCTCAGTCCCCTCGGCCCCTCTGGTGTTAACTCAGCAATCCCTCCCGGCTCTGGGCTGCCTTTGTTTTGGACATATGTCAAGTTACCAGTGCTCGGTCCTCCCACTTTTGTCTAATTTGTTCATCTTGACCCACTGCTCACCAGCCCAGGTGAATGGAATAAGGCCTATTCTTTAATACCTCACAAAACCATCAAACAAAAGTGGAACGACAAGGTTAAATACTTCAAGATATCAACTTTTAACGTGTAATGGTACTTGCACCAAGCACCTTCACAAGCAAAGTATATGTTAGGTAAATAGAGAACTAACTGCTTCACAGTACCTTAAAAGCAGGTGAGCACGTATGCTTGGTCTGCTTCTGCCCACATTGTTTCCGTATGTACCTCTGTAACTACATGGCCGTAGGAGCTACCTGGGCCTCCCTGACTTCTTTCAACACAAAAATCCCAAATCAGGTAGAAACTTCTAAACTGCTTATTCACCTCCTCCTCCTGTCTGTTCGGCTCATCTGTCTGGAAATTCCCCTGCCCTGTCCTGTCAGTTACTTACCTAACACCAATCCTACCTTTGAAACCTACAGCTTCCTGTTGTGTTAAAGTTACAGATCTGTTCATGTTTTCTCCAGGAAGATAAGAAGGTAGGAGTTAGGGACGCCTGGGTGGCTCAGTCGGTTAAGCGTCTGCCTTCGGCTCAGGTCATGATCCCAGGGTCCTGGGATCGAGTTCTGCATCGGGCTCCCTGCTCCGCGGGGAGCCTGCTTCTCCCTCTGCCTCTGTCTCTCTCTCTCTCTGTCTCTCATGAATAAATAAATAAAATCTTAAAAAAAAAAAAAAAAGAAGGTAGGAGTTATTAATTAATCTGCCTTTTAAAACACTTCAGTATTTAACAACAATGAGATGGGAAACGTTCACAACCCATAATAAGTGAATAAAAGTAAGATACCTGTGCTGCATAATCCTGATTTTGTGAAACCGGTAATAAAAGGGAAAAGAAGATAAATAAAATACATTTAAAAACACTACTGATGATTATTTCTCAGCAGTGGGATATAAAATTTTTACACTGGGGAGACAGAACTGTGATTTTGGAGTCTAACAAGCCTGGGATCAAATGCCAGTTCTACCACTCATTAGCCATGTGCCCAAGAAAAAGTGTTTAATCTAAGACTCGTTTTGTTTTGATTGAGGTATAATTGATGTATAACCTTACTTAAGTTTCAAATATGCAGCATGATGATTCAGTATCTGTACATACTGTGAAATGATCACCACGATAAGTCTAGTTAACATCTGTCACAAGTCTTTTTTCTCGTGATGAGAACTCCCGTGGTGAGAACATAGTCACAAGGTTTTTAGTTTTTTGGTTTTGTTTTTTCTTGTGAGAACTTTTAAGATGACTCTAAGCAACTTTCAAATATGTAGTACAGGGTTACTACCTATAGTAACTGTGCCAAATATTACATTCCCATGGCTTATTAATGGGACTCCATTTTCCCGTCTGTAAAAAGAGGATACAAGTGCACTTCTTAGAGCTGATCCGAAGATTAAATGAGATACTATAGGAGATGATACACAGGAAGTGCTCAGCCTTCTAGCTGCTACAGAACTAGCACCCAGTAAATATTCTGATAACAGAGATTCACCCAGTTCTCTTGGTTTTCCAATAATATGTCTTTCTGTTACGCTATTATTGATTCTTAATAATGGAGAGCTACACCTGCTCCCAAGGGACATTCCTTTCGTCTAAGCTCTTTTCTTTCAAAGGTAAAAATCCTACCCAGTGTTAGTTTTGGGCTTTCCTTGTTCTACACTCCTAGCAAGGCACCAATCTTATGTGATTGCGAGCTTTTGCCAAAACAGTATAATTACCTTAGAGATGTGACATCACAGCTTATTGAGAAAAAGCCCCACATCTTTCATTAGATGCTGTTCCATTTCTGGCCAAAGAAGATTTACAAAGCACCCCTTACGGTGGGCCAGTTCTACAGGCAACTGAATTCATTTACTATGTAGATTTCTAGGAGTTTAAATGTCTTCAAACGATTTTTCCCTGTTTTTATCTCTGAATCTGGGGAGTACCTACTCATAATATTGTCTACATCCTTTCCCTAACATCCCCTGAAACTAACAGCCCTACCTTGACCACCTTCAATAATTAGCAGGGTCGCTCCTCTGGGTTTCTTACCTCAGCCCCACCATACACAGGAGTCTGATTTGGGGCACATCCCAACTTCTTCAAGCCTCAGTTTGCTCCTCGTTCACCCTGAGGTGCTTCCACCCATCTCACAGGGCAGCGTGCGCGTGAGACAAAACACAAGTGCCTGCCCTTGGTAGCCAGCGTCTAGACGGCACCGCAGGCGGGAACCTCCCTCACCTGCCTCACCTGTACCACTCCAGCCTTCAAACTTGTGGTGTCCTCACCCCTGCCCTGCCTTCTTAATCTCACAGTGCTGGTTCAGATCTCCGTGGCCCAACATGAAGACGATGAGGGGATTAATTACAGCAGCTAACACTGTGTGCTCGTTATGCACAAGGCACTGTTCCATGCACTTTACATCAGCCTCTTTTAAGGGTGACAGCACTTCTATGAAGTCGGTGCTATTATAACCTCCACTTGACAGATGAAGAAACTGAGGCATAGAGAGGTTAAGTAACTTGTTGGAGATGGTGATTCCTGGCTTGAAAACCTTTCATTTTGCCTAGAGCAAATGCTTTAAACATTCCCCAAATATAAAATTCTAATTTTCAAAATATATTTTAGTTTCTAAAAATTCAAATTAAAAAACATACTTGCATAGGTTTTATGCTAATTATTAGGATCAGTGGCTATCAATCATGTTCATCTATGCCTGGGTTTAAAAATTTTTGTGCAGATGTGGGAAGGCAGGCTACCTCATCCTCCTATGGACATGTATCTAAATTTCCTATAAATGAATCACTCACTGGGAGGTTGGGACAGTGCCACAGAATCTTCCGCATGTGTGTGTATGTGTGTGTGTGCGTTTACTAGGGCAGCATGTGATCAGTGACATAAAAATCATACAATTCCAGCATTCAAATATTTGCCAGTTGTGGCAGATGCTGCTAGTGCTTACCAATAGCGAGGTTTCTCTTCCTATACAAGTATCTAACTGCATTTCCCAGCGTCTTTCAGTTAAGCTGGGCACATAAAATTGGCCAGTAGAACGTGGGTGGAAATGATGTACAGCACTTCTCGACATGACCCATAAAAACTACCCATGCAGGGGCGCCTGGGTGGCTCAGCTGGTTAAGTGTCTGACTCTTGATTTCGGCTCAGGTCATGATCTCAGGGTCGTGAGATCGAACCTGGAGTCAGGCTCCACACTCAGCAGGGAGTCTGCTGGGGATTCTCTCTCCCTGCCCCTCTCACCCTGCATTCGGGCTCTCTCTCTCAAATACATACATAAACCTTTAAAATAAAATTGCCCATGCACAATCCTCCAATTTCTCCCTCTCCCACAAGGACCGTGGAGGCTACTAGTTGAGTGAAGATGTAACATTACAAGCAGCAGCCTGGATTCTTGACTGTATAGGGCCTCTTACTACCTACCTCCCTAGTCTCTGCCCACCCACTCTGCTCCCGAAATACACATACACACTGGACTGTAAGTTGAGCAGTAACAAAGTTGAGCACTTGAGTTTTTGGCTTTTTTTTTTTTCTTTAAATTGATAGTCTATCTTGACAACTGCACAGAGCTTAGCATTTCACCTGACAGAACAAATCCTTTACAACACAGTAATAGTCAGTTATGCAATAAAAAGAGAAAGAATCCCATGACAACTCATATAGTTTCAGTTCTTATTCTTACGCACTGGATGCTTCTTTGATTTTTGATAAATCTTATAATTTTCAGTGAATATCTAAAAGACAAGCACTGAGATATTTGCATTTTTAATGATATTGTTGACTTTGTAAATCTATAAGAAGCATTTGAAAAAAATCTCCAACAATAACAATGACACTAGGCTGAGGATCCATTCATTATTAACTCCCTCCAAATTTACAACTAAAATTTAATGAGAATTTTTAAAGACTGCCTGATTTTAACCTCAAACCAAAAGAGCCCTATTCTTCCTTCAAGCTTCTTTCAAATCAGTTATAGTTACTGACATGGCTCTGCCTGTCCCAGCACTTTATTTATGTAACAGTGTAACAGCTGTTATGTGCAGTTACTCACATAAGTCCGTTGTGCCTGTAGATTTACCTCCTTAAGGGATGGAAGAATAAGACAAAGAGCCTCACACAAATATAGTAGGTGCTCAATAAATTTTACTTAAAGTAAAAAAATAACAATTATTATTATGGGCTATAGTTGGTAACTGTAAGCATAAAAAATAAGAGGCCAGGGTCCAAGGCTTTTTCAAACCGAAAAATAATTCAGAATCATAATTCATCATTAACTTTGAGCAGATATGTTAGGTTAAAGATTTATTCAACACTTATAAAGATAATTTAAAAACCAAATCATTTCTATATAATCCTCAAGCTGCAGTTCTCAGTATTGCTCCTCAATCACTTTCTCCTTCTTGGATCCTTCATCCCTTTCTAAGTTGGGTCTTTTCCAGCTTAATAAGCTCAGAGAATCATTTGCATTCATGGAAGCATGTCTCTGTCACCATCCTGACGAAGAGATGCCATCCAGCCTTTAGCCGCCTAGGGGCTCAGCATCACTTGGCTCAAGGTAGATTCACATGACAAAGTAGGTGACCTCAAAATCAAAATGAAGCAATATGGTTGCTCACTTACAATCACTTTCAGAGCTGGAAACTGTCAAAGTGATGCCTACCTAAATTGCCTAATTAAAAAATGAATAGAAACTGTCACCCCACGTTACAGTTTTGTTTTATTTCAGGAGAAACCAGTTTAAAAAAAAAAAAACACAATTATTTTTGTTTCTCTAACTTTGCCAAACTTAGCTCTATGTAAATCCACCATTGTTTTTGGAAAATTTGGCATCTAACACAGAGCACAGCATTTAGAGACCAAGTGAATGAATGAAGTGGGCAGGAACGAGGGAGGGAGGCAAAGAATTTAGAGAACCTCAAACTAACCAAAGAGCTTGTTGACCTAAAAAATATATTCAGAGGTGTTATTCCCAAGTTTGAAGGTTACCATCTCTATTATAAACCTGCTAATTAAAAAAAAAAAAAAGAGAGAGAGAAAGTTATGTAAACCTACAACTTTTCACAAAAGTCACAACTTTTCTGGTAACAGGGAATTAAGCCATATTACCATAATAAATAGCCATAGTTTACTCTTCTATACATTCTGACAAAGCAAGTACAAGACAAGCAACCTAGGGAGACCCTTCTAGATGACAGGAAAAAGGATTCAGATATTTGGGAGAAAGGCTAAGAAAAAAATGTAAAAAGTGTCAAATATGGCCATCAAAAGGGATCTATAGAATCAAAGGTTTAATTTCTGTAGATTATCTGAAAATAAAAATGCATAATATTCAGACTTTATTTCACTAGTGGAATCACTGTGCAGCATATCTCCATAAGAGTTTATTTAGCAAGCTTAGATTTTTTTTTTTTTAAGGCAGCTAATACTGAAAGAGAAATGTTAAAAAAATTTGTCTGTAGCCATACTGGATTCTTAGAAGATATGTGGTCATGAACTTCTAAGCCCTGTCTTTGTATTCTAAAAACAGATATACTGGAGAACACATTTAAAGGTATGCCTGCCCTTTGGTAGTTAATACATGGTTTTCAGAGCTGTTTCCATTTATCAGAAGTTTTATGGAACCCTTTCGAAACTGCTATCTGAAGCAGATCCGGAGTAACGTAAGATTGTCAGTGTCCTGCTTTGTTGCCTAAGTTGGCATTAAATGCCTAAGCTGGCATTAAAAAATGTTTGGCTGTTTTTAAAAACCAATCCACTCTAAAAAGTAAAACTACTAGTCTGAGGATATGCAAAATCATACACTACAAATCTGAAAGAGCTCCAAAAACATTTTGAGCAAAGGCTATGTTCTAAGAATTTCCCTTCTGATTTAACAATTTGTAACATTAAATTGTGATGTTCAGTTTTATTAGCTAAAATATCATTGATGTTTCTTTACCATCCAAAAGAGGGGGGAGGGACCTGTTTGTACAGTTTATTTCAACTTTTTCAGTGTTTGAAATGGTTTCTATACCATTTTCACATTTCAACTCCCTAAAAAAAAAAAAAAAAAAAAAAAACCCTCTTTGTAGCATGTTAAGGTGATTAGAAATACAACATAAGTCTAATTTCTTTCCACCTCTGCTTTAAAAATAATAATTATTATCTGAAATTAAAACATGAGGAAAAGGCAATTCTATTTTTTCCATATTAACCCTTCTTTTTTTTTTTTTTTTTAAAGATTTTATTTATTTATTTGACAGAGAGATAGACAGAAGAGCACAAGCAGAGGGAGTGGCAGAGGGAGAGGGAGAAGCAGGCTCTGCACTGAGCAGGGAACCCGATGCGGGACTCGATCCCAGGACCCTGAGATCATGACCTGAGCCGAAGGCAGACGCTTAACCATCTGAGCCACCCAGGCGCCCCCATATTAACCCTTCTTAACAAAAGTGAAGGTACAAGCTAAGACAGAGAAAGGGCTCATGATGGGAAAGTGGCAGTTCTTGCAAAGGTGAGACAGCAGGCTCTGGGTTGCAAAGTGTCCTGCTCTCCAGACACGAGGCAGAGCGGCCCATGGGGCTTCCCTTTGTGGGATGTCTCCTGCAATACTTCAACAGTGCTGGTGACAAGAAAACTCACCTACTGTAATATTAAGTCCAGCCGCTGGAGCAGGACGTTAAACAGCGTGCTAAACTTAGGCCAGAATTAGGCCCTGAGAAACGAGAAATCAATGGCTTGACTGTGGCAAGTCTGAAGTCTGCATGGGTAAAAGCTGGCTTCTGCCACACTTGTGGTGTGGGTGTATGTAGTTATTACCAAAAAAAAAAAAAAAAAAAAAGGCTAACTGTTCCTAATTAAGTAGGAAGACTTTTAGGCACACTGGATTTATTGCTTGGCAGAAAGAGCTTTTTTCAGGGCACTCAGAAGCACCAAGACTTGATGTTATACAAGGTCATTTCAGTAGGCTTCAAAACTGGCTTTGGATTTCATTAAACAAACCCATAGCCACAGACCACAGACAGTGATCAGCATCTTGCGGCTGGACAGAGGACAGCTAACCCATGCATTTAATCAATGTCTAACCTCTAGACTTTGTGGGACGATGACCCTGCTGGTAGACAGGCGGTCCATCCACTCTGAAGTGTTGTCCTGGTGCTCGTGACGATTTGTACTAAAACAATCCTTTAGTTTCTTCGAGTCTGCAAAGCACTTAGCCAGGGTGTGCGGTCTCTGGCCATGTTTTTCTGTATGCGGTATTATCTGCCCCATAAGTGAGATAAATTCATAGGCTCTCTGGAATGAGATGCTCATACTAAGCCGTGGGATCTGTCCACACCAGCCATCCCTGTCCTTCACAATGCTGGTCCCTACTCGTATAACACCTGTGTTCTCTAGTAGTTACCTCATGCTTCTAAATCCCCCTCTTCAAAGCTGAGTGAGATTTATGTTTAAAGAAGCAAATTGCTTTAAGTCACTAACATGAATAAAAACTACTGCCCCCAAATAGAGTAGACAAATATAACGCTAAATATAATATAGTGTTATTAAATTCCACAGAAGGCAAACCAAAAGGAATATTTTTTTTTTAAATGGTAACTTTCTCAACATGACTCATTAAAAACGGCTGTTTCGTGGCTCCACTTAAAATCATCTCTAGCAGTACCAGTGGTGTATGCCTTGCACTTTGGGGAAAACTGAACTAAATGGATAATGAGACAGTACTGTGATGTAAGTCAAATTACAGCATAGGCTATAAAATTCAAATTACTAACCCTTCAGGCAGGAAGCATGATGCATTAACAGAGTCTGCCTGAGATTCTTGGACAGCAAGATAGTGCTGTGGGGTAATTAATACCTTTTCTTACGTATCCGGAGGTCGTTTCCCTCAAAGAGCTAAAAATCAGTGAGCAGAGAAAACGGACACAGAGTCCAGGCATTAAAGTATTTGCATTTTACCACAGAAAACTGCTTCAGAGCTTAATTCAGGGCCGTATGGTTTCTTCAGGCATTTTAACACTATATTCAGATACCAATTTTATACACTCCAGGCAGCTTTTAATCTGTGTTCACGGGAAACACCTCGTTTTTTTAATTCCAAGTTTATTTTAGCTATTTGCCTGATTAAAAAACTAATCCACTGTCAGAACATGAGAAATCTGCCACTTTCCCTGCCTCTCTCTGGGTCTGTAGGAAGCGATGCCTTGCCCCCCTCCTCCCTAGGATACGGCCCAACGCTGTCAGGAGAGGCCTGTCCATAGCTGGCCTGGTGCTGAGAAGCAAAGCCAGGGCTTCCACCCAGAGTCCTGCCTGCCAAGCACGTCCAGTCACTTTGGCGGCAAAACAGTGCTCATCCCAAGCCTCTCTCCTTTTACCTATACATAACCTCCAAGCACCACTCTCTTTCTTCCTAAGCTCACTGTTCTTTCTAATACGACACATGATCCCCTTGACTTTGTGCCTGAAATAGCAGAAAACAAAGCCACAAAAGTCAGGGTTTGGAGGTCTTGGCGGTTCCACTTGGTGTAGGACATGAGCCTGTAAAAACTTCTCCCCTCCTCATTGATAGATTTTTCTGGAAACAAACACAAAACTTGTCTTTTCTCCCTCACTTGAGCTAGGGAACACCAGGACAGGTCTAATTTTGCTCCTGGAATGAAAGCCAACTTGAGCTGAGGTCAGTAATAGCATCTTACCCTTTAACCAGCAATATCCTGAAGGTTTCCTACCTTCCATGTGAGAAGGTGCAGGACTGCTGGGAGCTGAGCAAAGTCCATACTCATAACCACATGAAGCTGCTGAAGGAACATTAGTAGTGAGTTTGTGGGTAGCGATGGCTCAGATCTTGCTACCTGGCATGTTCGGTGGGATCAACAGGGATGGCAGCCTCTGTGGGCTTCTTAGCAATGCAAAATCTGAAGCCCTTCTCCAGACTTACTGCATCAGAATCCATATTTTAACAAAATCCTATGGTAATTCATTGCATGTTCAGGTTTGACAAGCATTAATCCTATGACTTGAGTGGCCTGGTATTAACACCTTGCCTTCCTCCTCCATGGTCAAGCAATGCTCTCTGGAAAATCAGGAATTGAGGAAGCCAATAAAGGTCCTACCATGACAGAGACAGCCCTGGCTGTGGATCTGCTACTACTCAGGGACTGGGCAGGGACTCAAAAGAACAGCCTCTCTGATCATGGAGGAGCAGCCTCTCAGCAGGAGCAACAGAAAACCAGAGGCTCCAACAGGCCTCCAGACATAAGCCCAAACCCTCACAAATGCCTGTATCCATACAAACTAGTGGTTTTCACAATGCTTCTCAGGCTAGAGACGTTGCAACTTTTATTTACCTACTCAGTTGCCTAGGAAATTCACATTAATGTGATTTTATCTGCAAAAATAATAATAATAATAATAATGAGATGGAACAGTGAGATTTGCCTGACCTGGAAATAGCTCAAGACCCATGTTCCTGTTGGTTAAACTAAATGATGACCTTGTTCTGCTCTGTCCACATACACCACACCCACAGACAACACACACTCACAATACACCACATACATACCATACGCGCACACGCACACCACACACACATACACACACACATCCGTGCTACTGAGCCAGAGTAAGGCACTAACCACTAGAGGAAGGGGGCAGTTGACTCCCCTCGGCATTTCTAAATGAGCCTGATAAGAAGGTGACAGGATCTGCAGGATCCTTCACAAAACTCCCAACACCTGCAGAAGGAAAGGAAACATTTTGTGTCCTGACAACTGACTTCGATGAAAGCTTAATTTCTTTCATCAACACGCTGGAAGGTATAAAGGGACACATGGGAGGAAGCATGTAGCAGAATGTTTGGCAAGAAATTGCTGATGTGAGAAGTGGTAAACCGGGGAGCTGCCAACGGCAACTGTCCACAGAGCGCCCGGTCACATCACACTGGGCATCTTCACGCTCTATGTGTCCCCTCTCCCAAATAATTAAAGCCAGTACTTCTCCTCCTTCTCAAGGATTTCGGGCTCCTGCTTATTTTCCCTTCTAATGCCAATTTCAAAATTGCTCTTCTATTTCTTCAGATCGTGTGATCTCAGTGACCGTTTTCCTAAGTCACTGCTTCCTTACAGAATTAATAGCCAGCTACTCTTTATAACGGAGATAACTGCTGCGACAAGGGAGAGCAGTTTCAGTGATATATACTTTATATAAATGCGACATAGGATAGCCTTAGTGGCGATTCTGGCCTCAGACGCCTGTCCCATGCCACACTCCGGTGTAAGGGAAGCCGCCGCATCTGTGCTGAGGGGCAGGGCTAAGCTTTGCATTGCTCGCCACCCCTGTCCTGTGGCAGCCGATTCCTAGAGTGTCCAGGGACCTGGAGTTTATGGTTTATATTTGTCTTAAAAAGATGAGCTGGGTCAACCATTCCTCACTTAGAAATCTGTCACTAGCAAATAGATGCCACAGCAGGGGCAGAAGCCAAAAAGTGCATGGAAAGAGACCACAACCACTTGGGCCTGGAGAGGTCAGTTCCAGGACAGCAGATCAGCAGGGAGGGAAGAACAGAGCACAGACCAGCAGAAGCAGACACGCTGTAAGACAGAGAGAGGCCACGAAACTCCGAAGGTGGTGTCAGATGCCAGCTCCCAGCCAATGCTTTTGAAATGTTAGCTCCAGCCGCGTCCTTACAATCGAATACCCTCTACCTAAACAGATCTGGGTCCTCTGCAACCAAATAAGCCACTCCAAAATGCACTAAATAAATGAATTTATTTTTTATCTTAAAAAATAATAATTTTTTTCACTTTTTGCATTACCTTCAAACTAAGAAATAATTCTCAAGAAAAATAAAAGTAGACCCTATGTCAAGAACATAGAGCCTGGTCTAAAGACCATTTCCAGTTCATAGGATCTGGTAGATGACAGAAACTTCACAGCTGTTAAAAGTAGGGGGTAAAATCATTTTTCCTCCACCACATTTTCAATCAAATACTGATTATCACCGCTGTCTTATAACAGTGACCCACCAAAAAATTCTGTATCTGAGCCTTGCAGTTTCTGTGGAAGACATGAGAATGCAAGATCCAGACCTGAGGTTCACTGAGAAGAAACTTGTAGATTTTTGCAGGAAAGCAAAAACAAAACACAAAACAGGTATGTAATAATGGAGAGAAGGAAAAGGATCATCATTTTTATAAATAGGAAGCACTTCATCATTCTAGTGAAATCTGGAAATCAAAATAAACTCACAAACACACCACACAAACTCAAGTGGGCAGAACCACCAGTGGCCTAATTAGAAATAATTAAACTTGGGCGCCTGGGTGGCTCAGTTGGTTAAGCGACTGCCTTCGGCTCAGGTCATGATCCTGGAGTCCCGGGATTGAGTCCCGCATCGGGCTCCCTGCTCGGCAGGGAGTCTGCTTCTCCTTCTGACCCTCCTCCCTCTCATGCTCTCTGTCTCTCATTCTCTCTCTCTCAAATAAATAAATAAAATCTTTAAAAAAAAAAAAAAAAGAAAAGAAATAATTAAACTGACAGAGATGCCCGGACAACAAGCTGCTCTGTTCACTATCGGGAGACAGATTCTTAGAGGAGCGTACCAAGCAACTGAACCACAGACGGAGGAATCAAACTATCCCCAGGAAGGCTGCCCCTCACTTCAGCAGCCTCCCAGCACTGGACAAATGACCACACCATTAGCTCTCAAAGTCACATGCAGTAAAATGAGGGGGCTGGGTTATATGACTTCCCAGTCCCCTCTCCAACTCTCTGAATCAGACTGAACCTACTTTGAGAAAATCATCACCTAAAAACTGTGTTATGAAATATTTCTGGTAAATACCTGCAAGCTGATTAAACCATTCAATAATGGCTTAAATTAATTTCATCCCCAAATTTATACATAGCTTCCCCATATCCATCAGAAAAAGCACCTCCAACAGCATTTATCCAGCTATATTTACTCACAATCGCCCGCAGCACCAGAAGAGACAAATGGACAATTCAAGTGGAATCTTTTTCTTACCATTTCGAGACACATCAAGTTCCACCAGCTGCATGAAGTTTGCTATTTCTGGAGGGAGCCGCTGAATTTCATTATCACTAAGTCCAAGCTTTCGTAATTTGACTAGCTGGAAAAATTGCTGAAAGACAAAATAGTTTCACATGGGTCTCACATATATTTGCAATGTAAACTTTCTGCCCAATATGAAATGTAAAAGAATGTCTTTTAAAAACTACTGAGAATTGTACCAATATCAATTTCCTGATTTTGATATTGTAACAGCCATGTAAAGACACTACCACTGGGATAAACTGGGCACAAAGGACATCTCTGTACTATTTTTACAACTTCCTATGAATCGACAATTATCTCAAAAGTTTTTAAAAATAAGTAAGTAGCTCAATGAGAATGGTAATTACTCCTTTAAACTATCCAGTGGGTGGTCAGATTTTCTACTTATAGAAACAGATATTAAATCTTCAGTGTTAAATGAACATACGTAAAAATTAGAAAATATTTTTAAAAGACAGTTTAATAGGAATTACTGTGCATCAGAAAATATATAAATATCCCACAAATGTGTAAAGGGAAAAAAAATTGGTTTTGGCCAATCTAAAGCAGAGCCTGCACTGGATACTTCCATTAACCATGGCACACTGAACACATGCCTTTTCCTCCCACACCTTTTGAAACTGTACTAAAATGACACTAAAAGAATGTATACAGAAATGGATATAAATATAAAAATATGAAATAAATGCATGAAGACAATTAATAATGAGAGGGGACAAGAAGTACACCAGACATGCCACAAAATCCTCGAAGCCAGAAAACAGATGAACAAATGGGAACTAACAAAAGAATCCAAACAAAGCTGAAATTCAAGCCTGTGGAGTGAGGAGTCAATAGGAAATTAGGTCCAGGTGACCTCAGAGAAGGAAGGAGAACCAGTTGAAAATCTATATAAAGAACAGTTAGGTCCCCATATCTTCTTCTCTACCCTGCATATCCAGGCAGGAGACTGGAAATTTCCTCTCTAGAAGAGCTGACTCTAAAGCACAGCTGAGGACAGGGATGAGGCACCCTACTAAAAACAGGGGGACTGAGTCAAAGCCCGATCAGTGAGATCCCACCCTCTTCCCAGAGCCAACTTCCCAGGCATGAGAACAGACCCTATAGACACGAATTATAGTAGAGAGAAGCCCCAGGTTACAAGCCCCACCCATGCACACAGAGCTTCCAACCATCACCCCCCACCCCCCGCCCCTTCAAGTGTATGGATCTTTCATTTAAGCAGAGCCAGGGTTCTCTGGATACTAGAAGAAAGCCTCTAACATGCAAGGGAATACCTGTGTGCCCACACTTCAAATATGAAACAAATAGGATGTGAGAAAAAAACTTCATCAACCAAAAAATGTAAGTAACACCCTCAGAGAAATAAGAGAAAATGAAGCAATGTGATACCATAAAAAGCAAGCTTCAAAGAAGAATTAAGCTTTTAGAAATAAAAAAAAAAATTGTAGGATTAATAAAGAATCCAATAAAAGAGGTGAAAAATAAAGTTAAAATCCCTTAGAAAGTAGGATAAAAAGACTACAAAACAGAGATATGGGAGAGAAAAAGGAAAATTCGAGGATCAGTCCCACAGGGTATGACATCCGACTAATAGGTATTCCAAAAAGAGAACACAGGGGACTTCAGAACATGCATTTTCTGGTTTGGAAAAGTCCACCACATGGCCAATAAAATGAATGACAGGCATGTAAGAATACCAAGAAATATAAAATTTTAGAACTCCAGAAATAAGAAGATTCCAAAAGCTTCCAATAAGAAGATTCCAAAAGCTTCCAGAGACCAGGGGGTGGGGTGGGGGGTCATAATAAAGAACTGGGAATCATAAAGATGCTGGACTCCACAGCAGCCTTGAAAGTAAGAAGTCCTTGGAGCAATGCCTTCAAAATTCCAAGAAAACATTATTCCCAACCTAAAATTACATACCCAACCAAACCATCAATCAAGTACGATGACCAAATACATTTTTAGACATGCATGGTCTCAAAAAAAATGTATCTTCCTTGCACCTCAGGAATCCATTAAATGTGAGCATAAATCTCAAAGGAGGAGGATCTGAGATCCAACGATCAGAGAATCAACAAAACAGAGACAAAAGAAATTTCCAGGATAGAACAGTGAAGGGACTTCCAAGATGTCGGCTGACCAGCAGGCCCTGAAAGGGAGCAGTCCACACTGCAGACAACAGGGAGGCTCCCAGAGGAAAGATTTTTGGGGGCAAAACACACATCTGTGGGTTTATCTGATGTGTTGGAAAGTATCAAGAAGATTTGTTTATTGATAAATTAGAAACAAAATAAGCAAAAAAGGAAGCAGTTATTAATTTCAGGAAAAATACAAAGTATGAGAAGACATATTCATAATATAAATTTAAGACTTGGTTATGAAAAATACTTAGTCGTAATGTTTTAATAGCTACATATTGATAAAAACAAGATTTGTGTTACATCAATATTGAGAGTATGGAGAAGAAACCATAAGTGTTAAAGTCTCATCTTCCATAGAAAGAAATCAAAAGGTAACTACAAAGTGGAAAAAAAAAAAATCAAACTAAAAGCAAGCTTAGAAATGTGGGGGCATACAGCAGTAGAAACAGCTAAGAGCTGGGAGTTCTCAAGAGCCAGAAACTTCGGACAGGGAAGGCAAGAGGCTACTCTTCTTCACTGTCACACTATGAGGCTTATTGGATTTAAAAAAAAAAAAAACTATTAGCATATATTACTTTGCTAAAAATAGAAATTGAATTTACAAAGGAAAAAGTCTCTACTAAGATTACAGGCTACTCCAAATGATAGTTTTGAAAGATGCTAACATTTAATAAATGTCAGTTTTTTGTTTTTATTTTATTTTATTTATTTATTTTTGGTAAAAGAGACTGTATACGTCTATAATCAAAAAGAAGGCACTATCATTTGGGAGGCGGTACGGCAATACATGGAACATAAGTTTTCAAGTTCACTGACATTGTAATGATATTTTTGAGCATCTGTCCTTGTAATATAATTGAAAATAAGAAAAACAAGCTACAGTGCACAAGATGTCTTTGCATTATTATCAACAAAATGAAAAACTGGAAAACATACATATCAAATAAGGGAAATGATTAGCATGTTATTAAATAATTCAATATTGAGTAAGTGACAGAAATGATTACTATAAAGGCCATATAACTTCAAAAAGACTTACAATGCAAATATAATTTTAAAAAGACAAAAATACGGGTACACTACGTAAAAAGCATGTGTACATGTTGACAGGAAGGAAACACAAGAAAAAAAGTGATTTCAGGTGATAAGGAAAATGCATATACTTTATTTTTTAACAAAAAAGAAAGATATTTTTCAATAAAATGATGAATCTCAGCAAATGAATGCTACCAATTAGCTATATAAGATAATGAAAGTGCTCAATGAAAGGACTAATCCTTTGGATTTCTTTAATCATACAGCTGAGGTTTAATTTCTTAAGGAAAGGTATTGAAATTTCTTGATGCTGGTTGTACGAAAGCATTAGGGGACACAAATGCCATTCAAAAGAGTCACATATTTGAATAATTGAGCTTATGCCAATTGTTCAAAGAGGCTGACAGTTTCATAATGCATCAATGTGTCTACTCAAGCATGAAAAGCTCACTTTATTTTCCAGGAAAGATATAATAGCAACAGCACAAAACCATCACCAATTCCATACATTCAGGGACCATTCAGAAATAATACGAGAAATCAAGTCCCTAAGGTACTTAGATCTGCAGTGAATAATAAGTTAGTTTTACGACTGTGGCAACAACAGCATACAAATCCCCACATCCAGTAGAAATCGTAACAGCAGGCAGATTTAAGTTTTGTTCTGCATGTTAAAAGCATCCTCAAAGAGACTGTCATGAACACTACCTTCTTCAACTTGGGAAGCACATACCAGACATCAAACAACCCTATCTGACAGGTTCCCCAAAATGAAAACATTAATTTCTAAATCCTTTCCTCATTGCCCTGATGGGATCTTAATTTATCATCCAAATGCTTTAAAATAACTACTTTCTTATAAGACGGACACAATGCCACTAAGACTTTAAGAAATCCTCAAGTTTTCAACTTCCTCAGATAGTCAGGGGGAAAAAAATCCCAACAAGCTATAAGCCCTTCTGCCTCCTCTTTGACATTAGCCAGGGCACAGGAAGAACAATTCATGTAGCTGTCTTGGCAGGGCACCGCAGCGTGGAGTGATCATGTGACGCAACACACAGACACCATTCTTCAACTATACCATGTTTGATTACAGCACACTGGCCCGCTTTAGAGGACACTGTGTACAATTACATGCAAAGAAACCCAAATTGCCTTGGCTCATTATGCCACACCACAGGCTTCTTACAGCCATCCTCGTTTTTAGTAGATGCAGAGTCTATAATTTGGCTGTACAGCTCATTTCCTTTTCCCATTACCCACTTTTGACAAGGTTCTTTTTCCCCTTCTTTTGGAACAGTGTTAGTGACCCCCTTCTTCTCAGAAAGGGACATTCCTGGGCTGCAGGGGTAGTTCAATTCACAAATCAATCAATGTGATACACCACATTAATAAAAGAAAGGGTAAAAACCATATGATCCTCTCAATAGATGCAGAAAAAGCATCTGACAAAGTACAGCATCCATTCTTGATAAAAACCCTCAACAAAGTAGGGCTAGAGGGAGCGTACCTCAATATCATAAAGGCCAGATATGAAAGACCTACAGCGAATATCATCCTCAATGGGGAAAAACTGAGAGCTTTTCCCCTAAGGTCAGGAACACAAGGATGTCCACTCTTACCACTGTTATTTAACATAGTACTAGAAGTCCTAGCCTCAGCAATCAGACAACAAAAAGAAATAAAAGACATCCAAACTGGCAAAGAAGAAGTCAAACTTTTACTCTTCGCAGACGACATGATACTATATGTAGAAAACCCAAAAGACTCCACCAAAAAATTGCAAGAACTGATACAGGAATTCAAGAAAGTGGCAGGATATAAAATCAATGCACGGAAGTTAGTTGCATTTCTATACACTAACAATGAAGCTGAAAAAAGAGAAATCAAGGAATTGATCCCATTTACAATTGTACCAAAAACCACAAGATACCTAGGAATAAATCTAACCAAAGAGGTAAAGGATCTGTTCTCTGAAAACTATAGATCACTCATGAAAGAAATTGAGGAAGACATAAAGAAGTCGAAAAACATTCCATGCTCATGGATTGGAAGAACAAATATTGTGAAAATGTTTATGCTACCTAAAGCAATCTATACATTCAATGCAATCCCTATCAAAATACCATCAACTTTTTTCAGAGCTGTAATAATCCCAAAATTTGTATGGAACCAGAAAAGACCCCGAATAGCCAAAGGAATGTTGAAAACGAAAAGCAAGGCTGGTGGCATCACAATTCCAGACTTCAAGTTGTATTACAAAGCTGTCATCATCAAGACAGTATGGTACTGGCACAAAAACAGACACATAGATCAATGGAACAGAATAGAGAGCCCAGAAATGGACCCTCAACTCTATGGTCAACTAATCTTTGACAAAGAAGGAAAGAATATCCAATGGAAAAAAAGTCTCTTCAAAAAATGGTGTTGGGAAAACTGGACAGCCACATACAAAGAATGAAACTAGACCATTTCCTTACACCACACACAAAAATAGACCAAAATGGATGAAAGACCTAAATGTGGGACAGGAAACCATCAGAATCCTAGAGGAGAACAGAGGCAACAACCTCTTTGACCTCAGCCGCAGCAACTTCTTCTTAGACACGTCTCCAGAGGCAAGGGAAACAAAAGCAAAAATGAACTATTGGGATTTCATCAAGATAAAAAGCTACTGCACAGCAAAGGAAACAATCAACAAAACTAAAAGGCAACCTACGGAATGGGAGAAGATATTCACAAATGACATATCAGATAAAGGGTTAGTATCCAAAATCTATAAAGAACTTATCAAACCCAATACCACAAAAATAAAAAATCCAGTCCAAGAAATGGGCAGAAGACATGAACAGACATTTCTCCAGAGACATCCAAATGGTCAACAGACACATGAAAAAGCACTCAACATCCCTCGGCATCAGGGAAATACAAATCAAAACTACAATGAGATACCACCTCACACCAGTCAGAATGGCTAAAATTAACAACTCAGGAAATGACAGATGCTGGTGAGGATGTGGAGAAAGGGGAACCCTCTTACGTTTTTGGTAGAAATGCAAACTGGTGCAGCTACTCTGGAAAACAGTATGGAGGTTCCTCAAAAAGTTAAAAATAGAGCTACCTTATGACCCAGCAATTTCACTACCAGGTATTCATCCAGAGGATAGAAACATAGTGATTTGAAGGAGCACATGCACCCAGTGTTGATAGCAGCAACGTCCACAATAGCCCATAAATACATACATATATATATATGAATATTACTCAGCCATCAGAAAGAATGAAATCTTGCCATTTGCAATGATATGGATGGAACTAGAAGGTATTACGCTAAGCGAAATAAGTCAATCAGAGAAAGACGAATACCGTAAGATTTCACTCATATGTGGAATTTAAAAAACAAGACAGATGAACACATGGGAAGGGAAGGAAAAATAAAATAAGATAAAAAGAGAGGGAAGCAAACCATAAGAGACTCTTAACTAGGAAACAAACTGGAAGGGAGGTGGGTGGGGGAATGGAATAATTGGGTGATGGGCATCAAGGAGGGTACTTGATGTACTGAATACTGGGTGTTATAGGCAACTGATGAATCACTAAATTCTACCCCTGAAACTAGTAATACATTGTATGTTAACTAAATTGAATTTAAATAAAAACTTTAAAAAAGAAAAAGAAAGGGACATAAGAGATCTCAGTCCTAAAAGAGCTATATCCTTTAATTACTATATGGCCAAGGATCAGTCAATTGTCCCCCCAATTGCCCAAACTTCTCCTCCTCAGAGTAAAGAAAACATAAATCATTGTTACAGATTCACCTGTAGGAAAATGGCATAAAGAATGTTATTAAACTCCTGAAAAATTGTTTGATTCCAGCTGATTCCAGTTTGACACCAAACTGACTCAAAGATTTCCCTTCCGGATGCATTAGAACCCTTCAACTAAATGGTCACCCCTTTTCATTCTATGTAATTCTCATCACATTCCTACTCCTGTACCCTTTGACCTGAACTGCCTTTTTGGACAACCTCTTTGATAAAGATATGGTAAACCAATGGTTCTAATCTTGAGGTAGAATTAACACTTGTTACAGGATAGAGGTAACCCTTGAACAACACAGATTTGAACTGTATTTTTTTTCAATAAATACAGTACAGCACTATAACTGTATTTTCTCTTCCTTATAATTTTCTTAACATTTTCTCTAGTTTACTTTATTCTAAGAATACAGTATGTAATACATAGAATATACAAAATATGTGTTAATCTATTGTTTATGTTATAGGTAAGGCTTCCTGTCAACAGTAGGCTATTAGTAGTTAAGTTTTGGTGGAGCCAAAAGTTACATGCAGATTTCTGACTGTCCTTGGGAGTGAGGGGCGGCAGCCCTAATCCATTACCACATTGTTCAAGGGTCAACTGTATATCATTTGTGTCATCTGGCAATGTTATTTTCTGTGAGATTTATAAAAAGTGACTGTAATTTTATTACCCAGAAATTCTATTCCTAGGTATATACCTTATTTTTTAAAAAATTCTCACATATATTATTTCAGAATACATAAAAGAATGTGCTTGACAGAATTATTTGTAATTGTCCAAAACTATAAATAACTCAAATACCCATCAATACTAGATCTGAGAGGTATATTCTTATAATGAAATTCTACATAGCAATCAAAATGAAAGCTTAGTCATTATAGGAAGGAATCTTAGAAATAATATTCAGCAAATGAAGCCTTTGCAAAAAAAAATGCATACTATATTATTCCACTTACATAAAGCTGAACACTAAAGAGTGTTGGTCAGAGATGCACACAGAGGTGGTAAAAACTATAAAGAAAAGCAAAGAAGTGATTTCTATGAAATCGGATTAGTGCCTGCCTATAGGTGTAAGGGAGAAAACTGTGACCAGGAAGGGCACATAATGGACTTTTGGAGTCCAAGCAATGTTAAATGTCTTAACCTGAGTGGTAGTTACAAGTACTCATTCTATAATATGTTATAAGCTACATTTACACCTTATGCACTTTGCTATATATTTGTTTAATTTCACAGTAAGAATAGTCTTACTAATCAGGAAGGAAAATACTAGACAATTAGCACCAACGACATCCAATTCTTTAACTCATCATAGTTAATGATAATGAAAAACAATGACATTATACCTGGAGAAGGGGAGAAAGAAAATGACCATAGTGACCAAAAGTAACATCAATAATGATAATGCTACAGCCAAAATGATATATAGCCATCAGCCTCTATTAAGGGATTCTCTGTGCTTGGCAGTAAGCTAAGGGCTTTACAGGGATTACATTCTTTAATCATCTCAACGTTGCCACCATGCTGATACCTATATGTACCAGTTAACTTCTGCTGCATAACAAACCATCGCAAATTCTAAAACAATATTTTTTTTTTTTTTAATTTCTCACATTCTGTAGGTCGGCCGGGCAGAATTCGAAAGTGGCAAAAGAAGAGGCTGCAAGGACTCTTGGGGCCCAGGCCTTGAAATGTGCATGCTGTCATTTTTGCCACATTCAGGGGGTTGGAGAATCAGTCTGTACTGGTAGATGGAAGGAGCAACAAAAATCACATTGAAAAGAGGCAGGGGATGGGAGAAATCTGGTAGGTTAAATGGCCTACCACAAAATGAGCAGGAGCCTCAGGCATGCCACAGAAAAACATACATAAAAACTGGATAGATTATTCTAGACATTTCTATGCTGGATCATAGAGTGATGACTGCTTAAAGAAAGTTTAAACAGAAAAGAGAAAAACATATTGCACAAACTCTGGCCAAGATTTTTGATACATGAGAAAGTTATAAAGGGAAAAGCCCAAGAAATATTCACAGAATAGTGACAGGATCAGTTGTCTGAAGCAGGGAATTCAAATAATCGTATTTCAGGTCTAGGATCTGAATTTGAAAAGTTTTAGCAGACACTCAAAAATGAGAACTACTAATTAAAGAAGCATTAGTATTTTTTTTTTTTTTAGTGTGTTTTGGTAAAGAGCTATGGAATGGGAATGTCCCCAGGTGAATCACTTTGTTCCCTTATTTAAAAAAAAAAGCATCCAATGATTGAAGGGCTCTTTTTAGTTCTAAAAATTATAAGATTGCATTTCAAAATACCTTCAGTGTACCTTAAAAAAAATGAAAATCCTATTAGCACACAATACAATAAGCATGAGGTTAAAAATGCATAAAATTACGGAAAGTAGATTAGTGGTTGCCTAGCAAATAGAGAATGACTGCTAATGGGTTTGGGGTTTCTCTTGGGGTGATGAGAACATTCTAAAAACTAATTGTGGTAATGGCTGCACAACTTGGCATATACTAAAAACCATGGGATCGTGCATGCACTTTAAATGGGTAAGCTGTATGGCATATGAGTCATATCTCAATAAAGATGTCAAACCATGCATAGGATTGGTAGACATCAATGAAGATGGGACCCCTTTTGGCGATAAAAGACTAAGTGAGGGACACCCAGATACCTTACGTAGTTGAATCCCTACAGGTACCAATGAGGCTAAGTTTTTCATCTCCAGTTAACAGATAAGAAAACTGAGGTTTCCGCCCCATTTAGTGGCTTCCCTAGCCCTGCTGCCAGTTAATAACATTCTTTAAGGAAAACTCTAAAACACGATCACAGTGGAGGATCACAGAGTAATAAAATGCTCAGGTAGCTTTGAGCAGTGGCAGTATGGTAGCCAATGAGGTTTACCCAAGGCGCAATTATTGCTAATTAAAATGCTCAGGTAACTAACTGACTAACAAAAAACATTTCGGAAACTATATTTTCATTAGCTAAGTAAAACAAAGTCAGGGGAAGGGGGGAGTTTAGGCTTGGAAAGGGATAAGGAGTTACACAACTGCGCCAATGCTGTATTTCATCTTGATGAATGAGTTGAAAGGGAAAGGAAAGCGCATGCCAACGAAAGCAGCATGTAAGAGCACCTAAATGGTGTTGCTGCCCATTAGATCCAGGCCAAAAGAGTAGACATAAAAGAAAAGTAATCTAGACAGATAAGAAAATGAATCCACTTCTAGAGGATCATGGGCAGGGCGAGGTAACTCCAGATAAAGACTGAGGAAAGGGGAAGGCTGACAAAGACAGGGAAAGCAGTAGACAGAAATCTGAAACAAGTTTATAATATGATACAGCAAAAGAGCATAGAAAGAAAAAAAGGCTTGGTCCAGTTTAGGGGCACTGGGGAAGGTATCACCCAGCACCAGGACAGTCCTGGTGAAATTCAAAAAAGACTAACAACACTGTCTATTTAACTGGCAATTCAATTTTTTTTTTAACCATTTTCAGAGAAACATAGAATGGTATTCAATCGAGAGTCACAAATACTTAAAAATCTGAAACACTGATTCACAAAACTGAAAGCTTCTATCCACGCACTATAACATGGGCCAGGTAACAGATAATAAATACAAAATGAGATAAAGGTTTAACTTCTCAATAAAACTAACCACTTCCTCTATAATCTGAAGCAGGAAGAAATATATTTCCTTGCCCATTTCTTTGTCCAAATAAATGAAACAGATCACAGGAAAAAAATCTCCTGTTTTAAAATATAAATTTTTTTAACTGGTTCACGATTTCAGCAGCACAGATACCCTTTGTGCAACAAAGAAAAGAGTGTGGGCTCTTGTCCTTATGTGACCCTTAAAGGTCACAGGTAAATCAAATTTCAGAGAAGCAACTTAGTTTCCCACTGAGTGCTAGCACGTATTATAATAAAGATGTTTATATTTACTTTGCTTAAAATATTTCTCTTTCCAATTTTTCTGTCTTCTGGGCTCCACTAGTAATTTTGTCTTCTCTCATTTGTTAACATGTTTTCATGTTTTTGAGGTGCTTTCATACATTATCAAGCTATTACCATTAATGAACCCTAACAAAGATATGAATGCCCTAAGGGTACCCCCCAACCCCAACAATTAAAATAGCTCAGGTGTGAATCACCTTGAAAATCATGAAGACAGGAATGTTTTATTTATTGTGCTATGACCAGAAGAGTAGATAAGGCTGACAGTGGTATTTGCAATGGTTTAGAGAAGGAAAACTTTTATCAAAATGAAGATGAATTAGGTGCTTGCTTCAGCAGCACATATACTAAAAGTAGCATAAATTAGAACAGCATTACTTTACTGAGAACCTGAGTGAAGGGACAAACCAAGGACATGGAAGGACAGGCTGATGGCACAGATGGAGACTTGACAAGACTTGGATTGAGCAGGACTGGCACAGCACAGAGAAGGGTCAAATATGACAAAGTGGAGAAAAAGGATCAACCTGGAACACTACAGGGGAAGGATTAAACACAGGATGGTAAATTCAAGCAATGAACTATTATATGGCCATTAAAAATCTTGTTTCTCTATGGACTATAACAAAATAAAAAGCTTCTGCACAGCAAAGGAAATCAACAAAACAAAAAGGCAACCTACTGAATGGGAGAAGATGTTTGCAAAGATGTATCCAATAAAGAGCTGATATCCAAAATATATAAAGAACTTATATAACTCAACACTAAAAAATCTGATTGAAAAGTGGACAGAGGACCTGCATAGACATTTTTCCGAAAAAGACATCCAGGTGGCCAACAGTCACATGAGAAGATGCTCAACATCACTAATCATCAAAACCACAATGAGATATCACCCCACACAAAGTCAGAATGGCTAGTATCAAGAACACAAGAAACAACAAGTGTTGGCGAGGATGTGGGAAAAAACGAACCCTTGTGCACCTCTGGTGGGAATGTAAATTGCTGCAGCCACCCCATGGAAGTTCCTCAAAAAATTAAAAATAGAAATGCCATATGATGCAGTAATCCCACTATTGGGTATTTACCCAAAGAAAATGAAAACACTAATTTAAAAAAAATATATGTACCCCTATGTTTGTTTATTGCAGCATTATTTATAATAGCGAAGGTATGGAAGCAACCTGAGTGTCTACTGGTAGACAAATGGATAAAGAAGATGTCACACACACACACACACACACACACACACACACACACACAAATGAAGATTACTCAGCCACAAAAAAGAATGAGATCTTGTCATTTACAACAACATGGATGGACCTAGAGGGTATTATGATAAGTGAAGTAAGTCAGAGAAAGACAATTACCATATGATTTCACTTACATGTGGAATCTAAAAAACAAAACAAACAACAACATCAACAAAAAAAACCAGACTTTTATATACAGAGAACAAACTGGTGGTTGCCAGAGGGGAGGTAGGTAGGGGCAGGGTGAAATTATATAAAGGAATTCAGAGGTACAAACTTCCAGTTATAAAATAAGTAAGTCACAAGGATGAAAAGCACAGCATAGGGAATCGAGTCAAAAATATTGTAATAATGTTGTATAGTTACAGATGGTGACTACATTTATTACAATGAGCACTGACTAATGCACAGAACTGTCAAATCAGTATGTTATACACCTGAAACTATAACACTGTATGTTAATTATACTTCAATAAAAAATGTAAAAGTCATGTGTCTAAGGAATATTTAATAATACAAATATATGTGTTCTAGGGTTATCAAAAAAGAATTTAAAATTGTATGTATGGCATAATCCCTATTTTGCTTGTATTATAATAGGAATTTTAGGGAAAAATTTTTTTTCTTTATTTATTTTTTTATAATTTAAACTCTAGATACTTAACATAACTGGGGAATATTGGTTTCTGGGGAAAAATTAAATTGTTTCAATATTGGTTGAATAAGCAACTTCGTTTCATTATTGGTTTCTGGGGGAAAATTACCTTAAAAAGGTACATCTTCTGGAATAAAAAAGAACTTAAACTCAATGATTTAGGATCATTCAACCTTAGGGTGTTGATGTTTTGTATCACAGAAAGCCAAAGAGTCTATTTATCTGAACGAAGAGTTGTTTTTCCTTCAAACTTGAACCAACTGTATCTTCAAGCAAAACTTGAGACCAGTTTACATACCAAAAAAGTTCTTCCAAAAGAAGTCAAAGAAATATTCAATTAAGTTTTATTAAAAGGGGTCTTATATTTTGGCACAGGATATTCAGTAAGGTTGAATTTTTCATATATCGTACTCAGGAAAGCATTACATGACTCAAATGTAATACAATGTGTTTAGTGGATGTTCTGTGTTGGATTCGAGACAGTTTATCCAAGCTAACAGCATTAATACGCACCACATGTATATGTAATGTGCCTCGTTTATGCAGTTTTGAAGCAGAGAAAAAGATGTTCAAACAAGATGTAGTCCTTACTCTCAAGGGATATCCAGAAGCTGACACAAAACCAGTGGATTAGTTAAACTACAAGGGAGAAAAAGTGAAAATCATAATAAATGAGGCACAAAATGCTATGAAATGATCATAAATGCCTCTTGTCATAAACTACATGTTATGCTCCTTCAGGTTAAATTTTAAAAGGTCAATTAGGCCTTTTTATGGTCAGTCACGCCATACCAATAAGATCAAAGATTCCTATGAATCAGATTCCTATGAAAGGTTCCTATGAATCCATTCATAAGAATGGATTATTCAGGTAAATGTTGGGAATATTGTTTCTGAATTTTCCCAGGACATACACCAACGTGTGGATCAACAAGCAGTTCTGAAGTAACAGGCTCAGCTAAGAAAAAAGATGGGCAACACTGATGCGCCCTTGTCTTGGAAGCATAGAATATCTTGGACTGCCCATGAGTTAATGTTTCTCATCTCCTGAAATAATAAATGGATATCCTCCCCAGCCAAGATTTGATCTTTCCAGATAGCAAGAAAGAAATGGAGGAATTCAGTTACTGACACAGTATTTCAAAAATGAATCTGAATTACCAGAGTACGATCATTCAAGAATGGCCCATAATCTTCTAAGGCAACATTTAACAGCACTTTTAGCATACAGTAATTATAAGTAAAGGGGAAAAAGAGAAAAAGTGTGTCTCTTATTCTCTGTAATGCTCAAGATGACCAAACTGTTTTAAACCACTATCAAGAGACCTTGAAGGGTTGGGGGAAGGATCTCACTAACCACTTAGTACATATGGCATTTTGGCATGCTGCAGCCACGAACCTGTCTCTAACCAACTGCTGCATGGCTTAAGTGGGAGTCCTGCAGTGGTAATCATGATGTTACTATATTTATTTAGGAGAGTTAGTTTCAAGGAATTGCCAAGGTACTTTTCCAAAAGAGGCGGGAGTGCATCACCAAGCAGTAGAATACAGCAAACACTAAAAGAACTAATAACCCAAGCATCAGATGCATACCTACTGAAGTCTCACATGACTCCGAACAATTTAAATGTGCAACCTGATCTCTTCATAGGCTAAGAAGTCCCTGTTAGGCCCTAACCAGATTTCAGGCATTTAGAAACATCATGATCATTGCAGAATTTAATCGTGGAAAAAGGCTTAACTTGCCCTAAAACATTGTCTACATAGTCTAAATACATGTGAGCTACAACACACATTTTGGCATTTCCAGAATCACATTTTAAGATTAAAATTGTGTGATTAAGTAATTTTAGTAGCAGTGTCCCTCCACCTAAACATGTTTGCATTCCAAAGTGTTTATAGCTCCTCTAAGAGCAGTCTTGCATCTTCAAAATAAGTCCTCTCTCTGATTTAAATTTCTCACACATTCTAAATTCACACTGTTTCCTACTGGCTGACCAAAACAGTTGTGAAAAGCAAGATGGAAAAAACTGAGAGTAGACTCCCTAGCAACTCGCAAACAGCTGTGCAAAAACAAAACAGAGCTCATGCTGATTCCCACATTTTAGCCCCACAAACTGAACTAAATATTAAATTCTAGTATTAATCCAGATGAAGAACCACAAACACGAGGCCTAATTTTGAAAACTTTCTGAATTGCCCTACTGTTTAAGGAACAAGAGAAACCATAGTGTCCAACTGATTCTGCTCAACTCCCATGGTCTGCAGTTACATCTGACTAAATGCTGAAGTCTAACAAGTCTACTTTCTTTGTGACGAGGAAAGGCAAAGCTCTCTCACAGCCACATCTCTAAGCTGCTCTTTCTGACGTTCTTCAAATTTTGTTTTTACTGCTTACCAGCAAACTTAGGTAAGAGGCCAAGCTGACATTCCTAGTGCTCATTTAATGTAAGAATATACATCTCATTAAAAAAAAAGAATGTACCGTAATGCTAGATGGTGGCCTGTAGGCCACACGAGGAACCACTCCGCTCACTAACCACAGCATCCGTCTAAGGACATGGCTCTTTCATTGTGACGAAGCTCTTCAAAAAAGTTCTGGCAGCGTGCTTGTATTGCTGACCAGCTGGTTCCTCGGGATAAAGACTACAAACCAAGTACTTATTCATTCAGTACATCATCACCTCAAGAGTTCTCAGAGCCTGGAAATCTTTTTATGACATGAGAACATTTGAGAAACTTTAAGAAAAAGGAAATGTAGGAATCCTAAAAGAAATGAATGAATCCCAAAATAAAGTAAGAGACACAACAGCTTTCCTTCAGTGTCTGGACTTCCAGGAAATAAGCAACAGCTCCCAAGTGTCCAGACAAAATGGCTTGAACCAGGCTCCATACAATGTTCTGAGGTATTTCTGTGTTCCCGAACTTCTGTGCTACTGTCCCAGCCTCCTGCTCCCAGCTGAATCGAGCTTTCTACCCACATATCTATAACTCATTTATCCGTGTGGTGGCTCACTCTACCATATCATCGGCACCAATGGGGGCTGGCCCTGACCCGGTACCACCACCTCCTTTTCTCCCTGGAAAGCACCTTCCATACCCTGGCAATCCTGAGGGATGACTCATCAAGGACTTCTTTGAAGAAAGAACATCTCCTATGCACGGGTTAAAGCAATTTAAAATTAAAATGCTACATTATGAGAGCAGACTTGGAAAAGTCTAATTTCAAAAACTTTCCAACACTTTACTTTTTACAAAAGTAGCTCTCAAATAATAAGAAATGCTTCCAATGTGCCAGGTACTAGTCTAGGGATTCTGCATACATAATGTCACTTAATCCTTTAACTCTGAGCCAGGTAACCACTTTAATTTCACAAATAATGAAACTGGAGCACAGAGAGTTTACATCCCTGGACTCAGTTTACACAGGTGTGTCCACCTGTCTATTGTAAACAGTAGGGCAAAGAATCCAAGGTCTGTAATCCCAATTCCCTAATTTACTGGCTGGCTGCGTGAGCTCAAATGAGTTGCTTCACCTCTCCATGCCTCGGCTTCCTCATCTGTAAAAGGGGGTAATAACAGCATCTATCTCTCACAGAACTGTAGTGATAATTATATGAGTGAATTCAGGTAAAGTGTTTAGAGCAGTGCCTGGCATGCAAGAAATGCTTCATAAATGTAAGCTGTAACTACTCCTACACCACCACATAACACAGCCTCCTATATATCCAAGTTAGTAAGACTCTTCAAATGTAAGACATTTAGATCCAGTTATAAGTCCTGCTGCCCCTGGAGTATACTGTTAGGATGGAGCTCAATGCTGAACAAGAATCATGCCAATACAAGACTTTTTAGACTTCTTTCTTTTTAGACTTTTAAGACTCCTTTCGTTTTCGAAAGCAGAGAAGGACCAAAAACAAAAAGTCATTATACACATAAATCAATAGATGGCTGGGGCAAAAGCTTAAAGCGCCTCAAGAAGAGACCTTAAGTACTAGCTAGCAAGTCAAGTAACCCACATTCTACCAAGTACTCAAGCTACTATCCAAGCACAGAAAGTAAATTCAAAACAACTGTTTCATCAAATCATTCATCATAATCAAATCATTAAAAACAAAATAAAGCAAAAAAAGTAAACTGAAAGTTACACGAAAGGGTTGTATGGATTTGGAGGGAGCTCAGTAACCCAGAGCGTGCAAAGCAAGTCAAGACTTAAGAGTGGGTCTGACCTGGGCACAAATGGAACACAGGGTGGGAGGGGAGGGCTGGGATGCCTGACCACCAGTAAGGGCTGTGTGCACTGGGGAGACTGGGAGACCTCTGGGCAGCCCACAGCTCAGCAGCTCAGCTAGGCAGCTCTCCCAGCTCTCCCGGGTGATAGCCTGCCTGCCTGGCTCAGCACCGCATGGGGCTGCCCTGAGGCAGGACTCCTCTAGTCCCAGCCCTGTGCAAGATGGCACAGGGACTCAACTAGATCCCTGGGCTCCCCTCCAGTGCCAACAGTCTTTGATTATAACTATGAAAAAAGATGGAAGAAAAGCAGGTGACACAAATTACCCATGTTCCTTTTCCTTGGCCTTTAAACGGAGAGCTTCCAACTCTCAAATGCATTATCCAAACAAGTCATTTGTAGGTCACAGAGGGAAACTAGGAATGCACACCTGTGTGCATAGAAACAACATTACATGTCATGATTAAGTCTTCAAGTGAGCCTGTAAGCCCACTCGACCCATACCAGTATAAACGTGTCTTCTCAAAAGTTTCCAAAGGCTGTCCACTAGTTCCAGAACAAAGTACAAAGTCCTTCTTAATTTCCTCTTCAGAGAGCCCTTAACCTGGGCATATTCTATACTATCCATCATCAAAGTTTCTGTAGGTTTTGACAACTTGTAAAGTGCCTTCTTCTGCGTCATGCCACTGGAAGAACCAGCCAGTGAGCAATCAGTCATTACAAATTGAACTTTAGCAAGGCAACACACAGCACATGAGGCCGCACCTGCACCCAGCCTCTCTGGCTGAGAGTCAAGTGTCCTGTTCGGTTTACCCTCTGCCCCACAACTGCCCCCGTGGTCGTTCTAAGGTCAGTTCCCACACCCACAGATCCGTGCACCCCATCCTCTAGCCCCAGTGACTCACTTGCTATGCATCAGGCCTTTACTGTTCCAAACACCCTTTTCTGGCTATCAACATCTTACTCATCCTTAAAATGCTACACCCTCTCGGAAGCCTTTCTACCCAATCACCTGGGCAAAATTAAAACCGTTCCTCCAAAGCATTCTGTCTGTGCTCCCCCAGTAGATGAATAAGCCCCTGGGGTAATAAACCACATCATACACACCACTGTGTCCCTCAGAACACCTACCGTGGTTTTGCTACACAATAAATATTCAACGTATGGTTGTCCAGTGAAGTGGCCTAACACTATTTTGGCTGTTTTTTATTAAAATATTTACTAGAAAATGAATGCTAATTCTAATTCAGGATATTTAGAGCCTATCTATGCTCTGTAAGCAACAGCCCCACACCCACAACCGCGAGTCACAAAAGCAGCGGGGGAAGGGAGCGGCTTTTGTGTGAGAATGGAGAGAACCAAACCCTCCAAATTTTAAGAATTACTGGAGCAATTGTTAAGCATATGGATTCCTAGGCCCCACCTCAGACCTGTCCATGCATCATCTTCAGGAGGAAGGGCTTGGGGATCTGATAGTTTAACAAGTGCTCCCAGTTAATGTTTTGATCAAGCAAGTTTTGGAAACGCTGGCTTTGACTACTGGGTCTCAACCCTGGCTGCATATTAGAACCACCAAAGTATACCTTGTCTGAGATAGGGTCAGGGTTAAACCATGCATTCATTACAGGGATGACACAGTCCTCAAGAGGCTGACAGTTAATGGTGGGGTATTTAAAAAGTCTTACCTATTACAATGGTCTGTGGTTCATAGTACATCTGTGGTATTAAAATTTCATGATGGAAGGTGCAATTAGGCAAAATATGTCTAAAGAAGCTCCTGTGCAGGTCAGGGGAGGAGGCAAAAGAGTGATAAAGAAAATAAGGTTGAGAAACACTGACTTAAAGTGATGAAAACTGAACAACTCTTGAAATGTGCATAAAGCAAGATTTCCCCTTTGCCTCACATATTTGTCCTACAGTTGCTCTGAATTAAAGATTTGTTAACTGGGGGGCAAATCATGATATGGGCTTGAATGTGGGAGCCTGACTATATATGAGCACCTTCAGAACAGTGCACCTCATCAAATACAAGCTTTTAGTATATCACCCATGGCAACTGTTGAGAGTTCTTTATTCTCCTTTTTCGGGTCTCGGGCCAGGGTGTGGTGGGACATCCCTTCTCATTTCAAGCTGGCTTGCAAGGACGGGAGCTCCCCTACCATAAATATAAATCAAAATGAGGCTCTAGGCTGGAAGACGGTGTGGCCTCTTTAGGTTTAAATTTAAAAAGCCAGATGCAAGTCACAAGTGGGCCCTTCCCAAGGCACAAACTGGCCAGGTGTGGTGCTCAGGAGACCAAAAGAGAGATGGATGTGTAACCCAGATGGGATCCGAGGATCACGCCTGAGCAAGCACACATGTGCACATGCAGCCGAGTGTTGGCGGGAGGGGGTTGCAGCCCCAGATGGAAAGAACAGTCATCACGGACAAGCAAGGAGGAGAAAGGCAACTGTGATCACGCCCTTCCCCTGCTTGAAACACCCCTCCGGACAGTTAGCCAGTAAGTTACTCAAAGGGGTAGAAGCCAGCAATAAGCAGAGAAAGAGAGTGGAAGAACGCAAGCAATAAAAAAGTATATGCCATAAGAAATCACAAAGTAGATCAACAGAATATTAAAAAAAAAAAATCCTAGTTTTAGAATAGCTTAAAGGTGATGCAGTTCATGGTCCTAAAAGCTGGGCCATCTCCTGTCCTCCACTTGCCCCCGCAAACCAGTTCTTAGTCTACTGCATAAGCCTCAGATTCCTGGACTCCACCCTCAGGGAGTCTGAGCCCACGCTGGGGCTGATGCACACTGGTTTATAAAGTTCCCCAGGTGATTCTGCTGAGCAGCCAAGCTCTGGAAACATGGTTCTAGACCTGCTTTTATAAACAATGAACCCAGCTCCCTTCCTCTTCATAAAGGTGTTCCATCCCCCCACTGACTGCTGCTCCATTTCTGAGTGCTCAGTACAACTTCTAATGTTATTTGGCCAAAAAATTCTTTGTTTCTGAAGCCACTATGAACTTACCCTGTTTCTATACCTCCAGGGACAGAAAGCATACCTATAATGTTTATAAGACTCCCTATTTTCCACACCAATGACTTGTCCGCCAATTCCCAGTGTTAATTTTCAAAACAATGGCAGTAGAGAGAGCTCACTGAACAGCAGAGGTTGAGACTACCATGGCATCCAGGCTCCGCAGCCTAAGAGGACTGACTGGCTGCCCAAATTAGCAGGCTCCTATGTAAGTACACTTTTAAGGCAAGGCAGCCAAATTTTAGAACCTGGTCACTTTTCAAACATTTCTTCTTCCATGTAGACCCATGAAACTCTACATCCAAAGTGCATTCCTCCCCCATGATATATTCAAGATTTGGAACCTACTACCATCATGTAGTGTTCCTAAAAATCACACAAACCAAAAGTCTTAAAGAAAACTTCATGCACCTTCTCCATATATGGTTGCCAGGCAAAAGGGAGAACTTCCCAGGATACCAGAACATGCTCAGTACAGAGTCACCAGAACAGCAAGGCTAGTGGCAAGAGCTGGTCACAACCCATGAAGAGCTGAAAGTGGGTCAGGAGAGAAGATGTGCAGGGAATGTCAAATGGCCTCTGAATATTTGAAGGCTTGTCACATGGTCAAAGGATGAGACTTGCTTGGTATGGTCCAGGAGCAGGAAACTAAAGGAAGAAAAATGTCCCTCTATAAATTGAACTAAAATATGACAGGGTCCTCCGGGAATACAGTGAACCCTCGGTGCAAGCACAGGCCAGATGACTACTTTGTATGGTTTTACGAAGGAAACTGATGAATCAGACAGATGGTTGATCTAGAAAGTGCCTTCTTGACCCTAAGATTCTACAAGCACCATTTCCCTACATATTCTCCTCCTCCCACTCAAAATTTACCAAGGTTCTTAGATAACAGCCTGTGATACGCACTTTAGCCTAAAATTAACCAGCACCAAGTACAGTATTTGCAAGAAGCAGCAAAGCAATCTACAGGTTATCTGGGGTCAGAAGACAGCATCCAAAATTCAAGTTAGAACATGATGTCACATCCCCTGGAGAATTAGAAGAAAAAGAGGAAACACTGACCAAGTCAGGTAGCAAAAAATCAGCACTACTTTTCTTGAATACTGACTGGGGGGAGAAAAGAGTGTGGCAAGACAGTATCATCGACTTGGCTTTTTCATGAGGATATATCCTGCAATATATTCTTTATGAAAGGATTCACGTCCTTCCTTGTGAGTTATAAAGAACTTTTAAATATGGAATTTTAATGGATTCTTATCAATATTTTCCATGCTAATAGAAGTTCCTTGTTCTATTTTTAAATTTAAAAAATAAGCCTCCTAGATGAGAACATTGTGAGTTGGAGAGACATGTCTGAGGGAAGCACCATTGATGCCTCAGAGAACAAATGACCATTGCTTTAACTCTGATCCCAGTGAGGATCAGAGAAGATGGAGAATCCGGGAAACCGTAAAAGCTTAAACTTGGGAGATGCATCCTAGCATCCAATCTATTTTTGTGTCTTTGTGATGGCTGAGCTGGAAGAGCCAGAGGATGCATCATACAACAGGGTTTGCTCAAACACCCCTTCTAGTACCTGAAAGGCTCACCCCCTAACTGTGCTCAGCCTTCCCTACAGATGGGAACGAGTTCACACCTCCTTGGAATACACATGTGGGTTAAATGTCTGCAAGAACAAGACGTCACAGAGAATGAATTCTCCATGAAGCCATTCTTCCCTTGCATTATGAAGAAGTATATGCGACCAGAACCGAGAATGGAAAAAAATGGAATGAGAGAGCATTCTGTTACAGTCAATGAGATCTCAACACTTTGCCAGCAACAAGGAGGAGGCCATTTGTCTGATAATTCTGGGTGAACCACAATCAAAACATGAACCAACTGCTCCCCCGTCCATGGATCTAGCAGGACCTGGCTACCAGCCCGGCAACCATACAAGCGCTGAAAACTTGCCCATCCTGGCGACCTTTAGGAAGACATGCTTTCACTGCTCAAAGTCACTTACTTATGAGGATGATGGAAATGCCAACAACATTCCTGACTACAGAAAGACTGATGGAATAAACCTCATCTTATTTTGCCCTGACCTCTTCCATTCCAAGGGTGTACTCGAATGAGTGGGCTTTCTCTGGCTTTTTGTGGGCCTTTATTTTAGTGTTGCCTATCTGTTTGAACACTCAAGAGGCAAGTTTTAACCACATTCTTTGGTCTCTCTCTGGCATCTGAGCCTTTGCTATTACTGTATCCTCCCCAACTCCTCTGCAATTTTCCTCCCTCGATTGCTATGTTCTTCTTGTCAAGGATCTGTACTCCTTACTGGCCACCTGACATTTTAACAGGGGATGAGCTATTCTTACAGGACCCAGAAACATACAGCTGGGGTAGGAACAAAGAGAAAGTGGTATTTCAATTCATGACAAGTGCAGTAATTATATTTCCTGTAACAAATTTATTTCAAAATAATCACTGACAAAGCCTAAACACTTCTGACTGGCCCCATTCAAAAGAGGGGGGGAGAACAATCTCATACCATATGTACATTTTTTTAATTTTTAAAAAAGCCTACCATTAGAAAACAAAGCATTAACCTTGACGTGTTTCCAAAGTCAGGATTTTATTTATTTATTTGACAGAGAGAGACACAGCGAGAGAGGGAACACAAGCAAGGGGAGTGGGGAGGGAGAAGCAGGCTTCCTGCTGAGCAGAGAGCCCGACGCAAGGCTCGATCCCAGGACCATGGATCATGACCTGAGCCAAAGGCAGACACTCAACGACTGAGCCACCCAGGAATGCAGCATTAATAACATGGGCCAGAGCAGTTAACCGGAAAAAAAAAAAGCCTCCTTCCCAGCCACCTTTAGTAGGGCAAGAATCTACACAGAATCTGAATCTGGGAAAGGCTACCAAGGCACAATAACCCAAGAAGGAGTAAAGAGAACGTATTAAAAAGGGAAAAGCAAGCGATTACTTCTCAGATTAGTCATCAAGACCATCCAATATTCTCAGAGTAGACGAGGATACAAAATGGAACAGCAGCACCATCATAAATCGTGTGGACCTCAAAGTGCAGTGGGGGGCTCTCAGTGATGGGCACAACGGAGGCTGTGAGTCAGGAGACTCAGCCTTTAGGCACAGGAAGCACAGGGCTGAGGGTCCAGGATACTTGGAGGGGTGTTCAAAAATGCTTTAATTTCTTTGAAGGCCAAAAGAAAAAAAAAAAAAGAATATAGTAACAATGAATCCAGCCTGAATTTTATTTGTCTATCACAGTCACAAAATATGACCAGGAATGATTTTATGGAGGGAGGGGCGCTCGAAGCCAAAGTGCCTATGTCAGGGCCCAGGAGAGTTGTATTCGGCTCTGTCTGTAGAGAAAAAGCACATGCTAGCGAATTTCTCAGGGTCCAAGGCAGGCACGTGAGAATCTACAATCTCCAAATGAGCCACAGCATTAACACAAATGATTTTCCACAGTGAGAGCTAAACAGTGAACTCTAACTATTACAGCACACACAAAGTAAAAGGAAAAAACAAAACAAAAAAAACTTTTGCTTTCAGTTGTTCAAAGAAAGCTTGGTGCAAGTGACAGATTCTTAAGTGTTCTCTAAACACTGTTGCCTTGTTCTTTTCTCCCCTGGTCATATCTACTTCACTTTGGAATTGTCTTCTTAGCAAACTGTGGTTTTACTCTACGTACACTTCAATGTCTTGCCCCTTTTTTGTATAATATTATATCATGAGTAATTTCCTAAGTCCTTCAATGGAGCATCTGGAATGCACCAAGGTCTGCAGTTAACACCTCTTATGGTGTCCTGGACAAAATGGAGAGTCATGGCCAAAGGATAAAATGGAGGGACTCAAAGCCAGTTGAGCAATCAAAGTCAACTCAAAGCATGCTGACCAGTGGGCTCATTAGCTACCTGTTGGCCCAACTAAAGGGGTATAACCCAGGGCTTCACACTATTCAGTGTTTTAACTGATGAATTTAAGACACTGATATTCATCAGCAGTGTGCTGACTATGTGCAAAACTGTACTACATGCTTTAGACACATGGACTCACCTTATCCTCATAAAAAGCTTGTGAGACAAAGGTTTTCCCTTTTTTTTTTTTTTAAGATTTTATTTATTCATAAGAGACAGAGACACAGAGAGAGGCAGAGGGAGAAGCAGGCTCCCCGCTGAGCCTGATGCGGGACTCGATCTCAGGACCCTGGGATCATGACCTGAGCCGAAGGCAGACGCTTAACCATCTGAACCACCCAGGCACCCAAAGATTTTCCCATTTTATAACAAGGGAAGAGTATAGGGATGGAAGTTCAAAGACGTTGAGCGGTCTGCTGAAGGTCAAAACTAACAAACAGCAGAACAGAAGACTAAATTCCGTCTCCAGCTCCTACCTTCTTTCCATTTGATGGCACTTTTATTCCATTTTCAGGGTTCCTGAAACTAGTCAGTAAGTTGTATAAAAATCAGATGGAAAAGGATCTCTTTAAAGGCAGTTATCATAGAGCTAATGTGGTAATCTAATGAGATTAAATTTAGCCCTGAGAAATGCAGTCTTACAACTGGATCCAAGGAAACTAAAATTCTGTACAGAATAATGGAGACTTGACCCAAAAGCTGCATGTACAAACAAAACCTGGGGATGGCTTTCCCTAGAAAGCTCAGTGTGAGTCTAAGAGTTGTATACCCAAAGGTATACACACTAATTAAACTATAAGTTCACTATGAATCCAATAGTTACATATGCATTTATATGCTTTAGGACTGCATTCATAAAAGTATTATGTCCAGACTGAAGGAAATGACAGTTTTTTGCCCTGGCTGGTGTATCTCATCTGGGATATCACATTTTTAAAAAGTTTTGGCGAAAAATAACATCTCTATAAAAGCATAACCAGGCAAAATAAATGGACTGGAAAACTGTAATTGAATATGAGACTAGATGGAAGTGGGGGTAGGGTTGATTCAAGGACAGAAGGACGGTGCCATACATTCCTTCAAACACACAGAGCCCCCACTGCCCTCACCCTTCCGTCTGACTTGACATTTCTTTGGTCCACAGAGTGGAGGTTTTGCACTCCTTTATAGACGCATGAGCAGATAAGGTACTAGACTCAATCCAAGACTAAAAAACTGAGGATTCTGCTAATAGCAATTTAGACTTCTCCCCCCGAGCTTACTTCGTAACCACTGGAGTCATCGTTTAGGCACTTCTGTAAAGAGAGGGCAGGGACGCTATTTCTTCAAGTACTTTCCAAGTCCCCACTGAATGACATCCACCTCCCACTCCTTCCTGCCAGAAGCATGAATCCGGGAAAGGATAAGAAGATCAACGTGACTGGCAACAAAGAGATGTGCTGAGACGTAAACCAGGAAAAGATATCTGAACATCAGTTCTCCAAACTGCCTTGGCCTTATTAACCCTCATCATCCCAGCACTTCCACTGAACTCACTTTTCTGGCACAACACGCCAGTCACCGTCTGGCTCTTGACTGTCTCTGTCTTCCCACAGCTCTCAGCAATTCTTTCCTCTGATCTTCCCGGGCTTTAACCCAGCCTCTGATCATTCCCCACGCGGGTCACCGCTGCCTCTTCTCCAGCCTCTCTGCCCGCTAACTGGAGTTAGTCCTCCCCAGCACTGCTCGCTCCTCCTGGCAGGGTCGGCGCTCTCCCCGACGGCTTCAAACCTCACACCCACGGGCTGCACAAAGCCTTTAGCTGCCCTAACGTGAGTTCCGATGCTCTGCCTCGGGTGACTCAGACCTCAGAAGATAAAAACATTTATGAAATAAGATAAGTGAGGATTGAACTACCCAATGCCACTTCCTAGAAGTGAAAAGCAAGTGGATACGGCAAATCACTTGATGACCATGATGCCAACTCCACCAGGAAAGATTCAAGGGCATATTCAAAAAAGAAGAAGGAATTTAGAAAGTGTTTTTGACTTGATTCCTCCCTTCTCTATCTTTCCCAGGCTCATCACATCACACATAAACATGCAGACACATGGTCACTTACAGTGTATCACTGTTCTGTAAAAAGAGATACTGTACAAAACAATGTATCGAGAAAGGTTCCTCCATGACAACTAAAGAATAACCTCATCTTTGTAAGGATTGTACCACAGTCATGGCTTGTATGCATCATGATTTACTCAACCATTTCCCTGACAGCATTCATTTTATTCACTTTTCCTTCCCCACCCCATTCCTCGTTCATTTGTTTTGTTTGTTCTTCTTTTGCCACCACAAGAATGCATTAATAAAAATCCTTCCATATATATCTTGACACACTGGTATTTCTATTTTTAAAACAGAATGCCAGAACTGGAATTGCTGGGCTTGATTTTTCAATTTTAAAAGATATTGCTCAAATGGCTTCCAAAAGGACCATTTCACTCACATATCCACTATTGCCCTACATCCCAGAGTCAGGTTTTTAAAAGATAATTTGTATTAATGCTTGCATATCCACAGACTATCTCTGGAAAGATACAAAGTAACAGAAAAGCAGCTTTCTGGTCCCAAGAGAAGCGCAGGCCTGGGAAACAGGGAAGGGACACCCACTTTCCGCTACACACACTTTTTGCACTGGCTGAATATTTTACCATGTCCGTATATTACAGCTTCAAGATATAAAAGGCTCTTTAAAATATTAGTAGACATTTCAAAGAAGATAAGCATTGACCTTACAGTATTGACTCTATGCAACTAAATGTTGTGAAGTTAAAATACGTGGAATTTGGTTTAAATGATTCTTTTTGAGTACCCACGTTACTCTAGATTTTAGGGATATAAAAATTACAGCAGCCCCTTCCCCCGAGGAGCTCAGAGTCCAGTAAAGAAAAAGACCTGCGTGAGGTATCCTCAATGCCAGGTGGCAGCTAAGATGCTCGGCGTGAAAGATACCTTTAGGTTTGCTTGGGAGCCAGGCACTGGCATGCAGATGAGGCGTTTAGACAATCACCACCTCTGGTTTACGAGGGACTTTTTTCTTCTGCCTCTTTAAACATTTCTGTATTTGTCAAGGTTTCAAAATGGGCATCAATATCACTCCCACAGTCAGGGCCAAAAAAAAAAAACAAAGAAAAACTATTCCCTCCAAAAATCAATTGCCAGTATCAAAAATACCAACCCAGATGAATTTTTTTAGCTTAAAAGTTTAAGCACTAATTAAAATCCTGGCTATCTCTTTTTATCTTAACTAAAGTGCTATCATGTTTTTAAAGGGGAAGACAGCTGGATAGAGGGCGTTCAGGCTGTTTTGGATTGTCCGGCACATGAAAAGCATTCACACGAAGTAATGGAGGAATCAGAAAAAAGAGGTGTGACTGTGTCCCTTATCCCTCCCTCTAGTCCACATGAGCTTATTTACAAAGAAAATATTTAGTTTAACAAAGTTTCCTGGAAAATATTTAAAATCTTGAAAACATTTAAAAATCTTATCCTTGGGAATAAGGAACTGTAATATGCTATTTATATATTCTACTGTATTAAAGCAATATTCAAAAGCATTAACTACAAGTTTAGCATTATTTTGATTTTGGTAACTCAAAAAGAACATAAAAAGGCTTTTCACAGATTTCTATAGTCACTAGGCACTTAGAATTTCCATCTCCAATTTCTCTTTCCCCATGTGTTTGTTTTTATAAGATTCAAGGGCCTGCAGGGAGAGAGATCATGGGAATCAATTCCTAAAACACATCTATATATTCTGCCAGGTAACAAACACAGAAGCATTACTGTATAATAAGAACACAGACCTAACATCTATTTTGCAGTCCAAGGCTAAATTATCCCGAATATAATTACCAAGCCAAGAAGAGGAAACATACCAAACAAGAAAAAAAAATGTGCCCTTTGGTACCATGCTCACCATAATTTGTATGCTAAAAATATCTAATAGCCCAGCGTCAAAGGCATTGAAGATTAAAGCCTCTTTTACTTTAAAACTGCTTCGAAACTAGAATTACATTAGACACACCTTCATGCATTTGCCAAAAGAGCTCACGTTATAAAGGCAGAACTTTCAATTAAAATTTTAAATGATTAGCAAGAGAAGAATGCAGCGGTGTTCCACTTCAAAAGTTACAAAGGGGAGATGAAAACGAAAAGCAGCAACATGCTTGGGTACTCGTTAAACCTGCTTAGATCCTGGATGCAGGAAGTGTTTTGTGGGCCAAAACCGAGGCATTATTTTTCAGTGCTAGCATTAAAAACAAATAAAAATAAAACATTTTGTAAAAACTGGACTGCCTGTCTTCCAGGAGGATCAAGATGATGTTGGCCAAGATGAAACGCTTCACGGGGACCAAAGACTGTTCCCAGGGAGCCCCGTCTTCATGTTCCTGTGGTCACAGGAGGAACGGAATTTAACCTAGATTTGTCCACTGAAAACTGACGCCTTAATTTCCCTGTAGGTGGAAGAAGCAGAGGCCAATTTTATAGTCTGGAGAGTCCCTGGGCCTTGGCAGGGCAGGTCTATAGACAACTGACACCACATTTCATTGACCTCAGAGCTAGGCCTCAGAGACAGCTCCTGAGGAAACTCTCAGCTGTCTGTGTGTGTGTGTGTGTGTGCACGCTGGGGGGAGGGGGCGGTGTATGTGTGTAGACGCAAGTACGTAGGAGGAAGAAGCCCTAAGGTACATGGTAAGAGACAACAAGAGACAGGCTAATCTCAGGTTATGAACTTGGAACTCCAGGCTGCACCATAAACACTGGCACTAAGCAGAACAAAGTGGCCCCCATCACCCACAGAACACAGGAGAAAGTATAAAATGCGATCCTTATCCTCAGGGGTTAGTCATATACTCCCTCTGACAAATATGCCAACTTCAGAGTACGGATGGGGATCCTTCATTTCCAACAACAGGTAATTAACACAACATGTGCCCAACAGAGCTGGGCGCTTTATGTATTATTACCGTACCCCTCCCGAGACCCTCCCTTGGTGCTATCACCATTCTCATTCTCAAAGGATGAGAAAACTGAGGCTCACAGATGTTAAGTAACTTTGCCATCTTTCCAAGATTCCGTAACACTAAGTCTGTTCAATCTCAAACTAGTGTTTCTCATTCTGTGGACACAGGATCACCCAACATCATTCACCTGGGTCACTTGCAAACATTACAGGTTCTTGGGGTCCCACAATAACGTAATGAATCCGAATCTGTGGAGATGGAGCTCTAGGATCCATGTTTTAAAACAACTCCCAGCTGCTTCTGATAAAGAGCCAAGTCTAAATCAGCCACTGTGGTGCCCCTACAAGCGATGAGCCAGTAAGAAGCAGCCTGGTTCTTTAACAGAGAGACAAGTTAAGCAATGGGCTGTGTGTGTGTGTGTGTGCATTCTTCAAAATCATCACTTAGGCTGGCTCAGTCAGTAGAGCATGCAACTCCTGATCTCAGGGTTGTAAATTCGAGCCCCAAGTTGGGTAGAAAGATTACTTAAAAATAAAATCTTAAAGAAAAAAAATCATCACTTAGGGAACCCATCCCCCAGTGGTTCCTAACCTAGAGTTTCCAGAGCTCAGCAGGCCCACAATGACAATAAGGCAGGTCCCAAAGGCTGTTTTAGTATTTCAAAGGCCAAGAGAAATTGTACATTCATCTCCAAAAGACTAACTAAAGGCCCAACTAAAACGTCTTTGGAAATGAGAAAATTCAACTGTTAAGCCACTTAACAGTGTATCTGGAAGCAAAGTCTTTAAAGCCACGCTGAAAGGGGATAAAAGGCACAGACTCCAAGCAGGCAGCACTGTTCAAACATGTGTGCACCTCCCTGTCTCCGGGGATGTACCGTGAGCCGCACAACAGACACGGTGGGAGTACTCCACGGTCACACCTCCTCTCACATAGCACTATGATATTTCCCAGGCCAATCCATAACCTTATTCTTATTCAAGAACCCAGTTCTTAGCCTGTCCCAAACATTAAATGTACCTTCAAAGGGACACAGATCTGCAAACACAGGTGACGGCTGAAGCTATGTGTAGGTGGCCTGCAGACAAACAGTGTTTTGAAATTTGAGTAAAACCCGTTAAGTGATTAATCTGAAGGGCAAAACATGCATTTGGATGTGAAATGCCTAAGTTTCACTATCTATAATCACAACTCATTAATTTACAAGTTTTAAAGACTAAGAAAATAAAATTTTACGGAGTCAATACAAAAAAAAAAAAAAAACCTACCCATTATGCTTTAAACAACTAACTCGAGCTGAACCCTTTAAGAAAACAAATTGGAGATAGAGAAGTAAATACAGAAAGAAGAAATGAGAAAAAAAAAGGGCAAGGAAAGAAAACGCCATGAACAAGCAAAAGAGGAGGTATGAATCAAGAAGCAGACTAAGAGAGTTCGAGAGGGACGCTCTAAAAAAGGAGTAAGGATGCAGGAGTTTCAGAAGAAGCTAGCAAATTTTTTATCACAATCTGTAGTTCACTTGAGCCACAGGCTTCAGATTACTATCACCTCCTATTAGCTCCCACTGAAAAACTAATTAGCTAGTTAGCTCTTTATCTTTCAAACCTCCATCCTACAAACGGAATGAAATGACCAGGAAGGTAAGGCGTTACCAAGACTCTGGGATTCAATTCACAAAACACCTCCCACCCATCTCCTTCCTGCCACAGTCCTAGGACTGTCAAGGGGTTTGTACAGCAGAGGACACAAACAGCCTACACGGCCAAGTCCAGTCTGTACACCTGATAAACAGTGAATGTTCTAAACTGTTGCATAAGGTGTCAACACTTAAAAATTGGGAGACTTCATATAAAAATTCTGGTTTTCAGAAAAAAACAAAAATAAAACAGAGCAAGCAAGCACTGAGTGAAGCAGTGCGTGCACGCACGCACACACACACACACACACACACAGGCCTGCATCCCCATGTGAGAGGGCTGGTCCGCGGTGGTACTGGCTGTCCTCTTCAGATGGGGCACGTGCTCTCTTCTGCCACAGCTTTGTCTGCAACTAGACCTCCTCAGCCTACACTGTCCACATGCCCCTGCCCCAGGTGTCTGGCCTCGTGGCTCCTGATGGAGGTGACCCATCCCACAAGCAAGCCTAGCAGCTCCCGCTGACCTCCACATCCACCACACACCACCATCCTCTCCCGGGTCCCCGCCCTGGAACACTGACCTCACCCAGAGCTGCTTCCTTTCCGTTATATTCAACTCCAGTATTCCAGATCTGGCCACGACCTCTCCCATGGCTTCATTTCCACTATTTTCTCTCTGACCATCCGCCCCTTGCTTAAAAATCCCCTTCTTTCTCTGCCTACACAGCATCCCAAATAACTTTTCCATCACAAACATCAGTGGCCTCACTCCTCCTATCCTGCCACCCCTCTTCTGCAGGTGCAACAGGCACCTACAATCTACTTTTCCCAATCCTGGGCTGGTAGAGTTGAGCCCTCCGGAGGGGGAAGAAAAAAAAAAAAAAAAAACACAAATCACAAAGGCTCCTGGCACCGCCAGAAATTCTCGCCAATCCTAGGAATGCCCATTAGCCCCCTCTCCTGCTTCACCGCCCACAGGCACCCCCTGCTCAACACCCATCTCTCTCGCCCAGCCACTGCCCTATCTCGTCCTTCTCTGAGGAAACAAAAGCCACCAGACTCGATCTTTCATTTATCCACATGCATCCTTTCCCTCATTCCTCAAATCCTGTAGGGGGTACCAGTCACTCAAGCTGAAAACTCAACTGTTAGCCTTGACCCCTGCAACCATCAGACTCTCCATTTCCAATTCGGTCAGCCACCAAGTCCTGCTCCTGTTTGCCTCCGAAGTATTCTCCCAGAATCCAGCCTTCTTCCCCTCAAAGTCATCCACCGTCTGCTACCAGGCTGAGCTCTCCAAAGTCAAGTCTGACAAGACACTCCTGGGCTTCAAAAATAAAGGAAAAGCTCCCTCACCTGGCATTCAGAGCCACCCACGCGATGGGGCTGCTGCCTGCCCCCTGACGCCCTTCACCCCACACCTCCCACAACACTTGGCTGTGTTGTATCCCCTGCCCTCCACCACCAGGAAAATTTAGCCACCAGCTCCACAACCGGGCCTTCATCATAATCTGCTTGGGTGCCTGATGCCATCACTAAACCCCACCACCAAAGGCAGGGACTGGCCTTCATGTTTGCATCCCCGGAGCCTAACAGCACAGTGGGCTTTCAATGCACGTTGGCTGCATGAAGATCTCAAGGCGACTACCTGACCAGATCTGCCAAATTTGCATCTCACACGAAAAAATCAGCCTTTGGAGTCTGGAAGACCTGGGCTTAACCACAGCCAGGTTGTTTCCCACAGGAGTGACCGTCGGCACGGGTGTGGCCTCAGTTTCCTCACCTGTAAAACAGGACTTTAAAAAAAAAAACCCATATAAGGCTGACCCAAAGGTGGAACAAATTCTGTGTAAGTGCTTAGGAGTGCAGCTGGAATACCGTGGGCAGTCAGCAAAGAGCTGCTATTTGCACTTTCAAAAGTGCAACTGAGGTTTCGGTGCACACTTCCAAGGCGAGGGCAGGTTACCCAGCACATGCAGGGTGTGGGCAGCGCAGCCCGGGGCTCCAGAAACACTTCCTGCCTCTTGGCCGTTCTGCTCCTCATTAACACCTCCACTCAGAGGCAAGGGGGAGAGGACCTGTCCTTCTGTCAACATGACTAATGATGTGTTATCTCTCTGTGCTCCTGTTGACCCTCTGCCAACAGGACGTGCTGACTCAGCCCCCCCCCCCACCTCACTCGCAGGTGGACAGCCAGCGGACGGGACACGCTCGCTGGCCCGCGCTGCAGTCTGCGGCCGCCCCGGGGTCCTCAGGGGACGCCGCGTTCGGACCAAACCAGACGAGGCCACGCCACTGGCGATGAAGGGAGCGGCTCACTGCACTGAAGAACGCACTACACCGAGGCACTAGAAGGGAGCGGTTAGACACCTAAGGAATGTCTGAGGATGTATGGACCTAAACGACACTGTAAAAAACAAAACAAAACAACAACAAAAAAATTTTTTTTTCAATGCAACAGACATTTTTGCAGCATTTCTTTTGACTAAGGCACCGTATTCCCAAATGTCTGGGACGGAGACGCATAAAATCTGTCCCGGATGACAAGCTGAGGGGAATATACAGATGCACGACGAAGCCCAATCCTGACAAAGAGCCTGAGAGAAGTGAACTGTGAACAGGTCAGGGGAGCACAGAGAGGCAGATGTGACTAGAGCTGGGCAGACTTCATGGAGGTGGCAGCATGTACACTGAAGAGTGTTCTGAGCAGAGCACTGACAAAGGCACGGAGATCGGGAAAACCTGAGACCACGCAGTCACAGAAATTTAACACTTAAAAAGTACATGAGAGGGCGCCTGGGTGGCTCAGTTGGTTAAAAAGTACATGAGAAAGTACCAGGAAGTACTTAGGACATACATTAGCATTTAACAATTTAGAAAACAAGCCTATCCGGTAATTTAATCTTTATAATATCCTATTTACTTCTGGTTTTCTCTCATGGAATTTCACACATAGTGAGAATAAAATCTAGGGAAAATGTCTACATGTACAAGCTCTCTTTTTTCTTCTTTTTTAAGAATACTTTGAAACAGAAATCCCTCCCACATGAGACTTTTCCTGAGCAGATGGTCCCTGTGTTTTTGGCAGAATGGGGTTAAACCAGAGAGAGACATAACGATCCACTACTCGCTGGCGGGAAACAGGGTATCTGCAACAGTCACCCAGTCTCCCGCCGTCTGTCTCCCCTGCCTTCCTCCTGCAGTAGGCACTGCACCTCACACCCAGCCCCAGACCTCAGATGCTACTCCTTGCCTACCTGTGTCCCACTTAGCGAGGAAAAATAAACAACAATGACAACAGACGAGGGTAGGGCCCGTGACTCTGTGGAGGCGTCTCCTGGAGCTGCCAACCTGTGAGGGGCTGCGGCAGGACAGAGGCCCAGCTAGTCCCACCAAAGCCACACCAGACCCCTGCACCGCCAACCTGCTAAACCAACCCCACCATCACCTTCCTCCGGGCCTCCTTGTAGGTGAGGTGGCGACGGGCCTATTTAGGGCCTTTTAGGCTGCAAAGCTTGTTATTTGCAGTCAAGAGTATTCCAGATACACTCCTCTGTTTCTCCAGGGCTGACCCTCAGAAGAAACCACCAGGGAACTGAAACCACAGAAGATCCCTGACACTCCTCTTGAGCCAGATTTACTTGGGATCTAAACCTGAATCTTGAAATAAAACATTGAGAATACATATATTTTAAAAAGGCTTTAGAAACTACACCTCATCAGCAATAACACTCTACTACATTTACCTTACAAAAAATATATATTTTATATATAGATAGATTATAGATTTTATATATATTATAGATTATATTTATATAGAGATTATAGATTTTATATAGAGATTATAAATTAGATATATAATTTGATCTATAATCTATATATATAACATAGATTATATGAATTTTCTTTTTCAGTGGTTAGTTACGAAAGAGAGGCAGGGATGGGTTAGGTTGAAGAGTTGGGGTGAGATTAGCTTCTTTCTCCTCCTGGCCTCCACAGAACTCAGTGAATCACTAGCCAGCAGAGATGCAGGGCATACATAACACCATCCCCCCACCTCTTCTTGCCATTCTAGAATGAAGTTACCAAGAATCAAGGTGTATAAATAACTGTGACATGCTATGTGTTAAGGTAAGTCTATTGTAAAGCACATATTTTCTGTTAACTTAATCTCAATGGCATCCATTTTCAACAGTATTAGAATATGTGCAGTTCCAAAAGGTACATTAGAACCTCTTGATAATATTAACCTTTAAAGTCAAGACCAAGGGGCGCCTGGGTGGCTCAGTCGTTAAGCATCTGCCTTCTGCTCAAGTCATGATCCCAGGGTCCTGGGATCGAGCCCCACATCGGGCTCCCTGCTCAGCGGGAAGCCTGCTTCTCCCTCTCCCACTCCCCCTGCTTGGGTTCCCTCTCTTGCTGTGTCTCTCTCTGTCAAATAAATAAATAAAATCTTTAAAAAAAAGGTCAAGACCAAGAACTGCCTCATAAGCGAATCACTTGAGATCATGCTTTGAAAACAGAGACCAATAGCATAACAGTTGAATAATTATGAGCAGAATTATAATGTGGGCACCGCTATAATAAAACCGGTGCTCATTATGTTCAGTGAGACCCATCGGTTTTCCAGATGGATGTGCTTTTCCTTCAAGAGTTTGTAAGGATACAGCTGTAAGTTACTTGCTGAAGGAAAGAAATCCAGCACCAAAGAATGGGGGCCACTAATCTTCTTTTAAAGATTATGCTTGAGTGAGCACATTAATATTTGGTGACCTGATTCTTAAAATGATATTTCAGCTCAGTGCTTTTTCTTAACGAGGCAAAAATAACTCAGGCGTCATGGGTGTCTCTCTACTCCCTTTCACAGAACAGACACAACTCCTGGCCCATGGGGTGGCTCTTTGTGCAGATGACATGGTGGTCCCATATTTAACTTAAGGAAGGAAGACACAGTGGTTAGGAATAATGGCTCTCAAACCAGACTGCATTAGCTTGACCTCTGGCTCTGCTGCAGTATTACTAGCTGTGTGATCTTAGCAAGCTAATTCATCTGTGTCCCAGTGTCCTCAACAACAAAACAAAGCTATTTATGTAAAATGAAGTAATGTTTATGAGGATTAAATGAGTTAATCACGGGAAGTTATTTAGAACAATTCAAGGCACACTGCTCAAAAAAAAGGTGTGCTGTCTTTATTATAATTATCATTACCCGGACTTCCTCTCCTAAGTTCTAGGTCTCATAAAAACTCCTGACGTGTCCCAATTCAAATACTTACCAGTTCCTACCTCCTATGCTGCTACATTCCCTTTCCCAGGCCTCCCTAACAGAGTAAATGGCTCTGCCATTCCCCAGTTGACAAAACCAAAACCCTGCATCCAACACATCAGCAAGTCTTCTTGACTTGGCCCCCCAAGACATAGCTCATTCCTCACTGCTACCACCCTGGTCCAAGTCACCATCAGCTCTTCTCTAGAACCTTTCAATAAAAAGCCTCCTGTCCCAGTCTCCCCACTTCTCTGAACTCTTCCTTCCTGCAGTCTCTAACCAGCAGGCAGAAGGAACTTTCTAAAGCATAAGTCAGCTATCCTATGGGTTTATGATCTGCCATACTTCAACTGACAAAAAAATAATAATGATGATAATAATCCAAACTCCTCAGCAGGGTCTCAGAGCCCCTCCATATAAGAACCCCAACAACATGTTCACCTTCATTTTCTACTCCCTTCCCTGTCATACTGTCTTCCTGCCTCACTGGCCCTCTTGCTGCCCACAAAATCGCCAAGCTAATACCTGAGTCTTTGCAAGGACCTCTGGCGTATTCACAGCAATGCAAAGGTCACCTCCTTAGAGAGGCCTCCTCCCTCCTATTGCTCCCTACCCCCAGTTCCCTGTTTTGTTTTCTTTACAGTTTTTATCATTATCTGAGATTCTTACTTACTTTTCCACTTACTGGCTGTCTCCCTTACCTGGAATGGAAGCTTGTAAGAATAAGGCAAGATACCTATCTTACTAGATAGAACAATGCCTAAAGCACTGCCGACACCCAGTAAATCTGTGCAGTGAATAGGGGAAAGAGGGAGGGTGTGTCAGGATCCAGCAGAGATCCACCCCGGTGCCCATTCCTGAATGGAGCTGCCTGGGAAGCCAGATACCAATATCTGGTAGAAAGCTGCCGCCTTTTATCCTAGCACACTCCCTGAAAGCCACCTCAGTCTGATATTAATCCATCCAAAGAACCCATATTCTTCTTCTTCTTCTTTTTTTTTTTTAAGTGGGGAGAGGATTTAGAAGCAGGTTTGGAGCTAAACTACACTTGGGTGTGGAGCCCAATGCGGGGCTTGAACTCAAAACCCTGAGATCAACACCTGAGCAGAAACCAAGAATCAGACACTTAATCGACTGAGCCACCCAGGCACCCCCAAAGAACTCATATTCTCAATCATCAGTCCCCAAACTAAGTTTGCCTAAATACAGTCACTCAGGTACTTAAATCAATGCAAAGTTTCAAACAACCACCTCTGAACTGCTTCAGTTCATTTGATAAAAGACACAAAAAGTCCCAGCCTTGTTGCCCATTTTACTTCACTTCTAAAAGCTGGGGAAATGCAACTGACATGGAGAAACATTGTCAGTGTTCAAAGGTTGTTGAGGGTGGGGGCATGAGAGCATGTGGGGGAGGTTGGGGGGTTGGGTCTACAGGGGTGGGGTGTAGGTATGTGGGGAGGGTGTGGGTCTGTGGGAGGGTGTGGGTCTGTGGGGGGGGTGAGTATGGGGAGGCTGTGGGTATGTCAGGGGAGGGGTGATGTTGGGAGGGGGTATGGCTATGGGGGGGCTGTGTTTTAACCAGAGAAAATCTGCTGATCTTTTTCCCTTAATTGGTTCAGGGAATAAACAGCTGACCACAGGCGTGTATTTGGAACAGCTTCTCCTTATCATCAAATCCTTGATTATAATTATTAAGCCTAGACTTGTGGTTCTACTAAACCCCACTAAGCAACCTCACAGAGTATGTGCACAACTGTGGGATCACTCTCCTAAGGTTAGCACTGTGGCATCAAGTCATAAAATTTCATAAAATTAGCATTCAAGGAGATCAGAACTCAAAGGGACCCTGAACATCACTGACACCATCCCTTCATCACGCAGATAAGGAAACCGAGGTTCATAGGATTATGTGATTTGCCCAAGGTCACAATGCTAGTGTCGTTCAGAGCAAGGACAAAAATCAGGGCTGATTACCAGGCCAGTGCTGATCTCACTCCATCATGACACTACCATCCATGCAAAGACTGAAGAAAGCCCAGCTCTTCTTGGAATAATCGTCAAGCTCTCACCTAGAGAGGTCTAGTCCGAACCCGTTTCTAAATCCACTCCCCAAAAGGGCTGAAAACTTCCCCAAGAATGCTGATCAAATATGTATTAAATGTCTGCTCTGTGCCAACCACCCAATTAGGCAGCAGGAATGCAAAGAAGAAAAATTGTGTAGCTTTAAGAAACTCACGTTGATGGGAGGCAGAGGAAAGAACAAAGAGGTAAGAATAATGACACAGGTGTCCCCAGAGACCAGAGAGGAGGTAAGGAAGGCTTCCTGGAGGAATGTTATCTCCCCAACTGTATCCCATGGGATGAAGAGCAATGAGCCAGGCAAAGAAGTAGAGAAAGAGTAACTCATGGTACACAGAGTAATAAAAAAATGAAGACTCAGAAGCATGAAATGATATGTTGGTAACCAAGGGCAGCTAATTCTTGCTGAAACACAAGCCAGAAAGTTCAAGTTGGAAAGAGATGGGAGATAAGAGAACAAAAACATTGCCAGGTTGTATCCCACAGGTGTGAGAAGCCACTGCAGCAGGAAGTCATTCATCACATTTTTGTTTTAGAAAGATCACTCGCTCAGCCAAGTACTGAGAAAGGATTTGAAGGAGAAAAGGCTGAAGGAGTTTGCGCCTCTGGGAGACTCAGCACACCAATTTAGCAGCCATGCTTCCTGTCCCCCAACATGCTTCGTATCCTCTTGGCCCCTGCTCCAGAAACAGAACCAAGGCAACCCAGAGGGAGGGTCTCTGCTCCACAGTTCAACGTTGTGTCGCCTCACAAAAGCCCCCTGTCTGATTTTTCCAGAGAAGACATCCAAACGGCCAACAGACACATCAAAAAGTGCTCAGCACCACCTGGCATCAGGGAAATCCAAATCAAAACCTCAATGAGATACCACCTCACACCAGTCAGAATGGCTAAAATTAACAAGTCAGGAAACGACAGATGTTGGCGGGGATGCGGAGAAAGGGGAACCCTCCTACACTGTTGGTGGGAATGCAAGCTGGTGCAGCCACTCTGGAAAACAGTATGGAGGTTCCTCAAAAAGTTGAAAATAGAGCTGCCCTACAACCCAGCAATTGCACTACTGGGTATTTACCCCAAAGATACAAATGTAGTGATCTGAAGAGGTACACGCACCCCGATGTTTATAGCAGCAATGTCCACAATAGCCAAAGTGTGTAAAGAGCCAAGATGTCCATCGACAGATGAATGGATAAAGAAGATGTGGTATATATATAAAATGGAATATTATGCAGCCACCAAAAGGAATGAGATCTTGCCATTTGCAATGAC